>NW_028258142.1:31272500-32472500 GCF_053883595.1 Heterocephalus glaber
ACACTTCTCAACACAAACCATCAAGGCAAGAAGAGCTTGGAGTGATGTATTTCAAGCCCTAAAGGAAAACAGCCTCCAACCCAGATTGATGTACCCTGCAAAACTATCTTTCAAAATTGATGGAGAAATAAGATACTTTCATGACAAAGAGCACCTCAGGAACTTCATGAAGACCAAACCAGCACTCCAAAAAAATTTTAGACAGTACCCTAGGAAAAAACAATGAGGATCACAACCCCAGGAAATCTAGCAGAATGAATCCATTGGGTGTGACAGGTTAAATGCAAAGTGGGAGAATCCAACAAAAAGAAAAAGTCATGACAAGGCTTTTAAAACTTTTAACTTCATCTCCCCAATGAGAGTATAATTCAATCTTATTATTGTACTGATTAGCATTTTTCTGATTCTAGAGTTGCACACCATTCCTTGTGCTATCCTGGCTATTTATCATCTTCTTATGTCTACATTTTAATTGGGTTGTCTATTAATGAGCTCTATGAATTCTTTATATATTCTGGTTGTAAATATGGTCTGTTTAAGGGCTACTTTTCATTTTAATGATGTCATTTAAAGTTCTAAATTTTGATGGAATCTCATTTATCAATGTTTTTCTTTTATACATCATGTTTTTTGTATCCTAGGTAGTTCTTGCCTACCCTAAATTCATAAACATTTTTCCTTATAATTTCTTCCTAAAGTTTTATACTTTTAGGGTTTCTTATTTAGATTCATAGATCGCTTCAAGTTATTTTCATGTATGGAAAAAAGGGTTGAGATTAATTTTTTATATACGGATACGAGGTGTTCTAGTGCCGTTTGCTGAAAACACTATCTCTTCCTCGGCTCTTGAATTGAGTTTATATTCTATAAAATGCTAATGTTAAATAATCTTTCAAAACTCAGTGGACCATATATGTGTGGTTCTATTTCTAGATTCTCTTATTCAAATGATCTATATGTCTTTCCTTACACCAACACTGCCTTGATTACTGTAGCTTTAGA
Organism: Heterocephalus glaber; assembly: GCF_053883595.1. NCBI lineage: Eukaryota > Metazoa > Chordata > Mammalia > Rodentia > Bathyergidae > Heterocephalus > Heterocephalus glaber. The sequence continues at coordinate 31,273,503 of NW_028258142.1, forward strand.
AGAAGTCTTAAAATTAGGTACTAAACATCTTCCAACACTGTTTTTGTTTTTGTTTTTAACTTTTCTAGGTCCTTTGTACTCCTACATAACTTTTAAATTTCAATATCCAGTTCTTCATTTATAGCAAGTATACACAGACCTGAATTTTTATATATACCTTGTGTTTTCTAATCCTGCTAAATTCAAGTACAAGTTCTAGGGGCTCCTAGAGATTTCTTAGTATTTTCTCTGTAGATGATCATTTCATCTACATACAAAGATTTTGCTTCTGCTGTGCCAATCCTATCCTAGTTGTGTCATTTTATTGCCAGGCTATTTTGGTGGGGACTAGGTTTCAAAGTTTCATGGACAGATAAAGAGTAAGAATATCTGCCCTTGTTCCCCACCTGAAGGAGAAAGCATTGTATCTTCTCCATTTATATAAGGCATTCTTGCTGGAAGTATGGAGTACATGTCTTTAATCTGCTGAGAAGTTTCTATTCTACTTCTAGTCTCCTGATAGCTTTTACCATGAACAACTGTAGAATTTAGTCCAGTACTTTTTCTTCAACTAGTGACAGGATCATAGGGCTTTTGCCTTTCCTCTGTTAAAATGATGACTTTTGGGGGTGGATCTTCCAATGCTGAACCAACACTGCCATCCCTATAACAAAACCACTTTCTACATCCTGCCAGATCTGACTTTCAATAGTTTGTTTTGTTAAACAAATTTCTATCTATGTTCATACTTTTTTCTTCTATTATCTTTATCCAGTTTTAGGATTAGCACAATGTTGAGTTCCTAAAATGAGGGGAGAAGTGTTGGTTCTTTTTTCTGCTTTAATTGTTTGATATAATTGATCAGTTAAAATGTTTATGAGCCTGCTGTTGTCATATAGGTAGGTTTTCAAGCTAGGAATATACTTTCTTTAATAGGTGCTATTCAAATTTTATATTTCCTCCAGAGTTAGTTTCATTAATTTGTCTTCCAAGTTACTTCTTAGAAGTTGTCAAATTTATTTCAAAACAGATTTTTGTAATATGCTTTCTATATCCTTTTAAATTCTGTAAAATCTGTGGGAATGTCTCCTAGATCTTAATATTGTAATTTAAAAAATGTACAACTGATATTGTGTAACAGGAAGAAAAGGTCTAAAAGAGCAGGGGAATTGTGAGGGGTAGGGGAAGGGAAAAAAGGGAAAGGAAAAAATATGGGAAGAGGAAAAAAGATGGAAACAAGGTCTTTGCAAAGAGGGAAGGGTGGAGAGGGTGAAGGGAGGGCTGGAGAAGGGGAAAAAAATAAGAACCAAGATACTTATGTAAAGGTACAAATCCCAGTGATGAATGTAACTGTATTTTATACCAAAAATGTAGCGATAAACTTAATGGGAGAAAAAAGAAGAATTAGAAATGGAAAATAAATATATGAAAAAATGTTCAACATCACTTGTCATTCATTCGAGAGATGCAAATTAAAACAACACTGAGATTCCATCTCACTTCAGAAAGAATGGCTGCTATCAAGAAATCAACCAATAACAAATGCTGGCAGGGCTGTGGGGAAAAAGGAACCCTTCTTCACTGCTGCTGGGAGTGCAGACTGGTTCAACCTCTGTGGAAATCAGTGTGGAGATTTCTCAAAAGACTAAAACTAGAGGTTCCATTTGACCTAGCTATACCTCTTCTTGGTATCTTCCCAAAAGAATTAAAAGCATCAAGGGCCAGAGATTTAGCTCAGTGATGCCACCAGCTGCCTTGAAAGCTCAAGGACCTGAGTCTGATCCTTGGTACCAAAAAAAAAAAAAAAAAAGAATTAAAAGCATCATACCACAGCAATATATGCACACCCATGTTTATAGCAGTACCATTTGTAATAACTAAATGTTGGAAACAGCCCAAATGCTCATCAACTGATGAATGGATAAAGAAGATGTGGGGTTTTTATACAATGGAGTACTACTCTGCCATAAAGAAGGATGAGCTTCCATACTTCCAAAACTGCTATATAGATTTAATGCAATTCCAATTGAGATCCCAGCAGCAGACTTCATGGACCTTGAGAAAACAATCCAAAAATTCATTTGGAGCAAGAAGTGACCCAGAATAGCAAAAGTAATTCTAGGTAACAGAGACATGGCAGGGGGTATCACAATCCCCAACCTGCAACTCTACTACAAAGCTACTGTGATAAAAACAACATGGTACTGGCAAAGAAACAGACCTGAGGACCAGTGGAACAGATTAGAAGATGCAGAAACAATGCCAGACACACTCAGCCATCTCATCTTCGATAAAGGAGCCAAACACCCTCACTGGAGGAAAGATAGCCTCTTTAATAAATGGTGCTGGAAAAATTGGGCTTCAACTTGCCAAAGATTAAAACTAGACCTGTATCTCTCACCATGCACTAAACTAAAATCAAAACGGATTAAAGATCTAAATATTAAAATAGAAACTCTGAACCAGTTGGAACAGAGGTTAGGCAGAACCCTTGAAGACATCAGTGTAGGAAAAGATTTTTATGAACAAAACCTCAGTTGCCCGTGAACTAGCACAAACAATCAACAAGTGGGATCTCTTCTTATTAAAAGGCTTCTGCACAGCAAGAGAAACCACCAGCAGTGTGAAGAGACAACCCACAATGTGGGAAAAAATCTTCACCTGCTCTTCCTCAGACAAAGGTCTACTATCTCGAATCTATAAAGAACTTAAAAAGATCAGACCTCCCAAATTGAAAGACCCAATCTGAAAATGGGCATCTGAAATGAACAGACATTTCTCTGACAAAGAAGTAGAAATAGCAAATAAATACATGAAAAAATGTTCAACATCACTGGTCATTCGAGAGATGCAAACGAAAACAAAGCTGAGATTCCACTTCACTCCAGAACGAATGGCTGCTATCATGAAATCCACCAATAACCAATGCTGGCGGGGCTGTGGGGAAAGAGGAACCCTGCTCCACTGCTGGTGGGAGTGTAGACTGGTGCAACCACTGTGGAAATCAGTATGGAGATACCTCAAAGAACTAGGACTGGAAGTCCCATTTGACCCTGCTATTCCACTGATGGGGATCTTCCCCAAAGAATTAAAGGAATCATACCACAGTGATATATGTGCACCCATGTTCATAGCAGCACAGTTTGTGATAGCTAAAACTTGGAAGCAACCCAAATACCCATCAACTGGAGACTGGATAAAGAAAATGTGGGTTTTTATAAAATGTAGTACTACTCAGCCATCAAAAATGAGAAATTAGAGACATTTATAGCTAAGTGGATGCACATTGAGGCAATAGTCTTAAGTGAAATAAATAGGACACACATGTGTAAATACTGAATAGTTTCTCTGGTGTGAGAAACTGAAAGTGTAAATAAGGACTGAATGTATAATAGGTAATGTGAAATAGGAAGAAAAGGGGCAAAGGGGAAGGAAGTGGGAGGGCTAGGGGAAAGGATAGAAGGGAGTGAGATTAATACGAGAAAATGGAAAAATAGGAACAAAATCTTTGTAAATAGGGAGGAATGGAGGGGTTGAAGGGAGGGCTGGGCAAGGGTGAAAAATAAGAGCCAAGAGACACTATGTAAAGGTGCAAATTTCCAATGATGAATGTCATTATACTGTATACCTAAAATGTACCAATGATTAGAATGAATAATCGATAATGTAAAATAGGAAGAAAAGGTCGAAAGGGGTAGGGATAGTGGGAGGGGCAGGGGAAAGGAAAGAAGGGAAAGGAAAAATGCTGAGAAATGGAAAAAATGGAAATAAAGTCTTTGTAAATAGGGAAGGGTGGAGGGGGTGAAGGGAGGGCTAGGAATGGGGAAAAAATAAGAACCAAGATGCATTATGTAAAGGTACAATTCCCAATGAGAAATGTAATTGTGTTGTATACCTACAATGCACCAATAAAAAAATTTAATAAAAAAAAAAAGAAGAAGGATGAGCTTTAGACATTTATAGCTAACTGGATGGACCTTGAGGCCATATTCTCAAGGGAAATTAATCGGACATAGATGTTTAAATACTACATTGTTTCTCTGGTGTGTGAAACTGTATGTGGAAATAAGGATTGAGATGTATAATGGATTTTGGGAAATAGGAAGAAAGTTCAAACGGAAAGGGGGACAAGGGATGAAGGAGGGAGAAAGGAAGAAAGGGACAAGAAAAAAAGTGAAGATAGAAGGAAAAAACTGTAAACACAGCTTTCATACATAGAAAGGGGAAGGGGCTTGAGAAAGGGAATGGGATACAATAAAATAAAATTTATTTTTAAAAAAGATGGTCCACATTGAGTTTTGGCCACGGTGTTTGCTCTTGACAGTGGTCTGCCCTCATACTGTAGGGGGTACTTCTTTTCCTACCTTTACTTGGCCCAAACTCACCTTGAAAACCTGTTTCTTTTCCTACCTTCAATTATAGTTTGCCACCATTTTGCTTGTTTCACTCAATTCTTTGTTCAAGACAGAAAGAACCTATAAACTACCTCCAAGCAGAGATCTCAGCACCTCAGAACCTGGTAACAGAAGTGTTAGACTTCTTGTCATGATTCCTGAGTAGTATTGGTTAGAGAAAGTGGAGGGTTTGTGAGTAGATCCTTAGTAATTGACCTTCAAATTATGAGATGATCTAGAAAGACAAACTACTCCTATCCAGAGATAGGCTTTGGGCTGTCTGCTCTGAGGGAAGAAATTGTGTTCTAATAATCTCAATATAATGCTCACCAGCTAGGTATTTGTTGAGTTGAATTTTGTTGAGTTCCTCCTTCAATAAGATTTATCAATAAGCACATCAATACCTGATAAATTAGGAGCTTTACTAATTAAAAGTGGTCCCGGGTTACAACACAAGCAGTTTGAGTCTTTCCCCTATGTCATAGCTTGAGTGAGGTCAAAAGACTGAGTGAGATAGAGGAACATGACAGGAAGAAAAATTAACGTTTGTTGAGCATATACTAAATGGTCTGCTTTTATCATCACTGTTGAGGGTTTGGTGTAGAGTTTGCTTTTTTTATTCTCTCCTTACCTTTCCTCCCTCGGTTATAAACAAGCAAATTTACCCATAAGAGACAATAACCTAGAGGGAACTAAAGGAACATTTCAAAAATAGTAGCTTCCATCCTACCCTACTACCAATTCTGAAATGGACAACTGAATTCACAGAGAGGACGCTTGGTTCTTCTTATCCTGAATCTAAGATGGTCAGTGCCCCCAGAGAAGATCCAACCTGACATTCAGTTCCCAGTAGGGATGTGAAGCACAGGGAGAATATGTGAGGTAGGGTCTGAAAAGAGAAAAGTCTGATGTGTCTTAAATTTATTTACAAGGGCCAGGGGATGGAAGGAAGAGAGATGGCACAGGTTAAACAGTTAACAAATTATAGGCCTACAAAAACAAAAGACAACTGCACATTCCTGAATGTATGTTAAAACCTTAACTCAAATCCCTTCATGACCCACTACGTACCAACCCATCCTGCTTGTGACTCCCGCTGATCCAGAAGCAACATAGTTTCCTTATGGACTACCTTCCAATTCCAAAGCACCCCTCTTATCTACAGCCAATGTAGACTCGATATAAACAACTTAAGGCTTCTTACCCCTAATTTTTATTGTTATCAAAATCCTCTTAGCTCAGGTCCATCAAACACTTCCCTACAGCCACTACTTGCTGCTGGAAGTAGTGAGAACTTGTCCCAGAACCTGGTCATTGGGTGGTGGTGGGGGTATCTTTACAGATAAATCCTTTTATTTCTGAGATCTCTTGGTCTCAAGAATTTTAGTCTAACAGGTTCTAGTCCTCTTTTCTCATGGAGATAGGAATTAAAAAAAGAAGTGGCTGGCCCACCCAATAGACCTAGGTCCTCCTCCTGAACCAACTACATTGTCTTAATTATCACCTGCTGTGTAACAAATTATTTCAAAACTTAGTGACTTTTTTTTCCAGTGGTAGGGATTAATGTATTTCATGTATGCAAGGCAAGCACTCTACCACTGAGCTACATCCCCACCAAAATTTAGTGACTTTAAAGCAACATTACTTATCTCAGATTCTGTGAGTCAGAAATCTGAACATACCTTGGCTGGGTCCACTGGCCAAGGTTGTCTCACACAGCAGCAAATAAGGTGTTAACAAATATATGCTGGGGGAGGATCCATTTCCAAGCTCACTCATACAACTGTTGTAGGATTTAGCTCCTTATGATCTGTTGGACCAAGAGCCTTAGTCACTTCCTAGCTAGGTGGCCAGAGGTTCTCTATATGGTGGCACATAACGTGACAGTTTGCTTCATCAGAGGAAGCATGTGGGGAGAGCCAGGGAGGGAATATGTAAATAATATAAAAGTCACAGTATTTTGAAATTTAATTCCGGAAATTACGTATCCTCACTTTTGCCATATTCTATTCACTAGAATGTGAAAATCACTTTAGAAATTTAAAAATATATGGGAAAACAACATGTTCCAAAATAACCATGGCTAACAAAAGAAATAAAAAGGGACATTAAGAAATACTTTGAGATGAATGAAAAAAAGATTAGGTCAAAACTTATGGGATGCAGCTAAAGCAATACCCACAGGGAAATGTATAACTATAAAGACCTATATTAAAAAGAAGCAAGATTTCAAATCAGTCAAACCTTCCACCTTAAAACAATGGAGAAAAAACAGTAAAGAAAGCAGAAGGAATTAAAAAATAAATGTTAGAGTAGAAATATGAAAAAAGAAATAGAAACACAATAGATAAAATCAATAAAACCAAGAGTGGATTGTTTGAAAAAGTCAATAAAATTAGCAAAACAAGCTAGACTGACCAAAGTGAAAAAAAAGATTTAAATTTCTAGAATTAAAAATGATAGATGGAATATCACTACTACCCTTCCAGAACAATATAGTTATAAGGAAAATGCATGCAAAATGTACACAATTTATATTTTTTAAAATCTCTATGGGTCCAACATGGCTGACTGGAGGAGTCACATCTGAGGATTTACTGAAGCCACAGGTACTCTATAGAGGGGGCGGGTCTTACACCCTGAAATAGAAAATTAATTGGAAAGACTATATTTAGATCAAACATAATATCTGAATCACTGAAGAGGGGAAGCAGAGCCACTGGGGCTGGTTCACACTGCTCTAGCCTCTCTTGGGTCAGACTGGTTCTTCCCATCACTTCTTCTCCAACCCCGGGGAATGCTACAGCCTGGCATCAGCCTCACCAGCACTCGCTAATGGCAAGGGACACACCTCCCCCCCCCAAAAAGAAAAAAAACCTGGGCAGACATGATAAACAAGCAAATAGGGCCTGTGGCTTCCTGTGGGCACATGCTCCAGCCCATGGATTCTGAAAACCCTTTACCGGAGAGTGAGCCTTCTGCATCCCATGGTCCCACGCCTGTGAGCAAATGCACTGGCTGATTCCCACAGGCCTCCCTGCGTGAATGTGCCCATGGATTCCCATGGACCGCCCACCTGTGAGCGAGCTGCCTGCAGACTCCTGCAGAACTCCCTAGCAGCCCTGCAGACTCCCGTTTTGGACTCTTGCCTGGAAACAAACATGCCTGATGACTTGGCCATCATGTGCAGGGGTGGGGCAAGGGTCCCTAGGCCAAGGCCAGGGACAGTGTCACATTCTGCCTGCTAATGGGAGGGAGAACCCCCCCCCCATTCCCTGTGTAGGAAGGACAAATCTTGAGACTGGGTTTGTTTGGGTTTTGAGTGCAAGGGGAAAGAGAAGTGGATGTGGCTGCCTACAATCATACCGCCACTAGGGCAAGAAGGGAATTGTGTAAACACTCAGGCTTTTTGGCATAGCAATTACATATGAATCACATGTACATTCTTTTGTGGAGTATTTGATCTCAGGTCCTGCTGGATTTTTAACTTTTTCTTTCTTTGCTTCAATTTAGTCGGTGTTTATGTTCACTCCCTCTTACCGTCTTCCTATTTCCTTTCTTCAACTCAAGATTCCGTAGCAATACTATTATCTTTTTTTTACTTGTTTCTCCTACTTTCTATATTCTACCTCTCAGGTTTTTGGCTCACATATTCTGCTCTGAGTCACTCCTATTTTCTCTTGTAATGATCTTCTGTCCTCTCTAATCTATTCCTTTTGCTCTTCCTTGTCTTACTTAGTCCCCCTCATCCCTTGTCTCTTTTCCACTTTACAGATGCAGATATATCAAGTTTCTGACAACCTGGTAGCTTTCCTCAGTCCCAAAGTACACCTTTCTCTTCCTGTATCCCATCCTCACCCCCACAAATATCTTCTTAAAACCCTCAGCACAAACCAATCCAATAAGACCTCCAACAGAATCTGACCTCATATCTAATTTTTCACCTGTTATTATTTCTCCTATCTACCTCTACCACAACTGACACTCCTCTTTCACTCACCCCTCCATCTCTTCCCTCCACTTCTCACTCCACATGCGAATAACTACTACTAACAATAGAATATAGGCTGCAAAGAGTATTGATAGAGAATGAAAGTGTAAATACAAGGTTTATCGCACATAAGCACTTGTGATCAGATCTGTTAAAGCTGTTATAGGCAGAAGTAATTCTTCCTCAAAACACAGGGACAGTGTTCAAACCACTGAAATAGCTGAATGGGGAGATACTATCTCAGACAAATAAAGTAGTAAACATACAACTAGAAGGCAGTATCTTATTAAAAGACCTTCATATCAATTATATATATTTTCACCCTACTTGACCTTAATCCTCAGCACCAAAAAAAAAAAAAAAGGAAAAAAAAAAGAAAAAGAAAAAAGAAAAAAAACCCATATATGACAGAGGGCACAAATGGAGAGGAAAGTAACCACCTCCTAGTGGAGCTCTACAGTTGATGAAAGAAGAGTGAAACAAAATAGACATCCCAGGAAAAAGAACAACTCAAGAGATTTATGAACAGCAAATCAGCACTCCAGAAAGTACTCAAGAATATCCTAGACAGAGATGATGAAGCCAACAAAGAATAAAATCCAGATGAAATGAATACTTCAAGCAAACCAAATAGATAAACAAGGAAAAAAAGGAGTCACTAACACAAAAAGAGCACAGTGACAGGAGTAAATCAACATCTTTTATTAATAGTTCACCATGTTAATGGCTTCAACTCTCCAATTAAAAGACACAGATTGGCAGAGTGGATCACAACAGAGAATTTAAGTCTATTGCATTCAAGAAACTCATTTAATCCAAAAAGATATTCATAAATGAAAAATCAAAGGACAGAAAATAGTATTTCATGGACCAGGATTCTGAAAACAAGCAGGAGTAGCAATTTTACTCTAAATGTAAGCTTCAAGCTAACATTGATCAGAAGAGACAAAGAAGGCCACTACATGGTAGTTAAGGCAATAATCCAACAAGAAGAGATGGTACTTACAAACATATGTACACCAAATACTAGAGCACATATTCTTTTTTGTTTGTTTGTTTGAGACTGGGTCTCACTTGGTAGTGCAGGCTGGCTTTAAACTCACTATGTAGGCAGGCTGCCTGTGAACTTGTGGTGATCCTCCTGCCTCAGCCTCCTGAGTGTTGATATTACAGGCATGTGCCACTACACACAGCTATAGAGCACCTATTTTTGAAAAAACAAATACTGCTGGACTTAAAAGATCAAATAAACACTAACATAATCATAGTGGGTGATCTCAATACCCACTTTCGCAAAGAGAGATCAACTAAACAAAAAAAATCAATAAATATCAGAGCTGAACCACACATGTAGACATATGGACTTAAAGGATATCTATAGAGGGGTGGGGATTTAGTTCAGTGGTTCTGCTGCCTGCCTTGAAAGCACAAGGTCCCAAGTTTGATCCCCGATACCAAGAAAAAAAAGAGATATCTATAGAATATTGTATCCTATTACAACAGAATACACATTCTTCTCAGCACCATATAGAACTTTCACTAAAATAGATCTCATACTAGTGTACAAAGCTTGTTTAAATAAATATAAAAGAATTGAAATCATCCCATGTTTACTATCAGATTATTGTACAGTGAAACTAGAAATCAATCGCAGAAGAAACCACAGAAAATTTAGAAATACTGGAAGCATCATAACACACTTCTGAATACCCCATGGGTCACAGAAGAAATCAAAGAAGAAATTAAACAATTTCTGGACGCAAACAAGAAGGCCAGCACTATACACCAGAACCTATGGGACACAATGAAAGCCATCCTAAGTGGAAAGCTTACTGCAATCAATATTCACATTAAAACAAAACAAAACAAAACAAAACAGAGCAAGCTTAAACAAATAACTTAATGAGAAACCTCCAGATACTTGGAAAATTACAAAATCCAAGCCCAAACTGAAATTAAAGAGGGAAATTATAAAGATCAGAGTGTAAATTAATGAAATTGAGACTAAAATAAAAATACAAAGAATCAATGAATCAAAGAGCTGGTTCTTTGACAGAATAAAATAGATAAACCCTTAGTCAAACTAAACAAGAGGAAAAGACAGAAAAGACTCACATCTGTGCAATTAGAAATAAATGTGAAATCACACTGGACACAATTGAAATCCAGAAGATAGTAACTACTATGAAAAATTGTATTCCAACCAATAGGACAATCTTGAAGAACTGGACAAATTCCTAGACTCATACAAATTACCAAAACTAAACCAAGAAGACATAAAAAATATTAATAACCTAATAACAAGCAACGAAATTGAATCAGGAATTTTAAAAACCTATCAACTAAAAGAAGCCTAGAACCTAATGGATTCACTGGCAAATTCTACAAAACCTGTAAGGACATTTTATCACCAATACTCCTCAAACTCTTCAAAGAAATTGAAAGGAAAGGAGTGCTTCTAAACTCCTTTCTGGAACCCAGCATCACTCTGTTCCCCAAACCAGACAAAGACCCAACTAAAGAAAAAAGCTACAGGCCAATCTCTGTAATGTACAGAGATGCAAAAATGTTTGATAAGATATTGGCAAATGGAATGCGAAATCAAGATGATCAGACATCATGACCAGGTAGTTTTCATCTCAGGGTTGCAAAGATGGTTCAACACATGCAAATCAATAAATGAAATATACTACATAAACAGAAGCAAGGACAAAAATCACATAATCATATCAAGAGATGCAGAAAAAGCTCCTGACAAAATCCACCACTCCTTCATAATGAAAACTTTGAAGAAAGAAGTATAAATGGTCCTGAATCTGATAAAAGCCATTTATGACAAATCAATCACCAACATCATAATAAGTGGGGGGAAATCTGAAAGCTTTCCTTCTAAAATCAGGAACAAGACAAGGATGTCCATTACCACCACTTCTGTTCAACATAGTACTCAAAACACTAGCCAGAGCAATCAGGCAAGAGAAAGAAATAAAAGGGATATGTATAGGAAGGGAAGAAGTGAAATTATCATTGAAGATAACATGATATTCTACATAAAGACCCAAAAAATTTCACCAAAAACCTCTTAGAATTGACAACCAATTTAATGTAGCAGGATAAAAAAATCAACACATAGAAATCAATAACATTCATGTATACCAATAATGAACTCACTGAAAAAGAAATTAGGAAAACAATACCATTCACAATAGTATCAAGAAAAATTAAATACCTGTGAAATAACCTAACGAAGGAAATGAAAGACCTCCACAAAGAAAACTATAGTATTCTTAAAAAGGAGATTGAAGAGGACATCAGAAAATGCAAAGATGTCCTCTGTCTTGACTTGGTCGAACCAATATTGTCACAATGGCCCTACTACCAAAACTGATACATAAATTCAACAAAATGTCCATCAAAATACCAACAACATTCCTCAGAGAACTAGAGAAAACAATCCTAAAATTTATATGGAACCAGAAGAGACTCAGAATAGCTAAAATAATCCTGGGTAACAAGAGCAAAGCAGGAGGCATCATAATTATCTGATTTCAAGCTATACTACAAAACAACAGTGATAAAAATGGCATGGTATTGACACAAAAACTGACATGAGGATCAATGGAACACAATAGAGGATGTAGAAACACCCCCAGACACATTCAGCTATTCAATCGTCATCAAACAGGCCAAAAACATACACTGGAGGAAAGACAGCCTTTTTAACAAATAATCCTGAGAAACTGGCTATATGCAGAAGATTGAAGCTGGACCTACATCTCTCACTGTGAACTAAACTAAAATCAAAAATAGATCAAACATCTAACAACATAAAACAGAAACAATGAGCCTACTGGACGATAAAATAGTTAAAATTCTTGAAGTCACAGATGTAGGCAAGGACTTTCTGAGTAGAAATAGAATTGCACAAGAAATAGTAGCAAGAATCAACAAATGGGGGGCTGGAGATTTAGCTCAGTGGTGCCACCGCCTGCCTTGAAAACGCAAGGTCCAGAGTTCGATCCCCAGTACAAAACAAAAACAGAAACAAAAACTTCTACACAGCAAAGAAAACAACCAACCAAGTGAAGAGATAACCTACAGAATGAGAAAAAAAATTGGCAACTATTCCTCAGACAGAGGAGTAATATCTAGTATCTAAATATATAAGAACTCAAAAACATTAGACCACCTAAATTAAATGAGCAAATGAAGTGAACTGACACTTCTCAAAAGAAGAAGTAAAAAATAGCCAATAAATACATGAAAAGATGTTCAATATCACTGGCCATTAAAGAAATGCAAATTAAAGCAACACTTACGTTTCATCTTATACCAGAAAGAATGGCAATCATCAAGAAATAAAATAAAATAAAGACAAATGCTGGTGTGGTTGCAATCAAAAAGGAACCCTTCTGCATTGTTGGTGGGAATGCAAACTAGTACAAAAAATCAGTATGGAGATTTCTCAAAGAACTAAAAATTGAAATTCCATTTGATTTAGCTGTTCCTCTTTTAGGTATCTTCCCCAAAGAGCTAAAGACATCATATTACAGTGATATATGTACAGTATACTAATGTATATAGCAACACAATTCATAATAGCTAAATCCTGGAAGCAGACTGTATGTCCATCAGCAGATGAATGGATAAAGAAAATGTGCTATCTATGCATAATGGAATACTATTCAGCTATGAGGTAGGATAAATTCATGCCACTTGTAGGAAAATGGATACACCTGGAAAATGTAATGTTAAGTGAAATAAATCAGACATGCAAGCTTAAATACTGTATGTGGTGTCTCTCACCTGAATAAGCCAAAGTGCAAATAAAGAGCAAATAATGGATTGATAGAAAGAAGATAGCTCTTTTGCAAGTGGGCAGGGCTCCAAGAGACTAAGGACCAGAGGAAGTGGGGAGGAGAGGAAGTTAAAAGATTAAAATGTGTCATGTACATGTACCAAACACCCACAATGAATGTAAACATGATATGTCATAAACATGAACTAAAAATAATAACAATAACAATGAAAATGGGAAAAAGGGATTTAAAAACAGGGAGAGAGGTAGGTGGAGAAGAGAAGGGGAATAAAAAAGAATCAAAACCTGTTATGTACATGTACCTAGTTCCTAAGATGAATGTAAATTTTGTGCATTCCAAACACATATACATGTATTTAAATTTTAAATAAAAATTTAAAAAATAAAAATTCTAGATAACCTGATTGAAATTGACAAATTCCTAGAAAAACATAAACTGTCGAGTGACCGAAGAAGAAATAAGAACTCTGACTAGATGTATAAGGAGGACAGAAATTAAAATAGTAATAAAAAATATACTACCCAAAAAAACAAAGCAGAAAAAGATGCTTCACTGTAAAGTTCTGTGAAATATCTTAAAAAATTAATATCAATTATTCACCAATTCTACTTTTAAAAATAGAAGAGGAGGGATTAGTTTTTAACTTATTCCAAGAGACTAGTATTACTCTGTTATCAGGAAAAAGACACCACAAGAATACTACATACTCATGTCTCTCATGGATATGTATATAAATATTGTCAACAAAAAGCTGACAGATTCTAGTAATATATAAAAAGATCTGTAACAGAAAAGAATGAAAGTTTTACTCTGCAGACTATAAATCATTGGTTAAAGGAAATCTTAATAAATTAGAAAAAATCCTATGTCATGAATCAGAAGCCTTAATATTGTTTACATGGTAATGCTCCCCAAATGGATCTGCAGATTCAATGCAATCCCTATTAGAATCCCATTTTTCTTGTAAAAATTGACAAGCTGATTATTAAATTCAAATGAAATTGCAAGAAACCCAGAATAGCCAAAAGAACCTTGAAAAAGCAAAACAAAGCAGGAAGATTTATACTTCCAGATTTGAAAATTTACTATAAAGCAACAGTAACCACAATAGTGTGATACAGGCATAAAGGCAGACATATAGATTAATAGAAGAGAATTCCAGAAATTAACATGTGTGTCTATTGTCATTTGATTTTCAGTAAGGGTGCCAAGAACAATGGGGAAAAATGCTCTTTTCAGTGAAGATGTTGAAATGACTATATAGTCACATGGAAAATAATTAATTTGGACCCTTACCTTTATCCATTTACAAAAAAATTAACTTAAAGTGGATCAAAATTCAAAATATAAAAACCAAAACTATAAAGCTCTTAGAAGAAAACAGGTAAATCTTCATAGTCATAGATTTGGCAATGGGTTTTTGGCAATGACACCAAACACATGACCAGCAAAAGAAAAATTAGATTGAATTTCATCAGAACTGAAAACTTTTGTGTTTCAAAAGATGCCATAAAAAAAAAAAGACACCATCAAGAAGATAGAAAGATAACTCACAGAATGGAAGAAAATATTCCAAATTGTACATATGATGAGGGGCTTGTATCTAGGACATATAAAACATACAAAACTCTTACAACTCAATGACAAAAAATAACTCAATTTTAAAAATAAACCCAATTTAAAGGACTGGAAAAGACATGAAAAGATGCTCAACATCACCAATCATTAACGAAATGAATATTAAAACCACAATGAAATATCACCTCACCCCAACTGAGAGCTAAAATTCAAAATGCAGAAATTAACTATGATGAATGGGGATGTGTAGAAATCAAAACCTTCATAACTTCTAGAGGGAATATAAAATGTTGCCACTGCTTTGGAAAACAGTCTGGGTGTTCTTCAAATAAACATACAGTTTCTAAATGACCCAACAATTCCACTCCTAGACCCAAGAGAAATGAAAACATGTCCACACAAAAACTTATACATGAATGTTAGTAAAAGTACTACTCAAAAGAGCCAAAAGGTAGAAACATCTCAAATGTTCATCAACCAGTGAATGAACAAATGTACATCCACAAAATGGAATGTTATTCAGTCATAAAAAGGAATGAAGTACTGATGTGTGCTACACTATTAGATGAATCCTGAAACCATTATGCTAAATGAAAGAGACCAGTCTCAAAATATTGCATATTACATGATTCCACTTAGATGGAAATATCTAGAGATATAAATTCAGAAAGAAGATTAATGCTTGCTCGGGGATTGCAGAATAGGGAGTTAATAGCTAAAGTGTACAGTTTTCTTTGGTGGTAACAAATATTTTCTAATATTGACCTTAATGATAGTTTCATATACATTTGAGTGTGCTATTGAATATCGTTGAATAAAACCATCAAGTTGCCCATTTTAAATAATGAATTGTATGTGGATTGTATCTCAATAGAGCCATTTTTTAAAAAAGCAAGTCACAAGGTCCAGCCCACACTCAAGGGTTAAGATTATGTGTGGGCTGGGCCGGGGATTTAGCTCATTGGTTTCGCCGCCTGCTGCACAAGCACAAGGACCCAAGTTCAATCCCCGGTACCAAAAAAAAAAAAGATTATGTGTAGGCATGAAAGTCATAAGGAAGAGATTGTTAGGGATCATCTTAGATTTCTGCCAGCCACATCAGTGAAAAAGAAGGGATAGAAGAGAGCCTGCTTTTCATGGGTGCAGAAGAGCAGAGTTACCAGATGAGGCACTGAAACTACGGTGTATAGTGCCTCTATCCACTAAAGAAATGGGGCTCAGTGATAACCTGAGTTCTGATCAGCCAAAGTCCTTGCTCTAGATTCACAACTTTTCCTTCAAGGAAACAGTTAGTTGAGAAGAAGTAAATAGCTTAGGATGTAGCTCAGTGGTAGAATATTTGCTTAGCATGCATGAGGCCCTGGGTCTGATCCCCAGCAACACAAAGAAAAAAATGTGGGAGGAGTGATTAAATAGTCAGGTCACAGAATAGCATGGGTCTTTGCTTTTAGTAGAAATTGAAATTAAAACTAAGTAACTATGAATTTGCAGGTAAAAGCTTTAATTGTAAATCAAGAAAGAAGACAGGAAAAGGACTCTAGCTTGAGTAGTAGCTGTAGGGGCACACTCTGGAGAAGAGGATCAGATTAGCCTATCCATAAAACAACAGAGACCTGTCTTGGGGGACTACAGTGGGCTGGGTCCAGTCAATCATTATCTCAGTCCTGGCTTTGCAGCTCCAGAGGAATCTTTGTGGCTTTGAGGGTGGTACCATCCCCATGAAATGATTGTGTCTGTGGTAGGTTTCAGTCACATGGGGCTAGCTTTTCTTGGGACTCAGGTGACAACTGGTTCAGGACAGTGGCTGGAGGGTTTTAGGCCTCACTCTAAGGAGGAAGGGTCTGGAAGTGAATGTTATAAAAGCTAGTTATCAGAGATGTCCCTGTGAATCTTGAAAATTACTTTAGTTATTTTTATCTTGGTGTCCTCCATCTTGAAGAACAACTTTGCTGTGACGTCTTTTAGCCAGATGCTCCCTAAATGAAAATATGCCTATATGCAGAGCTAAGAAGAAACTGATCCAAAGTTTTATAAACTGAAGGTCAAGCTTTGTCCTATGTATAGTTTTCTATTGGCTTTCTGAAGACCCAAATGAAGAACATCGGTTTTTAGCTCCAAAACACTTTAAATTATATTTTTAATGAGTAATAGGTTAAAAACCCAGGAATTTGCCTGTCCTGTGCCCCATAGTGGTCTCTGACTATGTCTGTCAGGTGGGAAGTGATGAGGACCAGGACTGTGAGGAAAGTTGGAGCTCCCTGCATCATCTCCGTAAGGGAGGCATTATCATCCCTAAATAATATACAGAGATGAACTGAATTAGACCCATGCTCCCAAACTGGTAAGTTTTCAACATTCAAATATAAGTCTTTTTTTTATTTCAAAAAAGGTTTTAGTTCTCATACATCAGTGCTAAGCAACCTTCTTTTTCTTCTTGGCAGGAGAGTTAATTTAGGAAAGATTAGCCTGTTTGCTACTTTTTTTTCACCAAGCAAACTAAAAATGGCTTTATTGAATCTCAAAGGGAGAAAAATGTGCGTGCATGCAATTTATATTACATACTTTACTGAATAGAAGAATGTCAATAAGAAAATTGACTCAGCTTTCAGTTACTAAAAGACTAATAACTATCTACATTTAAGAAGTTCAGCAGAGAACAGTATTTTAACATTACACATGCAATTGGCCTGTACTTTAAAATTCACCAAATGTGTTTATATGTATTATCTTGTTTATTTCTCAGAAAATACTTTATGAACTGGTTGTCATTAACACCCCATTTTGAGGAGAAAAACTGGTATCTGAGAGGTGAAGAGATTTGCCCAAGTTTACCCAAGTTTAAGTGCAGAGCTGAACTAAAGTTGTTTCATTTTATTTGATGCAATATTTACTGAATGTACTAGTCAGGATACCTTTGGCAGAAAGCAAAAAAACCAAAAACAATACTAGAATAACATTTATTTAAATAGCAGATACATATAATTTCTTTGTGTTATTGTTTAGACCTAAAATGTCTCTCACCTGTGGAAGGTGACTGAGCTATGTGGGGTACCATATTTATCAGTGAATTCAGCCATTGATGAGTTTAATAGTTAAAGTCACTATTAGCAGTGCAGGTAGCACATCTGAGGCTGTGAGGCCCACTATCCCTCCATCCACCTAAATTTGAGCAATACTCCAAGGACCAATCCTTCTACTCCCATTGTCCTAAGAGACACAGAAATAACAAAGACCAGGAAATCTCTAAAGCTCCAGCTCAGAGCATATGCATGTTAGATCCTGTAGCTTGACCTACAGTAACATTTTCCCCACTCGAATTTCATTAACAGTTCATACATAGGGACTGCATTTCATGCATGTGATTAAACCCGAGTGAACTGTGGGTGAGCCAGGCATACTGGATGCCCTGAAATGACTCAACACCCTGTCAATCATTTCTGTCAATCATATCCAGAGAGATCCAGTGAGAACCACCATGGACAGGGTGTACATTTTAAAATCTGAAAGCCTGATTTATCTTCTCTTCCTATTCTCCTATGATCCTGGTACCACTATTCTCATTCATGCCACCTTTTTGTTTCTGCTGGCATGAGCCCACACTCCCTGAGCACACCTTCCTGTTAACTTTGATAACTGTAGTTTCTTTTTATTTTACCATAGGATGAGTCTTGCAATTTTTTTGCTCCATGTACACAAGAATTCGGGGTTAATCTCTCAGGCTCATCACATGGTGGTATCATTGGGAGGTGGGGCCTGCTTGGAAGAGAGTTATTGGGTGCAGGTGGCCTGGAAGAATGTATTCTTGTCCCTGGCTCCTCTCCTCTCTGCTTCCTGGCTATGATGAGCTGATCACCTTTTTCTCCACCACGCCCCTCTGCCATCCTGTTTCTGCCTTAGAGCCAGCTGACCATGGACTGCACCTGTGAGCCAAAATAAACCTCTCCTCCTTTAAGTTGTGAGTATGCAGTATTGTGTTTCAGTGGTGAGAAAGTGACTAAGACACTTTGCATTCTAAGAAATCTAGAGGGAGTTAGCTCTGGTCTGGGAACAACAGCTCCACAAAGCCATCAAGAGTTTGGATAGAAAGAACCTATCCTGCTCTTCCTCAGGGATGTCTGCTTTTGGCCTCTAAACTTATGGCCTCTAAACTTGAGAGAGCTTGGAACCACAAAACAATGTGTCAATACTTTCTGTTATAACAAGAAAACAGCCCCAGAAACCCCCTTTTCATCTCATTGAGTCATGAAGCTCAACTCTAGCTACCGGAAAGCTGGAAAAAGACCTAGCAAGAAGTATGGGATTGCTATGTCTGTGCTGACCAGTTATGAGTCATCCCCTGGGGTTGGTGGATGGGTCTACCTTCAGTGAGGTCAGAGGGCTTTCACTATGTGACTGAGAAAACCAGGGCTCTGTTAGCAGACATGTTAGGTAAACGATGATGACCCAATAAAGGATGCAGCCAGCCTGAATTTGGGGGTTCCAGGTGGGACCTCCTGGAGTAACTCCAAAGGAGAATACCGGGCAAGTTCATTGAGCTGGGTCTTTTAAGGATAAAGCAGGGGGCTAGTGGAATAGGGCTTAGACTGAAGCTAAAGAGGGTCATGAGAGTGGGGTTTAGAATGGCTGAGTACGTGGCTATAGCAGTGGGCACCGTGACCTAGTAGGTGAGGCAGGTATGCCACGTCCTAGCAGAGTAGGCATTGTTCCCAGGGTTCAGGCTGCCAGGAATCAGTCATTCCAGGAACTCAGCTGGGGAGCGTGGCAGGTGGGGGTCAGAGATTGTATCACTCAAGATGTTCTCCCCCGCCCCTTTTTTCCCTCTTAATCCTGTTTCTCTGCCACCTCCAGGCTGTTACATGGTCTGTTTTGCTTATATTGTGTACTTGAGCCCCACTAGAAGGGAACTCTGTGTTTGCTCACGAAGCCCTGAAACATACACCAAGTGCCTAGTAAATGCCGCCACATAAATGGTGGGGAAATACTTAAATTGGGTCTTGAAGTTGATGCAGAGCAAGTGGCCAAGGTGGAATTTTCCTCATTGGCAAGCTGTGCTGCTTTGGCTATTGGACACATCATTCTTCTGTCCCCGAGTACCCTCAGGACCCCAGCACTGCAGCCACAAGGTTGGTGCTTCAGATGGGGAGCACCTGGGAGAGTTCCAGGTGCTGAGTTCCTCAGCAGGAGCCGGCAGAACTAACAAGACCCAGAAGGAAAATATAACCTAAGAGCAGCAAGGCTCTTAAATTAAGCTAAAGTACTGGCTCTCTGCATCCCCCAAGGCTGTCCCTTAGGGCCTCATTAAAACACAGCTGGCAGAAAGAGAAAGAGTCCACTCTGGACTCTATCACCAAGGATAAAAAGAGGCTCATAGCAGGTCACAGCCCTGCTGGGCACTCCTGCAGAGAAAAAGTGTGTCTGGAAGTAAAACTGTGAGACATAATAAAGGAGACTAACTATTCCTCTCTCCCTTTCCCATAATTCTGTATCTCTTTTAGGTTTTGCCCCACTTTTAGTTTTCATTTATTGGTTAAAACCCAATTTTAATAAATCTGATAGGACATCAGATTTGCTTCATAAAATTCAAGTAGATTTTCATGAAAATCTATGGTCACCATGCACCAAAACAGTGTTTGTAGAAACTCCTTCTCTCCCCTCCACTCCCAAAGCCCCAGCCACCTTTTCTCCCCCATCCCTGAAACCGACCCTGTCATGAGAAATGAAAGCAGCTCTCCTATGCATGAACCTGGAATCTTCTTGCCTCATTCTAGCAGCTGCCCTCTGAGAGAGGCAACTGGGATTTGTTAAGCAGGTACTAGAGGCTGTAGGAAGAAAATGTGGTTCCATGGAAAACTGTGTTATCTAGGCTCCGAAGGACACGCTGGTGTATCCGATTCTGAGCTAGCAGATAGCAATGGAAAAAAACTCCATCTTCAGACATGCAAATTCATCCCTGCCTGGTGGAAGTTTCACAGACTTTCCTCCAGCTTGGGAAGATGGTAGCTCCGCCTCCACAAGTGCATTCATTGCAACATTCCTTCCCTTCTATAAATTTGTGCTTTAAAAATCTCTCCTTTGAAATGCTTATGACATCTGGTTCCCTCATTGATTCATGAATCAATAAAATCTTTGACTCATATTCATTTTATATCTTTATGATGGTCATGATTTTAGCTTCTTAAAATTGTTTTAACACGTACACATTCTCTCATTCAGTATGTACCCACTTCAATACACTTGCATACATGTGTACACTATAGCTATGTGCTTTGGGAACTCAGTACAAATGGAGGAGTTAAGATTCTACCCTAATCTTCAAGGGAGGTGGTGGCTTACCAGGCAGAGGGGGTGAGGAGCAGGTATTCTAGAAGGAGGAAGCAGCAGCCGGTGTGGTGGAGACCAAAAAAGGTTTCAATGGAAGAAGGCAGTGGCATCTAGGCTGGGGCTGAGGGGAGCTGGGAGCTGAATCACAGGGGCCCTGTGGGGAAAAAGCATTTAATGTTAGCTTCTAAACCATGCAAGAGCACTGGAACTTTTGAAAATAAAAAAAGATTTTAAAAAGGTTTTTTTAAAAAAAGAACTCTTAAAAATATATAATCTGATAAGAGTGGCTAGATTCTTAGGATGAGAGGAAGCAAAAAAATGGGGAGCTTTGGTGGGTGGTCAGATTCTTCCCTGTGAACTAGAGAACAAAGGCAGAAGATGAGAGAAAGAAAGGGAGAGAGGGAGAAGAAGCAAGAGGAAGAAGAGAAGTAAAGACAGAAGCAAGATGAGAGGCTGGTGGGCTTTGGGTTCCATGTTTCCTTTAACAGAGGCTAAGTGGGTCTATGTGGACTGCCTCCTGTTACACTATATTTTCTCAGTGTTTTAAGGCTCACTAGAAATAGTCACAATTTTCATTCCATTCTGAAACCTGAGGAGAGTAGCAATTTACATTTACAAATAAGAAAACTGAGTTTTGGGGAGGTTCTGTGGCTGAAGGAAGAGAATGGTTAGAAACCACCATGGTGGCCATTTTTGTTTGCTAATGTTGTTAAAAAAACCCACAAAAACCCGAAGGTGGGTAATTTATAAAGAAAAGAGGTTTATTAAACTCACCATTTTGGAGGCTAAATGTCCAAGATCCTGTAGTTCCATTGGTTGGCCTCTTATGAGGGCTCCAGGGCAGATGGCACACCATAATGAGAACATGTGCAGGAGAGATTACATGGTGAGACAGGAAGCCATAGGGATTGAAAGACCAGGCTTGCTTTTTGTAACAATCTGCTCTCTTGAGAACTAACCAGGGTTGCATAACAACTACATTAATTCCTTCTGAGAGTGACACCTCCAATGACCTAACCACCTTCCACTAGGCCACACACCTCTTAACCAGCACCTACCAGAGCAACACTGAGGACTAAGCTTCTAACACTTGAACCTTTAGGAGGGATACTTGAACCGTCGGGGGGACACATTCAAGTCATATCCAAACCATAGCACTGGCTCAGATGAGCAATGACTCAGTTCTGACCAAAACAGGGATTAGATGGAAGGGAAGAGTCATTCAGGAGGGAGAGTTGCCAAGAATGGAAAAACTCTTAGCAAGCAAGGGAAAAGGAGAAGGTTTTGGAGGTGGTGGGGGTTGGATTCCCTCAGGGAGCTTTTCTCCAAAGGAACTTGGGAACTTCTGTTTGGGTTGAGACAGGTCAGGAAACCTTTAACACCTGCAACCCAGGCTTTGTGGAGGCCAAACTATTCATAATAATAATGATAACAAGAATAGTAGTTGCCCAGGCAGTTCACAGCAACCTTAGCTGATGAAAATTATTATCTCTTTTTATAGATGAGAAAACTATGATCAGAAAGATTAAATAATTCAACCATAAGTAAACAGTTATGAAATTATGGAACTGAAAATTGAAGTGAAAAGCTTTTGTTTTGTGGTTTGTTTTATCCAGGCTGGACTTGAACTCCTAGACTCAGGCGATCTTCTTGCCTCAGTCTCCTGAGTAGCAGGGACTATGGGCTGAGCCACTCATCCATTTGAAACTAAAGACCTTTTTATTTCAAATCTCATGTTCTTTCTGTAGGACTACATCTGTTCTCTACTGTGTACTCGTCAGTTTTATAATCTCACAAATCTGCTTAATTATGTTTCAATCACTGCAGCAGCTATGTGTAAGAACCTTTTGTTTTTCCAGAGAAGAGCAGAAATTGGTGTTCCTAATTTCAATAATTAACTCTCAGTGTATTCATTTTCTATTGCCACTGAAAAATTACTTTGAATTTAACAGCTTAAAACATCACAAATCTATCATTTCCCAGGTTTTGTAGGTCAGAAGTACAACAGGCTCAATAGGGTCCTCTAGCCCACTCACCTATCACAGGGACCTAAATGTGCAATACACGGATGGTTTTGTATTAGAAACAATGTCTGAACTGTCTTGAATCACAGCCTTGGCAACATGATTGTTACTGATCCTAGGACAGCAGTGGAGGAAATCTAGTCACCTCTTTGGGCTTTCAGAAGGCAGCATAGACCAGAAAAACAATTAGACTGGGAATCAGGAGATTCTGGCTTTAATTCTGTCTCTGCCATCAGTCAGCCACATAGCCTTCAACAAGGCAATTCTTTTCTGGGCCTTACTTTTCTGCATCATTGGAGAAATAACAGCGTTGGAGAGGTGATCTATTAGGTCTACATCTGAACCAGGTTAAAATACAAAGGACCTGCATTCTACGTATAATCACTTCTCATCTCTTAATGTGATACCTAACATTTGCATGGCTCTAGCTTTTAATAATATTTTCATTTTTATTCTCCCAAGCAAAACTCCCAATAAACTTGAGAATGAACAACCTCATGGAACAGATGCTGAGATGGAGAGACTGAGTAAAGCTAAAAGAGAACTGGGAAACTCCCACCAAAACAGCTAAATTTAAAGAACTGACAAATACTGACAAAGATGTAGAGCACCTGGAATTCTTATTCATTGTCTCTGGAAATGTAAGTTGGGTTACCAACTTAAAAAAAACACAAAAAATCCCCTGCTGTGCCTTATCCCTAAAGCTATGACTGAACAACAGAATTTACTGCTTATTTAGAAATGAGTGCCTATGGCCACAGAAAGACTTGTTACAAGAATATATATAACAATTTTATTTATAACTGCCCAAACTAGAAACAAGCCCAATTGCTCAATAGAAGTAAGGATAAATAAATGTTGGTATATGTATTCAAGGAAATACTACACAGCAATAATACTAAATGAACTAGTGCTACATACAATTAATATAGGTAATTCTCACAGATCTAATACTAGGCAAACACCACCAAGACTATAAACTACTGCTCCTATTTTTGGACAACTTGGCAAGCCGATCTGTACGATAGAAATTTGAACAGTGGTCACTTCTCAAGAGTGAAGATTGACAAAAAGCAAGTGGAAGGAAGCATTCTGGACTACTGGAAATTTTTGTGTCTTGATTTGAGTATTTGGTTAAATGGTTCAATATATATTTATTAAGCCATGTATTTAAGAGTTCTGCTGTGTTGTACTATAATAATACCTTTATTTTAAAAAACAGGAATGAGAAATCTCCTCAAAAAAGGAGAGAGACAGAAAAAGAAAAGGAAAAAAAATGAAGAGAGCTGGGATTAGAATGTGCTGCTTTTTTTTTTTTTATCCTATATCAACCACTGGCTGTGCTGTAACTTACCATACATGTATTGGTACTGACTTAATTTCCCAGTCTGCGCTGAATTTTGAATTTACCTTTCTTTCCTATATAGTTAGGGCTTAACATCAGTGAATTATGTAGTAGGTTTACATAACAGAGAGCTATTGTAAATTAAACCACATCAAAATTACAACTCAGCCATGATTTTAAAGAACCCCCATGATGAAATATTATGCAGAGAATAATCTTTTTTATAGGAAACAATTATCCTTTAACTTTCTTCTTTCTTTCTTTCTTTCATTTTTCATAAATATTGTCTTTAAAATAAATATGTTTGGCTTAAAATGAAGAACATCCTTTATATTGGAAAAAGGGACTGTATCATTGGAGAATGGAGGGAAAGGGATCATTGAGATCCATGTGAGGAAATGAACATGGTCAGGGAAAAAGCGTGCAGAAAGATGGCTGGGAGTGGTACATCATAAACACCAGGTAAGCTCTTTTGCAGAATCATACTTAGGATCACAATATTCTGCTCAATTTGGCTGACACTATTTCTTTTAAAAGACAGTTTCCAAAAGAATTTTCTTATTGAGGCAATTTTTTATAAGATTTGGATGGCTAAGACAGGTGTAGGAATTTAGCTTGACCTGAATGCAGCCACCTTAGGCCACAATCACCAAAATTGGTCCTGAGTAACCCTGGTTTGTTTTTCCCACATAGTTTCCCAACATACTATAAATAGACAAAACCATTAAAGTGGTTTGTGGGGCGTTAGAACCAGATCCTGGCATCATCAGTGCCAAGAATGTGCCTGACATCATTGACATTAGCTTGAGATAAACCAGGTACACTTTGCCTTAGATGAAAGTTCTTTTTGTCCTGGCCACTGTATACGTGCCTCCCTCTAATCCACCTGTCTAACCACCAGCCAAGACACACTTGTGTTTAAAAGTCCCCAGTAAATTCCATTTTGGGCAATTCTGGATAAGTCTGCCTCTTTCTTTGACCTCGTAGAAACTTGTGGCCAATTCTCATACACTGGGACTGGATTTCGCTGGAACAAGGAACTAAAGGAATGCTCCTAGGCACTCTGTATCCAAATTAGTACTTGAAGGGAAGAAGGAAGAGGAAAAAAGATAATTCCCTCCTTGTGGTTTAGAAAAAGGAAAGATTCTAAGTGGGTGGAGATGAAGACAAAGTTAATAGTTCTTCTGAAATGTGGGAGGGAAAATGGAACTGGAAGCGGAGAGGTGCCCTTTGTTTGTACTCATGGGCACCTTCCCCTCAGGTAGTTCAGAAAAGTAGACAGCAGGAAGAGGTAGGCAACTGGCAACAGGAACAGGAAAGATAAAACAGGGTGGTGAGTGGAGCCTGAGGAAGACAGAGGCTCCATAATGAGTAAGCCGCATCTGCGGGTAGAGTTAGGGCTTGAATCGGTTGGTGAAGGGTAAGTGAAAGACAACTGGGAAAAGTTCCAGTACATGCTGTAGGACTTGGTCACTGTCTAAGTTGTTGTAAAACACCCCTCTGTGGGCCATCTGCATCCAACCAAGATGCACTAGGATACCCAGACCCCTTTCACAAGGCTCTGATGTAAAGCCCACCTTGTGAAACTCTGCTTCAAAAACTACCTTTCTGTCCATAATATTACTGCTTTTAACATTGAAATTAATTTATACACATAGTCATTATTTTAAAAATAAAATACAGCTGGGAATGGTGGTGCATGCATGTAATCCTGGTCCTTGGGAGGCTGAGGCAGGAGGATCACCATGAGTGCAAGGCCAACCTGGGCTACATAGTGAGTTCAAGACCAAACTAAACTACACAGTAAGATCTCAAAAATCAATCAATCAATAAATAATAAGAAGAAATAGAATACAAAGAAAAAACCTAAGTCTTTTGTCTCTTTTCCACAGATACTAACATTATTGCCAGTTTTTTTAACCTTCTTGAAATAGTCTATATACCTGTGTTCTCTTTTTTGTTTAAAGGAAAGCAAATCTACTCAATATAGCTTGGAAACCATTCTATACAGCACATGTAAATAGGCCTTATTCTCTCTCATAAAGCTGTTACATGAAAATAACATAATTTAATTGAACTAGTTCCTTATTAGTTGTTTCTAGTCATTTACCATTTCACAGAGTGTTGTATGAAAAACTATTTACACAGTGTATCTTCATACTTATGCATATTTCTATAACTATATTCTTAAAATTGAAATTTCTGGGTCAATGAGTTTGTTAAAATGCAGAATGGGTTTAATTAAATTTTATTACTTTTTACATTTAAAAAATGTCTTTATCTTGATTTTATGAAGATTCTTGCTGGGGCTGTAGCTCAGTGGCAGATCACCTACCTACCTAGTGTATGTGAGGTCCTCAGTTCAAGCCCCAGTACTGAAATAAAAAAAGGATTCTTTTAACTGTAGTTGTTTTTAGTGTTCAGAAACATGATTACAATTACAATAACCCTAGTAATGGCAAACATCACAAGCCACAATCCTTCTGTATACACCATGACTAGGTGGACTGTGCCCAGGAATGGAATAGGGTCCCTGGCTCGAAAGTTGCTATTGTGTACAATTTGGGTCAAGCCATTTTACTTTTGGGCCTCAATTCCTCAATATACTGTGTAAATAACTAACCTCTCACAGTCCTTGGAAAATATATTAATATCCTGAATGTAGGTAAGAGATCAGTTCATAATTCAAGCTTTACAGTGTAAACAATAACCAGAAGACAAAAGCAAAGAGTTGGACAGAGCACTCAGTCCTTCCCAGTTGTGCTGTGCAGTCTATGGCCTCCTCTTCTGGTGAGAAGGGGCAGAACACTGCTGACACTCACAGCTCAGCTGTCCCTCACCTCTCTCTCCGCTCACTCACCAATGACCCCAGAACCCTCACTCTTAGTGTCTGAGCCTGGTCAGCGAGCCCATAGACAATGTCCACCTGCCGACAGGTCCACCTTGGATGGCAACCTTGATGGGGGGGACTCTTTCCCCCAGCCTAGACAATAGCGGGCCAGAGAGTCCCCCTACATGGCCTCAGTGGGGTAATCACCGCAGTCCTCAGAGCTGGGGCTGTCTGACCTGGGCATGGAAGAAGAAAATGAAAACACCAGCAGAAATGAGGAGAAAGTCTCCATTTCTTATTTGGGATAAAGTCCCCAAAATGGTCTAGTGCCAGGATGCCCACCTGATCTCCATCTCCAAGTTCATCTCGCAGGTCACTGAGGACTACAACTGACCCACCACATCCAGTTTCACCAGACAGCTGTGCACCTGCAGGAGCACCATCATGCTGTGAGAAGAGGCTCTGTGCTAAGACAGAACAGCCCCAGAGAAAGTGAAAGGATCTGCAAGAGCAACATAGAATTCTGGCCAATGCCACGTACCAAATGAAAACTATGCACAAGTTCTTGATAAGTTTGGGAGTAATTTTTTCAGTCGAGACAACCTTGATTTTGGCACTGCTTTTTTTCTTATTAATGTATAACTTAATTATTGTTCACTAAACACACACATATACAAAAATTAAAAGTATTCAAAGAAAAACAATCCAAGGAAAAAAACTATAATAATATTCAAATATAATAGAACTCAACCAAAGCAAAACTGAAAAGTACTTAAACATTTTTCCATATAATTTAAAAACAAATCTCAAGCATTAACAAGACATCAGAAGATGTGATTTGTTTTAGAAAGATTTTCAAAACTAATATTGGACAAATAGTGGTCTGGAGAAAAAATTCTAATTAACTAGTAGATGCCACATAGGCCAATTTTTTTAATTTAAATTTCAATACAGTCATGTGACACATAATGGAAATATAATCTGAGAAATATGATATTAGGCAATTTCATCCATGTCTATTGCAAAGTATCACACAGAGTGCCAACTTCTAAGTGCAAACTGAAAAGGTATATGTCAATCATCTGTGATGGCCCCTTGATACCATCCAAATACGCAGTTAAACACAAGTTACATGAGGCTACCACTGGCATAGCAGCACACTGTTACAGTAAACTCTTTTATATAAGTAGGATTATGCTCTAAAGGATGAAAAGCACAGCATTTTATGATAAGTACCTGAAACAGTAACAGTCACTTATCACGCTATCGAGTACTGTGTACTATACATACTTGTATGTGCTTCTTCTGGAAACAAAGCCTTCTCTCCTTTGATCTCAGTGACTCTTCCTTCCCAACCCACTGATGAGCTCCAGCCTAGTCTCTATCTACATCTCTTCCTATAGTTTTAAACACAATCTATATATGGATTCTTTCCAGATTCCAGCCTGTAACCTGATCTCTCCCCTTCCCCTCCTGCGGCCCCTACCCTTTTGAAACTTTTCTTTGTATTTCAAATTATCCACTATTCATTTTAATCATTTTAATCCTTAATTACGCTTTCAGTTTCTCACACTAGAGAAACTATTCGGTATTTACACATGTGTGTCCTATTTATTTCACTTAAGAGTACAGACTCAATATGCATTCATTTAGCTATAAATGTCTCTAGTTTCTCATTCTTTATGGCTGAGTAGTACTCCACTTTATAAAAGAACCACATCTTCTTTATCCAGTCTCCAGTTGATGGGCCCTTGGGTTGTTTCCAAGCTTTAGCTATTACAAACTGTGTCACTATAAACATGGATGCACATATATCACTGTGGTATGATTCTTTTAATTCTTTTGGGAAGATACCCAGCAAGGGGATAGCTGGGTCAAATGGAACCTTTAAGCTTAGTTCTTTGAGGTATCTCCATACCGATTTCCACAGTGGTTGCACCAGTCTGCACTCCCACCAACAATGGAGAAGGGTTCCTTTCTCCCCACAACCCCGCCAGCATTTGTTATTGGATGATTTCTTTATAATAGCCATTCTTTCTGGGGTGAGGTAGAGTCTCAGTGTTGTTTTCACCTGCATCTCTAGAATAACTAGTGATGTTGAACATTTTTTCATATATTTATTTGCTGCTTTTACTTCTTTGTCTGAGAAATGTCTGTTCATTTCAGATGCCCGTTTTTTAATTGGGTCTTTGAATTTGGGGGGGTCTGATTTTTTTTCAGTTCTTTATATATTCTAGATAGTAGTTCTTTGTCTAAGGTGCAGCTGCTGAAAATTTTTTCCCACATTGTACGTTGTCTCTTAGCTCTATTGGTGGTTTCTCTTGCAGTGCAGAAGTTTTTTAATAAGATAAGATCCCAGTTGTTGATTCTTTGTGCTAGTTCCCGTGCTACTGAGGTTTGTTCATAAAGTCTTTTCCTATGCCAAAGTCTTCAAGAGTTCTACCTAACTTATCTTCCAGCAAATTTAATGTTTCTGTCTTAATATTTAGATATTTAATCCACTTTGATTGTTGTTTAGTGCATGGTGATAGGTATGGGTCTAGTTTTAATCACTGGCAGGTTGAAATCCAGTTTTTCCAACACCATTTATTAAATAGGCAATCTTTCCTCCAATGAGGATGCTTGGCTCCTTTGTCAAAGATGAGGTGGCTGAGTATATCTGTAGTTATTTCTGCATTTTTCTAATCTATTCCACTGATCCTCAGGTCTGTTTATTTGCCAGTACCATGCTGTTTTTATCACAGTAACTTTGTAGTATGGTTTCAAGTTGGGGATTGTAATACCCCCAGCCATGTCTCTGTTGCCTAGAATTTCTTTTGCTATTCTAGGTCTCTTGTGGTTTCAAATGAATTTTTGGATTGTTTTCTCTAGTTCAGTGAAATATATTGATGAAATTTCAATCGGCATTGCATTATTTAAATGTATATAGTAGTTTTGGAAGTATGGCCATTTTCACTATATTGATTTTTCCTACTCAGAAACAAGGGATGTCTTTCCATTTTCTTATTTCCTCCTCGATCTCCTTTTTCAGAGTGCTATAGTTTTCAAGTGTAGAGATCTTTTGCTTCCTTTGTTAGATTGATTCCTAGATACTTCAATTTTTTTTGGATGCTATTGTAAAAGGAATGGTTTCCCGAATTTCTTGCTATTTGTGTATAAAAAGGCTATTGTTTTTTGAGTGTTGACCTTATATCCAGCTACTCTACTGAATCTGTCAATTAAATCTAGAAGTCTTTTGGAAGAGTATTTTGGGTCTTCTATGTAAAGTATCATATCATCAGCAAATAATGAGAGTTTAACTTTTTCCATTCCTATCTTTATTCCTTTTATTTCTTTCTCTTTTCTAATTGCTGTGGCTAATGTTTCCAGAACAATATTGAACAGGAGTGGTGATAGTGGGCAGCCTTGTCTTGTTCGTGATTTTAGCATGAAAGTTTTTAGTTTTTGACCAATTAGTATGATGTTGGCTGTTGGTTTTTCATAGATAGCCTTAATCAAATTGAGATAAAGACCTTCTATTCCAATTTTCTGTAGGGTTTTTATCATGAATGGATGTTGGATTTTGTCCAGTGCTTTTTCTGCATCTATTGAGATGATCATATGGTTTTTTCCTTGACTCTGTTGATACAGTGTATTACATTTATTGATTTACAAATGTTGAACCATCCTTGCATCCCTGGGATAAATCTGACTTGGTCAGGGTGTATGATCTTCTTGATGACCCTCTGTATTCTGTTTGTCAGTATCTTGTTGAGGTTTTTGCATCTATGTTCATTAGGGAGATTGGCCTGTAGTTCTCTTTTTGGGTTGTGTCTTTCCCTGGTTTTGGAATCAAAGTAATACTTGTTTCCAGGAATGAATTTGGAAGTTTCACTTCCCTTTCAATTTCCTGATGAGTTTAAAGATTAATGGAGATATTTCTTCTTTAAATGTCTTGTAGAATTCAGCAGTGAAGCCATCAGGACCTGGGCTTTTCTTTGTTGGTAAATTTTTTATTACATTTTTCAATTTCACTCATTGTAATTGGGGTGTTTAGAATTTCTATACCTTCTTCATTTAATTTTGGCAATTCATATGTATCTAGGAATCTGTCCATTTCTTCTGTGTTTTCCATTTTATTAGAGTACAGGTTCTCGAAGTAGGTATTGATGATGCTCTGGATTTCTGCTGGGTCTGTTGTTACTTCACCTTTTTCTTTCTTAATTGCATGAATTTGGGCCTTTTCTTTCCTTTTTTTTGATAAGGTTGGCTAAGGGTTTATCGATTTTGTTTATTCTTTTGAACAACCAACTCTTTGATTCATTGACTTTTTTTGTATTGTTCTCTTAGTCTCCATTGCATTTATTTCTGCTCTTATCTTTATAATTTTCTCTCTTGTATGAGCTTTGGGTTTGTTATGTTCATCTTTTTTTAGGTGCTCGAGGTTCTGCATTATGTTATTTATTTGAGTTCTCTGTTTTCCTAATATGGGCATTCAGTTATGAATTTCCTGCATGGAACTGCTTTCATTGCATCCCATAGATTCCTGTATGTTGTACTGGCATTATCATTTACTTGTAGAAACTGTCTAATTTCTTCTTTAATTTCCTCTGTGACTCATTGGTTGTTTAGGAGGGTGTTGTTTAATTTCCATGTGTTTGTGGGAGTTGTGCGGTTTCTTATGTCATTGATCTCCAATGTTAGTGCACTATGGTCTGATAATATACAGGGGGTAACTTCAATTCTTTTACATTTACTTAGACATGTCCTATGAGCTAGCATGTGGTCGACTTTGGAGAATGATCCATGTGGAGCTGAAAAGAATGTGCATTCTGATTTTGTGGGGTGGAACACTCTGTAAGCATCTATTAAATACATTTGTTCAGTAGCTTGGTCCAGTTCTAGAATTTCCTTGTTAACTTTTTGTCTAGATGATCTGTCTATTTGTGATAATGGGGTATTGAGTTTCCCCACTAAAATGGTATTCGTGCTTATTTGGTTTTTCATGTCCAGTAATATTTGTTTTGTATAGTTGGGAACATTCATATTTGGTGGATATATATTTATGATTGTCATCTCTTCCTCTTGGACTGTTCCCTTCACAAGGATGTAGTGAACATCTTTGTGTCTCTTAGGTTTGGTTTGAATTCTACTTTGTCTGCAAATAAAATTGCTACCCCTGCTTTTTTCTGGGTTCCTATGGCATGGAGAACAGTTTTCCATCCTTTTACTTTCAGTCTATGTATTTCTTTTTGAGTTAGGTGTGTTTCTTGTATACAGCATATTGCTGGATTTTGCTTCTTAATCCATTCTGTCAGTGTATTTCTTTTGATTGGTGAATTGAGGCCATTAACATTGAGAGTTATAATTGATAGATATTGACTCATCCTTGTCACGATATTTTACTATTGTTGGCTCTTTTATTTCTTATTTTTCTTCCCCCTTTCCCTTTAGTTTCTTACCTTGCCTGGTGGTTTCATGTTTTTGGCCCTCGTGGAGTTGTCAACTTCATTGTCTTTTTTGAGGATATTGCTTAGAATTGTTTGGCGCACTGGTTTGGTGCTCATGAAATTTCTCAGGTGTTCTTTGTCGTGGAAGTATCTAATTTCCCCATCAATTTTGAAAGACAATTTTGCAGGATACAACATTCTAGGTTGTAAATTATTTTCTTTTAGGGCTTGAAATACTTCACTCCAGGCTCTCCTTGATTTGAGGGTTTGTGTTGAGAAGACTGGTGTGATTCTGATAGGCTTTCCTTTGTAGGTGATTTGCCTCTTTTCTCTAACTGCCTGTAGGATTTTGTTCTTCTGTTGGGTTTCTGGGATCTTGACTACTATATGTCTAGGTGTAGATTTTTTTTTGATCCTGGCTAGTTGGAATTCTATATGCCTCACTTATCTGTATGTCCACTTCTCCACCTCTGTCTGGGAAGTTTTCTACTATTACTTCTGTGAAGCTTTTTTGTCAATTGTGCTTTCTCCTGTTTTTTTGTGGACTACTATTAGTCTTATGTTATTCTTCTTTGCATCATCTAGCAGCTTCTGGATTGATTTCTCATGGTCCCTTACTATTTTTAAGAAATCTCTGTTTTCATGGTCCTTAACCGGAGTGCTATCTTCTATATCTGATATTTTATCTTCAGATTCCCTTAATCTGCTATGTATGCTTTCAATGGAGTTTTTAATCTCCTGAATATCTGCTTGAATCTGTTTCATGGATTCCATTTCTTTCTTATGTTGGGCAATCATGGTTTCCACTTCTTTCTTATATGGGCATTAATGGCTTCCAGCATGTTTCTGAGTTCATCTTTTTTTTTTTAATCTATTTCTGTTCTAGAGCCTCTAATCATGTCTGTCACTCTGTTCACCATCACTCTAGTTATCTGAGAGATTGTTTCTGCTTTGAATTTTTCTAGAGCCTCATTCATCTGTTTTGTTACTTCCTGTGCTATCAGTTCAGGGTGTCCAGGTGGTTGATTATCAGACTTTTCCACCTCGTTTCCCCCAGAATTTGCTTTTTGTGGGGGTGGAAGCCTGAGTTTGTGCCTTGCTTAAACGTCTTCTCAGTTTTGTTTTTGGTGTTGCCCTTGGTTTAGTTCCTGGGTTGATACTTTGAAGTTGCTTATTGTAAGTATCTTTGTTGATATATTTAGAACACTTATGGAATGATTGCTTCTCAGAGGTGTCTCCCAGGTATAGCTGGTCTTTAGGTTTTGAATCTTGAATAGCTCTGAGGCTATCTCATTTTCATTACACCAAGAAGGACAACTAATTAGATCAATGACAACACCTTAGCCCAAGTGATACAGTCAGCAACACAATAGCATCAAGTACCTTTTAGAAAATGATAGTTTGTGGTGGTTATTAACCTACCACTTTCAACTGTATGAATTAAATAAAGATCAAGAACTAATCCAACATATGTTTATAGTGAATAAACTCTTCAATATAGCAATTTATCCTTCAGGATGGGGAGTTAGAAGGAGTTGGGAAGGGAGTAATAGGTAGATAGAGGGATAGGGGAAGGTTAGCAGTGAGGCCAGAGGGCACAGGCAAGAGAAGGAGAGAGAAGAAAAGAAAAATAAAGAAGAAATACAAATTAGGGCCAGAACAGGAACACAAAAGAAGATGAAGAAGAATGTGGAACAGCAAGGGAGTGAGGGAGAGAGAAAGAGAGAAAGAAAAGAGAAAAAGAAAGAGAAAAATAAAAATTTTTAAAGAGTAGAAAAAGAAGAGAAAGAATCAAAAATAAACAAAAAAGGTGGTAATTTTTAAAATAACAAATAAAAAATAAAAATGAAGGGCCTCCTTCAGGGTAAGTCTCTGCTGTCACAATAAACAACATGGGCAGCAGTGTGCAGTTATAAGTCAATGAGTCTCAGTATGCCAGTCACAGACCAGTGAGATTCAGGCAGATTTCTGGCTGAAAGTCCCAAGTTGAGCTCCCTGTCCTCCTGCAGGGTTAAACCCTGCAAGATTCTATTACAGGTTCCCGCTGCCTTTCTCCTGAAGATAGTCCAGGTTCAAATGGGAGGTGATGATCCCTCCAACTTACCAAGTAGGGTGGTCTGGTGTGCCTTTATTGCAGAGATTCAATTCATTTTTCCACTGGGCTTCAGTTTTCATCAGGGAGCCTGAGAGAGGCCCTCTCTCTGTTGTTCACTTCTGCAGCTCAGGACAATGGCCTTTATGTCTACCTGTGCCTCTGTAGTGTGGAACTAGGTAGCTGCACAGCCAAGAGGCCAAAGGCGGGGTTGGGGGTGGGAGTGGACGGGGCCTGTTGTTGCAGGTGCCCTGGCAGCTAAGCTGGTAGCTGGTGGGGCTGCCCGGGGAGAGGGAGGTCTCACAGTCTTCTGCATACAAGTGGACAGGGCAAGCCAGATAGAGCAGGGTGTCTTGGCACTGCTTTTGTCACGTTTTCTACTCTTACACAGGAACTTTCCTCACTGCTGACAAATCTACTCCAGGATCTGAGCCACAATGTAACCTTCTCCATGGGTTCTTTGTTAAAAGGAGAGCTAGAGGGAGTCAAAGGAGATCTCAAGAAGCTGTTTGACAAAGCCTGGAAAGATTATAAGACCTTCTGGACAGCTGTACCACCACCCCCAGCACCGAGGAACAGAACTGCTCCCAGTGGAGGTGAGCTTCCCGGGCATACCCCCCCGCCCCAAAGCACTCAGGAGGTGAGCCTTGAGGGCACCCGCAGCAAACATCCCTACCCCCCACCTCCCACCCATTGAAATGAGAAGACATGTAAACAAGGCTCAAAACCAGACTTCCAAATCACCTAAAGCAACTCCAAAGGGAAACGAGATGGAACAATCTGATACATAACCACCTGGACTACCTGAACAGGCAACAAAAGAGGATCTGGAAAAAATTAAATCAGAAATAATTTCTCACATAATAGCAAAGATTGTGCCCAAAGTGCAAGAAATGATTAACAAATCTAGAGAGGATACAGATAAAAAAATAGAGGAGCTGAGGAACATGATGGAATCCCAACACAGGCAATAAATGGAATCCATAAAACAGTTGCAAACAGATTTCCAGGAGATTAAAAACTCCATTGAAAGTTTACACAGCAGAATGAGCAATGTGGTACAGAATTTCAGATATAGAAGACAGGATTGTGGTTAAGGACCATGAAAACAGAGATTTCTTAAAAATAGTAAGGGACCATGAGAAATCAATCCAGCAGCTGCTAGAAGATGCAAAGAAGAATAACATAAGACTGATTGGAGTCAATGAAGAAACAGGAGACAGTGGAGATGACATAAAAAAGCTATTCACAGAAGTGATTGCAGAAAGCTTCCCAAGCAGGGGAAAAGAACTTGACATACAGTTAAGTGAGGCATGTAGGACTCCAACTAGCCTTGATCAAAAAAAATCTACACATAGACGTATAATAGTTAAGATTCCAGAAACCCAACAGAAGAACAAAATTCTACACGTAGTTAGAGAAAAGAAACAAATCACAAACAAAGGGAAGCCCATCAGAGTCACAGCAGACTCTTCAATACAAACACTCAAGGCAACAAGAGCTTGGAGTGGCATATTTCAAGCCCTAAAAGAAAACAGCCTCAAACCCAGATTGATGTACCCTGCAAAACTATCTTTCAAAATTGATGGAGAAATATACTTTCATGACAAAGAGCACCTTAGGAACTTCATGAATACCAAACCAGCACTCCAAAATCTTTTAGACAATATCCTAGGAAAAGACAATGAGGATCACAGCCCTAGGAAGCAAAGCAGAATGAA
The DNA here is from genome assembly GCF_053883595.1 of Heterocephalus glaber. Classification (NCBI taxonomy): domain Eukaryota; kingdom Metazoa; phylum Chordata; class Mammalia; order Rodentia; family Bathyergidae; genus Heterocephalus; species Heterocephalus glaber. The sequence continues at coordinate 31,310,027 of NW_028258142.1, forward strand.
TCCATCAAGGAGGACAAGAAATTAAATGCAAAGGGGGAGAATCCAACAAAATGAAAAACTCATGAAAATGATAAGTCAATATGTATCAGTTATAAGCATCAATGCTAATGGTCTCAATTCACCAATCAAAAGAAATAGATTGCCAGAATTGGTCAAGAAGCAAGATCTAACAATATGCTGCATACAAGAAACACACTTAATTGAAAGAGAAACTCATAGACTGAAAGTTAAAGGGTGGAAAACAATACTCTATGTGACAGGAACCCAAAAAAACCAGGAGTAGCTATCCTTTTTGCAGGTCAAGTGGATCTCAAACCCACACTGATTAAGAGAGACAAAGGACATTATATCCTTGTAGAGGGAACAATCCAAGAGGAAGAGATGACTATCATAAACATATATCCACCAAACACTAGTGCACCCAACTATACAAAACAAATACTAACAGACATAAAAAATCAAATAAGCATTAATACAATAGTACTGGGGCACCTCAATACTCCACTGTCACAAACAGATAGATCAACTAGAGAAAAAATAAGTAATGGAATACTAGAACTCAATCAAACTCTTGAACAAATGAACTTAACAGATGTTTACAGAGTCTTTCACCCCACAAAATCAGAATACACATTCTTTTCAGCTGCACATGGGTCATTCTCCAAAATAGACCACATACTCACTCATAGAACATGTTTAAGTAAGTGCAAAGGAATTGAAGTTATCCCCTGTGTATTATCAGACCATACTGTGATGAAATTGGAGATCCATAGCAAAAGAAACTCAAAAAATTTCATAAACATGTGGAAATTGAACAACACACTTCTGAATGACCAATGGGTCACAGAGGAAATTAAAGAAGAAATCAGACAGTTCCTTCAGTACAACATATCAGAATCTGTGGGACACAATGAAAGCAGTCTTATGAGGGAAATTCATAGCAGTGAATACGAATATTAGGAAAACAGAACGAGCCCAATTAAACAACCTGATGCTGAACCTCAAGCTTCTAGAAAAAGAAGAGCAGGACAAACCCAAAGCTCATACAAGGGAGGAAATTATGAAGATCAGAGGAGAAATCAATGCAATGGAGACTAAGAGAATGATACAAAAAAATCAATGAAGCCAAGAGTTGGTTCTTCGAAAGAATCAACAAAATTGACAAACCCTTAGCCAACCTTGTCAGAAAAAGGAAAGAAAAGGCCCAAATCCATGCAATTAGGAATGAAAAGGGTGAAATTACAACAGACCCAGCAGAAATCCAGAGGATCATCAATACCTACTTCCAGAACCTATACACCAATAAGATGGAAAACACAGAAGAAATGGACAGATTCCTAGATACATATGAATTACCAAAGGTGAACGAAGACCTAAAAATTCTAAACAACCCAATATCAACCAATGAAATTGAAAACGTAATAAAAAATTTATCAACTATGAAAAGCCCGGGCCCTGATGGGTTCACTGCTGAATTCTACAAGACATTTAGGGAGGAACTGCTGCCACTACTGTTTAAACTCTTCAGTGAAATTGAAAGGGAAGCAATAATCCCAAATTCATTCCTGAAAGCAAGCATCACCTTGATCCCCAAAGCAGAGAAAGACCCAACCGAAAAAAAGAACTATAGGCTAATCTCACTAATGAACATAGATGCAAAAATCCTTAATAAGATACTGCCGAATATAATGCAGAAGATCATCAAGAAAATCATACACCCTGATCAATGGGATTCATCCCAGGGATGCAAGGATGTTTCAACATACTCAAATAAAACAATGTAATACACTATATCAATAGAGCCAAGGACAAAAACCATATGATTATCTCCATAGACACAGAAAAAGCATTTGACAAAATCCAACATGCATTTATGATAAAAACCCTACAAAACATTGGAATAGATGGTCTCTACCTCAAACTGATAGACACCATCTATGAAAAACCAACAGCCAATATCATACTAAATGGTCCAAAACTGAAATCCTTCACACTAAAATCAGGAACAAGACAAGGATGTCCACTATCACCACTCTTGTGCAATATAGTTCTGGAAACATTAGCAATAGCAATTAGACAAGAGAAAGAAATAAAAGGAATAAAGATAGAAAATGAAGAAGTCAAATTGTCATTATTTGCAGATGACATGATACTCTATATAGAAGACCCCAAGAACTCCAGCAAAAGTCTTCTAGACTTAATAACCAAATTCAGTCAAGTAGCTGGTTACAAGGTCAACACACAAAAATCAATAGCTTTCCTCTACACCAATGACAGACTCACTGAGAGAGAAATAGGGCAAATAATTCCTTCCACAATAGCATCCAAAAATCTGAAATACCTAGGAATCATCCTAATGAAAGAAATCAAAGAACTCTTCTCGGAAAACTATGGCACTCTGAAAAGAGAGATTGAAGATGATATCAGAAAATGGACAGACATCCCCTGCTCCTGGCTAGGAAGGATTAATATAGTGAAAATGTCCATACTTCCAAAACTGTTATATAGAATTAATGCTATTCCTATTGAGATCCCAGCAGCATACTTCATGGACTTTGAGAAAACAATCCAAAAATTCATTTGGAACAAGAAGTGACCCAGAATAGCAAAAGCAATTCTAGGTAACAGAGACATGGCAGGGGGTATCACAATCCCCAACCTGAAACTCTACTACAAAGCTACTGTTATAAAAACAGCATGGTACTGGCAAAGAAACAGACTTGAGGACCAGTGGAACAGATTAGAAGATGCAGAAACAATGCCAGACACACTCAGCCATCTCATATTCGATAAAGGAGCCAAACACCCTCACTGGAGGAAAGATAGCCTCTTTAATAAATGATGCTGGAAAAATTGGGCTTCAACTTGCCAAAGATTAAAACTAGACCTATATCTCTCACCATGCACTAAACTAAAATACAAATGGATTAAAGATCTAAATATTAAAATAGAAACTCTGAACCAGTTGGAACAGAGGTTAGGTAGAACCCTTGAAGACATCAGTGTAGGAAAAGATTTTATGAACAAAACCTCAGTTGCCCGTGAACTAGCACAAACAATCAACAAGTGGGATCTCTTCTTATTAAAAGGCTTCTGCACAGCAAGAGAAACCACCAGCAGTGTGAAGAGACAACCCACAATGTGGGAAAAAATCTTCACCTGCTCTTCCTCAGACAAAGGTCTACTATCTCGAATCTATAAAGAACTTAAAAAGATCAGACCTCCCAAATGTAAAGACCCAATCCGAAAATGGGCATCTGAAATGAACAGACATTTCTCAGACAAAGAAGTAGAAATAGCAAATAAATACATGAAAAAATGTTCAACATCACTGGTCATTCGAGAGATGCAAACAAAAACAAAGCTGAGATTCCACTTCACTCCAGAAAGAATGGCTGCTATCATGAAATCAAGCAATAAAAAATGCTGGCGGGGCTGTGGGGAAAGAGGAGCCCTGCTCCAGTGCTGGTGGGAGTGTAGACTGGTGCAACCACTGTGGAAATCAGTATGGAGATACCTCAAAGAACTAGGACTGGAAGTCCCATTTGACCCTGCTATTCCACTGCTGGGGATCTTCCCCAAAGAATTAAAAGAATCATACCACAGTGATATATGTGCACTCATGTTCATAGCAGCACAGTTTGTGATAGCTAAAACTTGGAAACAGCCCAAATGCCCATCAACTGGAGACTGGATAAAGAAAATGTGGTTTTTTAATAAAATGGAGTACTACTCAGCCATAAAAAATGAGAAATTAGAGACATTTATAGCTAAGTGGATGCACATTGAGGCAATACTCTTAAGTGAAATAAATAGGACACACATGTGTAAATACCGAATAGTTTCTCTGGTGTGAGAAACTGAAAGTGTAAATAAGGACTAAATGTATTAATAGGTCATGTGAAATAGGAAGAAAAGGGGCAACGGGGAAGGAAGTGGGAGGGCTAGGGGAAAGGATAGAAGGGAATGGGATTAATATGAGAAAATGGAAAAATAGGAACAAAATCTTTGTAAATAGGGAGGAATGGAGGGGTTGAAGGGAGGGCTGGGTAAGGGTGAAAAATAAGAACCAAAAGAGATTATGTAAAGGTGCAAATTTCAAATGATGAATGTCATTATATTGTATATCTAAAATGTACCAATGATTAGAATGAATAATTGATAATTCAAAATAGGAAGAAAAGGTCGAAAGGGTAAGGGTAGTGGGAGGGGCAGGGGAAAGGAAAGAAGGGAAAGGAAATATGATGAGGAATGGAAAAAATGGAAATAAAGTCTTTGTAAATAGGGAAGGGTGGAGGGGGTGAAGGGAGGGCTAGGAATGGGGAGAAAATAAGAACCAAGATGCATTATGTAAAGGTACAATTCCCAATGGGTAATGTAATTGTGTTGTATACCTACAATGTACCAATAAAAGAATTTAATAAAAAAAAAGAACCAAGGTACATCATGTACAGCTACAAGCACCCAATGATAAATGTAAACGTATTGCATACCTAAAATGTACCAATAATAGACTTATTAAAAATGATGTCTTGAAAACAGTCGATAACTTGAAACAATGTATTGAAAAACTGGCTGCCTGCTTATGTAACATAAAATAGATTCAGGATGAAGAGAAGCAACAGCTAACTGCACTCTGTGACTCAATAAAATCCTCTCTTCAGCTTGATGAGGATGAAGATTCCCATAGCCAGGAGGAAGATATAGCATGGATCAGCTCCAGGGCTATAAGGAATACAGCAGTGAAAAGTAGTGGCATCTGCTAAAGAAAAGGAAATGTGGCAGAGAAGGAAGTGTGCCATCAAGGATGAGGTTCTGACCAACTCATATGCAACTTCTAACAGGAAGCCAGTCAAGTTGCACCTTCTTACCAGCCAGGTGAAGCCAAATTCTGAGGACAAGAAGTCCTTTTTGAATTGACATCAAATAGCAAGATGAGCAGGATTATGCAGCAAGGATATCAGTATGTAAAAAAAAAAAAAGAAAGGATATCAGTATTGACAGATAGTAAAGAAGAGACTTGCACTCATTCAAGTCTATGTAGATGGGGCAGAACTAATGGAACCACTGCTGAAATCTTGACAGGAGCTCAAGGAGTTGGCCCTTGATCTTGGCATATGAACTGCAAACCAGACATCTCTCCATTTGGTTGACTTTCTTGTATAAAACTATAGGACTCTGGGTAAGAAGACATCCATGGGAGATATGGTTCCCACTTCTGTACCATGTACAGCAAGCCCAAGTATCTGAAGCTTCTTCTCAGAGGCAAGGCCACTGTGGACATTGTGAACCAAGCAGGAGAAATTGCCTTGGACATAGCAGAGATTCAAAGCTACCAAGTGTGAATATCCACTTTCCCAGACTAAATCTGGCAAGTTCAACCCTCCCATCCATGTTGAATATGAGTGGAAAGTTTGACAGAAGGAGATAGATGAAAGTGATGATGATCTGGATGACCAACCAAGCCCAGTCAAGAAAGAGTGCTCACCCAGATCTCAGAGCTTCTGCCATTCCTCTAGCATCTTCCCCCAGGACAAGCTAGCACTGCCAGGATTCAGCACTGCATGGGACAAGCAATAGCTCTCTTATGGAGCCTTCACCAACCAGGTATCTGTCCCCATGAGCAAGATTCAGCCATACCATCAACTTCAGGGGCCCTCTCCTGCCTCCTAAGAATGCCAGGAAAGGTCCAACTGGCCTACCTTCACCACTACCTCTAGAACCCAGACCTCTGGTGGCAGCTCCACCCTATCCAAGCCTCCTCCCCCACCACACAGACACAAGAGAACCTTATCCAACTCATTCAGCCCACTACCTCATGGTGCCCTCCACTCTGAAAGGCAGTTGGAATAATGATGTGGGTCCATCATCTTCAAGACAGACCTCTTACAAATCTGAGGGGCTGTTGCAACAATCAAGCACTAATTCTGCAAAGACAGCCTTTGACCCAAGGTTCTTCCTAAACTCGCCTCTGAAAGTAGCGCTAAGGAAAACAGAAACAAGCCATCATCTCTCCCTAGACAAAGCCAACATCCCACCCAAGATTTTTTAGAAATCACAACTGGCAGAATTACCACAAAGCCATCACCTGGAGACCTGGCCCCAACCCCACAGAACTGACCCCTAAACCCCAAATGGGAGATTTTCCACCTAAACCTGGAGAACATCCCCCCAAGGGTGACCTGCCATCCCTCAGCCTTCAGACTTCAGGCTTATCTCCCAGACTTATCTCACAAATGAAGGAGCTGGCTCCCAAACCACAGCTGAGAGACCTGCTGGCAAAATCCTAAGCTAGCAATGTCTTACCTAAGTCTTATTTAAGAGAATCCCATGATTGTCTTCTGTAGTCTTCAACAAAAGTTTTATAATTTTCCACATAGAATTTGTACCTTTGCTATAAAATTCTACCTTTGCTACAAAATTTATGCCTAAATCCTTCATATTTTTGATACTTTTGTAAATTATGTCTTTTTAAAATAAAATTTGAGAAATGTTAAAATAACCCAAAGAGTGAAATTCGCATTATATCAAGGACAGGTTCCTTTAAGAACAGTTAGGAAAATGTGCCACCATAGTTCCTAATAGCAGTATATAGAAATGAGCATACTCTTCCATCCAGCAATTCTATTTCTAGAATTTACCCTCAGGAGAAATTCACTGTGTGGGTGTAAAAGAATATTTGCACAATAATATTTATTTCAGCATTGTATAATATATAAAAAGGAAGCAAGGAAGGGAGAAAGGGGAAAGGAGGAAGGGATTTAGGAAAAGCAGCAGTGGTAAACTGGGAGATGTCCAAATATAGGAGATTAATTATATATCCTAACACACACACATACATACACACACACACACACACACACACAGACACTATATATACTATGCAGCCATGAAAAATAATTTAAATCTTGTATCAGTTACTTTCTTGACTCTGGGACAAAATACTCAACACTCCAATTTAAAAGGGGAGGGGTTTCTTTTCATTCAGAAGGTTCAGTCCATGCATGGTTGCTTGGCTCCAAGGCAGGAAAAACAGGATGGAAGGGGATTACTGGGGAAAGCTACTCAATTGTGGCAGCCAAAAAGCAGAGAAAGAAGGAAAGGGGCAGGGGCAAGAGAACCGTATCCAGCCCTTCCAGGTCAAGCCCCAGTGACCCACCTCCAACCAGGCTCCACTTTCTAACAACATTCACCTGTGAACTCATCAGTGGACGAATCTACTGATGAGTATAGCACCTTCATGATCCAATCACCTTCCAAAAGCTACACCTCTGAACACATGAAACTTTGGGGATGTTTTCGATCTAGGACATAACACCTATATTGTATATAGAGAGATGATAGAAGATGAGTATTACATATAGTTTGTTTTTCCTTGATTGTAAGCTACTACATGGTCTTTTACTCTTTCACAGATGTTGACAAAAGAATAAGATTCCTGGATGAAATAAAAAGGACTTTTCTCCTACGGCACCACAGCAGCATGTGTAGCAGCATGTGTGCCTCAGCTACCACAGGGGCAATGCCACAAGTCCAGATGAATGCTGTGCACAGTGGGTCTGCATCACCTTCTGTGGGTACCAGTGGCAACATACTAATTCTCATGGTGTGGTCATGCCATGAGCTTGAGAACCCCGCATCTTACTGCAGCAGTTAGCAAGCCTGTTTTTGTCCAGAAAGTAGACATTGACTCATCCCTCAATGTTATGCTGCAGACATAACCCTAAGAGATGGTTGTGCATTCTTAGCACACCCAGGAAGATGTGCAGGAGCACAAGAGGCCCAGGGAGAACCCTTTCTCTCAATGACATATGACTAAGAGAATTTTTATAAAATTGTATCTGCATACTTATATGTGTGCATATATCCAGATAGAGAACTGATAGAATGTTTACCAAAAACTTAATAGTGATTTGCTCCATGTGGTAGAAGGGCAAGTAATATTAAAATTTTTCTATAAGTACCTTTTTCTATTATTTGAATTCATCTTAATGAGAATACATCAAAGACTACAGAGCTATTCATAAAAAATAACTGGGTGAGGTCACGGTCTGGAGTAAATCTCAAGATTAATTCATGCTCAGGAACACAGATTAATAAGATCCAGAAGCAAACCATAGAAAAGAGACTGGACATCCATCAGAAATGTGGAAATGGGAGATAACCAGGAAGCTGGGAGCTGACATATACTTGCTGGTTGTGCCAAAGACAGGAATGGCTGAGGCCATGATAAAATCCATTTTTTCATTTGGGAAGACTGAGTCTATGGGACAAATCCAAGAATAACTAGCCCTATGGAGATCATGGGTCTAACATCATTTTGATTGTCTCTTTGAAGTAAGTAACAATGAGAGGCAGAAGGAAAATCCAGGGTTTCTCCCATTAATTCAGTGTCTTTCTATATCTCTGGACTAAAAAAGTCACTTTTTCAAATACAGTACCACCCTGTGTAGCACAATACAAGATATTAGGATATACAATAAAATATGAGCCATGAGATAGAAAGACAAAAGCTTTATGATTCCAGCCAAATTCAGGGATCTCAGTATAATATATGATTTCTCTAAAATTATATTGTGTTTCCTAACAAAAATCAGAATTATAGTTACTTTGATCGCTAATGAGTAATTTCACCTGTCTTGGTGGTCCTGGCTTTTCTGGGTCAGAGTTGCTTTTCCTGGTGGTTTCTGAGTGTGGCTAATGCTCATACAAAGTTGCAGAAAACTCAGTCACAGCTTTGTCCCAGAAAAACAATTGCTCGTAGCACCAGAGCTATGAGTTCTGACAGGTGGAACTGGCACAGAACTGGGAGGAAGGGAGGGTTGGAGTCTGTTCTCCAAGTTTCCTAATTACAAGGTTTTGAAAAGAAGCAACCAGAGTTGGAATTGTCAGAAGGGTTGTTTGCTGAGAGCTGGAAAGTAATCCAGCAGAAAGGGAGCCAGAGGAAGGGAGCCAAGAACGCTGTGCACTCAAGAACCAAGAAGATGACTGGAAATGAGCGCATGCTCCTGCAGCCAGTGCACAGGTGCAGGGGACAGGCAGAGCCAGCACGGTGAGAAGCAGCCTGCTCCACACCTAGGGTACCAGTCCAGGCTCTCACTCAGTCCTCTGGTCCCTACAGTGGCCTCTCTGCTGGCAGAGCCAGCTCTAGAAGCTCCTGGCCCTGCACAGCACTTCAGAAACAGATGAGACCAGATTATCTGTTGAAGCCCCGTCAGCAGTCCCATTTGCCCTTCAGTGGCTTTGCCGCAGAGGCTGTCTCCGTGGGCAGTGTGGGAGTCCTCAGGAGCATTCCCAGGCGGAGTGCTGGGGAGCAAGGCAGAGCCCTGGCAGCTGCTGCTCCCTGAACCAGAACACACCTGCCATACCCAGTTGGCTGAGGAAATGACCTGGAGCAATCAGGGGCACTGCACTTTCTGCTCAGCTACTTCCTCAGGGGAAGGCTGTGATTTCACTTGCAGAGTTTAACTAAAAAAATATAAAATGGTAGGTGAAAGCTAAAGAAGTCCTGAAAGGCTCTCTTTGTGGTTTTAGCTTTGTGTTTTTGTTATGAGAGTATTGCATATGTCTATGTTCACTGTTACCCTGCTCTTGGAGGCATTTGACTAATGACTTTGCTCCAAAACCCATCTGGGAACACAAGTACCTGCCACAGAGTAAACACTTGGCACCTGTTTTATTGAATGAACAAATGTTTCATTTCAGTTGAGGGTAAGAATTTGCCCTTCCCCTTAATGTGGTCAGGCAGATGATACATCCTCATGTTTTTCCTCTTCAGTAAGGGTGGATGCCTACCTAATTAACCACCCTTGATTACAAGCTAGAATTTGATCTCAAGAGAAAGAGAAGAACTGATTTCCAATCCTTTTCTGTGTTTTAGGTAACTAATGGCATCTGACAGGAATAGATGGTTCTGTCTCACAAGGTACTGAAGTACCTTATTTCTTAGACCCCACTGGGCTTTTGGGCCTTGTCTGCAGCAGGAACAAAAATAGTGAAACTGCTCTGCAAAGTAACAGCAGGGCAATGGGGAGAGGTGGAGCTGGGACAGATTACACTTATTCAACAAATATTAAGTTTCTCATTCCTGAGATAGCTGAATATTATACTCAGTATGTGATCGTTACTGTTTGCTCACTGGAAAAGAGAGAAAATTTTTCTTATTTCGTTGAAATGTTTTCCAGGTCTTGCATTTTATCTAACTTCTCACATATTTATGCTTTGTCTTTCCAACTAGATTGTAGGAACCCTTGAGAGATTAGAGTCAAACTCCCGCACTTCTATTTCAGCAAGTGGACAAAAGCAAGTAACACATGGCAAATAAAGTTAATTTCCAAAAAATGAGCTTCTTTTTGTCTGCTCTGCTCCAATTAGGGCAACAGCTAAACCAACTGGAGCAAAGGGTGTCCCTGAGAGGAAAGGTGAACTTAGACATGGATGACGGAGACTTTTCCTGTAGAACACTGATGTGCTACCATCCCAAGGACCCAGGAGATGAAGGAAGAGTTGTCCTCAGGCAAGAATCTGTGTCACATTTGATATTAGGAAACCTAAAGTGTAGCCCAAGAAGTCAACTCACAATCCTGGAGAACTCTGGATGTGGAATCCTAGACAAGGAGTTGGCAAACTGCAGCCCCACAGGCCAAATCTATCCCTGTTATCTGTTTCTGTCAATAAAGTTTTATTGGAACACAGCCACTCCTCTCCTATTAGGTTAGATATGATTCCATGCTAAAATAGCAGAGTTTAGTAGTTGCTTCGGAGACCACACAACCCACAAAGCTGGAAATACTTATTAGCTGACTCTTTTTTTCTAGAAAGGAGTTGGCACGCCCTCATTCAGGCTGACTCCTCTTGACCCTAGAATCCTGGTCCCCACATACAGCCTTTCTTATCATAAAGCCTGGGGTGCAGGAAAGAATAAGTAGTCATCAAATGTTTTTGTAGTAGGATGCCATGCCGTGAGAGCACCATCTCATAGTAGGGAGCCAAAACCTTCAGAAACCTGCCTTCCCTCAGCCTAACAGAGCAGAGTGGGCACCTGCCTGCAATGCTGAGTGGTCCTCATTTATCACTGATGCTACTGCAGAGCATAGGTGGAGTAGAGATGGGAGTAGCTTTGGGCAACTTGAACCAGTGCTGAAGTTGCCTTTGCTGCTCTAAATTCCTTCCTGTCTGATTTATCTGGATTTGAAGAAATCCACTAATGTAATGATGTGACTGAAGGGCAGTAAGTGTGTAAATCCTCTTGCATCCATGGAAATAAGACACTTTCCCATGAATGTAACCTAAACAATTGGAAAAATTTCTTCACTTAATTCTAGCATGTCAGAGCTGGGAGGGGCTCTGGGACATACCCAGGTTCAATCCTCTCACTAAATAGACAAGGAAACAGAGTCTAGGGAAGCACAGTAATTGGCACAGGATCACCCTGTTGGTTAAAGACAGAGCCCCCCATGCCTTTTTTGTCTGAGACAGTCTCATTACGTAGCCCAAACTGGTGTCCAACTCCCAGGGATCCTACTGCGTCAGCCTCCCAAGTGCTGGGATTATAGGAATGCGACACCACGCCCAGCTGTGACAGAGCCATTCTTGAGTCCAAGTCTCTCACTTTCCAGGCCATTGCTTCCTCCACTAATTCTTCTAGTCACCAGCTATTTATGAGGCATCTACCAAATACCAGGAATTGCAGTGGCTGCTGGTTGGTTATAGAATCTTGAACAATACATACTCCTGATATCCTGGACCAGGTCTGAGATGGATAGTGTATATTTAACAACTGTGATAAGTTCTTTACTAGAAGTGAACAAGGTACAATAATAGAGAAATCCTACTTTCCATATTTCATTATATTATTAACAACTGTGATAAGTTCTTTGATAGAAGTGAACAATGTACAATGATAGAGAAATCCTATTTGCCATATTTCATTGATTCTGGGCATGCAATTTTTAAAACATTTTAATATTTCTGATATTAAGATGCAACTAATAGATAAGGCTTGAGATATGAGTGGAATTTTGCTTTCTGAATGGTACATAAAAATAATGATACATTTCACCAACTGATGGTATCTTAAATTTAACTGTATAAAATAGATAAGTCAGTCAAGTATGACCTTTGTTCATTTAAGCCAAGTCCTGAAGGCTGAGAAGGATCCAGCTACTCCAAAGGAAGAGGAAAGAACATTTCAGACAATGAGATCCTTGGCGTAAAATCCCAATGACAGAAAAAAGCAAAAAGCCCTTGAAGAAGAGAGTGGAAACCAGTGTGGCTAGAGTGAGGAGAAGGATGCCAGGAATCCCTCAAAGTGTATATAGATCATTCAGGTCATTTAGAACTTTGAAAGCTGTGCTCAGGAGTTTGGATTTAAACAGTAAAGTGTCACAAACAGCTTTGTAATTCTAACAGATTGTCTTTCCAGTGGGTAAATGTAAAGCCTGTTATTCATTTAGGGGCAAGATTGGAATCAAGGAGTGCTAACCGAGGGGGCAATTTACTCAGTGCAGGGGAGAAATGGCCATGGTTTTGATTTAGGTGGAGAAGGAGGAGCTGACTTGAGAGATGCTCAAATGATGCCCCAGACAGGGCCCTGGCCTCCCTGAGTGACCATGAGGCTATGTAAATGATCACAATGAGAGATAAAGAAAGAAGTCGAAAAACAAAAGCCTTCCTTGGTGTGGCTTGCTTGGTATTCTGTAGTTACCTTCTGTACTTTCCTTAAGTCTTTTCCAAGCCATGCACCATGGAGTTCTCCCAGGGGAAGAAGAGAGATCCCCAAGATGACAGGGTGACATTGCCTCTTTCTATTTCTAAGCATCCTCCAGTTACTTTTTGGTCTTCTCAGCTCATCTGTCCTCCTGCTTATATTAGCTCAGTTAACCACTATATACAAAATTGTGGGGAGGTGGAATTGCATATAATGTGAATCACCCAAGGCTCTTTGCAACTTTCTCTATCACCCATAATATCTTTGCCTAGACTTGTCAGTGGCACATCCTTTGGGCTCTTGGAGTCCACTAAACTCAGCTCCCCTGCCATCACAGGTCCCCAGAGAGCCCCTCAACAGCTATCCTCAGTGATAAGGAATGACATATCTCTTCCCAGTCCCCCAAGTCCCCAGAATAGTCCACAGTTGGGGCCCTGTGCGTGGGTATCTGGGACTCACTGCTCTTGGACCTCAGCCTCCCATTTTTCTCCATATTTCCAGTCTTCATGGGTTGGCTGCTGTGAAGTCACTAGGAGGAACATTACAGAGCATGAGCCAGCCTCCTCAGCCTGGAAATGGCTCCTCTGCCTTCTGCCTCCCCAGGAATTTGGGACCTGTGGGAGTAGATAAGTTTAAGTTCAGCTGATGACAAGGGACCCACGTGGATGTTCTGGGTGATGGGTGCGCCTGCTGCTCACCCACTCCTCCTGCCTCCTGCAGCCTCAGCCAGTACTAGGAGGCCTGGCCAAAGTCCCTGGGCCCATTCAGGCTGGCAGGGTGCCACTTCCTCCTGCCTGCTCATTCCAGGGCACCTGGCTTTGCCTTCCCATCATCTGGTCCTTGTAGGATTAGAGCCAGTGACTGGGTGATGAATCAGGGGAAGAACTCTGTTTGCTGTCTCTAAAAATAACTGCTCCTATGTATTTTGAATTCCTCTGGCATTTGTCATCCTTTATGCTCATTTAGCATTTTTTCTGTGATGCCTGTAGAGTTAGGCACATTTCATGGCACCAGGTCAGCTCTTTTCAACTAGTAAACTCCTGGGGGACGAAGCCAATGTCACCTAGATCATTTTTTCCTGCAGAGGGCTGCACTCAAGTGCTAGGAGGAAAGCAGGACATTACTTCATATTGGCTGACCAAAGGCTTGGTTAGATCTCCAAAGATTTCAGGATTCCCACAGTATTAACTGCCTCCATAATGGATTAGTTGCGGCTCAGGTGGGTTTGGCCTCAAAACAGTGAAGTTAAAGAGAGAAAAGACAAATCAGAAGCAAGTGAGCTCAAGGCCAAATGAGGCCCCAGATATGCCAATAATCCAAACTAGAGAACCGTGGTGAAATGGACATTGTCCTGGATAGTATTGATATCCAGTGTGGAAGAGCCTCTAGTCATGAATGGGTTTCATTTTGATTGTCAAACCTAATCCATAACAGTGACTGTCTTATAAAGAAGAGGCCCCTGAGGCTGTGCCCATTGGCCAGTGGAAAAGATCACCAGGCTCACTGGCACCATTTACACAAGCCCGGGCTAAGGAAGAGCAAGACTTCATTAGTCACTTTCCTCTGGTCAGTGCTGTGAGCTTGCAGTTAGGTGAATGGCAGAATCCATGGTTCCAAAGCTCATTCTGAGAAGAGCAGAACTCTGTCCAGAAGTAAAGATAAGGAAGGGTGGTCTGACCTTCCTGAAAGAGTGGGTTGGCCTAGCTCAGGCAGGTGGTCTCACAGTGGACAGCTCCAGACAGCTCTCCTTTGGGCCTCTTCACAGAGGTACTCACAATGATGGCCACAAAGCAAAAGGAGATGTGATCAGAGGAAAGCCTGAATTTTTTGAGTTCACTTCACACATCCCAGAGACTATGCTTTTAGCAAACAGACTAAGTCCAGACCCCACTCATTAGCAGAGCCAAGCATTTTGATACAATGGCAGCCCTCTTCTGTACTCATACATGAGGCCAGGCCTCAGTGACTCCTGGGAAGCGGGACTTAATAAGCATTGAGAACCCGTTTGCATCATCTTTAACTCAGTTAAGCACAATGGCCTCCCAGCCTCCTGGTTTATTCCACTCCAATTCATCATTGCTAACACTGCCAAAATGTTCTGTTCAAAGCATACTTCTCATCCTGATAGACCCTTTTTAAGATTCTTCAATGAATCCCCTTCAGTCAGAATAATATCCAAGCTCCTGAATACAGCATGGTGGGTTCTCCAGATGTATGTGATCTGTCTACATCTCTAGCCCTGTGATTCACCATTTCTCCTAATTTCTCCTAACATTACCATTTTGTGGGTTAGGATCTCAAGATATGAATTTGGGGGGACAGAATCATTCAGTCCATAACATCTTCTCTGCTCCTCTCCCCAGCCCTAGACAACCATTAATCTCAACAGATATTTTATTTTTTGAGGCTTAATCTCATTTCAAAAGAAAATTCAACCTCTATACGTACCTACATGTTTATATCTATACTACATATAAGCCAGTTAGAATACACTGTTGTCAGTTTTTGTGGGGGGCATAAATTAATAGGCTCCAAAATTCATTTACTGAAATCCTAACACCTAAGGTGATGTTAAAGAGGTGGAGCCTTTTGGGGGTTGATTAGATTCTGAGGACAGAGGCCTCATGAATGTGATTAGTGATCTTATAAAAGAGACCTGAACGACCCTGTGTCTCTTTGGTCATGTGAGGATACAGAAGTCACCATATGTGAACAAGAAATCAGGTTCTCTCCAGATACCAAATTTGCCAATGACTTGGTCTTGGATTTCTCAACCAATTGAACTGTGAAAAATAGTTTATAAGCCACCCAATGTGGTATTTTGTTATAGCAGCCCAAATAGACCAAGACAATGAGAAACTGTCATAATCACGTTATATTTGAATTTAATATCTTTTAATGGCTCTTGTGTTCAGAAGAATTATAGACATCTCCTGTAATATAAGGGTTAGGAATGCCTACAGCATCAGAGAGAGAGAGTGTGTATGTGTATGTGTGCGTGCACACACATGCATGTGAGCATATATGTGCACATGCACAAAAGTTTATAGATATTTTCAAGCAGCACAAAAGTACAAGGAAAAGTATACTAAACCCCACATACCTATTACATATTCCTGGTAAATTTTAAATAACTCTATGAATCAGGAAACTGTATCTTGTGATAATAAAGAGGAGAAAATTATTTTTCTAAAAAAGTCTTCCTTTAAACCTTAGTTTTCCAATTATAGATTTAAAATATATTTGTTACTTTAAAAATGGAAATATAGAAATCAGAAAGCTAATGTCTTCCACAATTTCAACCCCATAGAAGTAATCACTGTTAAATATTTTTGTATATAGTCTTCAAATTTTTTCTATGCATATCCTAACACAGATTTATTTTTAATGAAAATGCTTATTATTTTGTAACTTGCTCTTTGTGATTTACACTATCCTCTTTGTCGGTATATTTAGAACTGCTTCATTCTTTTTAATGGGTAAATGGTATTCCATTGCTGGATGTATACAGTTTACATATTCAATCTACTCCTGATAAGCATTTTAGTTGTTTCCTATTTTTGTGTAAAGAACTAGCCTTGACCAAGAAAATATTTGGCCCCTTGCCCCTGACTCCTCGGAGATTAATATCTAAGCCCTTGAAATGTCCCTGCCTGAAGAGAGTCATCTTGTTTACCTGGGGGCTGTGGTTGCACCAGAATTTCTTAACAATGTGAGTGATGACGGAGGGCCTTGAGTCACACAGTATCAGTTCAGCCTCTGGAGGGGCAAGAGACTTGCAGGTGGTCAGTGAGATCTATATTGCCGAGCTCCAATAACACCAAGGCTCAGGTGAGCTTTCCTGATGGGCAGAATTCCACACATACTGTTGCACATCATTGCTGAGAGGAACTGGAGCAGTCTGCCTACCTCCAACAAGAGGGCACAGCTGGATGATCCACAGTTGGTGTCTTCAGATCCCTTCTTTGTGTGAGTCTCTTGTTGGCAGAAGAGTTTAATCTGCGTTCTTCTGCTATGATAAACACAGCTGTGAGTACAACAGCTTTGCTGAGTTCTGCGAATCCTAGCAAATTACTGAAATTGAGGGCCGGGGATTTAGCTCAGTGGTTCTGCTGCCTGCCTCACAAGCGCAAGGTCCCGAGTTTGATCCTTGGTACCAAAAAAAAAAAAAAAAATTATTGAAATTGAGCATAATTTGGGGGATCTCTGAATTTATAGTTGGGGTCAGAACTGATGGTAAACTTGAAGACTCCTGCACTTTGCAATTTTGTGCTCTAATAATCACTGTAGCACAGAACATCCTTGTTCATACAAGTTACTACAAGTGATATGTTTCTTTAGGATATATTCCTAGAAGTTGTTGCTGAGTCAGTGTTCTTGAACATTTTCTATTATGACAGATAACAAATACCACACTGTCCCTATGTCCCAAATTAGTCAACCCAATTGATACTTCATGCCATTTGAGAAGGTCTGTCTTCTCATGTTCTACTTTCCTCTCTCTCTCTCTCTCTCTCTCTCTCTCTCCCCCTCCCACCCATGTACACCTATTATTTTGATTTCCAATTTTAAATTTATAGTAAGGTTGAGTATCTTTTCACTTTATATTTAAATTTCTTTGGTGAATTCTTATTCTTGCCCTTTTTCTGTATTTCTTCTGTATTTTCAACATCTTATTAGCAAAAGCCCTACACATGTAAGGTAAATTAATCTTCTGACTTTGACCTGAATTGTTTAAAATCAGAAACCATGCTTTCCTTTGGAGAAGTATTCTTTTTAGATAACAATGGGATGTTTCTGCATGGATGGAAAGTTACTAACACATTAACCAAATGTAAAACTATTTCTGTTAAGCCTTAAAGCTGAAGTCTACATTGCCTAATCACATTTAAATACATGAGTTTAGGGACAAGTAATTCCATTCTAAATGGTAATTTAAAAATTGAATTATTACAGCAAAAATGAGGTCAGACTACAGAGTTCAACTTGAAGCCTTACTTCAACTAAATTCATCACCCCAGATCACAATGAATTGACTTCATAAGAATGGTATTGTTGGAGTCATATTTTCTGGCCTTAGAGTGAGATTTGTGCTGACTGTCCTCCTGTTCCCTGAGGCTACTACCACCATAGACCTGCGTAAGATGGTACTTGGGCCTGTACTTTATTTTTTTTGGTTTTTTGAGATAGGATCTCACTATATAGTTCAGGCTGGACTTGAACTCACTATGTATGTAATCCAGTTTGGCCTCAAATGTGTGGCAATCCTCCTGCCTCTGTCTCCCAAGTGCTGGGATTACCGCTATGTGCCACCACGCCCAGCTATTGGGCCTGCACTTTTGAGGGCCCACAGGTCACAAATCCACAACCAAAATTGTGTCCTAGTCACTTAACTTATGGTTATTTTCAAAACTTAATTTTATGCATATTATTTGGTTTTGGAGTTATGGAAGTATATTTGTCAAGGCAGAAGGATTGGACACATTTTACTTAACAGTTTGTTATCTGGATTTATAACTTTAAAATTTGTATATATGGTCACATGGACCTTCACTGCCACCTGGACCTAGGCCCCCACAGGTGGCAGTGGGCCTGCCTGAGACTCTCGGTCTCAACTAACTGACCAGGTAAGAGTTGTCACCTCTAGGTCTTCTGAGCTACTTCCAAGGCTGGGATTTGACTCTCTGAACTGGAATACTTGGAAGCAACACAAAGTAGTGGCCAACTAGTTTCAAGGTCAGTCTGGCAACTGTCCTTATTACTTGTGTGCTGAATGACCCAGGAAAATTGTTTCTTCTCTTTGAGTTTCAAATTCTTCACCTGTAAAATGGGGATGATACCACTCTCTGGGTGATTACAAGAATTAAAAGTGACCATGAAGTGCTCAGTACAGTTTCAAGCACTTAGCAAACATTCAATAAATGGCTTCTGTGGCACTGTTGCTGTTACTATTACTTTTCTCTTGAATCTAACTGCCCACCACATTTTGAGAGCTTTCAGAATGCTGAGCATATTAGTAAACAGTCCCATAATTCTCCAACCAGATAGGATCCTGGGACCTTCTTGCCAAAGACTTGTTCAAAAACGAGGATCCTGGGGCCAGGGATTTAGCTCAGTGGTTCCACTGCCTGCCTCGCAAGTGCAAGGTCCTGAGTTCAATCCCCAGTATCAAAAAAAAAGAGGATCCCTGGTGTCAGCCCCCCACTCTCAGGCCCTAGGGACTCCCACTATCCATTTTGGAGTGTGCTTAAGTCTCAGATCACTGGGAGCAGTAAAACAGAGAGCTCAGTGTGTATCTAGAGGCTCATCCACAGGATTCCCAGGAAAGGCGACTCCAGCTTGGTGGATTGAGATGGCACAGTCCTGAGAGAATTGAAGTTCTAAGCTAGCTGTGGGTCTGACGGTACCAAGCATCTTTAGCTGTGTCCACCTTGAGTAGTTGGGAAAGCTAAGGGAGTGAAGGATGGTCTTCTACATGTCTTTTGTGGACATGGATTTTCACATAAGGTGCCCTTCTCACTGCCACAAATAGCTCACACTGCCTCAAACTCAAGATTAGGGTGAAAGCGTGATGTTGTCACCACTTGTGATGGTGATGATGACAATGATGATGGTGGTGGTAACAGAGCTTACATTTGAAAGAAAAATATCTGGACCTACCTAGTGAAGGAAATTCAAACCATTATCATTACTATTAATAACATTACAACAAATGAAGACAGAGCTTACAGTTGGAAATACAAAAAACTTGGAGCATTTTCCCCTGCAAATCTTACTGTGCTCTTTCTTCTACTTCTAATATCTGGGTGTTATTTATGTTTTCCTTCCTGAATAGCAAGAAACAACAGACAACTGATTTAAGTTTCTCTCATTCCAGTCTTTCTGTGTGAATGAATTTTTTCTTCACTAAAGTATAAGTCCACATGACTTCTTTCCAGCTTAACTTGTGATATATTAAATAAAATGAGAGAAATTACCACTAAAGGAAAGACCCACAGGGAGAAAATGACTTGGAGATTTATATAATTTATTAACAGCAAAAAATTAATTTTACGTTTCATTTTGCTATGCAGTCTACTTGACAGTAGCCAGTTCAATATGCTTGCAAGAACAGAGCCTGACTCTAATCAAAATCATTGTGGGTCAATAGTTGTAAGTTTCGACCTTGTACTTCAGAATGCTCAACCTCTTCTTCACATAGAGAGAGACTGCACCCCAGAGGGGGTATCATAAATTATTCAGCATCACAGAAGAGCAGAGCACATTTGATGCCATTCCCCCAAACCAATGCATCCCCGGAGCCAGAGGCCTTAGCTTAGAGTCTCCTGTGGAGTTCGACAGGACACAGAGGCCTAAGGTCTCCTTTAACAGTAGAAATATCGGGGCTGGGGATTTAGTTCAGTGGTTCCGCCGCCTGCCTTGCTAGCACAAAGACCCGAGTTCGATTCCCCGTACCATAAAAAAAAAATAGTGAAAATATCCATATTTATAAATAAATGTCTATGATGAATGTTGCCTAGAGCTGGGTTCTGTGGTTCACACCTGTAATCCCAGCACTCAAAAGAGGCTGAGGCAGGAGGATTGCAAGTTTGAGTCCTGCCTAGACAACTTAGTGAGATCCTGTCTCAAAAAAAAAAGTTTTTTAAAGGGCTGGGAATCTAGCTTGGTGGTAGAGTAAACCTGGGTTCAACCCCCCCCCCGCCCCCCGCATATTGGGGGGAAAAAAAGAATGTTGTGTAGAGATAAGACTCTGGGAGAAGAAAAATGGCAACTTTCTATGGTGGAAGATTATTCTATTATATATAAATGCTCAAAGGCTAAAGTATTTCAGGAAACCTAATAACCATATAAAACTTTTTATGCATGTGAAAAATCTCTTTTAAGCTAGAATTAGAAAAAAGCTAAGAGATGGGAGGAGCTGATACACATTTACGCAAGTTTTCTTTAAATGGTATAAGTGAGAGGAGTATGGGATGGAGGTTGGCAGAGCTAAATTACGTCACTAACTGACTGTGTAGGATGTGGGCAAGTCACATCACTTCCCTAGACTTCAGTTTCTTTTCTTGTAAAATAATAGTTTTAAACTAATTTCTAAGGACTCTAAATCACAAGAGCTGCATATGAAGTTATTCCAACTACCTGCAAATTCATCACCAGTTTCTCTAACTGTAACCTTGTTAATTATATAACTTTGTTGATTGCACTCACACAAGAGAATGCAGTGAATCCTCTTTTTTTTCATTTTAATTAAAATCCTAGCCTGCTTCAAAATTATTTCTAAAAAGGCAGGGACACAGAAGCCCATGCTAATTAACACAGACTGCCATTCTCAACATTGTCTGTAAAATCATACTTTGTTTTCCATCATGGAGACAAATACTTTTCAACTCCTAGTTATATCCAAGTTGTCTTTAACTCTTGACTTACCTCTGGAGGTACATAAGGTCTGTTCTCTTTTCCAGATCATTTAAAGTGAAAACAGTTGAACCTGAGAATAATTCCTCTAGCACTCTGCCGGATGCTACCAACCAAGACACCATATGGTCTTTTGCTCTGAATGTGGCCTTTCAGGCCAACACATTCTGTTCGGAATTAACTGCTTCCAAATGTCAAGTTTCAGTGTACTAAGTCATACATTTTTCGGACTGTCTTCCTGTTTTAATTAGAAACTATGGTTGATGTTGTCAGTCTTCATCCTGTGAAAACTTAATTGCAAGAATAGGCTTAATTTAGGAAGGTCCTGAGGATGTTGATGATGATGGCAAACAACATTTAGGATTTATAACATGCCAAGCACTATGCCAAGAGTACTGAACTAAGTGATCTTAGAAGGACCTCCAGCTATAGGATTCTATAAATATGGGAATACATGGTTATTTCCAGGCTACTTTCCCAAAATATTTGAGGTGCGCTGTGTCTACAATGACTTGCAAAAATCTTTATCAAAAAGCCCTACCTGGCTATCTTGAAACCCTTCTGGCTTTCAGTGTTGTTGTTATTTTTTCCTTCTGAATGCCTATAGTTATGAAGGGCATTGGCAAAACCTTTAGGTCCCACTAAAATATTCCAGATCTTTGTTCCAACCAGACAGAACACTCATTCACCTTATCTAACAAGTGTGCTATTTCTGATTGGTACCTCTTTTTTTTTTTTTTTTTTTTGTAGTCGGGGTCTGGCTATATAGCCCTGGCTGGCCTTGAACTAGAGTTAATCCTCCTGCCTCAACCTCTGGGTGCTGGGATTATGGTACCTCTTATCTATTAAATCAAGCTCAGACTTTCTGGTTTATTACTACAGATTAAGCAAAATATGGAAATGGCCACAAGGTCTTTCTGTGGCTGAAAAGGTCAGTATTTACTATATTCACATCATTTGCTTTGCTTTGGGCTTGACCACTGCCTCTGGCATAATTTGGGCTGCAAATGGTATCTGTTTGCTGTTAATTGAAGCAATTCTGCATGCTGGGTTGGAGGGACTTGAGTGTCTGTGTACGTTCATGAAGCATGAATAAGTTATGACTCTGTGTTGAAGAATCTCCTTTGAAAAAGCCGCTCAGTGCTCCCAGCCTGGTCCCCAGCCTTGCACCTCAACTCACAAAGCCAGGCTGCTCATAGGGTGTGGCTCTGCTTGGTGCACACCTGTGAGGAGGAGCTAATTCTTTTCATTTGAATTCTCTTCTTTTTTCTAGCTCAGGCTTCAAAGCACAAATGGGAAAATAAATGCTTGTCACATTCAGCTTGTGACTCTCCCTCCTGACCGACTTGCTCAAGTCGCTACGGCTGGAATTAACCTGTCCTGTGGGCGCCTGATCCAGCACATGGAGATGGTGGAGTATAAAGTAGATTCATTTTTTCTTGTCTTCTCTGCCCAGGCCTGTAGCCTCTGGGGGCTTGTCTCCAGCAGTGATAAAACAATGAGCCAACCCTGTCATAAGTACTAGACAGCCAGCCTGGAGCAAGAATGGGGGCCTGGCACAAAGGCATTGATAGAACTGAGGCCGGAGCTCGCCTTCCTTGAGGCAGATTGAAGCACAGTGCTTGCTATTCACTGCTCTTGACTGTATTCCTGCTGAGTTGAAATATTAAATATTCTCATCTGTGGAGAACTACTTTTAATATGTGCCTTCCCTGAGAATGCCCACCAGGCAGTAAAGGGAAGCATTTTTCACTCTCCTCAGCTACTGCAACATCATTAAATTCTGTTCTTTATTGCTTCAGATGGTTTCCTGTCTCACCTTTCTTTCCCTAGGTCTGGCTAATACTCTGCTGATCCAGATGCTCATTGGCTCACACTTTCATTACTGTTATAAGCTCTGGGGTAGAAACAAAATAAAGAGGGAAGAATAAATGTTTCTGGTCCCACAGGTCAAAAACCTACATGTAGCTGGGCACAGTGGTGCATACTTGTAGTTCCAGCTACCCACATGCTGACATATTGTCTACTGCTACTTTGCCACTTTGATTATAACAGGTTTGGAGAGCTGAGACAGAGACCATATGGCCTGCAAAGCTTCAAATACTTACTATCTGGGACTTGCCATCCCCTGCCTCAGGACTATCAAGAGACAACTAATGAAAACCCAGGTGTTCCTTCCACATGGAGGGCAATAGTTCTGGAATATGGGCTTTGCCTTCGGACAGACTTGAGTTCAAATCCCAGGTGTCTTACTAACTCTGGGATCTGATATAAATATGCACTCTTGTCCTTCTCTACTGAAATCAACAGATATCTCAATGAAAAACAGATAACAAGGTGTAAAAGGAAATACAGAAATACAACAGGTTTTCAAGATTAGTGGATTCAAAGACTTTAAGGCCCCAGGTATTTAGTCTTTTTCTGTCTGTCTGTCCCACCCTCAAGTTTATAGCAGGAGAGCAGCAGCAGCAGTGCTAAACAACACATCTAGTCTCAAATTAGACTCAAAGATGATATCCACATATGTTAGCCACTTTCCTCATCATTGGGACAAAATCCCACAACTTAAAGGAGAGGCTTATTTTGGGTGACATTTGTTAGTCTATAGCTGGCCAGCTCCAATGCAGGGAAGCATGATGGAAGGACCTGGGCAGCTGAAAACTGCTCATGTAGCACCCACAAAGCAGAGAGTCAAGGGAAGATCCCAGAAGGGAGATAAAACCTTCCAGTTCACACCTCCAGTAACCCGCTTCTTTGAGCAGATCGTACCTCCTAACAGCTAGTCCAAATCCCATCAAATCAAATCACCTTCCAAACACATGAGGCTTTCGGGCCATTTTAGATCTAAATGTCCTCTTGTACCTGAAACCATCTTTCTTTTTGGTCCTTATTTGGAAGCAAGGACAACCTTCCCAAAGGCCAAGAACTGGTTTTCTCTCATTTCTCATTGGCAAGCATTGAGTCACATGGCCATTCCTGAACCACTATTGCAAAAATGAGTAAGATTTACTCTTATGCTAACTAGGTTCCATGTAGAACTGAAGATTCTCCAGAAGCACAGAGCTGCATAAGAAAGGGAAATATCTTAACAAAACTGGGGTTCTGTTAGGAAAGGACACTGGTAGTAAGAAAGCAACAAACAAGGTCTACCAATCTGACCACTGAAATATCCCAGCCCTACAGACTTAATTCTGGAACCATGCTGCCCTAGACACGCTCATCAAATTATCTCATTCACACTGGCATTTTTGAAGGGCAACTTACAGTGGCATGTATGTTCATATTTTCACCCCACATATTTCCTCTGAGATTTTGATCTATATATAAAACTATCTTCCAAAATCATCTTTTGGATATGTCAAAGGGATTCCAATCAAGTTTAGCTTATTTAAAAGCAATCAGAAGATTTTCAATACCACTCACCATGCACAACTTCTATACCTGTCCCAATCTGAACCAAGTATACTACCCCTGTGAATGGTACCACCATTCATCCAGGGATACAAGCCAAAACCCAGAAGTTATTTGTGATACTTTTGTCTCCCTCGTTCCCCTGTGTCCAACCATCATCATTTCTACTGAATTCAACTCTTCCTCTTTGTCACCAACACTGCTTATGATACCATTATCTCTCATCTGAATACATGAAACAGCCTGACCGATAAGCCTAAAGTTTCTCTCACTCTATATTATAATGCAAAGGCCGTTCATGTGACAATTCTTTCTCAATTTAAGACCCTTTAACATCTTCTGCTGCTTTTAGAAGAAACCAACCTTCAAATAAGCCTTTAAACTCTGATAATCTGGTCCCTGCTTACATCTCCAGGATCATCATGCCCACTCTCATTCTTGATGTCTGTATTCAACCACGTGAACTATAATGGAACCAGTAACATGAACCTCTTCCTTTGCTTGGGGCATTTCCCAACTTATTAATTTTTGAGAGCAGCGGAGACTTCCTGCCACTACTGAAGCTGAAAACTTTTATCCACAGCCTCCCTTGCAGCTAAGGGATGGGCATGTGGCTTCCTCCCTGGCAGTCAGTTTCCTGCACACCAGACTATGGAGCTTGTGACACAGAGAAATATAACACGGTACAATCTGTTAGGATGAGGATGAAAGTCATGGTTATTGTCATAACCAGTCTTCAGAGACAGCAGGGGAAGGAGACATAGTAGCAAAAGGAAAGTCATTGACAATTAATGGCAACATCAGCAGAGCCGGGAGAAGAGGTTGTGCCCCTGCAAGCAGTTCTAGGGGCTCCCAAAACCAGTTCTAAATGCAAGATTTTGAATGATCCTTCTAATTCTTCTGCCTTCCTGGAAAGTTTGGGAGCTGCTCAGTATCCTCTAATAAATTCTTTTTGTGCTTAAGTTAACCAGAGTAGACTTATTTTGCTTGAGATTTAAAAAAAAAGAAAAACCTCTGACATATAATTTGTTCTGGGAGTGGTTGCAGAGAGTGGACCCATACAATGGTGTGTGTGTGTGGGGGGTGGATATGAACTTGATTATTCACTATGGTTGAAGATAAAATCAATAAAATCTAGCATATCAAAACATTATATCCAGTGATCAAACTGTTAGTTAAATTATTTTCTATATTATCTGGAATACAGTGTCCATTACAAGTAGGGCTTGGGGGGCCGGGGATTTAGCTAAGTGGTGCTGCCGCCTCACAAGCGCAAGGTCCTGAGTTCGATCCCCGGTAAACACCCCCGCCAAAAAAAGTAGGGCTTGGGGCATTAAATAGTATATGACATAGAAAAGTCATCAAAAGTACAAGTGCTCAAGGACTAGGTAATAAGGTTGTTGTTTCTTTATGACTACAAAGAACTTAAAAAAATAAGAATAACAAACTCTAGGTCTTAAGTACTCAGCTCAAAATAGAAATAGAAATAATGGCTATTGAAATAATTTGTAACCTTTTAAGGCTGTAAAACTGAAATATGCAAAAATTGAACTCAAATTTTAACCTATAAGTTGTTGAAATACAATATTAGGTTAATTCATAGCCTCATTCCTTCATTTTTTGAATCAATTAGGAAGTCGTGGATTGGGATGAAATGTGATATAACGGGAGGATTCAAATGCTTCTTGCCTTATTCTGTTTTGTGTTATCACAAAATCACACAGGCTCTGTATTTATCACAGGCTCTGTAATTTATAATGAACAGACTTTTTTTAGTTCAAGATTGAGAAGCTGCATCTAGTAAGGGTCTTCTTCTGTGTCATCCTGAGCCAGAAAAATGACTTCTGAGCAAAAAGCTTTTCCTGCGGCTAGCTGACCTAACTGACAAAGAGTCACTCCCAGCTCATACCGCCTCCCACACCTAACACATGTCTGAGGCTACCCAGGCATGTCCTCCTTCCTGTCCTTTGTTCTCAGTGTCTGTATCCTTAACATGATGCAATCCCCACTTTCCCACCATATGCAAATGAAGTGAACTCCTGTGTACTTTACTATCCAATCATGTAAACTGAATGTAACTTCCTCAACCAATAAACTGATGTTAAATGCCTTGCTTCTTGTATCCCTGCCCCTCTTCCCTTGATCCATATAAACCCTGTTCACTACCAGCTCTGGGGTGATCACTTTGTGGAGAAATCCCCTATCAGCCTGCTGGAGTAATAAAGCTGTATACTTGCTTCCAACTTCTGGGTGTGTTCTCGATTCTTCTTGGCCTGATCTTGCTATACCACTAAGAGCTGCCACACTGTGGACTGTAAATCTGCCATTACGATCCCATGTAGCAGATATCTGTCTTATATAACACACAAGAGTGAGAAAAGAGTAGGGAATGGGGCTGAACTTATTATTTTATCAGGAACCCACTCCCATGACAACTAACCTACTCTGTGATAATGGTATTAATCCATTCATGAGGGCAGAACCCTCATGTGCTAAGCCTTTCTTCAAGATCCCACCTCTCGACACTGTTGCCAATTTCATTGGGGATTAAGTTTCTGACACATGAATTCTGGGCAACATTCAAACCATAGCACCTCCCAAGCATCCCAACCCCAGTAGGAATCTTTTCATGACACTATCCTTACTTTGCTTGAGGACTCTAGAGGGTTGTGGTTGAGGCAAGTCCCTTGCCAGTGAACCGGTTCTTATAAATTTTCCCTGCCACTCCTCATTGTTCCCAGACTTATGACTGGAATGTAATGAGAAGACAAACCCAGGGAAAGATGTACACAACAAAGGATTTGCAGATATTGCTCATATTTATCTTCAAAAATTTACAGAATGTAGGTCTAGACCAAGGAAGGAAAAACATAGTTTTAGATCTGGCTGAATTTACTGGCATTTGTGTGGACTGGAAACTCCACATTCAATATGCTAGGTTGAGGAGCTGGAAGTGATTTCAGTTATGTTTTCAATTAGTTGACTGATACCTGTGCTCAGGGGTGGCCTAACTGTAAAATGCTGAGATGCCAGAAGTTTGCTGGCATATCAGTTTTAGGTTACTATTTCTTAAACTCTAATGTGCATATGAATAGCATGGGAGTCTCATCAAAATTCTGATTTAGCATGATCCGGGGTACAGTCCAAGATTGTGAATTTTTAACAAGTTCCCAAGTGACACCAGGACTTCTGATCTTCATACACTTTAAGCAGCAAAGATGTAAGAAAGAATCCAATGCCTTGGGGAATATAGGAATATTGAAGTGGATTTATCATGACAATCCTACTCCTCTATCTTCTATGTACCCCCAAGAGAAATCCAAAGATACTTCCAGCTCTCTCTGTATGTAGTCAACTTGGCGCCAATAGCCCAAGGGCAGAGCTCTGAAGAAAATTCCAGGTATGGGAAATTAGAAACAAAAGGACCCAGAAACCAGTGAAGAGGTACACAGAAATAATAAAAAGGGACACAAAAGATATAGGTGGACACAGAGTGCCTGCAATGATACTCCATCTCAGACTTACAGTGCTCTGAAAGATGAGGCATTGCAAGGGGAAGACCCTGTGGATCACCAAGAACATATTAAAGTATTGCTTTCAGTCTTGTCCAAAGGGAACTATGGCCAAAAGGGGCAAAAGGACATTGAGGGATGGCAACTATTTAGACTTCTTAGGGATTATCAGTTACAGGTTCTGAAATAACACTAATTTCAAGGGTCCCAGAATACCACAGTGGATCATCAGAGAGGGAATTGCAATGATCACGTGATGAGTGAAGTTTGACCTGAATCCATCTTGTGATAGTGTGGTGAGATTCCAACAATGACTCAAAATTATTTCCTTATTCCTGAATGTAGACTTGGGAATACATATATGCTCTACAATGGACAGAAATTCTGCATGAGGTTCCTGATCTGAGGAAAAAGGGCTACTATGATAGGAAAAAACAACAAGATCCTGGAGCTACAAAAACTGGAAACCAAAACTAGTACTGCATCCCCAGGAGAACTAAAGAAATCTAATGAAAGATGTAGGGAAGTTGACTCCCATTATATCACCTTTTGAATTATGCTTGGTTAATATAAAAGACAGCTACATCTTAGAAAAGACACTAACTGGGTCAGGGATTTTACTCAGTGGTTCTACCACCTGCCCCGCAAGCACAAGGACTTGAGTTCGATCTCCAGTACCAAAAAGAAAAAAGAAAGAAAGAAAAGACACTAATTCAGTCAAGTGACAGAGCAACTGTGACTGCTGCTCCCAAAGCTGTCTCTGTAAAAACAGATTTGCCCAACCTCTGGAACCTTGTATGCAGCTTGTATACAAGGTGGTTTATAAAAAATAAATCTATCCTAAAAAGACAAAACAAAACAAAAACAGAAGAAAATTATTTCTCCTACTGAGGGCACAGTGTATCTTCACAATTTTATAGCATGTCCACATTCTGGATTGTTATTATTGTCTGTTTTGTTGTAGCTGTGTCACTCTGATTCATTTATATGCTCTAGCTTTGGGTGGGGGTCAGTTTCTTCAGCTGGTCAAAGCTGTAGTGCAGTCAACTTTGGCAGTTAATCCTTTTGGCCATCTGTGGTAAATCTGCATGCTAGAAGGAGCAGCAGTAAACCCCAAGTAGAAAATCCTCTTTCAAAAGTAACCACTCTCCTTTTAAGAAACAGTTCCTAGACTGCTACTAGACATGACTAGAAATTGAGTTTCTAGTCGCCAAATGATAAAACATGTGAGTTTATTTTCACTTTCTGATATACAAAGCAATAAACCCAGATGTGCCCAGTGGCACTCCATTAACAAGTAGAAACAACACAGGGTAGAATGGCTCCCAGTGATTTCTGCCTCCCAGCATTCATGCCTTTCCGCACTGTATCAAGGGTGGTACAGGTGACCAATGGAATATAGCAGAAGTGGCAATATGCAGCTTCTAAAGCTAGGTTTTAAAACAATGCTGTGGTTTCTGCCTTGATTCCTTTCCTGGATCACTGTTCTAAGACAAGCCAGTTGCCATGTCATGAAAATGCTATAGCAGCCTGAGGAGAGGCACATAGCCAAGAGGGAATTGAGGACTCCTGCCAACATCTTGAGTGGATCACCTTGGAAGTGGACGCTCAGCTTGTCCAGCCTTCAGATGACTATAGCCTCAAGTGACATTTGGATCACTGTTATGTGAGAAACCATGAGCCATAGCCATCCAGCTAAGCCACTCTCAGATAACTCACTTTATGTGATATAATGGACTTTTTTTGATATGGGGGATTGACTCAGGACCTTGTGCTTACGAGGCAGGTGCAGTGCCACTGAGCTAAATCCCCAGCCCATAATAGATTTTTATAATAGACTTTTTTCTTGTTTTAAGATGCTGTTTTAAGGTAGTTTATTATGTAACAATAGAAACTAATACATTGTCCACTCATCTCTCAATATCCATAGGGAATTGGCTCTAGAACCCCCTCAGACCCCCAAATCCTTGGATGCTCAAGTCCCTTTAATAAATTAGCATAATGTTTGCATGTAACCTAAGCTCATCCTCTTGTATACTTCAGAACAACTCTAGATTACTTATAACACCTACTATAATGTAAATGCTATGTAAAGAGTCCTTTTTCTGTATTCTTTAGTTAATAATGACTAGGAAAAAGGTCTGTATGTTCAGTAGAGACACAATTTCTTTTCTAAATATTTTCCATTGGCAGCCGGGCAAGGAGGGCTGACTGTATTAGTGTGTCCAAATGCTTCTCAAGTCTCATACAAGTGTCACAAGGGAGCTCCTCACATTCTCACTGCCTCTCACCTATCGTAGTATCATCCTCTCTTAACTAAAGGGGTTTCCTAGCAAGTCTGACTTTTCAGAACACTGCATGTTTTATAGGCACCAGTGGAATGATGCAATGGGCCTAAAGGGCAATACTGAGGGAATTCTTCCTGTCAGGCACACTTTGAAGCTGTTTCTCATGTCTACTGTGCTTTCTAAGCCTGCCTTGTGGCTAGGAGCAGATGTGTAAGCTAGCTCTGCCAGTTAGACATAGCTGGGCAGTTATTGATTTAGCAAATTGTGACAATGAAGCAGGAATCCTTTCTTATGAGGGTAATGACAGTGTCCAGTGCCCATTGCCAGTGTCACTAGTGATACTAGGGTCAGTGGCATCTTCACGGTACAAGCTCCCCAGGATTATGTTTTACATAGTTACTGGACTTACTTCTGCAATTGTTCAGGGTACAGTATAAGCTACCCCATCTTCTAATAAGCTCCTCTTCAGCAAAAATTGTCTAGGTTCTTCTGTTATTTTCAGTTAAGAACACAGAGAAACAGATTTGGCCAACATCAGCTTCCTCATATCAGTCCCACTTCTTTCTGTCACAGAGCCTTTGCACATGCCCCTTTGTCCACCTGCTGGAATATGCTTTTGGTTTCTCACTTTATTTATAATTATTTCCTGTTTGCTCTTAAGATCTCAGCTCAATTTAACTTTTTAAAGGAAAGATTCTCTCATCTCCCATTGACTATTCCCATAATACCATTTACCTCCCTTTCTCATTTCTTATCATCTTTGTGTACCTATTTGATTGATATAGATGACCCCTCTACCATATAAGTTCCCTGAAAGTGAGGGTTTCTAGGGTCTAGTTCTGTGCCTGGATCACAAGCACACAATAAGCATTTGTTGAATGAATATGTGAAAGAAAGAAACTAAAGCCATTTCTCCAACTATTTAAGCACTTGTCATGAGGAATAAAATGAGCATACATATAAAGCAGATATCAGAATCTCTTACATAGAGAAGCAGACCAGTAAATGTTTATTCCACTCCTCTTAGCTTTTCTTCTCTCATTCCCCAACTCATCTCTAGCCCTTTCTTGGTTTTCAGATAGAAAGGTAAAGAATATTTTTTTTTGAGACAGAGTCTTTCCATGTAGTTCAGGCTAGCCTTGAATTTGCTATGTAGCCCAGGCTGGCTTCAAACTTGCAATCCTCCTGCCTTGGCCACCTGAGTGCTAAGATTACAGAAGTACAGCATCACACCTGGCCTAAGGATGTTTTATCTAAACACATCAAGGATATTTTATAAATCCTAAAAATGTAGTTGATGGCACATACTGAAACCACTAAATCTTTAAAAAATAGTTACTTTCAATCTTCTCTAAAACTAAACTATCAAGTTGAAAAAAGACTCTTTAAATTTTGTTCTATCTGCAGAAAGAATCCAAATCTCTCTCAAAGTTCCAGACTGTGAAAACTATTACTGTTCTTGCTACCTGCACATAAACTGCATGTCTGCAGAACTGTGTAAGCTAGAAATCGCCTCTTCGTTCTTAGCCTCACCTGAGTAGCATAGGCTTATGGGCAGACTCTTCTCTGACCCCCTCACTGATGAATGGATTTGGTTTTGCTCCTTGTTCTTAGTTTGGAGTACAATTAGGAGCCACTTTGGGGTAGCTGATGAAGGACGTGTGACCAAATACATAGAGGTACATGAGGATTTCCAAGGAAGGTGATGTATGCAAAACACATGCGCACACATGGCATGAACTTGGATGTTACCACAGCCCATCTGCCCCCGCAGACTTCACAGAGATGTTGCCATGGCATTTCTTGAACAACTATCAAGATGCCTGCCTGAATGCTATTGTTCTTCTAGAGTTCCCAGCACCTGCAAGGTCTGTTTAAATGTCAGGCACCAAGACAAGGCCCTTAACTGCTTTATTATTCACTTTGGGCCTAACTAAGCACAGAGCCCCAGTTAAGAGTATGTGGTTCTTCAAAGACATCAAAGGGAGGCACTTTCCATTCAGAGGATTTTAAGGGCTGATATTCATTCACTTAATCGTCTGTTATTTCAGAAATGGCAAAAGCTCCCCCTGCCTGACCTCCACTGTGCTCTTTTCTAGTTCTCCATTTTGAAGGCTAAGAGGCAGAAATTCTGAGTTAACTTTGCAAGAAGGCAGCTTAGCCCAAACTACACTTTATGTAACTCATCCTAATTAGACTGCAAAAATGCTCACGTAGGCACCCAGCTGGCTCACCCCAGTGAATGACTCTGAAGCTTTTCCTCCTTCACCCACGGAAATTAGAGCAGTCACCCATTTTTCTGTCACAAAAGCCAGACACATAACATTCTGTAAATTATTCTTCCTACCAGTGTAGGAAGAAAATATAATAAAAAAGGAAGTTGTTCATGCAGTAAAGAACATTCTAGCAGCACTGTCACAAGGCTCTCCTAGACTAACCCTATTTCAGTGACTTTATCCCAGATCACCGGGTCCCTCCCATGTGTGGGAGCCTCTGGTATTTGATTGAGGATACACCCCAGCGGCAGCATCCTACATTGCTGGTATCAGCCTTCTCTGCAATAGTCTACTGAAGTTTATGAGGTGTCTGGGCCTTTCCTTTTTATATCTACTTCATCTGTATTATTTATTTGCTGCTGTAGACCTCACAGAACTGAGACCCGAAGCCAGGAATTTAATCAGCCTCACTTCCAGGAACACAAACACACTTTTCTTTCTATTAGAGAGAGTGACGTGCAGAGATTTCTCCTTATTATCAAAGGAGAGTGCATGGGCTTTGAATTGGTAAATAAGTTCTAGTCAGTTACACCACTGACTGGCTCCAAATTTGTAGAGTTGAAATGGAAAATCTCTAAATATTAGAAGTCGCCTGTTAGATGCTCAAAGGCAAGGTCTAAACCAACCTCCTGAGTTAGTTCTCTATGCACAATATGTTAGTGTAAACCAGAATGGTTACCCTCAGAGCCAGCAAAGACCTGATATGGGACTTCAGAGGGACTTCTGGGATGCTGACAATGTTCTGTCTTGATCTGAATGTGTGCAGTTAATTTATAAATGCTAATTGTGTTGTTCATTTCTGATCTATGCATATTCTGTATGTATATAATACCACAATAAACATTTTTAAAAAGAAGTCTTATCTTTTAGAGAAGTATCTTCAACCTTGGCACTATTGATTATTTGGACTTGCTCACTCTACTGTGAGTGACTGTGCAACAGGATATTGTGATATCCTGTCACAATATCCTTGGTCTCTACCCACTAGATGCCGCTAGCAATAGCCTCTTCACAGTCTTAACCAAAAATATCTGCAGACATCGACTTTTGTCCCCTGAAAAGCATATTGCCTCTTGTTGAGAACCATTGTTGTAGGCATGCATATTGGAAAAATGACAGTTGAAATGATGTCTTAGAAATCTGTCTCAAAATAATCTTAAATTGAGAAGGGGCTAGGGTTACACAGAAAACAAGGTTACCTCTGGTTAACAATGTTGGAACTTGATAATGGGTACACAGGAATTCATTATATTGTTCTCTATAGTTTTTATGTGTTGGAAGCTTTCCAAGATTTAAACGTTTTCAACAACAGGAAAACATTTATGGCAATATGTTAAAGGGGGAAAATCAGTAGAATAAGGTGTATGATGTACAGATAATAAAAAGATTAGAAGGCAGTAGGACAACATGTGGTTGCCTCTGGGTGGCATTATTTTGATAGAATTATGGGCAATTTGTTTTATTTTTTCATATGTTGCTGTATTTCTCAATTTTTAGTATTATGAATATTTTTATAATTAGGGAAACAAGTAATTTGATTTTAGCATGACAGCTATTACTGTATATAAAAGCTCAGATCAAAGAATTTGCTAACCCTGGTCAAGAAAGTAAGAAAAGCTCAAATTGATTCTTGGCATCTGGGCTGGGCTTAGTAAGATGAGTAAATGGTTTTGTAGGTGAACACATGAAGCATGACTGGGCATACCCAGGTAAGGGAACCACATACACATGTAGAAGCAGAAGGACAGGAGAACATGCTACCTTCAGCAGATAAGCTACAAGATACTTATCATAGCCGGAAGAGGGAGCACATGTGTTGTTCAGAGAACGTTTTGCGAGGAAAAGCTGTTAGTTAACTGGGGAGGATATTATTATATTCTTGACTCTTTTATCCATCAACACTTCTGCCCAAAACTCTCAAAAGGCTTTTCATCATACTCAGAATGAAATTCCTTGGTCCTGCTGTGGCTACCAAGACCCAGCCTTCTCACACTGACTTCCTCTTCCCACATGTATTAGTTCTCTCCAGCCACACTGGACCCTTGGCTTCTCCTGGAATCATCAGGCAGTCCTGCCCTGGAGATCTAGGCAGTTGCTGTTCCCTTTGATCTCCATGCCCTGCCCTCCTAAGACTCACAGGACGTTCTTTCTCACTTCACTCTGGTCCTCCCTGATCACTGTCTCAAACAAGCCACCATCATCTATATCTTCTCACTCTGCTTTAATGTGTTTTTTGTTTGGTTTTGGTTTTTTTGGTACCAGGGATCAAACTCGGCTCCTTGAGCTTCCAAGGCAAGCAGCAAAACCACTGAGCTAGATCCCTGACCCTCTGCTTTAATGTTTTTTGTTTGTTTTTCTTTTCTGTACTGGGTATTGAACCCAGGGTGCTCTACCACCAAACTACCTCTCACCCCTTTTTATTTCGAGACAGTCTTACCAAATTGCCCAGGCTGGTCTTGAAC
This sequence comes from Heterocephalus glaber, assembly GCF_053883595.1. NCBI lineage: Eukaryota > Metazoa > Chordata > Mammalia > Rodentia > Bathyergidae > Heterocephalus > Heterocephalus glaber. Next base: position 31,345,100 of record NW_028258142.1, read on the forward strand.
TTCAGATTCTCCTACCTCACCCTTTAAAGTAGCTGGGATTACAAATAGACATGTGCCACTGTGCCCAGCCTCTGCTTTATGTTTTTCACCACAGTTAGCACTACCCAACATTGGCATGTATGTTTTATCACCTCTATCAAGCCCTACCTCAGAAAACTCTCCAATCACACTAGAATCTGGACAGAATCTGCTTTATTACCTGCTGTATCTTTGTCACACAGAATAATCACTGGCATATGTTAAGAAATCAATATATATCACTTAAAGTAATAAATCTTCTACTCCACATGGTGGGCAGTAAAGGCAGGAGTTAAAGTCATAGGTTTTGGAGTGATCAAGGACTGGATTCAAATTCCAGCTCTGGATTTTATAAGCTATGTGGCCATAGGCAATTTATGGAACACCTCTCCGCCTCTTTTATTCACCCACAAAAGGAGGCTCACTTGTCCTAGGGTGGTTCCATGGGCTAAAATGAGACACAGTAGGTGAAGCCCTTGGCACAGTGCCCATTGGACAGCAGGCAGCAATAAACCAAAGGTCAAAGTGGGCATGCCCAGTCCACAGAAATGTGAATGACTCACACAAAGACTGGAAGAAAAGTTAGGTTATTACCTCCATTTAAGCATTGGGCACTTTGACATAAATGTCTGGGTGTGGGGCTTCTCTTTAACAAAATTAGCCTACCTTCTCCCAGGGCAACCATGAGCTAGAACACAGTAGAGGGCTCTCCTTCTAGACTGGCCACTGTGGGAATGTGTTTATGTCCTAACAATAAGCAGTAGTAGCAGGTGATGCTAAAACGTCTGCTGTTTGCTCCTTTTAAATTTTTCATGGCCACCTAAAGGGCATTACAGATCCACTTTTTAGGTCTGCAGTAACTTTTTTTTTTTTTTTTTTTTTTGTACCGGAGATCGAACTCAGGACCTTGCACTTGCGAGGCAGGCGACAGAACCACTGAGCTAAATCCCCAGCCTTGAAGTTACTTTTTTTTTTTTTTTTTTTTTTTTTTGTTACCGGGGATCAAACTCGGGTCCTTGCGCTTGCGCGGCAGGCGGCGAAACCACTGAGCTAAATCCCCAGCCATGAAGTTAGTGTTTTTAAAAATATGTTCATAAGGGCCGGGGATTTAGCTCAGTGGTTTCGCTGCCTGCCGCACAAGCGCAAGGACCCGAGTTTGATCCCGGGTACCAAAAAATATAGCTGATTTAAATTTAGTAGTCTTAGTCCATTTTGTATTGCTATAATACAACACCTGGGGCTGGTATAAAGTAAAGAGATTTATTTGCGTCATGATTCTGGTGTCTGTAAGGTCCAAACAGCATGGCATTGCATTCTGGAAGGGGATCCCTGGCTGTATCACAACATGGCAGAGAAGTGAGAGGGAACTGGACACATGCAAAACGGGGGAGGCATGTGGGTTGCATTTACTTTATAACTTACTTTGTTGAGACCTAATCTGAGCTTTCAAGAAATCCACTAATCCCTTATAAGGGTGGAGCTCCTGTGACCTACTGACCCTCCACCAGGCCCTGCCTCTTAAAGATCCACCAGCACCTCTCAATACTGTTACATCAGAGACCAAGCTTCTAGAACACGAACCTTTTAGGGGACAAACTGTGTCTAAGCCATAGCAGAAGGCAATAGGAAAAAGAATTTTTTAATACTCTAATATTAAATAGTCTTGGCAGGTTATTTTAATTTTTAAATGCCTGTCAAAAATATTAAAAATCTCTGAGGGCAACATATGTTTCTAAGCAGTTTGAGCCTTTTAATCCAACAAGCCCATTCAGATAAAGTAAATTTAAACTGATTGTTTATGATGCTCTGAACTAAAATTGGTATCATGAGACCACAGATTGTCTCATTCATGTTGTTTCTAATTATCACTAACAGTTTGCCATTCTAATTATCACTAACAGGTTAAAATGCCTTAAATAACCTAAACATGGAAGGAATCAGCTCCCCTTAATTTTTATGACATATTATTTTTCTACCAAATTTGATTACAAATGATGAAAGCAATTTTCTTTTAATTACCCTGTTATGGCAAAAATTTAAAAACACTATGATTTTAACTGTATGTTTAATCAATATCCATGGTTTTCTGTATTATTTTATCAAATTCTATATAACTTTGGTAAATAAATATCAACAAATAATAAACTTATCATGGAAATTTAAATCAAAAATTTTACCTAGATTGATAAAAAAGAAATTCATAACACTTCTTTCTGTTTTCACAATCAACATTTTTTCAAATAACTAGAACTTCTTTTTTATTATATCACCTAACAAATGTATAAGTGAGTTTCAAATTCAACTTAAGAGTTAAAGAATACTTTATAGAATTTCTAAAGCTAGAAAGATTTAGCTACATGGTATACAGACTTTTTTGAAATATATGTAGTTTATAAAAATCTGGAAGCACCCAAATGTTCAACAACAAAGGAACTTATTAAATATATCATTTGAAAAAGTACGCAGTGATTTAAATGATGTTATAAGGTAGTATTTAATGATATGGGAAGATGTTTGTGGTCTATTAAGTTTAAAAAGGGAGCTAGTTATATTGCACAAGGCTCTTGCGTAAATTTAAAAATACATACTTGAAAAGAAAAAAGACTGGAAGATGTATTCACAATCTTAATAGTGATTATCTTTAGGGAGGTGGCACATTTTTAAATAGCTTTTCTTCTTTTCCTTAATTTCTATGTACATCTGGTACATCCACTCCTTTTGGGAGTGCATTTCTTTGAGTCATACTAGTTAACTAGACACTTTCTTAAAAGACAACTTATGATTATCTTTTCAAAAGGGAAATTAGTGAAGATTCATATTTAGCCCTATGATGACTTTACCTCTCACCTTGTGCTCTATATGTTCTCTTACACAGGAGAGAAAAAGTGGGTATAGGACATAGATGGATTCTCTTCTGGGTATATGCCATTCATGGGAGTGGTAGAGACTGTTCTTTCTGCTTGGAGCGCTTTTCTCCTAACTACCTTCGGACCTTAGCTTCTCTCATGAAGCCTTCCTTGATCCCTATACATTTATTTCAGATGCTTCCACGTGTCCCTATAATATCCTGCATATCCACAACAAAGCATGTATCACACTACTATTTTTATTAGCTTAGCTGTAATTCCTCCCAGAATATAATCTTCATGAAAGTAAAAACTCATTTTTCTGGATATCAATTCCTAATACAATAAGAGTCAACATGGATGCTCAATAATGATTTGTCAAGTGGATGAACAGATCTATTTTGTCTATTAGAGTGTGGAAAAGAGATGGCAACGACTGTGAGAAAGTTTCTTCTGGGCTCTTCATACCAGCTGAGGGGCACATGGGAGCCTATCAGGAGGCCAGATGCAGCCAGGAGAGGCTGAGGATAAGCTTGGGGTTAGCAACAGACACAGGATGAGCAAAAGCATAGATAGAAAAGATGATTCAGAAATGGTTAAACTAGAAGGTCTACTTAGGAAGAGAAAACAGTAGGTAAGAAAACTGAGATGGTCACTTTCCATCCTTATCCATAAGCAACAAGTTTCCTTCAGGCCTGGAATAGACATCTCAACATCTGAGATAATTGCCACCTAGAGCACATCTGTCAACATAACGTGAGATTTAACTTCTTATAAAATTAGACATTACAGTGTATCCCACCAAGGTTCTTGGAGCCCAGTTTTTTTAATGTTGCAAACAAATATTTTTAAAACAAAATTGTTTTTATCACTGTGTCTCTGCCCAGTGGCATACATAAAAATAAGTCATATCTGACACATGAACTCCAGCCTGCAGGTTTAGAACACTGCTGCTGGCTGGTTTTGAAAGGACAGTGCAGGCTGTAGAACCTGGAAATAAGGCCATTTATGTGACTGGGCTGCTCTAAATCTTGACCAATATCAAGAGTCTCTCTGACTCAGAACAGGCCAAGGAGGAAGAAAAGAGCAAATACCCTTCTCACTTCTCCCCCAAGACAGAAGCCAGCTCAACTCATAAATGGCACAGGTGTTTGTGACTACACATCTCCGATTCCAAGCCCACCCCCAAGAAGGCCTCAGAATAGAAGAGAACCACCCACCTCCATGCCCTGCCCACATGGAACAGCAGAGGCTTGGGTATTCCAATTCAGGGAAACAATGATCATTGTGACTTCTCATGGTTTCTGACTTGGAAATGTTTACCAGAAGTGAGTCATTTATTTCTAGCTTACTAATACCAAAAGCTGCTTCTGATAACACAAAGAACCAGAGAAGAGACCGCTGGCAGAGGTACTTTCCTCAAGTATTAGCACTGAAAATAAAAATATAGATTGAAACACAATTTCTCAATACTCTTTCAAGCTGTGGAAACAGGCAAGAATTAAGTATGCATTTCTATGAGTCCTGTGGGAAGAAAATCTTAAATCCAAAATACAACTGTTCAAAGCAGAAAATTATGGCTCTCTTTCTTCATTCTCAGTAGGAAAATATTCATGCTATAAAACACATGGAAGGAATTAGCTCCCCTTAATTTTTGTGACAGGCACACGGCATTTTTAATTACTGTTGACCTGGGGAGAAAAAGAGTAATGTCTATATTCCAAAGGCATATCTTGCTCCTGTCATCAAAAGATAGCTTCCTAAACTCAGGTTTCAGATGGAGGAGTAGCTTAAAATGGACTAACTGTACTATAGATAGGGATTGTAAACTCTCTGCAAAATCATTTTAAAACCAACTAATTGAAGACTCTGTAAAATGAGCAAAAGCAGGCAGAACCGGAGGGAATATGTCCCTTGAAATAAGGAAATTTCATGGGGTAAGATATCCATTTAGACAGATTTTCCCTGAAGGCATTCTGCAGTCTGTATGCCAGACAACTAAAACTCAAGTCACAAGCAGCAGTATTTCTGATTTGAAGTGTCAGAGGAAGGATTTTGGGAGTGTTGGAATGGCCAGAAACAGAGAGTCAAAATCCTGAAAAAGACAGGAGCTGCAGAAGAAGCCCTCAATCTACTTAAGCATTCTACTCAGATATTTGCTGTGCACAGGGACGGAGTCTTCAAGGAGCACGTTAGAAACAACACCTAGAAAGATGAAAAGTTGAGCATATATAACAGCTGCTACCCACAAAAGCAGAGACAAAGTTGGAATATTGAATCCTACTCAGCCAGAGGGACTTAATGAATCTTTGGCTTTTTATTAAAGCACCAGGAAGACCTATGTTCCAGGATTATGAGTAGGCAGATGAGGGCCGGAGATTTAGCTCAGTGGTTCTGGTGCCTGCCTCACAAGCACAAGGTCCAGAGTTCAATCCCCGGTACTAAAAAAAAAAAAAAAAAAAAACAACCTGGGAAATGAGTAGACAGATGAGAAACATACATATACTAGAAATATCAGGAGAAAAAAGAGAAAAATGGAACAGAAATTTGGAAATCATAATGCTTAAGAAATTTCCAAAATCAATGAGCAATACTAAACAATACATATCCAAGAATCCATGAAAACACCAAGCAGGATAAATATCAAAAAAATCTTATACCTATTCATATTATATTCAAATTGTAAAGTTGGAGTAGGGGGTGAAATGCTTCACCTATAGAGGGACAAGGATAAGAATTACATCAGATTTCTCATTAGAAACCATGCAAAGAGAGTGGAATGATGCATTTAGAGCACTGAAAGAAAACAATAATGATAAAAATTAAAAGTCAGCAAAATTTCTCTTTAAGAGAGAAAGAAAATACAGCACGTACTTTTTTTTTTTTTTTTGGTACTGGAGATGGAACTCAGGTCTTTGTGCTTGTGCAGCAGGCGGTGAAACCACTGAGCTAATCCCCAGCCCTAGCACATACTTTTTCATAAAAACAAAACTGAAGAAATCTGTTGCCAGGTAGACCTACCTTACAAGTAATTTAAAAGAAGTTCTTCAGGTGGAAAGTGTGATCTGATATGATATGTGATCAAAAAATACAGTGAATATATAATTTTTTTAAAAAAATTATTACAGTAAAATATATATCACCACTAACTCCCATCAAAATATTCCCTCTTGTTTCAAACACACTTATCCCATTGTTCTTGCCACTTTCTGAAGCAGTTTGGAAGTCCTCTTTCATAAGTCTCTTTAGTTGCACTATTGTGGCTGCCTCAATGTTCTGAATTGATTCAAAATATTTACCTTGCATGATCATTTTGACTTTAGGCAAGAGTCAGAAGTTGCATGGTGCCAGATCTGGTGAATAAGGTAATGAGGACACACTGTAATGTTATTATTTGACAAAAATTGCCAGAAATATTTCATCATTTAGGGGTGATCATAAAATATAGTGAATGTTTAGATTTTAAAATTATTAAAGTAAAAGATACATTGTCATTAACCCCCCTCAGAATAATTAAAATACTCCCCCTTGCTTCAAACACATTCCATTGCTCTTGGCAGTCTATCTTTTTTTTATTCCATTAAGTTTATTGGTACATTTTAGGTATACATTATGATCACATTCTTCATTGGGAATTTGTATCTGTACATGATATATCTTGGTTCTTGTTTTTCCCCATTCCCTTTCCTTCCTTCCCACCCCTCCACACATACCCCTGCCCCTATTTACAAAAACTTTGTTTCTGTTTTTTGGCAATCTATCTTTTACAGTACAGTGGTACTTAATTCTTTCCATGATTTGTTGCAGAATCATGGGAAGAATTAAATTCATGAACCGAGGTACCACTGTAATAAGTTTTTTTAACACTTGATCTTAGCCAAAAGGCTGAGAAGCGATAATAAGTTTTTTTAAATTCAAACATTCACCATATCTTTCAATAACCTCTTATCTATATAAAGAACCCAGATCTGCATAAAGGAAGAACATTAAGAGAAAGAATAAATAAAGGTTAAAATAAATTCTTTTTCTTAATTGAGCCAATTAAACTATTAGTTCAAAATAATAGCAACAAAGTACTGGATGATTATAGATAAGTTAAATAAATAAATGGCAGCAATCTTAAAAGGAATTTGCATAATAAAGAGGATGTGAGAATATTTTCATATATGATGCCTACATTATAGATGAATTAATTATTTGAAAAAGGACTTAGATCAGTGGTCAATGTATATTGTACTCTAGGAACCATTAGAAAAAATATTAAAAGGAAGTATAACTTATATAGCAAGGAGAGAAAATGGAATCATAAAATGCTTAGTTAAAATCAGAGAAGTTAGGGCCAGGGATTTAGCTCAGTGGTTCCACCAGCTGCCTTGCAAGCACAAAGTCCTGGGTTCAATCCCCAGTACCAAAAAAAAAAACAAAAAAAAACACCAGAGAAGTCAGAAAATAGGGTGGAGGTGCCTGAGGATGTAGCTCAATGGTAGAGTGCTTACCTATCATGTGCATACAAGGCCCTGGGTTCCATCTCAGCACTGGGGGGAAAAAGTAAGACAAATACAACAAACAGAAAATAGTAAAACAGTTACAAATATGGCAGATATTCATCTATATATCTATATATATATCTATATATAGAGAGAGATAGAGATAGATTAACAATCAGTTTAAGTATGAACTATCTAAATAGACCAAAACAAGACTCAACTATATGTTGCCTGTAAGAAACCCATGTAAATGTGAAGACAGGTAGATTAAAAGATAGCAGATGTAGAAAGATATATATTATGTTAGCACTGATCAAAAAAAAGCTGAAGGGCAGCTGTCTTGTACAGTATTTTTGTTTCTAGTACCAAAGTTGTGGAAAATGTTGCTGTAGACTGCTGCTCTGCCCCAGGTTCATTCGTTCATTCTGTCACTTTGCTTGTGCTGCCTCGTGGTTCTTTTGTTTTGTTTTGTTCTTTTGAACCAGAATCTCACTACGTAATTTAGGCTGGCCTTGAACTCACTATGTAGCCAAGGCTAGCCTCAAACTGGCAGGGATCCTTCTGCTTCTGCCTCCCCAGTGCAATGTGTAGGCGGTTTTTTGGGGGGGCGGTATTAGGGATCGAACTCAGGGCCTTGTGCTTGTGAGGCAGGTGTGGCACCACTGAGACAAATTCCTGGCCCTGTAGTTTCTTTCTTTTTTTTTTTTTTTTATGGTACCAGGGATCAAACTCAGAACCTTGCACTGCTGAGGCAGGCGTCGGAACCACTGAGCTAAATCCCAGGCCCCCACTGTAGTTTCTTAAATAATAAAGCTAGAAAATATTTTCAGTGAGTCTATCAAATTTGAATTACAAAACTACTAACTTTTTTTGAAAAGCAAACAGGTTAGAAAAAAATGTATTAAGTACTTTGTACTCTGGAAGTGTGAATTGTTTTTAAAGTCTGTCAGTGTTATTAGTATTTCACAATAAAAAGCAATTTTCTTTAAATTAAAAAAAGAAGACAGCTGAAATAGCTATATAAACTTTAGACAAAGCCAACTTCAAAACAAGGAAAACTATCAGAGCATTAAAAGAATGGAGTAATTCTCCAAAAACATATAACAGTCCTTACTATGTATGTGTAATACACATTAATGTGTAATAATAGCGTGTCAAAATATGAGACAAAAACTGATGAAACCGCAGAAGTGGACATAGGCACTCCTACAGTTAGAGACTTCAATATTCCTCTATCGGTAATTGATATTACAATAGGCAGAAAATTAGTATGACTACAGTTAAGCCAAACAGAACTATCAATCAACTGAACTTAATTGACATTTACAGAATACTTCATCCAATAATAACAGAATACAAATTCTTCTCCAGCTCACACGGATTATTTACCAAGAAATCATATCCATGGCCATAAATCACACTATAACAAATAGAAAACAGAAGTCACACAAAGTATGCTCTCAGACCAATATGTAATGAAACTAAAAATGAGTAATAGAAAGATAGCAGAAAAATCCCAAAATGTTTGGAGATTAAATAATACACTTCTAAATAATACACAAATATAAATAAAAAAGAGTCAAGAAAACAGAGTCAAGAAAAATGTTTAAATATTTTAAAGGGAGAAAATAAAAATGAATTTATCCTGCCACTGCCTGCCTCACAAGGTCCCAAGTTCAATCCCCGGTACCAAAAAAAAATGAACTTATCAAAATTTGTGGGATACAGTAAAGGCAATACTCAGAGGGGAATTTAAAATAGTACCAGTCTGTAAAACAATTTGGTAATTTAAAAAATAACTAAACATGCAAGCCAGGTGTGGTAGCACATGCCTGTAATCCCAGCATTTGGGAGACTGAGTTAGAAGGATCACAAGTTCAAGGTCAGCCTGAGCTACATGAGACACTGTCTCAAAAACCCAAACAATAGGGCTGGAGGTTTAGCTCAGTGGCACCAGTGCCTGCCTGGCAAGCACAAGGTCCTGAGTTCAATCCCCAGTTCTGTAAAAACAAACAAACAAACAAACAATAACAAAAACTAAACATGCAAGTGCCATAGGACCCAACAATAACACTCTGCTGAGAACTGCATGCCCAGATGAGTCAAGATTTACATTCACACAAAAACCTGTCCTTTAATGTTTACTTATAAGAGCTTAATTCATGATAGCCATAGACTGGAAACAACCAATTTTTGATGGTTATTCTCATCATTTTGATTGGGTTCAGATGCCTAGAGGAAACTGGATTTGGGGATACTAACTAAATCGATGGTTTATGAGTTCATAGCTGAATGAGTATTAGAGGGCCTGGTTAGAGAAAGGTCACTAGGAGTATGACTTCGAAGGATGTAACTTTTCTCATATTTTCTTCCTGCTCTCTGTGCTTCTTAGCTGCCACAAGGTAACTTTCCTCCTCCATGCCCTTCTACCATGCTACAGACGTAAAATCAATGGAGACCACTGACCATTGACTGAAACCTCTGAAACAATGAGCCGGAATACATCTTTTCTCCTTTGTGTATGTTGTGCATTTGGTCACAGTGATGAAAAATTAACTAATACAACACCCACACTCTAGAATATTACTCAACAATAAAAAGGGACAAACTGTGGATAGGCACAACCTGGATGAACCTGTAGAAAATGATGCTATAGTGGAAAGAACCAATCCCAAAGACTTTATGCTTTATCATTCCATTTACATAACATTCTTAATTTTTTTTTGGTACCAGGCATCAAACTCAGGACTTTGAGCTTGCGAGGCAGGCACAGTGCCACTGAGCTAAATCCTCAGCTCTACATAACATTCTTGAAATGACAAAATTATAGAAATAGAAAACAAATGAATGATTTCAAGGTTGGGTGGGGAAGTGGGTGTGGCTACAAAAGACCAACAGGAGTGGTCCCAGTGCTTGAAATCTTTTATATCTTGACCATATTAATGTCAATATCCTGGATGTGATACTGTATTATGGTTTTGTAGGATGTTACCATAAGAGGTAACTGTGTGAAGGTTACAAGGACCACTCCATATTATTTCTCATAAATTTATATGAATCTAAAATTATTCTAAAAATTTAAAATTTAAGAAAAAAACAAAATGATAGGTGTGTGGGTTACATGGACATATACACTGGTCAATATTTATTGACCCATATCCTTAAAATCTGTGCAGTTTTTTTTAATCTCAATTTTAAAAAATAAAAAAGATGTCATCTCCTTGCTGTCCAATTTTCTACTTTTTAATGGATCAGACCAAAAGTACTCATAGTAAAGGCTTTGGGGTACAGCTTGGTAGTGATATTATAATTTCTCATTAATATTTTTGTGTGCTCCTTAGAGGCTGACTCAACCTAACTTTAACAGAGCTCAACTGTTATTGTAGTTCTTTCTAATTATTTATATGTATTTATATACATATTTTCATATATATGAGTTAGTCTTGGATCCAGTCTGAGTAACATTCTTTGAGATATAGCAGAAGATTCAATATCTTGAGTAATTCTTCTTTTTTTGTAACTTGCATTAGTAAGTAATAGTTATGGAACAATAGCAATGGTTTATTGGGAGATGGGGCATTTCATAAAGGCAATCACTTAATATTATACATTAAACTACATACTATAAAAGATTTCTATTTAATGTATCACAGCAATTTTATTTAATAGGCATAAGTTTCAGATTGTGAAATCCTGAAACCATATTTAGTAAGCAAAATAAATTTAAAAACTAATAATATTGGCTGAAAAAATTTAGGAAGTCTTTGGTCAATGGAAACTTTTTACTTTTAATTATATAATTAATAACTTAGAATTTTATTGGTTTTTTTATACAGGCAAATTTTACTTCATGAACTTCTCAAACCTTCACTTATTTACTAACCCCCAAAGCACCAAGATGAAAAACACTCTTTCAAAAAGTATTCAGTCATCCCTTTTCTATCAGGTCTGGTGCACCTTTTAACCAACTAAATTGAGTCCTTTACAAACTGCATTACCCAATTCATGATTGCCTGCCCTACCACCACGTAAGATGCCAGAGAATTTTAGTCGTTCTTAAAGCTTAATAATTTATAGATTCTTTGCTTGAAAGATATTTCCATGTAAGATTTTTTACATTTTTATGATCTAGCCAAACAGAATATTCTTTAATTTCAACATTAATGTATTTCCCAGAAGAAACTAGGAATATTAGAATCACAGGCTATTAAAACTAGAGGGTCCTTATAGAAATTTTTGTGCAACCAGTTCACGATAGGAAGAAACAGGTAAGGAAGGGTAAAGTTACTTTCTGATAGCCACTATTTCAGTTAGTGTGCATTCAGTAAATAGTTATTCAGCGCCCTCTACTGTAGAGCATTGGTAGAGAGGCTGGGGACATAGCAGTGAACAAAAGGGACAAAAACTTTCCAACAAGGAAGACAGAAAGTAAGAGAAATATCTAAAACATCATATAGCCGTAAGGACTATGAAGAAAAATAAAGCAGAGAAGGGAAGAATTATTATAGAAGGGAACTGTGACTTTTAATAAAGGGTGGTTCAAGAAGGCCTAAGGGATCAAGTGACATTGAGCAGAGATACAGAGCAGGTAAGCAGGTCACATGTGCTTGGGTGAGGAGTTTTCTGGGCAGAGACACAGCTAGTGCAAACGCTTGAGGGAGACTCAGCCTCTTCCAGAAAGGGCACTGAGGCCAAAGGGGCCGGAACAAAGCCAGCAAATGGAGGAGAAGATGTCCTGGGTGAGGAGGGGCCCAGGAAGGGCCTGACAGGCCCTTGGAAGGGCTTGGCTTTTATTCTGTGAGACAGGAAGCTGCTGAAGGCTTCTAAGTAGCAGAGTGATCTAACCTAACTTTGACTCATGTGAATACATGGTAGTAGGGCAGTGACAAAATCAGACACCACTTAGGAAGCTATTGTACTAATCCCAGGGGAAAATGATATTGTTTAGTACCAAGGTGATGAAGAAATTGTGAGAAAAGGTCAAATTTGGATTATATGGAGTAAGTGGCAGAACTAGGACTAGACACCAAGGTTTCTGGCATGTAACTGTTCTTATTTATTTACTTTTTGAGACAGGGTCTCACTATATAATTTAGGCTTGCCTATATAGCCCAGGCTTGCTTCAAACTCACATTGATCATCCTGCCTCAGCCTCCTGGGTGCTGGGATTATAGGCATGTGAGACTATATCTGGTTCTTAAGTGTTCTTTTTGACACACTATGTTGCTGAAGAGAACATCCCCAAGACATAATTTGATTTCTCAGTCACAGTTAAGGATTAGATTGTTTCATTTTTCTGCAGTGCTGGAGAAGTGAACCCAGGTCTTCCTGCATGCTAGATGAGTACTACTGAGCTATACTGTCAGGCCTAGAGTTGTAACTTTTGGTACACAAATGAGACACAGCTCATAGTCACTATCCTAAGAAAACTTAGGTAGCTAGAATTGCCCACATTTATAAGTTGACTCAATAAACGAAGGAAATTTTAATGACCTGAACTCTTTATTTCAGCCAGTAAGCCACAAGTCAGCTAACTGAATTTACACTGCTTACCAGTCATAGATCCAGGATCTGGACTCCAGTCAGTCTTCTCACTCTAAAATCCATGACACTACCTCAAAGTGCTTTTTTACACACATATATTCACTAATTGCAGATTGTGGTGGTATACTTCATTTATAAAATGAACATGGTTTTAAAAGATTCCCTTATGCCAAGGTCCCCAAAATGTATTTCATGGAGCATTAGCCTGCAAGGGATAATAATGTTTTCCTCAAAAATAATTAAATAAGTTACAGAAAAAACAAACAGCCTGGCTCTGTTAGAGACCTGGAATGTAAATGGGCATAATGAAGGACTTGAGGTTAAGACATGCAGTTTGGAAAACTCTGAGCTAAAGATCTGCAAACTTTATCACAGTGCAAGTTCCCCAGAGGCAAGACTAATGCTTTTTTGGAAGTTACATGCCCAGAGCAGCAGGAGTGAGGGAAGAGAGAAATAAGACTGGGAATCAAATACAAACTGGTAACACACCTAAGCTAATCACTGCTCCATGAACCATGGAAGAGACACAGCCAATTATTCTGCTACATAGGATGTCCCTGGACAGGCAGATTAGAAAACTGCCCTGGAACAGTCCCTCAGGAAAGAAGGGCAAGGACTTTATCTGCCAGCTCCATCTCACTAGGAAGTGTACATGCCGAAAGCAAACCCTCACACAGTTGAGGTGTCCCTTGGCTCCTTCAGGCAGCTGCTAGGGAAGCCAAATCACACACCCTGTTGTAGGCACTTCATCCTCTGAGTAGGAGGAGCCAGAACCACCAAGGATCCAGCTGGGTTTGTCTGAAAAGTGGCACTGCAGAGGTTGCACCAACAGCAGGTACCACCAAGGCCAGAAGCTGACACTGGGAGAGATGAGAAAGCAGCCCAGGGATGGAGATACAGAGGAAGCCAAAACAATCTGAGGGGACACCCATACACTGAAAATGTAAAAGGGGACAGAATGTACCTTTGAGAGAATGTGCCCAGGAGAGGCACAAGGGACCGAACATACTCAAGAGAGGTATAGGGGACAGAATGTACCTTAGAGAGAGATGAAGGACAGAGTATGCCTAGGAGAGATATGAGAGAATATAGCCTGAGGTATGAGGAACAGAGCATACCAAGGAGAGAGATGTGGGGACAGGCCATTCCAAGAGGTAAAAGGGGACAGAACATGCCTAGGAGGGGTAAGGTGGGACCAAGGTGGAGCTCTCCCATGATTATTTTTAACTAACCCATGTTTCCTGGGGAAAAAATGTTTTATGCATAAATAACCAACTTTCCAAGAAAACATAAACCTATAATGGAAGATTTTATCATGAGAAAAGATTTCAAGTGTCACTAGAACAAGGCCACAAAATTCTTTAGCCAAGGGAAACACAGGCATAAAACAAGTCATCTAGGTCATTCTGACATAAGATGGCACGTTTCCACAAACTCCCTGACACCATAAAGATAACAAAATAACCCCAGTAAAAAGGCTTTTCCTGACTATCACAATTCTTTCCTGGAATGTATAATATAAATGAGCAATGACAAATCAACAATCTGTGCTACTTTTGTCAACAAATCTAACTGTAATAACTCACTTTTGTACCACCTTGCTTTTTTAAATCTATAAACCCAGACTCCAGGCCAGGATGCCATTTGGTTTACTTAGTCTGGGCAACAAGAATGTGTTTCAAAGGTGGTCAAATAAACTCCTTGTTTTCATATTCAGTGTGACTCCCTGAAGCTAACCATCAAGGACTCCATATTTACCTTCACTTAACATTTGCATTTCTTCTCTGGGCGGCCACCCTCTCCCTCTATCCTGGCCCATTGTATGATGTCAGCAATTGCATGTAGGCAAACTAATCAGTAAAGAAAAATAATCTCTGTTCTTGAGAGTTGCAGAACTGACAAACATCATGCAAATAAGCTATCAAGATTAAATGTGCATGGCAAAGAAACAGACCTAAGGACCAGTGGAACAGATTAGAAGATGCAGAAACAACTCCAGACACACTCAGCCATCTCATCTTCGATAAAGGAGCCAAACACCCTCACTGGAGGAAAGATAGCCTCTTTAATAAATGGTGCTGGAAAAATTGGGTTTCAACTTGTCAAAGATTAAAACTAGACCTATATCTCTTACCATGCACTAAACTAAAATCAAAATAGATTAAAGATCTAAATATTAAAACAGAAACGCTGAATCGGCTGGAACAGAGGTTCGGTAGAACTCTTGAAGAAATTGGTGTAGGAAAAGATTTTATGAACAAAACCTCAGTTGCCCATCAACTAGCACAAACAATCAACAAGTGGGATCTCTTCTTATTATAAAGGTTCTGCACAGCAAGAGAAACCACCAGCAGAGTGAAGAGACAACCCACAATGTGGGAGAAAATTTTTACCAGTGATCCCTCAGACAAAGGTCTACTATCTAGAATCTATAAAGCACTTAAAAAAATCAGACCTCCCACATTTAGAGACCCAATCCAGAAATGGGCATCTGAAATGAACAGACATTTCTCAGACAAAGAAGTAGAAATAGCAAATAAACATATGAAAAAATGTTCAACATCACTGGTCATTTGGGAGATGCAAATGAAAACAACGCTGAGATTCCACCTCACTCCAGAAAGAATGGCCACTATCATGAAATCAACCAATAACAAATGCTGGTGGGGCTGTGGGAAAAGAGGAACCCTGCTCCACGGCTGTTGGGAGTGTAGACTGGTGCAACCACTGTGGAAATCAGTATGGAGATACCTCAAATAACTAGGATTGGAAGTCCCATTTGACCCAGCTATTCCCCTTCTGGGTATCTTCCCCCAAAAATTCAAAGAATCATACCACAGTGATATATGTGCACCCATATTCATAGCAGCACAATTTGTAATAGCTAAAACTTGGAAGCAGCCCAAATGCCCATCAACTGGAGACTGCATAAAGAAAATGTGGAGTTTTTTTAATAAAATGGAGTACTACTCAGCCATAAAAATGAGAAATTAGAGACATTTATAGCTAAATGGATGCACACTGAGGTGATACTCTTAAGTGAAATAAATAGGACACACATGTGTAAATACCAAATAGTTTCTCCAGTGTGAGAAACTGAAAGTGTAAATAAGGACTAAAAGGTATAATAGATAATGTGAAATAGGAAGAAAAGGGGCAAAGAGGAAGGAGAAGTGGGAGGGGTAGGGGAAAGGAAAGAAGGGAATGGAATTAATATGAGAAAATGGAAAAATGGAAACAAAGTCTTTGTAAATAGGGAGGGATGGAGGGGTTGAAGGGAGGGCAGGGGAAGGGGGAAAAATAAGAACCAAGATGGATTATGTAAAGGTGCAAATTTCCAATGATGAATGTCATTATATTGTATACCTAAAATGTACCAATAAAATAAAATTTAAAAAAAAAGATTAAACGTGCATCAGGGCCAGGGATTTAGCTCAGTGGTGCCGCACCTGCCTCACAAATGCAAGGTCCTGAGTTCAATCCCCGGTACCAAAAAGAAAAAGATTAAATGTGTATCAAATTTTACCCACCAATCCACAAATACCTATAGCTACTGTGAGAAGGTACTACCAGTCTGTGAACACTGATTGCCCACCAACATAACTTGCTTCTAAATCAGTTTCCCGGCAAGACAGACTTGGAACAAGAGTTCTTCATATCCTTTACCAGTCAGCTTTTTGAATAAAGTTACCGTCCTTGCCTCAACATCTTGTCTGTCAACTTAACTGGCCTGTTATACGGCAATCAGCCAGCCTTGGTTCCAGGGACATTCCCACTTGCTTTTGGGTACCTTCTTATTGCCCAACATGTACCGGAGCCTAAGGAGATTCCAGATGGCCACTCCCAATGCTTCTGCCTAGGACTTCAAGCTAGTGAGAGCAGAAGGTGGCAAACCAGGCCTCGGGCTCTGCAGGATCCAGCTGGAGCCAGCTTGCCAGGCTATATTCCCATGAGCAGATGAAGAGCAAAGAAAGGGCAAAGAGTGGAACGGAGAGAAGAGACCAGGACTCCCAACTTCTCTCAAAATTACATCTAAAATGTTATTTAGAAATGAATTAAATAGAATAAGTCTGTTGTTTTACTTGAAAATGAAATTCAAGCAACAGAGCTTAGTTTGTTTTAAAATTAATGCTTTTGTTATGCTTTGAGGAATATTTTATCAATTACACACCCAAATTAATGTAATAAATTGATCAATGTAATAAATTGATCAATGTAATAAATTGATCATGCACTAGTGGTCAAAATAGATTAATTATTCCCCTCAGTATGCAATTAGCAAAAATGAATCTAACTTGATGACACCTTTTGTATTTTAAACAGAAAATATTTTTCATACGGAAAAATGATTCAGAGAAAAAAATCAACCAAGACTTAAAAACAAAAGACGATGCCATTATTTCTTTTTAAATCAGGACATAAAAATATAAGTTTGCCTCCACGTAAATTAAGAAGAAAAAAAGGGTAAGTCTGCAGGGCACATAATGCACTCTGTGGTCATCACAGTGGTGGTTTTAACTAAACCACAGGGCTGGAGATATGTTTTTTCTCCACAACAGCGATGTACTCAAGCATATGGCACAGCCTTGAATGAGCAGTCTCCCCATGTGCAGAACACAGTTCAATTCTTACAAACCAATTACCCATCTTTCCATGACACCTATCAACCTGCTCACACATTATTTTGTCATCATTTTCATATTACCAGAGAAAATCCATTTTTTCTACATTACATTCATGTAATAATTCTGATTCCAAGTGTGTGTGTGTGTGTGGTTTTTTCCCCATACTAACCAATCCTCCAACTCTGGATACCAACTGAGTGTCCTTCAATTTATCTCATACCACAGGTTTTGGGTTCAGTTCCACAAGACTGTCCTCACTTCAGACACCAATCACTAGTGGTTACCCACACTTCAGAATGTCCAAATTATCTACAAATCAGGGTCCCCACAACACCACCATTATGAGTTTGATAATTTTCTAGAATGACTCACAGAACTCAAAGAAATACTCTTCTTATGATTATCAGTTTATTATAAAGGGTATTATAAAGGATATAGATGAGCAGCCGAAGAAGATGTACAATAGGTAAGGTCCAGGAGGGTCCTGAGCACAGGAGCTTCTGCCCTCATAAAGGTAGAGTACACTGTCCTCCAGGCACATCAATGTGCCCACAGTTTGGAAGCTCTAGGAACTCCACAGTTTAGGGATTTTTATGGCTTCATCACATCAGATGACTGATTATTAACTCAATCTCAGCCCTTGTCCCAAGGGGTAGGGAGTGCTGACAATTAGAAGTTTCAAGTCATGGCTTGGTCTTCATGACAAGACTCCATCCTGAAACTATATTGGTGCCCACCAAGAATCACCTCATTCAAACAAAAAACATTCCTATCAAGAGACATTTTGGAGAGATTAAAGAGCTTTGTGTCATGTCAGGAATTGAGGTCAAAGACCTGCAGAACAAAAGAATTACTGCTACGAATCAGGATATTACAAGGTTTTTTGGAGCTCTGAACAAGGAACTGAGGATGAAGATATAATATATATTTCTTATTAAACTGCAATATCACAGCATCTCAACACACTTTCATTACAGATTGACGTCTACAGACTGGTTTAACTGATGACTGGTAAGCTGCTCCCTAAGGACATATGGGAAAGTGTAATAATCAGATGGATAAACTACCTCCAGAACAACTTGAAGGAAGTCCACCTGTAAACTGAAATGTCTTGGATAGAATTTAGACACTCATAACCTTTAATTCCAAAGGGCCTAGGTATCCTTGACCTTATTTATCTTCTTGGCCTTTTTTCTTCCAATATCTTATCTATACTGATCTTATTGGGGTGTGCAGCATTGTCCACTAAACACAAAACTAGACAGAATTGTTAAAATTCTATTACATGCCTACTATGGAGCCTTATGTGGCAGGTGGATAAATATTTGTCAAAAGGAAGTAAATTGTGAAAATATATATTATCCAAAAAGGTTTTATTTCTGTAAAATAAGAGGAATAGAAAATTTAAAAAGCCGAAGAGATTATACGTATGATGGTTACAGGACTAGCCTCTATGCCCTACTGCCTGTCAGTTCTAAGCAAAGGCCTCAGGTTATGACATAACGGGTAAGTCCTCCCCCTCGGACCTCTGACAGCCTCCGGCAGTGTCGCAAAATATTCAGGATCACATGAAATCTCTTGTCAGCCTTCAGAGTTGTGAACTCCTTTATGTCAGCTTCCACTATAAAAAAATGACCTGAAAATAAAGAAATTAATGCTAACTTTTTTAAGGCCAACTTTTAAGATGAGTCTTTAAGGTACTAAATTGTGACTATGAATGGCATTAATCATTCTTACTGTCATTATCCAATCAACATCAGAAATTGTATTCTTGATAAAATAATTATTCTATCAACTGAAGTTGCATGGTATTACTGTAGCATTTTAGCACTGTAGCCCTGCTTATTAGCTTACTAGCTATCAGTTGATACCTCCAGAACAACTCACTTGTCCAGAGGCATTATGCAGTAGAGGTTAACAGAATGGAACTCATAGGAGCTCTACCACTCAGCTGGATGACTTACATAAGTTAAACAATCTTTGTGTAGTCTACAAAATGGAATAAGGAAAGCTGGGTACAGTGGCCCCTGCCTATAATGTCAGCACTCAGGAGACTGAGACAAAAGAATCACGAATTCGAGGCAGTCTGACATAGCGAGTCCACAGCTAGCCTGGACTAAATAGAAATACCCTATCTAAAAAAGGGGGCCAGTAGAGAAGGACACTATGAGGACTAAACCCCTTAGCACAACAGTAAGTGCATAATTAACTGTTATCACTACTATTCTTCTAAAACATTGGATATAGTTTCATAAGAGACTCTAAAGCAGCATTTCTCAGTTTGAGCACTGAAGACATTCTGGGGGTTGCCCTGTGCATTGTAGGGTAGCATCTCTGTCCCCTATCCCAGCTGTTACCACCAAAATGTCTCCAGCATGACAAATTTCCCCAGTTGGAAAACTATCCATGGTTGAGGATTAACTCTCTTGCGTTAGAATTTTCTAGAATGAGCTTTGTTTCTCATGATCAATTACACTCCAGTTGATATATGCACAGATATATAGTATCATTTTACCTTTAGTGTCCTTTGTTTCTTCATTGATAAATCTTTGATAGAGATTTCTGGTTACAGAATTCATAGACTTTTTTGGTTGATGAACAATCTTATATTTGTTAACTACCGCCTTGTTGATTTCTTTAATAACATCATTAATTTGACAATAAGTTAAGCGGGATTTCATGTACCTGTAAAAAAATTATATATTTTTAAAAAATCACTACACAAATTACTTTCTTTGAAAAACATAAATACTATAACTTTGTACAGTATCAAAGTATACTTTATAAAGTATCCTTTATAAAAACAACTATATCAACTTCTGAATAGTCCAGACACACCTCACTAGCTAAAAATTAAACAGAGATGACAACATATCAATGTCCACCTTCCCTAATTATACCTGAGTGCCTTAATCTCTATTTTCTACCTACACAGTATTAATACTATTACAGACCACTAAGTTAGACAGAAATATAATAGGCAGTCAGACAAGACTGAGCCCTTGCGACAGTCAAGACAAAAGGTAAAAACACTACAACTGTGGCTGGAGACACATCAGCTGGAGGCCAGGCCTCACAATAATGACACAAGGACCAGGCCTACATACCTTCCCAAGGGATGAGGTAAGTGATAACACCTGGTCTAGTACAGTCTAGCTTGGCATCAGTTGCCTCAGTGGGTGACCAAGACCCCAGATCCATCACCTCCCTCAGAAGTTCTTTGTTTTTTCCAAGTACTCTTACTATGGGACTTGCTTCCCCACTGGCTCATTATTACTTAAGTGATGTTACTTGCAACCTTATTGGCTGATCATAGCTATAACCCATGTTGTAACAAGGGTTTTGCTCTATAAAACTTCCCTGGAAAGTGGGGTCCCTGCCTACTCATTCGGGTCCTCTCCTGGCTCTCAAGAGCTATCTTCTCATAAATATTTTACTACTCTTAACCTCTGTTGTTCCTAGAATTCATTTTTTTATTTTCAGAGAACATGAATTGGCATATAAGATATCTAACGGGTTGGGAGATATAATATTTTCATATTTCATCTCCTGTATCAATACTACAACTTAAAACAAGTTCTCGAATTCTATTTCAAACAGACTGAATAACTGCAAGATACAACTTTATTTTAAAAATTTTTTAAAGTGTGCAAAAGAAAGAAAATTTTAAATGTTGAGAAAGTATACACCTCACACGAGTTTTCTGGAAAAACTGTTATGTATGTAGAGAGGGTTAAAAAAAGAAAGAAGAGAAGGAAGAGAAGATAAAAGTAGACAAAGAAAACCAGAAGATGACATTAAGACACAGAACTGATGGGTCAAGAGATATAAAGCATGAGAAGCTTCTCAATTTAAGCACAAAGGTAGAGAATCAGTGAGTAGCATGCTTTTTTTTATGGGCTAGCTCAAATTCTTTCAAAACATTTCTTTAACTTCTGCCATCAACCTGGATCTCATTCTTGTCTGTCCTCACTGTCACCATGGATCTAGTCTTAGAATAAAAATAGGAGATTCTCAATTTTGAGGGGTTAGGACACACCAAAACCAAAACTTAATGATTGCCTCAGTCTTCCCCTCAACAAATTGTGGGTTCATTATCTTAAACTCTGCCTGAAGAGTTTCTATTCGAAGTGGCAGTTTTGAAACACAAGTTCTTTAATATAAAACAATAAAGGAATTTAAAGGAGAATGTTCATCTTTCCAAAAACATTCATTTTCATTACTTTTCATTTCAAAATTCAATTTTTCAGATCTGCTTTTTCTAACATTTTCCAAACACTTGATACCATTGCTTTCCACAATGCACTGATAAATTCCTTCAAGTCTTCTTGACTATGCCCTTTATTTCCTCAATACTCAGTCTCCATCCCTGCCAACATTTCCCACTTTTAATTCCATCCTCAGTATTAACTTTAAATAAATAAATAAGTTTATCCTAATCTCATTTTATCTCATTTACTATACAAATCCCTAGTTTAAAAATGAATACTCTACCACAGCTATTCTAATTTCCTTCAACTTTTCACAAAATCATTTTCTAAACTCTTTCACTTCACTGTTCCTTGTAACCCTTTGCTCTTCCCTTTAACTCAGCTGATATGCAGCAACCACAATAAGCAAATCTGAATAGCATCATCGTGTGAAACCATTTCATGAAAACAAAGCTAAAAATAAGGGGAAATGATCAATAAAAAAAAAATTAAAGAGAATTGTCAATCCCTAGTCTCAGAATTATAAAATAGCCAGATATTTTTCAAGTGACTAAGTGGCAACAATTTTTAAAACAGCAGGTAAGATGAGCAAAGGTCAGATGGTTAAGAGTATTTTTACATACCATTAACAGAAATAAAAACTGGTTTGTAAAGCTCTGACATGTAAAGAGCCAAGAAGCCATCATTCCAGCCCTCACATGAACAAAATGAAAATTAGTACAATAATTCTTCCTACAGCCATCACAAAATTGAGGGTATGGAGCAAAGCACTGCCCCAAAACTGGAGAAACAAGCAAATACAAAAAAAAGAAAAAGAAAATCACAGCTTCCTAGTGAGACCAGGAATTAGACAAAAAATAGGCAGTTAAGACAAACACCTGAGTGAACCAAGATAAGCTCTAGAAACTTGGAACACAAGGGTAAAAGGCTCACTGAATTCTTCCCAGGGAAGTTGGAGTGCTGTGCTGGGGAAATCTGTTCTGACATCAGAGGCCTAGCTAAAAATGGTACCCACAGTGTTTCAAAGGGCAAGAGCCTGGGGTAAACTGAGATAGGCCCCAGAAGTTGGAGTGCAAGTAAAGTCTGTTCTGACCAGCAGCCTACCCCTCAACTTGGGCACCTCCTCCATGTCCTCTCTTGAAGCCCTGGCTAGCGAAAACTTTTCTAATAAAGTACATTTGGTTCATTCCTCACTATTATGGCTGTGGACTTCATTCTTTATTGTCCTCAGGTCAAGAGCTCAGAGGGAGGAGAAAATTGGTAATGCTAGAAGCCACTGGAACTAGTAACTATAGGAATATTTAAACAGTAGCTAACAAATTGCTGAGGCTCATTTTGGACTAGCTTGAGACCTGAAAACTCCTAAGCACTCACTTTACCAAGCCCCTATACTCTCATGAATTTTATCTTTAAGACATCCCCAACCTCAGGTTTTCATGGTTAAATCCAGAGAAAAATTCTCTTGAGCTTTAGCAACAATGAAGGAAAATATATCATTTTGAGATAGACCAGGTAACCAGTGTGAATTACTACTACAGCAGTTCTGTTCTCTAAAACAAAGACCTGTCCTCAAGGGAAGACATTTTACCAGAGCCTGAAGGGACCTAGGGCAAGAGTAATCAGACAACTTGATGACAATGAGCCCCCTCTAGCTTAGAGATACACCAGAAGGTCACAGCTCAGAGTTAAACCCACAAAAACTCTGAGATTCAGTCATTAATGATAGAACACTTCTCATCTATAGTATCACCACACCAGACAAGTTTCCAGTACATTAGCAATAGATTAAAGATAGAAGATATCTTTTGAGCAAGATACAAGACACCAAACCTATTCAGTAATGAAGAATGAGTTTCTAGGAAAACCAGAGACAACAGGAGAGATGAAATAGAAACTAGAAGAAATTCAATCTTCTTGACATCTACAGCCCATCTCCTAAACACAGCAACATAGAGCTTCACACTAAAAGCCTGTATTCTTCAGTTTGTCTTAATGAATGGATGTATTTCGTCCAGCTTACTTTCCTTTTCTTTTTTGGTGCTGGAGACTAAACCTTGTCTAGCTTGCAATAAAAAATTATAAGGTATAAGAAAAAACAGCCTGAAGAGACAAAGCAAGCATCAGAAGCAGACTCAGAAATGATGTATTTTGAGAGTATCAACCACTAATTCAAATAACTTTGTTTAATATGCTAAGGACTTTAATTTTTTTTTTTTTCTTTTTGAGACAGAGTCTTACTGTGTAGTCCAGGCTAGCCTCAAACTCACTGAATAGCCTAGGCTGGCCTTGAACTCACTGCTATCCTCCTGCTTCAGCCTCCTGAGTGCTGGGATCACAGGTGTGCACCACCATGCCCAGCTTAAGGACTTTAATTTTAAAAGGACAAAAATGCAAGAACAGATCTACAAAGAAAGCAAGGATGGAAACTCCAAAATCAAAAGGAAATATTACAAGTCAACTCTTTAACAGAAATGAAGCAGGTTTTGATGGGCTTGTGAAAACTATTGTAGACAAGATCAATATTTGAACAAAGCATATTATAATTAATATGATCAAGCTTTATAATTTAAACAATCATTATGTTGACTGTTATAGAGTTCAACATTAAAATTTATCTTAAATACTTACGAAGGAACTCCATTGAACTCATCAGTAGATATAAATAGCATTTCTTTAATAATTTTTTGTTCTTTTGGAGGCTTCTTTGTGGATTCAGGTTGCTCAACTTTGGCTGGTTCTTCAGAGTCAAGATCGGATCCATTAACCCTACAGAGTGGAGTAATACAGGTAATTGTCAGAATGAAGCAGCATACTGGAAATTTTTCTCAACTGAAAATAATCATTAAACACATAATTCATTCTGTAATAATAAGTTTTTAGTCAAGTTTTTCTATACCTACATCTAAATAATGAAAAGAATATTAAAAATTTCTCTAAATCTTCAATAATATAGCTATAATGACTTAAGATATCCAAAACATGGTATACGTAGGATATATGTTAGATTCTTTTTTTTCAGTACTGGAGATGGAACCTAAGTCCTTGTACATGCTAGGTAAGTAGGCAAGTGTTCCACCGCTAAGCTACAGGCCTAGACTTGTTAATTTTATGAAAGGGTCTTACTAAATTATGCAGACAGGCTTTGAATTTCCTATATTCCAGGCTGAGCCTCCCAAGTAGCTGGGATTATAGGTATGCACCACCATGCCTGGCTTATGCTAGACATTTTTTTTTTGGTACTGGGGATTGAACTCGGGTCTTTCCGCTTGCGAGGCAGGAGGAGGAACCACTGAGCTAAATCCCTGGCCCTATGCTAGACATCTTCATCAAGAGTCCCACTGGCTCCTCAAAGTCAATATATAAAGAGTTGAACAGTCTTAGATCCAAACAGCACCTCTCCCTGACTTCCACAGATCTGAATGTACAAACATCATCTTCCACTTATTCTAATTTATCTCGTTGGTTGCTGTCAGTCACTGCTTATTGCACACTCATTTTAATTGCTAGCAATAACCATGGGTCACCTTTGGATTCAGTCTGCCCAATTTTATTTAGTGAGAAGCCTAATATAACTCCCATTCCACTAGTAAATGAAGTCTATAAACAGGCTGTAACTTCTAGATCAATGATGGCAAATCTTTTAAAATTTTCAATGATACAAACAGCCCATTTTGGCACATGTACCGTAGTTTCATCACCACTGTTCTAGGTTAAGTGCCAGCGAAAAAAATAGACTTCTGTTGCCGTAGTGGCTTGACTGCTTTCAAAAAGAAGACACTGGTTACAGGAAACAGTAGATCCAACACAGAAGTAAGCCAAAAAGATCCCCAGAAACATAACAAATGAGAACCCAAGATGACAGGAGACAACCAGACACAGCATAGCCAGGCCTGACTGGGTGTTGTGGACTGTCAAGACAAAAATATCCAATGAGAAGTCGCCATCATTCTAACATAAATTGCTAACATAAGACTCCATGAAGTGATTTTTTTCCTGTATTTATCTCAATTATGTGCTGAGGAAGTTCTCAGTTGTTTCTGCATGCCCTGCTGTGTGTATCAGTAGAAAACACCTTTTCAACCTACAGAAAGGTTCTGTTTTGACCCAGCCCTGAGAGCTGGAGGTAGGCCATATTGAGCTCCCATTCTCCTAGCCACATTCCTGTTTGATAGCCCATATCTACCATGACAGATACCCTCTGACAACCTCTGTTCCATAATATTCACTCATGACCTTGCCCACTAGTCTCCTCTTCTTGCAGGAAAATTCCAACCACCCTGATCACGCCTAGGGACACTGTTGAGCTCCTGGAGACCTTCAACCATCAACATGACTGTGGCTCTTTTCCTATGTTCCAAGGCTTGTGGCTGCCTTTCAACTTTTCAAGTTTAATCAATATTCTCTTTATGGAAACACAAATGTAAAGGCAAGATTATCATAAAGGCCAGGAGAGTGATTACCTCTGTGACAAAAGGCAGGTCTGCACCAGAAAAAGTGTTTTAAGGTATTGGTAATGTCCGGTTTCTTAACCTGACTAGTAGATACATAGATGTTTATTATTCTTTAATTTATTTAATATTTAATTTAAATATTTCAATCACTTTCCTGTACATATGGAACATTTCAAAAACTAACTTAGCCATGAAATGTTTTTATCTATTCAAAGCACTTTTTAGAGCTAAACTTTTGGTGGCCGAGGACTGGAGAGATGGAAATAAAAATATACTGTACTGGAAAGACAAAATATAGGACTTTGCAAATCAGAGAGACAAAAGATGATGGAAGATCCTACTCAGAGCCAGGCAATGAGAACAAAGGAGAGGCAGAATGGATAGGTAATGGCTAAGAGAGTATGACAGGATGAAGGTGCCAAGTCCCTGCTCAGGTGACAGGAGGATGAGGGGAAACAGTTTGGATGGATAGATAACTAGAGAGTTAGTGAGTCCAGCCTTAGAATTGCAAAGTTTGAAGAGAAATAATTCCCTCAACAAATTCCCTGAAAGCCAAGAAATCACCAGAAATAGATATCACATCAAGGCTGCAGCTGGACATTTGAGAGCATTGACAGTGGGGTCAGGTAAGCAGGAGTGAAACAGCTTCAGGTAACACTTTTAATTTAAGAAAGGGAAGAGAAGGAGAGGCAGCCACCTCAGGGATATGGAATGACAGGAAAGAAAGCACAGTGGCAGTCCAGGGCACAATACAATCTCAAAACAAAACGGGTAACCAACGTGAGATCTGGAAAACAGAATTGGGCCTAAAGGACTTCAGATTTCTTTGTGAACTGAAAGCAATCAGGTTCACAAGCATGGTGGTAATGACAGCCAAAAGCCAGACAGTAGGGGCTCTGAGACAAAGGCAAACACAAACATACACTGCCAGTGAAGAGACAGAGAGAACCAGAATGGATGTGGGGGACAGAAGAAGAGCAGGTTTATTGTTCCTCTGGCTATTTTTCAGAAGGGAAGTTCAACAGGCTGATTCTAACCTAAGGCACTGGTTCTCAAGGGTCAGGGAGATTTTGCCCAAAAAGGACATTTGGCAATGTCTGAAGACTTTTTCCATTGTCACAACAAAGAACTGACCTCAAAAGGTAATGAGGCTGAGTTTGGGAAACTGCTCTAAGGGGAAGAACAAGCGGGAAGAGAGCCTAAGGAGCCTTGCTCTCAGGAAAGGTAGACATTTCTCTCAAAGATGTAGAATAAGAAAATTGGTCAACACGGCTGGGGATTTAGCTCAGTGGTTCCGCGGCCTGCCTCGCAAGCGGAAGGACCCAAGTTCAATCCCCAGTACCAAAAATAAAAAATAAAAGAAAATTGGTCAACATAGGGAGTCATAATGTTGTTTCTGGTGCAAGTGACAAAAAACTGAGTAATCAACAAAACTGCAAGTACATGATTCAGGAAAAGGCTTTGAGGTATTTGTTTACATGGGTTTATAAATCTAGACAGTAAGAATAATCATAAATATACTTACAAGTTCTGGGTTACTGTCACTGGAGGCAAATGGGAAGGAATGTTTTCATTCAGATGTTCTACATCCTTATAATCTTCTTCAAGAGAGTGACAGAGTTCCTAAAATTTTTTAAAAATGCTCATGAATAAGCTTCTTTCCTCCCTATGTCGTAAGATATTATAAAGACAGAAAAGACTATGAGCCATAACCACAGTGACTGTGAATGCAACAATATTTAATAAAACAAAAACAGACAAAAAAACAAGGAGATTTGGGACTGGCAATGTATCTCAGTGGTAGAGCATTTTCCTAGCATGTATGAGACCATAGGTCCAATCCCTAGGGGGAGGTGAGGGGATTGGATTCTAGAGCTGTTTTTTGGATGGTGATATATTTTTCTCTATTGGATTTTTCAGAGGACAATCTTTGTAATCACATTACAGCTACAAGGCAACTACTTTACAACTACTTTAACCGAGGCAAGAAATAGATGAAAAGATTGATGTTTTTCATTCTAGCAAATTGCTTTTGTTGTGTGCTTTTAGCACACATTCCCCATGTTCCCTACATGACAGCACCAGAGCAAGAATGCCCACACAGATGACAAGCATGAGATGCAGCCTGGAATGACTTCCACATCAATTTTTATATTCCAGCTTAATAAAAATTTCTTAACTGTGTTTTTTTCCTTTAACTTCCCCTAGAACTTGAGACAATGAACTTATGCAAAATTTAATAAGAAAAATATTCTGTGCCTTTGGATTCTTGTCATCTGACTTTCAATTTTCCCTTGAATATTCTCTAGACCCACATCAAACCCTGGGTGTTCTTGGATAGGTTAGAACTGAAATACCAATATTGAATTTATGACATCTTCCTTTTGAAGAGCTAAGTGATACTCATAGACACTAATTTCATTTTGACTAATAGTAGGATAGGCACAAACATGCCCACTGCTATAGCTGAAAATATTTACAGATCTTAAGTGTTACAAAGTTGAATGTGACCATAGGCTATGTTGTGCAATTCTATTAAGCACTTCAATAGTTCTAACAACTGCATGAGGTAATTATAGTGCAGACTGAATATAAGTACACAAAACTTGTATTAGTTGAAATTAATTAGAAGTCTTATTTAGAACAAAATGTGCATGTGAGGCTCAAGTTTTTCTTTATTGAAGAATACTTATATTATATTTTATAAAAATATAGAAATGCAGAAAGAGAGCTAGCAAACAGCCCCATATTATTGTTCAAATGAAGATCCTCAGATCCCAAGAATTGAGATGGTTTTCTCAGGATGACACAGGGTGTCAAAAACAGCCAAAGTGAGAATCCACATCTCCTCCAAGAGGATGTTCTTTATACATCACTCTCCTGGATACCATTTGTTTATATTAATCCTACCAAGAATTATTTAGAAAACCTACTTTTTTTCATAAAGTATAATTCCTCTGGCCATCAGCATAAAGAAATGGCTCTGGAGCCCCAGAATCCATTATACTAGGAACATAAAACACAAATGGCACTCTATACCATTAGTAATTTACAAAACTAAGAACATTATAAACTAAAAGATCTTACAAATTACTTGATTAGACAGCTTTAATTGTTGCCTTTTTTTTTGCTTCATTAGAAAAGCATTACCTTGAGTGAACTGTTGGTTTGTTCTTGATATTGAATTTCCAATTCAAGTTTATTTAGAAGTTCATTTACTATAATGATCTCATCTCCTATTTTATTTAATACAGTCTTCAAGGTAGGTTCCTGGCCTGTTATAAGCAAAGTAGAAAACAAAGCATAATTATATATATGTATGTATGTGTGTGTGTGTGAATGTGTGTGTGTATATATATTATATTATATATATATATACCCATGAAAACTCTTGGGACAGAGAGCCAAACTTTAGAGACATGGAGGGTAGAGAAAGGACTTTTGCTTCAGCCCTAGGACCTGTTTCCATGGATAATCTGAAAACCTCATTTCAAAGTAATATGGAAGAGAAGTGTGGGGGTGGGGGGCATCTACAAAATGTTCCTGCTTTTGTTTCTGGCAAAGTCTTCCACTATAATAAAACACCTAGAAATACTAAATAAAAGAAACACCTTTCTACATGCCTAGCTGAGCTGTCACAATAATTAGTTAAATTTCCAAGGGATCCAAAATGAAGAGGGACCCACAGATGAAGCATCATTTGTGAGCTGATGCTGCTGCAGCTCCATCCTAGGGGGTGCAGAGGGATACTGAAGAGAAGGCTGTCAGACTCAGAAACTGGATATATTTCACTTTAAGGAGGACTAGATCCAAGGTTTTGAGGCCTCAAAACACAGGGTTGGAAATGACTATCTCAAATGGGATCAGGATCCCTCTTCACTGAAAGTATGTCCTGAAAAAGTCTAAAAAGGCCAGGGAAATAACCTTATGTTTTGGACTGGCCCTCAGGTGTGCATGTGGATGGAGTGGGGGTAAGGTTGAGAGTTCTCTTTGGAAATTTGGAATATAAGTTTGGGATTCATATTTATACTTTATACACTACTCAAAGTTGCTAACCAGAAAAGAAGAACATAAAAAGTCACAGGCTAGTGATAACTCTGGAAAATAAAACATGAGACATATACAAAGCAGCATGTTGTCATCTTCCCAGCCCCATCTCCTAGCACCTCTCTCTAGCTTCATAAATTTGATGAGAAAATCTGAGTCCCTTCCTCCCTAGAAATAAAGTAATTTAATAATTTAAGAGAACAAAAACACAAAAGAAAAATTATCCTCACAATTAAATATTTCCATATGCATTTCCGGCAACCAAACAATGAGATACATATAAATAAAAGCATACTTTGGCCATTTCTGTAGATTATGGAGGCAGTAGAGGCTATATCTCAGCCAGAAGTCAGAGACACCAGTACCTACTGCCTAAGGTTACTGCAAAGATATGAAACTACATAGTAAATGCTAACTACTATTCATCATTTTAATGAGAAGTATATTATTTTATCTAATGGAGCAATGTGAATTGCTCTTCACATTCAGTTTATAACTGTTAAAACAAAATAAGAATTCTGATGTTCCTACTGAGAGCAATTTCAGAGTTAAATAACTAGATGGATACAGTATCTCTTCCCTATATACTGCTATCTCAAATTTTTATAACCAAGTAATAAGAGAAAAACAATAGTCACTTAAATTTTAGGGCTTTCATTATGATTTATAGTAATACAATCAATTGAACAAACTCACTTCTTTTGATAGGATTCATCTAGTAAGGTAATGCACCAAAAGTACAAATTACCAGGCTTCATTAAGTAAGCTATGGAAACAAATTGTTCTCCCCATCTACAAAATAACAATTGTCCAATGTAGTAATCTAACAGGTCTGCAGTTTCAGCCAGACCTCTGTTTTGGAGGGGTCATTTGAATCTAATATTACAGATCTGCAAATTACAGAGGTACCTCAGTTCATGAACACTTTTGTTTGAGAACAATTTGGATTGCAAACAAAAACATTTAGCAAAATTGTATTTTTGTTTGCAAATTCTACATTGGGTGACAAACATGACAGTGGCCATCTTTCCTGCACAAACATAAATGTGCCAACTTTTCCAAAACTGTGGAACAAATTAAGTTCTTGAACCAAGGTACTACTATGATTAAAAAATAAAGTTGATGTGCAAATTTATTATGATAAAGACATATTGCCATTAATTCCCCTCAAAATACTCCTTCTCTCTTCAAACACACATATGCCATTGTTCTTGCCCCTTTCTGAAGCAATTCTTTAAGTCCTCCTTAGTGTCTTCAGTTGTGATGTTATGGCTCAGTGTCTTGAATTGATTCGAAACATTTAACTTTCATGGTCATTTTGACTTTGGGGAAGAACCAAAAGTCACATAGTACCCGATCTGGTGAATAAGAACACACCATCTTATGTTCTTACAAGCCTGCTCTTTCACTGGATGGCACTAGCCTTGACAAGGATCATCTGTTTCTTTGAATTTTCACTATATCATCCTTTTTCAGGACATCAGAATATTTCAAAGATGGGCATGACCTGTTTATGGATATTTTAAAAATTAATTTCATTTTCCATTAGCTGCCCCTTGATGATATATAGAGATAAGCTTATTCCAAAGTAGGCTATGATATGGCTTATGAGCTACTTCCTTCTGTGTGAATCTTTTCCATTTTAAGGTTTTTTTCTTCCCCTTGGCTTTTAGTGTATCCATTAAGCTCTAGAACCATGCATGCCACATACCTTCAAAACTTACTATTGGTCGATATGCCTCAGAAGAACTTAAGTAAATAAATCTAGTGAATATTTAGTTCGTCATTCAATGTATCTTCTGCAATAGTCAAAAGAGTGATGCTAAAGTGTTTTAAAAACTGCTTGAAATCTAAATTACCTTTTTAAGACACATTCACTTAACCAAATATAGAATAATAATCAAAATGTACTTTGTACCTAAAGTCAGTGAATCTGTTTTACTTACCAAGCTTTCTTAATGACAGAGTTTTTTTAATATTGCCAATCTTTTCATTAACATGACAACATAACCGTTCCAGCTCCGAGGTCATTTTAACTCCTCTGAATGAAAAAATATAAACATGTTTATAAAGGTGAAGAAAGAGGAAGAAGAGGAGAAGGGGGCAGGGACAAGGAACTAGGAGAGGAAGAGGGAGGGAGGAGACAAGCCAGATAAATTTGTTCACTTTCGAAATCCAAGAATGGTAAACAGTGAGTAAATCACATTTCCTTGAAAGAACAAAAAAGCAATTTATTTCAATTCTACAAATTCATTTTCTAACCAAAATACAATACTCGTGTATCTCAGTCTTCTGCAGTTAGTGGACCCCAAACCAGGTTACAGGTAATGATCCTAGGTGATACCTTAATGATTTAGGAAGACAAAAGTACTATTCATCTATAACACAACACAGTACTTCATTTAAAAATGAAAAATATACTTGCATGTTAAAGAAACACTTTAATTTCCAAACGGGCCCAGGGAAACATTTTTCCTAAGGAGTTGTGGATAGGGTTGAGGACAAGGGCTTCAAAACCTGAGATCCGTACAGAGGAGAGGGGAAAAAATTCAGTTCCTGGTCACTCTGAGGGCAAGCTAGAAGGGACTGCTCCAAAGCAACCATTCCAGCCAAAGAATAACAAGTTTAGTCCTCCCCGCTGGGCGGCCCCGCGCCCCGACCTGCCAAATGACACATCCGGCTGCCTCCAAGGCCAAGGACTCCAACAGTAGATTCCTACCTCGCGCAGGTTGGGTACCAAAGAGCCCACTCGTCGCTGAGTTGCCAGCTAGGAAAACTACAATCTCTGTCAGTACCCAGGGATCGCAGGAGGCAGCTCTGGAAGTGAAATTCAAACTACCCGCCAGGCCAAGTGTGCGCAAGCGTACTTCCGATCTCCCAGAGCGCAGGCTCAATGGCCGCAGGAGTTTCTGGGTCTTCCCTGACTTTAGTTGGGCGGGTCTGGGAGGCGGGCTTGGGGGCGGGTCCAAAGGGCAGGCTTGATTGGGACCACCGGACTGCCACTCTGACCCCAGGCGGTTACGTGTGATCTCTGTCAGTCAACCTTCACTGATCTTTACCTGACTATAGCCTGAGAGCTCCAGGGATAAAATGGCAAGGTGCAAAATCTGCTGCAGGGATAGTCACCACGGCAACTTTTGCTCATCTCAATGGCCGGGCACAAGTCAATGAAATTAGACACTCCAAAGGTGAGGCCCAAATTTTAGCTTATTTTTAAAATACCCCAAATAATTCCAAAAAGCAGCCAAATTGATGAGCTAAAAGACAGAGCCTCTGTGAGGGCAAATGCAAATTTAAAATTTTATAAAACAAGAGTTTAATTTTCTCTACCAAAAAGAAAGGCATGAGGTGGAGATTATGGTGGAATAAACTGGCTGAGCAAGTGTGTTTGACCTGTCAATCACAGAGACCCAGAATGCATGGACAGAACACTTGGGACAAATCAGAAAGTTCTATTTTCAATTCTTAATTTAAATCTGGTGCAGAATCAAACAGATTTTTTGATAGGACAGCCTAGATCTGACAAAAATCCCCACCATTAACCTCATGGTGACTGTGAGCTTCTCTCAGTGTCCTGTTTTCACTCTGCAGAGCATTCTTTTCCCACCTTTAATAAATGTAAATCCTCACTACTTTTTTCATGAGTCTTGTCCATTTCTTCATTCTGGATACCAAGAACTTCGAAAGAGCCCTGAAAAGAATCTCCGGGACCCAGAAACTGATAACAAGCACACCAGCCGGTGAAATTGCCACGTGAAAGATGACCTCACTATACCAAGAGGACAGTGAGGTAGGATAGAAGAAATAACGATAGGTAAAAAGGAGACAAAGAAAATCATAACTTTAGTATTTACTTTTCATAAAAACTGCAAGTTCAGGACAGAGTTTTTTTTTTTAAATTTTAAAACCAGTAAGCCTGGGACCACTCCTTTTTGCCTGTAAATGATCCTTGGCTATTCTCTTTTACCTGTAAAATGGGCTTTATTTACCTGTGAATAAACCACTTTTTTGCCAGCAAAATGAGCTTTTTCTTATAGATGGCCCAGCTATATCACCTGTGATGCTTATCACCTATGAATAGCCCATCATCCTCCCCTTTGGAAAGGCCATCACCTTTCAACTGTGAATTGAATCTCATCTTTGCACACATTCACAAGTTCCACAGATTCCCACCCCAAATCCCCATAAGTATACCCAGCTCAAAGCCACAAGGTGCCTCTCTCTCTCTGGAGGGTCTGCACTCAAATTCTACCTTGAAAAAAAAAAGATTTCTTTATGCCTCTTACTGACACATCCTAAAAATTCTTTTTCTGTGATAGAAGTCAGTGAACCTGCAAACTGCTCCCTGGGCAAGTCAAGGTTTCCCCACTTTTGCTTTGCGGGCCTCCTTGGACCCTGTCTAGTGACAGAAAGAAACAAATGTATCACCTGAGATGAGAAGTCAAAGGTAAGAGAAATATGTATAAACAAACTTCATTAAACTAGTCCTTCTCTTCCTAGTTACTGCTCCATGGTTAAATACTCTAGTCTTACTACATAGTCACAATTTACAGCCCTATGTTATAATTAAGATGATAAATTTTATGTGATATTGTTACCAGTTTGACCCAAACAGAGTCCTTTTTCCTTCCCAGAATTGTAGGGCCAATAAATAAAATCAAGCTTCAGTAGAGCAATGAAAGAAGCTTTAGTCTTGGCCAAAGAACAGGAGAGCCAGAAGGCAGAGTTAAAAAGTTAGCTTCTTCAAATAGAGGCTGAGAATATCACAGATATAAAGGGTGATCAAAAAATGCAGTGAATATTTAAATTTTTTTAAAAAATTATTTTTAAGGACTCATTGTCAAGAAGGATGGGATAAAATAAAATGAAATTTTTAAATAAAAAACAACAACCAAAAAGAAGTATGAGATAAGATGTTAAAATCAAGAAGGAGTATTTTGAGTACTTAGGGGAGGGGGTTAATGGAAATGTGTCTTTTACTTGAATAATTTTTTTATTTAAACATTCACTATGTTTTAATCATGCCTCATTGATCAAATGTTTTTGGCAATTTCTGTCAAATAAAGATATTATGATGTGTCCTCATCCATGGTATTCACCAGTTCTGGCAAGGTGTAACTTCGGACTCTTCTCCAAAGTCAAAATAACTATGAAAGGTGAATGTTTTGAATTGATTCAGAAATTGAAGCAGCCACTACAGCCCAACTAAAAGACATCAGGAAAGAGGACTTCAAGAACTGCTTCAGAAAGTGGCAAGGAGGAAGGGGTAAGTATATTTGAAGCAAGGGGGAATATTTTGAGAGAGATTAATGGTAATGGCAATGTGTCCTTTACTGTAAATTTTTTTTATATTTAAATGTTCACTTTTTTAAAAAAACATACCTCCTAGGTTACGCTGATGGAGGAGAGGAATATATATACTGTTTCTAAGAATGGGCAAAGATTTCCAATGATTCAAATGCCTTCTCATTTTGCTCCTTTTATGGTCTTTTCCAGTCATTGTCTCATAATGACTGTCAACTTTCATAGCACAAAAGAGCAGGAATTTTAGTAGAGAAATGTAGTACAATGAGATGGCCAGATGAAAAGACACTCAACAGGGCTTGCACTTCAGTTGCAGCTGAAGCTGGCCTGGCCGGGTTTCATCTCCTGCTATTCCTGGGGGATGAGTAAGAAGTTGGCCAACTCCCTGATTTCAGATGCAGAAAGTAGAAAGCAAGTTAGTGTAGTGTGTAAGTTTCATGTACAGGAAAAGTATGGATGGGTAAACATTTTTGATTGCGTAGGCTCCTCTTACAGGAGAAGAGTGTGGTTGTTAGTTTGGGGATAAGCAAACATGACCCTTTACCCATCGGTCACATTTTATTTAATTTTTAAATTTTTATTTATTTATATATTTGAGACAGGGTCTCACTATGTAGTTCAGGCTGGGTGAATTCACTTTGTAGCCAAGGCTGGTCTCAAACTCGCAGGGATCCTTCTCCCTCAGCCTCCCAAGAGCTGGCATTAACAGCATGTGCCACTGCACCTAGCGGTGACAATATATATTTTAACAAAATTTAAAAATTGGAGGAAAACCTCCAAATCATTTTATCATGAAAACTTCCAGCTGTATAAAGTTAGAAGGAATGGTATAATAAATTCCTTGCTCAGACATTGCCCAGCTTGAAACATTACTAACTTATTACAGAGCTTGTTTTATCTAAGTCCCCTCTCCTTCCCTGCCTGTGGGACTATTTTAAGGCAAATCTACAAAGTCTCAAACATTGTATCTTTTTACCCAGAAACATATCCATATTTCTCTCCTAAAGTAAAAACTAAAAATTACTGTGTTATACTTATCAAACGAATATTTTAAACATGTATTCCTGAATAAAAATTCAATGGACCACTTTCTAATTGTATTATGGAAATATTCATTTTAAAAATGGTTGGTTACATCAGAATCCAAACATAACTTGCACATTGCATTTGGTTAATACATTTTAAAAAGTCTTTCTTAATATATGCACAGCTGGTTATTTTAAACTACATTCCTTCAGCTGGACAAAGCCTTTCATTGCAGGACTAAGTGTGAGGCTGAAAAGGTCAACCTTCTAGGAAAAGTAACACAGCAACATAAATATTCCCTGCAGCCTAGAAGGCAGATATTATCAAATTATTTCCCAAGAGAAAATAAAGAAGACCACATAAAGGCACTGAATACCAGAGGGGAAAATATGAAAAAAATAAGAGAAATGAACAATTGGATCACACTGCCTTCTTCGTATTTCTTTCTAGGTTCGTTAGGAATCTTTTAATAGCAATAACACAGACTCAAACCATGTTGGAGTTGTTCAAGACGCGAAGAAGAGTCACACCACGAGAATGCAGTTAAGTGGATGAGCAGAGGGCTGCAACTCTCAAGGAGAAACAGCAGCTTGCCTCTGTTGCCCATTTCTTTTATTGAAGCGGTGCACAATGCGAGCGTGAGAAGCATGAGAGATTACAACCAAGGCCTTGAAGCTGTTTTTTAGGAATAACATCTTGAAAGCTTTCATATCTAATCTTGAGCTTTTCCAGAGCGGAATATTCACACCCTTGGGCGTCAAGGTTCCTGGAACAGAAGGAGCATCGCACGCAATGCTCCCTGGATGTTATCTCGCATGGGAGAGAACATCTGCTGTTCCTGGGAACGTTTCCCCAGAGTTCATTCTAGGTTCAACTTGCTCTGAGACAACATTCTTCTCTACAAAACCAAACTGATTTAAGCAAGACAAAAAACTTTATTGGTTTATAGAACTTGTAGTGTGTGTGTGTGTGTGTGTGTGTGTGTGTGTGTGCGCGCGCGCGTGCGTTCAGTTATAACTGGTTTCATACCCGGTATTTGGAAGCACTCTCTACCTCTCGGGTCTGTATTCCTCCGTTTTCGCTCCATTCTCAGGACAGCTTTTTGTCCGCTCACCCACCACAGTGATCCCTGGCCTCAACAAACTTATATTCTTATAGGTTAGCAGTTCTCGGTTTCCCAAGCGATCCTGCAAAACCCCCAAGATTCCATTTCATTGCCCCACCTTCAGTCGTTTGGTCATCCCTGAGCCAATCAGTCTGTTTAGGAGGGCGGGATGGTCTGATTGGCCAAACACCTTGGAGCTCCCGGCCAGATCAGCCATACTCAAAACATGAGAACTGAGGCAGTTTCTCAGAGGAAAATCTAGGTGCTTTTATGAAGTCACAAGGGCAGAGAAAAAGGTAGGCATGAGAATGTTTTGGAGGTAGGTGAAAACAAAACAAACACACACAAAAAATCTATTCTCCATGGTTATGAAGCACACATATACAAACAGAAAAAAGTGAAAGAGCAAGAATATAAGAAACTGATGAACTGGTCCTTGCAGAAATAGGCACAAGAGTGAAAGTATTGTGAATTTTACTTCAGGGAAAAGAAGCAACTATGACATTGGTTAACATTTACTGGTGCTGACTCTAGTGCAGGCCAACAACATCCACAGCAGTGAGTCAGAGCCTTGGCCCAGGTAGAGAGAGATAGCCTTTACAAACAGAGTCTGAAACTCTGTAGAAAGCATCTGACTGTGTTTGAAACAGTGTGGGGAAGTTGAAGCTCAAGCCTAACTAAGGTTGTTCCCCAAAATGGGAGATTTTCAGGTAAAGCAAATAAGAGGATGCTGCTCTTAATTAAGCAGAACAAGCTAAACCATAGACTGCCTAGTTCACCAGGGTGATAGACACCTAAGAACCCTCCTGAGGACAAATAAATTTGAAAGACTGCTTTAAAAATAACCTATCTTACAGATTGGCATAACAGTATGAGGAGCTCTGCTGACCCTAATCCTAATGAAACTGGTGAAAACTATTAGAAAAAAAAAACATTTAAACCCTCAAAAGTGGTCCTAAAGGCAAACAGCAAGTGAAATAACATTATAGTATGGACCCATTTTCACAAAAGTATTTCTGCCTGTCTAGGTTTTTTTTCTTCAACACTGGGGATAGAACCCAGGAGAGTGATCTACCACTGAGCTACATCCTCAGCCCTTTTTATTTATTTATTTTTATTTTTGAGACAGAGTCTCACTAAATTGCCTAGAGGGGGACTTAACATAGAGTTTATAAACTAGTCTTAAAAAAAGCTATAATCTAGGTGGCTTAAACAGCAGTCATTTACTTCTCATGTTTCTGGAGGCTAGGAAGTCTAAGATTAAGGTGCCAGTTGATTCCTAGTGAGTGCGCTCTCCTAACTTGCAGACAGCTGTGCCTTCACATGAGCAGGTGGTGGAATTACTTCCCATTCTTAGAAAGCCACTGATCCTATCATATTAGGGCCCTACCCTGATACCTTATTTAATCTTAATGGCCTCCTAAACACAATATCTCCAAATTCAGTCACTTGGGGGATTAGGGCTCCAACATACGAATTTTGGGAAAACACAATTCCATCCATAGAATATACACACAATTTTTATGTCCATTTTATGTCCCCAGCTACCAAAGTACAACATTCTAATATGATACAATGTGCATACAGAATAAGATGGAAGAACCATCTGCCTGCTGAGAAGAGACAAAGTCACATGACAAAATTTACTTAACAGTTTTCCAGTAATAATAAGAAAACCTGTCTGAGTTCTAGTTCACATATTGTAAAGGATGGTTGCTGCATATGGCAAATGTCCAACCAAAATAATAACAATGTCTGACCAACCCTTACACCCTTGACAAGCTGTGTGTGAGCTGACCTGAAGAGAGACTCAGAGCTGGCTGGAAATTGGAGCATTAGTTTATGCTCAAAGGAAAAAGACATATGTTGATGTAGTAGCTTTGCAGTATAAATTGTCTCCATTTTTTATAATCAGAGATGGTATTTTAGTACCATTTGCCACATACTCAATTCACACAAAAGAAAAGAGTAAACATCCCGTAATTCAACATCCTGGCAAGAAACAGATGGAAAACACAAACTGGATCATTGGAGAAGAATTTTATTCAAATGACTACTTAAAAAATGTGTGGACAGACTGGTACAACCACTATGGAAATCAGTATGGAGATACCTCAAAGAACTAGGACTAGAGGTCCCATTTGACCCAGCCATTCCCCTGCTGGGTATCTTCCCAAAAGAATTAAAAGAATCATACTAGGGCTGGGGATTCAGCTCAGTGGTTCTGCTACCTGCTTTGCAAGCACAAGATCCTGAGTTCGATCCCCGGTACCAAACACAACAAAGAATCACACCACAGTGATATATATGCACCCATGTTTATAACAGCACAGTTTGTAATAACTAAAGCTTGGAAACAGCCCAAGTGCCCATCAACTGGAAACTGGATAAAGAAGATGTTGGTTTTTTATAAAATGGAGTACTACTCAGCCATAAAGAATTATACTAGAGACATTTATAGCTAAATGGATTTATATTGAGGCCATACTCTTAAGTGAAATAAATAGGACACACATGTGTAAATACTGAATAGTTTCTCTGTCATTAGAAACTGAAAGTGTAAATAAGAATTAAAATGATTAAAATGAATAATTGATAATTTGAAATAGGAAGAAAAGGTCCAAAGAGGTAGGGGAAGTAGGAGGGGAAGGGGAAAGGAAAGAAGGGAAAGGAAAAATTATGAGAAAAGGAACAAATGAAAACAAAGCCTTTGTAAATAGGGAAGGGTGGAGGGGGTGAAGGGAGCACAGGGAATGGGGAAAAAATAACCAAGATACATCATGTACAGGTACAAGTACCCAATGATAAATGTAAACATATTGTATACCTAAAATGTACCAATAAAAGAATTTAAGCAAAAAAAAATGTGTGGGCAAAGTTTATAGAAGGTAACAAGTGATGATCTAATTCCATGGGGTTTGAAACCTCAAAGGCAGAGATTACCTCTAAGCCCATAGAATAGGGTCACATAAGAGGAGACAGTTCTACAGAAGGAGTCAATTGACCAGAACTGTGGCTTTTGGTATAGGTTCATAGGACACCTGTTAGGAGAATAAATACCTTCAATTCTCCTGCCTGTGGATCTTTTACTGATAACTCCCAAGTCCATTGGCTGAACTCAGCCTGAAGCCAGAAGACGAAGGAAACCCTTTAAACTGTCTGTGTGTATCAGGTCAGTTCCCTAGTGTTCCTAGCCCTTCCTCTGCTGTCCAGAGGCTTACTCAAAACCATTCAGTGTGAATCTTGAGGGGCAAGTGAATGCCAGCCAGTTCAAACACTTATTTATGGCATTTATATACTAACATACTTTGTGAATTTCATAAGTATTTCTCAGAATAGGCATCGATTACTTAATACAAATATTTGAAATTAAGTATTATATATTTTACAACTATATCTTTTGTTTGTAAAATTTTTATTAGTACATGTGTGCAGTACATAATGAT
The DNA here is from genome assembly GCF_053883595.1 of Heterocephalus glaber. NCBI lineage: Eukaryota > Metazoa > Chordata > Mammalia > Rodentia > Bathyergidae > Heterocephalus > Heterocephalus glaber. The sequence continues at coordinate 31,386,210 of NW_028258142.1, forward strand.
TGCATTCATCATGGGGAGTTAGAACCTGTACCCAATACTTCGTATTTCTTTTTTTCACCCCTTCCTTTCCCAGTCCTTACCCCTCCCCCTTTCCTCCCTTTCCCTTTTGTAAAATTTCTATCATAACTATGTCTTTTGACAGAGATTGCTCATGTTGATCTGTCTATACCCTTCTGTATTTTCTATCTCAATTTCATTTTTCAAAATTTAGTTACTAATACTTTCCTACTAGAAGTTTTCCTTAATGCCTTCTTAGAGTAATGGTTAAGTTTGATTACCAATTTGACTGGATTGAAAGACACCTAGAAAGTTAAGAAAGCACACTTCTAGGTGTGTCCGTGAGAGTTTGCAGAGAACATTGGTGTGAGGTCAGCAAACTGAGTGAGGAAGACCAGTCCTAAAGGTAGGGAGTGCCATTAAATAGGATATGGGCCTGGAGAGCATGAAAAATGGAAGAAGGAGGAAGCTCACATGTGCACACTTGATCATTCTGGAGTGACGGCTTACTTTGCTCCTGCTATTACCCCTGGAACTCAGACTCCAGACTCTTCAGCCCTTGAACATGAGACTTGCACCAGTGATTCTCCAAAGGGATTTCTAAGCCTTCAGCCTCAAACTGGGGCTGCATCATTGGTCTCTCTTGCTCTGAAGCTTGCAGCTTCTTAGGCTGAGAAGCTACAGTTTCCCTAGCTCTTCAGTCTACAGATGGTCAGTATTCAGCCTCTGATTGCTACAGGGATGATATAGGAAATAAAATAGGACCTCCAAATGATATAAGGGAAATACTCTAATTTCCAACCTATTAGATGTCTGATAAGCTGAATTTGTTTTCCCTAAAATCAAAGAATGAATTCTAGGAACAACAGAGGTTAAGAGTAGGAAATATTTATTTAGTGGATAGCTCCTGAGAGGCCAGAGGGGTCCAGAATGAATATCTGAGGACCCCACTTCACAGGGAAGTTTTATAGAGCAAAAGCCAGGTTGGTCGCAACTATGATCAACCAATAAAATTATAAGTATAGCTTCATACATAATATTGATCCAATGGGAAAGATCAAAGAACTTCTCAGGTACGTGACAGATCCAGGGGTCTTGGTTGCTCACTGAGGTTGCTGATGCCTTTATTACACCAGGAGTTATCATTTATCTCATCCCTTGTGGAAATATATAGCCCTGGTCCTTTTGTGGTTATCTTGAGGCTTGGCCCCCAACTGATGTGTCTCTGGTCGTAGCTGTAGTGTGTTTTCACCTTTTGTCTTGACTATTGAGGTCTCAGCTCTGTCTGACTATTGTATTTCTATCTAACTCAGCTGTCTATGATATGATCATCTAAGCCAATCTAATAAATTCTCCCATATATATGACTTTAATCTAGAGTGACTGTTGTCATTATAAAAAGGAAATTTGTACACAGAGGTAGGCCTGCAAGCAAGATGATATGAAAAGATCCAGGGAGAAGATAGCCATCTACAAGCCAAGGAGAAAGGTCTGGAATAGATCCTTCCCTCACAGCCCTCAAAAGGGAACAGACATGCCAACACCTTAATTTCAGTCTTTGGCTTCCAGAATCTTGAAACAATAAGTTTCTGTTGTTTAAGCCACTCAATGTGTGGTACTTTGTATGACAGGCCAAGCAAATGAACCCAGGGGCAGCAGTAAGAAAATGCTGCACCATCACCTGGATTCTTTTTTATTACTGATTAGCTATTAAAAACCCTGGTCTCTACCATGTTGTGGATGGAACTTTTCCACACATTGAGGAGATATTGTTATTAAAATATCATGAACTCTAAAGTAAAGTGTTGTATGCTCAATATGTGCTATTTAAGAAGTGGGTGAGGACCAAGCAGTGGTGGATGCCTATAATCTCAGCTACATGAGAAGCTCAGAGTGGAAGATTAGGAGTTCAAGGCCAGCCTGGGCAACATGATGAGACTCCTACCTCTGCAAGGAAGGAGAAGAGGGAGGAGATTTGCCCTGAGCACATCTTCATGTGATCGTCAATAAATGTAGCTGCTTTTCACTTGCCACTTGGACTGTGCACTTGCAATTCTTTTCTCATGCTACGAAAAAAGCCAGGAATTTATCTGCTGAATTCATCATGTGGTAGCAGTACCATAAAACAGAATACTTTGTGTATGTTTGGTATCAATAAGATTTCAACCAAATCAAATTTTACCTAGAACATTGTATGTTTGTTGTCATCTTCAAACTTGATAGAACAGATTTTTGCTGTCTTGTACTGATGGCTGGAAGACTCCTTTGCCACATGGCCACAAGATGGCAGAATAGCACCATTCTTCTCAGGGGTACCAGCAAAAAAAATAATGCAGTCAGGAATCTGTGGTCACATGCTCTAAAAGTTTATGAAGCTATAAGTTTCACTCTCTTCTTTTTGATTACTCTTTTACTAAATATAAAGGGAGCATAAGTATTAAGAATTTTAAAAATTCATTATTCCACCCATCAGAAGCACACACTGGGTTCTGGTCCTACTCCTATGGATAAAATGACAATGTGTGGATCATTCCCCACTTTCTCTGTCAACACCACCTCCTGAAGATCCAGTCCTTTCTCACCTCCTCACTAATATGACTCCTGCACAAGCTGATATAGAACATTCACAGTGTCAACTATATTCTGAGCCATAAAGTACATCTCATAAATTTAATAGAATAGGAAGTTTACCAAGTATGCTGTCAGACCACAATACAATTAAACTAAATAACATATGGGTCAAAAAAGAATTCTCAAGGGAAAGTAAAAATTTTGAACTAAAAGTCATGGATTAAAATGCTCAACTGAGCAAAAACACAGAGATAAAACTATTAATAAAAACTTTTATTTCTGTATGTAGAGAAAGTTTCTTGGTAATATACAACAATGCCCAATAAGCAGGGTAAGTAAAAGAATAGGTTTTCAATATTATGTACATATTATAAGATACAAATTGTATAAATTCAGGGTGAAATTAGACCTTGAATGTTTCCTCTTCACATTAAGGAAATCTAGAGGGAGCCGGGATGGTATTCCTGGAGTACAGAACCTCAAGCAGAGGGTGCACCCAGGGCTGACTGGATGTAAGGAAATCACAGTTTCAAGGCTCTGATTCCCATGCCTACTGGCCCCATTTCTGACCAATGCCCCCCCCCCCAGTGGTCATCCTTGTCTGAGTGAGGCCGCCAAGACAACCAAACCGAGGTGCACAGAAGGACCAGAAATGTGTCCAGCCAGTCATTTGGCTTTGTGCAGCCACAGATGAAAAACCCACTGCCAATGTCATTATCATGGTAAACTAGGCATTGGGGATACAATGGGACACTAGCACAGCCCAGGCCAATGGACTGACAGTAGGGTCTGTTTAAGAGAAGGTATGACTTCGTATTTGAAAGATAAGGAACATCTTTCACTACCTACCACACTTGGCTTAGATCCATCTTATCTATCACTTCCAATATGGAGAAATATGATTTGGTTAGATGGGTCTTGAAAGACTTCTCTGGGAGGGTATCAGTGGAGTGCTGGGGTTCTGTGTCCTTTCCAGGGGTCCTTTCTGAACAAAGAATTGGACAGGAAACAAAGTAGCAAGGTTTTACATTTATTAAAGCTATTAAAGATAAGAAAAGAAGGAAGAAATGCTCTGAAAAGAAGTGTTCTGCACAGTAAGTGTGGGCGAATTAAATTAAGAAAATAAGTACACTCTGCAGAGTTCTAGTGGATCACTGAGAAAGAAAGAAGGCAGTGGCCACAAGGCCAATGGTCACTGTCTTTTATACCCTCATTTTTGTGCCAGAACTGAGGATAGAATTCTCTGACTGATACCAGATCCAGGGCTTGGAAGCTGTTCTGTGCAAGTCCTGAATATCTGTGATTGACAGGCCACACCCACTTGCCCAGCCCCTTTGCCCCACCCTAATGGGGTCCTCAAGGGTATCACCTTGGGTCAGCAAGGAAATAAAGGCAAAGAAGAAAGGGCAAGAATAGAAAGATAGTGTATCTGCTCCTCTCTGGGAGTATGAATATGCTAAGAAGTGTGGTAGGGGTGCAGACCTGGGATGAACAGGGACAGGGGTGGGGGTTGAAATCACCAAAAGAAACCAACTAATTTATCCTCATGAATGATTTGCAGGTATGTCCAGCCTGAGGCTCAAGGGGCTTATGCAGTCCTGGACAGTGTATAAGGTGGTCTCACAAGATCATAAACTTTTAACATTACTATGTGGATTTTAGCAGCATTTTTCACAACTTGATTGTGCAGTGCTTGAGTGTGGAAAGAAAAATTTGATCATGTCTCCTTGCTAGACTTTTATAAGACTTATCTTCTCAAAGGAATATAGCCCTCACTTCACAATTGTAAGACCCAAGTGAGACTTAGCACAAGTAACGCCACCTTGTTACAGACCCTCCATCTTGCCCCTGTGGGTTTCGGGTTCACTAAAGGACACAGAGTTCCCAGAATGCACTTGTTTATCTGTTAAGACACCATGGAGTGTACCATTGTTTCTGTGTAAAGAACATCCTGTTAGCTAAGTAAAGAACATCTGGAAACTCCCCTAACCATCCCCTAACCACAAAAATTCCACTTCTGTAGTTCTGCTTGCTAAGCTCCCCTGCAGCCCCTATAAAACTTTCCAACCCCCTGAGCTTGGGGCCTCTCTAAGCTTGTTGCTTGGAGGGTGCCATCTGGCCAGACTAATAAAGGTCTGTTTTTTTACTATCTCAATCTGTCCAGTGTGTTTCCTCCCAGGTGATCCTCACAGTAGTCAGCTCCTCGGAGCATTTGGTAAGGCCCTCGGTCTTACAACAATCACCCCTTATTCCTGTCATCACTTTTTGGCAGTACATTTGTGAACAACTATTTTCAGTGATGAAGTATATGAAGGGTAAAGTCAGATCAAATATTCCTGATGAGCACCTTGAGAATGAAGAATTACAACCACTTCCATTGGACCAAATGTTGATGCATTCGTTTCCACAAAAAAAATTTAAAAATAAAAAAAAAACAAGGGAAAGTATCCACTAGTTGCATGTTTATGTTGCCCTCTTTCTAAAAATGTTATAGGCAAGATGGCAGAGTGGTGAGTACCAGCCACACAACTTCTCAAAGAGAAAGTGCCCAGTCTGGAAAACAGCAGCCCGGAAAGGAAACGAAGAGTGAAGAGTACAGGGAACCACAAAGGAACTGACAGAGGCGAAGAAGAAAATAGGATCCATTACTAGAGAAGAAATAGATCATGGAGGCAGATCGGAGACCACGTGGAGCAGTGTAGCAGCATCGCTGGGAGTAGGCAGGGAAAACAATTTTGCTGTACACTGTGAAAGGGAGACCCGACTTGGACTGGAAGAATTTTGTGTAATCAGAGACAGCAGTGAGAGCGTGAGACACTGCTTTCCGAAAGAACCCTCCCAGAGTCAACAATTGGTGAGTGAGGGGGAACGGAGTCCCCACACAATTGCGGGAGCAGCAGTGAGCAGGGGGTGGTGCTGCCATTTTATTTCAAAAAGCTCAGAGCTTGAACTCGGAATAGTTGCAGGGGCACTTCACTGTCAACGCCCCAGGTACAAGAGGAAAGAGCTCCCACACACTAGTCTGTCAGCATCTGGACAGCAGATTGAGGGCAATGCTGCTGCAGAGAAGCAGGGGCTGGGACTACCCAGATTAGCCCTAGCCAGTAAGGACCAGAGATGTGACCCTGCTCTGTGCTGGGAGGCGTGCCACAGGGAAATGCTTTGGCCAGGACTAGAAAGGGACCTTCCCGCCTCCGCCCTGCAATTGGCAGTTCAAGTAGGCAAGCAACTTTAGCCAGCCTGGGACAAGGGCTCCCCCCACACACACAAACACACACACACTGCAACCAGTGTGTGAAACTAATCATCGGAGTGGAACTGAAGAAGCCACAAGGTCCTGGAGGAACCGTGCACCAACCCGGGAGCAGCCTCGGGCTGGCTCCACTGGAGGGTGCCACAACAGCTGGGAGAGTAGCGTGGAAACGCCTGGGTGAGGAGATGTGTGCTCGAGCCAGAGCAGCAGTATCTGGAAAGTTGCTGGCTGAAGAACGGCCAGCCACAGCCCACACATTAGGAGGCCCAAATCAGCCTGGTACCCAGTGCTAACTGCAGACTTGGTGGGGTTACACAAAACGTTTTAGGGCTCTGTTGGGGACACTAACAGAACTTTGGATACCAAAGGAATTTTATTATTTTCCTTTTACTTTGTTTGCTAGATTGGCTTTCTGTTATCTGTCTGGTTGTTGTTGTTGTTGTTGTTGTTGCTATGTGTGTGTGTGTGTGTGTGAAGACTTTTTACCTAAAATTTTGCTCTGTTCTATTTGTTCTCTTTCCCTCTTTCCCCAATTATGTCTCTATTTTACGATATTTTCATGTGAGTGAACAGTGTCTCTTGTCTTCTTGGTTCACTTTAACATTCTTTTGCTTTCTCCTTCACTCTTTCTCTCCTGCCATTTTCTCCAGCCTCCCAAAGCCTGGGTGTTCATCCTGTACCCTCCAGCCTTGCTTCACTTATCTCTCTGTTTTGTCCCCTTTCCCTCTTAAGTCCCCCACCCCCAACACACACACAGGGTAAAATCATTGTGCTAAGGGGAAACTCATAGCACACAAGTTCCTGGTTTATGTTGGATTTTGTTATGTAATGGTAGAGCTTGCTCATATGGTTAAAGGTACCAAACTAACAGTTACCACTATTTGTCAGTTGCTAGGTTGTGCTTGATGTTATTGTTATTGTTAACTGTATTATTTTAGCCAGGATGTCATACCTGTTACAATCAGCTGTTCTCCCTTATATGACAACACTATGATTGTCTGGGGTCACAACCATTACCATAGACCAGTACCAAAGGACTGGGAGCTGAGATAAATAGTTAGCAACCTCCCTAACCTTAACAAAGTGGGAAGGTAGAATCTTGGGATAGACACAAACACCAAAAACCACCTATACCTAGAAGACGTCTCTGAGGAATAAACATTTCCTGAAGAAACCTCGATATTAGTGATAAAGCTATCTCCCATAAGAAATCTATAAGCAACAACCAGAAAACAAAATAAAATTTAAAAATTAAAAAATGACAAGATGCAGAAGGAAAATACAAGCCCAGACCTCCAGCCCACCAAGGATAAGTCCAGGGGACAATGAGATAGAGGAAATCAGAAGCCACCTACCGGAATATAGCAGCAGAAGCAAAAAAACAAATAGATGAGGCATGACAATTAAAATGAAGGACATGCTCAATGAAGCTAGAGTAGACACAGATTAAAAAATAGAGGAGCTTCAGGAAATGATGGAAACCATGTATGCCCAACATATGAAAGCAATAGAATCTATAGAACAGATTCAAACAGATACCTAGGAGATTAAAAACTCCATAGAAAGTATTCCCAATCTTTTGAACCAAGGTAAGGACAGAATTTCAGACCTAGAAGACAGGACTGTGGTTACTGATCATGAAAAGAAAGATTTCTTAAAAACAGCAAAAGAACATGAAAAATCAATCCAACAATTGCAAGATGATGCAAAGAAAAATAATATAAGGTTGATTAGAGTCAGAAAGAATGCTAGAGACAGTGCAAATGCCATGCAAAATCTGTTCAAAGAAACAACGGCAGAAAGCTTCCCAAACATGAAAAAAGGATTTGACATACAACTAAGTGAGGCATATAAAAGTCTGAATAGCCATGACCAAAATAAATCCACACCAAGACATATAATAGTCAAGATTCTAGAAATTCAGCACAAGAACAGAATATTAAAAGCTGTTAGAGAAAAGAAACAAATCACCTATAAAGTCCATCAGAATCATAGCAGATTTCTCAACAAAAACCCTTAAGGCAAAGAGATCCTGAAGTGAAGTATTTCAAGTCAAGCCCTAAAACAAAACAACCTCCAACACAGATTGATGTACTCCACGAAACTATCATTCAGAATCAACAGAAAAATAAAATGCTTCCATGACAAAAACAACGGAAGAAATTCACAACAAACAAACCAGGTCTACAAAGTGTTTTGAGGGGCATTTTAGAAAGAGATAATGACAATCATAATTCCAAGAACACCAATAGAAGGAATCCACCAGGCAGGGCAAACAATAAAACAGAGAGGAAAGACAGGGAACAAATAGCAGGAAAACAATATGAAAAGAAAAACCTAATACATATTAGCTATAACCATCATTGTAAATGGTCTCAATTCACCAGTCAAAAGAAACAGACTGGCAGAATGGATCAAGAAACAAGATCCAGACCCAGAAGGAAGCTCCCCCACCGCCATCCCAAGCTCCCAGGCCAGAGAAGGTGAGCCGTGTGGGTGCCAGAAGCACCCCCCACCCCGTGGAAATGAGAAGACACATAAACAAGCCTCAAAAACAGACTTCTGGATCACCTACAGCAACCCCAAAGGGAAACAAGATGGAACAATCTGATACTCAACCACCTGGACTCTCTGAACTGGCAACAAAAGAGGATCTGGGAAAAATGAAATCAGAAATAATTTCTCACATAACAGCAAAAATTGTGCCCATAGTGCAAGATATGATTAATAAATCTAGAGAGGATACAGATTAAAAAAATAGAGGAGCTGAGGAACATGATGGAATGCCAACATAGGAAACAAATGGAATCCATAAAACAGATACAAACAGATTTCCAGAAGATTAAAAACTCCTTTGAAAGTCTATGCAGCAGAATGAGCCAATGTGAAGACAGAATTTCTGATATAGAAGATAAGATTGCAATTAGTGTTCAGGAAAAGAAAAAATTCTTTAAGATTGTAAGGGAACATGAGAAATCAATCCAGCAGCTGCTAGATGATGCAAAGAAAAATAACATAAGACTGACTGGAGTCAATGAAGAAAGAGGAGAGAGTGCAGATGACATAAAAAAACTGTTCACAGAAGTGATGGCAGAAAACTTCCCAAGCAGGGGAAAAGAATTTGACATACAGATAAGCGAGGCATATAGAACTCCAACTAGCCTTGATCAAAAAAAAATCTACACATAGGCATATAATTGTTAAGATTCCAGAAACTCAACAGGAGAACAAAATTCTACAAGCAGTTAGAGAAAAGAAACAAATCACATACAAAGGAAAGCCTATCAGAATCATAGCAGGCTTCTCAACGCAAACCCTCAAGGCAAGAAGAGCTTGGAGTGATGTGTTTCAAGCCTTAAAAGAAAACAACATCCAACCCAGATTGATGTACCCTGCAAAACTATCTTTCAAAATTGATGGTGAAATAAGATATTTTCATGACAAAGAGCACCTTAGGAACTTCATGAATACCAAACCAGCACTCCAAAAACTTTTAGACAAAATCCTAGGAGAAGACAACGATGATAACAACCCCAGGAAGCCCAGCAGAATGAATCTACTGGGCATGACAAGAAATTAAAAACAAAAGGGGAGGATCAAACAAAAAGAAAAAGTCATGACAATGATTACTCAATATGTATCAGTTATAACCATCAATGTTAATGGTCTCAACTCTCCAATCAAAAGAAATAGACTGGTAGAGTGGGTGAAGAAACAAGATCCAACAATATGCTGCATACAAGAAACACACTTAATTCAGAAAGAAACTCATAGACTGAAAGTTAAAGTGTGGAAAACAACACTCCATGTGACAGGAACCCCCCAAAAAGCAGGAGTAGCTATCCTCTTTGCAGACCAGGTGGATGTCAAACCCACACTGACTAAGAGAGACAAAGAAGGACACTATATCCTTGCAAAGGAAACCATCCAAGAGGAAGAGATGACAATCATAAATATCTATGCACCAAACACTAGTGCATCCAACTATATAAAACAACTACTAATGGACATGAAAAACCATATACACACTAATACAATAGTAGTGGGGGACCTCAATACACCATTGTCACGTATAGATAGATCAACTAGACAAAAAACAAGCAATGAAATACTAGAACTCAATCAAACTCTTGAACATATGAACTTAACAGATGTTTCCAGAGTCTTCCACCTCACAAAATCAGAATACACATGCTTTTCAGCTGTATACCGGTTGTTCTCCAAAATAGACCACATACTCACTCATAGAACATATTTAGGTAAGTCCAAAGGAATTGAAGTTATCCCCTGTATATTATCAGACCATAGTGCAATGAAATTGGAGATCCATAGCAAAAGAAACTGGAAAAACTTCATAAACACATGGAAATTGAACAACACACTTCTGAATAACCAATAAGTCACACAGGAAATTAAAGAAGAAATCAGATAGTTCCTTCAAATAAATGACAATGACAACACAACATATCAGAATTTATGGGACACAATGAAAGCAGTCTTATGAGGAAAATTCATAGCAGTGAATACTCATATTAGGAAAACAGAGTGAGCCCAATTAAACAACCTGATGCTGAACCTCAAGCTTCTAGAAAGAGAAGAGCAGGACAAACCCAAAGCTCATACAAGAGAGGAAATTATAAAGACCAGAGCAGAAACTAATGCAATAGAGGCTAAGAAAACAATACAAAAAAATCAATGAAGCCAAGAGTTGGTTCTTTGAAAGAATCAACAAAATTGACAAACCCTTAGTCAACCTTATAGGAAAATGGAAAGAAAAGGCCCAAGTCCATGCAATTAGGAATGGAAATGGTGAAATTACAACAGACCCAGCAGAAATTCAGAGGATCATCAATACCTACTTCCAGAACCTATATGCCAATAAGATGGAAAACGAAGAAATGGACAGATTCCTAGACATGTATAAATTACCAAAGTTGAACGAAGAAGATCTAAAAATTCTAAACAACCCAATATCAATCAAGGAAATTGAAAATGTAATTAAAATCTCACCAACCAAGAAAAGCCCAGGCCCTGATGGCTTCACTGCTAAATTCTACAAGACATTTAGAGAGGAACTACCCCCACTACTGTTTAAACTCTTCAATGAAATTGAAAGGGAAGCAAGACTCCCAAATTCATTCCTGGAAGCAAGCATCACCTTGATCCCCAAAGCAGAGAAAGACCCAACTGAAAAGAAGAACTATAGGCCAATCTCACTAATGAACATGGATGCAAAAATCCTTACTAAGATACTGGCAAATAGAATGCAGAAGATCATCAAGAAGATCATACACCTTGACCAAGTGGAATTCATCCCAGGGATACAGGGATGGTTCAATATATGCAATTCAATCAAGGTAATACACCATATCAATATAGCCAGGGACAAAAACCATATGATCATCTCAATAGATATAGAAAAAGCATTTGACAAAATCCAACGCAATTTATGATAAAAGCCCTACAAAAAATCAAAGTAGACAGTCTCTACCTCAATCTCATAAAAGCCATCTATGAAAAACTAACAGCCAATATCATACTAAATGGTCAAAAACTGAAATCCTTCACACTAAAATCAGGAACAAGACAAGGATGTCCACTATCACCACTCTTGTTCAATATAGTTCTGGAAACATTAGCCATGGCAATTAGACAAGAGAAAGAAATAAAACAAATAAAGATAGGAAATGAAGAACACAAATTGTCATTATTTGCAGATGACATGATACTCTATATAGAAGACCCCAAGAACTCCACCAAAAGTCTTCTAGACTTAATAACCAAATTCAGTCAAGTAGCTGGTTACAAGGTCAACACACAAAAATCAATAGCTTTCCTCTACACGAACAATAGACTCACTGAGAGAGAAATAAGGCAAACAATTCCTTTCAGAATAGCATCCAAAAAACTGAAATACCTAGGAATCAACCTAACAAAAGAAATCAAAGACCTCTTCTCTGAAAACTGTAGCACTTTGAAAAAAGAGATTGAAGGGGATATCAGAAAATGGAAAGACATCCCTTGCTCTGGGGTAGGAAGGATCAACATAGTGAAAATGGCCATACTTCCAAAATTGCTATATTGATTCAATGCAATCCCAATTGAAATCCCAGCAGCATACTTCATGGAACTTGAGAAAACAATACAAAAATTCATTTGGAACAAGAAGAGACCCAGAATGGCCAAAGCAATTCTAGGTAACAGAGACATGGCAGGGGGTATTACAACCCCCAACTTGAAACTATACTACAAAGCTACTGTAATAAAAACAGCATGGTACTGGCAAAGAAACAGACCTGAGGACCAGTGGAACAGATTAGAAGATGCAGAAACAACGCCAGACACACTCAGCTACCTCATCTTTGACAAAGGACCCAACCACCCTCACTGGAAGAAAGATAGCCTCTTTAATAAATGGTGTGCTAGAAATTGGGTTTCAACTTGCCAAAGATTAAAACTAGACTTATATCTCTCACCATGCACTAAACTAAAATTGAAATGGATTAAAGATCTAAATATTAAAACAGAAATGCTGAATGGGCTGGAACAGAGGTTAGGTAGAACTCTTGAAGACACTGGTGTAGGAAAAGGCTTTATGAAGAAAACCTCAGTTGCCTATGAACTAGCACAAACAATTAAAAAGTGGGATCTCTTCTTATTATAAAGCTTCTGCACAGCAAGAGAAACCACCAGCAGAGTGAAGAGACAACCCACAATGTGGGAAAAAATTTTTACCCGTGGTCCCTCAGACAAAAGTCTACTATCTAGAATCTATAAAGAACTTAAAAAAAATCAGACCTCCCATCTCCCATGTTCTATTTACTCATGCTGGTTTGCATTATATTTTTCACTGTGATAAATCTTATCCATGAATATGACTACATGATGAATATCATTAAAGCACATACAATATTAATTTTGTCTGTGCTCTAGGTTTTTGGTTCAACTCCAAGTTAGAACAGAAGAAACAAAGTATGATTTTGTAATTGAATTTTAAAAATTAATTTCAGCCTTACTGGAAGTATTTGTTCTAAGGTGCTAGTCATAGTTCCTTGCTGTGCTTCGATGGTTCCCATGCCTGCGATATCAAACCTTGGAGTTTTATTAACTGCATTTGAAAGGACGTATGCTCCAACCCAGGTCCACTGAGACTCTCAGCATGTAGAACCCTGGTTTTCATTATGCCCATGGCTCAGTGCTATGGCTGCTCCATTAGCTTTTTCATCTCATTTCTTCCATCCTGAGATTCTCTGTGCCTGTGCCCTAATTTCAGCCAAAGGATTAGCATTCATAGTAGGAAGATTGATTAGTAATATCTGATTTGCTACTTCTGGCTGTGTAGTCTGATAAATGACTTAGGCTCTTTGAGTCTCAACTGCTTTAACTGAAAATGGATAAAGTATACATGATAAGCACTTGTAAAAATCAAATAAGAATTTATATATGTAAATAATTATAAACTTATAAGTTTATAATAAGAAGCATTATGTTGTTTTAAGTTTTTATATGACTATTACAGTTATATTCAAGTTCTACTATAAATAGAATCACACAAATTGGACTTTTCTACAAAACTCTTTGCTACCCTTTTTCTATGTTTATCAAAAGAAAATTTAAATATTAGAATTATCATACAAGATTTTAAAACAGCCATATAACTATCTTCCCTAAAATAAGGATACTTTTTAAATGAATGAAACAACAGGAATTCTCCACAGAGAAAATTGGAGTTATAGAAAAAATACATAGGGAAATTTCTGAGTTGAAAAATAAAAAACTAAATTAATACAAAACAGAGCCATTGGGTTAATTCAATAGCAGAAAGTAGATGGCAGAGGAAGAAGTTGGGGAATGTAAAGCTAAATCGACAAAAGTTACACAGTCTGAAAAATGAAGGAAAAACACTTGAGAAGCAATGAAAAGAGCCTTGAAAATCTTTTGGATAATATAAAAAGTTCCGCTTTCATGTCCTTGGCGTATCAAACGAAGAAGAGAACGAGAATGGTGCAGGAAGAATATCTGAAGGAAAAAATGACTGAAACTTCTCAAATTTAGTGAAAGACGACTTTATGTACTCAAGAAGCTCAGTGAGGGGGTACAGTTCAGCAGAATAGTGCTTGCCTAGCACGTGGGAGACCATGAGTCCATCCCAGTACTGAAGAAGGAGAGTAGAAGGAACCCCAAACAGGATTTCAAACACAACCTCAAAGAAAATCATGCCCCGTGACATCGCAATTAAACTACCAAACCCAAGGGGAAGAAAAATTATGGAAAGTAGCCAAAAGAAGCAGGTCATGGTGGCACAGGCTTGTAATCCCAGCGCTCAGGAGGCTGAGGCAGGAGGATTGCTGCAAGTTTGAGGCCAACCTGGATTACACAGTGAGTTCAAGGCTGGGCTGGAATATGTAACATGACCCTTTCAAAAAGGAGGGGGGGAGGGAGGGAGGGAGGGAGGGAGGGAGAGAGAGAGAGAAACAACACAGGAGAATAATAATTGAAATATTTGTTTTTAGAAACCAGAGAAGAGTGCTCAAAAGGGCTCATAAGTGACTGGAAGTAGAGCATTGCTTCTGTTTAAAGAAGAGATGAATAAAAATAGCTGTTTTGCAGTTGAAACTTTCTTATTTTTGTTCATGAACTCACCATCAACAGAAACAAGTACACAGTTGAAGAAAGTAGAATTGGCCACAGTGAAATATGGAACTCTTCTGCCCAGTCTCAGTGAAGTCTACAACAGCTCTGAAAGGGGACAAGCTGTCAGAGTTGCCTGGAGTTGGGGCAGTCAAGAAAGGGAGGCTTTATGCACCATGTCTTGGATGAGTCACTGGATGTAAACTATTCAGGAAAGGGGAGTGACCTGGTAAGTCAACCATCTTTAGCCTAGACAATTCAGAATAAGGCTAACAACTGAAAACGTGCTAGCAATGCTACTTGCAGCAAGAGGAACATACCATTCAATCATGAGGTAGAACCAGAGTACATTAGTGACTCCACTATACCTTCACATTCTATTGCCTAATTATTTATGCTCCAGAATAGGCTCTCTGGCCCATTATCTAGTGTGTCATCCTGGCCTTACCCAGTTTCTCTTCTTGCTTTTCCACCTGATAGATGGAGATGCCTCACAGATGTTCTTGAGATGTTGAGAACAGACTACATCCTCACATCCTATTATGAACCACAATGCTTAGATTTACTGCTTAGAGAAATAGTCCCAGAATTGGGTTGTAGCTGATGAGATGGGAACCAGATCTGGAATGACTGAGATATGAAGGTTAGGTGTGAGCAGAGTAATTGTGGCAGGACACAATTCTTCCCTGACAAAAGTGCCTTTACAGCTCCCTATCACTTTCACAGAAAAGCTCAGGATCCTTAGCATGACACACAAAAGCACTGTTATCCTGGCCCCTGCCTACCTTCCCAGCCTCAGCTGAAAGTACCCTTGCCTGGCAGTTTATCCCATAGGAGTAGCTGCTTTTGGTGGTGCCATTTCTGGGTGCTCCTCAACCCCTCTAAGACACACCCTGCTCTATGGCATGGTGTTTAACCCCTCTATGTCTCTTTTCATGATGTTCAACTTGGACTATCCTTCAGGCCACAAATACTTTTTATGTTCTCTGAATAATTCCAATCAGCTTTTTTTTTTTGGTACTGGGTTTCAAACTCAGGACCTTGTGCTTGCGAGACAGGCACAGAGCCACTGAGCTAAATCCCCAGTCCTCCAATCAGCTTTGAAAAGGTAAATAAATAGGATTTAAAATGGTAAAGACTAGCAGCAAAATAGTCTCTCTGAGGCCTGAAATTGAGACACTGGAAAACAACAACTTGATGATGAAAAAAATAAGTATATCTCTGGGAATTTAAGGAAGCTGACAAAAATAGTAGAAACTACAGAGAAGCTGGAGAAACACAACACAACACAGAATGGCCCATTCTGGAAAACTGACCCTGGCTTCTGGGGAGGGAGAACAGTCTCTGCTAACTCAAGGTGAGCCTGAAGAGGGTTTGCAGCTCCAGGGAGAAACAGCAGACTGGGATAGTAGTACTAGCCCCAAGAAAAGCTCATAGTTACTATAAACGGAAAAAACTGAGTGGGGTTTTACTCTAAAAGTGACTCCTGCACAGCAGGCTAGAGTTGGGGAAGAAATCTAGTGCCTCACCCACTATATTTGAAAGGCTTTAATCAGCAACTCTTTGGGGAAGAGATTAATTAAGACTGGGCTACAGAACAACTATACCTCAGGGTTTGGGGGTCATCTTCACAGTGCCTGGGTGGAAGCCAGTCACAGGAGACAGTTGTGGAGAGGGAATGGGCTATACAGAGATTCCCTGGGAAGTTTAAGTTCAGGCCAGAAAGAACATGGGGTTGCTGCCTTTGGAATTGAGAAGCCTGGCGAGTTGTGTGTGGCTTTCAAAAGGGGTCTGGATCTAAAAATGCTGGCATTAAGTCCAGCAGATTTCTTGACTCTCCCTTACCCTACTGCTTACATCCAACACAGAGATAAGAGGTGTGTTTGCTTTCTCCATTTGCGAATATGATCAGGGATACAACCCAAGCTTAGACAGTTGCCACAGCCTGGGGTCTACAAACAGAGGGACCTCTGGAGCAGGAAAGGTACCTTACAAACCCACAGGCAATAAAGTAAGGTAGAAAAAGTTCTGACTTGGGGCATGCAGAGGGACATAAAAATTAGGAGAGAGTAAAGTGAATGTAGCTCAAGAGTGGACACCATCAATTGATCATGCCTAGCAGGAAAGGCAGGGTAAGATTCAGCATTCATACTCAAAAAGGTGGGTGTAGAAACAAAATAGGCCATAGTAGTGACTCATTCTCTCTCCCACATATCTGGTGGATTCCAATACTGCAGACCCTGGAAAGAAATCATTTATTCAAAGACAGAGGAAAAAATTTTGGACTCATTTCTCTCTTCATTTTTTTGGGGGGGAGGCTTCCTTCTTGTTTCTTATTTCTCCTTTTTAAAACTTTTCTCTTCCTTGTTCTTTTCTGTTAATTTATCTAATTCTATTAATTTTTATTTATTTCTTAACAGGATTCTTTATCTCATTTTTATATACTTATCAATGTCTTGTTCTTTATTTTTCAAATTTTCCAAGTCTCCATCTTTACTAGTATTACTATTAAGATTTATTAATCTATAGATATTTAGTTGACTCTATGCTATTATTGTTGCATTATTTTCTAGTGTTAATGGTATAGTTATTGCATCTAGTAGATATTTATTGAATGTCAGTATTTGGTGTGTCTTTGAGTCTATTATAATTACAGATCTCTCTTTTTTTGGAGACAGGGTCTCACTGTATATTTGCAGCTGGTCTTGAATGCACTCTGTAGCACAGGGTGGCCTTGAACTCTCAGCAATCTTCTTGTCTCAGCCTCCCAAGTGCTGAGATTATAGGTATAGCCACCATTCCTGGCTTTATAGATCTCTTTCTATAGTGAAGAGTGGTATAGTGATAGTGGTACAGATACTGGTTCTTATGGTATGTAATATCCACTTTGTCTTTGACCCTATTATTGTTACTGATTTTTTTGCTATTGTCAGGGAAACATAGTTGTTGCTATTAATTGTTTTTTGCTGTAAGCCAATATCTGGTTTGTCTTTGTGTCATCAACAATACTGTGGTTAATTTCTGGAAAACTGGGTTCTGGGCCAATTAAGTGTACTCCACCTCAAAAGTTACTGTGCCAGGTGGTTAAATCTTGGGATAGAGGCAAAGGCCTATAGTTAGCCAGGCCAGAATGCATCAATGAAAAGCAGATACTAAGTAAAGAAATCTCCATACTAGCAACAGTTTTTCCACTGTAATTGATTTACAACCTTCAAAACGCACACACACACACACACACACACACACAAACACACACACACGATATATGAGAAAACAAGGCAACCGAATGCCTCCCTAAACTCCCAACTCCTCAAAGCTGATCCATGGAGAATCAGTGGGCAAAAACTCAAAAGTCAATCAGTGAAATGATAAAAGAGGAGACAAAAACAAATCAAAACAAAAATAGATGCTTGGTGAGCTTAAAGGTGATATAGCTAAGCAGCCAGTGAACTGAATAAAGTCATCAGTGAGCTTACAGAAGACATTAATAAAAGAATTAGAGTCCATGAAAAAGTACCAAACATAAATTAAGGAGATCAAAAATTCTATTGAAAATATGGGTGACGCAAATGACAAGTGAGAAGACAGGGATTTAGGCTAAAGGATAGTGCTGATGCAGGTGACCATATACTCAGACACACCTTAAAAACAAAAAGAGAACATGGGAAGTGGATCCAATAGCTGCTAGATGATGCAAATAAGGTAATTTAGGATTAATTGGAATTAGTGAAAAACCAGAAGCCAGCACAAGTGGCATAAAAACCTGTGTACAGATATAATAGAAAACTTTCCAAGTTGGGGGAAAGAATCTATCATATAGATAAGTGAGGCATATAGAACACCAAATAGCTATGATTGGAAAAGAACATCTCCATGACACATCATAGTCAAAAATCCCAGAATCCAACACAATGACAGAATCTTAAATCTATTAGAGAAAAGCAACAAATCATTTCTAAAGATAGACTTGTTAGAATTATAGCAGACCTCTCAGAATAAACCTTAAAAGCCGGGAAATGCTTAGTGTGAAGTGTTTCAAGCCCTAGAAGACAACAACTTCCAACTCAGACTACTACATCCTCCAAAATTATCTTTCAAAATTGATGGAGAAATAATGTTTTCCCAAGACAAAGAGCACCTTAAGAAATTCATGATCACAAAACCAGCATTCCAAAAAGTTCTCAAGGATATCCTAGAGACAATGAAGCTAACAGTGCCAAAAAGACTAATGAAATGAATATACCTGGTAAGATAAGAAGTTAAGCAGAAGAGGGATAAAAAGAATCAACAAAAGGAATATAATGCAATGATAAGAATAAGTCAATACCTCTCAGTAATAAGCTCTATAAATGAAGGTTCAAGCTGCCCAATCAAAAGACACAGATTGGCAGATTGAATAAAAAAAATCAAAGCCCCAACAGTATGCTGTATAGAAAAAATATATTTAATGAAAAAGAAATTAATAGACTAAAAATCAAAGGTTATATTCTTTGATATAAACAGGAGCCCCCCATAAAGCAAGAGTAGCTATTCTATTTTCAGACAAAGTAGAATTCAAGCCAAAATTGATCAGAAGAGGCAAAAAAGGTCATTACATATTGGTTAAGGAAGAAATCAACAGAAAAAGAACAATTATAAATATATATGTACCAAACATCTGCACACCCAACTTCATAAAACGAACACTACTGGATACAAAAGATCAGATAAACATCAACATAATTATAATGAGGAAATGCAATACCCCACTATCACAAATAGACAGATAAATTAGACAATAAAATCAACAAGGAGATATCAGAGCTGAACCACACCTTTGAACAAATGTACTAAATAGGTACTATAAAGTGTTCCACCCAATGAAAACAGAATATACATTCTTCTCAGCAGCACATGGAACTTTCTCCAAAATAGACCACATACTAACCCATAAAGCATGGTTAAAGAAATACAAAAAACTGAAATTATCCCATGCATATTATTAGACCATAGTGCAATAAAACTGCAAATCAATGGCAAAAGTAACCACATAAATTATGCAAACACATGGAAATTGAACAATATGCCCTTAAATGATCAATGGGTCACAGCATAAATAAGGAAGAAATTAGAAAGTTTCTAGAATCAAGTGATAATGCCAGTATAACATACCAGGACTGAAGGAACAGAATGAAAGCAGTTTCAAGAGGGAAATTTAAAGCTGTGAAAGTCCACATTACAAAAACAGAGTGAATCAATGGAACAGAATAGAAAATTCAGAAACAACTCCAGGCATACTCAACTATGTTATCTTTAACAAAAGAGCCAAATACTTTTGCTGGAGGAAAGATAACCTCTCTAACAAATTGTGCTGGGAAAACTGGCTATAAACATGCTGAAGATTGAACCTAGACCCATTTCTCTCACCATGCTCTAAGCTAAAATCAAAACAGATCAAAGATCTAAACATTAGAAAAGAAACAATCTACTGGAAGACAAAATAGGTAAAACACTTGAAGACATAGGTGTAGGCAAAGACTCTCTAAACAAAACCCTGGTTTCACAAGAAATAATACCAAGAATCAACAAATGGGGTCACATAAAATTGCAAAGCTTCTGCCCAGCAAAAGAAACCACCAACAGAGTTAAGAGACAACCTACAGAATGGAAAAACATGTTTGCTGCTGTTCCACAAAGGAATAATATCTAGAATACATGAATAACTCAAAAAGTTAGAAACCTCAATTTTAAAGACCAAATCAAAAAATTGCCACCTGAAATGTATAGATATTTCTCAGATGAAGAAATACAAATAGCCTTATAAGAAGAATGGAACAGAAGCATTATTATTCTGAATCTACAGTGAAAGCAATTGAGATTCAGAGAACCTAAGTCTCTTATGAGGTCACACAGCCAGTAATAATGAGTCTGATATTAATAGTAAAATCACCCTACTATGAATGTAGGGCTAAGGGCTGAAATCAGAGCATAGATTAGGAACCCTGGGAAAGGAGAAGCTAGATAAAAAGCTAAGAACAGCCACAGAATGGAGCAGGTTCTGAAAGCTAGGAATCACAGTTGACCTGGGTCAGGAACTGGGTTTGAGGTCTAGGTGGTCAGAATCTAGGTATCAAGATCAGGATCTTAGGCAGAGAAACAAGCAACACAAAATGAGGAGCTGAGGACAATACTTCAGAGCAGAGCAACCACAGCAGCAGGAAAGTTGAACCCAACTCTACCAAAGACTTCTAGGAGGGAGATGGAAAACTTTCAGGTATTTATTCAAACATCAAGGCTCAGGAAAATACTTAAAATTCAATTATGTATAAAATCATGCTTCATTCTCAACTATAAAATTCTCATTTGCTAGCAAGGAGTGACAAAATTAGTACTTGAGTCATTCACAGATGAATATATAAACAAGACCTATGGCATCTATAGTACAATGAATACGTATCTTACTAAGGGTGTAATTTACAGAAAATTAACATTTCCAAGTCCTTTGTACTCCAATTACTTTGGATTCTATATGTGTCTTTTTCTAGAGTTGAATTCCCCCATAAAATTTTCCTGCCCACAAAATCTTATGTTTGTTTTATTTATTCTAATATGTTGATTTTAGTCTCTTGTTTTATCTGTAACCTGTAGTTGCTTTTTTTCCAACTTCATTTTATGAAATACTCATTTTAATCTCCTATTAAGAAATCACATAGCCTAAGAAAAACCAAAGAAATTGAACTGTTGTCTGGTTTTCAGGAAGAACTTGAGAGGGATGGTTTCTTTCTTCCCTTAGAAAGAAGTGAGGACAAAGAATTAATCTTCTCACCGAAGAGGGATGGTTTCTTTCTTCCCTTGGGAATTTTTGAGTTTGAGGACACCTCCATCAGTGGGGAGGAGTTTAGACTCCAGGAACCCAGAGATGGGAAGTCCTGGATTCTTGAAACACATTCTGAAGAACTGGGGCTGCTGACTGGAGTGAGGTGCAGGGAGAGTGGTGGAGCCTGAAAGGGAATGTGGAGAGTGGAGTGGGGTCAGCGCCCTTGGTGGTACAGAAATGGGAAGGCCCCTGCTGATGCAGACCTGGACTGAGATAACATTGACCTAACTAATTACCAGAGCTGACTAGTGGCTGAGTGAAACAGGCTCAAGTAGCCTGCTATACTCCCTATAGATGGAAAACAAAGTCATCACACGGCCTGGTTCTGAAGACAAGTGGATCTTTGTGGGATGCGTCTGTTTTCCTCTCACCTCAACTTGGTTTCCATACAGTTTGTCAAAATTAGTGTAAGGAAGGCAAGAAATAGGAGAAAATGAAAGACTACTAGGAAGGAGTCCAAAGAAGCAGTTAGAGAGGATTCTGAAAAAGAAATCAAAATTGGGAAACAGATCACGCTACTTAAGTCCAAACGACAGTTCCAAGAATCACATGATTTGAGGAGATTTAGTGACATTTATTAATTTACAGACTGGCATACTGGTCACAAAATCCAACTTCCTATTCGGGCAGAATTGCTGGGTCTGCACAGTCTTCATCTCACCACTGATCAAGGTCTCACTCTCAGCAAATCTTTCCCTCTTGTCTTCCAGGAAAAGTGAAGACTATCAGGAAACAGACTAAGGTGAATGCTGTACACTTTCTCGGAGAAACTCGTGCACTTGGAGAGGATATGAAATAAAACAACTTCATTAATTTTTTAAGTACTACCAATAATAGAAGAATTCAAATTTCTGAAAAATCTGACCCAATCTTTAAGGATCATGGGACATTGCCGGTGAAGGGAGTTATTGAGCTAACTTCTGAATTTAAAAAAAATTTTGTTAGTACATGTTTGCAGCACATAATGATTACATTCATCATGGGGAGTTTGTACATGTACATAACACATCTTAATTCTTTCAAGTCCCCTTCCCCTCTCCTCCCTCCATCCCCTTGTCATTTGCAAAATATCAATCACCATATTTCCTATTTTTTAACTTTTCTTTTGCTCTTTAAATTATTTATACTTTGGGTTTCTCATAAGAGAAACCTTTGTAGGCTGATTTGAGATATCTATCACTGAAATAGTTTCTTTATTCCAACAAAGAGGATTGATTAGGCTGATAGGGTTAAGGGACAATAATGTGATTCCTGTGTCAATTGGGGCCATCATTACCTCATTCTCAACTATAAAATCTATTTCTTCCAAGGAGTTTTAATGAGAATGGGGAAAATCTCTCTTCCTTAGAGAAACCCTACTGAGGCTGCAAGGTGGGAATGTTTATTAAAGCCCTGCTGTTGGCACTGAAAATTATATATATGTATATATATATATATTTTTTTTCTTTTACAGTTCTTTTAAAATGTCCAGTTGTTTTGTAATAATAACAGATACCTTGGAAGGAGCAAAGAAGTTTGGGGAATTTGTTCTATGAGACAATTGTTTCATCTTAAGGCTCATGAACTCAGCAACTGGATTTGAGAGTCCATGACCTTAACAGCCTTCTTAGTTTTTTGAGCAAGAGTTTAGGGGAAAATTGTTCAGCTAGGGTAGCTAACTTGTGAGGCAATTTTTCAGAACATGTCAGGAAACATTTTTTGACTGAAGTAGTAAATACATCCCCAAAACTAGACTAAAATTGAATAGCTATTGGTATCATCTGTCAGGTGTTTAATGTCAGAATTTTGGAGCTAGGTGTAATAATCATAAGAATTCATCAGGCCATTAAAAACACAGTTGAATGATGTGCCAATATACTGATTTAGGATATATAATAGGAATTTATGACGATCTCAGTATAATTTTTGAGCATCTGTCTGGCCTTTATCACCCACTTTAGAAAAATCCCCACTAGGGTTATTCCAATTTATAAATTGGAAAAGTGAGGTGGATAGGTTTTGGTTTAGAGATCAAATTGTCACCAAGTGTAGTGGTATATACCTGTAGGCCCAGCTTCTCCAGAGGCTGCAGCAGGAGGGTTGAAAGTTTGAGGCTAGCCTGGGTTACTAAGAAAGACCCTGTCTCAAAATTTTAAAAAATGTAAAAGGGCTGGGAATATAGCTCTGTTTTAGTATTATTCTCATTAGGCATAATTTTTGAGGAAGTAATAAGTGAATTGTCACAGGTAGGTTTTTGAGAGGGCTCAATTTCAATATTATACAAAGGAGGCTCTGAGAGAGAATAGCAAGATGAAAAGCAGGTTGAGAGGGAAGTCAAGAAGGTGGATAGCAGCAGAAGGCACCAGAGAAACAGAGATCCTTAAAACCTCAGAGGGTTTTTTATATAGTTGGAAATTCACTGGGACAACTTCAAATTTGTCTCTTTAAAGGAAGCATGAGTCTCTACTAGTCATTACTATGTTTAGTGCCTTGAAAATATACTTCTCATTGAATTTGTTTAGTTTTTTTTATTTGTTTAGTTTTACACATTTGAGCTTGCAAATAAACTAATTTTGAAATATCAAGAGCCCAAATTGTATCTACAGACTTTCAAGTCACCACAAGTAATTTTAGCCCATAGTGACAAAAAGTTAAAAGAAACAGAAACAGAACCATAAATTTTAATTATAAAAGAAGCAGGTGTTCTGGATCTTTAGAGAAGGAATTACATACCTTCTACCAGTAGTATCTTCAGAGAAGGAATTACATACCCATAGATGAAAGACGAAAGTTTTCCTTCCTGAAAATTGTGTACTCACCTAAAATAAGGGTTGTCCCTCCTAGACACCTAGATGAGGGAATACTGTCCTGAGAATCTGGCAGAAGGACACCCAAAGAAAGGTTTGGAATCTTTATCAAAGAGGCAAGACATTCAGAGAATGAGAGGACTTACCCCCATGGCCCAAAACCACCAAGTAGATAATGGGGTTCAAGGTCTCCTGTAGGTACCTTTATGCATGCTGTATTAGTCATTTTCCCATTGCTGGAACAAAAATAACCCAAAACTTGAAGAGTAGAAGAGGTTTATTTGGTACAATGTTTCCAGTGGGTGCAGTCCAAAGTTGGCTGGTTCCAAGGCAGAAATTCATGGTAGAAGAACATAGTGGAGGACAATTGCTCATCCTATGGCAGCCAGGAGGCAGGAAGAGCAAGGAGAGGCTGGGTACAAGAATAAACCCTTATAGGGTAGGGGATTTAGCTCAGTACTTTCTCTGCCTGCTGCACAAACGCAAGGACCCAAGTTCTATCCCTGGTACCAAAAAAAAAAAAAAAAAAAAGAATACACACTTACAGATCATGCCCCAGTGACCCACCTCCTCCAACAAGGCCCCACCTCCAAACATGAGACTTTTGGGAAAGATATAAACTATAACGTGCTGCCCTGGCTTCCAAAAGGCACATGTCCATCTCATTAAGGAAAATGCATTTAGTCCATCAAAAAGAGTTTCCAAAGTCTTAATAGTTCTAACATTCCTGAAAAGTCCACATGCAAAGTCTCCTCTGTGAGACTTTCTGTGAGCCCCTGTAACATTCAATAGCACATGCATTCCTACTCCAAAAGGAAGGAATAGGGGAATAGACAGAATCAGGATCAAAGCAACACCAAAACCCAGCAGGGGAAGAAATGCTGTAGCTGCATGGACAGCACCCTGGGAAGTTCATTTTGAGATATGGGCTCTAAAGGGCTTAAGCAACCCACCCCTATGGGCTTGCTGATTGCAGCTCACATGGTCTCTCTCTTAGGCTGCCTCCACTTGTTGCCTAAAGCTTTCCTCAGTAGACAATCTACATTCTTGGCATCTCTAACCTCCTGGAGTTTCCACTGCATCTTCAACTTCACTCTCATATCTGCACACACTGCCTTCTCATGGGCTCCTAGCTTGGTCTATAATTCTGTCACACATTTTTGCTTGGTCTCTCAGGCCTTCTGAAATCTTCATGGAAGCCTCCTTGACCATCTCCCCTTGACCCCTTAACTCTTATTTTTTTTACATGTTTAAAATACCAGCGCCACATGGATGATGCTAAAGTCAAGCTACTGCTTGAGCAGTAGCTGAGCCCCTTTGGATCATGGCTGCAGTGACCTCTCAATGCCTGGATGGCTGAACTTGTAGATATACATTTCTCTAGGCAGCCCTGAATGAGCAGGTATCCCAGAGACTTTCTTTTCAAATGAAGGATTTATAGTTCTGTATCCTTTATCCTGCAATGGGTGGGGTCTTGCTGATTTCTGAAATGCCCTCAAGGCATCTTTCATCTTGTCCCTGTACAAAGTACTTGACTTCTTTTAATACTAATCTTTTCAGCAGCCATGCTGAAACCATGCTTTCCTTTGCTCCAGCTATTCAGGTGTTTCTGTTCTGGTGAAACGGCAAACTTTTTCAACCATTCATTTGCTCCTGATTTTCACTGTAAATCTCACTAAAAGCAGCCAGCAGTATTCATGCCATAGCCTGTACATTGGGCCACCTTGAAATTTTCTCTTCCAATTTAATCTGTACATTGGGCCACCTTGAAATTTTCCCTTCCAATTTAATTAATCTGCTGGCCTTAATCTCAGTCTCCTGCAAAGTCTTGGACATGAGGAAACTGTAGATACATTTTCTGCCAGATCATGGTATACATGGTCTCTAGTCCAACTGTGAATGGAGTCCTTGTTCCAAACTGAAAACTCTTGAGCCTGGCCTTTACTGTCTGCCTTCCCATCATCATTCTTGCCTTCTCAGCTTTGACCAGTATCATGTATCAAGGACTGTTCACAACATCCTAGGGCTTCTCTAACCCAAATTTCCAAATGCCTCCTATAAACCAGTTCCAGTGGCTTTTGAACTACATGGTCAGGTACAATTGTTACTGGACAGTTTTGTAGCCTTAAAGAGGCTACAGTAGTTGCAGCTACTTAATTTAGCAGTCCTAGATTTGCAAACAACAAAAGCCTCTAATACCAAGGTAAAAGCAATAAAACAAAGTTTAATAAAACTGTTAATTAACATATGCATGATTACACAGAAGAAAGAGAAAGTACTACAACACTAATTGGAAGAGCTTCAACACCTGACATTCCAATTTCAGTGCTGGGGAGTCCTGTTATACGGCTTTCTGGGTTCTGACTGGGAAGGGTTCAGTCAGAGTACCTTCTCCATAGGTAAGACTCCAAAGTCCTCCTATCAGTGAGGCCCCTTAAATAGGAGTTGAGACAAAAGTGGCAGTGTTCCAACTATATGCATGGCTAGAAGCAGGGAATTTGTGGCCCCTAAGAACTGGGCAAATGCCCAAGGGAACAAACATCTGTGTCTTCTAGATAAGTAAGAAATAGCCCATCTATGAGACTGGGCCAAGCTCACAAGGAGTTTCTGCTTATATCACGATACTCTGCCAAGGCACCTCAACATCTAATCTTTAGAACAAGGCCATGGCACTCTGTTATGAACAAGGGAGATTTTTCTAGGCTTAATTTTAACCTTTCAGGTTGGTGTCAGTCTCACCTGATATCCAGGTTCATTGTACCCTGAACAAAGAATTGAGTAGGGCATACAGAAGTGTAAGAAAGACAGAGATTTATTAAAGGAAAGTACATTCCATAGAGCAGGATTGGGCTGATGAGAAAATGCAAGAGTGAGTTTGACTTAGAGTGGCACCATCTGTTTTAGGTTTGAGATTAAGGTACATTTGGCAGAAGTCCAAAGTGGGAAACACCTAGAGATGGCAACAGCTAGTAATGAAAATGCAGTCTCCATGCCTCACAAGCTCAAGGTCCTGAGCTCAATTCCTGGTACTAAAAAAAAAAAAAAAAAAAAAGGAAATTATGAAAACAAGCTTCCCAGCAAGCATTTACTTCAGGATGAGATACATGAATACAGTGTATGGAAGAGATTTAAGTTTTTGTGGCCCAAATTTGTTAAATAAAACTTTGAAAAAACTCTACACAAACTCTAAAAAAAAATTGCATAAAACTCGAAAAAAAACAAAAAAAGAAAATACACTCTCCAAAACAGAGGATCAAGGGAGCCAGAGATGGCAACTGCCAGTACGGAAAGTAAACCTTCAAGAATGGAGGGCAGGCAGACTCCAAGATGGCAACTTCCATGAGTCCAAGTTTGCTTCTCTTTTGATTTCCTAGAATTTAAGAAGTTGTTAGAGTGGTATACTGGGCTTCTTCCCAATCAACTGTGACTCTTCACCTTCACATCAGGAGGGGGAATCTATGGACTTACACAAGCCTAGACAGAACCAGTGTGACTGCCAAAGTCCTCAGGGAGGGAATAAAGGCTGCAATGTTAATGATACAATGACCTTGGGATTACCCTACCATACTCTAAACCAGTTAGCATACCTGCTCCTCAAGTTCATGCTAGAGGTCAAGGAAGTGCGGTAAGGGCAGGAGTATAGTTTTTATGCTCATGTCAGGATCTTAAGGAAATATAGTGAGATTAGCATCATATTTCTCAAGTTTATGTTAAGATGTTAAGGAAATATGATGAGAGCAGGATGCTCCTGTGATCTCTATGAGCCAGAAAACATCTTGTCTATTGTGAGCCTAAGGCCAGGGTGTCTGCTACTTTGTCTATCTCCTGCTTCACAGTCACAGCAATGAACCCACTCCTAGTACCAGTTTTCTTTACTATTCACTTTCCTGTCACTGGGACAAAATATCCAATATCCATAACTTAGGTTTATTTGACTCATAGTTTCCAGTGGATTCAGACCAAACTCACCTGGCTGTAAGGCAGAAACACATGGTGGAAGAGCATGGTGGAGGACAGATGCTCATCCCATGGCAGCTGTGAAGTAGAAAGAGTAAGGAGGAGCTAGGGACAAGAATACACTTTCCAGGTCATGCTTCAGTGACCACCTCAGAACGCAAGACTTTTGAGGGACGTTTTATACCTAAACCATAATGCATGTCCACAGCAGCACTGGAGATAGAGATGAGTCACTTCAGATCCCAAGACAGACAATATATAATGTTGATCAATTCAAGCTTAGAAACTGTAAAACACTTTTCAGCTTACTTGGGCTGCATTGTGTGAAGAGAAATTGTCTTGGGCCACAAATGAAATATATAATATACCTAATGTACAAAAGTAACAAAACTTCCTTTATTTAAAATTATTTTATTATGTTGCTAAAACTAAACAACCAAGTCCAAGTTTAGTCATTAAATAATGAAATTTACATATTTGATTAATAACTATAAACACTTATCTTTACCTGTACACAAATATGTAGGTAGGTGGATATACTATTATCAGTAATCACTCCATTTACTTGGCAAGTTACACAAGTGCATGTAAGGTCTGATACACACTGGTTTTGATTAGATTGACTGTATGGTGGATGCAGGTGATGGATTGAGCCCTCCCCTACACAACTTTCTGCTGCCACCTATGCAGCCTATGCTCTGCAGCTGAGACTTGAAAAATGTCTCTAAAAGTCATAAAATAATGATAAAAGTTCACCATCTTGTGGGGCCACAATACTAGCTATCTATGGCAGCATTTGGCATCTAGGCTGGATGTTGGACCCACCTGCTATAGAACTAAGAGTCCTTTTCAGTCTTAGGAATTGTAATTCAGGAGGGGCACATAGTTCTGAATGAGTGTTCCAAAGAAGGTAGAGAATGTGGGAGCATGTATGGTAAGCAGTGTTAATTTATTATTAATTTATAATTTAATTTAATTTATATGTTAATTTATAATCCCAGCCACCTGGGAGGCTGAGGCAGGATGTTTGTAATTTTGAGGCCAGACTGCCCAACATTGGTGACTCCTGTCTCAAAGTCCCATAGGAGACTCTCTTTCAAAGAAAGAAAAAAGAATGTATGTACTTACTGAAAATGTCTATAAAAGAAGAATGCAATAACCTTTTATTATGCATCTCGAGTCTCTGGGTACAACATAATTATCTGGTTGATCCTGCAGTCAACGGGTGGAAATGAAACAGCTCTTGCTCTGCAGGGCCTGCTAGATATTTTAAATGATAATTTCCTTATTCCTACCTGTTGCATAAGATGTTTTTCAGAGGAAAGCATCCTGAGAGGTACCTTAAAGTCTAGGGATGTCCCTTGTGCTAGACAGAACTAAAAACTTCAAGGCAATGGAAACTTAGACTCAAGACAAGGAGCTATGTGGACCAAAATTGAAATGGGGTTCAGACTATAAAATTACAACATAGGACTATAATAGGAAAAACCAGAAAAGATATACTGTAACTTGATCGGATTCAGATCCAGGATATTACCGAGCCCATCAACCGCCAACGCCTTTAGAAACCCTCTTCCCAAGGGTGGAGGGGGTGAAGGGCACACAGGTAATGAGGGAAAAATTAGAACTAAGATACATCATGTACAGGTACAAGCACCCAATGATAAATGTAAACGTATTGTATACCTAAAATGTACCAATAAAAGAATATTTTTTAAAAACCCTCTTCCCTGATTGGTGGGGCAGATTTCAGCCTGCCTCCTGTCTAATGATGGATCGCCGTGCAAGAAAGCTTTTCTTTTTTGCTATCTATTCTATTTTTTGCTATCTTTTCTTTTTTGGCTTCTATTCTCATCTGGCGGTGAGTGAATCCACGTTCCGTGTCAAAGGTGGGGACACATGTTCACATTCCTAGGGAGCTACTTGAGATTTGAGATCTTGCTCCCTTAATGGCTTACATACTCCACTTTGAAAAATCCCTTCAATATTGCTTTTGTTAGCAAATCAGTTCCATTTTGCCACTACACAGAATGTCAGTGTCTAAAATACGGAGTTTCGTAAAAGACAGAGCTTATTCACAAGGCAGCAAATCATATGGAGACCACAATGCTAACCTCAGCAATGCTTCCTGAAGAAATGAGTTCAGGGCTATTTGTGAGATAAAGAAACAAGATGTTCGGAGAAACGCGGAAAGGTGATTGCAAGTAAAGGGGGAGGGGGGAATTACCAGTCTGCGCATGCGTATTTAAACAAGGGGCTTCATAAGGCGAGTGTTCAGAAACGGCGGTGATAGGATGCTCTGAGGCAGGAGGTTTTGGCCCTCTAACGTTCAAAGGTTACCCATCGGAAACTTGTGGAGAAGCAAGTGAAGGGTAAGTGGTTTCAACGAGTTTAAGACACACAGAAGTGGGCTCTAAGTTCCTGAAAAGAGGTTTAGGCAACCATTACTACGATGACCCCTAAGTCAGAGGGGTTCTCTATAGTAAAGATAATGGGAGTACATTGTATAATTACATTATCTCTAAAATTGGTGACAAAAGCAAGTAACTACAAGCAAGTGAAGCTAAGGGGTTCTTTTCCTTTTCCCTTGGATTCACTTTTATGGGTTTTTAAAAAATTTTATTTTCACAACCTCTAAGAAGATAACCAGGAATAAGCCTGAAGATCCATGTTTAAAACATTTACGGCAACTTTTAGAGTAACATTTGGAAGTGTTTTGTCAACCTAAAACAGAGTCTCACACGAGTGTGTAAGAAAAGGAGTTTGAGCCAAGAGTGAGAATGACCACCCAGGAAACACTTAATCTAGTTGCCTAGAATAAATACTCAGATAGATCCATGAGGCCTTGGCGGGGGGGGGGGGGGGGGGGGAGACGGGGAGTTGTATTTGTAGGCAAAGGTAGCTCAGGTTGTTGATTGGTCCTTGTGCGTTTATGCGACGCATTCCGGAAAGATGTGTTGATAGTCATTTTCCAAGTTATTTATTACTCTAACGGTGTCAAGAACTAAAATGAAACTGTTAAAATTAACTAGATCATAAGACTGGAATCCCGAAGATCCTGACTGCTGTTCAACTTGTCCTCCAGCCCTGACAGGAATTTGCAGACCCCGTTTTTCGGGCTATGTCTTCAGTCCTACTCGTTGAACAACAAAAAAAGTAAAGTGTGCTATACTTAGGCTATTGTTCAGCT
Source organism: Heterocephalus glaber (assembly GCF_053883595.1). NCBI lineage: Eukaryota > Metazoa > Chordata > Mammalia > Rodentia > Bathyergidae > Heterocephalus > Heterocephalus glaber. The sequence goes on from NW_028258142.1 coordinate 31,417,451, forward strand.
TATAGAACTAAAATGAAATTTGCAATTATATTCAGGATTATATTTAAATAAAATAAATAGAAGAGGAATTTTACCAGACCTGCCTGAAAAACCTCAGAGTAAAAGCCCAAGAAAAAGCGGAGGCTGGTGATGTTGGAGACCACAGAGGAAACTGGTGTTCTTTGTCCGGGTAAGGCACACAGCATGCCAGTGTCTCACTGATACACATGAAGGGGAAAGTAACTGAACGGAGGAATGAATGACATTTGATCCAAGTAGAATTTCTGGAGCAGCTGCTGTTGCAACCGGTGTACGGAATTGGCTTCCAAGATGGCGGCGACCTTGTAAAAATCCACCATAGGGCGCCGCCATGTTTCGCTTGGGACTGTAAGAAGTCGGTTCCCTGACGGAATCAGATTCCAAGATGACATTTTTGTGGAAGTTACAAAGTATGTGCGACCATATTGCCTGTTACGACGAGGACTTGCAAGCAGCCACTGTACGGACCCGACTTACAAGGTGGTAGTGCTCTCAAAAAAGCAACATTATAGGTGCGACCATGCTTCCCACGAACATATGAATTCGGAAACCGTACGGACTCATTAATCAAGATGGTGGCGCCTGAGGGACGTGCAAAGGCAATAGGAGGGCGACCCATTTGTTTGACGTTGAGCCTTCTTGTTGGGCATGCGCAGTAGGACTACGGTGCCCGGGAAGTGCGATCAGTAGCGGAAGTAGTTGTGGGCGCCTTTGCAACCGCCGCGGACGCCGCCGAGGTGTTTGTGCAGGTTTGCGGGACTCCAGCTGGAGTGTGAGAGTGAGCCGACAGCGGAGATATGGCGAGTACGGGGTCCAGGCAGGGGTTTGGCGATAGAGGCCGGTGGGGTTAAAACTGTGGTGTCTCGGCAGACGCGTGGGGATCTGTGGTGAGCAGTAACCCGAATCTGTGGGCCAAATAAATGATGGGCATCTGTGGAAGAATGATGGAATGTGGAGTGAACCTTCTTGTGGTTCTGTGTTGAGCCATTACGGGGGTCGGTAGTGTAAGTTTAGCGGGTACCTCAGACAGCGTGTGGGAAACTGTGACGAGGGTTCTTTGGACAGAGGGATAAGGGGTTTGTGTTGAGCCGTATTGGACAGTCTGTGTTAAGGGTACTAGTAGGTGGGAAACCATGATCTGTCTGTGAGACCATGAAGGAAAGGGTGTGGAATAATTTAGGTGCTAACTGTCTCGTATTCCTGATAGGATTCGGTGAAGACTTCTGACCGGGACAGTAGGTGTGATGAACTAGGGTGATCCTAGGGTGTTAGGAAGGTCTATGGCAGAGTTTTAGAGAGTTATAAGGAGAATAATGAGGTATTTAGTTGAGTGATGGAGCTCTAGGGAACCATGACAGAGAGACTTATGGGGAGCCGTGATGGGCAGTCCATAGGTAGAGTGGGGATGGGGATCTGTAGCAAGCCATGTGGAGCTATAATGGGGAGATGACCCAGTACAACTTGGGTTGTCTAAGGAGACATAATGGGGTGTCCCACAGGAAGGAGATGGTTCAGACCCAGAGCATCCAGACGCTGGGGACGACAGCAAGTCAGAGAATGGGGAGAATGCACCCATCTATTGCATTTGCCGAAAACCGGACATCAACTGCTTCATGATGTAAGTTAGGGAGAGGCTGGTGGGGCTGACATCTGGCAAGGTTGGGGAGGCCAGTTGGGCATACCTTTCACATCTCTGTCACCCACCCCATCCTCTGCAGCGGGTGTGACAGCTGTAATGAGTGGTTCCATGGTGACTGCATCCGGATCACTGAGAAGATGGCCAAGGCCATCCGAGAGTGGTACTGTCGGGAGTGCCGAGGTGAGGGAGCTGGGATGCATATGGAGAGCAGGTGGGCCTTCCAGAGAAGGGGAAGAGCTATGGTAGGAGGGATCATGGGTAATAGGTGGTATATGCCCGTGGGCAGGGTGTTTGTTGGTTTGTGGTGAGCTGGAATGTGGGTTGCATTGTAAGCACTGACATGCTTACTGACATGTAAGCAACTCTGCCTTGAAGCAGGGAAGCAAACAGGTGGGTCAGAGAGAGAAAAGGAAGAAAGAGGTTCTGGGACAATTAAAGCTCACCATGCCAACCATCCCTTTATCCCACAGAGAAGGACCCTAAGCTGGAGATTCGCTATCGGCACAAAAAGTCACGGGAGCGGGATGGCAATGAACGGGACAGCAGTGAGCCCCGGGATGAGGGTGGAGGGCGCAAGAGGCCTGTCCCAGATCCAGACCTGCAGCGGCGGGCAGGGTCAGGGACAGGGGTTGGGGCCATGCTTGCTCGGGGCTCTGCTTCACCCCATAAATCCTCTCCACAGCCCTTGATGGCCACACCTAGTCAGGTGAGTGGCAGTGGTTGGGCTGGGTAAAGTAGTCCCATCTTGGCCCATGCCCAAATTCCTGATTTTTATTCTGGGCAACATCTCTTAGCATCACCAGCAGCAACAGCAGATCAAAAGGTCAGCCCGCATGTGTGGTGAGTGTGAGGCATGCCGACGCACAGAGGACTGTGGCAACTGTGACTTCTGCCGTGACATGAAGAAATTCGGGGGCCCCAATAAGATTCGGCAGAAGTGCCGGCTGCGCCAGTGCCAGCTTCGGGCCCGGGTGAGCATGGGCAGAGCTGGGCAGGGTCAGGTGGGAGTGCATGGCTGGGAGGTCCAGGTAGAGCTGTTTGAGACTAGGAATGATGGACCCAGGTGGGATGAAGCCTGATTTTATCCAGACAGCAGAGAAGGGCCTAGCATGTGTAGATGCATGAATGCTACATGACTAAATATGCTGGGCTGGCAGGAGAACCCCTGAATCCTAGGAAGGCAGGGTAGAGTCAGGTGTGTATAGGTGGTTGGGCATGTCAGGACACAGCCGGCAGGGCAGAACATGTCCTGTTGGTGAGGGGTACGGGTACAAGTGTGTCAAGGGAAGATGAGATGGGTAGGGCTATGGCAGGGCTACCCTCCATCTATCTGGGGCTGACCTAGGCCTTCCTCCTGCCGGCACAGGAATCGTACAAGTACTTCCCTTCCTCGGTGAGTCCAGCCCCCAGGGCGGGGCAGGGCATGCGGGCAGGGCGGTCAGGGCCAGTCCTGAGATTCTGCCCTGCAGCTCTCGCCGGTGACGCCCTCAGAGTCCTTGCCAAGGCCCCGGCGGCCACCGCCCACTCAACAGCAGCCACAGCCATCACAGAAGCTGGGGCGAATGCGTGAAGACGAGGGGGCAGTGGCATCATCCACCATCAAGGAACCACCTGAGGCTACAGCCACACCTGAGCCACTGTCAGATGAGGACCTAACACTGGATCCTGACCTGTACCAAGATTTCTGTGCAGGAGCCTTTGATGACCATGGCCTGGTGAGCACCAGGAACCTCCCTGGGTGGAAGGGTGAAGGTTATAGAAGCAGAGAGATTCATAAGGGGAAAGAGGAAGGCATAGAGTATGAAGGGTTGCTTTGGGAAGTGAATAGGTATTGGGTTGTCCAGAGTGGGGCAGGAGGGTCACTACACACCCTGCTTGCAGCCCTGGATGAGTGACACAGAAGAGTCTCCGTTCCTGGACCCTGCACTTCGGAAGAGGGCAGTGAAAGTGAAGCATGTAAAGCGTCGGGAGAAGAAGTCTGAGAAGAAGGTGATGGAGAGGGTAAAAAGGGTATGGGAAGGCAGGAGCAGGGTGGGGAGGGAGATGCAGAGGTCAAGGGCTGGATGGGACAAGAGCCAGAAAATGCTGGAATGGAGAGGGAGGTAGGGTCTGAGGATGACTTTGATTCCACTGTGACCTCACCTGTTTTATCCTACAGAAGGAGGAAAGATACAAGCGGCATCGGCAGAAGCAGAAACACAAGGATAAATGGAAACACCCAGAGAGGGCTGATGCCAAGGACCCTGCGTCACTACCACAGTGCCTGGGGCCTGGTTGTGTGCGTGCCGCTCAGCCAGGCTCCAAGTATTGCTCAGATGACTGTGGCATGAAGCTGGCAGCCAAGTGAGTCTTTCTTGGGGGGGGTGGAAGAGAGGAAGTACAGAGTGGGGCATGACCAGAGCCCTTGTGTATATCTATCTATCGGTCAGCCATCTATCCTACATTTGAACAATCACTCACCTATCAGTATAGCCACTGACCCATCTTATCTGCTATTCATTCATCTGCCCATTCATCCATCTTTCAGTCACTACCTGCCCATCCACCTACCATTTGGCTATTCACCTATTATCCTTTCACTATTTCATAATCCATTTTGTTAATTGCCACCTTCCTGACTGGCACCCTACCCACTCCCTCTTTGCAGCCGAATCTATGAGATCCTGCCTCAGCGCATCCAGCAGTGGCAGCAGAGCCCCTGCATTGCTGAAGAGCATGGCAAGAAGCTGCTAGAACGCATTCGCCGTGAGCAGCAGAGTGCCCGCACCCGTCTTCAGGAAATGGAGCGCAGATTCCATGAGCTTGAGGCCATCATTCTTCGAGCCAAGCAGCAGGCTGTGCGCGAGGATGAGGAGGTTAGGAAGCATGGGTCTACCAGGGCACGGTCGAGTACTTGGTCACACCTGGCCTCATCATTCTTTCTACCCCATGCAGAGCAATGAGAATGACAGTGATGACACAGACTTGCAGATCTTCTGTGTCTCTTGTGGGCACCCCATCAATCCCCGTGTTGCCTTGCGCCACATGGAGCGCTGCTATGCCAAGGTCAGGGTGTCAGCCTAGGGCGTGGATGGTGTGGGAACATCAGTGGGCCCATGGGGGACAGATGTGATGTTTGGTGGTGTCTTGGGAGGGCATGCAGCACACATTCACTATTATCTTCATTTGTGCTCATCCCTCCAGTATGAGAGCCAGACGTCCTTTGGGTCCATGTACCCCACACGCATTGAAGGGTGAGTGAGGTGCCACAGGGAGTTCAAGGAGGGATGATAAAGGTGGGGTCAGAAATGGAATATGTGTGGAGCTGAGCCAGGAAATGGGCATGACAAGGATAGGTGGGCCTCTTCTCATTCTCCATTACCATCTCTAAACTTGTAGGGCCACACGACTCTTCTGTGATGTCTATAACCCTCAGAGCAAAACATACTGTAAGCGGCTCCAGGTGCTATGCCCCGAGCACTCACGGGACCCCAAAGTAAGGTTTTCCCTCAGTTCCCCTCATTCTGTCCCTCCCTGCCTCACCCTCCTTCCCTCATTTTCCTACTTGACAGTTTTCATTCCTTTCTCTTTCCCTGAGTCCCTTTCTCCTTATCCTCCTCATTCCCTGTTCCCAAACTCCATTCCTTCCCTCTGTGAGCACCGCCCCATTCTTCCTTCTCCCTTGACACCTTTGGTTTCTCTACAGGTGCCAGCTGATGAAGTATGTGGGTGCCCCCTTGTACGTGATGTGTTTGAGCTCACAGGTGACTTCTGCCGCCTGCCCAAGCGCCAGTGCAATCGGCATTACTGCTGGGAGAAGTTGCGGCGTGCTGAAGTGGACTTGGAGCGTGTTCGTGTGGTAGGTGTTGATGCTAACAAGGGTTAGGGGAGTCTCAGGAGCTGTTTCTCATGGCTTCTTCCACTCCCTTGGCAGTGGTACAAGCTGGACGAGCTATTTGAGCAGGAGCGCAATGTACGGACGGCCATGACAAACCGGGCAGGGCTACTGGCCCTGATGTTGCACCAAACGATCCAGCATGACCCACTCACTACCGACCTGCGCTCCAGTGCCGACCGCTGATCCTCACCAGCCCAGAGCCCCTCACACCCTGCATTCCAGTCGGGGGAGTGGCCCCAGTCCCCGTCTTGTTCCTTCTTTCCCTGTGCTCACCTTTTGACTGCCTATTTGCTCTATAAAAGGTTCTCAGAATTTTCCTCAGTGTCTGTCCCCGTTTCTCCATTCTCTGTGCCTGGGTGGGACTGTGACGTCTACTGACCCTTGCCTTCCCGCTGCCCTGAGTTTTGTTAATAAAATTTTGAAGAACTGAGGAAGATAACTCCTGATGGTCCTCATACTTGCTGCAGTTGCAACTGTGTTCTCAGTCCCTGCATGAGATGGGCAGTGGCACACTGGTACTCAGGAGGACCGAAGTACATGAGTAGGCTGTGAGTATCTAGTTGGCACCCACTCTGCTTGCTTGGGCTGTGGGGGTTGGACCTGCCAAGGGAGAGCCCAACGACCTATATGCGCAGCCTCTTGTCTTGGGGTAGTGGTAACCACCCGGTCAGCACTCATACCCGTGTGGTGGCCTGGCTGCCCTGTGCCAGGCGGAGTTGGAGACGCGTTTACAGCAGGAGCCCACTAGGCTTGTGTGGGGAGCCCCACGCCACCCCTCTCCCGTTGAGGGGCACAGCCCGGGCTTTGGGGCATGGACACCCACCCCACTCCCTATGTCTGTACCTGCAGCGTGCCACTGCCCCCCTCCCCCCATCCGTTCTGCGGGAAGAAGCTGGAGCTGGGGACTCTCGCTGGGAGAAGGCGGGACACTAACGGAGGGGATGCAGGGGGCCACTGAGAGGGCTGGCAGGGAATGCTCGTCCCGTTGGGAGGTGTGCAAGTGCAGCACCAGGCTTTGCGCCTGCGGACTACTCGAAGACACAGAGACCATACTGTCCACACCGCTTAGGTCGAGACTGGGCTGCTAGGGGAGGATGCGCTATCTGGGAAAGCCAGCAGCGCACTCGCTGCAGTCCCCCGAAAGGGAGGGGGTTGTAAACTGCGGTTAGAATCAGTGCGCAGGCGCAGCACACAAAGGGCGCGCGCAGCTTTGGGGCTTCGGCACTCAGGCGCGGCAGCCTCCCCAGTAAGGGCACGTGCCGCCAAAGCCGCGCAAGTTTCACGTCGGGGGCGGAGCCTGAGAGGCAGGCAACGGATTTCCGGTTCCGGGAGCAACGAACAGCGGCGGAGGCGACAGCTACCGTTTCCGAGGAGGAGGCTGCGGAGGAGGAAGAAGAGTAGAGCTAGGCGGGTCGCGGGCGGGACCCTTACCATGGGTCTGAGGGCCTAGATCGGCGGAAGTTACGGTCCTGGTGCCAAGCTGGTGAGACAGGCGTAGGAGTGGAGAGCGCTCAGGCTGAGGGTAGGAAGGAATTGAGGCTCAGAACGCTGACGGGAGGAATGAAAGGCCTTCAGGCCGAGGAGGTGGAGGAATGGCGGCGTTGGCACATTAAAAGGGAGCAGCAGAGGGAGTTAGACGGAGGACAGGATGGAATGTGGCTCAGAACGCTGATAAGAGCATCAAGATCTCGGAATGAAGACGGGTTGGAATGGAGGAGATTAGACAGTGCAGGGGAGACACCGGGCCTTCCAAGTTAAGGAGAGATAAGTGGGGGTTCATAATGCTCCGAGGGAAAAATAAGGGGCACTTACGTTTATGACAGAGAGAAATGGGAGGATTGGGATGCTGAAAGGGAGTGACGGGGCACTCACGGAGTATGAATAGAGTATCAGGAGGCCGACAGAGATGTTGTGATCCTGGGACATGAACGGTGAGGAAGGTGGGGACAGTTTGGAGTGCTGAGGGAGAAATCAGAGTTTCTCAGGCGGATAAGAGAAATGGAGGATGAGAACATTGAAGGGAAAGAGTGGATAACTTTCTGGCTGTAAAGGAGAGGGATAGAGAGATTTGGGGGCAGAGATTGGGGCAGTTGTAGATCAGAACACTGAAGGAACAGAAGTTGTGGTTGGGGGAACTCTTGGGCTGTGACAAGGGAGACGTGGGAGGTTTCCAAACAGGAATAGGAAGAATGAGGGGCTGTTCAGGGCAATGATGCAGAGGAGCAGGGGGCTCCTCTGCAGAGGATGCAGAGGAAGTTGAAGTCATTTTACTGAAATAGGATAATTACGAGGATATGCTGGAGGAAGAAGTGGGACAGTTAAAATCCCGAAAGAAATTGGCAACTCTAGGGTCAAGGAAAGGGGAAATAGGAGATCACAGAAATGAGTCTTAGACTGGTTTTAAGAATTACAGGGGTGTTAGGGTGACACAGAGGAAAGATAGGATCACTTATGTTAAAGTCAGGGAAGGTCTCCTGTGCCAAAGACAGGTAGGAATGAGGGAGAAGAATAGAAAGGTCTTGGTTTTGTGATAGAAATGTTGGACTCTCAGTCTGAGAATGGAGAGCAATGGCAGCTAGCAGGTTGAGGAGGAGGAAGAATGAAGAACCCCTGGTTCCAGGACAGGGAAGATTAGGGATGGGAATGGGGTTTTCTCTCCCATACATGAGCTAGTTCCCTGTGGCAGGTGCTAGGTTTTAGGCAGAGAATTAAAGGATACCAATGATTTGTGTAGCTTGGGACAGTTTACCCCTCTCTAGAGCCTCAGTCTCTCCCATACCCCCCACCCTTCCCCACCTTGCAGGCTGCTGCTCCTTCTTGAGGCCTCCATGGCTGAGGACTGGCTGGACTGCCCAGCCCTGGGCCCTGGCTGGAAGCGACGTGAAGTCTATCGCAAGTCAGGGGCCACCTGTGGACGCTCAGACACCTATTATCAGAGGTACTGGGTGGGTTGTGGGCAGAGTCAGGGGAGGGGTTGAGCCTGGTTAGGTACAGGTTAAAAGAGAACGTGGTTAAATTTATGGGTAGATTTCAAATTATGCACATAGTCAATCCTCATTATTCAAAGATTTCATATTTGCAAATTCACCTACTTAATAAAATTTATTTGACCAAAGTTAATATGGTGCGTTCGTGGTTATTCACAGACACACAGAGCAGTTAAAAATTTGAGTCCCCCAATGCATGTATTCCCAGCCAACATTGAACAAGGCCTTTTTTGTGTCAGCTTTCATATTGTAAATAAGCATCCTTTATGTGATGTATTTAGTGCCGTGTTTTTCTCATTTTTGTGTTTTTCTTGTGATTTTACTGTGATCCCCAGATAAAATACTGAAGTGCCGTGTAGTGTTTTTAGTGCAAGAAAGCTGTGACGTGCCTTATGGACCTGTCAGATAAGCTTCATTTGAGCATGATTTACAATGGTGTTAGTTGTGAGTTCAGTGTCATGAATTAAAAGTATGGTACATCCAGAAAAAGAAGAGGATACTTGTGAGGCCACTCCGGGAAGTACAAAAAGTAACATCTATATTACTTGATCAAGCTGTGGAAAAGATGGAAAAGCAGCTAAATTTCTGGAGCCATAAAATAACCAATAAAGCATTTTGGACACCATTATTATTTATTACAAGGAAAGCCAAAGACATGTTACCCGGTATTAGGAAAATATAAGCCTGTCTTAGTGCTGGCTGGCACATTTCAAAAGTTGATATGGCATGAAAAATGTTAAACTTACATGCTGTGCAGGTACAGATCAGGTATCGGTGGGGAAAAGTCTTAAAAATATTTGTTTCATGTTACACAGGAAAAGGGTTATTTAATTGGTGAGACTGACTTCTTTTTTTTTTTTGAGACTGACTTGTTTGATGAGGACGTTGGCAAACAAACCTATATGACAAAGACAGCCTTCAATGCCCCTGGCTTTGAATCATTCAGACTTTACAATCATTTATAGAAATATGTAGATTAAGAAAGGTGTCTTTAAACACCTAAAACAATATTATGTATTGATGAATTAAAATGTGACCAAATTTTTGCTGGAACTTAACCTTGTGTTTTTCATAGGAACATTGATTCACTAATTCAGGGCTCATGGCAGCATTAAAAACCATAATTACCATGAATAATGAGAATTGACTGTAAATGTAAAAACAAGTTTATAAACATTTTCATGTTTTCAGACATAGTGATATGGTTATTAAACTTTCTACACTGTGTTTTCTTTTTGCGTCAAAGTTGCCATTTCTCTAAAAAAATGTACTGGAACCATAAATAGTTTCTTTTGACTCATATTTACATATTTGTATAAAACTTTCAGAACTTGTGAATAGTTGTCAAGAACTATGGGATCTGAGGTTTTTACCCTACTTATGAAGACAAGTGCGTTCATGACAGTTTTGTGGATGCTGGTAGGAAATATGAGACTTATGGGTCATAGATGAAAATCAGTTTATTACACCATTAGCAAGATCCAGAATATTGTTTTTGTGCTAGTGCCTTGAATCCCAATTCCCGTCTAGTTACATGAAGATTGTCAAGTAACATTTACTACACGTACAGTGAATTGTATTATAGGGAAACAGGTGTAAACTTACAGAATTAAATCTTTTTTAATACTAGGATAGTAAATATGCTTCGTTTTTGCTCTGAAAAGAGACCCCATCTTTTATCTTCCAAGGTTATTTATTTGCTTTACAAATGTCCTTGAAAAGGTAGTTTATTATAAAGGACAATCAGTGCCTCACACAGAAATGAATAGACCCAGAGAGTATTTTTTCCCACTATCAATTATTTTATATTGTATGTAGTTTCATTTTTATATATTTTAAACAATTTCTTTTACGTGTTTACTTGATTATGTAATGCTTATGTATTTTAAATGTTACTTGATATGTTTGTGTTCTCATTTGTGTTATTTATATAAAATATTTTCAATACCACTAGTATTGTGTTGTAGATATATGCCTTTTTCTTTTTGGTACTGGGAATTGAACTCAGGACTTTTTTCATGCTAAACAGGCACTTTTCCACTGAGCTACATTCTCTACATTTATCTTTTAAAGGTCTCTAATATTATTTCTCTTTTTTTGTGGTGCTGGGGATCAAACCTAGAGCCTTGCACATGCCAGGCAAGCACTATGCCACTGAGCTACATCCCCAGTATCTGCTGTGGCAGTGGTGGCAAACCTGTGGCATGCATGTTATGTGTTTTTCTTTTAAGACAAAGGATGTTAATGTATGAGTTTTTTCTAAACTGGAACTGAAGTATTCAGGTTTAATTGCAGTGTTGGCATTTTGAGATGAATAAGTAGGTTTTGGGTTGCAGTATGGGCATTCATCTCTAGGTTTGCCATCACTGCCCTATAGTCTCTTAGTGTTCTTTTTTTATTTTTTGTTTTAAAGATAAGGTCACACTGTGTTACCTAGGCCAGCCTTGAACTGCTGGGCTTAATTGGTCCTCCTGCCTCAGCCTCTCAAGTAGTTGGTATTACAGGTGTGCACCACTGCACCTGAGTTTTGTGTTTTTTAATTTTTTTTTTTAGACTATTTCTCACTGTGTTGCCCAGACTGGCCTCAAACTCATTCTTCCTGCCTTCGCCTCTCAAGTAGCTGGATTACAGGCTTGCACCACCATGCCTAGCTGTCTCTGCATTTATACAGTTATGTGTTGCTTTTAACAATGAAAATACATTCTGAGAAATGCATTGTTAGGTGAATCTATTGTGCCAGCATCATAGAGCATAGTTACACAAAGCTAGGTGGTATAGATGATACAGTCATGCATTGTTAAGGACAGAGATATGTTCTGAGAAACATGTCAGGCAAATTCACCACACAAGCATTATAGAATGCATCTATACATACTAGGACAGCTAGTACAGTGTCACTGGACAATATAATCTTCTGGGACTACTTTTGTATATTCAGTTCATCATTGATCAAAATGTAGCATATATGTATATACATATATGCATATATGTGTATATATGTACACATATACATATACACATGTTACTGCATTTTGCTTCTTGCATGAGAAAATGATAAAATCAAGAACTACTGTAAACATGAGATGAATAAGGCTGCCACTTGTTTAACATGTCATACTATTTTACAGTAAACTTTTTTTATAAATGGGAATATACTTGTGATTGAAAAGCATGTAGTAAATATATAAACCAGTAATAATCACTTATCAAGTATCATGTATTATATATATGTGCTGTACTTCTATGTGACTGGTAGCACGGGCTTTTTACACAAGCCTCACCACATTATAATGGCAGCAATGTTGCTAGACAGTAATAATTTCTTAGTTCATGTAATCTTATGGGACTGCCAAACAGTATGTGGTCTATCATTGGCCAAAACATTATACAGCTTGTGACTTTATGTTTGTAGATATGCTGATATTTAGTCATATTTTATATTTATTTTCATTACTCAGGATTACTTGGTATGGAACCTGGGTGGGCCTCACAGGCCCATTCCAGGCTGCTTTCTGTATCCCACTAACTTTAGAAGGGTTGAATGAGTAGAATGGCATTGGCTCTACCTGGGTACCAACTCATCTTAGCCCTTCCCCAGCCCCACAGGAGACAGGATCCGAAGCAAAGTTGAGCTCACCCGATACCTGGGCCCTGCGTGTGACCTCAGCCTTTTCGACTTCAAACAAGGAATCTTGTGCTATTCAGCCCCTAAGGTACTTCACAATGTGGGGTGCCCAAGGCAGGGGTCACTATGCTGCCTAACACCCATACAATGACCCACACTCTTCCTGCCCTCATTCTCATCTCCAGGCCCGTTCTGTGGTTATTCCCAGCAAGAAACGAAAGAAGCCTTCTAAGCCAGCCAAGGCTAAGAAACGTCATGTTGGACCCCAGAGGGCTGAGGTCAGGAAAGAGACCCCAGAGGTTGAAACCAAGGATGATACTGACACAGCTCCAGCTTCATTCCCTGCACCTGGGTGAGTATTGGCATAAGTTGAGCCAGGTAGGAGAGAGAGACTGGAGGTGCTCTTAGGGCCCCACACCTGTCTTTCCCATCTCAGGTGCTGTGAGAACTGTGGAATCAGCTTCTCAGGGGATAGTACTGGAAGACAGCGGCTCAAGACATTGTGCAAGGACTGCCGAGGTGACTGGCCCCCCAGGGGATGGGACAATGGGAGACGAGCTGATATAGGCCCAGTTTCGGGCTAGGTTGGAGGTTGATTGGTGAATGTTAGGACAGAGGCATGGTTGGAGGTTGGATTTAGGAAGTACAAAGTGTGGATAGAGGCTGAATGGTAGAAGAGAGTCAGGGCCAAGACAGTGGGTGAAACTAGATGCCTATTCTTCCCTTCCCATTTCTCTCTGTCCCTCTCCCAGCACAGAGAATTGCCTTCAACCGGGAGCAGAGGATGTTTAAGGTAAGAGCAGTGTGCTTTCTCCTCACAGCCCTACAGTGGGACAAGATGTGATGGGGCTCGTAGAGGTTCCAGGATTGGTGATAGTTCCACACAGTATGTGAATCCTTTTGTAGGGATCAGCCCATGGGTTGGTTAGCAGACATAGCAAGGGGAATTAATAGGATGTCTGTCAACAGACACAGGGATGAAGTTAACGGGACCAGTAGACACTGTAGACTCAGTGTGGGTGGCTAATCAGTAATTATAAGATACAGTGATGAGGTTAATGGGCTAACACATGGTGATGGGAGCTGATGTTGGGTCAGCAGACATGGGAGGAGCAAGGACCTGGGGTTACCCTGCCTGGGCCTGTGACTCATGCCACTTATTTCTGGCAGCGTGTGGGCTGTGGAGAGTGTGCAGCCTGCCAAGTAACCGAGGACTGCGGGGCCTGTTCCACCTGCCTCTTGCAGCTGCCCCATGATGTGGCCTCAGGGCTGTTCTGCAAGTGTGAGCAGAGACGCTGCCTCCGGATTGTAGAGAGGGTGAGTTCAGCAGGTGGGGTGGGCCCAAGGCTCACCCCAGCTTCTGGCCCTCATAGCCCTGACCCCTTGCATCACACCTCCGGCCCCCCACAGAGCCGAGGGTGTGGAGTGTGCCGGGGCTGTCAGACCCAAGAGGACTGTGGCCGTTGCCGAGTCTGCCTTCGCCCTCCCCGCCCTGGTGTTAGGCGCCAGTGGAGGTGTGTGCAGCGGCGCTGCCTTCGGGTGAGTCAGGCTGGAGGGGCCAGCACTGGCGGGGCCAAGGCTGGGCCAGAGCTCATTCTGCTGTTAAAGTTACCGCCACTGCTGCTTCCTCTCAACCTGGCCCTGCCCACCTCATGTCTTCTTTTTTCTTCCATCTCACACTCACCTTCCTGACCTGCCTACCTGCCTTTGTCTGCCAGCACCTTGCTCACCGCCTCAGTCGCCATCATCAGCGATGTCAGCGACGCCCTCCCCTGGCTGTGGCTCCCCCTGCTGTGAGTTCCCCACTGCACACTCTGCCTGCCTGTCCCATGCATGCTTTTGTTCTTTTTTTGTTTGTTTGAAATAGGGTCTCACTATGTTCTGGGAAGGGCTGGCCTTGAACGTGTGCTCCTCCTGCCTTAACTTCCCAAGTGCTGGTATTACACGCATGTGCCACTATGGCTGGCCTGTAACGCATGCTTTCCGTATTTGGAGAGTGTCCTGTGTCTGAGGCTTGGTGGTGGCACCAAGCCCTGACCATTCTTTTGGCTCTCTCCCAGGGTAAGCGTGGCCGCCGCAGGGGAGGCTCTGATTCCAAGATGGTTGCCCAGCGGCACTCCCAAGCTCAGGCACTGCCTCCACCTCCTGCACCAGAGCCCCCAAAGCCTGCAGAACTGGTAAGGCCCTGATGGGCCGGGGGAAAGCACAACCCTAACCTTACCCAGTACCTACCCTGACCCACCCCGTTTGCCTCTGCAGCATGCCAGCGCCCTGGCGCCCTCATCACCTGCCGAAGCCATCTATTACTGGGTAGACGAGGACGAGCTAGTGAGTGGCCCCACCCTACCTGGATAAGCTTAGACACTGTAGATGCTTGGTTAACCCCAAAGAAGCGGCTGCTGTAATGGGCCTAATAAGGGAGCAACAAGGCATAGTAATGGATACTAGAATAGGATGAGCAGTAATGGGGAAGGAACAATATAGAATTAACATGTAAGGTGACAGTGCCTAATGTCAGATGAACCAACACTGATGACTAACACAGAACCGGCAAACTCAATGGTGGAGCTGATAGAGGAGCAGGGAGCATAGTGACCAGTGTTCATGCAGGATGAGCAGATATAGCCAGCAATTGATGGGACCTAATAGAGGATCAACAAAATCCTACTGGAAGTGGGGGTCAAAAACATTGTCTTGGTATTTGATTTCTCGAGAACAGCAGATACTGTGATGATACTGTGATGAAGCAGCCACAGTCCTAATAGTATTGAATGCCAGCTGGCACAATGATAGTGGCTAATATTGAACTTGCCAATGCTGAAGTGTGACAAATGGGGAGTCAGCAGACTAAGACTAGTGTGTAGCTAGCTCCCCCAATGGGACTAAAGGAGCACTACGAAGAGCACTGGAATGGGCATTGAGAATAGCCTCTCCTAGTCCTAGTGACAGCACCACCATTCCCCCCCACCCCAGCAGCCCTACACGAACCGCCGGCAGAACCGCAAGTGCGGGGCCTGTGCAGCCTGCCTACGGCGGATGGACTGTGGCCGCTGTGACTTCTGCTGTGACAAGCCCAAATTCGGGGGCAGCAACCAGAAGCGCCAGAAGTGTCGTTGGCGCCAATGCCTGCAGTTTGCCATGGTGGGTGGGGCAGGAAGGGTCAAGTGGATGGGATAGGTTGGGCCAGGTACTCCAGTGCTTGGGAGTGGTGGGCAGGCCTGTTAGATGGGTTGGGAGGTGCAGTAGCTCCAGCCAAGACATTGTGCTGGAGTAAATGACTCTAGGCTACACAGGCATTGCTAATGGGAGACTGGCAGGCTCAATGATGAGGGCTGATACATAAGGAAATTCTGTTCTGGGACTAATGGGAATTTATAGGCACGCTGAACAGGGAAGGGTGGGTGTGGTTGGTCAAGGTACTAGGTGGCCATAGTACCCCATCTCTCCTCACAGAAGCGGCTGCTGCCCAGTACCGGGTCAGGGTCCGAGGAGTGGGCAGGATCGCCCCCACTTTACCCTCGTCGAAAGAGGCCCGGTTCTGCTCGACGGCCCCGTCTGGCCCCCACTGTGAAGCCCCCTTTGGCTACGCACACAGCCCGACCAGGTCGTGCCCAGGCGCCACTGAAGCAGGAAGCAGGTGGTGGCTTTGTGCTGCCTCCACCTGGCACCGACCTTGTGTTTTTACGGGAAGGCGCCAGCAGTCCTGTGCAGGTGCCTGGCCCTGCTACAGCTTCTACAGAAGCTCCATTGCAGGTGAGGGCCCCACTGTACCCTTCCCTTCCCACTGCCACCCAGGCTCCTGCCAGGGAGCTGAGACCATGTCTGCTGCCATCCTCCCTCATGCAGGAGGCCCAGTGCTCTGGCCTGAGTTGGGTTGTGGCCTTACCTCAGGTGAAGCAAGAGAAGGCAGATGCCCACGAAGAGTGGACACCAGGCACAGCCGTCCTGACTTCTCCCACATTGCGGCCTGGCTGCCCTAGCAAGGTGGGGGCAGTGATGGATGTTCTGTTGGTGCCATAATGGGTGGTCTGTAAGCAGAGTGATAGTGATCTGTGATGGTAGCACTGTGAGAGAGTAATAGGTGTGCTGATGGTGGCTGTTCTGCACAATTATCCACAGGCAACTAGCTTTCCCTACTTTGCTGCCCAGTTAACAGGAAAATGGAGACCAGTGAGGAATGGTAAAGGATTATAGGTACAAGCTGGCATCTCTGTGCTGAACTGTGAAGGAAGTGAGATCTGTCAACACGATGACAGGTTGGCTGTAGGGACATTACTCAGTCCAACCCTGTCCTTCTAACTGCTGCCCTTTCCCACTTCTCCCAGGCAGTAGACCCGGGCCTGCCACCTGTGAAGCAAGAGCCACCTGACCCTGAGGAGGGAAAGGAGGAGAACAAGGATGGCTGTGTCTCCGAATCGGCCCCAGAGGAGGAGGCAGGAGGGGCTGGCACACCTGTGGTCAGTGCTGGGGGACACCCGTCCCTGCCCTGATCTTGCCTTAGCCCCTCCAGCCATGTTGACCCATGATGTTAATTCTTCCCTAGATCACGGAGATTTTCAGCCTGGGTGGAACCCGCTTCCGGGACACAGCAGCCTGGTTGCCAAGGTGTGCCCCACACAGTGAAGGGTGGGGATGGGGTGGGTGCCGGTCAGATGTGGACCCTGAAGTTTGAAAGTGCATCCAGCAATTTGGCTGGTTGCAGAGGGAGATAAAGACCCACCCACTGTGCTGTTCACAGCTAGTGCAGAGGGGTTTGCAGCACCCTAGAGATTTCTGCAGAAACTCAGTGCAGTACCATTCCAGATCAGGATCTCTTTTTGGGGGAGAGAGAGAAGACCCGATCATCTGATAAGATTTGAAAGAAAAACAAATACGGAGAATCTGTCCCTACCACCCTAAGAAAATCCTGTAAGGGCCAGACTTAATAATGTATAAGCTCTTACTTAGAGGATCATCATTTGAGGTCTTGAAGACCTTTGGAGTCTCTTAAGAGACCACTGGGTGTCCCTGACACTGGGAAGAGTATATATCACAGATAGTGCCAGGCTGGCCTGGATTGTGGGATGGGTAGGGGATGTGGGTCTTGAGCTCACTCCCTGGGTGCATACAGCTGCATGACCTCTGACTTGTCCTATGCCTCCCAGAGCAGCCTCTGTGGAGGGGCTTGGGCTATGTCTCTTGAGCCCTTCCTGTTGAGGTTACTGTTTCAGGTACTATGCAGAACTTTTCCGTTAGGCCTGACAATAGGATAAAGTGTAGATGTCTGTAAGGGCTGAGACGATGGGAAAAAGACAGGGGAATGCTGACTCCTACAGAAAGCCTTGCACAGAACCTCAGAGACAGGCAGCAGGAACTATTAGCTAAGCACCTGAATTGCCTTGTTCCTTCAAACCAGTTCCAGCAGACCAGAAACTGCTCCAGGTATACCTTGGGTATGACATAGTTACTGACTGAGCCTCTGCTGAGTGCACAGCAGTTTGAGGGGCCTAGTGGTGACAGCATTGAGTCTTATAAGACTTGGCCTTCCGAAGACACAGGATCCCTCCTTGAGCTTAACATTTCCCTGTATGCAAAATAATCACGTTACAGAGAAAATGCTGGGCTGTCTGAACTGGTAATATTTAAAAAGAAAGAAAAGAGATACAGGATAATTAAGTGGTAATGGGTGGAGGATTCAGAATAGTAGGAAATGGTTTTGTGATGCTCCATTTTGTGCATAGCAAACCTCATTCAACATACAGACCTGCTCCCTCTTCTCTAGGTCCAAGGGCTTTAAAAAACGTGGAGCTAGAAAGCAGTAGACTGGAGGCTTCTGCAGACTGTAGAACTCAAGGTGATATTTGCAGACCGGCTTCACAAGACAACCCTGATCTCCTAGGGACTGGACCATAGATTGGTTGCAGGGCTTGTGTGTATCAACCCTAAAAGGAAAACTTCCCAGCAAACTTGAGCAGGCCTACTCAGTACTTCAAACTTAACAGGACCCAGCTGGAAGGAAAGTCAGAATAGAAAGTTGGTCCATCTGCTTCTCCCAAAAGGAGAGATTGCATGGAGGGGTTGGGGAGATGGTATAGGGAAGGGGATGCAACTAAAGCCACCACAAACAGCCTAAATAAGCCATCTTCATAAATTAAGTGGCTTCTGATGAGACCTGGCAGTGTCTTTAAACATTTTCTCAGGGAGACAACAATTGAAAATGCAATGTGAATAAATGAGGAAAGGAAAGAAACTTCTGTCTATTGAGCTTCTATGGATCCAATGTTTTGAATCCTCAAAGCAGTCTTTAGGCAGCATTCATCTGTGCAGTTTTGCAGATGAAAAAACTGAGACTCAGATGAACTTTCCTAATGTCAAACAGCAAGTTGGTAAAGCTAGAATTGTACTGGGGCTATAAAGGCTTTGTCCTTTAAGGCACTAAACTGTTAACTGCAATCCTATGTGCAATAATATGTAATATTGCAGGAATAGTTTTCAGTGACTTTGAAAATAGAAAATGGATTACTGTAAATAATGTATAAATCCATTATACTCTTGCCCTTAGCATGGTTTAAGGAGTGCCAAAGCTATTTGGATAGGGTCACCTTGTTTGCAGAGCAGCTATTCTTGTAGAAACTGGTTTCACCATAGGCCCCATGTGTTGCATAGTAGTCTTCACCCCTAGAAGATGTCTTCTCCATTGCCTGCTGTCCATTTTGCTTGTCAGACTGACTCCCCAACCTCAGAGCAGTCTTTGGAACTAAAGTTGCCAGCATGGCCCATCTCTCCTGATAACAGGTGTCTCCTGCCTTCTCATGACCTCTCTGCTTGGTTCTTGCCACTCAACCCAGATGTCTACTAGGAGGCTAATTCCTGCCTCCAGTTCTGCTCCAAGGCCAATCTTGGCTCAGCTTTACCTCACTCAGTGTGCTTCATTTATAAAATGCCAAAAAGATCAGACATGTAATTTGTTACTTAGCTTTATAGGGCCAAGACTGACAGTGCCTCCTTAATTTTTTTATTCTCCCTTGTTCACCCCCTTGCCTTACCTACTCCCAGCCCTGTATTGGTAGTTAAGTCAGATATGAATTAGTCATTTCCCATTTGTAACTCAGAAGATACAGTTCTCTGCCACTGTCTCCTGTTCCTCTGCCTTGCCTTATTTAGTCCAGTCCCAGCCAAGACTGGGTAATCTGTTACTGCATTTTTGTCCCTAGGGTCCAATACCTAACCCTAGTACTCTTGTAATTCTGACAGTGATGTTCTCAGGAAAATTTATTTGACTGGCATTCTGACTCCTGAGTGCAGAGTCTGATTACCATTTGAGTGAATTAGGGTACAATCAGAAGAGCAGAACCACCAAGATACACATGATACACATGTGTATTTTAAGGGATTTGTCAGAGGGATTTGAACCTGTGTAATTATGGGAGCTGGTTAAACAGTCTCTGTAAGGCTGTTGTCTGCATCTAATGCTGGAGCTTGAAGTCTGCAGGGAGGCAGTCGGAAAGGGAAGATGGATGTAAAGTATGGGAGACCGAGGACACATTGGAGCCCACGAGCAAGAGTCAGCACCAATGAGAATGGCCTGGAACCTATGTCAGTCTCTCGTCGCCTCCTACTTCGATGATATGGGTATTCTGCAGAAGAAACTGGTGCCTTTCCTCATAAAATTAATGCATCTGGCCCAGGATTAGAGAGGCTGATGGAAGATCCCAGGGAAGGTGGAGCAGCTGCAGGCCTGGCTGCAGGCCTATCTGCTGCCCCACACCAAAGAGGTGAGCCAGCAAATAAGTGACAGCATGCATGAACTGCAGCAGCACATGGTGTCTTTGCACCAGTCTTCCAAGTGTAAAAAGAATATGCAGCTTCTTCACTTCTGCTCTCCAGTTCTCAGGCAAAATGTCTCTTGTGGCCTGACCTAGCCAGCAGCACACTAAGAAGGGAGTTCTGGGAAACAGCCTAGCCAAGGTGACATGTTACAAAGCCACCCTGCCATGAATCAGCTTCCAAGGGTTTCGCTGCTCATCTGAGAATAACTTGATAAAACTACGTTGCTGAAAATGCAAAGCTGAAGACTATAGATTTCATGGTGACTACAGCAAGTACAGAATTTCACCCAGCTCACCCAGAACAAACTTGCTGGTCTTGGCTGTTTTTGTGCTGTTCAAGTATTGAGAACCTAGCCCCTGGTAGGCACTGTACTTAATACTGGGATACAGAAATTAAAAAGATATGGTCCGTGCAATTTGATGTATCAATGTGTATGACACGTGAATGGATTTCCAAATTTATCTTGGAATGTAATGCTGAAAATACACATTTCAAGAAAGTATGGGGAAGCCAGTCTTTGTGAGAACTTTGTTGGGGCAAAAATTGGAAATTTAGTTTCTAACTCTTAAGCAGGTCTATTTAAAAATTACTTTTAAATGATTTTTATTGTCCCATTTATTGATTTGTATGTTTAGCATTTCTTTGGTGTGTGTCTTGATGGTGGTAACCGCGGTGACTGCCGTGGAGAAACTAGCATAGTGGGTGGCAGGATCAAGATCAGTTCTTTGGAAGGATCCAGGCACATCACTTCTGTAGGCCTTCGAGGGGTGGCTGAAATCAGGCACCTGATGCTGCACACCTGGCCCAGCCCTCCCATATCTCCAGGGGCCCGCCCTGGGGGTCAGTTCTAGACTGAAGTCATCTGGCCATCCGGGACTCACTGCTGCTGGCCTGGCAGCTCCGGGGCGGGGCCTCAGCACAATGCTGGTTCCTGAGCTAAGCTCAGAAGGAAGCAACTCCCACTTCATATAGTGGAGAAAAAGGCAACACTGAACCGGAGTTATACTGCCAGGCCTGCCCAAGGTGAGGGTGCAGCATGACAAGCTCAGAACCAACGATGGGACTTCTGACTGCAGCTGGCTGTTGGCCCAGGCTTCCCTGTGGCCTCTGAAAACTCATTCCAATGGGCAGCTCTGAACATCACATCAGTGACCCTTCCCCAATCTCGCTGGGGTGGAGGGTGCCTGGCACCAGTTTCATTGTCTCTTTTCCTGGAGGGTGTATGTGTAGGGGGATTGCTTCTCCCAGGCTCATTAGTGGCCCAGAATTCTTAAGACAGATGCAAATATCCAGGAGCCACAGCTCTGCAGGACACTGTCCAGGGAACCCAGGAAACTTCCTAACTTCTTTCTTTTTTGTTTGTTTCAGGCTACGTAAACTCTTAACAGTAAATGAAAATGAGTATTTTACCGAACTGCAATTGAAAGAAGAAGCATTATAGGAGGAAAAAAAAATAATTAAAAGAAATTATTAGAAGAAAGACTTATTTTGTGGCTGAAAAGCTGAACCAGCAATTCAGGAAATGGAATCCAAATCTAGAAATGTACCACATAGAAAACCCGAAGCAGGTGGATTACAAAGAATTAAGGAATGCTAATTTACTGCAGCCTTAAGAGGGTGTAAACATTAGCCGTATGGTGGTTGTTAGTATGCCTCAGTGACTGGCTTAGTTACTGATTTTTTTTCCTGTGATCTAGTTAGTGTTCTATGTTGCCCCCAGTTTAGAATGGGAGTACCAAAGTGTCATTTTTAATTGGCTATTAGGTACTAACTACCATCTTGCTCTTGATGGGAAATACAACTCTGGTCTCCACCTGTGCTGAGAGCCGGGTCCGGTTTCCTGATCTGTGTTGACAGTTCTGACTGGTATCCTGATGCTCAGGAACCGATTACCTGGAGTTCTGAGCACCATCCTTACCCTGGTCCACAGTGACCTCGATTCAGACTTTTTTTTAAAAAAATTGTGCCCAGCCAGGTCACATGAGTGCCCCCACCAGCCCATTTGATCTGCCCCCTTTCCTATGGTAACCATAAGTCTAAGCCCTGGTTTCTGCCCAGTGCAGTAGAATGACTTTATTAAGAAATTTATTATTACTCTTTGGATGATTTGATAAAGCACTTTGGCTCCCTGGGCCTTGAATCTGTTTCAGTGTAAAATGAGGATAATACCTGCTGTTCCATCAACCCTGTAAGATATTTGTCAGGCTCAAAGGTTGTATCTGTGAAAATATCTTGCAAATTGTAAAGAACTACACAAATACAAGGTTGTCCTGTGATGATTATTATCGCCATCATCGAGAATAACCTAGGTACAAAATTCAGCCTGCCCACAAAATTTCCACTAGTCTTCCTTGTGTTTTTAGACGGATCACAGTCTGTAAATAGAGTGGACTGGAATTATAATTAGACCTTCAACTTTCCTCAGGTTAAAGGGTTTTACCCGGCCATTCTGAGTCCTAGAGAAAGGGAGCCAGGATGGTGTCAGTCTGGCCAGGGGCAGGAACTCAGCTGGGGCGGAGACTCAACTCCTGGGCTGCAAGAGGAAGTTTCGAGTGCTGGCGTCTGTGGGCCCCATGGCAACGAGACCGACTTCCGCTTGATCCACCCACCTCCACTGCCTTCAGTGCGAGATGCACCTTGGCAACCAGACCTCTGCGTTAGTAGCGGAGGCGAGTTCCGCAGGTCACTGGTTTCTAACGGGCAACATACCAGCGGGAGTCGAAAATGTACAGCCTCGTACAGCGGGAGGTTAAGGGCCCGACTCCCAACGTGGTGATCATGGTAAGCTAAAGATAGGGATGCAGAATCCTGCAGTTTTCTCCATCTCCTGGCTGTCCAGCCTAGCACAGCGCACTCTGTGCCCCAGTTGGGGTTTTTCCTAGGACAGCAGGTGCTGGATACAGAGGCTTGAATTTTAAAAGAAACATAAAGTCGCTCACCTATCTCTTCCCTCACCCCCTTATCCCCTATCATTCTCTTCCCCCTCCCAACCTCCAGTCACAGTACATAGTCTATTTGTGGAATCGCTACTTGAGATCTTGGGGATTTTCAGTCTCCAAGACACGGAAATGGCACTGGATGGGAAGCAGATCTGGGATCTGGGCAGGTGGTGATTCAACATAATAATCTTGGACTGATCCTGTGACCCTAGGAAAATCATCTGTGGAAGGGGAATTGAATTGTGAGGGGTTGTGTGTGGCTATAGAACCTTTCCTGTGCCAACTCAACCAGTAACTGGGTAGGGGACAGAAGTACCCATGCAGACTGCACCAGGTGGTTGTCTCCAAGGTTAGGGTGGTAGGCCATGCGAATGGTGGGTGCTGCAGAACTTGATCATGCTCAGAAACCATGAAATACTGGTCTAAGCACCTATTGTCCTTTGTTCCTACAAACTAGTTTCTGCAGGCCAGAAAATCTGCCTCTTGCTTGAGTTCTATGCACTGCAACATGGAAGATACAGAAGTGAGTCCAGTGGCCCTGGGAAGTTTACTCTTCAGTAAGAAGCATGATCCCTGCCTTCACAGAGCTTATACTCTAGTTGCAGAACCAACTTGCTCATCCATGAAGCATTAAGTATTAACAGTAAATTATAATCTATATTCTCTGTAATGGTAGTTTGTGGAAAAAAGATCAAGAATAATGAAGAATACAGTTGTATTATTCTCCACTGTACACATAACATTTCAGTCCACCTACAGACTGCTTCTTCTGTAGGTCCAAGGACTAAGATATGGGACTGGAAAGCAGTAGAAAGGAAGCTTCTTTAGGCTCTAAGGTTCAAGCTGATAATCCAGACAGATTTAATGAAGGACAGAAACCAATGTTCCTTGGGTCCTATATTCAAACATAGTGCTTGGGAGCTCAGCTATTGGTTGGGTGCTGTTATGTTGGAAAACAATAAAAAACAACAAAAAATACCCCCAAGTCAAAAAAGCAGGTCTGTAGGCCAGGGATTTAGCTCAGTGGCACTGCACCTGCCTCGCAGGTGCAAGGTCTGGAGTTCAGTCCTAGGTACAAAAAAAATAATAAAATAAAGTTAAAATAAATAAATAAATAAAAAGGCAGGCCTATTAAAGACTTGTGCTTATAAAAGAATTAGGAGAAAAAGGAAGAGGCCAGACTTGGTGCATATGTTCCTCAGGTATCTGAGTGTTATAAGAAATATAAATGTTGGAGGGTAACAGAGTCATGTTAGAGGAAGAATTAAAGCCACCAGGAGATAAATCTTGCACCCTAAACAAGTCTCCAGGAGAAAAAAATTAAAAATGGACTGTGAATATTCACTAGAAGGACATTTATCTTGCTCATATGACAAATGAAAAAATTGAGACTCAGTGAAATGCTCAACACTGCTTGCAATGGATGGAGACCAGAATCAAACTTAGAATGAAGGTATTTTCTTTTTAAAACATTAAACTGTCAACTGTACTTCTGGAAACTATAACAGTAACAAAAGCCTTTAATGATCTTGACAGTACAAAGTCATTAATCCTGTGTTATTCTACTGTCAGCATGTTTCAGATCTTCAGTGTCCAATATGGTAGCCACTAACGACACATGGCATTTTTTTTTGAGAGAGACAAAGCCTTGCTTTGTACTGCAGGCTAGGCTTGAACTCACTATGTAGTCCAGGCTGCAAGAGGAAGTTTCGAGTGCTGGCAAACTCCTGCCTCAGTCTCCTGAGTGCTGGGATTACAGGTGTATGCTGCCATGCCTTTCTCACACATGACTTTTGACCACTTGAACTGTCCCTAGAGTCACATACTGAAATGAGAATATCTTGGATATATTGGTTAAATAGAAATATATTATCAAAATTAATTTGTTTCTTCTCACTTTTTAAATGTAGCTACTAGAAATTACATATATGTTTTATATTATATTTCTATTAAGTAATGCAGATTTTGAGCAATGACAAGATAGCCTGGATTGGCATCACCTGGCTAAAGAACTCCAGGTCATACTTTATTCATCTGGAAACTGGATCCTTCCCAGACCAGTCTTGCTAGAATGCCCCAAGCCTTAAAAGGCTCCCTGGTCCTCTAGCTGCCACTCATGCTGTTTTTCGCCACTTCTCACCCCTGTTTCTCTCTTTGGATAAAAGGTATCAAATAGCCTAGTTTCTGTCCTGACAACTCAAGATAGTTGCTTATAGATGATCTTAGTTCATGATTTCTATTTTCAGCCCACATGTATACCAGGAGCCTGAGTGCCTGCTATGTCCCTGCTCTGCTTTACTGTCACGGACTCTGCATTCACAAAATGCCAAAAATACTAGAGAATAGTAGTTAGCTGGCTCCAAATTGTTCTAAAATAGATTATCTACTTCTCATATAACATCTTCTGTTTCCCTTCCACTTCAGACTGGCCTCATCTTGTTCAGTTACATGTAGGAGCCCTATATGACCCCAACCCCTAAATCTTTTCATCAAGCTATCTTCAAATGTTTGTTTTCTTTTCCTAGGAGATTTTATCACAAATACCAAACACCAATATTCTGACACTGATAAGTTTTAAATATAATTGATTGGGTTGACTCTGCTTCATAAGTTCAAGAATTTTTTACTGTGAATCAGTATCCTCAACACTCACAAACTACCTAAGAATGACTGAATAAAACTGTGGCCAAAAATACAAGCTTGCGTTGGAAGTGTAGCTCAGTGCTAACACGTTTGGGTTCAATCCCCAGGACTAAATAAATGAATAAGAAAGTAAAGAGAACATAAAGCTGAAAATATTAATTCCATGGTGGCTCCAGGAGGTACAGAAATAGTATCAAATCCACCCAGAAACATTTATCTATTCACTCACCCATTTGTATTGAGAACCTGACTGAGGTAGGAATTGCTCTCAATGCTAGGAATACAAAAATGGCGAAGGTATACATACTCTATAAGATTTTGTTTCAAATGTATTCAAAATGTGCATGGATTTCCAATCTTTTAATGGATATTTGTATAAAAACAATACATTTACAGAAATTGATGCTACCCCATAATTTCAGGAGCAAAGCCTTTGCATCCAAACTTCTGGAAACCATAGAATTACAAATAATGTTCTACCACAGCTCCCCCGCCCCATTTTTCTTTTCCTTACTCTCCCTCCTTCCTCTCTTCATTGCTTCTTTCCTTCTTAGTTCTTCATTGTCACAACTCTCTCTCTCACATCCTCCCCCCCCCCATATATATAGCCTGTAGACTTAGATGGTAGCTCCTTTTCATTGAAAATATTTTGGACTTGATTGTAGCCAAAAGGCCGAGAAGTGATCATTGAAAATATTTTGATGGTGGTGACTGTGGTGTAATAATATGGAATAGTGGGTGGCAAGATCAAGGTAAGGAATGAAAAGCCATCTGATTTGTTTTTTTTAGGTAGGGTCTCACTATATATATAGTTCAGGCTGGCTTTGAACTCACTATGTAGTCCAGTCTGGTCTCATATGTGTAGCAATCCTCCTGCCTCAGCCTCCCGAGTGCTGGAATTACACCATCATGCCTGGCTAAAGACCTCTAATTCTTGTTCTATCTGGGTCTACCTTTACTATTTGAAGCACCTTGGGCACATGGGCTTGATCAAATATTCTCCAGGGTCCTATATGAAATTTATAATTTCAAATAACATTTTAAAAACATAACCCACAGGACTGGGGATTTAGCTCAGTGGTTCCAGCACCTACCGTGCAAGCGCAAGCTCCCAAGTTTGATCCCCAGTACTGAAAAACAAAACAAGAAAAATATAACCCACAACTTACAACAAACTATGATTTGACTTTTTTTTTTTCATGATGGTGCAAAAGCAATACACATTCAATACAAACTGTACTTTGAATTTTGAATTTGGGTCTTTTTAAAGGTGTTATGGCTAGTATCTAAATGTCCACTTAAAACCTCCTATACTCATAGGTGGGGCTTTTCAGAGGTGGCTGCATCTAGGGTGTGTGAATATGGATTATGGATGTGTGATAACTCGATTAGTCTACTGATTGGTTTACCATGAGTCTGGGTGTGGCTGAATGGATTTACTGAAGACAGAAGCCCCACCCTGGATGTAGGTGGCACCAACCAATAGGCTTGTACCCTGGACAGAATATAAAGGGAAAGGGAGGCTCACTGCTTTGCTGCCTCCTGCCTTTCCTTCCATGGACTGTTTGTCCTCTGCCACAACCCTCTGCCATACCACCTTGCCTTGGAACCAGCCTACTTTGGACTGAAACCTATCAACTGTGAGCTATATTAAACTGTTCCTCCTTTAACTTATGAATGTCAAAAGTATTTTGTTTCACAATGAAAAAATAACTAAGATGCAAGTCTAGCAATAAACAGTGTGATAATCTCAAGATGCTGGGCAGAGTATTAAGTCATAGCTTTCAGCAGACCATAAGATTATGAGGGTGAATATGAAATACTCTCCATAGTGTATTGTGTTGCTAAGCTGTGATGTTCAGTGGTTTAGGTGTGTTAAATACATTTTTTTAAACTTAGGAGATTTTCAACTTACAATGAATTTGTCAGGTAGTAGCCCCATCATAAGTCAAGGAGCATCTGTATTTGAGACTAACGTGATCACATGTTAAGTATAAGCTCAAAGAATGAAATAGGTTACTTCTTAGGTGATTAAGCTGTTTTCAGTTTTAACAGGATATATCCATTTTTTATGGCCAATTTTATTTAGCATGAGTATGATTATTGGTAGAGGTCATGATTAATTGAAAATATACTATTGACATTTGGTTTATTGTAAGTAATAGTTGCTTTTTTGTTTTAAGAGAGCCAAGCCTCCCAAAGGCTCAGGGATGAAGCAACATCTGGAAAGAATCCAATGCAGCCACCAGAAACACCATGCTATTTTGGCTTCCATTAAATCAATTGAGCAGGATCGCCTCAAAGTTGAGTGGGACCAGCACATTGATCGCAAATTTTTTAACAGCCTTGTGCGAGCAAGAATTAATGATGCCATGCAAGCGTTTATCATCAACACTGAAGAAAGGCGAAATAAGTAAGGCTGCAAACCTGGTGGCCCATATTATGAAACATTTCTGAAACCACACCTTGATGTTGGCCTGTCAGAAAATCAATTGTAAGATGAGCATGGTGGTGCAGGCCTGTAATCCCATCCCTCTGGTACAGTATGTTGCAATGATACAAATGCAAGCTCACCCTGGGCAAACAGCTTAATGACTTAGTAAGGCCTTGTCTCAAAATGGAAAATAGAAAAAGCCCTGGGAATGTAGCTCAGTATGAAAGCCCTGGATTCAACCCCCAGAACCACACACACGCATGCACATGCATGCACACACACAAACACACACTCACAAATTCAAGTATAGTCAAGATCATAGTTAAATCAGTAGCTATTTCTTATAAATATTTTTACTTTTGATAGAAAACAAAAGAATACATTGTTTTACATTTTGCTTCTTTAATTGAAATCTGTCCATTTTACTTCTTTTGTTGAAAATACATCTTTCATACTTCATCTGTATATGATCAAATAAAATATGGCACAGATCAATGTCTTATTTTATGGAGGACTACAATGATTTTTTCCTGTTACAAAGTTTATGATTTGACAATTTTGAAATTTATTATAACAAAAATCAATAAATGGCATGACAGGTTTTTTTTTTCTCTTTGTTTTAGGCTACGTGAACTTCTAGCATCAGAAGAAAATGAGTATTTTATGGAAATGCAATGGAAAGAAGAAACCATTGAGGATAAAAAAGATAGAATGAGAGAGAAAATCAGATTATTGAAAGAGAAGAAAGAAAAAGAAAGACAAGATTTTGTGGCTGAAAAGTTAGACCAACAATTCAGGTAATGGAATAGTGAAAACACATAGATTCTGAATTTGGCATATTAAAAAGGATTTAGAATTAACAGTAATTCTAATGTTAATTTACAGTAAATTATAGGTGGGTATACACAGTAATCACTTTTAAGCTCTGCTAAATATATTATACATAACTGAAAACACAGGTACTGAGTTTGTGTGAAAACTCAGAGTGTTCTAAACTTGCTTCCCAATTAGAATTAAGTACCAAGTAAGATTTTGTTATTGATTTTGGCTATTAACCTCATTCTTGCTGTTGTCAGGAAGTTCTTTTAAAGCCTTGTCCTAGGAAGTCTTTGATAAAACTGGGCTTGCTTCCTACTACTGTAGTCTTTATCTGTGCCGAATGTGTATTAGGTTCCCTGTTCTTTATTGAATGCCTATATTCTTATCCTCAGGGTCTGATCCCTTGGACTTTTGATCCACTTCCTGACCCATACCTATGACCCATATTTAGTTTTCAGATCCTGGGCCTTCAGTGTATTTACCCTGATCCTGTGGTTGCCTGCATCTGCCTTTTCATCTTCCTCTTCCATTTTAGGATGCGCTGAGTCTATATGCTAATTTCAGGCCAGTGCTGTGCACTTATAGTCGGAAGGTCTGTAGGAAAGACCATCTTCTGAGATAACCTATAGCATTACATCATAAAAGTTGGCTGCATGTTTTTAGCATCACAAACTAAGAGATGCCTTATTCTTACACCAAAGATATTCTGAAAATTCTCAATGCCTCCTTAGAGCTGCAGCTCTTAGAGCGAAAACATACTTCTAATTTTTATTTATTTATTTATTTATTTATTTATTTATTTGGTACTGGAGATTGAACTCAGGACCTTGCACTTGCGAGGCAGGTGGTGGCACCACTGAGCTAAATCTCCAGCCCGTAATTTATAATTTAATTATATTCCTCAGCCATATTTTTAGTGTGTCTTGTACTTCTAAGGGGGTGATAGAATGCTGTCTTATTTCTGAGGCTTGTTTGTTTGGTTTGTTCATTTTGCTTCTTTCAATGCTGTGATGATTACATAATGTGACCCATGGAATGTCCCAAATCATGCACTCCATGTGCCTTTTAATTTTAGAGTAACTGATTAAGATTTTATCTTCAGAAAAGATTTTAAAAATTCAAATTTTACCCAGAAGTGTTATAACATAGTCATTAGCATTCATTCAGTAAAATTTTTGAGCCTCTCATTTGGACTCTGTGATAGAAAAATAGATTGATTGGTATAGGACAAATTAACGTCACTTAGGTCATCAGGTTACCAATTATGAGTGGGCAAGTGTGTGGGGGAAGCTGGATTCAAGAACAGATGGTCCAAGAGTAATATAAGCCCCGAGTTAAAGATCTGGCAGAATACAGAAGGAATACATGCATCTGTTTTTCACAGTATTAAAAATTTAAATAGTTCAGAAATCCAAAGGTCACCAGGTGACAACCAGACACGTGGAGGGATCGAAGAAAAGCTTTTGAAATCTCTCTATTATTGGTAGAAATGCCGTGAAGTTGCTGTTAATAATACAGACTGGCCTAATCCCTCCTACAAGAGGCCTGCAGGAGAAGTAAGCTACTGCAGGGAGTAGTGGGTACAGGTTGTAGGGGAAGCAGCTGAAAGAGGGCCACGAAGAAAACCAGAGTAAGAATATGTAGGGCCAGAGGGACTTGCCACTTCCCCTGTCCTGCAGATAGGAAATGGAGTTTCACAGATAGAAGTTTGCCTAGGTCTTGAAGCTTATAGGGCCAAACCAGGGTCAGATTTAGATTTTCCAGCCTATATAAAGTATATCCTTACACCCTATTCTCAGGTGGTCTTGGACATCTTCCCTACTTGCTGTGAGGTAGAAGATGCTGAGAAGATAGGACACTAGCAAAGTGACTCTCAGTGGCCTATTCATACTTTCTATTCCTTACAATTGTTTCTTGGTATATTAAGAAAAAAGGAATGCTCATAAGGGATTTGTGCTTTTAAAAATTAATGAATTTAGCAAAATTAGTGAATTTAGACTTCTATGAGTTTTTGCTAGTTAGATGAGTTGTTACTATTTTTAAAGAAATAAACTCATTCTGCAGTAGTGTATTTCATCCAGAAGCAAATTATTTTCAGTAGTTTTAATGCAATACAGCCAACTCTTTGATAACAGAGCAGCAAACATATTTTTTTTTTTGGTACCAGAGATCAAACTCAGGACCTTGTGCTTGGAAGGCAGGTGGCAGAACCACTGATCTAAATCCCCACCCCAAGCAAACATATTTTCGAGTAAGGATACTATATTAGGTCACATTACTGAAAATATAAATGAAGCTTTAAGAAGTAAATAAAGCAAAATAATTTTTCTTCTATTTATTTTTATAATCTATGATATAACTATAACACAATATATTTGTCTGTTTGCCAGGTTATAGGCATTTGGTTAATTTCCAGTTTGGACTCTTATGAAGAAAGCTTCTATGAATATTCCTATCTTTGAGTGGATATATATACACGTTCACTTCCCTTAGGTGAATACTCAGTGAGATTCCTAAAATATTTGATACCTGGAGTGAATCATTTTCAGTGATCCTAGTCATCTATACAGCAAAATTATTTTCAGTAATAATAACAAGATGAATAATGACAAAAAAGATAGCCAATTATTTCTTTTTTTAAAAAAGTTTTTAATTTTAAAACAATTGTATAGTCTTGGAAAGTGCAAAGATAATACAGAGGTCCCAGGTACCCTTCACCCACTTACCCTCAATGGTTGCATCTTGTGTAACTGTAGTACAGTATTGGAGGAAGTAGACAGCAGTGCAATATGTGTGTGTGCTTGTGTGAGAACCACCACATTCAAGATACACATCAATCTGCTCAGTGCAGTGGTTCAGGAGTGTAATCCCACCTACTTGAAAAGCTAAAACAGTAGGATCACAAGTTCAAGGTCATCCTGGGCCACTTAGAAAGACACTGTAAAAAATTTTTAAAGGTCGAGGGATATAGTTAAGTGGCAGAGCATATCCAAGGCCTTGGGTTCAATCCTCAGTACCAAAAAACAAAAAAGTGTCTACAATACTTGACTCCTACAACTTAGAGAAGAAAAGGTTTATTTTAGCTCACAGTTTGTAGAGATTTCAGTCTGTAGTCAGGTGGCTCCAAGGCAAGGTGGCATGGCAGAGGGACATGGCAGGCAAAAAGCAGTGAGCCATCAAGGGAGGATATACTCTTCCAGGCCACACCCACAATGACTCACCTCTTCTCGCTGGACTTCACCTTCCAACATCAGCTATAAACCCATCTGGGCTAATTGGGTATCACACACCCACAATCCAGTCACCTCCCCAAAGCTCCACTTACGAGTGCCTGAGGCTTTAGAGAGTGTCTTAGTTACTTTTCTCATTGCTGAGACAAAATACCCAACAAAGTTAAAGAAATAAAGGTTTATTTCAGTTCACAGTTTGTAAAGGTTTCAGTACATAATTAGCTGGCTCCAAGATAGAGCAGCATGACAGAGAGGAGAAATAGTCCATGGCATGGCAGAGCGGGCAGAAAACAGCAAGCAGCAGCAATAGCAGAAGTTGCCCTTATATTTTGTCTAGGCTCTAATCTTATTGATTAGTGCCACTCCCAGGGTGGGGCTCTCTTAATCCAAGCATCCCATAATCTAGATCCAGCTACCTCTGAAAAGCCCCACCTATGACTGCATGAGGCTTTGGGGGCACATCTAGATAGAAGCCATTACAGTGGGACATCTAGATATAAGCCATAACAAACAATAAAGAAGAAAGGAAATACCCAAGCATCCATCA
This sequence comes from Heterocephalus glaber, assembly GCF_053883595.1. Classification (NCBI taxonomy): domain Eukaryota; kingdom Metazoa; phylum Chordata; class Mammalia; order Rodentia; family Bathyergidae; genus Heterocephalus; species Heterocephalus glaber. Next base: position 31,450,018 of record NW_028258142.1, read on the forward strand.
CCAAGGACCTTTCCCTGCTGCTACCCTTTTTCCCTCACCTCAGTCATCTACAGCATTCCTAACCCTTGTCAACCACTAAATATTTACTTCTATAATTTCATCAATTTTTAAAATGTTACATAATTGGAATCATTATATGTGATTTTTTTGAGGTTGGCCTTTTCCACTCAATGTGATAATGCTTTGAAGGCCTTCCAAGTTGTTGCTAGTTTGTCTTTTACTGCTACATTAAATGGATGAATGTACTTGTTTGTTTAAACCATTCACTTACTGAAGGACATTTTGGTTGTTTTTAGTTTGAGACTACTTTAAGTGAATTTTAAAGAAATATTTGTGTGTTTAGGTTTTTGTGTAAACATAAGTTTTTATTTCTTTAGGATAATTGCCATATGCTATTTCTGGGGCATATATATATAAATAGACCCTTGAGTTACAACCAGCTTGACATGCAAATGACTTGGGTTATGACTAGAATTTTAGTTTTAACTTACAAACAAAGTCTTGAGTTATGATCCAAATGCCGGACACTTGTACTTCCAGATGGTCTCAGATACAGATTTAGCCCTTAAAGAGTTCTGGAAGGAACATTACAACATCCCTTCCTATGTGGGGTTAATTGCGGAATCCTGGGCCAATGTCTCTCTAAGGACACTGAGATCTGCCTGTATACAGGAGAGAGACTTTGAAGGATGTGTACAGGAGCCTGAGCCTTCAATCGACCAACTTGAGTTACAATCAGCTGTCATGAATAAATTGAGTTTATAAGTCAAGTGTCCACTGTATTTAATTTCTTAAAGAAATTGCTGAATTTCTAGAGTGTCTGTACTGCTTTTTATTCCCACCAGCAATGTATGAAACAAGTAGTATTACCATATCCTTGTCAGCTTTTGGTATTGTCAATTTTTTTTTTAATCAGTACTACAGATTGAACCTAAGGCCTTTGTACTGAGCTACATCCCCAGTGATTTTTTATTTTTTTATTTTGAGACAGGGTCTCACTAAGTTGTTAAGTTGTCCAGGATGAGCTTGAACTTTCAATCCTTCTACCTCAGCCTCCTGAGTTCTAGGATTACAAATGTGCACCATCATGCCCAGTTTGTCACTATTTTTATCATAGCTATTCTAATAGGTTTGTAGTGATACCTCAACCTGAGCTTATGTGGCATTTCCTTAATGGTTGGTGATATTGAACAACTTTTTGTGTGCTTATTTGGCATCTGTACATCCTCTTTTATGAAATGTCTCTACTGCTTTGTCCATTTTCTAATTAGATTGTGGTTTTTTTAGCTGTTAATTTTTGAGAGTTCTTAAAATATTCTCGAGTCTTATGTCAGATATGTGGCTTAGAAAATATGTTTTCCTAGTCTGTAACTTATATTTTTAGGCTCTTAAAGGGTCTTTCATAGAGCCAATTATTAAAATATTAATGAATTCTAATTTGTCAATGCTCATTTTATGTGTCATGCTTTTGGTACATTGTGAAATTTCTTTTTAAATGTCCTATATTTTTGCACAATTAATGATTAGATACCAAATTGAGGCAGGCATTTTAGGGTATTATTTTCAGCTGTTTTTATTAAACAAATAACAAAAAACTAGTATGATTTCCTAATATCCACTCCCAGATACTTGATTTTACTTTTCACTCATCTGCCCTGGGGAGGGGAGTGGAAAAATTTTTGAAAATATCCCTAGGTAATTTTAAATTGCTGATTGTATTGAGAATCTCAGCCCTGAAATTAAAACTGGGCTCTCAGTCTGTTTGGTGTGGCTGTAGCAAAATATTTGAGGCTTGTTATGGCTTGTGTTTAGAGCCTTATGTGGTCATAGGTGGGGCTTTTTCAGAGGTGGCTCAATCTAGAGTGTGTGGTGCTGGAATTGATTCATGGTGCAATGCAAGGAATGAGGGTGCTAGGATTAAGGGTGTGAGTAGATCAGAGTAGCCTGGAAAAGATATGAGGAATAGAAAGAGCTGTGGTGGTCCCTTGTTGCTTTGCTGTTCCGGAAATCATCGAAAGAAATACACAGAGACACAGAATTCGGGTAAAATAATAAAAGTTTACTTGCAAGCAGGTGGGACTGCCAGAAACTGGTCTGGTCAGTGTCCATGCCAATGTTGGCTCTGCTTCCTCTTTTATACCTTTTTTGGTCATTATCTCATCCCTAGTGGTCTTTGTTGAGTAAGTAAAAATTCCAGTTCCTGTTTAATGGTTAAACAGAGGTGGTTTCTGTTACTGATTACAGCTATAAACACATGACAGTTAAAACACATATATTACAAATTTGCCCAAGCATTGCAACTTTGTATTTCAGAGTTAAAATGTTATCTATAGTAAAGCTACAGATCAAAAGAGTCATAAATCCATCACTTTAAACAACAAGAGCAACAGGGATAAGCAAGTCTTAAAGGGATATATTACCTATTTTGCCTCTACAATTACTTTAATATTTAATCTACTAAGCCATCTAAAACTTTTTCCCTGTCATTCCTCCCTCTGTTTGCTTCAGGATAATTCTTTTATCCATTATATGTTCTATCTAGTTTATCTACATTTCTTAGCACTAGCATTTGGTAGTGTTGAGCAGCAGCAATGAGCTGCTGTATAAATTTTGAAATCCATTGAATGACACAAGAACCAATCATTAATATTAATATTATAACAAGAAGGGGACTCAGAAGAGGTCCTATCCAAGTTTTCCATCCTGCCAAAGTAAAAGTAATTCCATAGGATGGCTCTCCTGTACCAAATTCATTATCAAGAGCTTTGATCTAATCTTTCAGTTTGTCTAGCGATTCTTGTATTATACCAGATTTATTAGTGTAATAACAACAGTCTTCACTGAGAAATAAGCAAGTTCCTTCTTTCTGGGCTATTAGCAAATCAAGAGCATGCCTATTCTGTAATACGACATTGGCCAGTGAATCTAGTTGGGTTTCTAAATCCTGAATTGCATCTCAAATTTCCTCAAGATCTTTTCTGATTTCCTGTCCTAATGAAATATATTGTTTTTGTCCTAAGCCAATGGCAGTTGCTCCTAGAGTGAAACTCCCTGCAATTGGTAGGCCAGCTAGGATGGGCAACACTACTGGGTCCTTTTTTGTGTGAATTACATGCATTGGAGAGGTAATTTGTAAGAGTACCCTCTTCATGGCTGTTGGGGTGTAAATAGATAAATTTGGGATTAAAATTCCCAAAGCACACCTTGTGGTAGTTCTGCCAGAGATCACTTTATATACTCCATCTCCACAAATGAAAAAGGTCCCATTAGGTGCTAAATAATTGTTTTCTTCCTTTAACAATACTAGATTTGTACAAGTGTTGTTTATCCCATTGTCCCTTTGTCCACCAAGGAAACATGTACCATTTCCAATAACCCTGGAGGGGTATTTCAGAAGTGAATGCATAGCCTGTTTGGTGGTATTGAGGGTTAGATTGGTATAAATTCCTGTGGCCTCATAAGTCATCAAATTTAAAGGGGCACATAACCAACAGTCCGATGCCAATTTTTCATCTGCCTGCATAAGTAGTGTATGGGTGCTATTAATTAAATCCATCATATCTATGCCAGTATAATTTTGGGGGTGCCCCTTCAATATAGTTTGAATTTCTTGGAGAGCAGGGTTTTTTCCTATTTCAGGAGGAACAGTTTTCCATGTCTTTTTAATTTGTAATGTCCACTGTTTTATCTTTTGGGGTCCATGCCTAGTGGTGGATTGATATCCTATATAAATTTGATACATTACTCCTTGTAGCCAAATAGGGTCCCATGGGGCTGGCATATACACAGATATAGGATTACATTGACCTTGTTCACAATTGTCTCAATTGCCAGTGGCTCATCCTGCAAGGGAGCCATTGACCCAAACTTTTATTTTCTCTTTGCAGTACAATTTCTCAATAGAATAGCCCTCACAGTCAGAAGCTACCCTAGGTCCCCCATAAGATTCTTTTGAGTAGGCATCAAAGAACATTGTAAATGGATGGCCTTCTGATTCCCATTTTACCATTTTGAAAGTCACATATTATTCATCAAAATTTTCATAACTAGGCTTCAACACCCACAGTTCAAAAGCAAAGAAACTTAGAAGAGTGGTGATCTGGCATAGCACAATAATCCATATCATCTTTGTCGGTGCTCCCATTCTTCAGCCATGTGTTGACTCACCAGCCTCCAGAGTGGTGAGAACAGGGCTTTGAGTGCATTGTCTTTCTTGGCTTTCAGCATTGGCCTCAGTGTGGGATTACTTCACTCAGGAGTGGTGAATCCATGGTTGGATCTTGGTGACTTTAACATAATCATAAGTGTAACATACAGTCCCTCCCATTTGGTTGTAGGGGTGTCTTTTTCCAGTTCTTAACGTAGATTAAATCATCGGGCTCAATCAAGTGTGCAGGACTCATAGTAGGTAAGTTTTCTCTTGTTGTTTTTTTTTGTTGTTGTTAAATTCTTTTATTGGTACATTGTAGGTATACAACACAATTACATTTCTCATTGGGAATTGCATCTTTACATAATGCATCTTGGCTCTTATTTTTTCCCCATTCCTAGCCCTCCCTTCACCCCCTCCACCCTTCCCTATTTACAAAGACTTTATTTCCATTTTTTCCATTTCTCAGCATTTTTGCTTTCCCTTCTTTCCTTTCCCCTGCCCCTCCCACTACCCCTACCCCTTTCAACCTTTTCTTCCTATTTTGCATTTTCGATTATTCATTCTACTCATTGGTACATTTTAGGAATACAATGTAATGACATTCATCATTGGAAATTTGCACCTTTACGTAGTCTCTCTTGGTTCTTATTTTTCACCCTTGCCCAGCCCTCTCTTCAACCCCTCCATTCCTCCCTATTTACAAAGATTTTGTTCCTATTTTTCCATTTTCTCATATTAATCCCATTCCCTTCCATCCTTTCCTCTAGCCCTCCCACTTCCTTCCCCTTTGCCCCTTTTCTTCCTATTTCACATTACCTATTATACATTACCTATTGTATAATACCTATAATAGGTATAATATTATAATATTATTAATATTAATAATTATTAATATAATATAATATAATAGGTATAATATATTATTGTTAATAATTATTATTAATAATATAATATATAGGTAAATACCTATAATAGGTATAATATAATATTATTGATAGTAATAATTATTAATATAATATTATAATATAATAGGTATAATACCTATAATAGGTAAATATTATAATATTATACAATAGGTATTGTATAATAGGTAATGTGAAATAGGAAGAAAAGGGGCAAAGGGGAAGGAAGTGGGAGGGCTAGAGGAAAGGATGGAAGGGAATGGGATTAATATGAGAAAATGGAAAAATAGGAACAAAATCTTTGTAAATAGGGAGGAATGGAGGGGTTGAAGAGAGGGCTGGGCAAGGGTGAAAAATAAGAACCAAGAGAGACTACGTAAAGGTGCAAATTTCCAATGATGAATGTCATTACATTGTATTCCTAAAATGTACCAATGAGTAGAATGAATAATCGAAAATGCAAAATAGGAAGAAAAGGTTGAAAGGGGTAGGGGTAGTGGGAGGGGCAGGGGAAAGGAAAGAAGGGAAAGCAAAAATGCTGAGAAATGGAAAAAATGGAAATAAAGTCTTTGTAAATAGGGAAGGGTGGAGGGCGTGAAGGGAGGGCTAGGAATGGGGAAAAAAGAAGAACCAAGATGCATTATGTAAAGGTGCAATTCCCAATGAGAAATGTAATTGTGTTGTATACCTACAATGTACCAAGAAAAGAATTTAATATAAAAAAAGTAGAAATAGCAAATAAATACATGAAAAAATGTTCAACATCACTGGTCATTCAAGAGATCCAAATGAAAACAACGCTGAGATTCCACTTCACTCCAGAAAGAATGGCTCCTATCATGAAATCAACCAATAACAAATGCTGTCAGGGCTGTGGGGAAAGAGGAACCCTGCTCCACTGCTGGTGGGAGTGTAGACTGGTGCAAGCACTATGGAAATCAGTATGGAGATACCTCAAAGAACTAGGACTGGAAGTCCCATTTGACCCCGCTATTCCACTGCTGGGGATCTTCCCCAAACAATTAAAAGAATCATACCACAGTGATATATGTGTGCCCATGTTCATAGCAGCACAGTTTGTGATAGGTAAAACTTGGAAACAGCCCAAATGGCCATCAACTGGAGACTGGATAAAGAACATGTGTTTTTTTAATAAAATGGAGTACTACTCAGCCATAAAAAACGAGAAATTAGAGACATTCATAGCTAAGTGGATGCACATTGAGGCCATACTCTTAAGTGAAATGAATAGGACACACATGTATAAATACTGAATAGTTTCTCTGGTGTGAGAGACTGAAAGTGTAAATAAGTTTTCCCTTGTTCTTAACTGACCTTGTATATTGTTAAATGCTTTTCCTAATTCTAGCATTTGCAATTCCATAATGGAGGTTCCTAATTGTGTGAGATTGCCTGTAAAGTCCCTAATTATACAAGGGGGTCTTCCAAACAATATTTCATAAGGGGTGAATTCCATATGGCCTGGAGTGTTCCTTATTTTTAATAAGGCCATAAGGAGTACATCTATCCATGGTCCCTGTGTAGTTAAGCAATATTTTGTTAATGTATTTTTGATAGTTCTATTCATTCTTTCTACTTTCCCAGAACTTTGTGGCCTGTATGCAGTATATAGATACCATTTGATATGTAGTATTTTAACTAAAGTTTGCAAAGTATCTGCTACAAATGCTGGTCCATTGTCACTTCTCATAGGAAATGGGAGGCCAAAGTAAGGAATAATCTCACTTAACAATACTTTACACACTTCTGAGGCTTTTTCTATTTGAGTAGGGAAGGCTTCAGGCCATCCAGAGTATGTACAAATGCAAACTAATAAATACTTATATCCTCTACAGGGTGGCAACTCTGTAAAATTTACTTGGATGTCCTCAAAGGGACTAGTGCTGGCTCTTTGGATCCCTGGGAGAGGTTTCAGTCCTGTCATAGGATTTATCTTTTGACAGGTCTGACATCTCTGAGATACCTGTTCACATAGAGCAGCCACATGGGGGATATAAAAGTATCTCTCTAGTAGCCTTTTCAATGCAGTCTTGCCTCCATATGTTAACTCGTGATATCACTTTACCCAGGAATAGGATGAGGCTTCAGGAATAACTAGTTTCCCTTCTGGAAGTACTCACATGTCTTCTTGTTTCTTGGGAAGCTGTTCTTTAGCCCAGATGTTTTCCTTGTCTGAATACATTATAGGAACCTGCAGTTTTTGAGAACTTTGTCATACAGCTTGTCTCTGTGTTAGCATAGCCATTTGGAATTCTTGTTCGGGAGCCTTCTTGGCTTCCATGTCTGCTTTATTGTTGCCTTATGCAATGAAGTCTTTGCCTTTCTGATGTCCCAAACAATATATTACTATGACCTTGCTAGGTTCCCACACTGTCTCTAGCAGCTGTATAGTTTCCTGTCTATTCTTGATTTGTTTCCCTTCTGCTGTGAGAAGACCTCATTCTCGATAAATTATGCCATGGATGTGCAATGTAGCAAATGCATAGTGTGAGTCTCTGTATATATTCACCTTCTTACCCTTTGCCCATCAGAATGCCTGTATGAGCACCTAGAGCTCAGCATGTTGTGCTCACCGGCTGATAGGAAGAGGCCTGGCCAGGAGTACCTCATCCTTTGTAGTTACCACATATCGAGCATGATGAACCCCATTTTCCATGAGGCTTCTCCCTTCCATGAACAGAACAAGGTCAGCATCAGACAAGGGTGTCATTTGTAGGTCAGGGCAGCTGGAAAAGAGCTCATCCATGATGCTTGAACAGTCATGATCAGGAGGGCCTGTCTCCATGGGCAAGAAGGTAGCAGGATTGAAAGCTTTTACAGGAATAAACCATAAATGGGGGCTCTCACAGAGAAGGGCTTGTACTGGGTAACTATTATTTGAGAGCCATTGATGCCCTCTTGTGTTCAACAGTTCTAGGACTGCATGTGGAACCTGCACAGTCAGTTCCTGACTGAGAGTTAGCTTGTCTGCTTCTTGGATTAATAAAACTGAGGCCTCTAAGGCCCAAAGACAAAGAGGCCACCCTTTTGCTACAGGATCTAAATTTTTAGACAGATATGCCACTGGTTGGTTCCATGGGCCTACTTCTTGTGTCAATACTCCAAGGGCCACATGGTTTTTCTCAGTCACATATAGAACAAAAGGCCACTATACATCCAGTATGCCTAAAGTAGGGGCAGCTGCTAAAGTCAGTTTTAGTTCCTTAAAAGCTGTCTTTTGTTCCATAGTCCAAAGTAGATGATTTTCTTCTTTTCCTTTTAGAACTTCATAAAGAGGTTTAGTGATCTCTGCAAAACCAAGAATCCAAATTCTACAGAAGCCTGCCACCCCAAGAAACTCCCTCAGTTGTTTCATTGTGTGGGGTTCAGGAATGGGACTAATAACCTGTTTTCTTTCATTTCATAGATAATGGATGCCCTGCATTATTTGAAATCCTAAATATTTAACATGTTGTACACAAATCTGGGCTTTCTTCCATAATACTTTATATCCAGTTTCCTGTAAGTGTAACAACAATCCTTTTGTGCCTTCCCAGCATTGTTTTGAGTTGGGCTGCATAATAGTAAATCATCTACATATTGTAGTAAAACACAGTTATATTGTTCTGCAGGGTAGGTAAGCAAATCCCTGGCTAGAGCTTCCCCCAAAAGCATGGGTGAATTTTTAAATCCTTGTGGCAATCTGGTCCATGTAAACTGAGTCTTTATTCCATCATGTGTGTCCTCCCATTGAAATGCGAAGATTGGTTGACTAAAGGGGACAATGCAAAGGCAGAAGAAGGCATCTTTTAAGTTCAGAGAAGTAAACCATGTTGCCTCCAGGGGTATTAGTCACAACAAAGTACAAGGGTTAGGGACTCTTGGATATAATGTTGTTGTTCTGTCATTTACATTCTGAAGATCTTGTACTGGCTTATAGTCCCCGTCAGGTTTCTTAACTGGCAGCAAGGGGGTGTTCCAAGGTGATTTACATTCTCTTATAAGTCCAAATTCCTTCCGTCTCATGATATAGGGTTTAATTCCAATTTGAGCTTCCCTGGACATCAGATATTCTTTTACAGCAATGGGGGCAGAATTGTCTTTTAATCCTATAACTATGGGTGCATGGTTCTTTGCCAGGCCCAGGGGCGAATCTTCTGCCCATACTCCAGGTAACATTGTTTTTAATTTTTGTGGAGCCTGGTGGACATCATCCACATTGTAACATTGCCATTCATCTTCTCTTTTGGTAGTTACTATCATAATGAGATCCTTTCCTGGGTCTAAATGTAGATATGTATTTCCCCCTTGAGTAAAAGTTATTGTGGCTCCCAATTTTGATAACAAGTCTCCCTAATAAGGGGATAGGGCACTCTGGCATATATAAAAATTCATGTTTTATTTTATGTCCTCTGATTTCACAGTCCTTTCATAACAAAATTGGCACTTTTCTGAGATCCCAGTGGCACCAATCACTTGGATGCACTTTTCACTCAAAGGGGTGACTGGAGTTGTCACTACTGAGTGCTCTGCTCCACTGTCTACCATAAAGGACATATTTTGGCCCCCAACCATTATATTGACCATGGGCTTGTGGGGGCCTAATGGCATTGAGCCCAGTCTGTGTCAGTCACTATCTTCCATCACAGGCAATAGCATACCACTATCTTTTCTTTCCTTTAATTCCTGATTTTTCTTTTCATGGGGCTTTGGGCACTTGTTCTTATAATGTCTTTTCTCGCTGCAATATGCGCATTGGTCAAAATCTAAGTCCTCACATTTAAAGCCTTTCTTTTGCTGTCCTTCTGATTTCATTCCCTGTCTTTCTTCTTTTTCTACCTTGGCTCCCATAGCCACTGCTGTGTATTTGGCCTGCCTCTTATCTTGTTCATCTTCACTTTTAACTCATTTCTTCTCTCACACTGACTCTCTGTTCTTATACACTTTCCTAGCCAATTACAACAATTGTGTTATATTCATACCCTCCCAAGTTTCTTGCTTTTGAATTTTCCTTCTATTATCAGGAGCTGACTGGGTCACAAAAGTCATATTGGTTAACTGATGGTTATCAGGTACAGCAGGATCAAATGTTGTGTACATTCTGTAAGCTTTGCAGAGCAGCTCATAAAATCTCTCAGGGCTCTCATCGGGCTCCTGCAGTGTTTCTAGCACTTTAGTCATGTTTGTAGGCTTTTTACTCGTGGCTCATATCCCTGCCAGGAGAGCTGTCCGATAATTGCTTAAGCTGTCCTGGCCTCCTGGGGTGTTGGGGTTCCAATTGGGCCACTCATTCACTGGAAATTGCTGTTCATGCCAAGCATCTGGATTTTGTGTGCCTGCCAGCATTCTAGGAGCATTGATCTTTTTAAGTTCTCCTAAAACTCTCTGCATTTCTTCAGAGGTTAACAAAGTTCTACAGAGTTCTTTACAGTCCTCCCAATTAGGACAATGGGTAGCAAAGATGGAATCAAATAATTGAAGCATTTTGGAGGGGTCTTCAGTAAAAGAAGGAGTACTTCTTTTCCAATTAATACAGTCAGATTGATGGTTGATGTAGGATAACAATGCCTCCCTCAGCAGGGTACTCTCTCAATGGCATCTGAAAGGTTTTTGCCAGATCAGCTGGTCTAGTACTATGAGTTATTGGGGCAGGTGGTTCTGTCCCAGTGGGTTGGGGTGCAGTGTCCTCCAGTTCTGGTGGTATTTGGGCACCGGCTCCAGCTGCTTTCCCTCTGTAGGGAGGTGGAGAATCTAGCATATCTTCCTGATCTGGTTCCTCTCCTTCCATTTTTAACACAAGACAAGTGGACTTATTCCCTCAGGCACAGACGTGAAGCCAGGGAGGTGGCCTTACACATAGATCCAGCCAAGTGTCTATGTACAGGAATTCATTTACTCATCTTTGTTTGGTCACTTTATTCCACACCTGTCTTACTTTTCTTTATGTCTATACTTCCCTCTAATGGCCACTCAGGTGCTATTTGTGGCCACAACAATTCACAAAATTTTTTTAGGGCTTTTGGTCATAATTTCACCCCATAATCTCCCACAAATCCTTTATAAAAATTCTGAATCATACAATCTAATACAGTTGGTTTAGCATTTGTGTTTCCCATGATCACAGACAATTATTGCAACCCTTATATGATGGCAAGGGACAAAGGTGGGAACCACTGACGAGAAGTGATCACTCCCTTGCCTGCCTGGCTGCGGGCCTCTCAGCCACTTTAAGGTCCGTTCAGGCTAAGGTGGGCTGTCGCTTAAGGTCACCATTGTGCCTTTGTTAAATGAGACCACGTAACCGCAGGACAGACCACACACAGGTTCCATGACTTGGGGAGGACTCTTTAAGCACAAGCACCTCCTCCCTCTATCTTGGTACCACAGACGAGACTGCCTATAAATTTTCACAGCTCGTTCAACACACTCTCCTATCCAGAACTCTTTGACTCACACATTCATTCAGAAGTTATCACATTCCCTCCCTGTGGCCCCCTAACTGTAACCAAAACAAATGGGAGGAGCTACCTCCCCAAATGGCAAAGTACAAGTGGTGAACAGGCCCCTGCACTGTATTTGCCCAAACTTACAAAATACAAAATCACAAAGTGAAACCAAAACAAAACCAAAAGTTAATGACTACAGGGGTTTCCTGGGGGTTTCTCACCCAGCAAACGAAAGAGACAGATGAGACACCAACAGCAGCAGTCCTCCTTCTGTTGTCCTCTGTCTTGGGTTCAGGTGATCTGCAACCAGTGACTGGGTCTCCATGTCCTGTTGGGGAGCCTAGGAAATTTGTCCTGGGGGGGCGCCTTTCCTCTCGAGGGGACAGAGAGCCACTCCCTCTGGTGGGGCTCGGGCCAATGCCCAAAAGGGCTATTTCATTCCCGATTCCCCAGTCAGGGAACCAAATGTTCCAGAAATCACAGAAAGAAATACATGGAGACACAGAATTTGGATAAAATAATAAAAGTTTACTTGCAAGCAGGCGGGACTGCCAGAAACTGGTCTGGTCAGTGTCTGCACCGATGTTTGTTCTGCTTCCCCTTTTATACCCTTTTTGGTCATTATTTCACCCCTAGTGGTCTTTGTTGAGTAAGTAAAAATTCCAGTTCCTGTTTAATAGTTAAACACAGGTGGTTTCTGTTAATGGTTACAGCCATAAATACATGACAGTTAAAACACATATATTACAAATTTGCCCAAGCATTGAAACTTTGATTCTCAGAGTTAAGATGTTATCTATAGTAAAGCTACAGATCAAAGAGTCATAAATCCATCACTTTAAACAACAAGAGTAACAGGGATAAGCAAGTCTTAAAGGGATATATTACCTATTTTGCTTCTACAGTTACTTAAATATTTTAATATTTAATCTACTAAGCCATCTAAAACGTTTTCCCTATCATTGCTACCTTCTGAACAATTTCTCCTCTGCAATGTCTGTCTGCCATGCCAGCATGCCTTGGTTTATGGGCTGAAACCTCTACAAACTGTGAGCTGAATAAACCTTTCCTCCTTTAACTTTGGGTGTCAGATATTTTGTCTCAGCAATGAGAAAAGTAAGTAACATAAGGCTGGATAATTTAGAAAGTAAAGAGGTTTATTTGACTCACTATTCTGATGGCAAGAAGGTCTTAGCATGGTGCCAGTGTCATGGGATAGGCCCTCTGGGAGAAGCATAACATGATGGAGAAGCGGCAAGGGAACCTGCTGTGTGCAGAAGGGGCACATGTGCAAGTGAAAAAGCAAGAGATAGGGGGAGTGGGCTTGCTCTTTATAATAGCATTAATCCATTCATGAAGATGGTGCCCATGTCCTACTTAACTCTCTTCTAGGCCCCTCCTTTTAAAAGTCCCACCACCTCCCAACACTACTGAGGACCAAACTTCCAGTAAATGAACCTTTGTAAAGCATATTCAAATTATAGCAGGCTCACTGAAGAACTTTTGAAGACATTTGACTTACTAAACTGAAAGAAAGGAACACTTATAGAAAGAGCATTTCTTCCTGAATGGTGCATCAGGCTGGTGTGAAAAGGCAGTGCAGCAGCAACAATAGGGCTGTTTCCTCAACTTGGGCAGGAACCCCTTTGGTGAGCATGTGCCCTGCCAGGGTTATAAGAGCAATGGAGAAGCTTTACTATGACATGCTGATCCCATCTTTAGTACTTTCTTTGGAAGTGCTAGCAGGGTCTCTTTTAACCAGTCCGTAATTCACTAATAGTACAGTTATAAACAATGAAGATGAGTGAGTCAATCCCTTCCACTCATTTAATTCTAAGCAGCATCCTATGGTCATTCCTGCTTCCATTGTCCTAAGAAAGGTAGAAAATAAAATAGCAAAAACCCAGAAGATCTCTGATGCTCTAAGTGAGAACACATGCACGTTGGATCTCCTAGCCTGACCTTCAGTTACCTTCACCCTACTCGCACCTCACTAAAGGTTCATAAATATGTATTACATGTTATTCATTAAGATTAGAGTGAATTCTGGGACAAGTATGAGTGTTGAGAGCCCCTAAGATGACTCAGCACCCTGTCAGTCATTAATATTAATCACACCTAGAGGTTCAGGGGGAGGTACCTGGGCCTGAGGTAGAAAGAGCTGCCAAACATAACTTGGAATGGATAATTGCTGTAAAATATTTGTTCATGAACTCTGTGTCAGCTTAATGCACTGTTTATGTACTTTGTGTAAGCCACCCCTAAAACCCTGTCTGTATCAACTTGTCCCTACTTGGAAACTCTGGGTGGGCCTTCCCCCTCTTGTGGGCAACCTGTTCCCAGAGAGATTAGAAATCAGCCTTGAAATTTGTTTATCTAAGCCTAATGCTGCTTTGCCACATACTTGCCACATTCTGTATAACCACAACTTAAGCTACCACCCTGTAGGCTGTGAGCAAGGTATAAAAAGGAGAAACTGTCTTAACTTATGATCAGTCTATAAGGACTTGTTTCCTGAGGCTAACCATTGCCTGGCAATGTACTTCTTTTTTATTTTACCCAACTCTTCTGTCTCTGGAAGATCATATCAACTCCCAATTTGCCACAATGTTTGGAGGCTCATCCAGGATCTTGAGATAATCTTCTGGCCACTTGGCCAATGGCTCGAACCCTGCCAGAGTGAGCTTGGCCTTCCAACTCCTCTGAAGGGAAGGGCACCCCTGGGAGAATTTTCTCAGTCCCCTCAGGGACTCATAATGCCAACCTCATTGACATCAGCTTGACTGGACCCAGGACAAGAGACAGGAGACACAGGACCAACTGACTGATTTTGGACATGGTAGACTACCCTGGGAAAAGCCTGAGATTCAATTTTCAATTTGCTTATTCTGACACAAGTTAGAAGAAAGGCCTGATCACCCCTTGAGTGGGAATATCAAATTCCTGTTCAGTAGGGGCTTTTTGAAGTCCCATTTGGTAGGGGCTTTTGAAGTCTCTTTTGTTTGACTGGGGCTTTTCAGAGTCCCATTTGCTTTGCTTTGTGAAAACCGAATTAGAGCCATCCCAGGCGGGCAGTAATGTTGAAATTCTGAATGACTGTGTGTGAATGTGAGAGTAAGTGTGAACGGACAGCATAAACCGTACACTGTTCCATCTGTGTCCAAGACTAAAGGGGGGGGCACTTCTGTGCTCAAATATCCTCCTGAGATTATGGATGTGATTGGGCCTGATCTGCGATTCTGTGGACCATCTCCCTCTGCCTGAGGCCAGGGGGAGAGTTCTGTTCTCCCAAAGGGCTAAGTGGGTGTTCTCGTGAAAAGATAAATCCCTTATGCCTGGATGGTCCTGAAAGTGCTGGTCATGCAGCCAGACAGGTGCCTGTGTGGGTCATCTCTGATGGTCACCCTCCTTTGTTTGTCTTGCGTCTTCTTACAAGGGTACCCGTACACACACCAACACAGTGATCGGCCGATCATGGGGACAGGAACATCACATCCTACTGTTTTAGAATACATGATTAAGAATTTTAAGAAAGGTTTTACTGAGATTATGGCATTAAGATGAAATCCCCCAAACTTAGAACTTTTTGTGAGATAGAATGGCCTAAGCTTTGCCCAGCTTGGCCATCTGAGGGATCCCTAGATGAGGGTCTCATCTGGTCCATCTGGCTGGCAGTCACCCCACCCCCAGGATGGGAACATCCAGATCAATATCCCTATATTGATTCATGGCTCAGCTTGTGCCACAGAATGACTCCTTGGCTTCATATGTGTGCCCTGAAGAGCATAAAGCAAAATAGTGAGAAAAAAACACTCCTGGCTTTAAGAGTCAAGGCCACCACTATGTTAGCAGCCTGATGCTACCTCTAAAGGTCTAGAATCTAAAACAAAGCCAGAGAAACTACAACGGCACTCTACCAGACATCAAGAGATTTTACAAGAGGAATCAAGTAAAAAATTTTAGCTAATTGATAAATATATCTTTGCTTCAGTTTGAGTTGATGTTTAATTGGTGTGCTTAAAATATTTCTTGTGCATTGCAAATTCTTAAATTGTACTTATAGGCTTAACATGCTTTTCTCTACTTTATTGATGAAGAACTCAAGGTTACTATCATTCTATTGGCAACCAGTCAAATTTTGACATGTTATAATCTGAGAACAGAGAAAAGGGACACTTTAAAATTTTAACAGCTGAAGACAAGTTTGTTATAGAAGGTTTATAGTGAGATGGAGGAAAAATATAAAGAAAGCTATAAGTAGAAGAGATATACTTTTGATATAAAAAGAATTTTGTATGTTTGTCTTGTTAGAAGGATAAAGAGAGATATACAAGACCAGAAAGCCTAGGTACATTGAGAAGGTGTGCAGAAGTGATTTATTAAAGAAATATGTATGTTTGCTTGTTAGTTTCAAGTTTGTTATAAAAGGTTTGCATTTACAGGCATAAAGAGACTTACATCAATGAATATTACTTAAATATGTTATTGTAATATGTTTACATTGGTTGTCATCAAAAGGTTAAGCTCTAAATATGTTATAGTGATATGTTTACGCTGGTCATCTTCAAAAGATTAAATTTTTTGTGAGAAAAAGAACAAGGTTTTATTTAAAAGATGCTTTTTGTACCAAATTGAATTAAAGGGCTTAAGGTTCCAGTGACCCTTCGACACTATCCGATGGCACAGGAGGTTCAATGAGGAATCCACCCCCTCATAAATAGATTAAAAGAAAATGGGCTCCTTATAGAATGTCAGTCACCTTGCAATACTCCTCTCCTCCCAGTAAAGAAGCCTAACAGAGACTACAGACACATACAAGACTTGAGAGCCATTGATCAGGCCACTGTTACCTTATACCCAGCCATTCTTAACCCTTACACCCTGCTCAGTCTGATTCCCGCAAAAGCAGAATGGTTCAGCTGCCTAGATTTGAAAGATGCGTTCTTTTGCCTTCAAGTTGCCCCAGTGAGTCAGCCACTTTTTGCCTTTGAATGGGAAGATCCAGGAACAGGACAGAAAGGACAGCTGACCTGGACCTGACTATGGCAGGGATTCAAGAATGCTCCCACTTGGCAGGGGAGACTTTGAGGAACCAGGAACAACAGCAAAATTTTACTGTATTTATCAAGTTCAAGCATGGATCAAAGTAGCGAAGGATGTACAAAAAAGATTAGCAGTGTGAATATTGACAAACTTATAAAGGATTTTTCACAGATAGAAAAGAAAATGATAGAAACCAGTGGAAAGAATAACATACTGGAAATTCAGTTGGAAAAGAGTATCTCTTTATTAAAAGTAGTGTTAACAAAGGAAGCCTCAATTAAAAAAAAATGTGCTGCTCTTCATGATATGATAAAAGGGCTACAACAGACCATTGAATATCAATACAATTTGAGAGGTGAAAATGAACAGCTAAAAAGAAATGCTGATATGACAAGGGAAAAGCTGAAATCTTACAAACAGAACTACAAGAATAATATTGCCAAACTTGTACATGAAATGAAAATCAAAGAGGAAGAACACACGATAGAAATAAGCAAACTTTATCAAGATATGCAGAAAAAAGTTGAACTAAATGAAGAAAAGCACAAAGATCTAATAAAGAAAAAGGAGATGGAAATCTCAGAGTTAAATGCAAAGTTAATAACTCAAGAAAAAAGCAAAATGAAATAATCAAACTACAGCTGGAGTTTGATGCCAAACTAACGAGAGTTCAGACTAAGTCAAAACCATATCCAGATGCTACTATTTCCCCACAGAGTATCTACAGAAGGAAGCTTCAACATCTTCAAGAAGAAAAAAACAAAGAGATTGCAGCTCTTCAAAATACCATTCACAATTTGGAGCAGCACCTTTCTATTGGCAAAGATTCTCACCTTAAACGTAGATGATTTTGAGTATAACAGTAAATTCATTAATTACTATTTACTTTTTAAAAAAGCAATTGAAAAATTTGCTTCCGTTTTCAATATAAGTATACTGCCTAAATAGCCTAAATAATAAATGAGACAGCTTTAAAAAAAAAAAAAAAGAATGCTCCCTCTTTGTTTGGCAAGGTATTAGCCTTGGACTTAAACTATTTCCCACATGCTCAACACAATTGCTGCCTGTTACAATTTGTAGATGACCTCCTCCTTCGTAGTGAGTCAGAAAAAGACTTGGGAAGGGACCAAGGCCCTCCTCGAGTTCCTGCAAGATGCAGGATATAAAGTTTCATGGGAAAAAGCACAAATCTGTCAGACCAAAGTGTGATATTTGGGATTTGATTTATAGAAAGGACAGAGGAGGCTAGGTCCAGAGAGAAAAGAAGACGTTTGTTCTCTGCCAAGGCCCACAACCAAAAAGAAGCTCTGAGAATTCCTCAGGATGACAGGATTCTGCAGAATCTGGGTTCTGGGGTTCACAGAGAAAACAAAGCTGCTATATAAAATGCTGAGAGGCAAGGAAAAGGAACATTCCAACTTAGAATGGAATACTGAATGAGACTTGTCCTTCAGAGGACTGAAAAAGGCTTTAAAGAATACTCTGGCACTTGGTATCCCAGATGTCACCAGACCCTTCAACTTGTTGTTAGATGAAAAAATCATGTTGCCTTGGGGGTCTTAACTCAAAAGATGGGCCCCTGGGCCAGGGATTTAGTTCAGTGGTGCCACCACTTGTCCTGCATTCGATCTCTGATACTAAAAACAAAACAAATAAAAGATAGGCCCCTGAGAAAGACCTGTTGCTTACCTCTCAAAAGCTTTAGACCCTGTGGCAAGAAGATGGACTCCCTGTTTATGAGCTGTGGCCACTGCAGTCACATTAATAAAAGAAGATTGCCCCTCCAGCACAGAGGAGGTGAGCCACTCTCAGAGCACAAGAGCAGGCTTCTGGGCCACTGTACCACCCCCACCAGCACAGAGGAGGTGAGGCACTCCCAGCACACAAGAGGAGGCTTCCAGGTGACCATACCATCCCCGCCAGCACAGAGGAGGTGAGCCACGCAAGTACCAGCAGCAATCCACCCACCCTGTCGAAATGGGAAGATGCATAAACAAGTCTCAAAACTAGACTTTCAGATCACCTAAAGCAACCCTAAAGGGAAACAAGATGGAACACTGACACTCAACTACCTGGACTCCCTGAACTGGCAACAAAAGAGGATGTGGAAGAAATGAAATCAGAAATGACTTCTCAGATAACAGCAGAGACTGTGCTCATAGTGCAAGACATGATTAATAAATCTAGAGAGGAGCTGAGGAACATGATGGAATCCCAACACAGGAGACAAATGGAATCCATAAAACAGATGCAAACAGATTTCCAGGAGATTAAAAACTCCTTTGAAAGTCTATTCAGCAGAATGAGCCAATGTGAGGACAGACTTTCAGATATAGAAGATAAGATTGCGATTAGTGACCAGGAAAAGAAAAATTGCTTTAAAATTGTAAGGGACCACGAGAAATCAATCCAGCAGCTGCTAGATGATGCAAAGAAGAATAACATAAGACTGATTGGAGTCAATGAAGAAACAGAAGACAGTGCAGATGACATAAAAAAAAAAATGTTCACAGAAGTGATAGCAGAAAACTTCCCAAGGAGGGGAAAAGAACTTGACATAAAGATAAGTGAAGCATATAGGACTCCAACTAGCCTTGATCAAAAAAAGATTTACATATTGGCATATAATTGTTAAGATTCCAGAAACCCAACAGAAGAACAACATTCTACAAGCAGTTAGAGAAAAGAAACAAATCACATACAAAGGAAAGCCCATCAGAATCACAGCAGACTTCTCAATGCAAACCCTCAAGGCAAGAAGAGCTTGGAGTGACATATTTCAAGCCCTAAAGGAAAACAGCCTCCAACCCAGATTGATGTACGCTGCAAAATTATCTTTCAAAATTGATGGAGAAATAAAATATTTTCATGACAAAGAGCACCTTAGGAACTTCATGAATACCAAACCAGCACTCCAAAAAAGTTTAGACAATATCCTAGGAAAAGACAACAAGGATCACAACCCCAGGAAGCCCAGCAGAATAAATCCATCAGGTGCAACAAGAAATTAAATACAAAGAGGAGAATCCGACAAACAGAAAAAGTCATGACAATGATAAGTCAATATGTATGAGTTATAACCATCAATGCTAATGGTCTTAATTCACCAATCAAAAGAAATAGACTGGAAAAATGTGTCAAGAAGCAAGATCCAACAATATGCTGGATGCAAGAAACACACTTAATTCAAAAAGAAACTCATAGTCTGAAAGTTAAAGGGTGGAAAATAATACTCCATGTGACAGGAACCCCCACCTCCACCCCTAAAAAAGCAGGATTAGCTATCCACTTTGCAGATCAAGTGGATTTCAAGTGAAAATCTGAAACACTCTGGTCCCAAGAATTTCAGGTAAAGGATACTCAACTTGTATGTACAAATCTATTGTGAACATGTGTTTTCATTCCTCTCAAGTAAAAACTTAAGAACAGGACTGTTGGTTCTTAACAGTAATACAAGAAATTTCTATGTTGTTTTCCAAAATGGTTCTATCATTTTACATTCACATTAGCAGTATTAAAAAGTTCTAACTTAACTGGTTCATACCTAAGCTGACATTTGTTCTTTTAAAACTTTTAACCTCATCTCCCTAATGAGTGTATAATTCAATCCTGTTATTGTACTGGTTAGTATTTTTCTGATTCTAGTATTGCACACCTTTCCTTGTGCTGTTCTGGCTATCATCTTCTTGTGTCTACTTTTTAATTGGGTTGTCTATTAATGAGCTGTAAGAGTTCTTTATATATTCTGGTCATAGGTTATAGGCATTATAAATATGGTCTATCTAAGGACTACTTTTCATTTTCTTAATGATGTCATTTAAAGTTCTAAATTTTGATGGAATCTCATTTATCAATTTTTTTCTTTTATACATCATGTTTTTTTATGTCCTAGGAAATTCTTGCCTACCCTAAATTCATAAATATTTTCCCTTATAATTTCTTCTTAAAGTTTTATAGTTTTGGTCTTTCATATTTAGGTTCATAGATCCTTTCAAGATATTTTTATGTATGGAAGTAATAGGTTGAGGTTAATTTTTTTTATATATGGATACCAGGTGTTCTAGTGCCATTTGCTGAAAACACTATCTTTTCCTCTGCTCTTGAGTTTATGTTCTATAAAATGTTAATGTTAAATAGTCTTTCAAAACTCAGTGGACCATATATGTGTGGTTCTATTTCTAGATTCTCTGTTTTATTCCAATGATCTATATGTCTTTCCTTACACCAGCACTGCCTTGATTACTGTAGTTTTAGAGGAAGTCTTAAAATTAGGTACTAAATGTCTTCCAACACTGTTTTTTTTCTTTTTACTTCTCTAGGTCCTTTGTACTCCTACATAACTCTTAAATTTCAATATCCAATTCTTCATTTATAGCAAGTATACATAGACCTGAATTTTTACGTATACCTTGTGTTTTCTAATACTGCCAAATTCAAATACAAGTTCTAGGAGCTCCTAGGAATTTCTTAGTATTTTTTCTGTAGATGATCATTTCATCTACATATTAAGATTTTGCTTCTGCAGTGCCAATCCTATCCTAGTTGTGTCATTTTATTGCCAGACTATTTTGGTTTTGGCCTGTGTTTCAAAGTTTAATGGACTGATAAAGAGTAGGCATATCTGTCTTTTTCCCCACCTTAGGAAGAAAGCATTGTATCTTGTCCACTCATGTAAGGCATTTTTTGCTGGAAGTATGGAGTACTTTTCTTTGATCTGTTGAGAAGGTTCTGTTCTACTTCTAGTCTCCTAACAGCTTTTACCATGAACAGCTGTAAATTTAGTCCAATACTTTTTCCTCCAACTACCGACAGGATCATATGGCTTTGTCCCTCCCTCTGTTAAAATGATGACTTTTGGGGGTGAATCTTCCAATGCTGAACCAACACTGCCATCCCTATAATAAAACCACTTTCTTTACATACTACCAGATCTGACTTCTAATAGTTTGTTTTGTTAAACAAATTTCTATCTATGTTCATACTTTTTTCTTCTATTATCTTTATCCAGTTTTAGGATTAGCACAATGTTGATTTCCTAAAATGTGGGGAGAAATGTCCCTTCTTTTTTCTGTTTTAAATGTTTGATATAATTTATAAGTTAAAATGTATATGACCCTGTTGTCATACAGGCAGGTTTTCAAGCTAGGAATATACTTTAATAGGTGCTATTCAAATTTTATATTTCCTCCAGAGTTAGTTTCATTAATTTTTCTTCCAAGGCACTTCTTAGAAGTTGTCGAATTTATTTCAAAACAGATTTTTGTAATATGCCTTCTATATCCTTTTAAATTCTGTAAAATCTGTGGTAATGTCTTCTAGATCTTGATATTGTAATTTTAAAAGTGTACAATCGGTATTGTGTAATAGGAAGAAAAGGTCTAAAGGAGTAGGGGAAGTGGGAGGGGTAGGGGAAAGGAAAGAAGGGAAAAGAAAAACTTTGAGAAAAGGAAAAAATGGAAACAAAGTCTTTGCAAATAGGGAAGGCTGGAGGGGGTGAAGGGAGGGCAGGGGAAGGGGAAAAAATAAGAACCAAGATACTTATGTAAAGGTACAAGATCCCAATGATGAATGCAACTATTTTATATCTAAAATGTACCAATAAACTTAATGGGAAAAAAAAGTAAAAATAAAAGAAGCTGACAAGCTGACTTTAGGACAAGAACTAACTGTATACTTCTCATTCAGCAATGGAGTTATTAAATAGTAAAGGCCAGAATTGCCTCTCCAATAGCCACATCACTCAATACCAGACACTGTTATGTGAAAATCCTCCCCTGACCATCATGGCTGTAAAGCTCTAAATCTTGCAACTTACCTGGCCTCTGAAATGCATCCACCTGACCACAACTGCCTGATGACTGTTGATGAAGCCTGTGCTAGACAAGCAGACCTTCAGATGACTCCCTTGACTGATGCTGAGTCCACCCTTTTTATGGATGGAAGCAGCTCAGTTAGGGAGGGAATCTGCCACTCTGGATACACAGTAGTGACCACTGAAGAGGTGTTTCTAGGTGGACCTCTTCCAGCTGGATGTTCAGCACAAAGGGTCAAGCTGTGGACATTGATTCAGGCACTTAAATGTTCAAAAGGGAAGAAAGTCAATATATATACTGATTCCAGATATGCTTTTGCCACTTTACATGTCCATGGCATGCTGTACAAAGAGAAAGGATTGATTACAGCAGAAGAAAAGCAAGTTAAAAATAAAGAAGAAATCCTGCAGCTCCTCGATGCAGTTTGGGAACCTCTGAAGGTAGCTGTCATCCATTGCAGAGGCCATCAGAAGGTGAAAGATTCCATTACTCTTGAGAATTCAAAGGCCGATGAGGTGGCCGACTCCAGCACAGAATTTATAGGGAACCTGCAGAACATCCAAGAGGAATACAAAAAGACTGACTTGCTCTATTCAGACAAGGAAGATGAATGGGCACAGAGTCAGAAAGCCCATAAAGGAGAATGCAACAACTGGGTGCTCCCTGATTGATGGGTAGTCATTCCAAGACTAGCCTATTCGTGGGTCAAAAGACATTATGATCTCACACATGCAGGAAAAACTGTCCTAAATAAACTCCTTCGGGAATACTATTATATTCCTCAACTCCCCATGCTTTGTGGCCTTGTCTGCCAAGGATGTAACACCTGTGCCAGAGTAGAACCCTGCCAAAAGCCTCGGCCAGTGCCTGGAATCCAACACATTGGAAGCTCTCCTTTTGAAGACATACAAATAGACTTTATAGAAGTAAACCCCTGCAAAGGCTGCTGATATTTATTAGTCTTAATCTGTACCTACTCAGGATGGGTTGAAGCTTTCCACACTAAGACAGAAAGGTCCCAAGAAGTGTGCAGGGTCCTCCTAAGAGAAATCATTCCAAGATATGGACTCCCTCTAACCATTGGCAGTGACAATGACCCAGCCTTTGTAGCAAAAATAGTCCAAAAATTGGCTAAGCTGCTAAAAATAAAATGGAACTTCCATGCCGCCTACTGTCCACAAAGTTCAGGGAAAATAGAAAGGATGAACAGGACCATAAAGTTAGCTCTCACCAAATATTGCTTAGAGACCCAGGACCCTTAGGTAGATCTTTTATCCTTCTCCTTGATGAAAATCAGGAATATGCCTAGCAAAGGAATATTCTTCCCATATGAGATCCTGTTTGGAAGGCCACCACCATTTATTAAAAGCCTTAGCAGCAATACACAGGAAGTAGGAAGCCTAATGCATAACCAACAGCTTGAAGTTTTAGGACAGGTTTTTCATCAGCCTCATAAATATTCGGGGAAAGGGATAACATCCCCACAGACATTCCTGCTCATTCATTTGAGCCAGGGGCCCAAATTTATATAAAAGATTGGAAAAAAGACTCCCTCACCCCAATTTGGAAAGGGCCTTATGTTATTATTATGACATCTCCCACAGCAGTAAAAGTTGCAGAAATCCAGCCTTGGATCCATCATTCAAGAATCAAGGAATTTCTTCCAGGAGACTCCTGGACGTGGCAGCCAGATCCAGCAAACCCACTGAAGGCAATGCTGAGGTGGCACTCTCAAAGCCCTGCTCCTGTCACTCTGGAAGCTGACAGGTCAACACACAGCTGAAGAAATTAAAGGAGATAATGCTCACAAAGCCCTGCTGACAGTCTGACATACCGCTAAAAGCTCATGAATAGTTGTACTGTCTTGTTGTCTGGGACTTCTCTCCCACTATTCTTATTGTGTGATTAGTTCTAACTGGGTTCCTCTTTGGCATTCCTCTGGGTGCCAATGCCCCAAAAGACTGGAGCACTTGCCAAAAATGCTGGCTTGCTATCACATAATGTATCATCTCACTTTTCTTTGTTCTTATATGTTTAAGGTAAATGTGGGATATTGGGACTTTGAGCTGAGTACGTACAAGCCTAAAGATTCAAAGTTTGATGCCCAAACCAAACTAATAAGGTAATTAAATGGGAACGTGAAGGGTACCCCCTGCCCATTACATTTGATGGATGACCACACCAGCACCACAGCTGGCCGGGAGTGATAGATTGTGGAGGGCATAGTTGGGAACAGCAATACTGTACAATGAGGCCAGAAGGATGAACAAGAATGGCTGTAAAGTTCCAAGGACAGACTGACTCGCTGGCAGACATAGTGCTGCAGTATAGAAGAGCCTTCAATTTGCTGACTGCTAAGTATGGGGGAACTTGTCTTTACCTAGGGGAAGAATGTTGTTATTATGCAAATCAGTCAGGAGTAGTCAGGAAATCCATGACTTGACTAAAAGAAAGGTTAAATCATATGGAAATTAAGTATGGTTCCCAGGATACCAACTCCTGGTGGAGTTGGCAGTTCTCTGGATGGAAAGCATGGTTAGGGCCCCTGATGGGACCCATAATAATGATAATAGTCCTGGTGACTGTAGGGCCATGTTTAATTAATTGGATTTCCAAATTTATAACAGAAAGAGTCCATTCCATACAATCATATCAAATGCTAATGCGAGCAGAGGCCCATTATGTTTGTCCTGTTCAAATCAATGAAGATTGTGTTTGATGTAACAACAGGGGGAAATGTGGTAGAAAGAGCTGCCAAACATAACTTGGAATGGATAATTGCTGTAAAATATTTGTTCATGAACTCTGTGTCAGCTTAATGCGCTGTTTATGTACTTTGTGTAAGCCACCCCTAAAACTCCGTCTGTATCAACTTGCCCCTGCTTGGAAACTCTGGGTGGGCCTTCCCCCTCTTGTGGGCAACCTGTTCCCAGAGAGATTAGAAACCAGCCTTGAGATTTCTTTATCTAAGCCTGATCCTACTGTATCACATACTTGCCACATTTTGTATAACCACAACTTGTGCTACTACCCTGTAGGCTGCAAGCAAGGTATAAAAAGGAGAAACTGTCTTAACTCATGGTCAGTCTATAAGGACTTGTTTCCTGAGGCTTACCATTGCCTGGAAATAAACTTCTTTTTTATTTTACCCAACTCTTCTGTCTCTGAAAGATCATTTCGACTCCCGATTTGCTGCAAAAGGCTGAGGTACAAATCCTTTAAATTCCGAAATCCTGATTTATCTGTGCACTGTTGCTCTTTCTGTGTGCTGTGACCTGTGTGCAGTGCTTTTACTTTCTGTCACCCTGGCACCTTTTTCTGTCTGTGCCTTATCTTTTGTGGGCAGAGACTTGCCCTAAGCACAGCTTCCTGTGATCTTCAATAAATATAGCTGCTTGCCACTTGCTACTGGATATACACTTGGCAATTTCTGTAGTTCACAAAAGACTAGACTGTATCAACCCATTCCATGGTAACACTTACAATTCTGCAGGTACCCATTGCTACTCTATTTCCTCTACAGAATAATAATAGTCACCATTTATTGATCCCCCTTCTGCCAGGTATTTACATCTATTCTTTCTCATCCTTACCAGAGCCTTGAATGGCTGTTATTTTACAGATGAGGAAACAAGCTCTGATAGGCAGAGTTTTTGAACCACATTCACACAGGAAATGGCAAAACTAGGATTCAAAACCTGCTCTTCCTGACTCCAGTGCCTGGGCTTGAGCATCGGCTTCCTGGCACCTGCCTCCCTGCTCCTTCCTCATGTTTCCTGTGCACAGATGGCCTACATCCAGGTCTTTGACTTTGCTTACTGTGAATGACTGTAGGTATGTGCCTAAATAGAGCAGTGCCTCACGAAAGGCTGAGTTTTATCTTTTTCTTTAGGGAACGCTGTGAAGAGCTCCGTAATGAGTTGTTTTGCATCCATCAAAGGAAGGTGTGTGAGGAGCGGAAAGCACAGATAGCATTTAATGAGGAACAGAAGAGGCAAAATGTGATAGAAGACCAAATGTTTGCAAGGCTCTGGGAGGAGGACCGCTTAGCCAAAGAAAAGCGAGAAGCCCAACAGGAAAGGAGACAGAAGGAGCTGGTGGAGGACACACGCCTGGGGCTGAATGCCCAGGTCACCAGCATCCAGGTGCAAAGGCAGGCAGTGCAGCAACTGAAAGAAGAGGAGGCACGCCTGGTGGTGGGCATTTTTCTGCACCGGTGATGGGGTGATGGCCTCTTGGGTGGAGTACAACTTACAAGCTTGTTACTGTACAGTTTGCCTAAGGGCCTGGGCAGATTTACAGGGAGTACATTTCCATTTTTTTGACTCTTATTGCTATTTAATAATGTATAAAAATCTGTGAGGTATGATCAAAATGTAGAGTGAATGTTTAAATTTTAGAAATTTTATTTCAGTAAAAGACATTGCCATTAATACCCCACAAAATACTCCTTGCTTTGAACACACTTACCCATCATTCTTGTCACTTTCTGAAGCAGTTCTGAAAATCTTGTTTCATGAGTGTCTTTATGAAGGGTGACAAAAAATATGGTGAGTGCTGCTGCTGTCCAGTGCCACCCAATGGCAAGGCAGGCTCATAAAAACATGGTGAGTTCTCAGATATCGTATTCACTGGATCTGGCACCGTGCAACTTCTTGCTCTTCCCCAAAGTCAAAATGACTATAAAAGGTAATATTTGAATTGGTTCAGGACACTGAAGCAGCCATGACAGTGCAATTAAAGGCTCTAGAAAAAGGACTTCCAGAACTGCTTCAGAAAGTGGTAAGAACAATAGGATAAATGTTGGAAATGAGGGGGAGTATACTGAGGAAGATTAAAGGCAATGTGTCTTTTACTGTAATACATTTTTAAAAATTTAAACATCTACTGTATTTTCACTCACACCTCACAGGTGTGCAGATGTGCACAGATGCACAAAGGCTGGAAGACTGGCACACCAGAGTATTGGGAGTAGTGGTGGGTGATGAGTGCTGGGATTAAAGGTGATTTCTCTTTATACTTTTTTACATTTTCAAACTTCACAACTACTTATTACCTTATAATCCCATATAGATGCAGCAATTTTCAGAAGCTTTATTGACAACTCTGCCATAAAAAGACATTTTATTTCTTATAGTACCTCTGAATTTAGGGGTGTGTGTGTGCATGCATGCGTGTGTGTGTGTATGTGTGTGTAATTTCCAAGAAATCCCGTAGTCTCATTTCTTATAGCAAGTGCATTGACTTACTAGTTTTATCTAACTGTACTGATTGATGCATTATCTTTATTATTGTTCAACCTAGGAAAAGGACAATGCACATGTTAAACTTGAACGTGAACAAGAAAAGCTAAAGAAACAAAAGACAAAACAGGAAGTTAGAAGTGTCTTGCAAAAGACCTTACAAGAGAAGATGGAATATATTCAGCAGGAATACAGAGAAGAGCAGGATCTGAACATGAAGCTTGTGCAAAGGGCCCTTCAAGATTTACAGGAAGAGGCAGATAAAAAGAAGCAAAAAAGAGTAAGACATTTATTTAGTGTGTATTAAGTACTGGACAGGATTTCCTGTTGAGTTCTCACTCTTGTGGAACATGGCCTAAAGAATAATGCTGCTGCTCTGAGTACCATGAGCCAGCAGCACCAGGGCCACCTGAAGGAGACTGGAAACAAATCCACAGGCTCCAGAATCAGACTCTCCAAATTAAATCTTGTCAGGAACAAGGAATCTGTGTTTTAAACAAGCAATCCTGGGTGATTCTCATGCTCTCATGAAGTTTGAGAACTCCTGAAATTTGGGGAATACATCACTGAGAAAGGAGCATTTGAGTTGAAACTTACAGAATATGTAAAGTCTTAGAATCAAGTAAAGAGATTAGGGAAAGGCATTTTACATTTATTTAGCTACTTGTACCTTTGGAATTTGTACTGAACTTTGAAAAGTTTTGTGGTTTTCCTATAGGTGCTTTGCTTTTTGTTTTTGTTTTTGGACTTTTTTGTTTTATTTGTTTTTGGGGGAGTTTTTTTATCTTGTACACAGGGCCTCCAGATGCTAAAGCTCACTATACCAATGAGCTCTACCTTAGTCTTTGTTTTTCAATGAAACTTTTTTTTTCAGACAATTGTAGATTCACATGCTGTTTTAAGAAATAATCTTAATATCTTGCAAAACTCCAGTACAATATCAAGGTTGGAATATTGACATTGATCCAGTAAAAATATAGAACATTTCTATCACCACAAGGATCTCTCACTTTTGTAATCACTTTTGTAGCCCTTTTGTAATCACCCTCTTGCCTCACCCTCTCCTTAATTAATCCTTGCAGACAATAGCCTTTTCCTTTTTTTTTTTTTGGTACTGGGGATCAAACTCAGGACCTTGTGCTTGCGAGGCAGGCGGTGGCACTACTGAGCTAGATTCCCAGCTCACCTTTTCCATTTTTGATAATTTTATTCTAAGAAGGTTACATAAAGGATATAATATATAATCTTTGGGGACTGACATTTTTCATTCCACATAACCTTGGAGATTTATGCAAGCTATTATATCTATTCACAGTTTATTTCTTTTTATTCTTGAGTAGGACTCATAGTATAAATTTACTACAAATTGTTTAACCACTCACCTGTTGAAGGATATTTGTGTTGTTTCCAGTTTATGGCTATTCTGAGTAAAACTACTGTGAATATTTGACTATAGGTTTTTGTGTGGACACAAATTTTCATTTTTTGGGATAAGTGCCCAGAAGTATAATTGCTAGGTCATGTGGTATTTTTTCTTGGTACCGGGGATCAAATTCGAACTCAGGACCTTGCACTTGGGAGGCAGGTGGCACCACTGAGCTAAATCCCTGGCCCGTAGGTCATGTGGTATTTGCATGTTTAATTTTATAAAGAAACTGAAAGGGCTGGGGCATGGGGTATGACTCAGTGGTGAAGCACAGTGTTTGCATTGTAAGCCCCTGGATTTAATCTCCAACAGAGAGTGGGACAGGGGAGGGAGGAAAGGAGAGAGGAAGGGAGGAAAGCAGGGAGACAGGGAGGAGAAGAGAGCTGAAAGAAGGAAGGAAGGAAGGAAGGAAAGGAAAAGAAAGGAAGGAAGGAAACTAAAATTGTTTTCCAGGATAGTTGTGCTTCCCACCAGCAGGGCAAGAGCAATCCAGTTTCTCCACATTCTAATTGGCATTTGATGTTGTAACTATTTTTACTTTATCTTGAAAGATGTGTAGTGATGTCTTTATTCTGGTAGATGTATAGTGATATCTCATTATGGCTTTAGTTTGCATTTCTCTAATGGCAAATGGTGCTGAAAAATTTTCTTTTATGTGCTTATCTGCCATCTGTATATGGTCTTCAGTGAAATATCTCTTGACCATTTACTAATTGTCTTGCTTGTTTGATTTTTTTTATTGCATTTTTGTTTTCAATTGAATCATTTTCTCTTACTTGAGAATATAATTATTAAAATATGATTCCTATAACATACAGCTCACTCATATAAAGTGCACAGTTCAGTGGAATTTAGTGTATTTATAGATAATGTGCAGCCATCACCACAGTCTATTTTAGAATATTTTGATCCTTCTGCTTACTACCCCAAACCCTAGTCCTAAGCAACTACTGACCTACTTTCTGTCTATAGATTTCTCTGTCCTGGATTTTCTTATAAATGAAATCATATGTTATGTCACCTTTTCATTGGATTCCTTTACTTATCATAATACTTTCAAGGTTTATCCATATCATAACATGTATCATTTTATTTATTCCTTATTTGGCTTTATAATATTCTATTGTATGGCTATATCACATTTTGTTTACCCATGCCAGTCAATGGACATTTGGGTTGTTTTCACTTTTGACTTATTATGAATAATGCTGCTGTGAACATTCATTTACATTTTTTACATAGATGTATTTTTTTCATTTCTCATGGGCATATATCCTGGAATAGAATTATGCGGTCATAAGGTAACTATTTTTAAACTTTTTGGTAATTGCCAGGCTATTTTCCAAAATGGTAATACCATTTTACATTCTTATCAGCAGAGCATGAGGATTTCAATTTTTCCACATGCTCATCAATAGTTGTTATTGTCTATTTGTTGTTATTTTACCCATCCTAATATATCTGAAGTGGTACCTCATTATGGCTTTGATTTACATTTCCCTAAAACTAATGATGTGGAACCTCCTTTTCTATGCTGTTTGGCTATTTATATATCTTCCTTGGAGAACTCTGTCTGAAGTCTTGAAGTCCTTTGTCCATTTTTTAGTTGGTTGTCTTTTGTTATTTAGATGAACTCATGGAAGGCTCAGTGATGCATACTTATAATTTCAGGAGCACAAGGCAGGAGGATCACAAATATGAGCCCAACTTAGAAAACTTAGTAAGACCTTGTCTCTAAATAAAAAGGGCTGAGGTTGTAGCTCACTGCAAGAACAGTTGCCTGGCATGCATTAGCCCCTGAATTCAATCCCCAGTACTGTAAAAAAAAACCCCAAAACAGATAAATTCATGTTATCAGATCATTGCTGCTACTTGGCACTAGTCAACTAAAAATAACAGCATTATAAGTCAGAAAATTTTGACCTCATCTGCACATTGTACTTACCTGGGAAACTTGAAAGTTATCCATTAAGTTGAAGGCTCTGGGGATGAGACTCAGGTCTCAATGATTTTTTTTTTCCTCCTCTAAGTGATTGGGATGAAGCCTAAGGCTTTGTGCATACTAAATAAGTGCTCTAAAGCTAAGCTACACCCTCGGTCCTCCCCAGTACTTATTAAAGTTTCCCTAGGTTATTCTAGAATGTAATCATTACACAGTTAGGTGATTACCACTCAGAAAGACAGTGCTGAAATAGTTGTAGTGACTTATTTTATCAGGTTTCATCAACCTAAATGAAAATAACCTTTATAAAAGCATTGAAAATGATTTGGCAACTTCTTAGAGAAACACTTTGGGTAAGTATTTTAATTAATTTATTCATAAAAGCATTGTGGAAAATTTCAAACAGATACAAAAAATAGTATAATAAATTCCCATGTATCCATCACCTAGATTCAAAAATCATCAACTAATAGCCCTTTTTTTTCTTTTTTTCTTTCTTTTTTTTTTTTTTTGAGACAGGGTCTCACTGTGTAGTTCAAGCTGGCAATGAACTCGTAGTGATCTTCCTGCCTCAGCCTCTCGGGTGCTGGGATTATATGCATGCACCACCCTACCCAGCCCTTCTGGTTTCATCTATACCCATCACCATTTTAAAGTAAACCCCAGACATGGTAGTTCAGATACACATATTTTAGTTGTATGGATCTAAAAGACTGGGATTGTAGCTTTATTTTTAAAGTTATCCTTAGCATCATTATCACACCTAAAAATTCTAAATTTCTATGTTATGTAGGAAGAAATGGTAAGAGAACAGAAGATATATCTTAAGTATTTGGTACAGCGACGCGAAGAAGAAAAAGCTCAGGAGAAAGAATTAGACAGAATATTAGAGGAAGAAAAGCAAAAGAAGTGGGCTGAGAAAGACAAGGAGCTGAGACTTGAAAAAGAGGCAAGGAAACAACTCATGAATGAAGTCATGTGTACAAGAAAACTCCAAGTTCAAGAAAAGCGTAAGGAACTGAATTAGCATTATTTTATTGTTTATCCTTACTTTGGTTTAAGTTTGAATCTTTTTTTTTTTTTTGATACCGGGGATCGAAACTTGCACTTGCAAAACAGGCGGCGCAACCACTGAGCTAAATCCCTAGCCCTTACTTTGGTTTAAGTAACAATCAAAATATTTAAGTAGGGGTCTGTTTCATGGCTGCAAACTGTGAACAAGCTTTTTACTGTGACTATGTGTTTTTGCATGGCCCACATTGGACATATGTTGATTAATTGTACATTCCATGTAGAAATGCATATCTGATGTGCTTTGTACCAGTGGAAGGCAGGCTGCAAACCTAAAACTTCTTTACTAAGATTCTGATGGGTACTAAACACTTTGCTTGGTGTTGTGGAGGGAAACAAAATATAACTATCTTTTCCACACAAACAGTCATAAAACCTCCTACATACCATGTTGGACAAATAATGGACAGAAGATGCTTCTCTGAAGGAGTAGATCCATAAGGATTAGAAATCAAAGTAATGAAAGTCCTGGTGGAGAAAACAAAGTGAGCAGGACAAATGGATAAACTCAGAAACTGTACCAGTAAAGAGGGGTGATACTAGAATAAGTACCTGGCAATATGGAAGCAGCTTTAGAACTGGGAAGTTTGTAGAGGCTGGAACAGTTTCGAAGTGAGTGTTGGAAAAAATCATTTGTTGTGAACAGAATTAAAATCAGTTCTATCAAGAACTCAAAAGAAGGAGAAGAGGAATGGAGAAGTCCCCTTATTCCTAGAAGTCAGTAAAGTGCTTATGATAGCTAAGACTATTCTTGTGAGTCTCAAACAAAAACGAGAAATAAGGTACTGAAAAATGGAAGAAAGACTATCTTTGTTAACAAGGGACAAAATATTTGATAAATCACTTCTATCTCCCCTGATTTTGTGGAAGAAAAAACTGAGCACTGATGAAGTAAGATATTTGGTAAAAGAAAACTCTCAGCATGAAAGTGTTCAGATTGCTGTATGGTTTTTCTTCACTAGTAATAGTAAAGTGTGTGAAGAAATACATGATTTAATCATGTAATTTATAGTTTAGAAAAGAAGTGGAATGTAAAGACTTGAAAATTTTCAACCTAAAAGTTTCTTAAAAGAGAAAATTAAGAGTGCAGAAAAACAACAATTTGATAAAGAGATTAATATGGGTAGAAGAAAGCTAGGAACTATTCATGAAGACAATGGAATAATGACCACTCAAGGCATTTCAGAGATATCTGAGGCTGCCAAGCCCATAATAAGTACAAAGTGCCAGAATCCTGATGGTAGAACAGTTTCAAGAGAATGGCCCAGTGTACCTGCCAAAACTTAGGTCACACTCTTCAGAGTGAGTTCAAATCTGTGCTCATTGAATTATGGCACAATACTCTGCAGCCACCTTAGTAATGGCTCAGGGGAATCCAAGTACTGCATAGTTGAAGCTTTCATGCCATGGGGTACAAGTAGTGACCATTGGTAGAATCCTCATCATTCTAATGCAGTACTGAGTGTAAGAGCTCTAGAGCCATGGATTACAAAATATATCTCAGAGAGCTACAAGTTCCAGGCAGGTAATTTCCACATGGGTGAGACCACTGCAGAATCCACTAGGGAAAAATGTAACAGGTCTCCTAGGATTGGTGCAGCTGGAGATTCCAGGCCAGTAGAGCCACTAGTCTGTGATGCTAATCTGGAAAAGCAACAGGCAACTGATTCCAACTCATGAAAGTTCAAAGACCTAGAAGCAGGTAGCAGTTTAGGGCCATGGAGAACTAGCCTCTGCTTTAGTGTCTTTAGGAGATGGGACATAGATACGAGATTTTCAAGACTTAAGAATTAAAGTTGTTTTCCTTGTTGAATTTTGAACTTGTTAGATTTTGATACTTGTTACAATTATCTTATTGGATTTTTTTTTTCATTTTGAAAAACAAATGTCTGTCTGGTGCCTGTTCTAAAATGGTACTTCAGAAGGATATAAATTTCATGATTTCACACATTTATAGTTGAAAGGCAATTTTCCTCGGGATGAACCATACATTGAGTTTCACCCATATCTGATAAAAATGAAGTTCCCAGATTTAGTCTTATGAGTGGTAACTAGAACTAGTTAAGACTTTAGATGTTACTGGTATAGAATGAATGTACATTTTGAATGGTTCTGGGAATAAAAATTAGTTCTTCATTCAAAAAAAATATTTAAGTAGGTATGTATGATATATCGGAAGTGATGCAAAAAATAATTAAAGTAAGATCCTTTCCTATGAAAACTTTATCTAAGTGGATATGAAGAATTTCATATTCCAGCAGATTCTGAGCAGTGCCGAGGTAGTCTCAAAGTTAAAGGAAAAAATATGTCATTTGAATTCTGTGTACCTTGGTGATTATAAAGAACAGGAGACAGACACAGGGACATCTTTCCCTCCTCCTTTTTATCTTCCCTTTTTTCTTTCTAGTGGTATTTATTTCCCTGTCTCCATATCTTTGTTTAGTCAGCTTTTTCTTCATATGGATGTTCTTGATCTTGAGAAATCCTAGACATCCTTCAAGGTCAGCTCAAATATTAGTGTTCCTCCATTCAAAATGAATCCTCTTTCCAGGGCTTTCACTGTGCCTTGCTCACATCTCAGCTGACTGGCTGACCAGGAAGTTTCCATCCAGAGAACATTCTCAAAATTTGAGGAATTCTCCTTTTTTAATATGTGAATCCAGCCCATATGAGTTACTAAGTGTTTCTTTAATAAAGGAAGCTTAAGTTATTCTTACAAGGATGAGCTTTGTTTTAGAGTTTCTGAGAGTTACATCTGTGCAGAGGTGGCCTTGTCTCATGGAACTCACTGGACCTGGTTGCATCATGCTACCAAGTGACATGTTGTGATGCGGCACTACTATTCCCTCAGCCTCAGCTTGGTCATGGAGTAATGTTTGTTGAGAGGGTTAACTGCTACCTTCAGATTTCTGTCACTTGCACGAGATGCAGTATATAGACACATTTACTTTTAGGGTAACATTACATCTCATACAAGTGTTCTTTGTAAAAGAAAACTACTCTTGGTTCTATTGATTAATTCTTCACTCCAGGAATTATCACAGCAGTCAGAAATTATTAAACTAGTATTAGATGAAATTTTCAGAAAATGTGGAGAGCTTACAAACTAAAAAAAATTTGTATTCATCAATGATAACTTGAAATTATTCTGAAAATATGAAAAATTTGAATATTTTGTATCATTTATA
The DNA here is from genome assembly GCF_053883595.1 of Heterocephalus glaber. NCBI lineage: Eukaryota > Metazoa > Chordata > Mammalia > Rodentia > Bathyergidae > Heterocephalus > Heterocephalus glaber. Next base: position 31,485,245 of record NW_028258142.1, read on the forward strand.
AACAAAGAAAATCATACATAATTCCACCACCCAGGAATTCTCTATTCACAACTTTGAGTATTTCTACTATGTATATAATTTTCCCTCACAGATTAGGAACATGGTTGGTTGCCATTTATTCCTTTGTGAATGCCCTTTGTTTCCTTTCTCCTATTTCTATTGAAGTGCCTAAATTTTTCTTATCAGTTGATAAGAGCTTCATCTTTACAAAATATTTATTTTATAATCTCTCTTATTAATAAGAAAAATTGGTCAAGAGGAAGTCAGTGTGGATCATGCATATATGATCCTGAGCATATTCCTTAGTCTCTGGAGAGAACTGCTTCTTCCTTCTTGATCGAAGGTCCAGCTCAGTGATTTCAAGTTCCACCTTCCTAAAAACAGTATAACTTTGGTGCCCAGAAAGATGTGAGCAGGTCTTGTCTGAAAAAGTCATTTACCAGATAATTTCTGTTGCCTTTCTCAGTACAACGAAAAGCCAAAGAACAGGAAGAATGTGCTATGGAACAGGAACGAATAAATGAAGATCTTAAAGAACTTAATCGTGAAGAGAAGGAGAATTTTGCAAGGTACAACTAGGTTTTATTTATCATTTTTACCCCCACAACCAGATTTTTAACATAGAGAACAATGTACCATAATTAATGCATCATTGAAATTATTTTTTATTAGTCTTATACTTGTTCTGATAGAAGCTCTAAGCAGTTTACAACATTTTATGTAAAATTAGGCATCAATCATGTTGGTAAAATTAAATTCCGTTGCCATTATGTATATTCTGATTATATACATTAGTTATTAGCCTGTATGAACATTTTTGTTTTGTATTTTTGGGACAGGGCCTCCCTATGTAGTTCAGGCTGGCCTTGATCTCATTATGTAGTCCAAGCTGGCTTTGAACTCACAGTGATCCCTTTGCCTTATTCTCCTGAGTGCTGGGAGTATAGACATGTGCCACCATGCCCTGCTCAAGACTATATGAACATCTTAAAAAATAAATTTGAAACAACACTCTTAAATTACTTAAGCTACTATGTTAGTCAGCTTTCTGTTACTATAATAAATACCTGAAATCATGTACTTATCAGGAGAAAAGGTCTGTTTTGACTCTGTTTTGGAGGTATCAAGCCATGGTCAGTTGGCCCTGCTGCTTTTGGGGCTGTTCGAAGATAGCACATCATGGAAGGGAGCACATGGTACAGCATAAAGCTACTTACCTCCTGGCTGGGGCACAAAAGAGAAGAAGAGGCAAGGGCTTGGGTGCCAGTATCCCTTTCAAGGGCACACTATCAATCACTGGAAGACTTCCTAGGCTTCAGCTCTTAAAGGTCCCACCCAATATCACCATGGACTGGGGACCAAGCCTTTAACACATGGGCCTTGGAGAACACTTATCCAAGCCTTAATAAGCACCAGTCTTAAATCCTGATGAAATAACAAGATTTTTCCCAATGAAATAAATTCTAAAATACAGAGTGACCCAATTAGCTATATTAGCAGAAATGGTTTATAGAGACGGGATTCCATGCAAATATCCCCAGTAGACTTTTTGGCCCTAAAATGCTAAAATATTGTAAGTGCTTTGGGACATACCACTACCCTCCTCTGACAAACCTCTGTGCTCATAACTAGTTTCCTTATGACCACCACAATCAGGCCTAGGTGGAAGAGATGAGCAGATGCCTCCTTCCAGCTTTTCTCAGACCATAGTAGTACTTTCCCATGGGAATTCAGGTGGCCAGTGCAATGTAAGAAAGTGAACTGGCTCACATAATTGATAGGACCTGTCCATGAGACCAGTCCCTTGACTCACTCACACTTTGTGCAGAGAAATAAGGTTTTTTTTTCTAGAAGAGTGTGATTTCTGTGCCTAAGCCTATTGCTAGTTTGCTATAAACAGTATCTGGCCTACCCTGCAGATTTCCTGCTACTGTCTACTCTGGAGATCTTTCTTTCTCATTTTTGAAAAACCTATTTTTGGAGATTTGAGGGATACTAAAAAAAAAAAATCTTTCTTCCTCACCCAACTTCTGAGTCAACTGGGAGATAAGTAAAAAGCATGGCCTTAAAGTATCATGGTTACCAATTGCTATTTTACAAAACACCCCAAAATTTGTGGTTTAAGTCAATTTATGATTATCTCTTATGATTCTGAAGGTTGACAAAGCTCAGCTGGGTGTTTTTTGCTTGGAGTATTTCATGCAGTTAAAATCAGATGTTAACTGAGGCTATATATACATATAGTAATATCTTTATTCACAAATGCTTCTGTTCACAAACAATTCAGCTCTCAAAAGCATTCAACAAAATTTTGCTTCCATTCACAAATTCCACATTGGGTGACAAACACAACCACAGACATCTTACTCCAAATTATAAAACAAATTAAGTTTGTGAACTAAGATATATATATATTATATTATATAGTATAGTATATAGTATAATATAAATTTATATTCTATAATTATATATTCTACATATTCTATATATTATATATACATATATAATCTGAAAGCTTGGACACCTAAGATACCTACTTGTATAGCTGGCAACTTATGCTAACTGTATTGTAATCAGGGATCCCATCTGCTATTATCAACTGGAACACCTCACCTACATGTGGTGCCCTCTCCATCTGGTTTGAATTTAAAGTATGGTGGCTTGTTCTGAGAGAGAACATTCCAGAAGCAAATATTCTATGAGACAGAAGAGAAAATTGCAAGGCCAGTTGAAGGGTACACCTAGAGGTGGCATAGCTTCACTTCTGCCATATGCCAATGCCATATTCCATTGGTTATAAAGCAGTGCCAAGGCCTGTCCAGATTCAAGGGGATGAAGAGAGAAGCTCTACCTCTTAACCAAGGAGTGAAGATTCATACTGCAGAAAATCAAATGGAAAGGGAGATGAGACTATGGCCTGCTTGAAAAATAGAATCTGCCACAGAGGGATACCCAAACCATTATCTTTATTCCTTATAAATGCTGATGGAGTACTTTCTGACACCAACAACAAAGTGTCTTGATTGTCCAGACACCAGTTGGGTATCCAACAGCTCAGTTCAATTTTGACACTCATTACCCTGAGTTAGCACAAACCCCACAGGCTAAGAGCTCAACCCCATTAGACTATCCCCAATTCAGACACCCATCACAAGTTCCAGTCTACTTCTGACCAACTTGCTATAAATCAAGGGTTCCCATAAACTTATCTTCAATTTCAATAGTTTGCTGGAACTGCTTACAAAACTCAGAAACACATTTTACTTATGTTTACCTGCTCATCATAAAGGATACAGCTGAGTAAGAGCCAAATGGAAGAGATACATAGGGCTTGCCATTCCCTCTCTAGGCCTACAACCTTCCAGCACCTTAATATGCTCACAATCCACGAAGCTCTCTCAACATCATTGCTCAAGAGTTTTTATAGAGCTCAGTCACCAATCCCCATCCTCTCCTTCTCAAGAAAGTAGATAGGGCTGAGAGTTCCCACTCTTTAATCGTTTGGTCTTTCTGGTGACCAGGCCCATTCTAAGGTTTTCTAGGGGCTTCACCCAAGTCCCTTTTAGAAGAGACTGAGGTGCCCTTAGGAATAATAAAAGAAAACTCCTGTTCCTTGGGAAATTCCAAGGGCTTAGGAGCTCTGTGTCAGGAACTGGGGACAAAACCAAATATAATTCTTATGCCACAGCTAATATTAAAAATGTGATTTATAAATTGTGAAATGGTACAGCCTCTATGGAAAACAGTGTAGAGTTTCCTTTAAAAAAATTAAAAATAGAACTGCCACAAGATCCAGAAATCCCACATCTGAGATTCCAAAAGAATTGAAACCAGGGTCTCAAAGAGATATTTGCACATCCATATTCACAGTAGCACTGTTTACAGTATTGAGGTGGAAGTATCCCAGATATCTATCAACAAATGAAAACCTAAACAAAATGTAGCATATATAAAATTCTTGAGATCAAAGGATCTCTGAAATAAAAGCAGTTATAGAGGTATTATAGATGCTAGCCAGAAAAAGGACCAGATCTTGGATGTGACTTAGGGGGTCATGATGGGATTGAAGGTTTTATCACTCAGGAATGTCAGAGTACTCTTTTGTTGGTTTGGTCCACAGCTTTTAACTGTTTAACTTATCTCTCCTCTCCACCATCCTTGGGCCCTTGTAAGTTTGAGACATCTCAAAATTTTTTTCTTATCAGTACAATGGAATATTATGCAGGTTTTAAAAGAAAGGAAATCTTATCACATACTGCAATACAGATGAACCTTGAGGATATTATGCTAAGTGAAATAAGCCACCCATAAAAAGACAAATACTGTATGATTCTACCAAGTAGAATGTAGTTATCAGAGGCTGAGGGAAGAGGGGGAAGGGGAATTGGAGCTTAATGTTTATGCAGTTTTATATTTGCAAGATGAAAATGTCTTGGAGATCTCTTTCACAACAATATGAATACACTTAATTACTGTACTGTACACTTGAAATAGTTAAGGTGGTGAATGTTGTTATATGTCTTTTACTGCAATAAAAACCACATCATAAATTTTAAAGTATGTCATATATTAAAAGTATGGCTTATATGTGCAAAAAATTATGTAGTAAATACTGAACAGAATGACCCACCCAGTCCTCAGCAGTGCCAGACCTCATTGCAGGGGTCCCCTGTGTAGATCCTAAGCAGGAAATAATAGGCAGGCCAGCTCTGGGAGGACAAAGGAGAAGCTAAAGTGGCATGCCAGTGTAAACCCATTATTTGTTTGCCATTCTGCCTGATTTTTTTTTCCAGTATTGGGTATTGAACCCAGGGAGTGATGAGTTATATCCCTAGCCATTTTCAACTTTTATTTCAAAACAGGATCTCACTAAATTGCCCAGGCTGACCTTAAATTTAAAATCCTTCTGCCTCAGCCTTATAAGGAGCTGGGATTACCGATGTGTACCACCATACCAGGCTTTCCAAACAATTCATTGTGAAAATTTTTAGACATACAAGAACTCATCCTGATTTTTACTGGAAATCTTAATTTGGTTTCACAAGTTATATCTTAATTGTAATGTTCTAAACAAATCCACGTGGTTACTTTTATAATTTTACAATTTGACATTTCTAATGCTCTAGATGCTGTGGTCTAGCCCAAGAGTACAGGAAGCAACTTCAGATGCAAATAGCCCACCAGCAGCAAGCCCGAGAGGCAGAGAAGGAAGAGAAGCACCAAGAGTTTGAAGCAGGGATAGCAGCAAACCAGAGTTGCCTGGACAAGATCCAGGAGATCCTGTCCAGCCATCCTGTGCTCCCCCGGAACATCCATCCCATGCGGAGGGCTTGCCCTAATAAATTTCCACCATAGTAGCTTACACATCAATGTATCTTCTCTTGGTCTTTTTTATTTTTAACTTGCTTGATGTTCCTTTTAACTCATGGATAAACCATCTGTTTCTCAAAGTTTGTATAATTCATTATACAGAATTTTCTTCTTTCAAATAAACTTATTCTTTTTTTAGATGTGATAAACTTACAAATCAGAATAGTCTATTCTGTATCATAGTTTTCCCCCTGACTTTCCCTTTCTTACACACTTATTAGTAACTAAGTTTTCTGATATCTACCTACCCATTTTACATTTCCTCTTTTTCCCTTTTGTTCTTGCTCATATTTATAATTCAGTGTCAACAGGGCACTTACACAAGCGGGACTGGGACTAACAGCTACTTTTCATAAACTCACATATTCAGTCATTCAGTGAGTATTTATGAGTGTCTCTAACATGTCAGGCACTATGGTAGACCTTGAGGCTTGTAGAGAGCAGGCTGGGCTCTTAGTTACTCCATTTTATAAATCAGCAGTTTACCCTGAGTTATTCCATTTTGAGTGCAAATGCTAAGGCCAAATGTCTTCCCATCTGTGGGTGCAGTTAGACAACCACCAGATGTTGGACACATAAAACTTACCAAGAATAACAACCACTAGTTGCACAGCACAATTATAAGGTACAGTCTGAAAAATAACTCATTCTTGCTAATAAAAAATTACCATCTGTGAACTTACTGAATTGAACCAGGGACATATAGACACTTGGACCTATTGGATCGTATCAAGGACACCAGGCACATGAGCTTATCAAAAAGACCAAAGAATGATACAACCCCCTAACCAGAGACATCTAAAAGGTTGGAAACACAGGGTAACCAGCACTGCAAAATGGAAGTTTTTTCTTTTATAGATAAGCAGTTTCTCGAAACTTGCTCTTGCTGAGCACATAACCAACACCTTCTCCTCAGCCCTAGAGAGGTGACAGAATACACAGATACACCAGGAGGCCGGGAGCCCAGTTTCCTTTTCACAAGAAATGGGACAAAGGAAGTGATAAAGCAAGTTGGAGGCCTACATTGTCTCTCTGTACTCCCCCTCCCCTCTGTTCCTTACTGTACAAGACCCTTGCCCACCTGTATACAATGAAATGACGATTTGAGGCAAATAGGCCCATCTCCTCAGAGCTAGCTTTAAATAAACCCCTTTTCCTTTTTACCAAAATGTGTGGCTTCCCTTGGTTTGGTCAGCGAGAACCAAATGAATCTGAGCTATGCACCTAAGTGGCCAGTAACAATAGCAACGCTAACTCATCACCTCATCACAGACCACATGTTAGAGCCTCTGCCCAGCAGGTCACCATGGTGATAAACTTCTGACTCTGATTCTGGAAATCATCTCAGTGCAGGTTTCCTTACCCTTTGATGCTGCCCACTTCAAAAGCCATCCAGATTCTTTCACCTTTATAGCTCTATACCTGGGTTCATTCACACCTTATCTGACCACCTGTAGTCACTCTGCATTTGTACAGTATCAACTCTTTACTCTTGCTCTTAGTATTCTCTCCAATCCTGTGGCCGTCTTGACCCTTTCTTAGCCTCTCTGTAACAGAATTAGTACCATTTGAAATGTGATATGCAATTTGAGCATCACGGATATTAGTAATTAAGATTGGAATGGGGCCTGTAGATGTGGCGAGGTGACAGAGCTCTTGCCTAGCATGTGCAAAGCCCTGAGTTTAATCCCCTATACTGAAAAGATAAAAAAAAAGAAATGGAATAAAGAAGTTGCAATTGCCATGGTCACAACTACCAATTGAAGTTAGAAGTACTCCATGAAGTAAAGCTGATGAAAATGATGTAGCTTGTGAATTTATTGAGTCAATAAATTCTGACATTGTGCGAAGACACAACTATGTCAGTCTATGTAAATGGCATGGGTCACTCATGACAAGACTTCAACAAAAACTAAACAAGCCTCTTGCCCTTATGGAATTTACATTCCAGTGGAAGAAAATAGGCCATAACTGTTAAGTACTATAAAGAAGGAAATGACACGAATGCTATTTTGTCTTATTTTATTTTATTTGTGATGATCAGAAAAATCTTATCTGACTTTGGAAAAGAGATCTGAATGACCTAGTTATTGGAAAACAACTTTCGGCAGAGGAAAGAGCCAATGCAGGGACACTGGGGTAGAAGATTGCTTAGTGTATTTGAGGTATGTAGTATTTGTGCTGAAGCAAAGTGAATGAAGAATGAAAGAAAATTAGTAAGTGGCAGGGGCCACATGTTGGAAGGCCTTGGAGCCACGGCAAAGTCTGACTTTTCCTTGGCTATTGGAAGCTGTTGTAGGGCTTTCAGCAGGTGAGCAGCATGATATAATAAGCTGCTGGCTGCTGTGTTGAAAATAAACATCAGGGAGAGAGAAACAGTTAAGAAGCTGATGGTATAAACCAGATAGGAGGTGATAGGGAAGGAGCCAGCACAAGATGACTCCTAACCATCTTTTCCGTTTGTATTCATGCCTTATTACATTAAGACCAATAGTGTTATGGTTTGGATCTAAAATGTTCCCCAAAGTGTCATCCGTTCAGATGTGAGGCTTCCAGAATGTGATTAGATCATGGGGATGCTATGTTCATCACTGGATTAATCCAGTAGTTGGAGGAAGTAGGTTACTAGGAGCTGACCTATAAGAGTTTATTCTTGTCCCTGGTTCCTCCTCTGCTTTTTGGCTACCAAGGGTTGAGCAGCTTTCCTCTGCCATATCCTTCCATCATGCCTTGGAGCCAGCTAACCATGGATTAAACTCACTGGAAATTGTGAGCCAAATAAAGCTCTTCTCCTTTAAAGATATATATCAGGTATTTTGTCCCAGTGATGGGAATGTGAAAAGATGTAACTTCCAAGTCTAGGTCGTATAAGATGCACCAGTTTCTGTCTCAGTCTCTTGGATTATTCCCTCAGGGGAAAGCTGTCAGCCACTGACACTGGTAAGCATAGGATTGATTCTTAGGGAGCCCTCTGGAGAGGCTCACTGTGCATTGTACATTCCAGCTATGTGACTGAGTAACCTTGGACAAAGATCCTTTAACTCCAGCCTCAGACAGGCATCCAGGTGACGCTAGCCTTGGCCACATCTTGACTGCAATTTGCTGAAAGACTCTGAACTGGAACCCTTCTGCCAAACTGCTCCAGCTCCTGACTCACAGAAACTGTGACAGACAATCCATGCTTTTGTGGGTTTTTTTAATTCTAATTTTTTCTTTATTTTAAATTTTTATTAGTACATGTTTGCAGTACATAATGATTACATTCATCATGGGGAATTGGTACATGTACATAACACATCTTCTTTTTATTTCCTCTTTCCTTCCCCTATTGTGGTTTTAAGCCACCAAGTTTTGAGGTGTTTTGATAGCAAAAAGGAATTAATACAAGGTGGTACCTGAGGCACTGTGAGACAGTCAAATTTAGACTGTATTTTGAAATTAAATCCAGCTATATTTGCTTAAAATTGTGCATGTTGGATGTAGGGTTTGAAATTCAAATATGACCTCATACTTTGGTCAGAGCAACAGAGCAATAAATTGCCCTTGTGATAAAATTAACATATCTCTCAAGCTACAAATCTGGAGGTATCCTTAATCAAATGAATTTGAAGAAATTAGGAAATTATTGGATAACTCTGGTCAGTGATCTGTCTGGGATTTAGCAAAGTATTTTGCATTTATCAAAGCATGTTTTCTGGTATACCAGTTTTTGTGAAAAACAAATTTGGAAAGACTGTGGACCAGTTTCCATTCCTGGAGAGTCATTAGGCACACAGAAGTATCAAAAGATTCTGGGGGAAAAAAAAAGATTCTGGGTAACCCTAAATGAACTAAAGCCAGAGCTACCTTTGTTTAATCTTCAATCCATACTCACTGGATCACATCTGTTAAAGTAAAACACTGTTTCTGAAGTGCTCATCTTTCTCTTGCATGTTCATATAACTTACTACATCATTGCCATAGGGTATTCAAAAAGCCTCCTATAGGATATTCCTTTCTAAATAAAGCAGTACTTTATTTCTAGTAGCTCTCGCCAATGTTTTAATGTAAAATTTTTGGAGAAATTTATTCTTTTAGATTAAAGTTTAAGAGCTATGTTTAGATAATTCTATACTATAAAATTCAACCATCAGTGATTTTTAACTGGTTTCAGAGAGCTTTACAGCCATCACTCCAATCCAGTCTTAGAATACTTCTATCAAATCAGATAACAGAAATAAATAATTCATAACTTTTAAATTGCTTGCTGTTCTGAGTAGCATGATAAAATATCATATCATCCTTCCTGCCTAGGACATGAATCAGCCCTTTGTCCAGTGTATTCACACTGTATATGCTACCCATTCATTAATCACTACATAGCCATCTTAGTTACTATACCAACTCCCACAGTATCACAGTACTTGTGTTCACAAGTACATTATTTTACCTCATAATGGTCCCCAAATACAAAAGTAGTGATACTGGCAATTTGAATATGTTAAAGATAATCCATAAAGTTATAAAATTAAGCATTCCTAAAGAAATTATATTACAATGGAATTCTTCAAACAAGCACCAGATGGGCAACTTCCTCATCTCAAAACTAACAGAGAGGTACTGGGAATCCTGTGACGAAAGGCTATTTTGGGTCTTCAGAAGCCTACCCATTTCTTCTGATTTTTTGTATCTGAACTAACGTTCTCCTTCCTATTAGGTAAATTTTCCAGAATGAATGTTAGACTTGATTCACTAGTCACAAGCTAATATCCTTAGCTTGACCATTCTTCTAAGAATGCAGTAAGATGTCATATTAGTCCAATGACAAAAATTTCCTCACTTTACCTTAACCCACCTATGTAGTGCTTTCAACAAAGTATTCGCTGGAATAGTTATTTATTTATTTTTTTGTTTTGTTTTGTTTCAAGACAGGGTCTCACTATGTAGTTTGGGCTGGGGTTGAACTCACTATGTAGCCCAGTCTGACCTTGAACTTGTGGTGATCTTCCTATCTCAGCCTCCTGAGTGCTGAGACTACAGGTGTGCACCACCATATCTGGCGAGTGTATTGATTTACAGTTACCTTTGTTCTCTGTCTGCACAAGAAGTTATAATGGCTTCTTTTTCTTCAGAACATTCTTTAGGGCAACTTGAATCTGTGTTTCTAGCCCTTGGTCACTCATATTTACCTCAGAATACAGTAAACTATTTTCTTATTTCCTTTAAAGCACAGTTATTATTTTACATTGACAAGTGCTTCTTTTTAGTAAAAATAAATGAAAGTACGATATTTGGAAAGACCATATTCTTACAAATTTTATTACAGTATATTATTATAATTGTTCTATTTAATCATTATTGTTGTTAGTTATTGCTGTGCATAATTTATAAGTTACACTTTATCATCAGTATGTACATGGCGGAAAAAAAACATAGTGTATACAGGGTTGAGCAGTATCTGCAATTTCAGGCAAACTGGTTATCTTAGAACGCATCTCCCATGGATAAAGGGGAGCTACTTGATAAGGTCAACCAAGGACTACTGCCATCTTACTGCTTTTCATATGTTTACTCATTTAATCCTCATGACATCTTTTGAGGGAAACCCTATTATTTCAAGCCCATTTTACAGCTGAGGAAACCATAGGGCATATTGAAACTAAGAGAAAATCTAATAAACTACTAGACTTAACCCATTTCATTTGCTTTTAGTTACTTGCTTTTAGCGGACTTAAAATCAACAATTTTAGGCTGGACACAGTGGTGCATACCTATAATCCCAGCTACTTGGGAAGCTGAGACACAGAGTACTACAAGTTCAGTGCCATCCTGGGCAACATTAGTGAAACCCTGTCTCAAAATGAAGAAATGAAAAGGTCTGGGATGTAGCATAGCATTTTCTTGGTTCAGTTGCTAATAGTGAAAAAATTACCAATTTTAAATGTCACATACCTAAGCAATATTTTAATCTCCCACTAACTTTGCTATAGATAACTCCTCTGACATATTGGTCACCATAGTAATGGTTACCTAAGCTATTTTTCAGGAACTTGGAGGCTGCTTTTGATGAGTTCAAACTAGTTAAAACCACTTACTCTTTATGTGAGCCTGTACAAGTGTCTGGTGGGTGACCTTCTGACATGAGAGGAACAAAATATCTACTCCCAGGGCATATTAACCCCACCATTTCCTGAATAGATATCTGATAAAGAGCCATGAAGTTTGATTATTAATGCACAGATCAGTGTTTGCTCTCCTTTTCCTTACTTCCAAACACCTCTTCCCATGCCTTAGATTACTTTGCTTCTTTATCCCATAAATACCCATAATGTCATCCTTGGGAGGTAGATTTAAGAATTGTTCTTCCAGGGCCAGGGATTTAGCTCAGTGGTGCTGCCGCCTGCCTGGCAAGAGCAAGGTCCTGAGTTCTATCCCTGGTACCAAGAAAAAAAATGTTCTCCCATCTCTGCTTCCACCATAGCTACTTCATGAATAAGCTTCTTTTTTGAAAAACGCATCATGTCAGTGATTGACATACTGTGTATAGTAAGCAAAGCAGGTCTGGTTGAGTAACAATAACAGGTTGAAAAACTTACCAAAGCCACATAGAGTAAGAAACATTAGGGTCTGTATTAGAGTTCTCTCAGGGATCAGAATAAATAAAGATATAATTATTCAAGGGGATTTATTAGGTAGGCTTACAGTATCAGAGATAGAAGAGTACACAATGGTTTTCTGCTCACTGGAGAGCTGAAAAATCCAGTAGCTGCTCAATTCAAGAAGATGGAAGCCACAGAATAAGAGTGATCAAGGATACAGCACCAGTGAAAAATCAAAGGCCTAGAAGCTCACTCTAGAATTGTAGTGTGAGTTCACACTGAAAGGCTGAAGAAACTGGAGACCAATGTCCAAAACAAATGGCAAAAATTGGAGCTCTTCCTAAAGCAGGAACATTGCCATGGCTTGTGTGACTGAAGGGTCTATGGAGTGAGAATCATGGTGAGGGATTAAGAAAAAAGAGAAACAAAGCTGGGGCCAGGTGGAGCCTTATTCCTGATAGGAGAAAAGTTCTGCTGGGCAACTGCAGCACGTTTATTTATAGTGGTAGAGATAAGGGAAGTACAGGAGGAGGTAAAAGGGGTTGGTCTGTGACTGGAGCCAGGAGAGTAGCTAAGGTCTGCAGAAAATCATACTTTGATGTTTTTATGGGGAATGGACAGGGAAGAAGACACATAATTCTTCTCGGCCATGCTTTGCTCTGCCACACCCTTTTGTTGCCTGTTCTCTTCCCACAGGGCCCTGCCTCATCCATGGGAGAAGGAGATTAGGCCTGGCCATAGTGATCTACAGAGCAGTGCTCCCAGCATCTCCCCCATTCTGTTTTGTAGCTGCAGCTTGTGATGATGTTGTCTCAAGGCAAGTTTGGTGAGTTGTCCTAGGAAGACACTGCAGAGGACTAGTAAACAAATCATTAGTAGCAACAGGAAAATCAGAATACCCAGGATCATAGCAATTCTATGTTTGGCCAGGTTAAAAGGATTGAATCCATTCAACAAATCAAGAATTGATATTGCCATGTCCTCGGGGGTGACAGAACTAACTCGGGCATGCTGAATGGACAAGATCTGTTGATGAAGCTTTTGGAGATCTAGGCTGAGATTGGTATGATGAAACATACCTATTAAATGTGCAATAACATTTTTCCAGTCTCACTGTGATTCATTGTAAGGAAGAGCAGTGATGCAAACGTGAGGGTATTCAGCATGACACTGCAATCCTTGACAATATTGTAAGGCTTTAACTTGATTGTCAATCTCTAGCACTGTAGCTTCTAAGGGATTAAGCTGCACTTCCAATTTAACATCAACATTTTCTTGGGTCTCAAGGGCATAAGAGGTATTTTTTGCTAAATGATTGACAAACTGCACTTTCTGTACATTTTGTGCTAAGGCCACAGATGCAACCACAGTGGTGGCAAGCAGAGTAACTAGAGACATAATTCCTTGGATAATAAGTCCTACCATCCAACAGGGGTGAATGAGCTGTCTGTGTATTTCTTCCAGTACTTGCAGTCCATGATCACGATACTAAGGGCCAGAAACATTAGTGGGTATCATGACAAAGGATGGCCTATATAATATTAGCACATTTTTATCCTTGTTAATGTTAGTAAGGCAGGCAGTGAGAATACAATTTTTGCAACTGACATGAAAAGAGTCTTCTTCTAGAGTAATATTGAGCTGTCCAACTAGGAGGACATAAGGGTTTTTTGCACACAAGCATGTGTCCAAATCTTATTGGCCCTTGTATGACTCCTGTCCTTAAGCTACAACTAGAGAGACTGATGACTTGTAAACTGGCAGCCAATTGCCAAAGATCTCTTTGGAAGTATTTTGATGACATATGTAGTACCAATGCCAGAAGATGGCCAGTAACATTGTACTTTGTATGAGATCAATCCTGTAAAATTATATTTTGTATAACTGTTTCATTTACTTCATGGGTGCAACAGTCTTTTCAAGAAGCATACTTGAGAGGGGAACATAACAAGTGACATTATGGCCAAAGGAGAGAGGGCATGAAAGGTTATGAAGATTATCTGTTGAGGTAAGATTGAAACTATTAGCACCAACTCATCTCAATTAGTGCCTGATGGATTATGGACAATGGCTGTCTTTTCAATTACCTGAAGTGAGAGACAGAGGAAAGATAGGCTGAGACAGAGAGGGAAGCCCATTCTAATTATAAGTGGTAGATGTAGGAGAGATATGAGCATCAGACTGGCCCCTCAAAATGTTGGACTGATTGGTAAAAATAGGTACCAAAGCAAGAGTTTCCCAAGGAAAGGGATGAGCCAAAGGCTGGTCTGAGTTTGTCCTCCATAGAAACACAAGCAAACTCTGGCCCCTGTGTTATCAATTGCATTGAGCCATATTACATTTTAGTTAGGACATCCTTTGAAAACATTTGTGTCTAGGATATGTCTGTAGATTTATCTTAGTATCAATGGAATTTTGATGGGGGATATTTACTTTCCATGAATGGATTTAAAAATTTTTTAAATGAAGGCAACTAGAGAAGGTGACAAAATCTAATTGAGCTTGTAGAGGTAGCTGTACTCCCCCTTTCTTGTTTATGCAGATGTGTTTTTAAGGAAAAGTGAGTACACCCAACAATGGCTTGACTGTATGGGTTATAAGGACCTATAATGTGTTTCACTGGCTTGGTTATCTATAATAGCTCTTTTTGAAAGGGCTGTCTCCAACTGCAATTAGGGGAGAAGGAGTGCAGGTTTCATCTAACCGCTTTGAGCTGAAAAGGGTCAATGTAGGGAAGACCACAGTTAGGGGCCCCTTCTAGGGAGCTAATTTAACAGGACTTAAATAAAAATCATGTGGTGATTTAGTAATCATAAACTCACTTTTTAAGGTCAATCTGGTGGATTTCGTTAAAGAAAAATGTCTAGCACATTTGTTGATATTATCTGTATGATCACTTTGAGCTTTGCAGCCTATAGCTAAGATTAAACAAAATTTTTAAAGAAATTAGAGCATGTATAGTCAACATATAAGCACTAAAATAAAAGGGTGATTTTGGAAAAGAGCCATGTTTAGAAACTGTTTTTAAGGGATCAAAATAGTGAATGTAACTTGTTGACCTGTAGACCCTCCACTAATGGAGATTATCTATAAGTCTGATATTTTGTCATAATTTTAAATGTAGCTGTAAAAGGACTAAAAACTTGATAATTTCAAAACACAATTTGAGCCAAAATATTTTAAAAACTGTTCTTGAGTTCATATAAATTTCATCTAATGACCCATAACAGTTGTTAGCTACCGGTGTATCTGGAAACTGTCAGAAGGGGTCAGCAATTGGAGCCTCTTTTTAAAGTCTAGCTATATAACTATGTTCTTGACTTTACATATATTTAGTTATACTTTTCTACTGGGTGTTTAAGACCAAGTTTCAGTGAGACCTATATTAAATAAAAATAACCTCGGGGATTTAGTTTGGTGGTGCCACCACCTGCCTCGCAAGTGCAAGGTCCTAAGTTTGATCCCCAGTACCAAAAAAAATAAAATAAATCTCTTGCTAACTATCAAGGTCAATAAGGTCTCCTCAGGCAATATCTTGGAACCATGTATAGAACCTCTCAGCTCCTGTCACTGTCAACCATCAGGATGTGTCATAGTCTTGCTTGATCATGTTGCTTTCTGTGAAAGCATGGGAGATTTTTCTCCTCCAGGTGATATTCCTTTGGCAAACTGCAGTTGTTGTTTTGGTGCCCAACAATCTCCCTGCTCAGGAGGTTAAGTGACTTACCAAAAAATATAGAAAAGGTTCCTTCATTTCCTGGATCTTTGTTGACCTTGGAGGCCCAGGGCCAAAATATTGGCTGTCTTCTTAGCCCAGATACCTTTTTAGTGCTGGTCTCTGGACTTTAGTGGTTGAACACCCAGAAGAGAAGATCAATAACATTAGATTGCAAAAGAAGTAATGAATTTAACTATTATAATTTTAGCTGGATAGCAAGCATTTTGGAATTTAAAATATAGTTAGATGACTGTTATTTTTTATCAATCATGGTTGTTCTAGTAGTTGAATTCCTGTGGAATAGTAACAGAAAAATCTTTAAATCAGGTGTCACACATAATACTTTAGCATGACAATCATGATGACATTATCTTTGTAACACACTTAGATATGTATCTTAGTATAAAATAGCCATTGTTAAACACACTCACTCCCTTCCAAAAAACACATAAAAACAGGAAACGCTTACTTAAGTTATTGCCTTTTGATAGAGTGCCATCTAAGGAAAAGGTATGGGCCTATAAATGTACCTGTTATCATGAGTAGCTGGAGCATAAGAGAAGGGCAAATACCTGGATCAAAAGGAGGTTATTACCATAAACAATATGTTGGAAGACCTGCATAGTAGAAGACATGAATACATTTTGTACACCAGAAAAGTAGCAATAATAATTATTACAATTATATGAAACCTTATGTCCTGTAGTGTAGTTTGGTACCAAAAGTATCTTTTTAATAACACCTTGGTTTTCCCACTGAAAATTTTATGTTTTGAAGATGTCTGATATAAACATATTACAATAACTTATTTAGAACTTAACCCTTTGATGATAACCAATGCAAATGTTTTATAGTAACATATTCAAGCAATATTATTGGGGGCGTGTCTTCCCATAAGGCTATGAAAATCACTGAGGCTCCCATTAGTGAGCAAAGACCAGAAAAACTGTTTTCTGGGCAGCTGCTTCTTTATCAATCAAGAGGAGTCCCATCCAGCCATCTCCCCAAACCTAAAAGTCTCTATTTAATTACCTTGACAATTTTTTATTAACCTTTAAAAACCAGATTGTAATAACTGACATTATTTATAACCAATAAAATATTTTTTGAGTTATTGAATGTAGACAGCAATATGTGTGAGACCAAGATGAACCCAAGAAATGCCATCTTGGCCTGTAGACGAACTCCCCCCATACCCCTCCCCTTATAATGTAGATGTTTTTGTAACTGCTTGTTCTGCTTCTGTAAACTTGCTTCATTGCTTCTTGGAAATGGTTGGTGCCTGGTGCCTCCTTTTAACCACAAAACATCCTAACCTGACAAGGCAGCAAGATAAGATAGCTGAGTTGTGAAAAATATTTTTGCAACCAGTCAAAAACATGTTAACCTCCCCTTGAATGTCTCTTCTTCAAATAACACCTATAAAAGCTATGCTGTTATAACACCCTATAAAAACTGCTGTTCCTGGACTCAGGGCTTCACTTCACTTAGGGAGTGGAGTCCACGCACTTGAATAAACTCCTTTCAGTTTTAACTTTGTCATTTTTCCCAGTGTTTGGTGATCAACCAGCTCACTTGGCACAACAATTCTGGAGGCCCCAGGAAGATCACCATCACTTGGTGACTTCTGTCTGGTGGGTAGCCCCTGTCTCAGGCTGCTGTGGCCCAAGAGAGCCCCAGGGAGGCCACTCTGACCATTTGATCAGGGCCCTGGGGGCTTGGGTCTTGAGCAGAGTATTCAGATCATTCCAGCCATACTGAGGGGAGTTTTTCTGGAAAACCTCTGGATGTCAGGTAAGAATCTTATGATTCTCAGTCATCAGTCAGTGGATCCAAAAGAGGGTGAAAGGGAAGTTGGATGCTACAGTAATTCCCCCACCCAGGGCCTCATTGCAACAGTGGGAAGCCTTCTGGTATGGTCAGTTTACCCCTTCGGCACCCAGAGATATAGTCTGTCTAAATTTCTGTGTATCTGTTGTCTGTTGTCTGTCAGCTTACTCTGTGTGCCTTTTGCTTTCAGTTTTGTTCTACAGTGAGCCATGGGATCTGGATTGTCTACCCCATCAACCCCCCTTAAGTGTATTTTACAACATTTCTCACAAATGTATAACCCACAGAAAGCAGATGAATATGGCATCAAATTCTCAAAAGGAAGACTCTGGGCCCTATGTCAACTAGAGTGGCCATCATTCGGGGTGAGATGGCCAGATGTGGGAAGTTTTGATATTTGGACTACCCAACAGGTTTGGGACAGGGTCACAGGGAAGGGAGGGCCTCTTCATCTTGACCAGTTTCCCTATATTGATGTATGGATGGACCTCATAGAGGACTCTCCTCCTTCTCTTGATTGCCCAGGATTGAGACACAGGAGGTTTGTGGAAGATAAGATTCACAACAGATGAGGACAATCAATAGTTCTTGTCACCAAGCCCCTTCCAAAGTGTAAGGTTTTTCAGGCCCTGTGGGATGAGGATGACTTCTGTCCTCACCCACCCCCTTATCGGGCTCACAGGGAAGGGCCTGAAGAAGACCCCACTCTCCCTCTGATTCTGCCCCCTGTGATTCGTCTGTCCCCTCTGTGCCAACTGATTCCCTATCCCCTCCTCATACCTGGTCAGGACAGTCCTACGAGTCTCAAGGGGCAACCAGCCAGGTAACATCCACTGTCCTTCCTTTGAAACAGGTTGAACCAGGTGGAGGATTCATCTATGTTCTTTTCACCACTAGTGACCTTTATAATTGGAAAAATAAAATTGCTCCTTTTTCAGAAAAACCTCAGGCTTTAATTAATCTTCTAGAGTCTGTCTTCCATACTCATCAGCCCACCTGGGATGACTGTCAACAACTCCCTCCATACCCTCTTCACCAAGGAGGAATGGGACCGAATTTTTCAGGAGGCCATCAAGGCGGCCCTAGGTCCCAACCCTGATCCTGGCCCTGGTACTCCAGCTTATCTGCAGAGAGCAGAGGCTGAAGTGCTGACCCAATGACTGGATTGGGACCCCAACACCAATGCAGGTAGGAGAGACCTGGCCAGTTACCACCAGCACCTTTTGCAGGGACTCCGCCAAGTGGCTAGGAAGCCAACTAATCTGACTAAGGTGAGTGAGGTAAAACAGAATAAGACAGAGTCCCCCATGGTTTTCCTGGAGCACCTTCTAGAGGCATATTGGGTCTATACACCCATTAATCCTGATGCTCCAGAAAATGCAGCTGTGATAAATCTGGCTTTTGTGTCACAGTCAACCCCAGATATTAGAAAGAAACTTCAGAGATTGGAAGGGTTTAACAGAAAGAACAGGTCCAAACTCCTGAGTATAGCAAAAAAAGGTTTTCAACAACCAGGGTTCCCCGGAAGAGATAATCACCAACTGGCTAGGCAAAGTTACTATTGCTGCCCTCAAAAACTATGAGACAAGTAAGCAGACCGGGAGACCTAAGCCGGAGAGACCCCTGCGACCTAAGCTTGGAAGGGACCAATGTGCCTATTGCAAACAGACTGGACATTGGAAAAATGAGTGTCCCCTCAAGAAGGAAAAAGAGGGACAGGACCAGAAAAAGACACAGGAGGTCCTGACCTTCGAAGATATGGAATAGGAAAGTCAGGGCTCATCCAAACTGAGCCCCCATGAGCCCATGGTAAAATTAAAAATCGGGGGCACACCGACTAACTTCCTGGTAGATACTGGGGCAGCCCATTCAGTACTGACTAAACCTTTGGGAAAATTGACAACATGAGAGACTTTGGTACAGGGGGCTACCGGCAAGTGTGCTCAAGGTTATAAATGGATAACTGCTCAAACGGTAGACTTGGGTCACAGGCAAGTGAATCACTCCTTTTTGGTGATTCCAGAGTGTCCATACCCCTTGATTGGTAAGGACCTGCTAAGGAAATTGGGTGCAACAATTACCTTTACAGAGGAAAAGGCAGACCTGAGACTAGGTATCCCACAGTCAAAGTTATGGTGACTTGCCCATTGACCTCTGAATACCTGATGCTCTCAGAGCCAGAGGACAAGTCAGCTGGGCTGATTGGTGACCTACAAACAGAGTTTCCACTTGTGTGGGCTGAGACTAATCCCCCTGGGTTAGCTGGCCATCAAGTTCCTATAGTGGTAAATCTAAAGTCCAATTCCCAGTCTGTTTTGTCTGACAGTATCCCATCAGAAAGGCAGCAAGAGAAAAGATTCAGACACACATCAACCAACTCCTACATGCTGGAATCTTAAACCTGTGTCAATCACCTTGGAATACCCAACTCCTGCCTGTCCAAAAGCCTGGTACTTCTGACTACAGGCCTGTCTAAGACCTCCGAGAGGTAAACAAAAGAACTGAGACTGTACACCCCACTGTGCCAAATCCCTATACCCTGCTGAGCCTCCTGCCCCTGCAACAATAAGTCTACACTGTGCTGGACCTCAAAGATGCCTTCTTTGGTCTGTCATTGGCTGAGGTGAGTCAGTCCCTTTTTGCCTTCGAATGGGTGGATCCCAAAGGAGGGTACTTGGGACAGCTGACCTGGACAAGATTGCCAAAAGGGTTCAAAAATGCTCCCACCCTGTTTGATGAGGCTCTAAATAAGGACTTGGCTCCATTCAGAGCGTCTCATCCTGAAGTGACCCTTCTCCAGTATGTAGTTGACCTCCTAGTAGCGGCTGATGATCAGGACACCTGTATGGCAGGTACTAAGGACTTGTTGGGATTGCTACAAAAATTGGGATATCAAGTGTCAGCCAAAAAGGCCCAGATCTGTGCCTCCCAGGTCACTTACCTTGGGTATGAGATTGACAGGGGCACCTGATGACTGTCTCAGAGATGGAAACAAGCTATATTACAGATCCCAACACTCACCACAAAGAGACAGGTGTGAGAGTTTTTGGGAACTGCTGGTTACTGCTGACTCTGGATTATAGGGTTTGCGGAGATTGCAAAGCCCCTATATGCAGCCACACCCAGAAGAAACACACCGTTAGTGTGGACAGAGACTGAACAGAGGGTGTTTGAGACCCTGAAACAAGCCCTTGTTCAGGCACCAGCTTTGGACCTCCCAGACATTGGAAAACCTTTCCGATTGTTCTTGGCTCAGAAAAATGGAGTGGCAAAAGGGGTCCTTACTCAAACCTTAGGACCCTGGAAAAGACCTGTGGCATATTCATCCAAAAGGCTTGATCCTGTGGCTGCTGGCTAGCCACCCTGCCTCAGAGCCATCACGGCAACAGCCCTCCTCATAAAGGAGGCAGACAAGCTAAGCCTGGGTCAGGGGCTTACGATCAGCATGCCACATGCAGTCTCCTCCATGCTGCAAGGAGGCTCTGAGTGATGGATGTCAAATGCCAGACTGACTCAATATCAGGCGCTCCTGATTGACCAGCCCTGGATCAAGTTCACAGAGGCCACTACCTTAAACCCCATGACCCTGCTGCCTGCCTCAGACCTGATGACCCCTCTACATGACTGCAAGGAGACCCTCCAGGACATAACCATGACCAGACCTGATTTGCAGGATGTGCCCCTAAAAGACCCTGAAGAGACATTCTTCATGGATGGAAGCAGCTTCGTCAGGCAAGGAGTCAGGTATGCGGGGGCAGCAGTGGTGGATGGCCAGGGAGTGACAAGGTGGGCTGCTGCTCTGGTATCTGGCACTTCAGCCCAACAGGCAGAGCTGAGGGCTCTTACTCAGGCCTTAAACCTGAGTTAAGGGAAGGTTGTCAACATCTACATGTATAGTTGGTATGCCTTTTCTACTGTACATGTTCATGGAGAGATATATAAACAACAGGGCCTGCTCACCTCAGGAGGGAAAGACATTAAAAACAAACATGAGACTCTAGCTCTGCTAGAAGCTGTATGGAAGCCTAAATCAGTGGCTATAATACACTTCAAGGGTCATCAGAGGCCCAACACATCAGAGGCCATAGGAAATCAAAAGGCTAATCTAGCGGCTAAATTGGCTGCCAGAAAACCAGTGGGGATGGCCCTCACCCTGCCCCTTAAAGCTTTTCCTGAGCTGCTGGCTACACCACACTATTCATCAGAAGAAGAAAAACAAAATGCCCAGGTGGGGGCTGTACAAGATAAAAATGGATGGTGGAGTCATCCCAGCAGCCGAGTTTTCTTGCCTCAGGCTCTTGGCTGACAGCTAATTCAACAGATACACCAGTTTACTCACCTAGAAGAAAAGAAACTCAGACAATCGATAAGTTCCAGATTCTTAACCCCTAAGCTGGCTGCCATGGTCCAGGATGTTTGTGCCCAATGCCAGATATGCACCCAGGTAAATGCCAAGGTAATGCTTGGAGGCGAGGGAACCCGACGCCGAGGTGAGCATCCTGGGGAAATTTGGAAATTGGATTTTACTGAAATCAAGCCCAGCCATGGATATAAGTACCTGTTGATTTGGGTAGATACTTACTTTGGATGGGTAGAAGCCTGCCCGACTAAAGAAGAGACAGCTACAATAGTTAGTAAAAAGTTATTACAGGAGCTCATCCCCTGATTTGGCCTCCCCCATGCTCTGGGGTCTGACAATGGCCCAGCCTTCATGGCCAAGGTATCCCAATTGGTGGCCAAGGCCCTCAACATTGATTGGAAACTTCATTGTGCCTATCAGCCACAAAGTTCAGGGCAAGTGGAAAGCATGAACCGTACCTTAAAAGAAAAATTAACTAAGTTTGTTTTGGAAACTGGAGGAAGCTGGCCAGACTTCCTCCCACTGGTCCTCTTGCAGGCTAGGTGCACTCCTTACATAGAAAAGTTAATTCCTTATGAAATCACGTTCAGGAGACCACCTCCCTTACTGCCAAGGGTGAATTTGGAAAATGTATCAGAATGTGAAAATCATACTTTGTTGAATTCTTTAAAAGCCCTCCAGGTAATCCAACAGGAGCTGCAGAATCAAGTTCAGGAGGCCAGGCTGACCCCTCAACCTGAGGTCACCTGCCATAAATTTCAGCCTGGAGATCTGGTGTTGGTAAAGAGACATTCATCTAAAGCTCTGGAGCCACATTGGGAGGGACCTTTCTAGGTGATCTTGATGATGCCATCTGCTGTAAAGGTCATGGGAAAAACACCATGGATACATCACTGTCACATTAAAACAGCTCCTGAAGACACCCTGGAGGTCAAATGGAAGATCATCAGTCAACCAGGCAACAAAAAGCTACGACTGAAAAAGGACAAATGATGTTTGCTATATTGACCTGTAATTCAGCATTTGTCATGATCATTATTTTTAAGTCATTATTTTCTGAAACATTGGCAATATTACCCCAAAGACAATTGGATGTTACTGGTAATGTTTGGATTCAGCTGGCACAATCACTTAATCTGTCTGAATTCTGTTTAAATGTAGATGTAAATTTCCATTACATACTAGGGAGTTGTCTCATCACAGTGTGTACTCCCTTGAGTCTGATGTAGCCTTACACCCTGTTTAAAGACATCCCAGGAAAAAAAATCTTACATATGAAGATAGTTACAATTGGGGGATCCCCTCTTATTTTAAACCAAAAAATCTTATTAAGTTATATACATCTTGGGTGATTATGTTAAATCATATACAATGTGCTTTATATAAAAATTTTACTACAAGATGTCTAAGATTAAAAAGATCAGAAAAATTGACTTGTTATGAAGAACAAGAGATCATATATGGTGAGGGTTATATACCCTTACCATTAGGATGGTTTTATACATGTGAAGCAGTAATGTTTAATTATATCCCTGCCTACTTGTCTGAGGCCTGGTGCTGCTTGAGTCAATTGCCCATAATATTGCCAGATAGAACTGATTTGATAAAGCCCAACAGAGTTAAATGGTGGTCGCCCTATACTGAACCAGGATTCGATGATGATGTAGGTCTTCTAACAGATACTGAAGTGATATCTATGATAGCATCTGTGGTTGCTCTGGCTTCCATAGGGGTTCATGATGAAAAGGCGGTATGAAAATTGGCATGTAAGGTGGTCAAAGGTTTAAACCCCACATCATCTACATTGGCACTAATTAATCAGGAATTATAAGAACACTGACAAGCTATACTAGACAACAGGGTGGCAATAGATTACTTGCTCCTACTCCATCATCAAGGATGTGAAAAAGTAAAAAATATGTGCTGTTTTAATATGACCAACAACAGCCCAGGGATACAAGAAAAAATAAAACAATTAGAAAAGTTGGTAGAAAAAGTACACAATGAAAACTTAGGATGGGATTTGTTCCACTGGTTAACCCAATGGTTGTCTGACATGCAATGGTTTAAACAGCTTTTTCTTGTGGTCATAGTTGTGATTGTGTGTTTATTATCATGTTGTTGCATGCTAAAGGTCATAACCAGGTATGTGTCCAAACAAATAGACAATGTGAAAATCATGTTGTTAAGCCAGATGTATGAACCATTGCCTCAAGAAGAAGAAGGAGACTATGTAGAGATGACATGTAGAGATGAGATGATGAATCAAAGGTTTGATTCTGTACAAAAAGCAGTCGGGAATGTGAGACCAAGATGAACCCAAGAAATGCCATCATGACCTGTAGATGAACTCCCCTCATACCCCTCACCTTATAATGTAGATGTATTTGTAACTGCTTGTTCTGCTTCTGTAAACTTGCTTCATCGCTTCTTGGAAATGGTTGGTGCCTGACACCTCCTTTTAACCACAAAACATCCTAACCTGACAAGGCAGCAAGATAAGATAGCTGAGTTGTGAAAAATATTTTTGCAACTAGTCAAAAACACGTTAACCTCCCCTTGAATGTCTTTTCTTCAAATAACACCTATAAAAGCTATGCTGTTATAACACCCTATAAAAACTGTGCTGTTCCTGGACTCAGGGCCTCACTTCACTTAGGGAGTGGAGTCCACACACATGAATAAACTCCTTTCAGTTTTAACTTTGTTGTTTGTCTCAGTGTTTGGTGATCTACCAGCTCGCTTTGCACAACAATATGCATTACAATCAAAGCTAAACTTTGATGTCATTTTGATCAGCTAGCAACCTGGAGGAAAAGGAAGGCATGCTTTTAACTTTATAACATTTACCTATAAGCCAATTTAAAGTTTAGGCAAATATCTTTTAAGAAAAATTTTTAAGGGAAAAAAGTAAAAATATGTTGTTGGGCTCAAACAATTGGACAGACAAACAAGCAAACATATAAGACAATTTATGAAACTAGAGTGCACTCAAATATATTTGGCCAATTTGAATTATAACATTTCTTTTATAATTTTTTGGTTATAATTGTAATTAAGACTAGTCAAAACTTTTGTAGGACAACTAACAGAGATCTCTTGTAATTAGAACCAGAAGTAATAAAAGTGATTTATACCTGTAAGTGTAGTCTTTTATAAAAAGCTACTAATAGAACAGTAGCATGATCATGTGTTATATTCTCAGAAGTCTGTAAGCTGAAAGTAGAGAGAAGAGCAAGTTAATCCTATAATTACAATTTTAAAATTTGCAATGTAGAAGAAATGTTTTAAATACACCAATTAAATATCTGGAAACCAAACATCAATTAAACATTACTTTAAGTTGGAGATGAAAGGTACATTTGTCAATTAGCCAGAATTTATAATTTGATTTTTATTTTGGTTTTTTGTTTGTTTGTTTTTTAAGTT
Organism: Heterocephalus glaber; assembly: GCF_053883595.1. Taxonomy (NCBI): domain Eukaryota; kingdom Metazoa; phylum Chordata; class Mammalia; order Rodentia; family Bathyergidae; genus Heterocephalus; species Heterocephalus glaber. The sequence goes on from NW_028258142.1 coordinate 31,510,530, forward strand.
TCCCCTGCCCAGCAAGACAGCACAGCTGATAACATGGAGCAAGTAGACTATAGCAGGCACTGGGCAGTAGTTTAGCATTTGGTCTTTTATCTCTGATCTTCACCATTTTTGTTTTAATTGTTTTAAAACCTTATGTTTTGTTTTCCAATATTTGTGTAGAAAACAATAGGGCCCAATGGAATTTCTTGTTAGTGTAATCTGCCAAGCAAGTTGTTGATATGTAAATAGGCAGGGCCAGGAGAGAATTATACCTTCCTTCATTTTGTGAAGTCCCACTCCAGGAGCGGGGGAGGTAAGGGAGCAAAAGCAGGCAGAGCAGTGGGTGTAGGCACCTTAAAAGTCTCCCTTGCCTGTCTGCAAGGAATAATGAAGTCCTACCATGTGGCGTTTTGGAATTTCTTTGTTCTTGCAAAGCAGAAGTTCGAGCCTACAGTGCAGAAAAAGTTGTAGATTTAACTTTCCACCATGCCAACAATGAAAGCACTATAATACTTGCCTCAAGAGTTCTGCCACCACCTTCCCCACTGAGTACATCCCCACCAGAGCCACCACAGCAAGAGGCAGCAAGTTCCCCAGGTGGAGCCCACAGCTCCAGACTGGGCAAGACCTCCCCACAGCTCCACATTTCTGGGTAGTCTCTTTTGATTTAAGAACAATATTTGTTGCCTGATCTTTAGGGGTGGATTCCAAGGAGGCTCCATCATTAAAGCACTCATGGATTAGAGTCCATAAGGAAAAGGTATATATAGGGACCTTTTCTGGTCCTTCTGCTGTGTAGCAGGCTCGTAATTCTTTCCCCACCCTTGTCTATATGTCCGGATTCACAAAATTCAAGAATTTTACTAATTGGGATATCTTACTATCTAGCTTTTAAAAGTGCCACAAGCATTTCTGAATATAGCTGTCACTCATGGGATCCAGATTGCCCCATGATTTACACCTGGTGCATTTCCAATCTACCTCATCCCTAACTTATTCCTGCATGCATACACCCCTGAGTCATCCCCTTCACCTCAATCTGCAAGTTGGTTTCCTCCCTTGTACTCCTACTCTGCCTGTTTCACGCACCAACTGCCTCAGCCTGTGTGGCTGAAGGGTCCATGGAGTGAGAGTCATGACGGGGGATCAAGAAAAAACAAAGAGACACAAAAGAACAAAGAGAAACAAAGCTAGGACAAGTTGAAGCCTTCTTCCTGGTGAAAGAAGTTCTGTCAGGCAACTGCAGCACATTTATTTATAGTGGTAGAGATAATGGAAGTGCAGGGGGAGGTAAAAGGGGCTGGTCTGTAACTGGAGCCAGGAGAGTAGCTAAGGTCTGCAGAACCTCATGCTTTGATGGTTTTATGGGGAACATACAGGGAGGAAGGCACATCCTCTTTTCGGCCAGGCTTTGCTCCACCATGCCTACCCTCTTGTCACCTGTTCTCTTCCTATGGGGCCCTGCCTCATCTGTGGGAAGAGACAAGTTAGGCCTGGCCATATTGATCTACAGTGCAGTGCTCCCAGCAGAACATGGCTCTTTTTTTTCATTTTTATTCTGCCCAGCCTACAAGCATTTTGGCTGCTGCCACCCTCATTCAGGATGGATCTTTCCCCCTCAGTTCAGCTGGAACTATGTGTGTTATCCACAGACACACCCAAAACAGTGCTACAATAATCTGCTAGGCAGTTCATATTCAAGTCAAGTTGCCATAACACAATTAATTCTCATATTCTCATAATCTACCTTTTATCAAGTTGACAACCAAACACGCCTCCTTAAACCATACTGAATCTCCAAATACAATAGAAGTTCATAATTACACCAAACACGATACAACTACCCTGTGTACAAGTGGAAATGCACTAATTTTCTTCCCTGAAAGGCAAAAATTTTCTTAGAGTGATGCTTACTCTTCTCCTGAAATTCTGTAACTTAAATACTATAATGTCAATTTTTTTATGTTCCCACTGCATTTTTTTCTTTTGTGTTAGAAGTGAAATTTATTGCAATACAATAAGTGCCAAGTGCCATGATTAAGAATGTTGCTTAAAATTATAAAGTATCTAAATAATTTTTCTAATGGAAATATTGGAAATAACAACTTGAACAATTGTACATGTAAACAGAACACTGAGGACATGAGATCCTGCACAGTGTCAAAACACAGCATTACACATAATCCTCTGAGGAGCCATGCTTGTCTGTCCCCTGTCCCCACAGCCCCAGCCCTGGCCAGGGAGGGAGCACTGGTCCCGAGGGGCTCAAACCTCAAGGTGGACGTGTTCCAAACACACAGCAGTAGCTGCACATCTATGTTTTAAAGTCACTGGTTGTAATCCGATCAAGTGGTTCCAGTTTTTGTATTTCCTTTTCTCAGCAGATCTTGGCTAAGAAGATGAGCTAGATCCATGATCTCAGGATTCAACCTGACATGCACTGCTAATGATTCATTCACAGGTGCCTTAAAGTTTTACATGAAGGATAAGAAGTACATCAAAATGTCAATAAAACTAAGTGATCCACCCTCTGCTGCCCCCATGTCCTCTTGTCTTCTTAAGAAGTGGAAGTCAGAGCCATTGAGAGGAAAGAGCACATAGGCCCTGGCAAGGGAAGGGCAGGTTGGGGAATGATGAAGCATTACCCATCCTTTCTTCCAAGACAGGCCTCCCTTCCTGTGCCCAGCACTGTGACAACAGCCACTGCCTCTCAGGTGTGAAGGGCATACCTGTTCCCTGCTGAGAACACATGCTGCAGGTCTGACAAACAGCCTGTGTACTACAGTGTGAATCTCAGACATCAAAGGGCATCTGAACTCAGGCAGGTGGGGTATTTTCTTACAAAGGAGAAGGTGACACCCAGCAAGTTTAAGTGGTTGAGCCAAAGGAGGACAAGGCAGTCAGGGTCGATGCTTATTCCTCCATGGCAAAGGTTGTCAAGCATTAATGTGTACATGAGTCACTCAGGAGTGGGCCTTTGTGTGCTGTGTATCTAACAAGGCCCAAAGTCCAGGGTTCTACTGCTGCCCTTGATCTGTGGACCCTGTTTGGAGAGGTACAGGCCTGGGGCACACAGGGGGCTGACTCTGTCTCCCTGGGCCCTGGGAGCCCTGCCTGAATGAGCAGCTGTCTACACATGGCGCTGACTCTGAGCACACTGCAGCCATGTGAAGAGCCAAACAAATGACATAATTCAACTTTTACTTGCTGGAAATAAAACTAACCTCTTACTTGTGGAGTCTTCCTTAAAAATGATCATGATAGGAAGGTATAAAAGCTCAGCATATAAAGGCCATAGTAAAACACCTCATGTGTACACAAACAAACATAGTACAAAGTCTAAGGAACGCAGGGCTCTGTCAGAGCAAAGTGCTACCACTGCACCCAGCCAAAATCATCTTCTCTTCCAAAGATGAGGAAAAATCCTTGACTTGTCAAGAAAATGACAGCGTTGCCACCAGCACCAGGCTGCAGGCTCCCCACTTGATCAGCCACACAAGCCAGAATAACAGGAAACCCAAATGCAGAAACAACGATCCTGATGGTAAAGAAGTAGGCCAGCTCCTGGCAGGCACTGCTGGCCACATCAGAGTCATAGGTGACCTTCTTGGCAATGCAGTGGGGCAGGAGTGAGATAGTGTGGAAGACCAGCATGAACAGGGGCCAGTAGATGCTGCAGGTGGGCCAGGGAAAGCCACAGTTACACTAAGACAGGCTCTCATTTCAAAGTCATTATTTCAAATGTCTGGGTCAAGGAATTAATCGATCATGGGTATTAAACATAAGATGATTCTGCCAGGTATAATAGTGATAATTTAAAAATTACTGGCTGTTAATATGTATGTAGCTTAAGAAACAACTATAGAAGGTATGACCTACAAATGTTACTGTTTCCTGTATGGCTGAGCTGCAGTTTCTTTCAGGACAGAGTCTAGATCATCTCTGCTCTCCCCATAGAACATGCTGTGGCTGTGTGCTAGCTGGTGTGTGCTAAGTTAGTAAAGATCTTCTGAGTGTGCACAAGGCTGAAAGTCTTCAGTGCTTAAAGATAAAGGCCAACTTCCTTGCCTTGGTCTAAAAGGCCTCATGGCGGGTAGTACTTCTTCGCTCCTTTTGTACCATTTTCCCTCATTCTCCTAACCTGTGGCCACAGTGGCCTTTGCTTGGGCCACACTTCCCTTCCTACAGGCAGTGAGCTAATGCTGGCCGTGCACCCTGCAGGTCCTGCTCACACTAGAGTGCAGAGCCCTCTGAACTCTGCCGGCACTGGCTCCGTCCAGTCTCCTCACTCACATGAGGACAGGCTCCATCTGCCTCGGTCCCGCATCATTCATCTCCAGGCTGAGAACAGGCGCTCCGTTCATGCTTGTTGAATGGATTAAAAAAAAAAAGAAGGGATTTTAATATGGAAGGTATAAAAATAGATCACAACAGTACTATAGTGCAGTACTGTTTATTACAATAGATCACAACAGTACTGCAGTGCCAAACAACAAAATGGCTTTCTTTCCAAGTTTCATTATTTCACATTTATTAAAAATTATCATCTGGTCTCCAACTGCATTTGCTCTGTCATCATCTTTGTCTCCATCAGTTAGACACTTACGATGCTTCACTCTTTGAGGAACAACCGAGCCTCCCCTTGCTTTCAGGAACAATTGTCAGCAAAGTGGAAGCAAGGATGGCTTTGCAGCCACGTTACTGGGCTCCTCTCGGGGCAGAGAGGAGCTGAAGAGTGAGAAGGGGGTTTGCTCTTCACCCAGAAGACCTGGGCGGCCTCCAGGAGGTCAGACTCTGACTTCTGGAGCTAGATGGATTTTGTATGTTTCAAAAGTCACCACAGTACTGCTGCAAGGGCTCTTCGAGAATCTGTCAAGACCCTCATTTTCCTGGTGAGGAAATGGCTCATGGAGAGGGGAAGAGGCTCAGAACAGGTGTGGCCGTCACTGACCCAGCCACAGCCGAGAGCTGCTCATTCTTCCTGAAATCCAGGGACAGCTTTCCAAAGAGCAACCTGAGAGACTGTCTGCACTCACAGTAGCCTCCAGGACCCCACAGAGAGGGATGTTCACATAGGAGTGAAATTACACATTAAACCAACACTGGTCAGTACATGTGGAGGTCACGAGTCCACAAGCCCCTGGAGAGGACCAAAAACAAGGATTTTGGCTTTAGAAGCACAAGGTCTGTGTCTCTCTGCCATGGCATTCAGCACAGAGCAGCAGTGGCTCTTTGCTCACCTTGGAACAGTCAGGTGTGTCACAGACTACAGCCCTGGATGTGGAGTCAGTCGTGGAATCATGGAAACCTCTGGCTGGGAAACAGAACCTGCACCCCACTTCGGCCTCTGTCCCTCCTGCCAGACGGACTGGGACAGGCCTTGCTCTGGGCTTCCAGCTCACAGCTAGGGATGAAGGCAGCAATGATCCCATCTCTAAAGCTAGAATAAAGCAATAGCTGGGAGAACTCTGGATGAGCACGTATGTGCAGAAACAGTTCCTACTATCATTCTTCACTTAATGACAGTGGTGGGTCTGTACATGGACATCAAGATGACTCGCTCTGGCTGGTCTCCACCACCCCCTTCTGTCATGCAGCTCTGCAGACATCCAGAAGTCACCCCAAACTCTCCCCTGGCCAGCCGACTGCCATTGGTTCTCCTCTTGGCCCTCAGTGTTCTCCCCACTGCTTGCATAGCCCTGCCTCTCTAGTCTTGAATTCCCACCAGAGTGACTTGAGAACACAACCTGCCAAACTCATCCTCAGGAACTTCCTTGGCTCCCCTGCCTGGTAAAATCTAACCTCCAGCACAGGGCACAGAGCCCTAAAGGACTGAATACAGATGTGACCAACTATCATGTGTGTGCATGCGTGTGTATGTGCGTGTGTGTGTGGTGTACAGGGGTTGCATCAGGGGCACTCTACCACTGAGAGAGATCCTCAGCCCTTTTATTTTTGAGACAGGGTCTCACTAAGTTGCCCAGCCAGGCCCTGAACTTGTGATCCTCCTGCCTCAGCCTCCTTAAGTGCTGGGGTGAGAGGTACAGTGCATGCACTGTGCCCACCTCCAACTCTTCTTTTGTAAGGTGTTGAATAAAGAAGCTGTTGACTGTCCCTTCTGCCTGGAGCACCATCGTCCCCTCACTCATCAGCCAGAGGAAATTACTGATTCACCAAGTCAGTCAGCCCTCCGTGACTGCCCCAGGAGACCCAGATGCATTTGGTTGCTCTGACCACACTGTTTCCTGCTTCTCTGAGGACAGCCCTCAGGTTTCTATCCCCAGGTGGTCCATAGCACAAGCTTAACGCTGGCCCACCCCCTCACCCCACTGCATTTTTTAAAAATTGCATTGAAATTTTATTTTTATTGGCACATGATTGCAGTACATACTGATTACATTCTTTGTGGGGAATTGGTACAGGTATATAACACATCTTAATTCCTTTTGTCATTCCCTTCCCCTTTTTCCCTTCCCGTTCCCTTCATCTCTTGGTTCCCTTCTTTCATAAAAGATCTATTTCTTATTATCCTATTGCTTATCTTTTATTTTGCTCCTTATTTATAATTTGTGTTCTTCATATAAGAGAAACCATGCAACATTTGTGTCTGATTTATTTCACTTTAACATTATGGTCTCAAGGTGTATTCATTTTCTTACAAGTGATTTAAGTTTATACTTTTTAAAGGAAGAATAGTACTCCATTTAGTAAAAATACCACACCTTCTTATCTATTCATCTGTTGATGGACATGTAGGCCACTACTAAAATTTAGCAATTATGAGTTGTACTGTTATAAATATGGGCATGAATGTAGCACTATAATATGATGTTGTTCACTCTTTTGGGAAGAGACCTAGAAGGGGAATAGCAGGGTCAAATGGAATTTCAATTTTTTACTGTTTTCAAGAATCTCCATACTGATTTCCATAGTGGGTGTGCTAATTTATATTCCCATCAACAATGTAGAAGTCTTCTTTTTTTCTCTGCAGTCTTTTGGGTTTTTTTTTTGTTTTTCTGGTACTGGGGATCAAACTAGGGTCCTTGCACTTGCACAGCAGGTGGCAAAACCACTGAGCTAAATCTCCAGCCCTGTTTCTCTGCAGTCTTTCTAGAATTTATTATTTGATTTCTCGATGACAGTCATTCTTTCTGAAAATGGAATCTCAATGTTGTTTTGATTTGCATTCTAGTGGCAAGTGTGTCAAACATTTTTTCATATATTTATTGGCTCCTTGTACTTGTTCTGAGAAGTGTCTATTCATTTATTTGCCAATTTTTTGATTGAGTCCTTTATTCAGGGTGGTCTAATATTTTTGAGTTCTGTATATATTTAGATATTAGTCCTTTGTCTAACTATAGGTCTTTGCCTCTGTCCCAAGATCCAACCATTCCCATTAATTTGGGAGGGCATGACATAGTATAGTTTGTCCAGCACCCAGTTCTCTAGTAATGAAGAGCTGTATTGTTAATGATACAAAAGCAATTCAAGTATTGACAAAAAGAGAAAAATCAATTAATATCAACCACTATACCACTCTAGCAATAGCAACAAAATCAATAATAACAGACATGCCAAATCAGCCTGCTGCAGACAGGCAGGTCTGCGCATGCCCTACCGAGGTCCCAAGTCATGTGGAACATGCTGAATCAGCCCTCTGTAGACAGGCAGGTCTGCAGACACCCTACCGAGGTCCTGAGTCAAGCAGAACATGCTGAATCAGCCCACTGCAGACAGGCAGATGTGCAGACACCATACCAAGGTCCTGAGTCCCTTGGAACATGCCGAATCAGGCCACTGCCAACAGGCAGGTCTACGGACACCCTACCAAGGTCCCGAGTCAAGCAGAACATGCCAAATCAGCACATGCCCTAGCAACAATGCACCGGACCCACCCTGCTCCTCTGTACAGCCACCTGGTTCCACACTACAAAGACGCAGAGGACACCGGACCACCAGAGCAAGATACTGAGTCCTGCTGCTCCCAGCACACAGGTAGGAGCTTCTGAGCTGCTGTCCCACTGTTCCTGGTACAGAGGAAGGGGCTTCCTGGTCACCATCACTCCCACTGCTCCCAGCCCACAGGAAAGGGCTTTGGGCCACCTTCTGTCCCTCCACTCCTGGCCCAGAGGAAGGGGCTTCCAGTCCACCATCCCTCCCACTGCTCCTGGCCCAGAGGTAGGGGCTTCTGAGCCACCATCCCACTGCTCCTGGATGAGAGAAAGGGGCGTCCTGGCCACCATCTCTTCCACTGCTCCCAGCCCACAGGAAGGGCTTTTGGGCCACCATCCCTACTGCTGCTCCAGGCTCCTGTCCCACCTCTCCCAGCTCAGAAGAGGTAATCCAAGCAGGCTCCAACAGGCCCAACCCCAGTTGAAATGAGAAAACATGCAAATATGTCTCAAAACCAGACTTCCAGATCACCTACAGCAACCCCAAAGGGAAATGAGATGGAACACTCTGATACTCAACCACCTGGACCCACTGAACTGGCAACAAAAGGGGATCTGGAAAAAATGAAATCAGAAATAATTTCTCAGATAACAGGAGAAATTGTGCCCCTAGTGCAAGACATGATTAATAAATCTAGAGAGGAGCTCAGGAACATGATGGAATCCCAACATAGGAAACAAATGGAATCCATAAAACAGATGCAAATAGATTTCCAGGACATGAAAAACTCCACTGAAAGTCTACACAGCAGAATGAGCCAATGTGAGGACAGAATTTCAGATATAGAAGATAAGATTGCAATTAGTGACCAGGAAAAGAAAATTGCTTCAAAATTATAAGGGAACATGAGAAATCAATCCAGCAGCTGCTAGATGATGTAAAGAAGAATAACATAAGACTGATTGGACTCAAAGAAGAAACAGGAGAGAGTACAGATGACATAAAAAAAATCTCTTCACAGAAATAATGGCAGAAAACTTCCCAAGCAGGGGAAAAGAACTTGACATACAGGTAAGTGAGGCATATAGGACTCCAAATAGCCTTGATCAAAAAAAATCTACACATAGACATATAATTGTTAAGATTCCAGAAACACAACAGAAGAACAAAGTTCTACAAGCAGTTAGAGAAAAGAAGCAAATCACATACAAAGGAAAGCCTATCAGAATCACAGCAGACTTCTCAACACAAACCATCAAGGCAAGAAGAGCTTGGAGTGACATATTCCAAGCCCTAAAAGAAAACAGCCTCCAACCCAGATTGATGTACCCTGCAAAACTATCTTTCAAAATGGATGGAGAAATAAGATACTTTCATGAAAAAGAGCACCTTAGGAACTTCATGAATACCAAACCAGCACTCCAAAGAATCTGACACAATATCCTAGGAACAGACATTGAGGATCACAACCCCAGGAAGCAAAGCAGAATGAACCCATCTGGCATGACAAGAAATTAAATGTAAAGGGGGAGAACCCAACAAAAAGAAAAAGTCATGGCAATGACAAGTCAATATGTTTCAGTTATAAGAATCAATGTTAATGGTCTCAATTCACCAGTCAAAAGAAATAGATGGGCAGCATGGGTCAAGAAGCAAAATCCAACAATATGCTGCATACAAGAAACACACTTAATTCAAAAGGAAACTCATAGACTGAAAGTTAAAGGGTGGAAAACAATACTGCATGTGACAGGAACCCGAAAAAAAGCAGGAGTAGCTATGCTCTTGACAGATCAAGTAGATTTCAAACCAACACTGATGAAGAGAGATGAAGAAGGACACTACATCCTTGTAAAGGGAAGAATCCAAGAGGAAGAGATGACAATCATAAATATCTATGCACCAAACACTAGTGCACCCAACTATATAAAACAAATACTAACGGACATGAAAAGTCATATATACACTAATACAATTGTAGTGGGGGACCTCAACACCCCACTGTCACAAATAGATAGATTAACTAGACTAAAAATAAGTAATGAAATACTAGAACTCAACCAAACTCTTGAACAAATGAACTTAACAGATGTTTCCAGAGTCTTCCACCCCACAAAATCAGAATACACATTCTTCTCAGCTGCACATGGGTCATTCTCCAAAATAGACCACATACTCACACATAGAACATGTTTAAGTAAGTGCAAAGGAATTGAAGTTATCCCCTGTATATTATCAGACCATAGTGCGATGAAATTGGAGATCCATAGCAAAAGAAACTCAAAAAATTTCACAAACACTTGGAAATTGAACAACACACTTCTGGATAACCAATAAGTCACAGAGGAAATTAAAGAAGAAATCAGTCAGTCCCTTCAATTAAATGACAATGACAATACAACATATCAGAATCTGTGGGACACAATGAAAGCAGTCTTGAGGGAAATTCATAGCAGTGAATACGAATATTAGGAAAACAGAACGAGCCCAATAACAACCTGATGCTGAGCCTCAAGCTTCTAGAAAAAGAAGAGCAGGACAACCCCAAAGCTCATACAAGGGAGGAAATTATAAAGATCAGAGGAGAAATCAATGCAATGGAGACTAAGAGAACAATACAAAAAATCAATGAAGCCAAGAGTTAGTTCTTTGAAAGAATCAACAAAATTGACAAACCTTTAGCCAACCTTGTCAGAAAAAGGAAAGAAAAGGCCCAAATCCATGCAATTGGGAATGAAAAGAGTGAAATTACAACAGACCCAGCAGAAACCCAGAGGATCATCAATACCTACTTCCAGAACCTATACTCCAATAAGATGGACAACACAGAAGAAATGGACAGATTCCTAAATACGTATGAATTACCAAAGTTGAACGAAGAAGACCTAAAAATTCTGAACAACCCAATATCAACCAATGAAATTGAAAATGTAATTAAAATCTTATCAACTAAGAAAAGCCCAGGACCTGATGGCTTCACTGCTGAATTCTACAAGACATTTAGAGAGGAACTACTTCCACTACTGTTTAAACTGTTCAATGAAATTGAAAGGGAAGCAATACTCCCAAATTCATTCCTGGAATCAAGCATCACCTTGATCCCCAGAGCAGAGAAAGACCCAACCAAAAAAAAAAAAACTATAGGCTAATCTCATTAATGAACATAGATGCAAAAATTCTTAATAAGATAATGGTAAATAGAATGCAGAAGATCATCAAGAAGATCATACACCCTGATCAAGTGGGATTCATCCCAGGGATGCAGGGATGGTTTAGTATATGAAAATCAATCAATGTAATACACTATATCAATAGAGCCAAGGACAAAAACCACATGATTATCTCCATAGATGCAGAAAAAGCATTTGACAAAATCCAACATGCATTTATGATAAAAACCCTACAAAAAATTGGAATAGATGGTCTCTACCTCAAACTGATAGAAGCCATCTATGAAAAACCAACAGCCAATATCATACTCAATGGTCAAAAACTGAAATCCTTCACACTAAAATCAGGAACAAGACAAGGATGTCCACTATCACCACTCTTGTGCAATATAGTTCTGGAAACATTAGCCATGGCAATTAGACAAGTGAAAGAAATAAAAGGAATAAAGATAGGTAATGAAGAAGTCAAATTGTCATTATTTGCAGATGACATGATACTCTATATAGAAGACCCCAAGAACTCCAGCAAAAGTCTTCTAGACTTAATAACCAAATTCAGTCAAGTAGCTGGTTACAAGGTCAACACACAAAAATCAATAGCTTTCCCCTACATGAATGACAGACTCACTGAGAGAGAAATAGGGCAAATAATTCCTTTCACAATAGCATCCAAAAAACTGAAATACCTAGGAATCAACCTAATGAAAGAAATCAAAGACCTCTTCTCTGAAAACTATAGCACTCTGAAAAGAGAGATTGAAGATGATATCAGAAAATGGAAAGACATCTCCTGCTCCTGGGTAGGAAGGATTAATATAGTGAAAATGGCCATACTTCCAACACTGCTATATAGATTTAATGCAATTCCAACTGAGATCCCAGCAGCAGACTTCATGGACCTTGAGAAATCAATCCAAAAATTCATTTGGAGCAAGAAGAGACCCAGAATAGCAAAAGCAATTCTAGGTAACAGAGACATGGCAGGGATATCACAATCCCCAACCTGCAACTCTACTACAAAGCTACTGTGATAAAAACAGCATGGTACTGGCAAAGAAACAGACTTGAGGACCAGTGGAACAGATTAGAAGATGCAGAAACAATGCCAGACACACTCAGCCACCTCATCTTCAACAAAGGAGCCAAACATCCTCCCTGGAGGAAAGACAGCCTCTTTAATAAATGGTGCTGGAAAAATTGGGCTTCAACTTGCCAAAGATTAATATTAGACCTGTATCTCTCACCATGCACTAAACTAAAATCAAAATGGATTAAAGATCTAAATATTAAAATAGAAACTTTGAACCAGTTGGAACAGAGGTTAGGTAGAACCCTTGAAGACATCAGTGTAGGAAAAGATTTTATGAACAAAACCTCAGTTGCCCGTGAACTAGCACAAACCATCAACAAATGGGATCTCTTCTTATTAAAAGGCTTCTGCACAGAAAGAGAAACCAACAGCAGTGTGAAGAGACAATCCACAATGTGGGAAAAAATCTTCACCTGCTGTTCCTCAGACAAAGGTCTACTATCTCGAATCTATAAAGAACTTAAAAAGATCAGACCTCCCAAATTTAAAGACCCAATCTGAAAATAGGCATCTGAAATGAACAGACATTTCTCAGACAAAGAAGTAGAAATAGCAAACAAATACATGAAAAAATGTTCAACATCACTGGTCATTTGAGAGATGCAAATGAAAACTATGCTGAGATTCCACTTCACTCCAGAAAGAATGGCTGCTATCATGAAATCCACCAATAACCAATGCTGGCGGGGCTGTGGGGAAAGAGGAACCCTGCTTCACTGCTGGTGGGAGTGTAGACTGGTGCAAGCACTATGGAAATCAGTATGGAGATACCTCAAAGAACTAGGACTGGAAGTCCCATTTGACCCTGCTATTCCACTGCTGGGGATCTTCCCCAAAGAATTAAAAGTATCATACCACAGTGATATATGTGCGCCCATGTTCATAGCAGCACTGTTTGTGATAGCTAAAACTTGGAAGCAGCCCAAAAGCCCATCAACTGGAGACTGGATAAAGAAAATGTGGGTTTTTTTATAAAATGGAGTACTACTCAGCCATAAAAAATAAGAAATTAGAGACATTTATAGCTAAGTGGATGCACATTGAGGCGATACTCTTAAGTGAAATAAATAGGACACACATGTATAAATACTGAATAGTTTCTCTGGTGTGAGAAACTGAAAGTGTAAATAAGGACTAAATGCATAATAGGTAATGTGAAATAGGAAGAAAAAGGGCAAAGGGGGAGGAAGTGGGAGGGCTAGGGGAAAGGATAGAAGGGAATGGGATTAATATGAGGAAACAGAAAAATAGGAACAAAATCTTTGTAAATAGGGAGGAATGGAGGGGTTGAAGGGAGGGCTGGGCAAGGGTGAAAAATAAGAACCAAGAGAGACTATGTAAAGGTGCAAATTTCCAATGATGAATGTCATTATATTGTATACTTAAAATGTACCAATGATTAGAATGAATAATCGATAATGCAAAATAGGAAGAAAAGGTCCAAAGGGGTAGGGGTAGTGGGAGGGGCAGGGGAAAGGAAAGAAGGGTAAGGGAAAATGATGAGAAATGGAAAAATAAAGTCTTTGTAAATATGGAAGGGTGGAGGGGGTGAAGGAAGGGCTGGGAATGGGGAAATAATAAGAACCAAGATGCATTATGTAAAGGTACAATTCCCAATGAGAAATGTAATTATGTTGTATACCTACAATGTACCAATAAAATAATTTAATGTAGTGCAAAACAATGAATAATAATAAAAGTGTGAAAGACAAGCTAGCTGTTGACATACCATAAGAACTAATAATGTAGTATCCTTAGTCATAGACATCTACAATTATAGTATAAACACTAAGACAAAGAAAATATAGACATACAGGAAATATCTACTAAATGCAACAAGTATGGCTCCATTAACAGCAGAACTGAATTCAACAGTAATAGCATAGAACTATCTAAAGATTAATAATGCTTTATAATTATACTAGTAAAGGTAGAGGGGAGAAGGAATTGGAGGATGAAGAAAGTACAATTTGAAAAACTAAGCAATGGAAAATGAGAAGGGGGAAAGAAAAAAATGAGGTAAAGGAGCTTACTAAGGAGAAAAAGGAACTTAATAGAATTAGGTAAAAGTAACAAAAGAATAAATAAGAAAAAGAAAAAGGAGAAAAATAAAAGAAAATACAAGAAAAAACTGTAAGAAAAAAAGAATTAATAAAACCCCATAGCCCCCAAAATAATGAAGAATAAACAAAAAATAAAATGAGTTAAAAAAAAACTCTTTGTATTTTTAAATGAGTGGTTTCTTTTGGGGGTCTGCAATCTTGGAATCCAGCAAGTCACAGTTTTCTCATATTAGCTTTATGATGTTAGCTTGTGATGGTCCTCATTCCAGAGGCCCCTCTGTCCATACAACCTAGGCTGTGGCAACCATCCAAACCAATGCATGCCCTTGCTCATGTTAGTAGATGGTTAAAGCAGTCAGACCACTGGTCTCTATTCTGAGAGCAGGGTGGGTATTCAAGCAGACTGCTAGACTTAAACCCAGAACTTTTGAACCTAGACACCCCTGAAAGCCACAAACACTGGGCCTGGCCTCTCACCATAGAGGGTGGAGTCTTATGACCTTACCAGCCAGAGTTTAATCTTCTCAGGGGGTCTATGTCTTGTCTGCAACTTCTCCATGACTGTTTCTTGTGGCTATCTGCAGGAAACCAGCCTGTAAGAAATGCCTCATTGGAGGGTGCAAACAGAGATTAAAGACAGGACACAGAGATAATTTTGAAAGAGGGGCCAGGGATTCTTGCCTCTAGTGGACAAAAAACTCTGAGCATCTGGCTCACTTTGCTTTTATTCAACTTAGGCAAGGGAACAAGAAATTATGTTAATGGAAAGTTCATCTGTTTCTCATTATTTGCAGAATCTATCCAGGTAAGTATTTTTCTCTCTCTCTCTTTTTTTTGGGTGGGGGGGTACCTGGGATCAAACTTGGGACCTTGCACTTGCTCAGCAGGTGCCAGAACCACTGAGCTAAATCCCTGACCCCAGGTAAGTATTTCTCTATACTAGATCTCAGCTGTTGTTGACTTCTTCTCTGGGACTCGCAATACACCAGCATGCCAGGATGTTGCCAAAGGAGGATCAGCTTGCTGTTCCTTCCTTTGTGTCTACAGGGAAGGTCAACTGGGCCTGGATCCTTATGTCTACTTTCCTACATCTCCTTGCCTTTGTTTTTGCAATAGCAGCAGCTGGAACAAAGTGAAGTGAAGTTGCACCTGTTTCATACATTGTTAGGTTCTTCTCCAAGGTTGCAGACTATGAATAAAACAATAAGACAGATAATTAAGAATCCCATCAATCCTATGTACATGCCAAGATGAGCCTTCATATAACTCCAAGGATTAAGTTGATCCAATGCCTGTGCAAATTGGCTCCATTGTTGTACTTTCTTATCAAAATCCTCAGTTTTTTGGGACATAGACAAAACTTCCTTTCCTAGATTTTCTATATCAAATGCAAAGTTAGTTTCTAGGGGTCCCTGTAGTGCCTTTTTTATACAAACCCCCAAAGTTGTGTGGATTTATTATACTTTAAAGGGGTAATGCAGAACCTAGTAATGTTGAAATAACAGTGCAGATCCTACTGTAGTTGCAAACTCTTTATCTGATCCCCTAAGCACATCACAATGGACTCTAGGATGGTAACTTCAGACTGTAATTTGGAATCAATAGTTCATTGCAACTCCCAGGCTTGATCAGCTGTGCCAGTCAAATTACTGATATCTTTGAGCTGAAAGTCTAGGGGTAGCAATTCTCTGGTGATTTTGTATAGCCAGTAAGTGGCAAAACCACAAGAAGATCCATCTGTAAAGTATATTAGGGCATCTGTAAGAGGAATCGTCTGAGTATTTCTAAGTAAGATAAACAAATAATGGCAATATAACTGTATAAGCTTATCAGAAGAATAATGATTATCAACTAATCCTACATAATCTGCAAAGGCTATCTGCCAGACCAGAGAAGTTTGTAATAAATGGGTATGCTGTGCAAGATCAATAGGGAACATGATATGATTGGAATCAAATTCTAAAAGCTATATACTGTGGTGGAGGACCTTCTGAATTAGCTTTGCTATTTGTTGTGCTTAGATCTGAAGACTTTTAGTAAGCTAGTTAAGGAGATAAAGCCATTCAATAGGTTGACATTTATTGCTCACTACTTGACTATGAAGTCCAGTCTCTGGTGGAGTTCAGGTCACCCAGGCAGGTTATGCAGAGTGCTACCCTCTGCCTTATGTAGGCTCTGATAGCTCTAAGGGGGTCTTTCAGCCATTCATTGCAGGGATCCCAGTTAAACTGCAAGACAGGGATCTGCTGAAAGAATAGTGGATTCAAATTACTAAAGAGGCAATCCCACTTGTTAATAAAATGATGCAAAATATGGGCTATGTTCCAGGATAAAGGCTGGGAAAAAATCAACAAGACAATCCCAAACCCACAGAAGTCTATCAGAGAAATGCTTTTTGGGGGGGGGGTTGGTACCGGGGATCAAACTCAGGACCTTGCACTTTTGAGGCAGGCGCCAGAACCACTGAGCTAAATTCCCAGCCCTCTATCAGAGAAATGGAAGGGAAGGTCTTGACCATAAGATAAATTTTTAATAGCAGTCATTGGGGCTTCTCTCCATCCAAAGACTGCTCTTCCATTAAAATGGAAGACTGATGCTCCTGTTTGGGTGGATCAATTGGCCCTACAAAAGAAGAAGTTCATTCACTTACAAGTGTTGGTAGAGGAGCAGTTAAAGGCAAGACATATTGAGCCTTCCACTAGCCCCTGGAATACTCCCATTTTTTATTATACCAAAAAAAAAATCAGGAAAGTGGAGGCTGCTCCAGGATTTGAGAGCTATTAATGTATGTATTTACCCTATGAGTGCTCTGCAGCCTGCTCCTGCTGCAATTCCACAGGACTGGCCTATGAGCTCCTGCCCATGTGGGTGGCCATTGAGATGAACGCATCACCGAAACATCTGCACCAGGATCCATTAATCCCTGAAAGTATTTTCCTTTAATCTTAATAGTATACATGGGCCATTGGCCTGTGATATCTTGAGCAAAGAACACCTCTTTATGGGAGGTACTGCCAAATCTTTTAGTCTTCAAATCTGTTCTTGACTAGTAGCTCTAGTTTTGACAACTGGTAAGAGAAGCAATTGGGTAATATAATGTCTTGGTTCAAAAACCTAGACATTATGTGACTGAATCACAATCTGAATCCCCCCCCATCTGAATCAATAATCCCAGGAATAATCTTCAACAACCTGTAGGTTTAATCTACTGTTTCCTAAGACTAGACCCACAGTACCTAAAGGGAGAGGTCCTGAAATTCCCATGGAAATTTTAGTGAGTTTATCTCTGCTAATCAGTCACTCATTCAGTAGCTAGAAGGTCTAATCCTGTGCTTCCTGGGGGGTTCTATTGGTAAGGGATTCAATATTCCTCTGGAGACCCACAGAGGACTAGGGTTGTAAGCCTGTACTGGAAATGCCCCCATTGTTTGTCAGGCCTGGGACTAGGCCCACATCCCTTTTCCCATTAGTGGGGTGCCATCTTTGTGATATTTAGAATGACAGTGAGTAGCCCAATTATTTCCTTTCTGACACCTAGGGCAGAGGCCTGGTGCTTTTCCTACCAGGGGAGGGATGACTGAAACTTTTTTTTTCCTCTAGGGTTGGGTACATTGTTTATGAATATGCCCTGTTTTGCCACAATTAAAACATTGTGGTTTTGAAGAAGCCTGATTTTGTTTGCTTAAACTAAGCACAGCTTGAGCAAATAAAGATTTATAGTTTTCAGTATCTACATTCTGGAATGCCTTTAAATAATTCCCAAGGTTTTTAGTAGCTCAGATGGCCCCTAATACTTCTTTGCAATCCTTATTAGCATTCTCAAAAGCCAACTGTAATACAGCAATCTCTGCCACTTGGGTATGTGGCATCTGTTATCAGACAGATTCTTGTAATTGAGTTAAGAACTGGGGGTAAGGTCTGAGAGTCCTGAAGAATGTGTAAGAAGAACTGAGTGGGAGTACTCTCCTCAGGAATGGTTGCTCAAGCTCATTTTATTATAAGAGCCATTTGCTGATAAGCCTGATCTGGAATGGTTAAATGTTGGATTAGATCTGAATATAGACCCGTTCCTAGCAGCATATCTTCAGTAATCTCAGGATTTCCTGCCACTCGATTCTGATGTGCTTGCTCATCTGCTAATTCTTGAAGATTAACATGGAAATGTAGATATTGTCCTATAGAAAGGCAGGGCCTAGCCAAGTGCTTGATACCTAAAGGGGCCAAGCACAAAGCTCCTAAGATAGAGTCTAACAAGCCCAACATGGGCTTGTTAGAAGCCGTGGGGTCCTTGAACCCCATTGTTCATAACACTGGATTTTAATTCTTTAAACAATTTACACTCCAAAGGATGATGCTCATAAATATTCTGTTGTAGATTGTTAGGATTGGGATGAATATTAATTGGAAATGTACATGTCTCAAGGGGCTGTACATTAAGCACAGCCTTCTGACCAATGTTTGATAAGGAGACACTACTTCTGTATCAACCACAGGTGGAAGGGGAAGAGGAAGAAGAGAAGGCCAAGGCTCTTCACCCTCATTTTTATCTCCTCCCAAGAGTGCAATAGATGTGGGTTAAAGAACAAAGAACTGCATGGACAAAATTCCATGAAGATTTTTCAATTTTCTCCATGCAGAGAAAATTTCAGGAGATATAACAGAGCCCTGAGTATGAGCACTCTTTAAATTTTCTACTAATCCATCCCAATTTTCTACATCTAATGTGCCAATCTGAGTGAACCAAGAGTTACATTTGATAATATTTTATAACATATGAGAAAAAAATTGGGTAATAACTTGAGCACCAAACTGGTGCAATGTTAGATCCAGCAAGAGAGAACCAACCAGAGACCGATATTAAATCTACACAGGAGTTTATTACCGACCAGAACCTGAACCAAGCATCAGACTCGAGCCCCGACTTGGGGGGAGACAAACATGTTTTATACACCATTGAGGCCAACATATTTTATACACCTTCTAGGCACCCCCATGGGATAGAACTAGCAAAGCAAGTGAAAGGTACAGAAGCAGAACATCCTGCTGTTAGAACATTTGTAAAACAATAGTTGATTAATTGTTATTTCTAAAGAGACTTTCAAGGGGAGGAGGTTTTTAAGCTTCCTCCTTCTGAGTTCATCTAAAGGGCAGGCAGGTGGGTCAAGCAGCAATGTGAAGTCTGTCTTGCTGACTAGGGTCCTTCAGCAACAACATTTTTAATAAATGGACATAACATTGTTCTTCATTTCACAAATTCTTCCCCACTATCCTGGTTCAGGAAAAGTTTTCCACATGTGCGTACTTTTCATTTCTTTGCTGGCCAACTCATCTCTGCTTCAGATCTCCCCATCACTGATTCACTACTCCTTCCACTTGGGCAGACCTTCCCTGACCAGATCCGTGTTTGGGCACCACTTGTAGGAAACCAGGCTGCTCAGAATGCCTAACCAGAGGGGGTAAAAAGAGATTAAAGACAAGACACAGAGATAGTTTTGAAAAAGGAGCCAGGGGACTCTTGCTTCTAGTGGACAAAGAGTTCTGAGCACATGGCTTACTTTGCTTTCATTCAACTTAGGCAAGGAAGCAAGCAGGTTAATAGACAATTCATCTGTTTCTCATTGTTTGCAAAGTGTACCCAGGTAAGTACTTCTCTAAACTAGATCTTAGCTCTTGTTGACTTATCCTCTGGCACTTGCAATGTGCCAGCATGCCAGGATATTGCCAAAGGAGGAGCAGCTTGCTGTTCCCTCCTTTGTGTCCACAGGAAAGGTCAACTGGGCCTCCTGTGGCTCAGTCTTAAACAATTAACCCCTGCCCCAAATAGCTCTTGATTACACCCTCTCAAATATGGTGAGTACTGTACCCAATTTCTCTTCCAACTCTAGCCTGTCATGTGGAAGGAGTCAATTTCAGAGTAAAATTCCATGCTGATTTTGCAGTTTACAATAACTGTGGGCTTTTCATGGGGCCAACACTGCTGGCTCAGTCTACTGTTTCTCCCTGGAGCTGCTGACCTTCCAGGCTTACCTTGTGTCTGTGGAGACAGGTTCCCTTCCCTGGGAGTGAGGGTGAGTTCCCTGGCTACTTGGTTCATTTTCTGCACTGTGCTCTATTTCTCCATTTTCTCTGTCATTTCTGGTTTTCCTGTCAGCTCCCTCCCAATTTTCTCCAATCAACTTTTTTTTCTCTTCACTAAGTTTTGTTTTCCAAGTATCTTGATTCTGGATCCCAGAGAGGCAGTATTTTGCTGCTGATATCACTACTTTGTCATTTTTTCTCTTCAATATTGTTGATTTAACAGTACTTAAGTATCAATAATAAGTTAATTAATGTTGTGTTACAAAGATATTTCCTTAACATATGTGTAGATATTCACAAACTTATTAACAAAATAGAAAAGACATAATTACAAAATTAACAAAATAGAAAGAAAAATTACAATCCTGATTTCTGTAATTGGCCACACTATCTTGGCTGGATATTTATAACTAACTTCTGTTATCATTCTATATTACCTTGACCTTCAGCAATCACCTCAGCTGGTCTTGGTTATTTACTTGGCAGGGGGACCCATATTTTTATTCCTGAAGGTTCTGGGCCATTTGTTATCCTGCCTAGATTTAGTTGTTGTAGTCTCCCCTTGACCTTAATAACAGAATGGAAATACTAGGAGATTCCCTAAGACATCTCCTGCAGAATATATTCTTCCTTGCCTCTAATGTGGAGTAGTAGTCCAATTTCTCCTTTGTAATTTGGGTCAGTCATCCCTGCCAACACTGTAACTACCTTTTTAGCTTGTTGACTAAGAGCCGTGAAGAGCCAGAGAGAGAAGTTCTACCTTCCAGTTCAATGGAATCATTGTTGTGCTTCTTGGTATAAGCCTTCCTCCCTCTAAACTTCTAGGCCAGTAGGGCATAAGGTTGCAGTAAGAAGAAGCAAAAATTTTACCAGTAGTTCCCTAATTTTGACTGGTACCATTTCCATTTCCACCCCTTGATTCCTGGATCTATGAATTCTGGCTATGGGAGAAAAACTACCATATATTGGATGATTATTACAAGCATATATAGCCTTCTAGAGAACCTTGCCTCAGCCCTGCAAAGTATTGCCACCCAATTGGTGCTGTGACTGCATCTTCAAAAGGCCAGTCCACCATTCTATTAATTAAGCTCCTTCTGGGTGGTGGGAAACATGGTAAAACTGATGAATTCCATGAGCATGAGCCTATCACTAAACTTCTTTGGTCAAGCAGTACATTCTTTGGTCAGAACCAATGCTATGTGGAATACCATGATGATGGATGAGGCATTCTATAAGTCCACAGATAGTATTTTTGACAGAAGCACTGTTGGGGACCAGCCATGATATACATGCGGGGGGGGGGGGGCAGGCCACAGGCCCCATGGTCCTAAGGCCTAGTGTTAACTTGCCTAGGGAACAGAAAAGTATGACTTCTTGGCTGTGTGGAAAGCCATAAACATGGTAATCCTGAGGCAAGATATTCTGCTGAGGGTGACAAAATGCAGCCATCCTGGTGTGGGGAAGTGTAGGGATCAGGGAAAGTGGACATTACTAGAACTCTTGCAGTGAGTTCTAGTCACCTGTGAGCCATGACAGCACAAGGTGAATTAATTGCTAAAGACAAGAGAAGAAGCTGAGCTTTGGGCCTGATCAATGCTGCTCTGGGAAGCAAAGACAAAAGACCTCGAGCTTGCCACACCTTTATTCAGTACATTGGAGTAACAGATGATCTTAAGGGCCACAGCCACTGCTGTAATGATCTTAGAACAGTGAGGAACTTATGAAGATGAAGATTTTGTTCCTCCACAGGGTGTCTTCAGCTGGTGTAATCCTGCCCTGGAGCATTACAGCATCATGGACCACTGGGATTTTAGCTGTGACCAGAGGTGAAAATGGAGTTATGTCTCAACATGCCCTGGCTGGCCTGTAGGCAGGAAAACTAGGCCTAATCTTAATTTAATTGTGAAATTATTTTTTCCCCAAATTATGTAGAATTGCTCCCAACAGGGAAGGACCTTAACTTGTTGCCCTTTTAGAAGCTAAACTTGGTTCCTGTTTGGCTATTATAAACTTACTGCAGTCACTATTCTTAGAATAGTATACTACCCCCTCCCTTGTGCTTCTTGTTGATTAATAAAAGTGGGCCCACCATGGAGTTCATTGAAGCCTGTCTACTAGAAATAGATTCCTCCTGATCCCTCATTGCACATTGAATACTGTTTCTCTCTCTTTCTTTTATTCCCCATCACTCTCCCTAAAGATGTTTGGGGATCTGAAGAGCTCCCAATAAAGCATTACATGCAAGGAAGGCAAATCCACACTATATCAGAATAACTGTGTATCCCTTCAAGGATAAAGCACTACCCTTTTCATAATGGAAGAGGTTCAATACAATTGATCTGCCACCTTGGGGAATGTTTCCATATTGGTGACTCAGTATTGGTCTCTGCTTGTGGTAGATCAAGCATTCAGTAGTGGCTGTAGCCCAGTCAGCCTTGGTGAGTGGAAGTTCATGTTGCTGAGCCCATGCATAATCTCTAGCCCTGCCACAATGGCCACTTCTCTCGTGAGCCCATTGGACAATGACAGGGCTGGCTGAAGAAAGAAGTTGACTGCTAATTCACAAAATGAGTCATCCTATCCATTTGATTTTTAAAGCTTTGGCCGAGATCACCTTTTGATGAGTATTTACAAGGGATACAAATTTCTTTACAACCTTTGCCTATACAGAGAGGTCCATCTACATACCTCTTCCCCACATATCTTTGTCACCAATTTTCCAGCCATGTGCCTTCCAAATCCTTGACCATACAGCCAGATCACTGGCTACAGCCTATGAATCAGTATATAGTCACATATCTGGCCATTTTTTCCTTCAAGCAAGAAGTATGACCAGGTGCACTGCCCAAAATTCTGCCCACTGTGAAAATTTGCTTTCACCACAGTTCTTCGGGGATGTCCCTGAAAAAAACTGTAGTGCTGCAGCTCTCCACTTTAGGATGTTGCCTGCATAACATGCAGAACCATCTGTGATTCAGGCCCTATTCTTCTCTTCTTGTTGATCTTGTGTGATAGGTGCGTGCTGGAGGACAGAGGGTAATATACTAGGAGTGGGAACCAATACCAGGATTCTCCAGGTATTAAGTATATTTATGTCAATTATGTATTCTGGAACTGGAGAAATGACCACAGGATGGATTCAGGGGCCTACTGACCCCACTGTGAGTTGGACCTGATTTGAGTAGTAACTTAAATAAAAAGCTTTTATTGGGCCAGGGATTAACTCAGTGGTGCTGCCACCTGCCTCGAAAGTGCAAGGTCCCAAGTTTGACCCTGGTACCCCACCCCCCAAAAAGCTTTTATTGAGATGACAGTTTTTTAGGCCCACTATTGTGTCTCTATGAAACATTCCTGAAGATGCATCAAATTTGATAGCATGTTTTTGCATACAATGCCTTTTCAAATTGTAAGCTTTGAAAACTGACATGATTTCCCTACAAATTAAGTATAGTATCTTATTTCTTTTGACCAAAAATATTCATGTGTCCATTTTTCATTGACTACTCTTTCTTCACCAACAATTTTTCTTTTGGGGGGGTTCTGTTTTCTTTTGAGACAACATTAGTCATGCTGAAATTTTATAAAATAAATAAGCAACCCCTTTTGTATTAGCAATGCTGTTTATATAATTATAACAGTATCATGAGCAAATTACCATTGGATACATTGTCATACTTCATATACCAAAGCTATTAAAAAGCTATTAGTGCATGCTAGTAACACAAAAGTGATATTTATTTTGCAGAACTGATACACATATATAACACATCTTGCATTATCAATACCTTTACCCCTGTCTCTGATCCTCTTTCTTATTTCTAAGAGTCTACCTTCTAGTTTCCTGTCATATCTCCTTTATTTCATTCATTCACTTATTTCTATTTTATTTTGCATATAAAAGAAAACGTGATGTTTAATTTTCTGGGTCTGCCTTATTTTGCATAACGTGATGGTTTCCAGTTCCATACATTTCCCTCAAATGACATGATTTCATTCTTCTTTTTAGCTAAATATATATATCACACTTTAAAAAATCCACTCATCTGTTGACTGAGATTCTCTCTGTTTCCTCAGTTTAATCATTGTGAATTGTGCTGCTGTAAACATGGGTTGGATGTTTGCTGATACATACACAGGTATCCCTATAAAATGTTATTTTAACTTACTAAATTATTTTATGAAATAATATAACAAGCCTAAGTTTAATAATTAAATAAGAAAACTTAAATGTCTGCTTAATAACAATAAAAACTTGTCTTCACAGGCACACACATGTGTATGTAGGTTGAAATATTATGTGCCACCATGTCACACAAACACATGTTGACATCTCATGTAACATCTGACAGAGAAATGTTTGATTTTCCTGACTGTGTACCAGGCACAGGAGATGGAGTTAGCACTAAACTGTGCCCTCTGCTACACAATGTTCTGTTGTCACTTACCCAGTCTGTGCTGGAGCACCATGCACTAGAATCATGAAAAATATCACTGAAAATCACACAATAATGTTAAAGTTTATGATCTCATGGAGTGGCATTACTAGGTGTCCAGGGCCAGAAATGGGCTCAACTTTGGGGATTGGACATACCTGGATTAGAGTTGAAACTTTAAGTTCCTCCTCCTTACCCCATCTCCTTGAATGGGGAAAATTAAGAGGATGTAGACAGAGACTGAGTTCTATAATACCTCCTGAGTTTGATAATGATTTCCAGAGAAGTTCCAGATTGGTGCTTAGAGGGAGATGTGGACTGAGAGGACATGGATGCTCTATGCCCCATCCCCTGCAGCATCTCTTCCTTTGTCTGTTCCTAAATTGCTACCCTTCATAATAAACTCATCAGTGAAAGTAAAGTCTGCTCCTATGTTCTCTGAGCAGTTCTAGCAAACTATTGAACCTGAGGAGGAGGTCATGGGAACCCTAACTTATAGTTGGTCAGTCAGAAGTACAAGTGGCCCAGGATTTGGGATTGGCCCACTAATGGAGGCAGTCTTATAAGATTGAGCCCTTCAGCAGTGGGGCTGAGCTAATTCTGGGGAGTTAGTACCAGAATTGGATTGAACTGCTCAAAACCCAGTTGATGTCCAGAGAATCACAGAATTGGTTGTTGGTGTTGGAAAATAACCTATTTTGTAAATGGCACTGGCATTTGAACCCATTCTAATCAGAGTCTACACTTTTACCTACTCTGCCTTTCACTTCTCCACAACAGATTGTATGGGTAAAATCAATTAATTGTAGATCTCTAGAGTATAAAAACCCCATCATGTGTATTTTATTCAGTTTTTTATTCTGCAAATGGGAAACAGAAATCAAAGAAAATCTCTCTCTCTTTCAACTGAGGTTCTCTGAAGATCCTGCAGACTGCTTGGCTAAGCCCTTGGTTAAGTAGAACATTGTGATTATGGAGAGAGGGAATATCGGAAGTTGAGCCAAAATTATCTTGAGCTTTCTTAGTCCCTTTACTATCCATTAACTTTCAACCTCTGTATGTGACCTAATATCCTCATGACTATTAGGTCAAACTTACAGAATTTATTGCTAATCTTAGCAGACCTCTAGCCTCCACCAGCCCTAAAGCTAAGAATAAGATCTGAAACTGACAGAAGATATTTCCACACTTTTCTGTAGCCCATCCAGCCAATCCTCCAACCAATGTATTTGTCAAATGTATTTTTACTTTCTGTTCTGTGACTGTAAAAGTTCGTATAACCTCTTCTGTTGCAGAACATGTGATTCAGGATGACTTGAACCATGTTCAAGATAATGGTCACTCATATTTGGGTGAGAATAAACTATTTTTTATTGCTTTAAGGTAGAGTCATGAGATAATTTTGTGTACTGTTCCTCCTCATGCTACAGCATAATTTTTAATAAAATATCTTTTGGATGTCAAAAAATTAAAAAATAGGCATGGTGGCACACACCTATAATCCCAGCTACTCACAATACTGAGGCAGGAGGATTGCAAATTTGAGCCCAGCCTGGGCAAATTAGTGAGACTTTGACTCATAATGAAAAGAAATAAAAAATAAAAAGGGCTGTGGATGTAGCTCAGTAGTAGAATACCCTGGGTTCAATACCCAGTACTACACAAAAAAAATAAAAAAATAAAAAAATGAAGCGGGATTGTTATTTTACATCACCACATACCACTGTGATTTCTTACCATAATCTAATTTGGTATCAAAGTGCTCTTAACCAATATGCTTTTTAGGGGTTGCTGTTTAAGCTATTATCATAAGGCTATTTTTATTCTGTTTCCACTACTTTGTGGTCTCTGTCCAAACCTTTTTTTTGTTACAAATCCACCAAGCACACAAATGCATTCACATTCCATATACATATTACACACAGGCATGCATTTTTTTTCCTTCTATAAGCCAGCCTTCTGGTGTTTTGATTATTTTATATAAAGAGAGAAAATAGCCTTTCAGAACACAGATGAGAGTTTCATCTAATAAAAATAATAGCTTCCTATAAGGAGAAGCCCCTGAGATAACTGGAAAAGGATATTTCATCACACTTAGTTTAGGGAACAATAAAACTATGTGATTCCATTTATGCCACTTGTGAAACTGTCAGCTGGAACTGAAAGCCTGAACTGCCACCTGTCAGTGGTCTCTCTAGAGGGAGACCAGAGACCCTGGAGAGCACCAACCTTTAAAGAAAGAAAAGGAGACAGCCCAGGGGATGAACAGCAGTTTATTCTCCTGACACTGTTCAATGATCACAAAGGAAAGAAGTAAGGCTTTTATACATAGAGGAAAACAGCTTAGTCATTCTGGTTATTGTCTTTTTGGTTTTAACATCTGGTGATAACAAGTGACTCTAAGTGACTCATAAAAGCTACAGGCAAATTTACACGTCCCTTGTTTCTGTTCACTGATCCGTACATCTAAGAGTACACTGCAGCCCTCTTCTTAACAGATGGTACCAAGAAAGCAGGGAGACCTCAGCAGAAGTCAAGCCCACTGCCCCACCACAAACATCACAGATGTACATAGTGAACCGTATCTCTCTCACCATCCATAGAGTCATTGGCTGCAATCCTCTGACCCCAGACATTGGTTACTAAAAAAGCTAGGAAAACATGTTTTTCTCCTGTAAAACTTTTACAACATCTCTTAAAGTTTCCTGGAATTCTTGTGATCATATTCTTACAACTAGATAACTAAATTCTACAATTTCCCACAATTCCCCCTTTTTTATTTTATTTAGGCTAAATTCTTGATTATAACATTGAGAAGATCAAGAGATGGAATCTTGAAAGGCCAGGAAGGTAGACATCTTATGCTGGCTCAATTCAATGTTTGGTCCCTCTATAATTTTATAAAACAGCAAGAAATATAATAAAAGAGGAAATAATATTGAAAAAATCATCCTTAAATTCATTAATTGTTGTATAAAGGGAATAGAGATGGTTTCTGCTTTTGTTTTAACATATAAGTAATTCCTTCTTTTGGGCACAATCCCATACAATAAGGTAGGCATTTGTGTGCTGCAACATGATAACAACAAACATATGGTAACAATTATGACTACAAGAAAAAGCTGTTTTAACCATTGCATATTAGACAACCATTGGGTTAACCATTGAAACAAATCCCATCCTAATTTTTCATTATGTGTTTTCTCTGTCATTTCTTCTAATTGTTTTATTTTTTCTTGAATCCCTGGGCTATTGTCAGTCATATTAAAATAACACATATTTTTTATTTTTTCACATCCTTGATGATGGAACAAGAGCAAGTAATCTATTGCTGCCCTGTTGTCTAGTATAACCTGTTGGTGTTCTTGTGACTCCTGATTAATTAATGCCAAGGCAGATGAGCTAGCATTTAGACCTTTGACCACCTTGCATGCCAATTTTCATATTGCCTTTTCTGCATGAATTCCTATGGCAGGCTGATCAAGCACAGATACTATCATAGGTATCACTTGAGCATCTGTCAAGAGACCTACATCATCATCACATCCTGGTTCAGTATAGGGTGACCAATGTTTAATTCTTTTGGGCACTTTCAAATCAGTTCCATCGGACAATATTACAGCCAAATGACTTAGGCAGCACTGAGTCTCAGACAAATAGGCAGGGATATAATTAAACGTTACTCCTTCACATGTATAAAACCATCCTGATGGTAAAGGTACATGACCATCATTATATATGATTTTTTGTTCCTCATAACAGGTCATTTTTTCTAACTTTTGTAATCTTAGACATTTTATAGTACAATTTTTATATATAGCACATTGTGTATTGTTTAACATAATCATCTGAGGTGTATATAACTTAATAGCATTTTTTGGTTTAAAATAAGAGGGGGTTCCCCAATTGTAACTATCTTCATACATAAGATTTTTTCCTGGGATGTCCTTAAACAGGGGATAAGGTCGTATCAGACTCAAGGGAGTGCACACTGGGACAAGACAACTCTCTAATATATAATGTAAATTTACATCTACAGTTAAACAGAACTCAGACAAATTAAGTGATTGTGCCAGCTGAATCCAAACATTACCAGCAAGGTCTAATTGTTTTGGGGGTAATATTGCCAATGTTCCAGAAAATAATGACTTAAAAATAATGATCATAATAAATGCTGAATTATGGGTCAATATAGCAAACATTGTCATTCCCAACAAAAGGAATCCATCAGTTTCCCTTTTTACCTCTTGGACTTTATAAAAGTTTTGTTTGAATCTTTTGTTTGAATCTAAGAACATTTTGTTAGAATAGAGAGGGAGAGTCCAAAAGGAATCATGAATATATATTATAGGTTTGACATTTATCCAATCTTTAATTATAATAGTACTAGTACCATTTTGAGGGGCCCAATAATCATAATCCGACATACTTATACCTACCTGAGCAGTAGATGAATTTAATAGAGATATTATAGTAAGGAAGAAAAGTACTGAGCGTCTAGGTGCAGGGGTGGCTGGCCCCATAGATGACATGTAGTCTCGAGCCTTTGTTACCAGATTAGTTAACATATCTCAATCAGGGAGTTTGGAATGGCATTTAGCATGAGACATTTTCTTTCTTTTTCTCTTTGGCTTAAGAAAGAGCTTTCTAATTTTTTTGATGACCTCTTCTTTTGATCCTTCTGGAATAGTGCTTAAAGGTTGTTTAAGCACTATTCGTTCTTGGAGATCCATTGTCCAGGTTATTGTCTTGACTCCAGAATTTAATTCTTCATTCAAGAAGCCAGATTTGGGTCATTCCACCATCTGTGGAAATACAAACATATCCTTTCCCCTTTGCAAGCATTTGTCCTCGTGTCCAATTATCATGATCTAATTTTACCCAGACAGGTTGAGTTGATTCTGAGTCAATTTCTTTAAAATGTTTTTCAGCCCGAGATTCAATGTCTCCTGTGGCAAATTTTAAAAATTTAATGTAAATAAAGTAATATGTAAACATTGATGTGTTTGTATTGTTTCATAAATTTCTTAAAGGTTACATTTTGTCCTTCACCTAAGGAATCAATTTCCTTTTCCCCATATTCTCCCTTTTTTATTTTATTTAATTGTAATTTTAACATATGATGAGCTCGTTCTACAAGTGCTTGTCCCTGAGGATTATAAGGAATGCCAGTAACATGTTTAATATGATATTCTTGTAAAAAATTTTTAAATTTTAAACTAGTATATGCAGGTCCATTATCTGTTTTTATAGATCCAGGAATTCCCATTATAGTAAAACATTCTAATAAATGAACAATAATATGTTTAGTTCATTCTCCTGTACGACCAGAGGCCCATATGAATTTGGAATAAGTATCAATGCATACATGTAAATAACAGAATTTGCCAAACGGAGGATAATGAGTAACATCCATCTGCCAAATTTGATATGGTTTTAAACCTCTTGGATTAATTCCCATTGGCCCTTGTTTTAAGTGTAGTGGATAACAAATTGGACATGATCTAATAATTTTATGGGCTTGAGAATATGGAATTTTATATCTTTGATGTAGCCTCCCTGCATTAGTATGTGAAGTATCATGTTCTTGTTGAGCATTGTTGAAATAAATTAAATCTTTGTTAGGATGTGCCAATCTATCTGCTTGATCATTGCCAAAAGTTAAAGGTCCAGGCAAATTGGAATGCACCCTTATATGAGTAATATAGATAGGCTGTTGTCTTTTTCTGATCAGGGCTTGAATCTCTTTAGTTAGAAATTGTATTATGGATGAAGAGGTGCCAATAATGGCAGTTTCTAATTGATTAATCAAATTAACCACATACATTGAGTCTGCAACAATATTAATAGCTACATCAGGCTTCCATTGTAACAGAGCTAAAACAGCAAACAATTCATTTTGTTATGCCGTTTGATATGGGGTTGATATAACCTTTTGTTCTTTGGGTGACCACATAGCAGGCTGTTTTTCCTTGGTTCCATCTATAAAATAAGTTTCTGTTTTTGTAAGGGGTTCAGTAACAATGATTTTATTAATAACCCGTTCTGTCATGATAAGAAAATTCCGCTTTTTTCCTTCAGGGTAATGGAACATTATATTTCAAAAATAATCTTCTAATGCTAATTGTAAAATATCTGTTTTCATTGTTTCCTCAAATTGTTCTTTGGTAAGTGGTAAAATAACATTATCTGGTTCTTTTCCTAACATTTGTTTGCTTCTGGTTCTTCCTCCTAAAATTAATTTACCAATTATACTAACATATGAATTAATAGAAGAATATTTATGTTTAGAATGTATCCATTCTAAAATTCCTTGATCTTGAATCAAAACTGTAGTAAGATATAATTTAGTGGGAAGGATCATGAGCCCTATAGCCAATTTTGGATCAAATCTTGTTAGCATATTATTTTGAAAAGCTTGTTCTACCAATTGTAACTCTTTTTCACCTTCTGGAGTAAGAGTTCTGGGACTGTTTAAACCTGGATCCCCTTCAAGAGTGTTAAATAAATTTGTTAAATTGCCAGTAACAATGCCTAAAGCAGGATGGACCCAATTAATATTACCTAACAATTTTTGAAAATCATTTAATGTTTTTAATTTACTTTTATCAATGGTAATTGATTTGGGAATTATTTGTGTATTGGTAATTTGAAAACCAAGATATTCATAGGGTGTAGTCTGTTGAATTTTATCTGGGGCTAGAAAAAATCCAGCCTCCATTAATGTCTCTTGTACAAGAGAAAAAATTTCTGAAGCCTTTTGTCTATCTATATGGGCTATCAAAATGTCATCCATATATTGAATGATCATAGGTTCTGGATATTTTTGCCTGACAGATTGTAAAACCGTACCTACAAAGGCTTGACACATTGTAGGGGAATTCATCATTCCCTGTGGTAAAACTGTCCATTCATATCATTCTAAGGGTGCCTGAAAATTAATGGAGGGAATGGAAAAAGCAAATCTAGCAGTATCATCAGGGTGTAATGGGATAGACTAAAAGCAATCTTTAATATATACAATAACTAAAGTCCAATTTGTTGGAATGGCTGTTGGGGATGGCAGTCCAGGTTGCAGAGCTCCCAATGGTAACATAGTATTATTTACTTTTCTGAGATCAGTAAGTGTTCTCCATCTACCTGATCTTTTTTTAATAACAAACACAGGAGAATTCCAAGGGGAAGTAGATGGTTGAATATGTCTTAATTTTAATTGTTCTTTTACCAGTTGTTTAAGAGCCTCCAATTTTTCTGCTGTTAGGGGCCATTGATCTACCCAAAGGGGGTCATCATTTTTCCAATTTCATTTAATGGGTTCTGGAGACTTTACAATGGCCCCTTCCAAAATATCCTAAACCAGATTTGTCATTTGGGCTTTGTCCATTATTGGGAATGGGAGTAATTAATCCCTGTTCATTTTGTCCAATGCCCAGACCAGGGGTGTAACCCATTTTTTCCATCATTTTTTTACTTTCTTTAGAGTAGGAGTTTTGAAAAGGTATAACAAGATGGGCATGAAATTGTTGTAATAATTCTCTTCCCCATAAGGTTATAGGTAATGGCACAATCCTAGGCCTAATAGTTGCTAATTGTCCTTCTGACCCTTCATCCCTATATATATGAACAGCTATTTGAATCTTTTTTATTCTTGCGTTCCTACTCCTTGAATATGACATGGCTCTTCTTCTATTGGCCATGATTTAGGCCAGTCTTTTTCTGATACAATAGAACAGTCTGCTCTGGTATCAGCTAATCCATTAAATAACTTGCCATTGATTTTTATTTTTAATAAAGGTCTTTGATCAGTAAGTTTTTTGACCCAATTTACAGATAAATCAGTGCTTCCAAAACCTCCAATTCTCTTTTTATCTGACAATCCAATGGCTTTGTAAGGTAAAACTAATATTTGAGCTATTTTATCACCCCTTTTAATAGGCCAATAGACAGGAGAAGACATCAATATTACTATTTCTCCTATGTAGTCAGAATTGATGAGTCCTGTATGAACTATAATACCTTTAGATGTTAGGCTAAACTGTCCTAGAATTAAAGCACAAAAGTTTTTTGGTAGATGCCCATAAATTCCTGTTCCAACTCTAGCAGGTAAGTGTCTGGGTGAGAGGACAATGTCTTCCAAGGCAGGAATGTCTACTGCGGCACTTCCTGCAGTGGCTGGACACAGTGATAAGAGGGAAATTTTTGAATCGGAGGATTGTTGATAGGCCTCATCATCTCCCAATTTTTACTTGCCTGGGGGACTGGGATAACCCCCGGGAAGCGGTTTCCCAACTTTACTCTTTCTGTCAAGGGATTTCCCTCAATATCAAACTTAGATCTACATTCATTAGCATAATGTTTTCCCTTTTTGCATCTTGGACATAGCCCTGGTCCCTTATTTTTCTTTGTAGCATTTTTTGGATTAAATGATGGTTCATTCTTTGACACAGGGCAATTTTTCTTTATATGTCCCTGTTTTCCACATTGAAAACATCCTGAAGATAATTTTTGTTTGTTAGAGTTTAAGGCCTAAGTCAAAAAAGCTGCATGTATTTTAGCTTTATAAGTTTCTGATCCCTGTTCTCTACAAGCTTTAATATAATCATTTAAAGAACCTGAGT
The DNA here is from genome assembly GCF_053883595.1 of Heterocephalus glaber. Taxonomy (NCBI): domain Eukaryota; kingdom Metazoa; phylum Chordata; class Mammalia; order Rodentia; family Bathyergidae; genus Heterocephalus; species Heterocephalus glaber. Next base: position 31,543,857 of record NW_028258142.1, read on the forward strand.
CTTTTATAGGTTTGATAAGGTGATGGCAATCAGCATTTGCATTTTCATAGGTCAACATTTTTAACATTTGTTGAGCCTCTTCTCCTTCTACTATCTTTGAATAGCTCCCTGTAATTGAGAAACAAATTCAGTATATGATTGGGAGTTTCCTTGTCTAATATTAGTACAAGTTCCCCTGGGAGACCCTTTAGGAGTTATTTTTTTGAAAGCCTTCATACAAATGGGAGCAGTTTGTTCAATTCCCTCCAGATGGAGCTGTGCCTGAGCAGCATTAGTATTAAATTGTCCATCTCCTGCTAACATATCAGCAGTGATATGTTGATTGTTAATGTTGGCCATAATACATCATACCTGTTCTTTAATTCCTTCCTGACACCACATTTTCCATTCCAAGAATTGAGAAGGTGGCAACAAAGCTTTAGCCAATAAATTCCAATCATAAGGTGTCAAATGGCCCACAGTTCCAGGTAAGTTTCCAATTAGTCCTAATGTATAATCACTCTGTATACCATAATCTATTGCAGCCCTTTTTAAGGTTTCAATATTTTATTCAAGTTTTATCTTAAGTGATGCTAATTACAGCATTTGAAGGGGGAAGATCTAATTCCACACAAAATGGAAGGCTCTAAAATGTACCCATTAAATGGTTGAAAAATAAATTGAATGGTAAGAATACAACATAAGCCCAATTTAGATTTCTAGTGCTGTCACCGTGTGATTACAGTTACGCAGACTTCCCAGCTTGCAGCTGGTCATACACTGGTGCAAGGGCAAAAAAACTACAACCTGAAAAGGAATTAAATCCTGAATGATTGGCTTCATTACATCCACCTTCTCCACCCCAAAATAGCACAAAAGAAACAGCTACCACACCCTGTGGGCTACTTTTGGTGTAAAAGAGGTGAGGAGGGGCTAGGGTGGGAACAGGTCCTGAAGATCTGTCTAAAAGAGTCCCTTTCAGATAAGTTTGTACACACCATCAAGCCTTGGGCTTCTCACCAATTAGGGTTAGGGAACTAAGGTTTGATTCTCAGAAAGTCACCATTTCATTCATTAACTCAGTGTAGATTTACAAAGTGTCTACACATGGTCAGCTTCCACTTGCAGCCACATCTAGATTTTCAAAAAAGGAACCTGGCATCTAGAAGGGCCACCAAGTTGCCCCCAAGTCTACAGCTGAAAGGACCTTTTTTGGAATCAGGTTTCTTCTGTACCTCTGAATTGGTAACACCTTAAAGCTGAATCATCTTTAACCTGGAGCTCTAACATGATTTTTTAGCAATTCTTGCATCCCAGACATACAACTTTAAAAGGCACACTAAATTCTGAAGGTAGCTATGCTGCAAAATAGTTTAAAATTAACAATTGTACAGTATTCATTTATGCTTGAAATTCCAGTCCTAGACCAAGTTTGTGGCCTCTGGCATTGACATTCTTGCCATCCAGCAGAGCTGACAGTGTCAGTTTGATTCCTGGCTTTAGGGTCTGAGTATATCCTAAACCAATCAGGCTGGAGTTGTTCACTTTGGCCGAGAAGCAGGCGTCTGGGTCGATCTGATACTTGGCTGCTATTCCAAAGTGAGTGTTACTGTTTCCCGCTGCCCAGGAAAGATTGACAGCAGTCTCCAGCTTCTTATTTACCATCTGGTAAATGGGGCCACCAAATTCTGTCCCATCATTCACATTGGTGTGAAGCTGGAACTCATCTGTCTTGTAACCAACTGCAAAGTTGCTCTGGGTCACTCAGGACTTGGCAGTCTCAAAATTCATCTGGTAGCCAGCCAGCCCTCATAGCCCAGCACCAGGGCTTCACGGATTGAGGGCCCCTCAATGTTGCAGTTCACATTGCAGCCGAGGTTGACGTGCTCCTGCTTGTACCCCATCTTGATTTTAGCATTTTTTTCCCCAGTGTTAGGTGAGAAGGATTGTAGGACTGCATAACTCTGTAATCATAAAACTCCCCTAGCCCCAACTGTGATTGAATGTGAGTTAATAGATAAAGATGCTTGTTAGTTCTGGGGCACTAGATAAGATCTGTATCAGCCATAAAGTCCCAAAGTAAATTACTCAACTCTTTGTTTGTTTGAAACTGATGTTCGGGACACCGCTATCTATAGAACAATCTACAAACATCTGCTGACCATAAGTATGTGTCAGCTGACCACTAACCTTTGTTCCTCTTCTGTAAATTTTGCCTAACTTCCCCTGCAACCCCCTATAAAAAGAGCCTCAGACTCTGAGCTACTTGCCTCTCTAAGCTACTTTGCTTTGGGAGTGCCATCTAGCCAGACTAATAAAGGTCTGTTTTACTTTCCAACTTGTCTGGTGTGTTCCTTCCCAGGTGTTCTTCACTGCAGCCAGCTCCTCGGAGCATTTGGTAAGGCCCTCAATCTTACAGGATGAATTGAAGGTCAGCTTCAGTCCGTGTGCAAGCTGATCTTCCACGGTGATCTCGGTGCCCAGGGTGTTGTCCCTGTTCCATTTCTCTGTGAACGTCAGGCCGTACTTGGTCCACCTGTACTTGGTTTCCAGACTGCCTGTCACATTGGTGGTCTCTGTGTTGGCTGAGCCCTAGCTTGTGAATTCCAATCCATTCTCAGATTTGATTTTCAAGTCAAGTTTTATTAATCCAAACCCATAGCCCTTGGTGAAGATGTCCCTGGCAGATTTTCCAAGATCAATGTACATAGGAGGCACAGCCATCTTCTGCTCAGTGGCAGTGTTGGCAGAAGCTGGCGGCTACAGAGAGGTGCAGTGCAGGAGCAGAGCACAGCGAGCGGTGGCTGGGCGGGGTGCATGGACAACTGCAGCCCTTTTTAAATGTCTGAAAACATTTAAATCCCAGGGTTGATATTGCCTTTGGCCCTATGCATTTACCATAATAGGATAAGCCATTTGTGGGCCTGATAATTCATCCTCAAAACTTAAAGTTTTTAAAGCAGTTTCAAATATGGGTTGGTCATGTTGAACATGCACAGGAAAATCATATTTTTTAGAATGAACCCAAAAACATTTTGTGAATAGTAATCTTCCTCATTCTCATCTTCCCCTGAGATACTTTTTGAGGAGGAAGAAGAATCAGTATTAAATTCCTGTCTTTTGCGATTTTGCAGAGGATATGATTTTGTCATGGGCTGTTTTTCAGATTTGGCTTTTAAAGATTATTGTTTTTAAATAATGGCATAGGTTGATCTATGGGTCCTAAAAGATCTTGTTGTATGGGCATAGTTTTATTAGACATTTTTGCTCCTTGTGCTGAGGAACAAAGGTTTCTAATTTTTTTTTCAGCTGGAGTTAGCATAGAAGGAGCTGAGGGTATAACTTGAGTGGGAAGTAAAGGAGCCAAAGGACAAGGAAACCCTTCTTCATCAGATTTATCATCTTTATCCTGAGGTATAATTTGAATTAAATCATTTGTCACATTTTTCTCATCTTCCTCAATTAAACCTTGTTCTTTAAGAGCTAATTTAGCCTGATCTGATAACTCTGTTCATGCAGTTAAACCTTTAGCACAATGAAGAACAAGCTGTATTGCAATAGGAGTTCCCCAAAACCTGTCATCAATCATTACTCCTTCTCTATAAGCCTTTTGAACACAAGCAAGCACTTTACTCCATTTATCCTCAGAGCAGCCCTCCTTGAACTCAGCCAAATTATAAAATCTGTTTGCCATATGCAAACATCATTTAAGATCTTCCTTATGGATCTGAAATCCAAACCTCTTTAATAAAAGTTTAAGGTTTGAAATGGCTTCACCAAACTGTGAAGACCCCTGTCCCATTGTTACCCAGAAATTCCTCAGTCTTCCCTGACTCACAGAATGCTGATCACTCCCTGATTTTCATCTTACCTCCACTGAGAGGATTCAAGGTCCCTGTTCAGGCACCACTTGTCAGTGGTCTCTCTAGAGGGAGACCAGAGACCCTGGAGAGCACTGACCTTTAAAGAAAGAAAAGAAGACAGCCTGGGGGATGAACAGCAGTTTATTCTCCTGACACTGTTCAATGATCACAAAGGAAAGAAGGCTTTTATACATATAGGAAAACAGCTTAGTCATTCTGGTTATTGTCTTTTTGGTTTTAACATCTGGTGATAACAAGTGACTCATAAAAGCTACAGGTGAATTTACACATCCCTTGTTTCTGTTTACCTATCCATACATCTAAGAGTACACTGCAGCCCTCTTCTTATCAGATGGTACTAAGAAACCAGGGTGACCTCAGCAGAAGTCAAGCCCACCGGCCCACCACAAACATCACAGATGTACATAGGGCCATGATCCTCTGACCCCAGACAATGGTTACTAAGAAAGCTAGGAAAACATGTTTTTCTCCTGTAAAATTTTACAACATCTCTTAAAGTTTCCTGGAATTCTTTTAACAAACAGACTTGTGGAAATTCCCAGAAATAACTTCTTAATTTTCTCAGTTAACAAACTTCTTGTGATCATATTCTTACAACTAGATAACTAAATTCTACAATTTCCCACAGCCACCAAATGTCAATTATTTTCTATAACGTTCTGAGACATATGTTTTGGATAGAAGCTGAGTATTATTGCCTTCATGTTTCCAAGCATTGCAATGTGGGACATTTATTTGAAATGACTTTGTGGATATAGTTCTGTAAAAACTATATTGCATAGGGCCAGGGATTTAGCTCAGTGGTATTGGCACCTGCCTGGAAAATGCAAGGACCTGAGTTCAATCCCCCATACTAAACAGAACAAAACTATATTCCATAAAAACTGAGGTGCAGCTGGAGCTGGAAGGGATTCAAAGCTGTCTGGTCCAAATCCTTCCCTTTATAGATGAGAAACCATCTTGGGTTGGCTTGGGCTGACACCTGTGACCATCATCCCTAGTGCCACAGAGGGGAGGTTTATATAGCACCTTTGGTGGAAATGTTATCTTGGCCTCATACAGGTGGGTGCTATAGTAATGGATTAATTTTGATGAATGGCCAGTTCTGCAACACAGGCTGTGACTGCCTTATCTTGGTCTGGAGGTCACCAAGCATCCTGGACCTGTGAATCTAACAAAACATGACTGATCAGAGTCTCATTGTTTGAAGGTTTGTGCAGCTGATTTCTATCACAGCTGGTCTCTGGCTTTGGATATTCCTGACAACTACCTTTTAAATGGGATCTTTCTTGTAAGGGCCAGTGCATTTTATCATTAAGATATGAAGCAGAGTATGGGGAGAAAACAAAGAAAGTTACACTGGTGAATTGAAAAAGAAGAAAGAGATGAGGTGGAGAAAAAGAACTTTTAACTCAGGGTGTGGCTGTAATAGGACACTTATGACTTGACCTATAGGATCCTGGATTGGTTTCCTTCTCTCTCTCTCTCTCTCTCTCTCTCTCTCTCTCTCTCTCTCTCTCTCTCTCTCTCTCTCTGACAAAGTCTTGCTAAATTGAACAAGCCACCCTCAAACTTACAACCCTCTTGCCTCAGCCTTCTGAGTAGCTGGGATTACAGCATGCATCTCCAAACCAAACCTTTTTTCCCCATATTTTTCAGTATGTGTGCATTTTCTCTTATTAGACACTGAGTTCCTTAAAGTAGGAACAAAGTCTTAAACACTTTTGGAAATGCCAATCTTTTAGCCCAGAACAAGTTCACAGAATTTTTTCCTCATTTATTCTGGGAGGAAAAAAAGGAAGGGTTAGTGGCCAAAGTGGAAGGGTCACCATCGAATATTTTCCTGATTCCTTCTTCTTCCCTTTCCCCCTTCCCCTCCTCCTTCTCCTCCTCTTGTTTTTCTTTCTCTTCTGCACTGGAAATTAAATCAAGGCCTCACATATACTATAAAAGCCCAATAGTTCTGCATCCTCAAACTTTAAAAAAAATTTTTTAATTTTATTTTTTGAAACAGGTTGTTCTCAACTTGCTCAGGCTGGCCTCAAATGTGTGATCCTCCTGCCTCAGCCTCCTGAGTAGCTGGGGTTACATGCATATGCTACTACTCTTGGAGGACCCTAGTTAGCAAGACAGACTCCATATTGCTGCTTGACCCACCTGCGTGTCCCTTAGATGAACTCAGAAGGAGGAAGCTTAAAAACCTCCTCCTCTTAGAAAGTCTCTTTAGAAACAACAATTAATCAACTATTATTTTACAAATGTTCTAACAGCAGGACATTCTGCTTCTGTACATTTCACTTGCTTTGCTAGTTCTATCCCATAGGGAGGGCCTAGAAACTGTTGGCCTCAAAGGTATATAAAACATGTTTGTCTTTCCCCAGTCAGGGCTCAAGTCCGATGCTGGGCTTGGGTCCCAGCTGGTAATAAACTCCTGTGTGGATTTAATATTGCTCTCTGGTTGGTTCTCTCTTTCTGGGTTTAACATTCTTGGAGGCCACAGCGAGATAGCCAGCTGCTCTGGAGCTTATTACCTTGGAACCATTTTTTTTTTTTAGGAGAGACCAGGATCAGACATCTGCAGTGTTTGGCCCCACTGGGCACCAGTCTGCAGAAGGAGAGGCCGCCCTGATGGTATTACAGGGCTCCAGGTAGGCTGGTCCTAGTCAGGCCCTATCATTGATCAACCGACCTGCAGGAGTTTATTGGGAAAACCTCTAGAAATAAGAATCGAATGATTCTTAGTGCACTGTGGGTAGATAGGAGGAAGCCAAATGCAGCACAGGTTCCCCTACCTAGAGTCTCTTCATGATGGCAAGCAGACTCACTGGGTTGGAATTGTCAGAAGGGCAACTCCCTGGGTTGGATCTCTATTCATTTGGCCCCAGAGGTTTTACTTGGACAAAGTTTGTCTTTGTCTGTTTATTGTTGTCTGTCTGCTTACTCTGTGTGCCTTTTGCATTTTCACAGCCTAAAATTATGGGTTCCTCACACTCCACAGAAGGAACTCCTCTTGATTGTCTTTTAAATAACTTCAAAAAAATTTATTCCATAGACAGGAAAGATAAATATGGCATGAAATTTTCTAAAGGTGAATTAAGAACCCTGTGTCAATTAGAATGGCCCAGTTTCAGAGTCAGTTGGCCCCTGGTGGGAACTTTTTCTATGCACATTGCTCACAAGGTTTGGAATGTGATCATGGGAGTGAGGGTCCCACAGGTCCCGATTGACCTTTGGCACTTGATCGGGACAGGACTATGGTCCATCAGCCACATCTTCCTCTTCCCTTTTTCCTTTAAAACAGACAGAGCCCGGGGGAGGATTGATTTATGTCCCTTTTATAACTAGTGATCTTTACAATTGGAAATATCAAAATCCCCCCTTCTCTGGAAAACCTCAGGCATTAGTTTCTCTTCTTGAGTCTGTTTTTCATACCCATCAGCCAACTTGGGATGATTGCCAGCAGCTTTTACAGATCCTGTTCACCACTGAGGAGTGAGACCACATTTATCAACAGGCAGTCAAAGAGGCCCTGGGGCCAAACCCCAGCATCACTCTCAGAATCCTGGGGTATTTGGCCAGGGCTGAGGCTGTGGTTCTGTCAAGGCACCCCAAATGGGACCCCAATGATGATGATGGTGGAAGGAGGCTGGGGACCTACCACCAGCACTTATTAGGGGGATTCTGGGCAGCTGCCAGAAAGCTCACTAATTTGAGTAAGGTAAGTGAGGTTCACCAGGGAAAAATGGAGTCTCTGGCTGCGTTTTTAGAGATTCTTGGAAGCCTATAGAGTTCTCACTCCTATTGACCCAGAGGCTCCCAAAAATGCAGCAACTTTAAATTTGGCCTTTGTTTCCCAGTGGGCCCCAGACATTAGAAAGAAATTACAGATATTAGAGGGATTTGAGGGAAAGAATAGGACTGAACTCCTGAGCATAGCCCAGAAAGTTTATGATAACTGTGATGTCCCCTAGGAAGTCCTAGCCAAAAAACTGGAAAAAGTCACTATTGCTGCACTCCAGGCACAAGAGACAGTCCCTCTGGACAGAAAAGGAGAAAGCTGCCTTTTTGGCTTTAGAGAAAGCCTTAGTGTCAGCACCAGCCCTGGCCCTACCTGATGTCACCAAGCCCCTTCAGTTGTTTGTGGCTGAATGAGGGGGCATAGCCAAAAGAGTGCTAGCCCAGGCATTAGGTCCTTGGAACAGACCTGTGGCCTACTTGTCTAAAAGACTTGATCCTGTGGTAAGTGGATGGCCTACCTGTTTGAGGGCAGTTGCAGCCACCACCCTCCTGGTCAAAGAGACAGATAAGCTCAGCCTGAGACAGGACCTGGTCATCACCGCACCCCATGCAGTAGAGACCTTGCTGAGAGGAGCCCTAAAATGATGGCTCTCCAATGCCCACCTGACTCAGTACGAGGCCCTGTTGCTGGATGCATCATATATCAAATTCATCTGAGAAATGGCCCTCAATCTGGCCACCTTACTCTACTCCCAGACTTCAACTCATATGTATGCCCCTCCGTGACTCTCTGGACACTCTGACAATTTCCACCACCAACTGCCCAGACCTGACTGGTGTTCCCCTGCAACGTCCAGATGAGACCTTCTTCGCTGATGGAAACAGCTTCATGGAAGACAGAGTCAGGTATGTGGGGGCTGCCATAGTCAGTCCAGGAGAACAGGTGCACTGGGCACAGGCATTAAGCCGGGGGGCATCAGCACAGATGGCTGAACTAGTAGCCTTTACTCAAGCCCTAGGGTTAGGTCAAGACAAGGCTGTAAACATCTACACTGACAGCCAGTATGCATTTGCCACTGCCCATGTGCATGGTGACATCTACAGGCAGAGAGGGCTATTGACATCAGAAAGGAAAACTATCAAAAATTAAAAAAAAATTTTAGCCTTATTGGAGGCAATTTGAGAACCCAGGCCATTGACCATTATTCATTAGAAAAGCCACCAAAATGAGACAGCTTCAAGGACTGTGGTAACCAAGAGGCCAATGATGTGGCCTGATGAGTGGCCAGAAAACCAGTGGGGCCAATAGACATTCTGTCCATCTGACCCTTTGGCAACCTGCCAGAAAGACCCACATATACCCCAGAAGAGGAAGAGGAAAACCAAAAGCAAGGGGGTACAAAACTGGACTCAGGCTTGTGGAAAGGGACAAATGAACAAATTTGTCTCCCCCAAGCCCTGGGGTGACAACTTGTTCATCAGTTACATCACTTAACTCACCTGGGAGAATCAAAGTTAAAAAGACTAATGAGCTCTAAGGTTTCAATACCAGGAATGACTTCTATGGTCCAGGACATTAGTTCCAGATGTCAGGTGTGTACACAGTCGAACTCTAAGATGAGACCAAGGAGCAAAGGTAATCAACTATGGGGAAGAGAGCCAGGGGAACATTGGGAATTTGATTTCACCAAAATAAAATCCAGCAATAGGTTCAAATATTTACTGGTATTGGTTGACACCTACTCAGGTTGGGTAGAAGCTTTCCCCACTCATGGAGAATCAGCCAATATAGTAACTAAGGTTTTGCTCCAGGAGATAGTTCCCAATTTGGCACCCCTCATTACCTGGGGTCGGACAATGGGCCTGCCTTCATGGCACAGATATCCAAATTGTTGGCAAGGGCACTACATATCGATTGAAAGTTACACTGTGCCTATCGCCCACAAAGTTCAAGACAAGTAAAAAAGATGAATAGAACCCTAAAAAAAAACCCTGACTAAATATGTTCTAGAAACTGGTGGTAGTTGGCCCAATCTGCTTCCTCTAGCCTTGTTAAGAGTTAGATGTACCCCATATGTTGACAAGTTTACCCCTTTTAAAATCTTGTATGGAAGGCCACCGTCACTCCTCCTTAAGTTAAGCCTTAAACAGATAACAAAAAATTCTCATGTTTCTTTACTTCAGTCTCTTCAAGCCTTACAGATTCTTCAGAGTGAGATCCAGGCTACAATACAACAGGCTTGAGAAAAGCCCTTTGTGACATTCCAGCCCCTCAGTTTCAAGCCAGGAGACCTGGTCCTGATATGCTTGGTTTGCTTGCACCGAGGGCTTGACTAAATACATTCCCAAATCAGTCTTGGCTACCCAATCTGCCACTTTATTTTGTGTCACCATGTATGTTGTTCCACATGTCTTGTATTATAATGAAAAAAGGGGTCACAAACATCTGGGATTAACCACTGAACACTATAGGAGTAAATGGGCGGCCCCTGTTTTAGTGCCCATTCTGGTGGGATTAGGAATAACCGGGTCAGTGGCTATTGGAACTTCCTCCCTGATCCTTCAGGACACAAATTTTAAAGCCCTAAGCCACCAAGTAGCCAGAGATTTGGGTCACCTGAAAGACTTGATCTCCAGATTAAAAAACCAGATTTAAAACTTCCCTAGCTGAGATGGTCCTGTGAAATCAAAGGGGACTTGACCTCCTGTTCATGAAACAAGGAGGGTTATGTGTAGCCCTAGAAAAAAACCTGTTGCTTCTATGCTAATAGTTAATTATCCTAGTTTCTGCTGTAGCAGGCCTCCTAGTTATCTTACTTCTGCTTTTGCTTGTGGGACCTTACATTATAAATTCTCTGACTAAATATGTTAGACAGAGGGTTGATGCAGTCAAACTGATGGTGTTGAGACAAAATTATGAGATTTTAAAACATGTTTTTTAAAAGAAGCCAAAGAGTAAATACAGGAATCAAAGATTTGATTAAGTTACAAGAACCAGTGGAGAATGAAAGACCCAAGTTAGCAAGACAGACTCCATATTGCTGCTTGATCCACCTGCTTGTCCTTTAGATGAACTCAGAAGGAGGAAGCTTTGAAACCTCCTCCCCTTAGAAAGTCTCTTTAGAAACAACAATTAATCAACTATTGTTTTACAAATGTTCTAACAGCAGGACATTCCACTTCTGTACCTTTCACTTGCTTTACTAGTTCTATCCCATAGGGGGACCTAGAAACTGTTGGTCTTAAAGGTGTATAAAACATATTTGTCTCCCCCCAGTTGGTGCTTGAGTCTGATGCTCGGTTCAGGTCCTGGTCAGTAATAAGCTCCTGTGTGGATTTAATATCGGTCTCTGGTTGGTTCTTTCTTGCTGGATCTAACATTCTTTTCTGATTTTAAAAAAAAATCACCCAAGGCTGGAGATTTAGCTCAGTGGTTCCACCACTTGCCTCGAAAGCACAAGGACACGAGTTCGATCCCTGGTACCAAAAAAACCCCCCAAAAACAAAAAACAAAAAAATCACCCAGGCCCCAAAAAGGCAAATAAAGTGGAAATGGGAAAAGGCCATGCTGAGAGAAACAGTAGTCCAGAGAATGCATGGACAGGCCAGTGGCTGATGCTGACAGGGGGCAGAAAACCCAACAAGAGAAGGCTGTCCATGCCCTGGTGCTGGCAGGTGATGGCGAGACATGAATCACTGAGTCATCAGAGGTCATAAGTCTTGGATGTTTCTGTGGCTCCAGCTGGGAGCTTAGGACAGGAAATGTTCTTTAGCTTCCAGAAGCCACAAACATCGTCATAGAGCAGATGAAGGGCTCGTGAAGGCAATGTGAGGTCTTTGTATTCTTTTTTACTACTGGGACAGCAGGAATTTTAAAAACACATGTCTTGACTCTGTGCCTAAGACTGGTGGCCGTGCCTGCTTTTGCTCTGCTTCTGGAAGCCTCAACCAAATTCTAGTGTTTTCAAGTGAAAGCAAGCAGGCAGCTTAGCTATGCTGATGTGAAGAGTGTAGGCTGAGGGCAAGACAGTTTGACCTTTCATGACTCTGGTCATTGAGTCAAAGTTCCTCCTTTGTTCTATTCCCTCTACCTCTTAGCAGGATTTGAGGGACTTGGAGCTGATCAAGGGAAAAGATCACCGCAGGATGGCAGTAGAACGCACAAGTTTAACTGGGCTTCCTTTGGGCAGAGCTGCCTGAGAGGGGAAGTCCCTCAAATTCCAGGAGCTGGTTCACAGCAGTTTGGGGCCTTATTCCCACAAAGGCCCTAGCTTATCCATAGGTCGAAGCTGTTGGGTGAGGCTACCTGGAGTATGCAAAGCAGGCAGTCTTTGTTGATTCAAATTTTGCTTGTTTGTGTTATTTTTAAAATATTTGGATGTGCAAACATTTGAACTTGGTGCCAGCAGGCCTTTGACTTAATGGGTCTCGAGTGGTAGTAAATAAATAAACAATCTCAGAACCAGTACACCTTGGACACATTTAGCTTGTTTACTCTCTGGGCCCAGTATCCAGCTGAGCCAACAGTTACCAGTCCCCAGACAGACCCTTCACCCCCACACTCATTTACCATCTTGTGACTTTACTCAGTGTTGTTTAAGGACACTTCCTATTTCAGGAAGCTCAGTGCACAGACCATGAAAGGGGGAAGGTGCTGTAAGACTGAAGAAAGAGGGCATTGAATCTAGGATTGCACAAAATGCAATTTACTAAGGATTCATAGACAGAAGTGTGTCTTGGGCAGAAGCAAGGCAGGAAGACCCTGACACCCCAGAGCAGGATGAAGAGGTTTATATACTAAGCTAGACCAAAAAAAAAATGGCCACCAATAATAATTAACAAGCCAGACATGGTGGCAAATGCCTGTAATTCCCGCTTCTTGGGAGGCCAAGGCTTTTAAATTTGAGGCCAGCCTGGGCAACTTAGACCCTGTGTCAAAACAAAAACAAAAATAAATAAAAAGGACTGAGGATATAGCTCATTATAAGAACACTACTGGCCTCAACCCTCAGTACTACAAAAAGAAAAAATAAAAAAGCTACTAACACATCCAGTCTTAGTTATGGGCCAGTCTGCATGTCAGTGGTGAGCACAAAGTGCTCAGCTAACCATCTTAACCACTTTGCTTATTCTATAAGGTTTGGAATGTGTGCCAGGGTTACCTGGCAGGTAAGTTGGAGATTATGACCATAAAGGCTGTAGCGGCATCAAGCTGGAGCCCTATAGTGCCTCTGCCTCCCACATCCTCCTATGGAGTTCCAGCCTTTCTTTCATAGGAACTGAACTCACATGTCATCTACTCATGGTCTCCCCAGCTATCCTGAAGGCCCCTGACTCCCTGCTCACACCCAGCTCTTTGTTTCTCTTTTCTATCAGATTCGCTGTGATTAGACTATGAGCTGTTTGAGGGAAAGAGCCTGCTAGGGACTGAGTTTTGTTTTGTTTTATTTTTCCTGAAATTCATGTGTTGAAGCTCTAACTCCCAATCTGGCTGTGTTTGGAAATAGGGCCTTTAGGGAGGTAACTAAGCTTTAATGATGTTAAAGATCTGGTGTCCATGTAAGAAAAGAAAGAGACACCACAGTTCATTTTCCCTCTGCTTGCACAAAGAGGCCATATGAAAAAGATGGGGAGAAAGCCAAATATCCAAGAAGAGAGGCCTCCCTAGAAACCAACCCTGTTGTCACCTTAATTTTGGACTTCAAGCCTCCCGTAACTGTGAGAAAATAATTTTCTATTGTTGAAGCCACTTAGCTGTGGTATTTTGTTAGAATAGCCTGAGCTGACTAATGTAGAGACCTGTCTTGTTCTCCTTTAAATCTCTTACAGTACTTAGAACAGTGGCAGGTTTACAGAAACCCCTCAACAACTGTGTACTGAATTGAACTGTAGTCTTCAAATGAGTGAAAAATGAATAGTCCTAGCAGGGCCCTGGATCTGGAATCTAACACACCCTGAGGCCTGTCCTACTCCACATATTGCTTAGAAGATAGCCATGGGCCCACCAGGCTTGATCTACAATTGCAAAAACCAAGGAGCTTTGAAACCAGAAAGTTCAATATCAAACCTTACTTAGCAGCAAAGGTTGACTTGAGCAGGAGTAAATTTACTCCTATAGATTTTACTATAGAACTGTTACTATTTTTGATTACTGGATACTGCCCCAGGTCTGGCTTGGATCTACGCTATAAGATCTGTGTGGCTTAGGTATCACACTGCCTTTCTAAAATCCAGAAAGTTCATAATTTAAAAATGCATCTGGCCACAAGGGACTTGGATAAAGAATTGTGGCCCTGTGGTATTAAGGAGGTTAATGCTGTCAACTTGAGGAAGACCATGAGAAACACCACTTGTCTGTTAAGTAAATAAACTGCAGTTGCTATTTGAATAGAATGGGAAATAATCCTAAACCGGGGAAGTACATGATTGGAAATAAAACATGTTTATTGATATGCATGCCACAGATGCCAGAGTTGTTTTGGGGTACTTTATTTCATCAGTCTACAAAATGTGCTGAGTACAGTTTTTTAAGACATAATGAAAAAGTACAATATTACCATGGGAAATAACTGTGGTGCAGATTAAAGTCCAATTGGCTTTTTATAAATTGCACTTAACAGCTGGAGAAATCAATAACAAATGCAATTATAGAAAGAACACTAACAATTATTCATTATGGTTATCAGCATTACTACCACTAGTAATATGAATAAAATTAATTTGCTGAATTTAGAAAACATAGAGTGTTTTTAGCAGAGAATCTCTAAAGTTTTTGTAACTAGTGTTGTCTTGGCTGTGTTAAGCTCTCTGTTAGACCCTGTGGGGCATATTATATAAAAATGACAAAGTTTGCCCTTGAGGATTTTAGTCTTTTTGAAGCTTCAGAACTAAAGGCAAGAACTAACTGAGAACAATACAAAGCAACATATAATCAAGTGCCAGCGTTGAATATAATTGAGTGTGTAGAACAGATTTACTGCTATGCTAAGAAGGTTCCAGAGTTTCTAAGTAGCTTGGGTTTAAGGGAGGCACCTGCTTGGAAGACAGGGTTTGAGAGTGTGCCTTGAACATGTGTTTGAATAGTAGTACACTATTTTGTTTAGATTTCAGGCTTGTTCAGAGTGGCTTGGAGGAGGAACTGCTGGGGACTTGGAGGAGGGTGGCTGTTAACCAAGTGATACTTTGGAGCTGCACTGCTAGTGCTCAGGAGTTTTGGAAAAGGAAGAGATTCATGATGGCTGGGGTTATGGAGGAAGGCTCAGGAACAGTTGGCACTTGAGCTAGGTTTATAGATTGCAGGGACTATAAGTGGCTCACAGGGGATAAAGAGCATCTAGGGTTGATTCTGTCATGTGAAATTCATAGCAAGAAATGGATTTGACTCAGTTGGAGAGTCTATCTTGGGAGCAGGAGGAGGAGGTCCAAGAATTTTGGAATAGACCCCACAAAAATTCATTTTACAAGTTAGAAAAAGGAAAATCTCCTAAACCCCACTAGATTTTAAGAAAAATTAATTGCTTATAAAATTTCAGATGTGATTGTGTCAACTTGAGTAAATAATGCCCAACTAAGTTGGCTCAGCATAGTTCTGGGTGTGGAAGACTCACTTTAGGAGGATCATCACCAGAATGCTATAAAAGGGAGACAAAGAAGGAAGGATTGCTTCTGTTTCCTTCAGAGGAGCTCCAGTCTCCACTTGCACCTTGGATGTCCTCTCCTGACTTTCAGGGCAGACTCTTCCACCTCCAGCATTGACCCTTCAGCCCTTCTGGTGTAGACCATTTGGCTTCCTGATATGGACTAGCATGGGACACTACAGTGAGCTCCAGGCCTTCAACTGGATCCTTTGCATCTCCAGTGCACAGACAGACCCTTTGGACTCTTCCACACCCAGCTCTGTAGGCAGCCATCTGTAAATTCTTTTTTATTTGTACATCTTGTATTATATCTGTTTCTCTAGTAAACACTGACTGATACATCAGGAATGTTCAGCCTATTTTAGGTACATTTCAAGACCAGATCATCTTACTTCCTTTTCACTAAGGCCACAGTCTTGATTGTATTGTTAACACTATTAGACTTAATTACTTAGACTATCAATTCTAGGAAAAAGAGGATGTATAATTAATAACAGGCAACAAGAGGCTGCAGAGCTTTAGCAACTTGGAAGGTTGGGGCCTGAGTACCCCAGTGACTTTTGAAGTCAATTCAAGGCCAGTTGAGAGGTCAAAGAATTGAGGACAATGGATGGCTCCACTTTAACTGTTAAGAAATCCAATGAGGTGATATAACCTAGGGATAACACTCAACAAATGCTAAGAGTTGTAATGCAACATCAGAAATATTATAGACAATACACATATCATATCCTTCTAGTAAAATTGTGTAACTTCCCAGGAGTGCTCTGTTTCTGCTCTAGTTAACTTAGTTCTGGTCCAAAAGAAAGAACAATGAAGCTTGCTGAAACATCCTACATCTTTCTAATGCCATTATTATTACTTAATGACAGCTCACATTAGTGTATTACAAGCATGTTTAGTCTTACTTGGTCCTTTTCATAGTCATGGGCACTTAATAAGTTTGTGTTTTTCTTAATGAGGTATGACATACAGCAAAATACATAAAGGTACAGCTCATTGAAGTATTTCACACACTTGGAGCAGATCAAGGTATGGGACATTACCAAGATCCCAGAAGATTCTCTAATCCCTTCCCTGTTATTGACCTGCAGTTATTCATTAGTTTCTAATTACCATCCACTGGTTTGCCTGCTCTTGAACTTATTATAAATGGAATCATACACAATGTAGTCTTCTGTGTCTGGTTTCTTTCATTCAGCAGGTCTATGTGATTCATCCATAATGCTGTATGTGCCAGTACTTCTTCCTTGTTATTGCTGGGTAGTATTTCATGATGTCAATACACTACAGTTTACTTATCCATTCTCTTGTAGGCAGAAATTATTAAACAAAATAAATAAAGAATGAAATCTAAGGCCAGAGTGACTAAGCCCCTGCCCTTTGGTCAGGCAAATAGGAAGGTCAAGATTTGAACTTAGGTCATTTGGCTACAAATCTAATATTCTCATCAAGGTACAATTATTTTGGAAACTTTATTCAGGTTGTAGAATTATGAATTATGCAATTTATCTTAAATCATTTGAAAAAGTAAATAGTTCTATCAAAAATCAAAGGAAAACACACAAAAATTCTCATTTTATTGAGAATCTTCATGTATTAGAAATGAACACCATTCACAGGGTAGGCTTTAAGTAAATGCTTAGTGGTCATGATCTGTATGGAAGACAAGGAGACAGAGAGGAAGGAAAATACTAGTGTAATGGATTTGATTAATCAGCTCTTTAAATATACAGGTATGGTCCAAGCAAGGCTGGGGAGAAGTACCACTGATTCCTTATAGAGTGGTCTCTTTGTGGTTCACTGGTCCCAAGTATGTGTGTGAACTCAGCATGCTACTAATCATGCCCTGATGTGCATGCGTGCATATGCCTCTCCCTGTGTTGGAACTTGAGACCCTTTGTTCCACCCCTGCAGGACCTTGGCTTCTAGGGCTCCTCTCTCACAACAAACTGTGGCTACACTAGCTCTTTTCTCAAAGGGATTACTGCAGAGTCTTAATGTTGCCCTGGGAAGTAGCCAGGATCTGGCACCTGACAAAGGGAGAGATGTGGGAGGCAGTTCAGAGTGATTTGCAGAGAACTGGAAAGGGAATAATAGAGCCAGGCAAGGATTTAGGGCAATTGCACAAAACAATAAATCATTTCATGGTAAAAGCTGCAAA
Organism: Heterocephalus glaber; assembly: GCF_053883595.1. Lineage (NCBI taxonomy): Eukaryota > Metazoa > Chordata > Mammalia > Rodentia > Bathyergidae > Heterocephalus > Heterocephalus glaber. The sequence continues at coordinate 31,561,259 of NW_028258142.1, forward strand.
TAAAATTCCAAGTCTGGGGCCAAGAACAGGAGAAATTTATGTGCACCAAAAGGGCAAGGAAGGAAATAATTTAGATTGAATGTGGTTTCCCCAAAATGCGTGACAAATACAGGCATCTGCTCTGTCAGGAAGAGGAGTGCCTCTTTTATTACTTAGCAGAGAAAGACCTTTCTTACAAAAGCAGTCATCCAAGCCACCCAGGCTATACAGCTATGTATAAGCAGTATCAAATTTCAGAACCCCACCCCCATGACATTCATCTCTCTTCTGATCCCTGTACCCTAAAACTGTCCCTGGCTGTCCAGGGGGGAGTGTTCCCACTGCCCATCCCCCATTCCCTGGAAACATACCTCTCATACATTTTTCTCCCACAAGGACACTCCCCTTCCCAAGAACCAGTTATCCTCTATCTCTTCTCTGATTCCAAACTAGCCAGTCTCAGTTATGTATGTGTACAATGCTCATCCTCACCAGAAAATGTACTGGCAAGCTAATCTCTGATTTCTTTTTTTGTGGTACTGGCTTTTGAACCCCGTGCCTTCCCAATAAGCTATACCCCATCCTTTTTCAAATTTTAAAACAGTGTCCTGCTAATTGCCTGTGCTAAACTTGAACTTGTGTATTCCTGCCTCAGACTCCCAGAGTGCTGAGATCTCAGACAGTTTTGTTATCAATCAGTTGAGGGTTCTTTTGCTCAATTCAGATAGAAGACATAAAAAGGCAAAGTGCAGCTCCCTTTATGTTAGTAGCCCTGAGCTTTGAAGGCCAATGGATATCGGCTTTTGGAGTTAATGGCCCTCCTCACTGCTCTCCTGGCAACTACAGCCAGCAGCTACTGGGAGCCCTCTGTAACTCTTGTTAATTTCTCTTTTGCCACCAGTGGCCATTAGTGTTACCAGCTCTGTCTTTTCTACTCAAAATAGGAATCATGAATAGGCAAAAATATACCATCTGAAGGAGGCTTTATTAGGATTTACCTGCAGCATAATGGGGAACAGTGCACAGACTGACCCAGTAAAGGTGTAGGGAGGATGCTTAAATGGGAGAAAAGGCAGGCTCATGCATGTGAAGCATCCTGTTAGCTAACTGCAGGCTTTCTTAGGCCTGGGTAGGGGTGGAAATCTGTGTGGAATGGATTAGGGACAGTTGCAGAGGGGCAGACTCATCCAGAGAGGCTGTGGGACAGAGTCATCTGAGGGTAGATCTGTTGTTGAAGCTTGCCACAGCCAAAGCAAATGTCTTGGAGCAGGTGTAGGGTGTCTGAGGGAGCCATGGTCAGTTGCAAGGCATTTGGGACAACTATGGAGGTAAAAATAAAAAGCACCTTTTGGGGAACATTGTGCCTTTCTATCCTATCTTAGTTTGGGACAATACCATCATGGACAAATATCCTTAAGGTGTTGGACCACCAGAAGATTCCTGTAGATGGGTGTTCAGGGGGTATATAGTCTTTTGTTCTTTCAAACCATGCTATTATGGATGAACTCACACATTTGTCTGTACACATTTGAGGATATATCAGGAAAATAAATTCCTAAAGTTGAACTTCTGGCTGAAAGGGAATGTGCAGTTCAGTTTCTAACACTTACTGTAGAACAGCTGGCAATATCCCAGTCCCCATTACTATTTGTCTTCAAAAGAGAGAGGGCTGGTTGATAATGCCAGGGCTTTGTTATGGGAAGTTGAACTTAACCTCATCATGTTTCTTGCAATTTTTGTGTAGGTTTTAGGTCACACTTTAAATATCAGAATATTTGTTGACGCGACCAAAGGAATTAAATGACATAAAACATCATTGGACATATCAGCATTTATTACAACATGGCCATGACTGCACCATCACAGGGTCTCAAGATATCTGTGCAAGTTCCTGGGCTGGCTCACTCTCCCTTTGACCACCAGGATGTGAGGAAAGCTCTTGATTGCCCTGACTACACCTCCTAGCCTGGAATCTTTTAGTAAACATGCTACCCTATTTCTTACCTCCCAGTCAAAGCAAGTTGCATTTTATTCATAAAATTGTGTATCTAGGGCTGAGGATGTAGCTCAGAGGTGGAGCACTTTCCTAGCATGTACAATGTCCTAGTTTGATCCCTAGTGTGTGTGTGCATGCACATGTGCATGCACATACACACTAAAAGCATGTATCTTCAGTGGTAACAAAATATGTTTTACACTGAAATCATAATTTGGTGATGTAACAGGGACAGTTCACATGCTTCCTTAGTGTACCATGGGACCCTGATTAAGAACTGTTGACCCCAAACCAAACAGATCCTCCAGGGCAGAGCAGGAAGTTTGAGAAGGTCTCAGCAACAGTTCAGAGGCATCCTGGAAAATGAGCAAATCATAGCATTTAATCAGAGAGAAGATATAGAAGATATGTCTTGACATAAGGGAAAACCTGCTGCAAATATTAGGACCAAGTCATGAATCCTGGGTTTACAAATGGAATCATAGACCAAAGGAACACTGTAATGAGCAAGGTTGAGTCTGGTCCCAGGAAGATCTGCATATCACATAGGAAACTAGAGAAAAATGAGCATTGGGGACAAAATAAGGATTGGATTGTTATGACCAGACTTTAAGGGGGTTGGCTGTTGGGAATAAACCAGGATCTTGATGATGGGAAATACAGTCAAGCTCAAGGGAAGATGATCACCAAGACCGAGTCAAACTATTTACTGATTTTGGCCACCAGTGTCTTCTCCTGGAGCCATCCTTGTCTGTAGATGGTTCCTGAGGTTTGAGGAATAGGGAGCAAGAACCTAGACAGTGAATTCTCTGACCACTTGTGAGATAAGGTTTAAGAGCTGCTTGAAGTTAGGTGTGGTGGCACAAATCTATAATCTCAGTATTTTGGGAGGCTGAGGCAGGAGAATTGCAAGTTTGAGCCCACCCTGGGCAACTTAGAACTTTGTATCAAAATAAATGATAAAAAGGGTTGGGGACGTAGCTCAGAGCAAAGACCCTGATTCAATCTCCGCACCACAAGGGGCGGGGGGCAGGGGGGAAGAGCAGCTTGAGCAGGAATGGCAAAATGCTTGAACATGAAGGCAACTTCTATGTATGAGAATTTTACAGCCTAATTTATGGAGTAATGTGTTGAAATAGAAGTATATTGTAAACTTTTGGCTGGAGCATAGAAATGAAATCCTAAATGATATGCCTCTTCATACTCCAAGGCTGCTAGACCTGGAGATGCAAACATTATAGGAGGTGCCAGCAGGTGGCTGCTTCTAGGTGGTATGATGAACTCTCATGTTGTAGTGTTAGGGTAGTTGCCTGTCACTTTTTAAAATCTCCAGTGCTTAGGAAGTGTCTGGCTGTTTCCTTTTTTTTTTCTGTTAAATTCTTTTATTGGTACATTGTAGGTATACAACATAATTACACTTCTCATTGGGAATTGTACCTTTACATAATGCATCTTGGTTCTTATTTTCTCCCCATTCCCAGCCCTCCCTTCACGCCTTCGACCCCTCCCTATTTACAAAGACTTTATTTCCATTTTTTCCATTTCTCATCACTTTTCCTTTCCCTTCTTTCCTTTCCCCTGCCCCTCCCACTACCCCTACCCCTTTGGACCTTTTCTTCCTATTTTACATTATCAATTATTCATTCTAATCATTGGTACATTTTAGGTATACAATATAATGATGTACATCATTGGAAATTTGCACTTTTACATAGTCTCTCTTGGTTCTTATTTTTGACCCTTGCCCAGCCCTCCCTTCAACCCCTCCAGTCCTCCCTATTTACAAAGATTTTGTTCCTATTTTTCCATTTTCTCATATTAATCCCATTCCCTTCTATCCTTTCCCCTGGCCCTCCCACTTCCTTCCCCTTTGCCCCTTTTCTTCCTATTTCACATGACCTATTATACATTTTGTCCTTATTTACACTTTCAGTTTCTCAAACTAGAGAAACCATTTGGTATTTATACATGTGTGTCCTATTTATTTCACTTAAGAATATCACCTCAATGTGCATCCACTTAGCTATAAATGTCTCTAATTTCTCATTTTTGATGGCTGAGTAGTACTCCATTTTATTTAAAAAACCACATTTTCTTTATCCAGTCCCAGTTGAGGGGCATTTGGGTTGTTTCCAAGTTTTAGCTATCACAAACTGTGCTGCTATGAACATGGGCAGACATATATCACTGTGGTATGATTCTTTTAATTCTTTGGGGAAGATCCCCAGCAGTGGAATAGCGGGGTCAAATGGGACTTCCAGTCCTAGTTCTTTGAGGTATCTCCACACTGATTTCCATAGTGCTTGCACCAGTCTACACTCCCACCAGCAGTGGAGCAGGGTGCCTCTTTCCCCACAGCCCCACCAGCATTTGTTATTGGTGGATTTCATGATAGCAGCCATTCTTTCTGGAGTGAAGTGGAATCTCAGCATTGTTTTTGTTTGCATCTCTCAAATGACCAGTGAGGTTGAATATTTTTTCATGTATCTGTTTGCTATTTCTACTTCTTTGTCTGAGAAATGTCTATTCATTTCAGATGCCCATTTTTGGATTGGTTCTTTAAATTTGGGAGGTCTGATCTTTTTAAGTTCTTTATAGATTTGAGTTAGTAGACCTTTGTCTGAGGAAGAGCAGGTGAAGATTTTTTCCCACATTGTGGGTTGTCTCTTCACACTGCTGGTGGTTTCTCTTGCTGTGCAGAAGCCTTTTAATAAGAAGAGATCCCACTTGTTGATTGTTTGTGCTAGTTCACAGGCAACTGAGGTTTTGTTCATAAAATCTTTTCCTACACTGATGTCTTCAAGGGTTCTAACTAACTTCTGTTCCAACTGGTTCAGAGTTTCTATTTTAATATTTAGATCTTTAATCCATTTTGATTTTAGTTTAGTGCATGGTGAGAGATATAAGTCTAGTTTTAATCTTTGGCAAGTTGAAGCCCAATTTTTCCAGCACCATTTATTAAAGAGGCTATCTTTCCTCCAGTGAGGGTGTTTGGCTCCTTTGTCAAAGATGAGATGGCTGAGTGTGTCTGGCATTGTTTCTGCATCTTCTAATCTGTTCCACTGGTTCTCAGGTCTGTTTCTTTGCCAGTACCATGCTGTTTTTTTTATCACAGTAGCTTTGTAGTATAGCTTCAAGTTGGGTATTGTGATACCCGCTGTTATGTCTCTGTTGCTTAGAATTGCTTTGGCTATTCTAGGTCTCTTCTGGTTCCAAATGAATTTTTGGATTGTTTTTTCTAGTTCTGTGAAATATATTGTTGGAATTTCAATCGGTATTGCATTAAATCTATATAGCAGTTTTGTAAGTATGGCCATATTCACTATATTGATTCTTCCTGCCCAGAAACAAGGAATGTCTTTCCATTTTCTTATATCCTCCTCAATCTACTTTTTCAGGGTGCTGTAATTTTCAGTGTAGAGGTCTTTTGCTTCCTTTGTTAGACTGATTCCCAGATATTTCATTTTTTTTAGATGATATTGTAAAAGGAATTGTTTCCCTAATTTCTCTGTCAATGAGTCTGCTATTTGTGTATAAGAAGCCTATTGTTTTTTGAGTGTTGACCTTATATCCAGCTACTTTACTAAATCTGTCAATTAAGTCCAGAAGTCTTCTGGTGGAGTTTTTTGGGTCTTCTATGTAAAGTATCATATCATTAGCAAATAATGACAGTTTAACTTCTTCCTTTCTTATCTTTATTCCTTTTATTTCTTTCTCTTGTCTAATTGCTGTGGCTAATGTTTCCAGAACTATATTGAACAGGAGTAGTGATAGTGGGCATCCTTGTCTTGTTACTGATTTTAGCATGAAAGTTTTCAGTTTTTGACCATTTAGTATGATGTTGGCTGTTGGTTTTTCATAGATAGCCTTAATCAGGTTGAGATAAAGACCTTCTATTCCAATTTTCTGTAGGGTTTTTATCATGAATGGGTGTTGGATTTTGTCAAATGCTATTTCTGCATCTATTGAGATGATCATATGGTTTTTGTCCTTGACTTTGTTAATATAGTGTATTACATTTATTGATTTATGAATATTGAACCATCTTGCATCCCTGGGATAAATCTGACTTGGTGAGGGTGTATGATCTTCTTGATGACCCTCTGTATCCTGTTTGTCAATATCTTGTTGAGGATTTTTGCATGTATGTTCATTAGGGAGATTGGCCTGTAGTTCTTTTTTTTGTGTTGGGTCTTTCCCTGGTTTTGGAATCAAAGTCACACTTGCTTCCAGGAATGAGTTTGGAAGCCTTGCTTCCCTTTCAATTTCCTTGATGAGTTTAAAGAGTAATGGCATTAGTTCTTCGTTAAATGTCTTGTAGAATTCAGCAGTGAAGCCATCAGGACCTTTTCTTTGTTGGTAAATTTTTAATTACATTTTCAATTTCACTCATTGTAATTGGGGTGTTTAGAATTTCTATATCCTCTTCATTTAACTTTGGCAATTCATATGTATCTAGGAATCTGTCCATTTCTTCTGTGTTTTCCATTTTATTAGAGTACAGGTTCTTGAAGTAGGTATTGATGATCCTCTGGATTTCTGCTGGTTCTGTTGTGACTTCCCCTTTTTCATTCTTAATTGCATGGATTTGAGCCTTTTCTTTCCTTTTTTTGATAAGGTTGGCTAAAGGTTTATCAATTTTATTTATTCTTTCAAAAAACCAACTCTTTGATTCATTAATTTTTTGTATCATTCTCTTTGTCTCCAATGCATTGATTTCTGCTCTGATCTTTATAATTTCCTCTCTTGTGTGGGCTTTGGGTTTGTTATTCTCTTCTTTTGCTGGGAGTTTGAGGTTCTGCATTAGATTATTTATCTGAGTTCTCTCTGTTTTCCTAATATGGGCATTCACTGCTATGAATTTCCCATGTAGAACTGCTTTCATTGTGTCCCATAGATTCCTAAATGTTGTACTGGCATTATCATTTACTTGTAGAAACTGCCTAATTTCTTCTTTAATTTCTTCTGTGACCCACTGGTTGTTCAGGAGGGTGTTATTCAATTTCGAGGTATTTGTGGAAGTTTTGCAGTTTCTCATGTTATTGATCTCCAATTTTACTACACTGTGGTCTGATAATATTCAGGGGGTAATTTCAATTCTTTCACATTGACTTAGACATGACCTGTGAGCCAGCATGTGGTCTATTTTGGTAAATGGCCCATGTGTAGATGAAAAGAATGTGTATTCTGATTTTGTGGGGTGGAACACTCTATAAATATCTATTAAGTCCATTTGTTCAATAGCTTGATTCAGTTCTAGAATTTCATTGTTAATTTTTTGTCTAGATGATCTGTTTGTGATAGTGAGGTACTGAGGTCCCCCCTACAACTGTATTAGTGCTTATTTGTTTTTTCATGTCCATTAATATTTGTTTTGTATAGTTGGGGGCATTTGTATTTGGTGTATATATATTTAGGACCGTCATCTCTTCCTCTTGGATTGTTCCCTTCACAAGGATGTAATGACCATCTTTGTCTCTCTTAATTAGTTTTGGTTTGAAATCTACTTTGTCTGCAAATAAGATTGCTACCCCTGCTTTTTTCTGGGTTCCTGTCACATGGAAAGCCATTTTCCATCCTTTTACTTTCAGTCTATGAATTTCCTTTTGAGTTAGGTGTGTTTCTTGTATACAGCATATTTCTGGATTTTGCTCCTTAATCCATTCTGTCAGTCTACTTCTTTTGATTGGTGAATTGAGTCCATTAATATTGATAGTTATAATTGAGAGATATTGACTCATCCTTGTCATGATGTTTTACTGTTGTTGGCTTTTATTTCTTTTTGCCCCTTTCCCTTTAGTTTCTTACCTTGTCTGGTGGCTTCCCTCTGTTGATCCTCATGGGGTTGCGACCTTCGTTGCCTTTTTCTAGGCTATTGCTTAGAATTGTTTGGAGTGCTGGTTTGGTGTTCATGAAATTTCTCATGTGTTCTTTGTCATGGAAGTATCTAATTTCCCCATCAATTTTGAAAGATAATTTTGCAGGATACAACAGTCTAGGTTGGAAGTTAGTTTCTTTTAGGGGTTGAAATACTTCACTCCAGGCTCTGCTTGATTTGAGGGTTTGTGTTGAGAAGTCTGCTGTGATTCTCATGGGCTTTCCTTTGTAGGTGATTTGTTTCTTTTCTCTAATTGCCTGTAGGACTTTGTTCTTTTGTTGGGTTTCTGGGATCTTGACTATTATATGTCTAGGTGTAGATTTTTTTTGATCATGGCTGGGTGGAGTTCTATATGCCTCGCTTATCTGTATGTCCAATTCTCCTCCTCTGTCTGTAAAGTTTTCTACTATTACTTCTGTGTACAGTTTTTTTATGTCAATTGTGCTTTTTCCTGTTTTTTCATGAACTCCTATCAGTCTTATGGTATTCTTCTTTGCATCATCTAGCAGCTGTTGAATTGATTTCTCATAGTCTCTTATTATTTTTAAGAAATCTCTGTTTTCATGGTCCTTCACCACAATCCTGTCTTCTATATCTGATATTCTAGCTTCAGATTCCCTTAATCTGCTATGTATGCTTTCAACAGAGTTTTTAATCTCCTGAATATCTGTTTGAATCTGTTTCATGGATTCCATTCCTTTCTTATGTTGGGCGATCATGGTTTCCATTTCTTTCTTATGCTGGGCATTCCTGGCTTCCAGAATGCTTCTGAGCTCATCTATTTTTTTTTTTTTTATCAGTTTCTGTTCTAGAGCCTCTAATCATGTCTTTCACTCTGCTCACCATCTCTGTAGTTATCTGGGAGATTATTTCTGCTTTGAATTTTTCTAGAGCCTCGTTCATCTGTTTTGTTACTTCCTGTGCTATCAGTTCAGGGTGTCCAGGTGGTTGATTATCAGACTTTTGCACCTCATTTCCCCCAGAAATTGCCTTTTGTGGGGTGGAAGTCTGGGTTTGTGACTTGCTCAAATGCCTTCTTATTTTTGTTTTTGGTACTGTCCCTGGTTTAGTTCCTGGCTTGATATTATGAAGTGGTTTATTGTAAGTATCTTTGTTCATCTACTTAAAACTCTTATGGAATGATTGCTTCTCAGAGGTGTCTACCAGATTTAGCTGGTCTTTAGGTTTTGAGTCTCTAATGACTCTGAGGCTATCTCATTTTCATTATACCAGGAAGGAAAAATGTTTAGATCAACCATGACACCTTAGCCCAAGTCATACAATCAGGTACACCATAGCATCAAATACCTCTTAAAGAATGACAATTTGTGTTAGTTATTAATCTATCACCTTTAAAAAATAAAGGACCTCCTTCAAGGTGTGTCTCTGCTGTCACAATAGACAATGTGGGCAGCAGTGTGTAGTTATAAGTCAATGAGTCTCAGTAAGCTAGTCCCAGACCTGTGAGATTCAGGCAGATTTCTGGTTGGAAGTCTCAAGTTGAGCTCCCTGTACTCCTGCAGGGTTGCAATTTGCAAGTTTCTACTGCAGGTTTCAGCGGCTTTTCCCCTGAAGAAAGTCCGGTTTCTGAAGGGAGCTGATAATCCCTCCAACTTACCAATCACAGTGGTCTGGTGTGCCTTTATTGCAGAGATTCCCTTCACTTTTCCAGTGGGCTTGTTTTCATCAGGGAGCCTGAGACAGGCACTCTCTCTGTTGTTCACTTCTGGAGCTCAGGACAATGGCTTTTGTCCCCCTGTGCCTCTGCAGTGTGTAACCAAGTAGCTGCACAGCCAAAAGGCCAGAGTGCGGGGGGGGGGCAGTATTGTTGGAGCCATCAGCTGGTGGGACTGGCTGGTGCGGGGGGGTCCTCCTCACCCTGTCCTGGTAGCTGGTGGAAAGCTGGAGGAGCAAGCCAGAGCAAGCAGGTCCCAGTCAGCCTGCAACCACTTGGCCCCCCCCTTGGCCCCGCCGGCTCCCTTTGGCCCAGCTATCAGGTGGTGGGCCTGCCCTGGGGGGGTCCTCCTCACCCTGTCCTGGTGGCTGGTGGAAAGCCTTTACTGGTGGCTGGTGGAAAGCTCGAGAAGCTATTGAAGATGATGATGATGATTATGATGAGGAAGGTGAAGAAGCAGATGAGGAAGGGGAAGAAGAAGATGAGGAAAATGATCCAGACTATGACCCAAAGAAGGAGCAAAACCCAGCAGAGTGCAAGGAGTAGTGAAGCCGGATGTGTGTGGCCTTGAGGATAACCTGCACTGGTCTACCTTCTGCTTTCCTGGAAAGGATGACTTTACATCATTTAATGAGCCTATTTCACTTTTTGGGGGGGTTGTTTGTTTGCTTATTTTTGTTGTTTTCTGTCTAAAATAAAAATGTTAAATGCAAAAAATAAATAAATAAAAGACTACAATTTGAAAAGACATTATATGTAAAACCATGCTGCCAAATTCAGCACATATCAAGGAATGTTTTCTAAAGATAAAATAGTGGAACTGAAAAGGTCAGTTATTTCAACAGAAAATATTTTCTAACAGGTACAACTCAAATGGACTCTATAATAAAGCTAGTTATGTTGTAGCAAATCTGACTACAAAAATCAAAACCATTTACTGATAGTTTATTAAACAATGTATTGAAAGTGTGGGATATATAATTTGTTCTAATAAAAAATGTATTTTTCTTAAATCAGTTTGTCTCACCAGATTATAGCCAGGTGAACTGAAGACACAGGAAAATCTACCAAAAGAGATTTGGAGAGTCAAGCTGCTAATTTCAATTTTATGCTTTGGCAATAGATGAAAGTATTGATGCTGCAGACACTGCATAACTAGCCATTCTTATTAGAGATGTTGATAACAAACATAAAGTCACTGAAGAAATGGCTGCTTTGGTGCCATTAAAAGACACCACTCAGGCCCGGGGATTTAGCTCAGTGGTTCTGCTCCCTGCCTCACAAGCGCAAAGACCCAAGTTCAATCCCCGGTATCCCCCGCAAAAAAGACACCACTAAGATCTCCTGATTTGCATGAAGCAATAAAAATTGCTTTCAAATGATTTATTTTAATCTTTGTCAACATATCTGGAGGATATGATGGGTCCCTGGCCATGGTTGGTAAAAAAAAAAAAAGAGAGAGAGAGATTTATAAAATAATAGAAGATGATGGAATTACCTCCAAGCAATTCATGTTTGATGAACTATGACTGCATTATATATCAAGAAAATTTATGTGCAAAAGCTTTAAAAATGGATAATGTCATGCAAATTGTCATCAGGGCTGTGGATTTCATAAAGTCCAAGGGATTGAATTATGATAAATTCTAGGAATTCCTTGAAAGTATGGATGCTGATTATGGGAATATTTACTTTTTGAAGTAAGGTGGTTAAATCAGGGTAAATGTTGAAAATATTTTGTTTTCCAAAATGAAATCAAGTCATTTATTGAATCAAAGGAAAATTTTGTGCCAGAACTTAAAGATGAAAAATGACTCATAGATTTAGCATTTTGGAGATTTGACAGCTCATTAAATGAGCTAAACATGCATCTTCACATTAAAAATCAACTTATCTGTGCTATGTTTCAAACTGTAACAGTGCTTAAAATGAAATTTAAATTATGGCAAGCCCAAGTTATGGAAAATAATTTTACTGTGCAATTTGATATGTTGGCTAAACACAATCATGTGAACAGCAAAAAATATGCAGTCTTGCTTTCTGTTTTTTGTTTGTTTGTTTGCATAGTACTGGGAGTTGAACCTGTAGGCTTTGCACTGAGCTACACACCTAGCCCTTTTTGTTATCTATTTTTATTTTTATTATTATTATTATTATTATTATTCTTCGAGACAGAGTCTTTTTGTAATTCAGGCTGGCATTGAACTCACTATGTAGCCCAGGCTGGCCTCAAACTCAAAGCAATCCTCCTACCTCAGCCTCCCGAGTGCTGGGATTACAGTTGTGCACCACCAAGCCTGGCTTCCCTTTTGTTATTTTGAGATACTTTTTCACTAAGTTCCTAAATTGCCCAGGCTGGACTCAAACTTTTGATCCTCCTGCCTCTGCCTCCCAGAGTGCTGGGAGGCATGTAACACCATACCCAGGCTGTTTTTGGTTTTTTTTAAAGCAAAACCTTTATTGGTACATTTTAAATATATATAATAATCACATTTATCATAGGGAATCTGTACCTGTACATGATATATCTTGCTTCTTCTCTTTTTCCCATCCCCCTCTTGTCCCCTCATCCCCTCTTTATAAAAGCTTTGTTTCCATTTTTGCTTTTATTCTCTTTTTTTCTTGTCCCTTCTTTCCTTTCCCTCTTCCTCCTCCCTTGTTTCGTTTCTCATTTGAACATTTTCTCCCCATTTCCCAATATCTATTATACATTTTGGTCCTTATTTTTCCCCTTTTGGTTTCTCACACCAGAGAAACACTGTTGTATTTAAGCATGTGTCTGATTTATCTCACTTAAGAGTATGGTCTCAAGGTGCATCCATTAGCTAGAAATTTCTCAAGCTTATCCTTCTTTATGGCAGAGTAGTACTCCTTCATATGAATAAAACATTTTCCTTATCCATTTATAAGCTGATGGGCATTTGGTCTGTTTCCAGAATTTAGCTATTACAAACTGTGCCACTATAAACATGAGTGTGCATATATTGCTGTGGTATGATGCAGTTAATTCTTTCAGGAAGATACCAAGAAGGGGAATACCTGGGTCAAATGGAATCTCTACTTTTAGTTTTTTTGCCTCCACACTGATTTCCACAGTAGTTGCACCAGTCTACATTCCCATCAACAGTGGAGAAGAGTTCCTTTTTCCACTCAGCCCCACCAGCATTTGTTATTGGTTGGTTTCTTGATAACACCCATTCTTTCTGGAGTGAGATGGAATCTCAGCCTTGTTTTAATTTGTATCTCTTGAATGACCAGTGATGTTGAAAATTTTTTCATATATTTATTTGACATTTCTACTTCTTCAGTATCTGTTCATTTCAGATGCCCATTTTTGGATTAGGTCTTTAAATTTGGGGGGCATTCTGATTTTTTTGTTTTTCATATATTCTAGATATTAGTCTTTTGTCTGAGGAACAGCTGACAAAAAATTTTCCCCACACTGTGGGTTGTCTCTTTACTCTGTTGGTGGTTTCTTTTGCTGTGCAAAAGCTTTTAAATAAGATTAGAACCCAGTTGTTGCTTCTTTGTGATATTTCCTGTCCCATCAGGGTTTTGTTCATAAAGTTTTTGTCTACACCAATGTCTTCAAGAGTTCTACCTATTCTATCTTACAGAAGATTTAGTGTTTCTGTTTTAATATTTAGATTTTTGATCCATTTTTATTGTAGTTTAGTGCATGGTGAAATATATGGTTTAGTTTTAATCTTCAGCATGTGAAAAGCCAGTTTTTCCAGCACCATTTATTAAAGAGGCTATCTTTCTTCCAGTGAAGGTGTTGTTTGGCTCCTTTGCCAAAGATAAAGTTACTGTGTATGAATTGCTTTTGCTGTTCTAGTTCTCTTCTGGTTCCATATGAATTTTAGGATTGTTTTCTCTAATTCTGTGAGATATGCTGTTGGTATTTTGATCAGGATGGCATTAAATCTATATAACAATTTTGTAAGTATGGCCATTTTCAGTATATTGGTTCTTCCCAAGAACAAGGGATATATTTCCATTTTCTGATATCCTCTTTGATCTTCCTTGCACTTGCGAGGCAGAAGCTGGCACCACTGAGCTAAATCCCCGGCCCCTCCCTTGCTATTTTTAAGATCATTAACCACAATCTTGTCTTCTATATCTGATATTCTGTCCTCACATTGGCTCATTCTACTGCATATACTTCCAATGGAAATTTTAATCCTCTGGATATCTGTTTAAATCTATTTCATGGATTCCATTTCTATCCTGTGATGGGCATTCACATTTTCATCATTTTCCTAAGCTCTTCTATTTTTTTTTATCTGTATCTGCTCTAGAGTCACTAATCATGTCTTTCATTATGGTCATCATCTTTGTAGTTATCTGAGAAACTGATTTGATTTTTTCTAGAACCTCATTCATCTGCCTTGTTACTTCTGATGTTAACACTTCAGAGAATCTAGGTGGGTGGCTTTCGAATTGTTTCACCTCATTGGTCCCTGGGTTTGCTTTTGGTGAGCTGAAAGTCTGGGGTTTCGTCTTACGTGCTCTCTCTCTCTCTCTCTCTCTCTCTCTCTCTCTATATATATATATATATATATTAGCTTTATTGCTAGTATTGAGAACCCTTAGAAAATGACTACTTCTCAGACATGTTTTCCAGGTGTAGCTGGCTTTTGAGTTTAGAGTCTGTAGCAAGATCCTACCTCTTCAGTTTTTTGGGGATGAGGAGTGGCTGCCCATTTGGCCTAGACCCTGGTTCTTTGGCACTAGCCTATAGTATTATTTATGACCCTTAGGCAATCTCAGTCTTAGCATACCAAGAAGAACAACTGATTAGAACAACTATGTCACCTTGGCTAAAGTAGTACGATCAGCAAAAACAATAGCGTGAAACACAGCCTAGAAAAGGACAAGTTGTGGTAACTATTGATTTGCCACCTTTAACTGTATGAACTAGATTTGTGGTTATATAACAAAATCTAAAAAAAATCCAGAAAATTGTATATAGTAAATATGCCTTCAGTGATTTCGCCCTCAGGGCAGAAATTTTAAAAGGGGTTAAATGGAGTAAATAGAGAAACGGAAGAAGAGGGAGAGATTAGAAGCAAGGCTGGAGGTCAAAGAAAGATTACACAAACTTTAGGGAACTGGTGAAGAAGACAGAAGGAAAAGAGAGAAGAGAGAAATAAAAAATAGGAATAGAACAGAACAACAACAACAAAAATCTAGAATCAATTTCACACTTATATAAAAACAAGAACAAACAAGAAAAAACAATAAAACAAAAACAAGAAAAGGCAAAATATAAGAAAAACATTCACTTCAAGGCATGTCTCTGCTGTCACTGGTAGACAAATTGGGCACACAGATCCCAGATCTGTGTTTATTAATCCTAACAAGCCAGCTGCAGATTTACAGTGAGGTAGTGGAGAATACCAGCAAGCATGCACCTTTAGTTCTGAAGGTCAGGCTGGTTTCTGGGTGTGATGCTGGAACCTGATTTGTTCAGCCTGCAACACTCAGTGTTTCTCATACTGGCTTGAACTCAGCTCCCTGTCAGCTTGAACTTGGCTCCTTGACCTCCTCCTTGACTTCCACCTCACCCTAATGGAACCAGCCCTCAGCTGCCCTGAGTTCTGAGCTCACTTGGCCCCTCTCCAAGATGGATACTAGCCAATTGTCCTTTCCTGAGGGACATCTGAACCCGAATAACTCATCAGGTACTACAGTCCACTGCGTCCACTACTCTGTTTCACTGGTATGTTTCTCTGTGGAGGCCTCTAGGGTTGCAAGTAGTCACTGTGCATCTGCAGGTTTGAGCTGCCCTTCCCATGCCATGAGTCAGGGCTCAGGGAGGAAGCACTGCTTGCTTCCTCCTTCTTCTGCATTGAAATCTTTCCTCTTGCTCTCCATGTGGGCTTCAATTCTCACTTCAGGTCCTTGCTGGGTCCAGGGACCCACTTCCCTGCTTCTTCTCTCCCTTACATTGCTATATTCCAGTGTTTGGACACCAAATCTTGGAGAGGCTGTTTCCCTGCTGTTCACCTCCACCATCTTCCTGGAAGTCCTACTTTTGGTTTTAATACAGGAATTTAAGAATAGGTTTCAAGATTTCTGAAAAAAAATTACCAATTTTTTGGTATATTTGTGACTATTGTCAGTGGACACAAATACATTCCCTGTGAACTTTCAAGTGTAGTGTATAAAGTTGTAACTATTTAACTCACTGAAAAAATTTAATTATGTCTCTTTACTAACTTTTATAAAACCTATCTGCCCAGAGAAAAATCCTCCTCCCTTCAGTTATATCTTATTTGTGTCATTTTTGGGGTAGTACATAAAATTGTGAACAACTGTTTTCAAGGATGAAGCACATGAAGAATAAAATTGGACCAAAAATTTCTGAAGCGTACTTTGAGAACTTACTAAGAATTACAGCCCCTTCCATCAAATCAGATATTCATGCATTAGTTTCACAAAACAAGGACAAATATCCCATTATTTTTATGTTTATGTTATATTCTTTTTAAAATGTTGTAATAAAAAGTCTAAAAAGGAAATTTTGTTCCTTATATACATTAATATATTATATATTTTATATGTGGCCCAGGCAAGCCAAAAGTTTGAACACCCATGTTTAAGGGACTCTTGTCAACCTATGAGGCTGGGCCAGTCATAGCTTGCAGTAGGAAAAGTTCATTTATTACAGCATTCCAGAGGCAGGATTTTCCTACTTTTAGTCAGCATTATACAGTAAGAATCCTCCTCAACCATGGTGAGACACAGGCTAAACCGGGCTCCAATTTGGGCACCCTTCCTAATGATTCAGAGACAGGGCACTCTCAAATCATGCTATGGGTTCTTCTGGGAAGAATGAGGAGTGTCTAGCAGCTAATCTCTAAACCCTGAATGCCCAATTTCCCCCAGAGAGGGCTTACTTCTTACATCTATCCTTCTATTTAACACTTCAACAATTTCATCAGTAAAAAGTCATTTTGAGTTGGGCGTGGTGGTGCACAACTGTAATCCCAGCTACTCAGGAGGCCAAAGCAAGGAGATTGCAATTTTGAACAACTCAGCAAGACTCTGTCTCAAAATTTAGAACAGGGCTGGAGATATAGCACAGCTGGAGATTGTCCCTGGGTTTTTATCCCCAGTATCATCAAAACAATACAAAGAAAAAAAACCCCAAAACTAATTTTCATGTTCATTACATTAATTAGCCAACACTTAATTGATTGTGACCTATGGAGCAAAGGGACTTGTAGTGGCTACATGGAGTGATATGCCAGCTGACCATGTGAATTTCTGACAGCATGTCACCTGGCCACCTCTAGAATTAAAGCTCAAACTAAGGGCACTGAAATATTTCAAAGTATATTACAGACTTTGTAAATCTTAGGTAGTAAGTAGAACATTGACATATACTCATGTGAGTGTGGGATGGCTTTTCAGAAGTAGGTATGGCATAGGCTCTAAGCAGAGGTTCTTGATCTTGGTGGTGCTTTAGGATCACCCAGGAATGCTTAAAGACCCCTCCCCAGACAATTAAGTGGGAGCATCTGGGATGAAACACACATATCATCTTCTCTTATCTTTTTTATAGTGTTGGGGATTGAACATGTAGATTGAACATATGGAATTTGGAAACAGACAGCATATTCTAGGCAGATTTTTTGCTAATATACACAGTTATGTATTTAATACCCATCCTTAGGCCAGCCTCTAACTCTGATTCCCTCTCAATCTCAGGATATGAAAATAATCTCACCTGAAACCAATCAGATTTGGGCCTCACTGTAAATTCTTGGTTACTTGGTTTTATTTTGGCTTATTAGCAGGTTGTACGGAACAAAGGATACACTTTTTGGCTAAGGTGGGATAGGGAGAGATTGTGAGTCAGGGTCTACATTCTTAAACAGGTCTCCCAGGCCTTTCTTATCTCTTTAGTTCTTACAAATTCCCAGGCCAAGAGCAGAAGCAACACTAGCTAGATGTGTGTTTTGGGCAAAGCGAACCTCCTCATGGAGCCTTAGTTTTTCATTTGTAAAATGAGAGAGTTGGTTCTTCCTGTTATGACTTTAAAAGGCCAAGGAATTATGGAAGATTGAAAATAAGAGAAAAGGCAAAAGGTGTCCAAAAGAGGGCGCAAGATGATGAGGATAAAATACACTGTGGCTGTTGCAGTCCTGTAGAAAGGAATCCTGAGCTACTTACAGGAGAACAAGTGACGGGGGGGGGGGGGGGGGGGGCAATTGCTGGAGGGCTTTCATGGGGATGTGCAGACTGTGGGCACACAGGCTGTGATGTCTAAATTTCCCCTGACCCATGCCACCTCATTTTTTTCCCTCCTCTCTCTCCACCCAAGCCCTAACATGTCCATGATTCCATTCTGGGGGAAGAGGATCATTAGTTTTCTATACTATGGCTCTTGGGGCCTGCAAACAGCCTCTATTAGCAGAAAATTTGGAGGTTCTAGGAAAGTGTAAACTGGACTTTTTTTTTTTTTTTTTTTGGTACCAGGGATCCAAACTCAGGTCCTTATGTTTGCGCAGCAGGCGGCGAAACCACTGAGCTAAATCCCTGGCCCAAACTGGGCCTTTTTTCCTCCCTCTTACTCTAAGAATAGAACTAACTTTACCACTTCTTGCAGCAAAGTGAGGAAGGCAAAGCCGCTCACTCCATTTAGGATTAAAAGCAAGCTTTCTGTGCACCCCCACCCCCAGCTCTAACAAGAACACATGACAGAGTGTCACTGAGAGGTAAGAGACTGATGTCAGACCTGCCCAGGGAGCAGGCTTGGAGGAGGAGCTTTTCTTCCCTTGAGGTTATCAATCCAGTATTTGTGAGCACAGCTCCAAATTTTCTTTGGTGTCGCAAGCCAGGTGTGCCCCTGGGACACAACCACTGATGGTACAGCCTGACACTGCACCCAGTGGCAGAATCTACAGCATCCTTGATGGTGATGGTACAGCCTCTCCTGAAGTCCTCCCAGGATGGCAAGCTCACTTCTCTATGAGATGCCCCCATCCTCTTGTGAGCAGCTTTTCCAATTCAAATGTTGCACTTGCTCCTCAGGTTTGTCCAGCATCTGTCACCTGAAACTTTTTCCATATGGTTTGGACCTGGCCTGTATTAAGTAGAACCAGCCTAATCACTTTCACATGACAAAGTCTTTAGTGTTTAAAAACAGTTGTGAAGTCCCCATTCCTCAGTCCCTGTTATGATTTATGTCCACCAAAAGCTTCATGTGCTCACAGGTGGAGCTTTTAGGAGGTGATTGAATAATGGGGGCTTATAGCTGGCTTGTTGTTAGGAGGTGGGGTCTGGTCAAAAAAAGGCAGGTCACTGGTGGCATGACCTGGATGGATATATCTCCTTTCTGATTCCTCCTTCCACTCTCTGCTTCCAGGCTGGAATGAGGTGGGCAGCTTTGCCTTTGCTGTGCCCCTCTGCCATGGCATCTTGCCTTAGAGCCAGTGGACCATGGACTGAAAGCATAAGCCAAAATAAGTTTCCTTTCCTTTTAGTTATAGGCGTTGGGTATTTTATACCAGCAATGAGAAAAATAATTAAGACAGTCCAGGAGCCTTGTCTTTCCCAAACCAGACATCTCCAATGATCTTCCACTGTCCTTACATGTTGAGCCTCCCATACCCCCACCACCGCTGCTGCCCATGGAGGAGTGCTTATGCAGAAGCCAAGTTAGGCACTGGGTTGAATACTGTTGTGAATATTTACTCCCTCACAGGTGGAGTGTGAACTTTGAAGAGGTGAGAAGTCTGTGTGGCTCTGGAGGGGATCAAAGAATAAACTGGCAAGCTGAAAGTGTTCCACAGTGTCAAGGTTGTTATCATCATTTTAAATCCTGATTTCCTAATAAGATCCTAATCTGGGGGTTGTGGAAGTGGCTGTCTTCCACCCCAGGGGCTTCAGAATTTCCTGTTCTCAGAGCCCCAAGATGAATCTTGGAAAACCATGCATGTCTCCACACATTTTAAAGCTAATAACTACATTTTAAAATGTAAGTTCCAGTAGTTGGAAAGGATGTAATTTCTGACACATAATCCCTTAAAATCTGTTTTATCATGGTTTAAATGAGCCCAACGGACTCTAATTGCCATAGCAATTTCATAGTTCCACTGCCCATTAAAAACAGTAAATAAGTTCTTTAAATAACTCACTTTTTCTCCTAGAGCCTGAAATTTTATTCCACTTCTCCTCTAATTTTTCTGTTACATCTTTGTACTAGAAACTCACTTAATAGATAGCTATAATACTAATCTATGACAAAAATATGGATATGAATTAACATATTTTTGAATTTTCCAGTTGTCAAAGTATTAAAATTATTCTGAATTGAATTATCATCACAAATGTTATTATTGCACAACTTCAAAAATCTATTCCTATTTTGGTCACTAACATAAGTGCTGAGAAATCTTATTTACATAGAGAAATAGGAAGAGAAATTTTGTTAGAACAGTAGCCTTCAATTCTTTGAATTGCTTCTGAGTTACCAAAAATCACACAATGATCCATCAAAAGATTATTTTTAATACCCAGTCAGCTGATCACTGGATTAGGTTCTTTTTCAATTTTGCTGATAGCATAGAATTGGAAACCACCTGGCCTGCAGAAGAATTTGCAACCCCTTCTTTAGAGTCACTACCTTTCTCAGCATAAAATTGCTAACTGGTCTTTTGTTAGGCTTTGGCCCCCCAGGCAAAGCCCCACCCTCCCATTCCGGAGGACTAGGAGAGGGAAGGGAAAGTGGGAATGGACATCTGAGAATGAGCCTCCCTTGCTTTCAGGACTGCTTTTTGGCAAATCCATTTATGAAGGAATTCACATGGAGATTCAGGATCTTGAAATTGATTCTCATACCAGGGAACAACAAACCTCAATTTGAAGTCAGCTACTTTAGCAGGCAGGAGCATGCCACACCAACCTGCCATGAAGAGGAGGAGAGAAATGGCTAAGATGAAGTTCTTACCAGTCAGCCAATCACCACAGAACACTTTTGTCTGTGATTGTGTTAGTTCTTTATTGCCATGTAACAAAATACCCTCAAACCCAGTAGTTTAAAATAGCATGCATTTATTATCTCACAGTTTCTGTAGGCCACAGAGTTTATTTTCTCATGGTGTCCTTAATTTAGGCACAGCTTGCTGGACCCTCTGGTTCAGGGTGTATCACATGGCTGCAGCCAAAGTGTCAGCTTGGGGTTGGAATATAGATCAGTGATAGAGCACTTGCCTAGCAAGTTGAGACCCTAGGTTCAATTCCCAGTAACACTAATACACACACACACACACACACACACACACACACACAGACACATGCACACACGGTGTCATCTGGCGCTGTTGGGCTCATGTGGAAGCAATCAGCTTTCAAGCTCACTCACATAGTTGCTAGGAAAATTCAGACCCTCAGGGGCTATTGCAGACAGGCCACCCCCACTTCTTGTTATAGGGTCCTCTCCACATGGACTCCTCATCAGGACAAGCATATGAGAAGAGCCAGACAGAATCCCAGCAAGACAAAAGTTACAGCCTCTTATAACCTAATCATAGAAGTGACATCCCATCACTTAGCTATATTTTATTGCTAGAAAAAAATCACTCAATCCAACTCACACACAAAGGGAAGAGATTACACAAGGGTAGAAGCTAAGACATAAGGATCATTAGCAGCCAATTCCCAAGCAACCTACCACAGCGATTTAATGACCACCTGTTGAAGAAAACTATTTTAACTACATTGAACCCTCAAGTTACGACTGGCCTGACATACAAACAGCTTGGTTTAAGTTAATGGAAAATTCATCTGCCTCTTGTTATCTATAGGATGTACCCAGGTAAACATCCATATCTCAGCTGTATTGACTTACAACTAACTTGAGTTACAACCAGCCCTCGGGAACCAATCAAGTTCTTAAGTCAAGAGTTTACTCTATTACTCCCATTTCTTGGTTAAAGAATATAATTTCAATCATACTTGCATTTCTTGGTTATAATCCATAAGGTTCATCCCAACACTCAAACTCTAGGAGAGATATAATACATCACAATCTGGCTTAGGTTTGAAATGACAACATGGGCCTCTAAAGATAAGGGGACCTCCAGAAGTTCAATGACAGCTATCTCTTATGATATAAAATCTCTGATCCCTATGGTGTGCATACACTGCACACATCATACATTTCATCATCATACATGTCAGAGGCTGAGTATTAATTTTTTCTTTTTCTGTTTATGTCATGCTGCAGAATTGAACCCAGGCCCTCCAGCATTATGGTAGGCAAGTGTATCACCACAGGGCTACAGCCCTAGCCCAGGCTGAGCATTCTTTCATTGATGACTTTTACCCAAAAACTATGATTCTGGGTCAGCGAGTCTATTCCCAAGTGTGCGTTTGGGGACAAATCCATTTTCTCCCTGTCTTCCCATGTTGGCAAAGTTCATTCTTTACTTTGAGGGAGTTTATATTCCAGCTTTGTGGCTCTTCATTCAGACCCAGAATTCATTTATTTGACTTGGGCAAGGGTGGCAATGGATTCACAAATAGCCGTGTGTCTTGTTCTAGCCAGTGAGATGTGAATGGGTCTTCAAGTAGAAGCTTTAGGAAGTAGAGTTCACTATGTCACCTTTCTCTCTACCACAGTACTGGCAACCTTCCAGATGGATTCCCAGAGGAAAGATGGTGTGGAACAGAGCTACATCCAACTTCTGGTAGATGTGAAATATAAGCAAGAAATACCACTTTTGTTTAAGGCACTGAGACTATGGGATAGTTTGCTACTGCAGTGGAACCTAGCCTATCCTGAATGATACAGATCCCAACGTAAAAGTGCCTAAGAGGCCAGTCTTTTCAGCTGCAGGATACATAGCATGCACAGAGGTGTGAAAAGACAGGGGAATTGTAGGGCTGGGAATGGTGGTCCCGGTACCCAGTGGAGGAACAAGTTGGAAGGGAGAAGCACAGCCTGGAGCTCAGCAGCAGAAACCTCATCCTGTGTTCCTCTCCTGACCTGTCCCTGCTGCCTGCTCCTCCACCAGGACAGTGATGATGGTGCTAGTGATGCTTTGTGTAGTTTTCCACAAGTGTGTGTATAGTTTAAATAGAGAAGGAAAAGGAGAAGCTATGAATCTGTTGTGTAGGGAGAGAGACTATAAGAAAATAAGTTGAATTGTCACTGAAAACTGATTCAGAGTTTACAAAGCACTTTCACATAATTGCCAGCTGATAAGAAGGCTTCTTAGTTGAATTTCTTCCTCTCTTCTCTCTTTCTTTGCTTACGCTAATTTTTCTACTTGGCAATTCCTTTCTTTTCCCCCTCTTTTCCACCAATTCACCAGCAGTATTTCCTTTAGACCTGACTCAAACTTAGCTCAATTCACCTACTATTTATTCAGATCTACTTTGTGTAAGGCATTGTTCTAAGACTGGTACAAATGCAGGTTAGGTGTGGTCCCTG
Organism: Heterocephalus glaber; assembly: GCF_053883595.1. Classification (NCBI taxonomy): domain Eukaryota; kingdom Metazoa; phylum Chordata; class Mammalia; order Rodentia; family Bathyergidae; genus Heterocephalus; species Heterocephalus glaber. The sequence continues at coordinate 31,584,237 of NW_028258142.1, forward strand.
TCTCTGAGACCTTTTGAACCTAGTGATGAGGGAAGAGAGACCAAGTGATTCTCAACAAATATCTTGTCTTACTTTGGAAGAGCATGAACATAGAACAACGTTTCTACACCCAGCTGGGCATACACCAAGTGGAGTGTTTATTAAACATGCAGACTTACTGACCACAGCCCGAGCCAATGGAGTCAGTAATCCTGATACACACCATAAAGTTCAATAATCATTGATATAAAGCAAGTGCTTAGACTCTAGAAACTAACTGAATAGTAGCTCTAGAATACCCTCTTCTCTTTGAACCTTCCTTTGCTTATCTGTGAAGTGTTCTGAACCCCCTTAGTAAGGATGCTCTCAGACTCCATCAAGAGCACAGGAGTAAAATGCTTGGCATGTCCCTGGAAGAAAGTAAGTTTTAAAATGTCATTATTATTATTCAAAGGAGGCAAAGATCATATCTAATTGAAGGATTAGGAATTCACAAAGCTCTGGCCAAGGCTAACTATTCCCATCAAGGATAGGATTCAGTTCAGTCAACATGAATTCAGCTTTTGGTTTGTGCCAGGTGGGATGGGAGCCAGTCAGCTGGAACAGGAAGGGTGGGGTGAGATGGGTTGGGGTTGCTCTGTAATTAGTAGAGTTACTAGCAATGCCTATCTGGCAGGTGGAAAGGTGGGTCTACAGTAAGATTAGACTTCAATTTGAGAGTTAGTGTCATGTTGAAAGATAATATGGGGCATGGTGAGAAGAAAGATAAATAAAAATGGGGCACATTTTTACTGAGGAACCAGGAAGAGGAAGTAAGGCTAGTATAGGAAAGTGAGAGTGTGAATAGAGAGGCTGGGGAAACAAGAGGAAAAAAGAATAGATGCTATGGTGGGGGAAAATCAATTGCCACCCCATGCTTCAGAGAGAGTAGCCAATTCCAAAAGGATGAGGTTGAGTGGGAGCCAAACAGGAAGGATTAAAGCAGTAACTCTTAACTTTGTCTGTCATTAGACTCACCTAGAAGTTTTTCAAATTTTATTGGAGAGCCAGGCATCTGCTTTTTCAGAAGTGTGATGTGCAGAAAATGTTGAGAACCAGTGAATTAAGGAGGGGCTAGGTGAGAGTGAGTGAAGCTACCCCTCCAAGAAGTTTAGCAAGAAATGAGAAAAGAGAAGAAGCCAGGAGAGTGACATTTGCTGGTAGGGATGGATCATTGTCAGAGCTTAGTGGTAGAGTAAGACATGGTAGGGATGAAGGAAGGAGGCTTTCTTATTCAGAGAAGGGAGGGTCACCTGGAAAGGTGGTGAAGAGCTGAAAATAATTAGTGTCGACCCTATCACAGTTTGAGTCTTTAGGTCTGTAGCTTAGCTCAGGGCCTAGTGCTCCTCAGCCCTAATTTGTAGTTCTAACAAGTTCCCAGGTGATGCTGAAGGCCAGCATGATGCAGGACACACTTTAATAACCACCGGAATCTAGGCAAGGGAACTATGAAGAAAGATTTCTGAAGGAGAGGAAAATGAACCATTTCCTTTGTGCTCTTGCTAGTCATGTGAATAGTTCCATTTCAGATCCAATGAGAGTTGCTGGAGCTTTGGTCACTCCAATTTGTTAACCTTGGAAGTACCATTCTTTAAAACTTCAGAGCTTAAAAAAAAATTAGATACCCAGGTCCTTCACCTACGAATCAGAATTCCTGGGGATAGGGCTCCTTCTTAGGAGCTTTCAAAACTCCCCACGTGATTATCACTATCCAGGCAACTATGTTGAGTACGGCCCAGGTGGATCTTGCCTTCACTGGCAAAAATTTAAATAGATGCACCAGAGAGTCACCTTCTGGGGACGAGGTTCCAGGACAATGGTCCCAGATGGTGTAGATGCACCCCCTGGCAGAGACCACACTCAGGGACAAAGCCCTGGGAGAGAAGCCCAAGGCTGTGCCTCCTACAGCTACTGCCTCACTCCCCCGACTCTTGCCAATTTTTTTCGATTTCTGGTTGAAATCTCTACGTTTTGCTGGAAGTTGGAGAGGAACTGAAGTTACTGTAGGCAGCCAAGTGCCATGGGCAGAGGGGACACAAATGAGGTAGACAGCGGCAGAAGGACAGCGAGCATGCATAGGAGAGCGCAAGAAAATGTGAGTCTTGCCAGAAAAGAAACCACTCTGAGGGGAGTGGCCTAGTTAGAACTTGTAAAACTGGCAAATACGTCTATTTGTACTGGAGAACCTCACTTTCTGATCAGGATTTCAGCGCAGAGAATTCAGTTTTGCAGAGACGATCTTTAGTCTATTTCCAAGCCACCTTAATCATGAGCTACGACATAATTAGATTTTAATACATCTGGGTAAAATCGAGAGAAAAACGTATAGGGCTCCAGCTACAGACAGGTCTCCTTTTCCTCTTCCTCTGCAGTCACTTCTCCTCTTTTTTCCTGACTCCCCCGCATCCTTGCCCATCGTCGGTGGAGCACAGCCTGGGTGGAAGACCAGTGTGGTGCGGCAGGTGCCCACGGCAGGCACACACCTGTGCCAGAGTGCGCCCCGTGTCCAGCAGAGGGCGCCGCTCCTCGCCGGCCCCGCCCCCGGCCCGAGGACCCTGTGGCTGCGGGGGTGCAGAGGGCTCAAAGGCGACGGCACAGACGCGCCGGTCCTCCCTCCCTGGCTCGCCCTCCTCGGGGCGCTCGCACCTCCTCCCCATACCTGAGCGGGGAGCGGCGCAGATCGGCCTCTCCCCTTCCCGCCCGCAACTCCTGCTCGGCCGCAGCCGCGCCGCCGCGGGAGTAAAGGTCGTGCCGGCCAAGAGCAAGCCGGCCGCGGCGCCTCCAGGAAGCCGGCTGGGCAGGTCGGGGTGGAGGAGCAGGCGAAAGGGAGAAACTCCGGAGCGGTCCAGGAAGATGGCGCCAGGCGGGCTGGCCGTGGACTGAGAGCCACCGGGGCAGCGAGGCAGCGGGGAGCCGCCGTCCCGGGCAGGCAGGAGCGCGGCGGCCCGCGAGGCGTGGGCGCGGGGCCGGGCCATGTCGGTGGGCGAGCTCTACAGCCAGGTGAGTGCGGCCGCGGGCGCGGGCGGCGCGGGTGAGGCGCCCCGGAGCTGGGAGAGGCGGGAGACTCGCTCCTCAGTCCTCGGCGCCCCTAACTTCGGCGGCGGAGAAAGTTTGGCGGTACGGGAGCCCGGCTCAGCACCGCGGCTCCTGCCGCCCCCGCGCCCCCCCCCCCCCCGCCGCCCTCGCTGCAGTGAGTTCCCCGACCCGCGGGGGCCGGCCTCACACCCCAGGGTGGCACCTGGCGGGTCAGCGCAGTCCTCGCTCCCCAGGTGCCCCACAGCGCCGCGGGCCTCCTTTCCCTCCTGCGTGGCAGCCCAGGGGGGCCCTGAACTTTTTGGGTGCGGGACTGGTTGAGGGGTGCAGGCTGTGAGGGAGAGGCGCTCCGGGGATCTCTGGGGAAGCGCATTCCGGATTTGCTGGTGATGGGCATTTGGAGGCGCCCTCCGTGGGCGGGTACCACACGGGCTTCAGTCATTGCGAGGAGCGGTGGGATAGCCGTGAGCCCGGTGCGGGGCGTGGGTTTCCAGGATGTCCTCAAGGTCAGAGTGGGCGCGCGGGGCTCGGGCTCAGAAGCAGGAACAGGTGCGGCCCGCGCGGAGACGCCTGGGTTCCGCGGTAGGTGCTGAGGTTAAAGTTAGGGGAGCAGCGGCCGCTTCCCCGAGCGCCCACGGCCGCGCGGGGGGCTGGTGGGCCGGGAAGGGCCTTTAAGCATTTGCCCCGTGCCCACTCAAAAAGTGTTTCGGATATCCCGATGCCTGGTCTTCCTGTTCGTCTTTTCAGGCGGCGAGGACATGTTTGGCAGTGCCCTGTGCGCTCGCCTCCAGGCAGAAGGCTGTGTGTGTGCGCGTGTACGCGCTGTGTCTGTGAGCCTGTGATTCCGGAGACGCCGGCCCGGGCCGACATGTCTGGGCGGGGTGGGAAGAGCAACTTCCGCGTCCTCACCTGGCGACCGCTCGCTGCTGTCCAGCGCTTGGGGGAGCCCTTCGGCTCGTCAGGCTGCCCGCCCTTCTCTGTTTCAGGAATTTAAAAAATTTCCCTTTCTCAAGGAGAGGGACTGGACCAGCATGGGTTGACGCTCGTATGTGGTCCAGGAGGCTGTCATGTGGTTGGAGGCAGGGCCTTAGCTGCTGCGGAGACCACCTTTGAAACCACCAGGCACTCCCCACCTCGTAACTGTCACCGAGGGGCCGGAGTCTGTGAGAAGTGGGAAGGTGCGATCCGGGGCGTGAACTCCCGCAAGGCTGACTTTGGGAAAGCAAGCGCACTTCCCCTGTTTCCTTTGGATGTGTGGCCAGGAGCCTTCAAAGCTACCGCTTGCAGTTCTTTCCCTGAATCGGATTGTCAGGAACTGCGTATGAACGCTGGAAACCAGTGAGGCAAGGGGGAAAAACCTGAAACCGAGTGTGGAGAGCTGGAGCCGTGTTCCAGCAAAGTGCATGGAGATGCAACCTGTGTTCCTAAGTGAAATAAGTGGTTTAACAAAACGTAAGCGCGGTGTATTACAAAGTCCTGTAGCAGACAATATTTAGTTATCATATACGGTATGAAGCTAATGGACTATTGAATACATCTTATTTTTGGAACTCTAGTTTTTTTGAAAAACACACTGGATTGCTTTTAAAAGATAGAGCACTTTCAGGGGGAAAATAGTTTGCTTTTTAGTTAGAAACAAATGCATTTATTGCATGTTAACTATTAGGAATGATGAATTAGTGGTAGTCTGAACTCAAGGGATTTCAGCATAGTTTTTCTTGTTTTGGAGAATAAAATTGGTGTCACCATGGAAAGGTCTTGGAAGGCAACCCAAGGCATTCAAAAGTAGCTTCTTTGGTTTGGCATAATTAAACCAAAGTGAATATTAGAGTTCTTCCCTAGGGCTGTTGGACCGCATCTTGCCCTATTAATGGGTTTCCAGTTCTTAATCATTTTTCAGCCTTTGAATCTAAAGTTGAGATTTTACATCTAAGCAGTGGGTTCCAGGCTCGTATTTTGAGCAGTTATTCTCTGGCAGAGTGAAACACACTTAGACCTTACTATGAGAAACAATAGTGTTGTTTCCTAACCATTATAACCCCACTTGCCAGGCTGGATTATCAGTGTGTATATGATTCATAAATTATACAGAGAAATTGGGCCTGCTACTCAAATTCACTGCTTCTTGGAGATGATTTGTTCATGTTTAGTATATTACTGAAATAACCAATGTTCCCTTTTATTTTTAACCTGCTAGTGAGCTATTCTAATGTGATGAACACTGGGTCCAGGGATGCACTTTAATATATTATGCATGATGGAAATTATCAATTATGCCAACAAAATTTATGTGTTTGGGAATGGAAATTTCAAAGCTTTTTATTGATCAGACTTTTTGCTTGAGGGATATATTTGGATGATATTATTGCAATATGAAACATTTAAGTATACAGTATATATTAGCGTGTGAATATTAAATTGTTCCAGGTAAGGGATTAGTATATTAGTGTCTTCTTAGTTACCCAAGAAAAGATATTTTTCTTTCTCTTGTTTACTGTTTTCTTGATCTGCTCTATCTGCTCTCTCCAATTGCAGGCTCATATGCTGTGTGACTTCGGGTGAGGGGGGACATTGATTTTTGTCACTGGCAAAGGGCACTTCCCATTAACAAAGACATCCCTGTTTTCAGAAGACCAAGCATCTCACCTTAGAGAAATTACTTTTTTTGTAGTGAGTACAGAGAAAGAAAATCCAGGTCTGTGCCAGACACTTTCAGGGTGATGTCAAGGTGAGTCGGCCTCATTCACTGTCCCAGAAAGGTGGAGCCCAGGATGGGCCCTGTTGTCATAAGCGGTGTGTATGTGGCAAGTGTTAGTGCTTAACTTGCAACCTAAAAGTAAACAATGTGGGCTTAATATGTACAGGTCCCGGAAAGAAGCCAAAGCATGTGCTAGCTTGGTGAATATAATTTGATTATAGTGTTTACAAAGAATGAATAGCCTGATTTAAAAAATATAAAATATATAACCTCTTTCAGGTTGAATAGTGTAACTCTGCAGAGGATTATTCTGGATTCTAGCCAACAGCAACTGGGAAGTCATCAGACTGAAACCAGTGCCTTCATATAATCCTTTTTCTCATTTGGCTTTTAACTGGCAAGTAGTGTCTGGTGTCCAAGCAGCGTTGTTGTTGGTCTTTAATTTTTTATTTATCTATTTTTTTGTGTGCTGGGGATCAAGGTCCAGGCCTTGCACGTACATACTAGGTAAGCACTCTCTACTGAGCCACTCCATCCCACTGTCCACCCCAACCTCACTGCAGTTCCCACAGTGAATTTTTGAATGCTGCTAGGAGGTTACTTTACTGGTAGGTACATTCTGTATATGGCAGGCTTGAACACAGAGGCCTTTATCAAGAGTGTTGATTTGGGTACCAATCCTTTGAAAAAATAGAACCCCTGCACTTTGGGCAGATGTCCTCTAATTTTCCCTCACTCATGACTCCGATAAGTAGGTTTTCCCCAAGTATCAGTTTCTAAGGCAGCAAAAGCCACCTCTTTTCTCTTTATCTACCCTTACCATTGGAGGGACTGATGATTCATTCAGTCTTTGACTGTTGGGTCTTGAGTGATGCTCTTTATTTGGAAAATAAAGATGATGTCAACCCTTTGGAGGACACAGCTAATCTAAGACATGCAAACAGACTCTTCTTATAACTGTATATTGGATTTGGTATTTTGTTTTGTTTTTTTTTTGGTACCGGATATCGAACTCAGGACCTTGTGCTTGCAAGGCAGGCAGCGGAACCACCGAGCTAAATCCTCAACCCGTAACTGTATATTGATAAGAAGTAACACCTGCCCTGTGACCTCCACAGGGTTAAAGACATGAGGATTTGACAGTCCATGGTAGGGGATGCTGTTACTGCCCCTTCATCTCCCCTTTACTCTCTTCTTTCACACTGTCTTGGCAATTACTGCCAGTAGCCAGATCCTGTGTCACTTTGTCAGTACTTCCCATCTTTGCCTGGGAGTTTACATCTTATGCAAAGAGAGAAGCCCATAAATAATTGGAGTATTAAAACATTAGCTTCCTATCCCCCAACTTTGGAAATGGGACAACTCTAAAGCATGATCTGCAGTGTTTTCACAGTTCTCAGCAAGGCCGAGCTAGAGTTACTCTGCTTGGGGCATTCTTCAGCGTTACACCCTTGCTTGGCTTCTTTTCCTTGTCCCACTTCCCAACTCCCTATTAGCCTTTCCTGGGAACACTGCCCAACAAATCTTTTGGGCAAGAATCCTCATCTCAGGATCTGACTCTGAAACCCAAATTACCCCATAACTCATAGTGGCTTGGTGGAGCATGTGTCTAGCAATTCGAGATCTTTGGCCTCTCTAGGGTCCCAAGTGAGCCTAGAGCAGTGTCCTACTCTCACCTTTTTCCTAGCTTGCTGTCTTGCATTTCCCTAGCTCTGATTCCCTTTCTCCTCTGCTCCCCTTTCTCAGGTGGCCTGTAACTCAGTCAGCCTTCCTTAACCTTGCTGGTAATCCTCAGAATTCCCACATTTTCATGAAGTTCCTCACCGTGGCATATCTGACTGCCTCTACTTGTGCTCATGCAGTGGGCTCTTGCTCTGCCTTCCTTTGGTAGTTTATCTGATGTCTTGTTGTCCCCCAACCCCACTCTTAGGCTGCAAGGCTGCATGGAGAACAGAGGCCATTATCAAACATTTTTGGGAGCCTCCCATATGTTTAGTGATAAAACCTAAATATACAGAGTTAACTGACAATATAAGATGATGCATGAGTCATGAGAGGAGTGCAGATGCTGGGAGTCACAGGCCCTTTAAGGAAGTGTTGGTCTGGTGGGCTGTAATATGGCAAGAGCTTCCCTTAGAGCCATGGGGCATGATTGGGCCTTGAAAAATGAATACGATTGGGAGAAAGAAAGAATAAGGTTTGAATACAGGAGATGGGAAGGAGGATACTGTCAGAAGGGTTTGATAGGGAGAGTAAATTTAAGCATCAGGGCAGTGATGATCTAAGTGTATTTGGGAATGGTAATCATAGTACTATTTTTAAAACTCTTTATTTAGAAGTAATTTTAGAGTTATAGAAATGTTGTAAAAAATAGCCTAGTTCCTGTGCATATTTTTCCCAACTCCCCCTAATGTTAACACTTCATATGACCAAAGTGTAGTTATCAAAACTGGGAAATCAAAGTTAATATACTATTAACTAGTCTACAGACTTTATTGGAATGTCACGCATTTTCCATTCATATCCTTTTTTCAGGCCAGGATCCCATTTGGGATCCCATGTTGCTTTTAACACGTAGCCCTCTGATCTCTTCCTATTGATGACAGTTTCTTCTTTTTTTTTTCCCTTGTCTTTTATGACCATGGCACTTTAAGATTATTGGTCACTTATTTTGTAGAATGTCTCTCAGCTTAGGCTTGTCTGATGTTTTCTCAGGCTTAGATGGAAGTTGTGAATTTTTGGTAAGAACATACTAGAACTAGGGCATGGTAGCTCTTGCTTGTAATCCCAGCTACTCTGGAGACTGAGGCAGAAGGATTGCAAGTTCAAGGCCAGCCTGGGCTACTTAGACCCTGTCTCAAAATAAAAAGTTCTGGGGATTTAGCTCAGTGAGAAGCCCTGGGTTTAATCCCCAGTGTGGGGTGTGTGTGTGTGTGTGTGTGTGTGTGTGTGTGTGTGTGTGTGTTGGGGCACATCATAAATGGTGTGCATCATTTCAGGAAATATGTGATATTGATGTGTCTCATTACTGATAGGGTCACTTTGATTCCTTGATTAAGATGATAATCTGCCAGTTTCCTTTTATTGAAGAATGGAATTTACTGTATAAGCTAAGATCTTGGTGTAAGATGTGCTTGTGATACTTCTTATACTTACCTAGAGATTAATGAGACTAGAACTCAACTACAGTATTTGATTATGAGGGAAAAGAGTTGAAATTGGGATGATGTTGGTTTGTATAAATGGAAATAATTTAGAGCTATCAGAATAAGTATAAAGGGGTAGTGTTGGGATCTGGAGTTCTTGGACATAAAAGATGTTTAGAATTTGCTTCTCTTTGAGGAAACGCAGTTGTCTTCTAGCATCGTATTAGTAAGAGCATGGCCTTGGTATGAGTAATCCTGGCCTTTGCGGTTATGATCTTGATGTGAACTGCCCTGGATATTGTGGTTAAGGCTCTCTGTTATGACACCTTGGAGCAGATACTTTCTGTGTCTTGATTTCTTTATCTGAAAACTTGGGGGGTGCTACCTGTATCATGGGAAGATTATTGGAGGGTTATGTGATTTGTTCCATGTACTGTGTCTGGCACACTGTGTGTTCTTGGCCCCTGTGCATTAGCTTGCTTTCTCTTCAGTCACAGTACTGGGCAGCAGTCACTGTTATGGGGCCGGAGTTCTTTTCTCTCAGTGCATTGATCACAGGGGTACTTGGTGAGTGAGGTAGTGATAGATTGCTACAAACACGTAGCTACCAGAGCTATGGGCAGCCACGGCATGGAAGAAAAGGTTCCTGCCTCCCACCCCTCAACAAAAGTAGTTTGAAAGAAGTTTTAAACTTAAGCTGTACATTCTGGTCTTTTATCATAGCTTTAAAGGAAAATTAAAAAGCATTTTTCACAATGTCCCCCCCCCCCGAATAGGAATGATTATTGAAACAATTCATACACTGCAGGAAAACAAAGTCTCTATCCTAGTCTCAGACAGCTACTATTATGTATATTCTCTGAACCTGAGATGTCCAATAGAGTAACCACATATGCTACTGAGCACTTGAAATGAGGCTGGAGCAAATTGGGATGTAAGAGTAAAATGTACACCAAATTTCTAAGACTTAGAAAAATGAATGTAAAGTATCTCATTTGTACTTTTTAAATATCAGCTATATGTTGAATAATAATTTTACTGGGCTGAATATTTTATTCATTTCACCTTTCTAAGGTGGTTCTTAGAAAATTTAATGTTCCATGTGTGACTCACACTTGTAGTTTTGTTTTTTTTTAATGTAATGCCAGGATTGAACTCAGCCTGGCACATGCTAGGCCAGTGCTCTGCCTCTGACACTCACCCTCAGCCCTGCATTTTATTTCTGCTGGGCGAAGCTGCTTTAGATTATATATATACAGTATGTATTTAAAAAGTATATGGGATCAGTCTGGGATGGCGGCACATGACTATAATCCTACCACTCTGGGAGGCTGAGCAAAAGGATTGAAAGTTTGAGCCCAGCCTGAGCAACTTGGCAGTTTAGACTCTGCCTTGAAAATAAAAAGAGCTGGGGATGTAGCTCAGTCCAAAGGCCATGGGTTCAATTTCCAGCATGGGCTGCTGGTGGTGGGTTTATTCTAAAACTTAATTTATGGCTGATTTTCTCCCTTTGTAGCCTATACAGGCAATTTTATTGTTGTTAATGGCTGCATAATATGACCATGTATGAGAGTGCCATAATGCTTTTTAATTGTTCTCATTTTGATGAACATTTAGGTTGATTCCATTTTTTTAATATAATAAAAAATGGCACAGAACATTCTTGTAACCTCATTTCATTATTTCTTCAGGATAAATTTGCAAAGGTGGAATTGTTGGTGTGCACATCTACAGTCTTCAGAAACATTCAGAAAAAAACCTGTCCACCTGTTTTTCCACCTTTCCAAGCTCTGGTCATTGTTCCTCTTTTTAAGCCTTATTTGTAGTAAAAGCTTCATGATTATTTTAAAGTCCAATTCTATTGGGAGGTTGAGCATCTTTTCATATGCTGGATATCATGTATACTTTTCCTTGTATTTCCTATTTATATTAACTGGCATTACTTATAGCTTTTTTCCCCCCATCTAACTGCTTATTTTTGTAGAGATGGGAAAGCATAGAAAGAAAATATTTGGGTTAAGTATTTTTTCTTTTTCATTTTTTGATGGTGCTGGGGGATTGAATCCAGGGCTTTGTGCATGCTAGGCAAACACTCTACCACAGAACTGTATCTCCCAGCCCTTTAAAATTTTTTATTTTGAGACAGTGTCTCACTGAGTCACCAGACCTAAGACATCAGACTTGGCTAGACTGGCTTTGAACTTGGGATCTTCCTGTCTCAGCCTCCAGAGTAGCTGGGATTATCAGCCTGCACTGTGGCACCTAGCAAAAATATTTTAAATAAGGTACTTTGACATGTATTTTCCAACTTTCTTTGTCTGCATTCACATGTCTTTTTTTTTCTGCATTCATATGTCTTTGAATTCTAAAGTAAAAAAATCCCCTGGTTATGAGAACTGCTATTGAGATTTTGTGACAGGTCATTTCTTTGTACCATTTATCAGCTCATTAAACACCACTGTGACTGATGTAGATACTTCTGTCATCTCCATTTACAAGTGAGGGACCTTTGGCTTATATGGTATGCCCAAAGCCGACTGGTTTCTGCTCACTGCTTTGCTGCCTTTTGTGAAGTCTCTGTCCCCTGATGGTGGGTCTGGAACATCATTTGTGCATAAAAGAAGGCCTAACCTGGAAGGTCCTTTTTATCTAGCGCTGTTCTCTCACTTCCCCAGCATCGGAGAAACCCCCGCTAGATCAGAAGAGAGAAAGGATGTGTAGAAAGGACAAATGGTCCAGTCCTGCAGCTTGTTCTGAGAATTTGCTGCTTTTCATACTTTTGTCGCCACCACACCTAGCCCTGTGGACATCCTGGTGCTTAAAACTCTGTGCCAAATGTAGGCTCAGCTCCTGCTATTGGCCTTTCTCAGGCCAGGTAGTTCAAAAAGAGTTCACTTTTTTTTTTTAAAGGCAAAATTTAAACAGTGTATGTGAAATGCAAGGAGCAAAAAGTCAGTTACTAAGTCTCACAGTACAGGGCCTTGGTCCACTTTCCCTGCCTCCATTTCTTCAAAGACCAACTGTGAAAAGCATCTTCCTTCCTACCATGCTTGATGTTGCATGGGCATCTTGCTTCCTTTTGGGGCTACGACCAGAGAACCAGGTATGAGACTCCTGGAAGTCTTCTCCCATCTCCACCCTTACCAGAGGTCTTCAGGTTTATAGTTGTACTCTGCCTCACTTGGCTGGACAGGCATTTGATGGGAGATGAGTGCATCCTCTTCACTTCATTGTTTGCTTTGGCCTCTCCCTTGGAACCTGAGGAGAGAACTTTACCAGAACTGTTCCATGACCCAAAGCATTAGCTCATCAAGGGATTTATGAGTGCTGTTTAGAAACATCCTCCAATCAGGGGCATTTTATTTTTTCATTTTTTAATAGCTATAATTTAACACTTTATTCCAGTTTAGTCCTTTTCAATGAACTTTCTATGAACTTGTTTATATTTTAATAGAAGCCATGAATCAAGTATTTAGAATCACTTTTGGTTACAAAAAAGTTGACAGAAACTTCATTAGAATTTAACATAATTTACAAATGTCCTAAGAATTCTTAAGCCACATAATATTTTAAGTGGAAAAACACTAATTTTAAAAGTTTGGTACTGTTTCTGTGGTTTATATGTATTAACTGGTCTCTTTATAGGAAACTGAACCAAAAAAAGCAAAAGCTAATCACCTTTTAACAAAAATGGTATACAGCACTTCCAAGTATCAAAGATATCATTTAGTGGTTAACTGCCCGGTACAAAATACTAAATAAAATACATTTTCTGGATTGTTTTCCACTTGCAACCACTCTGTTATCCAAAATAAGGATTTCCAATAAATAAAACCTGCAGTGCAATTTACTTAATGTAGACCATTCCATTTCCCCCATTAGTAACTAAATTTTCTCCCCCAATACCCCCACACCTCCACTGTGGCTCCATGGTATTAAAAACATTAAGTAACTGAGATTTATGCTTGAGATCAAGACATCATTTGACTAATTTCAAATGATGTACAGCTCCTCATGTAAAAATGTTTTGTGGTCACAATTGCCTCAAAAAGTAATTATATTCAAATAACTGGACGTATTATGCCTTAGCAATTACAAACCATGATTTTGACACTTGGCAATTTATAAATTAAGCAGATGTGAAATGCTAAAAGATATGAACAGCTGTTCTTCTGTTTAAGTGTCAACTGTTTAAGAGTGCTGCAAAACTCAGATAATGACTTTATTTTTTTAGTTAGCATAACCAGCCCATGGTACAGCATGCTAAGTCATAAAGTACAAACCCAAGGAAGGTAATCCCTTTACTAAGTTATAAAACTTTTGGTAAACCAATACAGTACTCTTTAAAAATACAATAAAATACTTTTGTTGGAGTCATATATTACTTCAGTGATAATTTTCACTCCAAAAATATCATTTAAGTAACAAATCAAATCACTGTGGTTTCTAGCAGAGCAAGTTATTTTCCACAAATTAATGTCTTTTACAATTACACAGTTTCTTCTTTTATTTTTATTTTTTGAAGATTCTTTTATTATTCTGGAATTTTGCTAGTGGCCCAGAGGTCATTGATCAATGGCCTCCCCTCCTCATCTATGGCCTAAGTGATTGATTTTTTTAAACACTTGCTAAGGTCAATTATTTCAATTACATTTCATCATATACAACTCAAAATATATTTGGCAGTGAACTAGGGAACAGAAAACTTGGACATTTTCATCTATTGGCGATCTCCCCCCCCCCCATTAACTTTATTGGTACATTTTAGGTATACAATACAGTTACATTCATCATTGGGATCTTGTACCATTACATGAGTCTCTTGGTTCTTATTTTTTTTCCTCTTCCCTTGTGCTCCCTTCATCCCCTCCACCCTTCCCTATTTGCAAAGACCTTGTTTCCATTTTTTTCCTCTTCTTATATTTTTTCCTTTTCCTTTTTTCCCTTCCCCTACCCCTCCCAATTCCCCTGCTCTTTTAGACCTTTTCTTCCTGTTACACAATATCAGTTATACATTTTTTAAAGTTACAATATTAAGATCTAGGAGACATTACCACAGATTTTACAGAATTTGAAAGGATATAGAAAGCATATTACAAAAATCTTGTTTGAAATAAGTTTGACAACTTCGAGGAAGTATCTTGGAAGACAAATTAATGAAACTAACTCTGGAGAAAATATAAAATTTGAATAGCACCTATTAAATAAAGTATGTTCCTAGCTTGAAAACCTACCTATATGACAACAGCAGGCTCATAAACATTTTAACTGATAAATTTTATCAAACAATTAAAGCAGAGAAAAGAAGGAACACTTCTCCCCTCATTTTAGGAACTCAACATTGTGCTAATCCTAAAACTGGATAAAGATAATAGAAGAAAAAAGTATGAACATAGATAGAAATTTGTTTAACAAAACAAACTATTGGAAGTCAGATCTGGCAGGATGTAGAAAGTGGTTTTGTTATAGGGATGGCAGTGTTGGTTCACCATTGGAAGATCAACCCCCAGAAGTCATCATTTTAACAGAGGAAAGGCAAAAGCCATATGATCCTGTCACTAGTTGGAGAAAGAGTATTGGGCTAAATTCTACAGCTGTTCATGGTAAAAGCTATCAGGAGACTAGAAGTAGAACAGAACCTTCTCAACAGATCAAAGACATGTATTCCATACTTCCAACAAAAACTGCTTCTATGAATGGAGACGATACAATGCTTTCTCCCTAAAGTGGGGAACAAGGGCATATATGCCTACTCTTCATCTGTCCATTAGACTTTGAAACATAGGTCTAAACCAAAATAGTCTGGCAATAAAATGACACAACTAGGATAGGATTGGCAAGGTAGAAGCAAAATCTTTATATGTAGACGAAATGATCATCTACAGAGAAAATACTAAGAAATCTCTAGGAGCCCCTAGAACTTGTACTTGAATTTAGCAGGATTAGAAAACACAAGGTATATATAAAAATTCAGGTCTGTGTATACTTGCTATAAATGAAGAATTGGATATTGAAATTTAAAAGTTATGTAGGAGTACAAAGGACCTAGAAAAGTTAAAAAAAAACAGTGTTGGAAGATGTTTAGTACCTAATTTTAAGACTTCATCTAAAGCTACAGTAATCAAGGCAGTGTTGGTGTAAGGAAAGACATATAGATCATTTGAATAAAACAGAGAATCTAGAAATAGAACCACACATATATGGTCCACTGAGTTTTGAAAGATTATTTAACATTAGCATTTTATAGAATATAAACTCGATTCAAGAGCCGAGGAAGAGATAGTGTCTTCAGCAAATGGCACTAGAACACCTGGTATCCATATATAAAAAATTAACCTCAACCCTTTTTTTCCATACATGAAAATAACTTGAAGGGATCTATGAACCTAAATAAGAAAGCCTAAAAGTGTAAAACTTTAAGAAGAAATTATAAGGGAAAATATTTATGAATTCAGGGTAGGCAAGAACTACCTAGGATACAAAAGCCATGATGTATAAAAGAAAAAAATTGATGAGATTCCTTCAAAATTTAGAACTTTAAATGATATCATTAAAATGAAAAGTAGTCCTTAAACAGACCATATTTACAATGCATATAACCTATGACCAGAATATGTAAAGAATTCTTAGAGCTCATTAATAGACAACCCAATTAAAATGTAGACATAAGAAGATGATGAATAGCCAGTGTAGCACAAGGAATGGTGTGCAATTCTAGAATCAGAAAAATACTAATCCATACAATAATAAGATTGACTTATACACTAATTAGGGGGATGAAGTCAAAAGTTTTAAAAGCCTTGTCATGACTTTTTCTTTTTGTTGGATTCTCCCCCTTTGCATTTAATTTGTCACGCCCAGTGGATTCATTCTGCTGGGTTTCCTGGGGTTGTGATCCTCATTGTCTTTTCCTAGGGTATTGTCTAAAATGTTTTGGAGTGCCGGTTTGGTATTCATGAAGTTCCTGAGGTGCTCTTTATCATGAAAGCATCTTATTTCTCCATCAATTTTGAAAGATCGTTTTGCAGGGTACATCAGTCTGGGTTGGAAGCTGTTTTCCTTTAGGGCTTGAAATACATCACTTCAAGCTCTTCTTTGCCTTGAGGGTTTGCATTGAGAAGTCTGCTGTGATTCTGATGGGCTTTCCTTTGTATGTGATTTGTTTCTTTTCTCTCGCTGCTTATAGAATTTTATTCTTCTGTTGGATTTCTGGAATCCTAACTATTATATGCCTATGTGTAGATTTTTTTTGGTTATAGCTAGCTGGAGTCCTATATGCCTCACTTATCTGTATGTCAAGTTCTTTTCCCCTCCTTGGGAAGTTTTCTGCCATCACTTCTGTGAACATTTTTTAATGTCATCTGCACTCTCTCCTGTTTCTTTGTTGACTCCAGTCAGTCTTATGTTATTCTTCTTTGCATCGTCTAGCAGCTGCTGGATTGATTTCTCATGTTCCCTTACAATTTTAAAGCAATTTTTCTTTTCCTCCTCACTAATTGCAATCTTATCTTCTATATGTGAAATTGTATCCTCACATTGGTTCATTCTGCTGCAGAGACTTTCGGTGGAGTTTTCAATCTCTTGGAAATCTGTTTGTATCTGTTTTATGGATTCCATTTGTTTCCTATGTTGGGATTCCATCATGTTCCTCAGATCCTCTATTTTTTTATCTGTGTCCTCTCTAGATTTATTAATCATGTCTTGCACCATGAGCAAAATCTTTGCTGTTATCTGAGTAATTATTTCTGATTTCATTTTTCCCAGATCCTCTTTTTTTTTTTTTTTGGTACTGAGGATTGAACTCGGGTCCTTGCGCTTGCGCAGCAGGCGGCAAAACCACTGAGCCAAATCCCCGGCCCACCCAGATCCTCTTTTGTTGCCAGTTCAAAGAGTCCAGGTGGTTGAGTATCAGAGTGTTCCATCTCGTTTCCCTTTGGGGTTGCTGTAGGTGATCTGGAAGTCTGTTTTTGAGGCTTGTTTATGTGTCTTCTCATTTCTGCAGGGGGCGGCGGGTGCTTCTGGTGCCCACGCGGCTCAACTTCTGTGCCCTAGGAGTTTGGGATGGCAGCAGGGGAGCTTCCTTCTGGGTGCTGGGACCAGCTGAGCTTCACTGCCCTAGGAGCCACAGTTTCTTCTTTTAAAAGGAGTTCCTCAGGCATAGTTCTAGTTAGCAGCAGCAGCAGCAGCAGCGCAACTGTGTGTATGTAAGGGGCGGCTCTGCTTTGTTCTGGGGTTGGTCCACAGCCAGGTGAAGTCCCAATGCCCAAAAAGCTTTAACACTCTACCTTAAGAAGACTCACTGTCAATACCAATTTTTTCCAAGTACTTTTTAAAAAATGGTTACATTTTCACATAAATACTGGAACCCTAACCATTAGTCATTTCAAGTCATACTAACATCAGATGATCCCTCTGATTTAAACCCCTGTATCTTTGTTTTGATGAAAATCACATAGCCTCACTCTAGCTTATCAAAAAAAATTCTACCTAAAATATAGTTGTGTTTTTTAGATAACAAATAAATATACTGTCAGCTTGGAGAGACCTGGGGGACCTGGTGCTGTATATCAACTTTCCTTATCATTTCTTCTCTACAAATGCGGCCACCACCATTGGTGTCCTTATGCTTCCTCTTGCTGAAGCTCCCAATTCTTCAGTCTCAGCATTTAATTCATGTATTACCAGCCTGGGGATTTAGCTCAGTGGTTACACCGCCTGTCTCGCAACCACAAGGACCTGAGTTCCATCCCCGGTACCAAAAAAAGAGAAGCAATTGCATCTATCATGCAATAAGCTAGCAGATCTCTTGATCTTCTTAAGTACACATAGCAATAATTCATCTATTACCCATTCCATTGCTTCTTGGCCTTTATTAGCATTGGAAGATATCGTGCTTGCCGTCAGTCCTTCAGGGTAACTGCTGAGGCTGACTCCTTTCACCATGATTATGGCTTCTTGAGTCAAAACAGTTTTTTCTGGGTCCTGAGGATGTGGTTTGTATATAAGTCTCTCATCTACTGAAACCATATTTGTAAATGAAATATTAGTAGATATAAGTTCCATTGTTTTCTCTACAGGATCAACTACAGAATGTTCTTGAACATATGTTTTGGTTCTTGCTGCACCAATGATAGACTTCACAATGGAAGGCAGTCCCCACTCTGTGCTGAGAAGTCTGTGGCTGTGCAGCTTTCCAGAGGGATCTATATGTCTGTCCAGCACATCAACTCCAACCACACTCTGGTTCATAGGGTTTGGGTATTTCTGCATCGCAGCTGTTGTTACAGTTTCCCAGGGGTGGTCAAATACGTGCTCCAAAGTCCAGATCTTCATGGTGCCAGTGGCCTGCTCGATGTTCACCTGGCACTAAGGGACAAGGAGGCACAAGGGTGGCTGCATAGGCCCCGCCCCACAGCCTAGAGGCATTTTAAATTTGACAAAAGGAGGAAGTCCTTAAGTTGTCTGGACCTGGACATGGATGAGTACTGCTGATATCTTGCTAATTTACCTGTGAGAATGAGCAAAATTACCTATATGAGTTCGAGATTAATGGCTCATAATTCTCCTCTTAAAATGTATTCACTGGCTCATAAGTTATTGCCTATATGCATCCTCCTTGTGACACCCTTGAACTCCTGGCCTCAAGTGATCTGAGTAGCTGGGACTACAGGCATGCTGCACTGTGCCATGCTTACTGCCCTCCTTTAAACACTTTTAATAATGACACAGACCCTGTAGCTTTTCTTATCCTTGCTGATGTTTGGAGAGGAATGAAGCCTATCCTGAAAAGTTTTTCTCAGAGTTTTTGCCATTATGAAACTCAAATACACTGTGACATGAAATCCTAAGAGAAATAACATCTAGAGGCCTTCTGTATGAATTTAAAGGACTTCTAGCCAGGCATAGTGGCACATGCCTGTATTCCTAGCCCTTGGGAGGTAGAGGCAGAAACATGGCAAGTTAGAGCCCAGCCTGGGCAATTTAGTGAGCCCCTGTTTCAAAATAGAAATAAAAAGGGCTGGGGATGTAACTCAGTGCCAAGTGCCACAAAACAAAAACCTTGTAATCGCTTCAACACCAAGAAATTCAGGTCCTTTGGTTTGGAGACCAGCCTTCATATTGTGGCCTAGAAATGGTATCATGGGGACAGTGAGAGGGGAAAATATTTGACCGTACAAATTGTACCATATTTAACTATCTTACATCATGTGCTCTGGCCATTTACACCAGACCCCAGGATAGCTCCACTAGCCAGGTGAAATATTCATGGAACATATCACCTCATTTCCTATGATGCCCAACTTAGGTGTCATTGTTCATGGTGCTTTGGAGAACAATATGAACAAAATATAGTCTGAGTTTCTGAAACAAAAGGAACAGTATTGCTGAAGGATTTGCAAGTGATACAACTATAAGGAAAAACTAAGGAATAAAGGGAAAGAAAACTAGATAATTTGAGGTAAAGATAGCAAGGAAACAGGACTGGGAACAATACTATTAAGTCTACTAATTGAAATAGTGAGTTCGTAGGTATTTATTACTATGCATCATCAATTAAGTATCAAAAGTGGTTCTGCTGAAAATAGGATCTGACACTGAGCCAAATTAAAAGTTACAAATCCAAATAGAAAGCTTTGAGAGCACGGGTTATTTTGGATCCTCCATTTTTATTTTTCTTTTATGCGTGCAATTGCTGGTTGAGTGTATATTTGCAAAATTGCTCTTATTGAAAACAAAGGTTGAATGTTATGTTCACTTACCTCACAGTTTCCAAGATGGAATTTGGCATACCACAAGTACCCAACAAATGTTACTGAATTGGTTTAAATTCTACCGGGACGACTCTCCTCCTTCTCCTTCTCCTCCTATTTCCAGGCCATGGATCTTCTTCATCAGCAGCCACCTTTAGTATAATATTATCTTCTCTTGTGATTTTTGGCGAGGCTGTGGGCTTAGATAACCAGTGGAAAGCCCATCTGTTTCCTCTGGTGCTTGCCTAGATCTATGGAATGAGGAGCCCTTGTCAGGAGATAATGAAATGTTGCATTTCATTTCTTTTGTATTACACCTGCTTGCAGAGGCTTAGCTCAAGATGTTAATGTGGAGCAACAACAAAGCAACACTGATGAATGTGAAAGCTGATAAGACAGGCTTGTTTTTGAATATCTTAATGTTATCTGTAATTTCGGCCATATATATATATTTCTGCCCTTGCCTTCCTATGTCAAAAGGCAATTTGCTTTTATTCATTCCTCCAGATAACTCACAAGGTTTTATTCACAATCTCATCAAGACCCATACATATTTGCTAATGGGGAGGAGGGCAAATGTGACTCTCCATCCTTCATCTGAGATTGAGCAGAGCAGGTGGTTTTCAAAAGTGATAGCAGTGAATCAGGGGAGAAAAACTAGGTCTGTTTGGTTTCAGTCTTATCCCCTTTAGAAAAGAAAATAATATCATAGATTTCATCTGAAGATTCTGATCCTCAGGCAACAAATACAGACCATTTTGTAACTGTCTGAGTGAATATTGAGACCAGTATCTGATATGGGGAGGAAGAGACTCATCCATACACAGTAGTCTTTTGACCTTGAGATTTTCAGTGGTTCATTTGTTTTGTGAATAAACATTAAAGAGGTTTTAGTACATTGAAAAGAGATGAATTGTTTTACTTCATCTCATCAGATTTAATCACATTTTAAATTTGCATTTATTCCCTAAGGAGGGCTAATGTTTATTTGTGAAACAAGGAAAATGAATGTCTCCTCAGCCAGAAACTGTTTCTTTGCTATCAATCTGCTTGTTCTTTTAATTGTAACTTTACCACGTGTATGACCACAACAAATTTCACACACCAAGCTGGTGGCAGTGCTTTTAAAATGGGATAGATTGTTATGACCAGCATGATGAATTTTGTTTCTTTCAGAATTGCTGCTTTGGGGAGAGGTATGAGAAAGCTATAGCTCACCATCACCTCATCTGAAGCTGACTTGAAATGAACTTCAGATCTGATGTCCATTCTTTTGATTGCTTTCTATGGTGGCAATGTCATTATGCTTAGAAACCTTTCTCTTGTAGAGGCTTTGTCTTTTAGAAATAACCAAACGTTTAGGGGAAAAAAACCTGGATGAGGTAGAGATTTACTGACTTACTGGTATTAAAAATAATGTTGATTTCCAGATATGGTTACCAGTGTTGTGTGGTTGTTCACAAGCTGTTGTCCTCTGGAGTTAGTTGAGCTTTGAATGTTCTCAGTGATCAGTAAAAACACAGTAGAGGCTCTGAGCCTGTCAGGAAAATACTCCTTTGGATGTGGCAGTTCTGGTCTGTTTGATTAAAAATTTAAAGAATTTCTGGGCGTGGTGATGCATTCCCGTAATCCCAGCGCTCAGGAGGTTGAGGCAGGAGGATTGTCCTGAGTTCAAGGCTAGAGCCTGGACTGGATAATGAGTTCAAAGCTACATAGTGGGCTGAATGGTGAGACTATCTCTAAAAAAAACCAAAAAAAAAAAATAGACTCATATAGAATTTTGTTAAATTGATTTATAGTCCACTTAAATTATATATATGTTAATACAATTAAATGTATGTTAATACAATTAATGCATGGACACATAGTTACCTCCATTATGACAAGTATAATAGCATTAATATCTATTGATTTAAAAATCAAATTTGAAAGCCTATTCCACCTAATTTTCTAAAATGCTCTTTTGAAAATGGAAGGATGGTCTTTGTGTTCTGTTCCTGCTGTGTCAGACAGGATGGTAGGTACTGAATATAAGTAAAGGAAAGAGAAGAAAGGGCACAGAGCATCATTATTTATGGTTGGTAGAAGGTGGAAACCACCTCAGTGTTCATTATAAGGGTGAACACATGACAAGATGTGGTATATCCATACACTGGAATACATTCAGCCTTAAATGAAATTGACACAGGATGCAACATGAATGAACCTTGAGGGCATTTTACTAAGTGAAATAAGCCAGTTAAAAAAGTACACATTTGTGATTCCACACAATATATGATGTGCCTAGATTAGTCAAATTCACAAAGACAAAGTACAAGGTAATTGCTGAGACAATAGTGGGTTTTTTTTGAGGTTCAGGATTTGTTTTGTTAGATAACAATGAAGTTTTGGCTGTAGATATGGGTTGTACAACAATATGAATGCCACTGATCTGTACACTTAAAAATAGTTATGATGCTAAGTTTTGCTTTGTATTTTACCACAATTTAAAAAACATCCTGAGCTCTGAAGTTGAAGAGGGAGGGAAGAAAAAACACAATAGAGGTTAGTATCACAATCTTGCGGTGTGCCTAGACCAGGGTTCAGAGTACTGTACTAGTTCTTCAGCTTTCCAAGGGTATAGCCTTAGGGTTAACTTCCTGGCTTCAGTTATCTATGAGAGGAGTAGGAATCTTAATACAACCCTCAGAGGCTTTTTGATGAGATACCATAACAGATAAACTGTCTTAGTTGCTGATAATTATGTCTATAGAAGATCTTGTTCTTGGTGAAGCCACAAGGCAGTGTGAGGTGAGAGCCTGAAGATTAGGAAAAGGAGTTCTGGGTGCTGATTCATTGTCTGTCAGCTGGCCATCCTTGATTTGGGTCCTTTACCCTAGCAAAATACTGGCACTGATGGAGAAACTCTGATGTTAGACAATGTTTTTCTTCTTTCAGTTGTGGAGTGATAACAAAAGGGGTTCTCAGGTTCTGGTTTTGAGACCCACATGTCACTTTAGATCCTCTTCTCTGAATCTCCAGGCCTAACTCTTGTGCAGTTCTTGGTTATGGGCTTCCCCAGTTTGTACAGAGAAGAGCATCTCTTGTTGATACCATGAGATGGGACAACTGTATTTATCCTGGGACTTGGTGTACTTGGGTATTCTGGGTGCAAGCCCTCTTCAAGTTATAGGTTCTATTCTAAGGATGCTTTAGGCATTAAGGGAGATGGAACTTTCTTGGGATCCTGGCTTAGCTGGCCTGAACAACCTGGTCTAATGAGCTAGAAAGTATCAGGGGACTGGAAAGATGCTCAAAATTGTTGTGGCTTTGAGGACCAGATTATCTTGTCAGCAGCAGGGGTGCATTTCTTTTCATGCTAATGGCATCAACAAGACTCAATTCCTCTTGGCCTCAGCTCTTTTTCCTGTCTCTTCACCTCTGGATTAAATACCCTTTCTGAATCTCCAGTTCCAGTGTACATTGGCTCCACAAGCAATGTTGTCCCTGTCATAGATGCCCAAAGCTCTAAAGCTTTTGTAGGATGCAGCCTTTTGATTGACTGCTCCCGGACAGATTTCTACCCCTGGTCCAGGTAGCTTGGCCCCTTTGACCCAAGGAACTTGCCAAGATGGTACAGATGGAAACCATGTACTTCTATCAAGAGAAATATGGATGTTGCAGGCACCAGAGCCATGGGTTTCCTATTTTAGATGCATCAGAATTACTCAGAGAAATGATGAAAATATAGTTATTGTATTTCATCCCATAGAATAGGATTTAGGATATTTGTCCTGGGCCTAGTTTCATTTCTTATGGTTATTTATGGAACTTGCATCCTTCTGCCTTCCTTTTAAGTCTGGTTTCTATCTCAGTTTTTGCTCTAGATTCTTGTGGTAGTTTCCATGTCTAGGAGGGCTGAAATCCATTATTGCCCCCTCAAACTGATGTTGGAAAGTGGGCCTTAACATTTGTTAGTACAAAGACTCTGATCTTTTTTTCTTCTTGGATTTTGTCCATCTCCTCTTCTAAAAGCATTCTGAGTCTTCACCTTTTCCTCCAATTGCATCCTCTACTTCCTCCCTCCTCTCTCACCTCACATTCCTTAACCTTCTCTAATCCATTCTTAATAAAGGCTCTGGGGATCATTCACTGTACAGTATTAATATCCCTGAAATCTGACTGGCAGTATGTAACCAAATCCCACTCAGCATGTTGCTGGGGTTACACAACACTCAGTAATGTGTGGAGCTCTCACGGGGACAGGTGCTGAGGGCATCAGTCTGAATGGTGCTCAGGTTGCAGTGTGAACCACTCAGAAATCAGAAACTGCCTAAATGCTGGATAAAGAATCATGATGTGTCTGAGTGGTAAATAACATCCAAAGCCCTGGAATGTAGCTTGTATCTAAAGCTATGTAACCAAGTACAGTACCAACCAAACTTTTAAGGGTACTATTTTCCACTTTATGTTATGCAATAAACTCTTGCCTTAACACTGGCATTTAAAATCTCACCTTATGCTTTTTGTGCTTTGCCAGTGGTCATACTTCTCTGATGAGCTTTGTTTATTATGCGCCTGAAGTTCTTCCTGTTAACTTGCTGTGTAAGGCACTTACCCAAAGAAATTGCATCTTTTTTACATAATTACTCACCGTGGGAAACATTGGTTAGTAGCTGAGCTAGTTCATGGCACAGAGCCAGAGAAGTTTGATAGTTTTTAGTACTATGCTTTCTGATCTAACAGGGCATTATACAGGAGGAAATGCTGCCAATTTTACTTTGTACAGTTTGGGCTGTGAACTTGGTGATGTCCTGAGGTGAGTCTGAAGCTCTGTTTTGCAGAGATGTCTTTTCAGCTAATATGTGCCAGAATTACTATTTCCCCGACAGCTGACATATCTTCTGTGCCCAGCCTGGATGAATTGGGTAATGTTGTATGACACACAGATTTGAGAATCTTCTTGATACCAAGCATAACATTGGGTACAAAAGAGGAATAAGATGTAATCCTTAGTAGTGAGGTGATGGTATACTAAGTTCCATCCAGGAGGAATGTATGAAGGAGGTGTCTTACCAATATTGTTGCCCTTTGAAAATGTCAAGGGTGGGATGTACCTGTGTAGTGGGGAGTTCCTGAGGTTCCTTGGGGTCATGGGAGCTCTCAGATAGTGGGCTGGAAGCTCACCTGTTGCTATTTTCTTGAATGGCCTAGCGTACCTCCCCCTTGCTCATCTGTCCCTCAGCATGCCCTTCTTTCTCTTACCTTGAATGTTTGGGGAGGATGGGGCTCTCTGTGTTGAACCAGTTTAGTGGCTGCTGGTGGAGATCACATCAGCAGGGCTCTTTCAGCCTTCAGAGCTATTAAAAAGAACCCACTAGGGTAGAATCCCCATTTTAGCCTGAAAAATTGCTCAAGGCTACCTGTAAGAGATGGATTTTGGGGAAACAGCTTGATTGGATGGAGTGAGCCAGGACTCAGAGCTTTGTGTAGCTTTTCGAGACTGAGAAAATATTATGTAACATCTAAGAGTAATTCCCACAGATTACTATGCCTTCTGTGGAAGAAAGCAAAGATGAGCATGCACTCCAAATGCAAATGTAAAAGAAGTTTTTAAGCTGTTGTATTATAAGAGTCTGTTCCCCTCTTTCAAAAAATGAGCTCTTCTAGAATAGTAATATTCAAAATATAGAAGAGTCTATTTGTATAGGTCCTTTCAGGGCTGCTTCTGATACATTGGGGTACACTTTTCATCTTACCACGTAGTCCTTGACTGGATTAACTAGAGCTTATTCTTGAGAGCAAAATTGACTTAAGGCCAACATTTTTTTGAAGGTGGGCTTGTTTCCATAGAATAATTGATTTTGATTTATATAATTAATTTTTTTGTTTTGACATTATGTGGGTTTTTTTTTTGTGTGTGATGGTATTAGGAACTGAACTCAGGGCCTAGTTCATGCTAGACAAGTGCTATACTACTGAATTACATCCTCAGGTCTTTTTATTTTATATTGAGATATAGGGTCGTGCTGAGTTGCCCAAACCAGCCTCGAACTCATGATTCTCCTGCTTCAGTTTTCTGAGCGCTGGAATTACAAGTGTGTGGCACCATGCCTTGCCTTTGTGTTGTTTTGAGCAGAGGTGCCATATGAAGTCTTTCAAAAGTCAGTGTTCATTATTTTCCTCATAAAATTATATTGTTCATCTTCGATGCCCGAGTGCCAGCTATCATCTGTGTGATTCTGGTGCTAACTTAAGACAACTTTAAGCCTAATCAAAGGGGCTGGGGATGTAGCTAAGTGGTAGAACTCTTGCCGAGAGTTTGATCTCCAGCACTGGAATGAATGAATGAATGAACAAATGAATGAATGTTTGTAATCAGAAACATACAGGCAGGAAAATGATGCCAATATTTTTTTCCCCTGAGATGATAAATGATCCTCAAGAGTGCACGTTTGTCTTATGGGCATAAAAGCAGTTGCTTTAAATTGTTAGACTTTAGAAAAGGATAGTACTATTGATTTTATGTACTATAGTCAGATTCTTATCACATTAACCTCTTTATGACCTTTATTTTATTATCAAGAAAAGGATTCACAAAAGTGAGACTATAGAATGGAAGTTTTACAAAGTTCCTTGGCTTAGCACTGATCAGTGCTAGATTTTGGCTGTCAAGAAATATAGGCCTGGATCAGAGACCAGGCATGGAAGGGAGGCTAAACTTTGAAGACCCCAAGAAAACAGATATCCTTTGAAGAAGACTGAAGTAACAGTGACATTACAACTTTGGTAAATCTGGCTCATCAGTGTATTTACATTTCAGGTAAGCAGCTTTATGTGCAAGGTGAGCACAAAAAGCCCCAAGAAACACATGAACTGAAAAACCAAGAATAACTCTAGTTGTATGAACAATCAACCTTAGTGAAGGTGCAGGTGACATGGGAGGAGGAAATCTATTTCCTTAGTTCAGAGCCCCTGGAAGTGGGGTCATCTCACTGTGATGATGGGGGCAGGTATAAGGGATTTTAAGGGTAATTTTGGTGCTGCATAGCTTTTGCTTTGTTATTGACTTTAGAATTGAGCCCAGGGAGGGAGAGGGGGAGAAGGGGAAGGGGACATAAAAAGAATTAAGATGAGTTATATATGTGTACCAGCTCCCTGCGATGAATGTAATCATTATGTACTACAGATATACTAATAAAAATTTTAAAAAGGATCAAGCTCATTCCTTTTCAATAAGATGTGATTCCACTGTAATGTGTTTTGATCTCAGTGACATATTTTAAGGAGACCTCAATAAATAGAGCTCATCCAGAGGTAGATGCCTGGAACAGCAAGTACCTGGATACTATAGCATGTGAAGAACAGCTAGGGGATCCAGGACTTATTGTCCAGGGAAAACATGTGATCTTGAAATACTGCAGTGCTGTCATGTGAAGCTTGTGTTCCCCCTCTGATTTTGTCCAAAGAGCAAGATGAAGAGTGGATATATTGTATGTTGCAGAGAAGTAGATTTAACTTAGTGCAGGAGCATGTGGTTACTTGGACCACTCCCCTCCAGATGTGGAGGGCAGCCTTATGTGGAAATGAGGGCATCATTTCTGCAGGTGTCAGCACTGTCCAGCAAAGATGCCGTGGGGAGTGCCTTTCAATAGGAGTCTGACCCCTGTGACCTTGAAACTTCTTGTCTACTTGAAAGGTGGCTAGAAACAACTGTTTATCAGGAAGAAACATAAGATGAAGATAAAAAGAGTAACTTCAAATCGTGAAAGAAGGGCAGAGTAAACCATTTTGTTCTTGAGATCCTATTTATCCATAGAAGTAAAGAAACTGCATTTATATGGTTTTTGTTTCTCAGAGAAATGTTTCCAGCTTGAATTTGAGAATGGAAATAATATTGGTTCAGTATAAAAACAGTTTAAAATGTGCTTTAGTTCCATGTTGTGGATATTTAGTGCTAAGGTACAAAAGGCAACTGGAAGGATCACCTGTTATCCTTTTTAGAATGAAGCCTCATGGGTTGTGGTTTAGCTGCAGACAGGAAAGGGATGAGAATGAATGAAGGGACTTAGAGGAAGGCTGAGGGTAGTGGAGGAGAGTGAAAGTGAAGGGGGAGTTGCCTAGTGTGGAGGCTATATCTGGCAAAGCTGGTGCTTCATGGACCTTCTTACACAGAAATGATGCTCAGGTTCTAACTACAGAAGTGAAGTTTATCAAATTTTGTGAGGCCAACTAGGATTTGCTTTACCTTTTTTAGATGTCAGTTCCCCATCCTTCCCTAGAAGCTAGTGATTTAGCTCTAGTTTTGAACATTCCAATAGTGATGGATCTGCGATGTACTGATGTCCTGGCATAGCTGGCTGCTTTTTGTCTCTTCCAGATAGCACTGTGCTTGTCACTTGATCAGCACCCTGACATGGGGTGTGTTCTTCTAGGAATAGGGCCTTATGGCTTAGGTCAGATACCTTTTTGAAGATGCAGGATGTCAGCATTAGGCATCCTGTAGCATGCTAGGTAAAGCATTTGTATAATTAAATTTTTAAAAATCTCTACTTTGTGCATGCACATCAATGTCTAAGTGTATATTACCATTCTACCCTAATCCCCTAACTATGGCCATGTGGGAAAGGAGAGGTAGCTTTGAATTCACAGGTGGCTTTTACATTTCTGCTTCAGAAACTATCAGCAATTTGTTTTAACAGTATCTTCTCACATATATACATTGTATACTTTCCAAATTGTGTTCCTATTTACTTGTCATTTTTCTTGTTCACAAGAGCTCCTGAGGGTAGGAAGGATTAAGAAGGAGCTAAGACCCTGCACTGTTAGGTGGCACACCCAAGGTCGCTGTGCACGGTGGACTGAATGGACTGGAAGTTGGGTTTCCAACCCATGTCATCTTGTGGTATTGTACCTAATTAGGGACTGTGGGCTGGTGGGGGAGGGAGGATCTATCTTCTGCATACTTGCTCCATGTATGTGTTTTCCTGAAGTCTTAGCAACTTATTCATGTCCAAAGGAGTCAAGTTCCTTGTTACTAGTTATATTACTGTGTTTTCTCAGTTTTTAGTATTTTACATCCATAACCATGGGAGCCAATTCCCATAATAAATTTCCTTTTATAGATTTATATCCTAGTGTTGTATTTATCCAGAGAACTCTGAGTAATGCATATTTTGGTCCTGAAAGTAAAAATCACCAATGTTAAGTCCAAAGGCCTTAGAACTAAGAGGTCCCATGTCAGAGGGCAGAAAAAGAGATGCTTAGCTCAATGAAAGAGAGTTTGCCCTTCTTCTGCCTTTTTATTCTGTTTTGGGCCCTCATTAGTTCAGATGATATCTGCTCTTTGTTGAGGGTGGATTTTGTTAACCTACTGATTCAAGTGCTAATCTCTCCTGGAAATACCCTCACAGACACATCCAGAAATGGTTTTACCAGCTCTCTAGTCCTCTTTTAATTCATTTAGGTTGACATAAAACATTAATCATTGCATTGACGCGTTATGGAAGGTGAAATGGTTCCATCTGAAAGTGTATACATTTTCAAAAATTGCTACCTCACTTATAAGATGCTTAGAAGTGAGTTTGTTTGTAGCTATTCCTGTTCTCCTCTCAGTTCTCACCATTTCACTGTCATGATCCAGTTGCTTAAGCCCCTGATCCAGGCAGTATCCTGGATTCCCTTCTCAACACCCACTCTGTCAGCAAGTACTGTTGCTGTGACTCCCAAACATAACCTGAAGCCTCTCACTTCTCTTCCTTCCCACTCTGCCCTTTTGAGCTCTCATGGTTTCTGGTCTGTTAATAGAAACTGTCTAACTTGTCCCCTGTCTCTTCCTTGGTCTCTTTCCTCTCTATTCTCCACAGTGGCTGGATCGGTCTTGAAAAGTATCAGTCAGATTCTGTCCCTCTTCTGCTCAAAACTGCCTGACTACTTTCCTTTTGCTTGTAGAATAAAATCCAAGCCTCTTATAGGGCTATCAAGGTCCTATGTAATCTGGCCCCTGCCTACCCTGGCTCATTAGTGTTCCTGTCTCTTGCACTTCATGCTCCTGCACTTGATACCAGCCACCTCCTTGTTCCCTAAATGTGGCAGGCCTCTTGCCTTCACCCTAGTCCTTCTACATGGGGATTGTCTCTCAAGTCTTTGCACTGGTGGCTTCTTGCCATTTGAGCTTCTGCTAAGGCCCCTCCTTTGGGAGCCCTTCTTTGCTGCCTTTAACTTACCTATAGCTGGCACTTCTGTGTGCTTGTCTTCTTCACCTAGATTCTGAGGCCCTTGAGAGCACTGAACTTGTTTATTGCTCAGTCTCCAGTTGTTAGAATATGTGGAGCACATAGAAGATGCTCAGTAAATATTTTTAAAATAAATTAATGATGTTATTATAGGCTGACTTTATAGAGTAGTGTGGCAATCGGTCAACTTCTCTAGATGATTTTACAGGTTTTTCAGTACCAGTGAAATAAACCCTACCTCACACTTTCACTGAGGGTGAGAGTCTTGCTTGGATTCTGAGCCTAGCCAAATCCATGGTTGACAGAGCTCACTGTGATGGGATGTCACTGTGTCAGGAATGTATTGGGAATTTCGATTTTCTAGGCCTTGAGGTCAGCATACTTTCTCTCTTCTGGACAGGCTGAAATGAGCCAGGCTGGCCGATATATTTGTACTCACCTCCTCTGTATTATGTTGAGGCTGTCCTGTCACAGCTTTGCTTTAATAAACACAGGCTCCCAGCAGTGGCTAGAATGAATCTACAATCTTTGTCTCGTTCTACAATTTTTGAATGACTTTAAGCAGCCATTCTGGTCCAACTCTTAGGTACCCATGCACGTTAGTGAAATGCATGATTGGGGGCAGGCTCCATTGCTACAGATCTAGTTCTGGATTTGCTGTTACTAAGGTGGTGCTTCTGGTTTTCTGCCTATGATCTTTGCTCCTTGTCTTACTTTTCTGTCATTGCTGGGACAAAATACTCAACTCCCAAAGTTAAAGAGAAAAAGGTTTATTTACCTCACAGTAGAGGTTTCAGTCCATAGTTGTCTGGCTCCACAGCAAGGTAGATGACAGATAGCCATCTCACAGGAGAAAGTTCATTGCAGGCAGAAGATAGCAAAGCAAGGAATGACCACAGCTCTTTCTATTCCGTATGTCTTATCCAGGCTACTTAGGGTGGGTAGCACTCACACCATTAATCCTAGTGCGCTTGATCCTAGCATTTCACCATGAATCAACCCCAGTGTCACACACTCTGGATCCAGCCACCTCTGAAAAAGGCCTACCTATGACCGCATGAGGCTTTGAGGGGACATCTAAACACAAGCCATAACACTCTTAGTTTGTTGTAAGGGTGAAATACATGGAATAGTGCTGAGCACTCACTAAGTGGCAACCATTTATGGTGGTTGGTTGTTTGGCTGGGATCGTGCACACTCCTATTTTAACATCTTGAAAAAAAAGGTGTCTCTACACAACCCCTCCTGTGCAGCCATGTGCCTTTGCTGAAACAACCTGAGAACCCACCAGGACTTCTTGGCACTTGAGCTACAAATGCCCTTCTGTCTAAGCCAGTGAAGCTTCCCTTGTAATCAGTTTATTCAATCAGTTTATTATCACTTTGTGATCCACTCTTTCCCATTGGGTGAGTCAGTCTGTTCATTATTTTCTGAAAATACTGTGAGTTTTCTGTGCCCAGACTGGACCTACTTGGAATAGTCTTTCCCTCTCAATTTCTAAGTTTATTCTCTCTCTCTTAAAACCAAAGTCAAATTATAGCTTTTGATAAATCCTTTCTACCTTGGGCTAAGGAAGTCTCTTCTTTGCATGCTGTAAATAAGGTTGATCCATTGCACGGTCTTGGGATTTGCTCACGTCCTCTCTTATGCCTCAGTACCTGTCACTGGCCTGCACTTCTATTTACCTCTTGGATGATTGCTTCACTTTTACATAATTGCCTTATCTCCTTGACTTCTCCATGAGGGCAGGAACCATGCCAAGTGCCTAGTACTGTGTCTTAAAAAACAGATGCTTGGTACTTGCAGATTTAATGAATAGGCTTGTATGGGGGTGGTGGGCAAGCATTTGAGATCCCGCCTCCTCTGTGGAGTTTTGAGGGCTTGGCAAATCCCAGCTGAGGGCATGTTAGCTGCAAGAAGAGTCTCAGGGAAGATGTGGGCTCACCATGGAGTGTTTTATAACTCTTCCCTTCTGAAACAGTTATGAACAACAAAGAAAGATGGAGGATGACATTGAATTTCTTGCACATTAATTATTCTAAGGCTGTATGAAATATGTGCATTTCTTTTGTTTACTCTTGTCTAGTCATTTAAAATGTAATTCTATGAAGGCAAGAAAAGAAATGTTAAAAACTGATGGTGTTATTAATGATATACTATGTGGTTTAGGAAAAAGAACACTGGATTGGGAGTCCTGCATCAGAGTTCTTGCTCCATTTAACATTTCCATTCTGTGAGACCTTGGGCAAGTGCCTTAATAGCCTTTGATTTTTTTGAGTGTGTTAAACGGAAACAATTGGATTTATTTCACAATACAGTTGAGAGTGCGAGTGAACTTAATATAGTAGTGAGAAGAAACTTCAAAGAGGAAGACATACTGGTCCAACCAGAAGTAGTATCATGGTAATAAGAATCAGTTGTGATTAGAAAGTGAACTACAGAAAGATGTCTGAGAAACAAAGTTGAATTATAAATGGACATTTGTTTACAGAAGTCACCTGTTCATTTGCCGATAATGTTCCGAAAGTTACTTGAGGTCCGGCCTGCAGCATCTTCCTCATAGTGGCAGCACTGTGTAAGTGGTGAGGCAGTAGACAGCCCACGTGACTCAGCATGTGCCGAACCAGGTGCTACTGTGCTGGCAGATCCTGAAGGACCAGCTCTTGTTTCTGGCCAGACCTCTTTTCTTTACTGCCCATTGCTGGGCAAACACACACTCTTATCATCTGCCCTCTTGTGACAAGTCAGAGATTTTCTATTAACTTTTTTGTTTTTCTATAGCAATAATGGTAAAAAATAAATAAATAAATAAATAAAAAGGTTATGATTGTCTTGGCTAACAGGAAACTGTCATGAACCGTCAATGAGTTTTCCTTCCATATAACATTTCAAGTGGATCAGTGGGCAAGTCTACAGCTCTGGTCTCATTTTTATGCTCTAGTCTCATTTTTGTGCTCTGTATTTATCAAAGGACTTCATCATCATGTCATATTCCAGGCAAGAAGAAGGTAGAAATGTGAAAAGCAAAAGCTGTCTTTTAGGAAATATGGTATTTTGAGGGCTGGGAGTGTAGCTTGTGGTAAAGTGTGTGCTTAGCATGTACCAGGTCTTGGGTTCCATCCCCAGAACCCCCCCAAAATTAGACAAAACAACCTTGTTTTATAACCATTTCAATCTTGTAGAAAAGTTGCAAGAATAATCTTAGAAGCTTCCATATACCTTGAGCTGCGTTTCAAGTTTTGCCAGTTTACTTGATAACATCCTTGACCATAAAGAATCCAATTCAGGATTACACATTTCACCTCCTTATCCTTTCTCTCTAGTCTTTTAGTCTGGAATGTTCAGTCTCTCTCTGACTTTTGTGACTCAGATAATTTTAAAGATTATAGTCTAATCACTGCTGAGTCATATTTTTGGCCAGTTGCTTTGATCATTGCAAGCTCTTGGGTGGCACATTACATTTAATTGTCTTGTGACTGGTAATTCTGATCACAAAGATTTTGTACCTGTCACTTAATCTGATGTTCAGGAGGTATTTTATTAAATAAATGTTAGCCTTTTGCTTTCCCCTGCATTCCCTATGTATCCTTCATCCCATCTGATTCCGTAGAGACAAATCACCCAGAAGTGGTGGTTGCTCAGAGGATTGAAATAATATTCATTGAAATTTAAACTTGAAAACATATTTCTTGCTGGAAGGGGGAATAGCCATGAGGGGCTTCTGGGATATTTTCTGATCTGACTGCTGGTTACACAGATGGATGAATTTTTGAAAGTTCATCGAGCTGTTAGGATTTGTATACTTTTTATTTACACATTTTTTTTAAACCTACTAATATCTGAGTGTTTGGGACATTGAAGACCAAAGCAAGATGTGAGGGAAGTGGTGGACCAAGAGCGGGGTCAGAGACGCTGGTGCCAGATTCACAATGGGCCTCAGGAGTGGTGGGGTCCAGTCCAGGGTCTCAGAGACCCTCTCTTCTCCCTTCACTGTCTGGGGCACACCATGTCCTCTGGCACTGATGGCCCTCAGGAGCATGGATTGAGGACTGTAGTACTCAGGGGATAAGGGGAAGAGCCCCTGTTGGACAGGTAGTCCCTGCAGCATGAGAAAGGGACCTGAGGCATATTCCAGGAAGAGAGCCTGCTTTCTGAAATGCCAAGTGTCGGCACTGTCCTTCCTTTCCTGGCTCTTCTGGAGCAGCAGGCCTCTTAAAGGACCTCAGTAAATCACCTCTCAGATTTTCCACTTTCCATTCTTAGCTGTTAAACAAGTTTGACTTGTCAGAGTGAAGGCCCTTGGTGTACTGTAGCAGTTAAAGGGGAGGGAGGCAGATAAAGAGGTTTGCTCTGATGTGGTTAGAGGAAGTAAGGGAGCCAAGAGGACTGTTCTTAGCTAGGCCTGTGCCTTAGGGGTTAGTATTTTAATTAGCAATCTATCAATGGAGTGCTGAATAATTTAGAATTAACAAAAGCCAGCCAAGGCCCCATGTGGTACTTAATATAAGTGCAATATAAATACCATAGAAGCTTGGCCCTCTGTGAAATTTAACAATTTTCTCTAATGGTATATTTTATTTGGGAGTTGTTTGTTTAAACCTAGACTGTAAGCCCCCAGGGCAGCACTGGCCTTTATGCTGAATATGTAGGTTTCTACAAATGAGAGTAAAGTGTTTTTTTGGCTCACACATGGGACCAGATGGCAGATGGGTTTGTTTGATTTATTTTGAGGACTTGAATGTTCAAGATATATATATATATAGATAGATAGATAGATATCTTGATCTTTAAAAAAAAATGGTGCAAGAAGCCCTAAGCATAGGAGATAATCTCCTGCCTATGGATCATTTCCTGTGTCAGTTGGGATAGCTATGGGAGCAAGGAAAGAGGAGGCTTCTTGAGGAGAGATAGGGCTTGGACA
This sequence comes from Heterocephalus glaber, assembly GCF_053883595.1. Lineage (NCBI taxonomy): Eukaryota > Metazoa > Chordata > Mammalia > Rodentia > Bathyergidae > Heterocephalus > Heterocephalus glaber. The sequence continues at coordinate 31,619,018 of NW_028258142.1, forward strand.
GCCAATAGGATTTTTTAGACAAGGAGAGAAAGTGTTTCTGTGACCTTTCATGGAGTAGGCCAGTTTTGATGTTTTAAAAGCTATTTGCCTTCTCTATCTTATTTTTCATTGGCTGCAAATTGAGTCTGTAGAGGTTGCGACAGTTGATCAGTCATCATGAGGTTCAAGGGGGAGGTTAAATGATGTGGAGTAGCAGAATGTGAAACTGAGGGAGATGAATGGAAACAGATGCCAGGGGTCCTTTATTGCTATCACTAAGTGACTTAAGCCTTCAAGGGTTGGTAATAGAAAGTCTTTGGCCTCAAAAACAAAGATGAGGGCACCTGGGGGAGATGGACCAGTCTTAGTACCTAGAGATGTGGAGTGAGACCTGTGAAGATACTCAGCTCATTACCTCAAAATAGGCTGAGTAATATACTTCGAATTTTCAAATTGGGAATTTATACAAGGAGGCAGAAGTAGAGGGGATCTTTTGCAATACACAGCAAGGATTTTCCTGTGGAAATAAGGGAGATTCTTTTGTCTTGTTCAAACATTGTACTTAGAGTCTTTTCCCAGCTGGGGCATGCTTGCCAAGATGACAAGCACTGAAAAGATGCTTAAAGGACTCAGTTAACTGTATGAGTCTTTAACATCCTTTCTGTGGAGTTCTTTTTTAAAAACTTTCTTGGCATCTTTTATATTTTCACTTAAAGAATTGAAGCCATTGGTTATGTGCATTAAAGATTGGAATTTCTTTCTAAATGCATTAAAAATTGGTGTCCAAGATTCAGACAGCAAAGTGTTACATGCTTGAACTTGTTTACACTAAAGATACCTGGGAAAAATAGCTATAATTTCTCCTTCTCAAAAAGTAATGTATCATGTCTCTATCAGTGATGTTTCCATACAAAACCTTTGCCAACTAATTTTCTCATGTGGAATCTTTTTTTTTTTTTTTTTTGGTACTATGGATCAAACTTGGGACCTTGTGCTTGTGCAGCAGGTCTCATGTGGAATCTTATGAAATAAAACTCCAGACTTATAAATGCTTTTCCTGATAGGTGGGAGAGAGGAAGAGAATTTTACTTATTTTGTCTACATGTAGTTTAAATTAATTTTGTGATCAGCTTGTAACATGTAAGATCAATAAACTAGAGAAAATGCTTTAAGGGGATTATGTTAGCCTAGAATTGAGTGAGTTGTCTATCTGTCTATTAATTATTTGGTACTGGTGATTGAGCCCAGGGCCTTGAATGAGCTATGTTCTCGGCCCCTTTTTCATATTTATTTTGAGACAGGATCTTACTAAGTTGCCTGGCTGGCTTTGAACTTGAGGTCATCCTGCCCCCAGCTTTCTGAATAGTTGGAATTATAGGTGTGCATGTGCCACTGTGCCTCACTATGTTTTTTCTTTTTCCAGTACTAGGGGTTGAACCCAGGGCCTTCACACTGAGCTACATTCCCCAGGCTTTCTTTTTATTTTTTATTTTGAGACAGGGTCTTACTAAGTTACACAGGCTGGGCTCGAACCTGCAATTCTCTTGCTTCAGCTTCCCAGAATACTGGTATTGTAGGTGTGTGCTACCATGCCTGTCCAGTCTTTTTTTTTTTTTTTTTTTTAACTTGTTATTTTAACAGGAGAGTTGGGGCCGGGGATTTAGCTCAGTGGTTCCGGAGCCTGCCTCCCAAGCGCAAGGTCCGGAGTTCAATCCCTGGTGCCAAAACAAACAAAAAAAACAGGAGAGTTAACAAATCTTCTTGTGGCTACCTTTTCTGAACCTTAACTAAAAACAAACAAAACCAGTTATACTCAAAGCCCTGGATTCTATCCCCAGCACCAGAAAGACAAAACACTAAGCATGGTTATGTCAGAAAATAAATTGGGCTGCTATAATCAACACTGAGGGCCTAGACTGAGTTAAGTTTCAGGTGAAATCTGGGGCCAAGGTCAGAATGCTGCAGTTGATCATCAGTCAAGTGAACCTATTCTTCAGGGTGGGTCACAGAGTGAGTGGCTCATGAGTCTGGGGGCCAGTATGTGTTCTTGGAAAGCTCTGAATGGCAAGGTAACCAATACAAAGAATGCCTGCCTGTGCAGTTGAGCTGTGATTTACTTGGCATAGGTAGTGACTCCTTTCATTGCCAATAAAAGGCAGAGGACAAAGACAAGTCTTTGAATTTAACTGTCACTTTGGGAGAAAGTGCTTGATCATCCATGAACAGTCCACACCCTGGACTGGAAGAGAGGGCTCTGGAACCATCTAACACTTTTTATCTACCCTGAGTGCCTGAGTGAACATTGCCCCTGGGATGGAGAATCTGCCTGGCTTGGTTTTCCAGTCAGGTTATTTTATTTTTTGCATGACGGGGTATTAAACCCAGGGACTTGTACGTGCTAAGCCAGTGTTCTATTACCAAGCTACACCTCCAGCCCAACAATGATATTTATTTATTTAGGTTTTTTGAGACAGGGTCTCACTATGTAGTTTATGTTAGCCTTGAACTTACTAGGTAGTCCAGGCTGATCTTGAACTTATACTGATCCTCCTGCTTCAGCCTACTTAGTGTTGGGTTTATAGGCATGCACCATCACACCTGGCAGCCAGCCAGGTTATTTTATGCATCAATCAGTGGCATTCTGGTAGATGCATCTCTGCTGAGTTGGTCACTAGTTAACATTCCAGGTGTACAAATCTGTAGCCCAGTTGCTTGTTCTGTTTATCCTCTTGCAAGGTAAAGGTCATGCCCAGTACATCATAGACACCAAAATGTTGCCATGTACACGATGAGCAGTAAAAACCCCTCGAAGTGGTGAGACCATCATGAAGCACTTTATACCTGATGGTAATATTGGTGCTGAATTGCCTCCAGTCTGCATATTTCTCGTTTTGTCTTCAGCTCCAGCAGGAGGGAACCTTTTCTATTTCCTCTTAATAGAAACTCAATTTTAAGAAGTCATCTTAAGTTGAAAAGCTTGTCATTTTATTAAACACATCTAATTCCATGGGAGTTGCTGAGTCACAGACTCTGTATAACGAACGTGAATACCTTATCAAAAGATGATTGCCTTCACAAAAATGCTGTGACGTGGGTGGGGACAGTGGCTTGGTTGTCACCTATGCCGTGTCTTTCTCAGTAGCTGTCTCACTGAAGCAGGAGGGATGTGTCAGCAACATGGCATAACAATGTCATTAGTGAGGCTGGAATGTCATGTTTTATTTAAGGAGAATATTACCCACAATAAGGCATAACTTCAAGAGGCACATTTGAGGCCTGAAATAGAGGGAGAACTACTCCATCCAGAAAAATAATGCCGCAGGCACCTCAGGTTGGATTGCCTGGTAGACTGAGAGAAGAGGTTGTTGTGGGCCAACTTGTGTGGTCTTTGAATCCTGCATAAGGATCTCCTAGCTACTTGTCTAAAACCAGAACTATAATCCATCTTGTAGTAAAATCCATTTCATGTGGCAAAGTGACACTTAATTTCCATGCAAATTTCTTTGCCTGTAATGTTACCTGTCCAATGACTTGAGATATTTTAATGATATTTGTATCTAAACATAAATGTCTGAGGTCATCTTAACTGTTTGGGATCTCAGAGCAAGTGAAAGTTGGCATCATGAGCATGGAGGTATGTACCTGTAATCCTAGCACTCAGGAGGCTGAGGCAGAAGGATTGCAATTTTGAGGCCAGTCTGGATCACATAGTGAGACCTTGTCTGAGGGAAAAAGGGAAAAAGAAAAAAATGTCAACCCAGAGAATTGGCATCATGACCCTGCCATCTCCAGTCCTGATGCAAGCAGACAGGCCAGCCCAGGTGTGGCTTTGAGGACCGTGAATTCATCCTGCTGCAATTCGAATGATTCTGGTGTTGTGAGAGGTGCCTGGTTTCTGCTGTATGAAGCTGTTTTGCCCAACTTGCTTTTAGGAGGTTCTCACGGGTCCTGTGACTCTGGCTTTGTTTGGAAAGGTACTCATGGTACTATCAGAAATGCAGTGCATCGAGTTTCCCACAGTATCTAGCACCCAGGCCACCAGTGGGGCCTGACCATCAGGAAATAAGATAGGCAGAGAAACTGAGCTTGTGTATCCCCAGAGAGCTGTGCTCAGTTTTTGCCAGAGCTGCTGCCAGGGTTTTCCCTTCTTAAGGTAGCAGAAGAGGGAAAAAGGCCTTGCACATGAAGGTGGCAGGGCTGGGCTGACATTGGGGTGGAGGGGAAACCAACACATGAATGGTGTCCTTTTTTGCCCAGCTCCTGGGGAAATTAGTGGCCACCTAGGGGAAGGGATGCCACCCTGAAGTGCACTGCATATTCTGTGTTAGTGTAGATGAACCCCTGCACATGACTCTTCCCCCTGTGGAGAGGAATGAGGTGGTGTGGAGAGGAAAAAAGTGAATACTAATAGGCTGGGTTGGGCTTTTCATTCACTAGAGATCTGTTTTATGTGATGTCTTGAATCATCTCATGTTAGAAAGCCAAAAGCTTTGGTAACTGCTCATTCAGAAGTTCTGCTCTTTACTCAGTGCTCCATGAAGTCATTTGTGTTGTCAGCTACAGTTGTATGAACCCCACCCCACCCCACCCCCCAAAAAAAAGTTGACATGTGAAATGCAGTTGCCTTTCCTGGTTTGTTAAAGGATATCTCTGCCAAGGGCACTTTGCTTTGCCAATATTATTCTTGGAGAAAGAGAGCCTTCCCTGTCAGAGTCAGAAGGATGGGGTAGGGTAGCATCAGCTGGTGATGCCGTACAGCTAGAAGACTCCACTTCTGGTGTTTTGGGGATACTCTGCTGACCTGTGGGTTGCAGAAAGGTTGGTCCAGTGCAGCCCTGGGGAGTCTGCACACATTGGAAATGATAGATCAGCTCTGATATCTATCCTTCAGGACCAGGACTACAAAGGGACTGTGCATCAGGGGTTAATGTAATATGGTTGAGGGCTTAGGGGTTCCAAGTTGCTTTTAGAATGTGCCAAAGAATTCCTGATCTGACACTTTGGCATTTCTCTTTCCTGAGTCACATGAGGCTGTGGCTGAGCAGCGTTGGCAATCTAGAAAACAAGCTCTTTCCAGGCAAAGGATATTTATAGAAAGGCTGATCTTCCTTGGCAGATCAGCACACGCCTTCTAGATTGTCAAATGGCATATTAGGTACTCTGCTTCCCTTAACTTCCAGTGTCAAACCTGGCACAGGGATTCCCATGATGAGTTGCAGAGATGTTTTGACAGTATGTTTGCATTTGGCAGGAACTTTCTAGGGGTTGGGGGAGAGATGGCTCAATGTTCTGAAGGTTGTTTTCCTCACACCATTGTTACTGGAGCATGTGAAGATGCAGAAAGGCATTTTAGAACTTGATTAGAAGCAGCAGCTTGGGCAGAGCAGAACAGTTACAAATGACCCTTTTCCTGCAAGATTGATACCCAGAGGAATTTGAGAATTGCAGTGAAGCCTCCTTGTAAGAGGGGCTCCTTCTCTGCCTTCTGCTGGGAAATATTGCTAAACGAGTGGCCATTGGCCATCTGCACTACATGTGGGTGCCTTTGTAGCTATTTCTATAAACTTAAAAAACCTGATGCCAAACCAGTTTAGCAAAAAGCTGGTGGCCCTGCTCTTGGCCGGCTTCTTTGGCCTCCCCATCTTCCTGAAAGTGGCATCTTTAACATCTAAAATAAAACCTCCTGCAATTTTTTTTCCCTCTAGAAACTTCCTTTGCTGTTGGTGGCACTTCTTACTCCTCTTTCAAGGGAGCAGGGAAGAAGCTCCTTTCTCCCTGAGAGCTGTCTTCCAGTGAGTGTTCAGGAGCCCAGAACACTTCCATTGCTTCCTGGTTGCCCATAGTGGGACTCTGGAACAGTGATGGCAAACCTTTTAGAGTTTTCAATGATAACAAACAGCCTGAGGTGGCACGCTGTTGACTACCAATGCTCTAGAACTTGATTGCCTCTAAGGATGCTTGCTAGGGGTCCCTGATGACCTCTTAAGGGGGTGAAGGAAATGGAGGCAGTGGGCTGTAGCCAGAGTCAGGGTTGAATGTGCTTTCTGTAATCTGATCGTCTTTTTTTAAAGGAAAAAGTGGAATAGGATAAGAATGGTGACTCTACTCCTTAGAAACTCCTCATTATCATCCCTTTCCTCTAAATTCTGTTACCTTCAGTGTCTGGTCACACAATTTAGTGTTTAAGTATATGACTTTGGTTTTGTTTCTTTGCAGGGGGAAGGGAATTGTTTTGTTTTCTTCTTCTTTTATTTTATTTTATTTTTTGGTACTGGGAATCAAACTCAGGATTTTGTGCTTGCTGGGCAGGTGCTGCACCATTGAGCTAAATCCCTGGCCCCCTTCATTGTTTTCTATGAGCTTTTTGTTTTCTCAGCAAGATTGTGCGTTCCCCAAGGGGACAACCATGACTTTAGAGTGTTGTGCCCAGTCCTCCAAAAGTGAGTCCCATATTTCAAGAAGGGAACAAATTGAAGATTATCTCGAGAGGGTGGTGATAGTGTGGGAGTTGAGAACCTAACATGTGAGTGATGGTCACCATAATTCAAGGGCTTTTCCTTGGAAGAAAATGAGCTCAAAATGGGTTGACTAGAGGCTGGGGGTGGTCAATGGGAGTGAATGCTATTTCCACATAAATCTGAGCTTAAGATGGACTCTGGAGTGGGGAGAGATGGGTAGAGTTAATGTTTATTGAGGTTTTACTTGGTGCCAGGTCCATAGGATTTGTATTTACTTCCACTGAGGTCACAGCTAGGATTAGTGGATGAAAGTTTCCATCTAAGGACTCAGATTTCAGATGACTTGGAGTGATCCCCCAAGCTGCTGCCCGCTGAGCTAACACCACTTAGAGGATTCACAGACCTGACTTTTTTTTTTTTTTCTTGGTACCGGGGATTGAACTCGGGTCCTTGAGCTTTCGAGGCAGGTGGCGGAACCACTGAGCTAAATCCCTAGCTACACCAACCTGACTTTTGGTGGGAGTGTGCCTGCTCTGTGGCTTCTTTACAGTGTTCTATTCAGCTAAAGGGTAGCTCTTTGCCGAAGTAGTTCTTTCTTTTGAGGGGAATAAAATGTCTGTTCTTTTGGAGAATGTTGATGATAGTAATCAAGTAAATGTTAACTGGTCTGTAGAATCCACAAGTCAAAGAACCTGTTTCTCATCACCCTCTTGTAGAGAGCAGGGTCTCACCATAAGACTTATCTGTAAGTCCCCTTTTCTGTGCTAAGGTCCAATGACTGGTAACTCTTGGAGAGCCTGCCACTTAGCCATGCCCTCTGCAGCTGGGCAGCTGAGCATTTAAAAAGCAATAAAGAAGAATTCTCAGGGAGCAGTTACCTGGATTGATCTTGAGTTAGCCAGGTAGATATGCACCTTGTAGGCCTTATTGTTTCTACTTCCATGCTTACACTGGATATTCTTGCCTGATGTTTTGTCCTTATTTAGAAGTACTGACCTTGGCACATCATGCATTTATTATGTGGTCCTTTCAATGTGAGGGGAATCATGCTTGTTCCTGCCCATGCCATCCATGAGTGTGTAAATATTGTTCATACTGTGATTCTCTAGAATGCAACTTGGTTACATTATCTGTGGAGTGTTTTTGGGTCTATTGAATTATGAAAGGGTGATGCAATGTGGGTTCAGCAGAAGAGTTCCTGCCCTTTGACACTGTTTTGAATTATGGCAGCTGCAGCCCAAACCATACCAGATAGAACAGCCAGTGTAAGGTAAGTGGTAGGGGTGCTGAGTATGCAAGAGATTGTGATACTAAGACCTGGAGTAATCTCAGCAGTAGGACTCAAGAGACCTCTAGAAATGGAGGTGTAGGGCTACATAAAGGCCTGGAGATGGAGGAACTTTGCTGAGTAGAAGATTCAAGTTAGAGGAACTGGGAGGTAAGTCTGTGAATCAGGGAGAGGGGTTGGGATTTGATATGATATGGGCAGACTATGAGAAGTTAGAGGGTGGTTTGGAGAATATCTGGGAGCCTGAAGCCTTGCTTTCCAGCTCTCTAGTTGGGTGACTTGGGACATCATTTAATGTCTCTCAGCTTGAGTGTTCTGGGTTTTAAGTTTGGGCTCAGCCTTAGAAAATGGTTGTGAAGGTCAAAGAAGATAATAAACATATGAAGGCTCCTTGAAAATGTCAGGGGGTTGATATGTTTGAGAAGTTTTCTGCAGGGATTGAAAGCCTTAAATATCACACTTAAAAAACAGAAAAGCATCTTTTCCTTGACAGCGTAGGGATGACGTACAGAAGGGGGACATCAGTTGAATGAAAGTCTGTATCTTTTGTGTGATCTCTTTGGAGTGAGAGGAGATCTGCCTAAGGCTGGTTAACCTGACTTTGAGGCTGACTGTGCACCTTATCCACCAAGGTCTATTTTCGGAAATGATTGATAGCAGTGGACAAACCTGTACAACTTCTTTGGGAGTCTCCCAGGGAAATGAATTCAAACCTTTGTCTCTTATGGCTATTAATCTTCATGCATGAGAGGAGCTGTAGAGTTTACAATGCTTTGTTAGCCAACTCACATGAAAATATCCATTAACAATGATCATAATAATAAACATGGTGGTGCAGAGAATGTTTAATGTGGAGGACTTCATTATCCATATACCATATCATCTTACCCAGTCACCAGGTACTTATAACACAAACTTCTATATGTGCCAGGTGGGTGATAGCTGTAGCTGCTGCTTCAGAGAACTTTGGCTTTTTGCAGAGATTAACCAGGAGTTTTTAGATTGGAAACCAGGAAACTGGCATTCTCATTTTAGTGTGTTCAATCACATCCCCTCCTTGGTCCTTGGGTTTTTTACTTGCAAATGAGGTTTTTTGACTAGATGATCTTTGAAGGCTCTTCCAAGTTATTTTCTATGTTGTAGGAGTCTGCAGTTCTCCATGTACTAATGCATTACATGATGAAATTGTAAATACATGAACAGTAGAGATATAGCTAGAAATTCATGCAAGAAAAGTTATAATTGTGGGTCTTAATGATCAGAAATGGCTCTTCCAAGAAGGTAAGAAAGTAGATGAAATGCCTGAATATCTGTGTAAAAGTAGGGAATGGAGGTTGGCCTACAGAATTGAGGTGTTATGCATATGAGAGGGCAGATTTGGTTAAGGAGTCCAGAGGTCCTCAGCAGAGTTCATGCGTGAACTAATTCGGAGGTCCATGGATCTTTCTCCCCGTTTCCTTCTTTGTGCTATAAACAAATGTTTGTAATATGCCAATCACTGTTCTGCATTGGACATGTGGCCCCAAGAAGACCTTACATAAAACTATTGCATATTGCCTGTTGATGACTCAAAACTCATTGTTTCCTGGCTCCTATTATGAAGTAATGTTATCAGGGAAGTGGCTTCAGGTGCTTACTTCAATATTATATGTACTTCCTGCTCTCCTCTGTTTCCATCTGAAAATGCCAGCATTTAGTTGTGTGTACTTCTTTTGCTACAGTGAAACCTTCACTTGAACCTGGGGCCTTCAAGTGAGTTCTGGCTGGATAAATGTGGAACTCAATTTTTAAATATTTTCAATCATTCTTGAGTTTCACCATTGTTTAAGTGCCTATTCTATACCAGGAACAGGGTATATGTTTGTAAACAAAAGATATGGTTTCCACCCTCATACAATTGTGGCCAAGTGGGAGGGACCAACACTAAATCACCACATAGCTAAATGTGAGATCATCAGTTTGATGGTCATTGGAGTGAAAAAGAACAGTATGGTATGAGAATAATAGGGATGTCTATCTTAAAATGGAGATCAGGTATGACCTCTCTGAGGAAGCAAAAGGGAAGCAGCTAGCTGAGGGAAAGGCTTTGATTGGATTTGGGAAGAAGACAAATGTGGTTCAAGCAGAGAGAGAGAAGCCAGTGTAAAATCCCAGGGCTGGCAGGAAAGGGTTTATGTTGGAGGAGTTGAAAGAAAGATCAGAGAGGCAGGAGTGTTATAAATAATAGGGGTAGGGCCTGGATTTAGCTCAGTGGCACCTGCTTCTGCCTGGCAAATGCAAGGTCCTGAGTTCGATCCCTGGTATGAATGAATGGAGTAGACTTTCTGTGAGGATAAGAGAGATAGGCCCAGGTCAGATCACATAGGCCTTTTTGGTGGGGTAAAAATTTTAGGTTTTATCATGTATCCAAAGGAAATTCATTGCTGGTTTTTAATTCAGTGTAGATTCAATTAATTATTCATGTGACATTGTGAAGAATGACTTGGAGGAGAGCTAGAATTGAGGTGGAGAGATCAGTTATAGGGGATCATTGTGGCTCAGGTTAAAGATGGTCCTGGCTCAGACTTGGGTAGTGACAGTAGTGTTGGGACAAGGGAATGGATTTCAGATGTGCATTGAGGGTAGAAGTGATGGAACTTGGTGTGACTGCTGGGATGGAATAGCTGATGGGTGGGGAGGAGAGGTGTCACAATGGACTTTTGGCCCCAAATCAAAGCAGAGAGGCTGTTTAGGAGATGTGATGTGAAAACTGTTTCCTAAATTGGGTCACTTTTACACCTAAAGAAAAGAGCTAAAGATAACCACATATATGAAGGTTGGTCTTAATGTCTTGAAATGGCAAATTTTACTCTTTGTTCAATAGGTGACAAGGACATAGGAGGTTATGTTGAATGTGTAGATACTAGATGTTCCCTAAAAGTTGGTGTTAAATATGAATTTTTTTTCACGTTTAAGATATACAGGTATTAAATCAAGCTTTATATCTTTTTTATGTTTGTTAGTACATGTTTGTCATACATACTGATTACAAATGTGGTTTCTTTGACTCCATTATTTCTTCTAGAACTCTAGTGGCCTGGTTCTGCTTAGTTGGGTTGTGGTTACTTGAGCTTTTACTAAGTGAGCACATTCTGGCAGATCTTTGTACGCTGTGGTTCTAGAGAAAACATGGCACCATACTGAAATGTCCTTGTGTTAGGACCACAGCAAGTGCTGGGTTTCTCCTCTGTATCCTCAACCAAAAGTTCAGAGGTCTTCTAGTTCACCTTTTAACCTAGTGGTATAAAAGGATTTGAAGTTAACTTCTAAAAACACGCTTTTGACCCGGAAGGAAGCTTCCCTGCTGCCATCCCATGCTCCTAGGGCAGAGAAGATGAGCTGGTCCCAGCACCCGGAAGGAAGCTCCCCCGCTGCTATCCCATGCTCCTAGGACAGTGAAGGTGAGCCGCCTGGGCACCAGAAGCACACCACCCCCTTGGAAATGAGAAGACATGTAAACAAGCCTCAAAAACAGACTTCTGGATCACCTACAGCAACCCCAAAGGGAAATGAGATGCAACACTCTAATACTCAAACACCTGCACTCTCTGAACTGGCAACAAAAGGGGATCTGGAAAAAATGAAATCAGAAATAATTACTCAGATAACACCAAAGATTGTGCTCATGGTGCAAGACATGATTAATAAATCTAGAGAGGAGGGTGAGCCGGTCCCAGAACCCGGAAGGAAGCTCTCCAACCGCCATCCCAAGCTCCTAGGGCAGAGAAGGTGAGCCATGCGGGTGCCAGAAGCACCCCCCTGGCCCCCGTGGAAATGAGAAGACATGTAAACAAGCCTCAAAAACAGAGTTCCAGATCACCTACAGCAACCCCAAAGGGAAACGAGATGAAACACTCTAATACTCAATCACCTGGACTCTCTGAACTGGCAACAAAAGAGGATCTGGGAAAAATAAAATCAGAAATAATTACTCAGCAAAGATTTTGCTCATGGTGCAAGATGTGATTAATCTAGAGAGGACACAGAGAAAAAAATAGAGGATCTGAGGAACATGATGGAATCCCAACATAGGAAACAAATGGAATCCATAAAACAGATGCAAACAGATTTCCAGGAGATTAAAAACTCCATTGAAAGTCTGCACAGCAGAATGAACCAATGTGAGGACAGAATTTCAGATATAGGAGATAAGATTGCAGTTAGTGACCAGGAAAAGAAACACTGCTTTAAAATTGTAAGGGACCGTGAGAAATTTATCCAGCAGCTGCTAGACAATGCAAAGAAGAATAACATAAGACTGATTGGAGTCAATGAAGAAAGAGGAGAGAGTGCAGATGACATAAAAACTGTTCACAGAAGTGATATTGGAAAACTTCCCAAGGAGGGGAAGAGAACTTGACGTACAGATAAGTGAGGCATATAGGACTCCAAATAGCTTTGATCAAAAAAAATCTACACATAGGCATATAATAGTTAGGATTCCAGAAATCCAACAGAAGAACAAAATTCTACAAGCAGTGAGAGAAAAGAAACAAATCACATACAAAGGAAAGCCCATCAGAATCACAGGAGACTTCTCAATGCAAACCCTCAAGGCAAAGAAGAGCTTGGAGTGATGTATTTCAAGCCCTAAAGGAAAACAGCCTCCAACCCAGATTGATGTACCCTGCAAAACTATCTTTCAAATTTGATTGAGAAATAATATGCTTTCATGATAAAGAGCACCTCAGGAACTTCATGAATATCAAACCAGCACTCCAAAAAATTTTAGACAATACCCTAGGAAAAGACAATGAGCATCACAATCCCAGGAAACCCAGCAGAATGAATCCACTGGGCATGACAAATTAAACACAAAGGGGGAGAATCCAACAAAAAGAAAAAGTCATGACAAGGCTTTTAAAACTTTTAACATCATCTGCCTAATGAGTGTGTAATTCAATCTTGTTATTGTACTGATTAGTATTTTTCTGATTCTAGAGTTGCACACTATTCCTTGTGCTATACTGGCTATTTATCATCTTATGTCTATTTTTTAATTGGGTTGTCTATTAATGAGCTCTAAGAATTCTTTATATATTCTGGTCATAGGTTATATGCATTGTAAATATGGTCTGTTTAAGGACTACTTTTCATTTTAATGATGTCATTTAAAGTGCTAAATTTTGAAGGAATCTCATCAATTTTTTTTCTTTTATACATCATGGCTTTTGTATCCTAGGTAGTTCTTGCCTACCCTGAATTCATAAATATTTTCCCTTATAATTTCTTCTTAAAGTTTTATACTTTTAGGCTTTCATATTTAGGTTCATAAATTCCTTCAAGTTATTTTTATGTATGGAAATAAAGGGTTGAGGTTAATTTTTTATATATGGATACCAGGTGTTCTACTGCCATTTGTTGAAGACACTATCTCTTCCTCAGCTCCTGAATTGAGTTTATATTCTATAAAATGCTAATGTTAAATAATCTTTCAAAACTCAGTGGATCATATATGTGTGGTTCTGTTTCTAGATTCTCTGTTTTATTCAAATGATCTATATGTCTTTCCTTACACCAACACTGCCTTGATCACTGTAGCTTTAGAAGAAATCTTAAAATTAGGTACTAAACGTCTTCCAACACTGTTTTTTTTTTTTAACTTTTCTGGGTCCTTTGTACTCCTACATAACTTTTAAGTTTCAATATCCAATTCTTCATTTATAGCAAGTATACACAGACCTGAATTTTTATATATACCTTGTGTTTTCTAATCCTGCTAAATTCAAGTACAAGTTCTAGGGGCTCCTAGAGATTTCTTAGTATTTTCTCTGTAGATGATCATTTCATCTACATATAAAGATTTTGCTTCTACCTTGCCAGTCCTGTCCTAGTTGTGTCATTTTATTGCCAGACTATTTTGTTGGGGACTAGGTTTCAAAGTTTAATGGACAGATAAAGAGTAAGCATATCTGCCCTTGTTCCCCACCTTAAGGAGAAAGCATTGTATCTCCTCCATTCATATAAGGCATTCACGCTGGAAGTATGGAGTACATGTCTTTAATCTGTTGAGAAGGTTCTGTTCTACTTCTAGTCTCCTGATAGCTTTTACCATGAACAGCTGTAGAATTTAGCCCAATACTCTTTCTCCAACTAGTGACAGGATCATATGGCTTTTGCCTTTCCTCTGTTAAAATGATGACTTTTGGGGGTGGATCTTCCAATGCTGAACCAACACTGCCATCCTTATAATAATACCACTTTCTACATACTGCCAGATCTGACTTCTAAGAGTTTGTTTTGTTAAACAAATTTCTATCTATGTTCATACTTTTTTCTTCTATTATCTTTATCCAGTTTTAGGATTAGCACAATGTTGAGTTCCTAAAATGAGGGGAGAAGTGTTCCTTCTTTTTTCTGCTTTAATTTTTTGATATAATTTATCAGTTAAAATGTTTATGAGCCTGCTGTTGTCATATAGGTAGGTTTTCAAGCTAGGAATATACTTTCTTTAATAGGTGCTATTCAAATTTTATATTTCCTCCAGAGTTAGTTTCATTAATTTGTCTTCCAAGGTACTTCTTAGAAGTTGTCAAATTTATTTCAAAACAGATTTTTGTAATATGCTTTCTATATCCTTTTAAATTCTGTAAAATCTGTGGTAACGGCTCCTAGATCTTGATATTATAATTTAAATAATGTATAATTGATATTGTGTAATAGGAAGAAAGGTCTAAAGGAGCAGGGGAAATGGGAGGGGTAGGGGAAAGGAAAAAAGGGAAAAGAAAAAATATGTGAAAAGGAAAAAATGGAAACAAAATCTTTGCAAATAGGGAAAGGTGGAGGGGGTGAAGGGAGGGCAGGGGAATGGGGAAAAAATAAGAACCAAGATACTCATGTAATGGTACAAGATCCCAATGATGAATGTAACTATTTTATACCTAAAATGTACCAATAAACTTAATGGAAAAAAAAACCATGCTTTTATTAAAGGCTTGGTGACACCATGACCTTTTTCAAAAAGCATATTTGGATCTTTGTAGTGTTACTGAGAATATTTTTTTTGAGTCAGGGTCTCACTATATATTTTTTTAATCTGCCCTCAAACTCACTATGTAGCCCAGGCTGGGCCCCAACTTGCAGTGATCCTCCTGCCTCAGCCTCCTGAGTCCTGGGATTATAGGTGTGTACCACAATGCCTGGCTAAGAATCTCTTTAGTATTCAGAAACTCCTAGTTCTCATTTACTGGTGAAAGAATTGATTTTCTGATTGGTAAAGGACACATATGTCTTATGTGAGTACATTTAACTTTTTTCCCTTCCCTTATGCATCTCTTCTGATAAAAGAAATAGAATTAGTTGGGTGTGGTAGCCCAAGCTTGTAGTCTCAACTATGCAAGAGGCTGAGATAGAATGATCACAAGTTTGTGGCCAGGCTGGGCAATTTATGGAGATCCTGTCTCAAAATGAAAGCTAGGAATATAGCTTAGTTCAAAATTCCAGGGTTCAGTCCCCAGTACTACAGAAACAGACTCACTGCACTTACCTGGATTGCTAGGCAAAGCAATTTAGTGACTCTTCTCTGATTAATTTGGAAGGAGTCAGGTCTCTTTATTATCATGTAGATAAATTGCTGGAATGGGCTTAGAAGCAGTGATGGATATGCAAACCTTAGGACAACTCAAAATACTTAGTGATATAAAAAATCTTTTATTCAAGGATTACCAAGATAAGTACTCGTACTTGGTTGAATATAATCACTTGTGGTTCTTTTATATCTTGTCTTAGTTTGTCATATTTTTTTAAAAGATGATGGTGGTGTACACCTATAATCCCAGTCCTCTGAAAGGCTGAGACAGGAGAATTGAAAGTTTGAGCCTAGCCTAGGTAACTTAGTGACTTAGTGAGGCCTTGTCTCAAAGAGGGTTTTGGGGGCTGGGGTGGTGAGATTGGAATGTGCAGCTCAGAGCCAAAGTCCTGGGTCTCCCCCACCAAAAAGCCCCAGTAGCAATACTGGTTAAAGTTATGTGAGTTCTAATGAGAAGCTATATTTTTATTAAAGGCACAATTATGTTACATGACTACTTCTTACCTGGAGTGATTTGCAGCTATGATTTATGGAAGGTCTGTTTATGCCAGAAACTTCATATATCTTCACTCATATAAACTTGAAAAACAGATTTTAAAATTTTATTTTTCAGACTGGTCTGAGTTAAACCACTAGAAGAGTTGCAGTTGTGATTAAAATTTGTTTGCTCTATAGCAGACATTTCCAAACTTTTGTGCCACCTTCTTATTGTCAAGGGCAAAGCACCTAGAAGGCAAATAGACTTTTGGGTGCTGACCTTATAAACCTATCCATCACACAACAGCTTATGTTAGGCATGGCTCTAGGAGATCTGCCATGGACTGATGAGAATTGATCTTATTTTAAAGGAATTTTGGAGGTGGGAGCTAGAACGTGGTCCCCTGATCATTCATTCCAGAGCTTTAACCAGCCCTTCACTGTTGGGAAAGTATTCCTTATGATTAATGCCTGTCCCTCCCACCGCACTCTTTGCCTTCCCCAATTACAAGTGCTTGTTGAACAGCTAATGGATTATTAATTTGAATTTTTGCTTAAGTATATTGTACTAAATGCCCTCTTGATGCTTCTAGATAATACGTAGCAAATGTGAACTTTATTGGATGTGTTTCTGTGGAATAGAAACAAGGTATTAAGATGACTTTGTTATCCAAAGCTCCTTGAACTACACCTTAACATTGCCCCTGGCTCTCCCTGGTATGCTTGCTGCTTGGAATTATCTTTATCAATCAAGAAGGGCATAGTGTAGAGCATTGACTATTAGAATTTTTAAAATTAGAACCAAATTTAGTGTGCAAAGAGGAGACTTTGTAACCCTAATATTGTGAGGTGGTGGATTGTCAGATACATGTTGGTGGTTTTTCTGTAAGCTTTAAAAATTTTCACAGTGGGCTGGGGCTTTAGCTCAGTGATTCCGGCGCCTGCCACGCAAGCTCAAGGATCCAAGTTCAATCCCCGGTACCAAATAAATAAATGCATGCAAAAGTTTAATAAAAAAAAAATTCACAGTACAAATATGATAATTTTGTAAAAATTGAAGCAATATCGAAATCTCCAGAATAAGTGAAAATCCCATCCCCTCCTTTCTCTAACGCCTCTTTCTCAGAGGCAGCCATCACTATTCTCTTGGCATATGCCATCCACACAAATGAAGTGTGCAAGTGTGTTATGTAAAGAGAAGGCTCTGTGAGGTAAACTATGGAGCTGAGGGGAGGGGTGCCTGACTGTCCTGAGGAGATTCACACAGGTCCTGGCCTCACTGGCATCTTGGTGTATGAGCCGATGATGTACATCTGGACAATGAGACATTAGAGGTGATGCAGAGATGCGCTCAGATGTCCCTGGGGCTGGGTAGCCAGGATACAGTAGTGTGGAACAAGGCTTTACTCAACTCTTTGTTCATCAGCTGACCTGTATTTTTGAAAATTTTTATAAGGAAAATGAAATATTTCTCCTATTTTATGTTACTTGTGCTTATGAATTACCAGAATATATTCCACCTACGATCTTGCACATCCCTATTAAATCTCTCATGGTGTACCATATCCCTCCCGGCCTGAAAGATACTGTTCTTAAAATAATACTCTGAGCACTAAATCCTTGTGCCTTACGAGACCATACGTATCTGTTGTAACTGGAATATATGATGTAAATGTGCCATAGTGTCTTACTAGGTAAGCTGGGATTTAACCTGGATGACCAATTACTGTATATCACAGGACACTGATATTTTTTAGAAAAGCCTAATCAGGAACCCAAATTACCTGTCAATTGTCATAACAATGAAATGACCCCCCTTCTGCATAAATCTCCATGAATATATCACCAACAATAACTTTAGTTGGGTTTCCTGCACTTTTCATAAGGAAAATAAATTCTAGTTGCTACTTGCCTAACTGTGGAATCCAGAATTCACTAGTGTATGAACAAGGGACTTGAGTTTCTTTTCAGTGTGATATTATTCAATTGCTTTTTTTTTTTTTTTTTTAGTTTTACAGAGTACATACTGTCCTTTTAATGTATACCAACTAATATACAATGATAGTTTGCTCAATCTTTGTTAGGTTATAAGAACTTCAGTATAAGAACTTAGGAAAGAGTAATTTTGCCCTTCCTGAGTTTTAAAATTAAATATAAAACAATCATAATAAAACACACAGGGTTGTTAGATCATGTGGGCCTGTCTGGTCTTGTGAACTAATCACCGGCTCTCTTGTAGCTGTTGTATGGGGAAGCTTGAGATGTCAAGACCTTCGGGTTTTCAGTCTTGTATGTGACAGGGCATAATGGAATATGCTTTTAAAACTCACTTCTGATACAAAAGTGTCCAGAGACTTAAATTCTAAAATGAGAATCACCAAAAAGTTGTGCTTTAGAATCATGCTGAAAGTGGCAGCACTTCATTTACTCAAGTATATCAGTCTTCTTTCATCTGTCTTAATGTAGGAGGAATATATTAGTTTCTTTTTTTTTTTCCATTTTGGTTTTTGAGACAGGGTCTCACTGTGTATCCCAGGCTGGCCTTGACCTCGAAGCAATCCTCCTTCCTTAGCCTCCCAAGTGCTGGGATTACAGGAGTGTGCCACCATACCTGGGTTACACTTAGTTTCTTAACCTAAACTCCTATCTCAGAATACAGTATTCTCAGATTCTGTTCAAGATGCCCTCTCCATGGGTCCAGCCCTTAAATGCAGATGAAGTTTTGTGAAGCAGTTTATAGGGCACTGTGTGACTAGGCAGGTGGCTCTAATTAATTATTTGCCACTCAGCAGGAAACACTGAGCGGCTTGATGGGGACATGTATTGGGAGGCTGTGCTTTTCATTAAAGGCTGGTAAATTGAAGTGCTATAGCATGTATTGGTCTTTGAGTGGGAAATTGTGGTTCAGAAAGGATGTCATCTTCATGATGGCTTAACACTCTTGTTTACATAATTCTTCATTCCAATTACTGTGCTCACCCAGCTGTCTTAGATCTGAGTAGGGGGAGGATCTGAACTGGGTGGAAGTTCCTCAGGGATCCAGGCTCTCAGGTTGCTGGTTTTGTGCATCCCTGGACCTGGAAGGCAGAACATAAGAGCTGGAATGATTCAGGCTGGACCGTTCCCTAAAAAACCTAGATAGATCACTGTGGTTCTAAGTGACCAGGACAAAGAGTTGACAAGTCAGAGTTTGGAGGAAGGGAAACAAGCATACTAGAGCAATTGGCTAGAACCAACTTTTCTTGAGTAGTCGGGTCTATTTGCATAACAATGTGTTGACCTATATCTCAATTTTGCAAGGGATGAAACACAGCCATAGAGTTAGAGAATGTTGGAGCCTATATTTCAAGTTAGGTCGCCTGACATCAGTCCACAAATATCTCAAAGGTCTCAATAATAGAAATTTAAGGTCATATTTGAATCATGATTTTTGGAATTTAGATACTTCATATAGGTGCTGAGACCCACAGTAGCTCTGTGTCACCTCTGCTGGTTGGTCAGTGTTGGGGAAGCAACTGAGTGGTGTCCACTGTTCCAAAGAAGAATTCATGGTTGGTCAGTGTACTGCTAATTCTTTATCCTTGGAATATTGCACCAGCATGCTAACTATGAACTATGGAGCCTTGGCATGTTTAACTTTTGGAGCCATTTTCATTGTAGGCGTGGAGTGAGGCATGGGACATAAGATTAGAAACAACAAGGCAAAAGTACAAACAGCCTTGGAGTAAAAAGAAAGGTCCCTCTTAACCACATCCAAGGAAAAACCCAAAGCTTGTCCTAAGTGGCTTTTAAGGTGAGTATCCAGAAAGACACAGGAAGTCTCTTGAGAATTGGTCTTAAAAATGAAACATGAAAACTGATGCATGTACTTGCTAATCTCTAAGATTTTTAGGGTCGGTGGCCACACCTGATATGTTTAATACTGGAAAGTACCAGAAGGAGAGGTGTAGAGGGGACAGTTGGGCAGAGAGCTGTGGACATAGCTTTATTTTTAGTTACTAGTTACGTGTTGTGGCTTTTACTGCTCCATTTTTTCATGTCTGTCAAGTCTGGTAACAGTTTTTGCCTTTTTTTTTTTTACCTCATAGCCTCCTAGAGTTGGCAGCAAAGTTACTTATTGAGCTCCTTAGAAAGCAGATCCTTTAATGTTTAGTGTTAATGGACCAGTGTCAGTACCAGGCATGCTAGGAGAGAGATGGGAGATAGAGTAGGGCCTTTGTACAACGGAGGTTCTGATCTGCTGGGGGATTAAATCCACAAAGGCAGGGCTGTGTACAAAGTGCTGTGACTGGGACCTGCCCAGGGACTTATAAAAAGTGTCTGTTGAGTCATGTTGGGGAGGGATTCCTGGGGGAGACTAACCTTAAGGACACAGTAACAAGATGGAAAATGAAAGAATGTTCTGGGCAGTGGGAACAGTGTCTAGAAGGATGAGAAAACAATGTATACTTGGGGAGCTGGCAATGGTGCATGGAGTCTGGAGTGGATGAGTTTGGTATTCCATGAGGTGGGTGGGGTTGGGGTTGTTGGGGTGGGATTAGGAAAGGACTTGTAGGCTGCCTAAGGTGTTTGGATTTTCCCTGAAGCACTGGGGAGTCATAAATGGATCTTAGCTCTGATTCAGTCTGTAGAATGTAAGGGTCATGAACATGGGAACAATGTTTTGCCCACATCCTCAGGGCCTAGGACAGTACCTGGCATAAAGTTGTTGCTTGGTGAAGACAGAGCAAAAGAATGAACGAACTTCTTCCACTTTGTGTATTCAGTAAACCCATGTGTCCTACCATGGGTGAACTGGAGGCCCAAGTACTGGGCACTAACAAAAGGGGTCACTGTAGTAATTCTGGCAACTCGGGAGAGGGCAGCAGCAGTGATTTGAGAAGCCTTCTTTGAGAGAGGTTCTAGGAAGACCCTCACCTAGTGTGGCAGGAGAAGGGGAGGCACTGCGTGTAGATCCAGGATTCTGACTCCATACCTGGAAGAGGCCACTGTGGTGAGTTCTGTGACATTCGTGTTGCCTTGGGAAGTTGCTTGTGCAACTGACCTGTGAGCTTTTGGAAGAACAGTTCTGGAGTTGAAGTTTGCCCAGGCTGGAGATGGTCTTAGTGGTTTATCAGGGATCACACCTATAAAGAGACAAGGCTGCAGCCTGCAGTGGAGCCTGTGAATTGATGATCCTTAAGAATATGGGGAAGTTGTACAGTTCTTAGAGAGCAGGAAGTTCAGAATTGCACAAAATAAAAAGTGTGTCCCTCCCTTTCCCCCATCCCTCCCCAGAATTAGCTGCAGAACCATTTTGTCCTATGTCTTTCCAGCTGTTTGTTGTGCCTAAACAACCCTAAATATGTAAGCTTTTTATTTTTACCCAGAGGGATTTGACTTTTATAACATTCTCTTTGATTCTAAGAATCTATGATTCATATACAAAAACATTTAAAGAGATCTAAAAATACAGGTTAAATTTTAGGGTTGAGCTAATTCAGATTTAATAGCTCTTGAGAAAATGAAAGAATTTAAAAATGTTTGTCCAAAACAGCAACTTCTTTGGTTGTTGTCCTCTTCAATGAAACATTGAGATAGGCTAGATACAGGTGACACTGGAAGGAGAGCA
Organism: Heterocephalus glaber; assembly: GCF_053883595.1. Taxonomy (NCBI): domain Eukaryota; kingdom Metazoa; phylum Chordata; class Mammalia; order Rodentia; family Bathyergidae; genus Heterocephalus; species Heterocephalus glaber. The sequence continues at coordinate 31,640,398 of NW_028258142.1, forward strand.
CAGCCCTTGGTCTCCCTGCTCCCGGGCTTCTTCCTCCCCACTGTGTGTGTCATGATGCAGCTTTCTTCTCTGATGTAGTCAGGTGAGTCTAGTTTCCTGGCTGCACTGGATTGAAGCAGGCCAATGTGCTTGGCTTCAGTGGGGTAGAGGGGTCAGGTGAGAGGATCCTGGTTTGCTTGTTTCTAGCCTCAAGGATTTGCCATTCACTGGTTGTGTGACTTTGGACAGGTGGCTTTACCTCCTTGGGCTTCAGTTTCCCCATCTCTAAAATGAGAGGCTTGGACTAAGACCGCCAAGATTGTGTCTGGCACAAATACTTCATGATACCTTGCCCATCTGCCTGTCAGGGTTAGACTTGAGTGACGGTAGAATGTGAAAGTATATTGAAAAATACTCCCTGCCATGTAATTTGTCCTCAATAAATCATAATTAAACTAAGCTTCTGTCTTCTGCTGACTTTTATGCCTTGTAGGGAATTTCTTTGGTAATTTGTGCATTGAGAAGGGCTCATTCTTTAATTTACAAAACAAAGAAAAACAAAACAAAACTCCCACAGAAAATGTCTTGAAGTGTATCAATTTTTGGTAAATGATTTCTTCCATCAATGTCAGACACCAGTGAAGACCAATGGTGTAGCAAGTTTCAAGATTTAATTAGAATGACTTGAGTTTCTAAAACACGTTAATGGAAAGCCACCCATTTTTTTTCCTGATATGCTTCTGTATACTTCAAATGACATTTTTTCCCTGTTTGCAGAAATCTCTTCTGAGATAGTAGTAGATACAGTTTTTACCTCTTTTGACTTTGGATTAAAGCTGGTTGAATAATCTTTTTAGATAGTTGAATACATTTTTTTCAGCTAATGGAAAATACACTTTTTATGATGAAAGAAATGCATTTTAAAGCACTCATCAGCACTTTTTATTTAAATATTTCACTTTGGCAGATGATACTGAGATTACTGCTTTTAAAACTTTTAAAGATACATCAAAGTAGATCACTTTATAGTCATTCTAATTTTTGCATCTTAGAGTATGTGGTAGCTTTAACTTCCTCTATGTGAAAAAGTTACAAAAATTCCAGGCAGAAGTTTTCCCCTGAAAGGAGGCAATTAATTGCTGCCTCTCCTGGAAGTTCTGTTTTAGGGTTATTGGGCGATCAGTTGGAAGAATGTATTGAGCCTCAGTGTGTTCCTAACACCCTGAGGGATTTGAAGAAGTGTGGACTTAAGTTCTACCACCAGGCTTGTTTTTGCCTGTGTTTTAGACTCAACCACCTGTGCACATGATGCATCCTGGAGACAGGATGGTCTGTCCTCAACAGACATGGTGGACTTTGTTTAGGTAAACCGTTAGACATTGTGTTTGGCATGGAAAAAGGCTTTTCAGATTTATGACCTATGCAGTTCTACCTGTAGATTTCATCCATTTGGAATACCAGCATTTTCCTTCAGCCCAGGCAGTGCTTTGTATCACTAAATAAATTTCTTTTTCTCTAAAAACTCTTGAGAGTTGTCCCAGGTTTATTTGCTATTCTTCCCCATGTACATAGTTCCAGAGAAGACCATCTCCTGTTGTATTTTCCAGTTAAGTTGTACTTCTGGATAGAAGAGTGAAAAGTGAACTTTGAGTAGGCATGATACTAGGAAAACTCCCATAGAACCGATGACCACCCTCTAAAGGTGGAGGGCACACTGAGGCTGAAGAAAGGCAGACTGCTTCAGGTTGGTAGTCAAAGATTTATTCTATGGAACTTGCATGTGAGGTGGTCTTGAGTGGCAGCAAGAGCATGCAGATCTCTGCCCTGGTGATGCTTGCTGGTCCAGCCCTTTATACAGAGAAAGGGGAAAGAGTCGCTGATGGTGTGTTAAATGATTTAGTTGCTTTTGTAATCTATTTACTTTTTACTTAAAGGGATTATTTGGACTCTTACAATCCAATCAGTGCTCCTGATGGGGAGGAATGGTCCAGGAAGTGGCATTTATCTTGGTCTTCTGGTGGCCACTAGGAGTCCTGAAACTCACTTTGCAGTCATCTATCTAGAACATGTTCTCATTGCGGTCGAGCCTCTCATAGGCTGTCACATAGTAAGTCAAAGCCTTTGCTTTCTAACAAGGTGGTAATGTCTCTGAATGGTGGGCTGGGGGCTGCAGGAAAATGTTTGAGTGCCTACTGTATGGTCAGCCCTAAGAAGGACCTTTATGGGAGAAATGGAAAAAGATAGAATATTCCAGTCATGGTGGCACATCCCAGCTGCAATCCCAGCTACTCTGGAGGCTGAGGTGGGAGGATTACAAGCTTGAAACCAGCTTGGGCAACTTAGACTCTGTTTTATAATTTTTAAAAAAGCCTGGGAATGTCATTCAGTGGTAGAATTCTTGTCTATGTGCATAAGACCCTAGGTTCAATCCCCATCACACACACACTAAAATAAAGCAGAATGTACCATGTAGATCATTAGCAGGATTAATATGGGTGCAGAGGAAACAGGGACAGGCCTGTACACAAATTCAGCTCAGTTCTGTCATCTTTCCCATGGTGACTTTCAGAAAAAGAGCTTCTTGTTTGTGCATATGGATAGCTCCTAAATTTTTTCCTTTATAAGGTCTTGTCTTCCAAAGGATGAATATGTAGTATTTATAAAGGACTCAAAAAAATTAGACCCTCTCCCAAGTTTAAAGACCCAATTAAAAAATTGGCATCTGAAATGAATAAGTGCTTGTACAAACAGCCAATAAATACTTGAAAAAGTGCTCAACATCGCTGCCATACAAGAAATGCAAATTGAAACAAGTCGAGACTCTATCTTACTCCAGAAAGAATGGCCATCATCAAGAAATCAACCAAAAACAAATGCTGAAAGGCTATGGCTGGGGCAGTGGGGAATGGAATGCTTCTTCATTGTTGGTGGGAGTATAAACGGGTACAACCACAGTGGAAATCAGTATGGTGATTCCTCAAAGAAACTAAAAATAGAAATTTCATTTGATCCAGCTGTTCCTCTTCTAGGTATCTTCTCAAAAGAGTTAAACATTATACCACAGTGATGTGTGCATATCCATGTTTATAGCAGAACAATTCATAATCGCTAAATCTTGGAAGCAGCCTATATGTCCATCAGCAGATTAATGGATAAAGAAATTGTGGTATTTATACACAACAGAGTCTTATTTTGCCATAAAAAGTGTAAACTTGAGTCATTTTTAGGAAAATGGATGCACTTTGAGACGATAATGTTAAGTGAAGTAAGTCAGACACACACGCTTAATTATCACATGGTTTCTCTTCTATGAGAACCTCAGTATATAAAGTGGAAAGTAAAAGACAATAGGAAAAAAGAGAAAAAAATTATTTTAATCCAGCATGGACAATGTATCTAAAAGTGTACCTTTATTTAGTATAATTGTCTTATATGTTTTGTTTTTTGGCCTGTTAGTCTGGCTGTTAATCTGTATGTATGATAATTAATTTTATAAGAACTTATAAATAAATGAATCTGATGCTGGCAGAAAAAGGGGAGGGGTAGAAGGAAAGAGGAAAAATAAGATGTTATGTGCATGTTCCAATTTTCCACAATGAATGTAATTTTGCAAACGTGCTGATAAAAAGTTTTTTTTAAAAAGTTCTTGCACAGAAATAACAGCAGGAATAAAAAGGGGATAAAAGCCTTTCACTCTTTGTATCTGTGGATCTTTAGGGGTTTTCTGGATCTGGTTCTGATGTTTCAGAACTTTTTCACTCTTCCTTACTCCCAGCCTTCATGTGTCCAGATAAATATTGATAGAATTACCACCTAGAATCCTTAGTCCTATATAGATCAACCACTCCCCTTTCCATGACTGGTGTCAGCCATGTCCTGCTTGACAACACCCAGTGGCAGAAGACCATGGTTCCTAACCCTGCAGAAAACTCACTGTTAGAAAGTGGTCTGAATAAGAAGGCTGCCTCTCGAGTCCCACCTATTGGCTCTACTCCCACCTCTGAGTTAAGAAGACCACCTAGGTATGCTACAGGGCAGCTTTTCACATGTTTTTGGACAAGTACTTCTCAAGGCTTCCCCAGACTAAATATGTCCACTCCTCTTTACTATTACTCATGTGACAGACTTTTCCTACCCTCCTTTTCCTATGGGTACTCAGTAATTTGCCAGTGACCTTCTTCATGGGTACTGCTGAGGGCTGTAGTTACCTTGATGGGTTTGAACAGGCAAGTTAAAACTTAATAGAAACATTAAAGGCTTCATTTAGATTTTTAAAAAATTCAATAATACAAGTACCAAATTCTCCTTGACTGGGAAGAAGTCTTTGATGAAGTGATGGGGTTTTAATGTAACTCATATGGAGCTGAATTGGTAATTTATCAGGAGTCTGATATTCCCTTTTCTTCTCTGCTTGAAAAGGGACATTTTCCTATCATTTCTTCTGGCACTTGTCTCTTCTGTGATTTCTTACAGTTAGATACTGTTGTGACTTTACCTGTTACACCTCGGTGTACTTGGATCTGCTGATTAACACATTCACAGCGGGGCTGTAATTTGTATATTTGTACGCTAGTGGTACAGATGGATGTAATCATTTTTATTGGTCTTTTTACTAATAAAATTAATAATAAGCTGCCTGATGGGACAATTATGCATGTAGTAACAGTTGTGCAAACCCACAGGGATGTGTTAAAGTGAACCTTGAGTGTGCTTTGTTGATGATTTTCAGACTAAGGTTATCCTTTAAGCACTTGGTCCAGCACTGGCCATTGTACTGTCTTGTTTTAATGGTTTTTTGGAGTCAGAGTTGGAACTACTAACCTTTTATAATGGGAACTTTGGATTTTGGCACCCAAACAAGACAGTCAGGTAAATGGAGACATTTAGTTCTCAGTTTGAACTCAGGTGGAAAACATTTCCTGTATGTTGGTTTTTATGAGTGACACAATTCCCCAAATCCCCCTTGTAGCCTTTTTCACAGTCCTAGATGAGGATGTGTCCTACTTTGGTTGGGAAATAGATGTAGCAGTTGTTTGGCTACTCATCACTATCTGGTTTTCCTTGTCCTTCTGATCACATGGTAGGATCACACTTCCTCACCCTGTTGTTGAACTTGGGTATAACCATGGGATTTGGGTAAGTCAGGGAAATGTGAATGGAAGCCTCTTGTGATATTTCAGACTGCGCATAATTGGCCAAGCTCTTTCCTCCCTGCAGTAGTAACCAGCTCTGTTCCAGGTTGGGGAGTTCCCACATCCTGAATTCCAGGATGAGGCTCATGTGGAGCAGAACCTTCATCCAACCCACAGTGAATGTAGAGGAGAAGAACGAAGCAAATGTTTATTGTATGCCTGTGGAATTTTGGGTGGTTTGTGACCACAGCAGAACCTAATCTATCCTGAGGGATGTATTGATTTGGAAGGCTTCTGGATTAGCTTGCAAAAAGATAGCTGGTGGAATCTGAGCAAAGTCAAGTTCCATTTGTCCTGGAAGCAATAACAGAATTCCCATGGAGAAACTATTTTTTGTTGTTGTTAAGAAATGGTATGTGGACCTATCTTTTGAGTGAGGTCTTGCTGTATTGCCCAGGCTGGCCTTGAACTTGCAATCCCCCTGCCTCAGCCTCCTGAGTAGCTGGAATTATAGGGACACACCACAGTACCCAGCAGCTTTTCTAACTCATTGCCTTGGGTCAATCTTTGAAAGAGTTGTGGTAGGCAATGAGAGGAGGCAGGGGCTTCAACTCCAGCAGGCTATGACTTACTTCGTTGCTTGGCTCACAGCCATTTGCTCCCTTGTATTAAAGGATTTAGCTTTGCCTACAAAAGGGTCTGGTTTGTTGCGGACATCATGATTTAGTTGGGGCTAGAATATAAGAAAGAAAAATATGATTTAGGCTAGGAGCTGGTCACACTATAAGGCAGGATGTGGTCATATTAGAAAGATCAACATTGTGATTTATGATGAGGACTTTGGGTTATGCCTAAGGAAGGGCTGAAGACTGAGTTCATGTGGGTACTCAGCCACACATATAATGGAGCCCCAATAAAAACTCTGAACACTCAGTTGAGTTTCCCTGGTTGGCTGTATTCTGTGCACATGGTTACACATTTATGCCGGGAAGGTAACACATTTCATACTTTACTCCGACCTATGTCTCTTCCTTTGAATTTCTTTAGATCTTAATCTGTATTCATTCTTTGAAGTAAACTATGTCTTGAGTATAATGGGTTTCAGTGAATTCTGTGAGTCTTTTTAGTGAATGATTGAACCTGAAGACCTCTAAACTTGCAGCTAGGGTCAGAGTGAGGGTGAGTTGTATAGATTGTTACCTTTAAGCAGATAGGTGGCTCTATTTTCAACCCCTTATGCTTCAAGTCTCTTCTAGAACTCTTAGATTCTCCTCCTGCCTCTTTGCTGGATAAAGATTGTTTCCATTCCTTTGCAGGCTGTTTGCTTCTTTGATTGTAAATATCAGAAAGGACTTCTGTGGGCTTGCAGAATTTTCTTTCTATGGTGAGTGTGAGAATAGACACACAACAATTGGATTTTTTGACTGTGGAACAACCAGCCCTATATGAGAAATAGTTTTCTTGTGTAGTATAACCTGAGATTTCCCTCTTGTGTTAATCAAAAATTACCATGCTCTGAGACATCAGTTACATCTTCTTCCTGGTCACCCACTTAGCCTCATGTTTGGGAAGGAAGGATTGCTACTTTTTAGTTTGAAAACAAATAGCATGTGTTGGCTTTCTTTAAGCATTTTGCAAATAGCAGGCAAACAGTTGTTCATTTTCCCAAAATAATGACTAAGATAGTCATGAGCAGCATAAAATCTCTTAAATGCTATATCTAGAACCACACATGAACATTTGAGTCTCAAGTATAGTGAATTTTATAGAATAACTGTGACAAATAGCAAATCATATAAATGTAAAAATTTTTCATCCAGTAACTATGTTTAATGTGCATTTGTGGATTTGTTGATGTAGTGTAAGGCACTGTAGAGAGCCTGAGTCCAGTTGGTTAGGTGAGAGGAAGCAGTGCCTCTGCTGCCTTATTTCAGAGCTGATGGGCTGCATCTTCTCAGGAAATGGGATGAGGAATACGTGGATAGAAGAGCAGAGCAAGGGTCCCATTTAAATCCATGGCTCCTATCCCTGGTGGTACCAGTGGAGTGATTTGCCAAGCAGTGAGGCTTAGGGCAAGGTGAGCATTCTCCACAGGGAGAGGGGGTCCCAAGGAACCTCCTTCACGCATTTGCATCTCTCGCATTGACAGCCTGTTCCTTGGTGGTCCCTAAATCATGCTGATGAAGAAGGCTGATTCTAAAAATGTTAGAAGCTTTCTTGCTTGTGAATGACTTAGAATTTCTTCATTGTTGGAACAAAAGAAAACAGTTTGATGGTCATATGCCACATTTGGGGGACTTAGGAGAAGAGTCTGATCTCCCAGGTCCCACTTTCTGGCCCCACTTAACCCTAATGCACTATGCAGAGTTGGCCAGGGTTCTGGTGATGGTCTATGCATAGACCAATCTATGCAACTCTCACCCTGGAGTTGACCTTGTCTCCTGAAGAAAAGGACAAAGAATTACAAGGATGCACCTTGAGACCATAATGTTAAGCGAAATAAATCAGACACATAAGCTTAAATATTAATGGTTTCTCTTACATGAGAAACTCAAAGTGTAAACAGCAAAATAAAAGATAGATAAGAAACAAGGAGATAGGCCGGAGATTTAGCTCAGTGGTGCCACACCTGCCTTGCAAGTGCAAGGTCCTGAGTTTGATCCTCCGTACCGAAAAAAATAAAAGAAAAAAGGAGATAGATCTTTTGCAAAAGGGAAGGGGACCAAGATGGAGGGAGAGGAAGGGGAAGGGATTAAAAAATATAATTTAAAATATGTACGTGTACAAACTTCTCATGAAGAATGTAACCATTGTGTTCTATACACATACTAATAAAATTTTTAAAAAATAATATCTAAGTGTTTAGATATATTGTATCCTGTGTTGAGTGTTTTTTTTCCTTAATGCCTTTCATTTCTGAACACATAGCTTAGGCATTTTATATTTTGGTTGCTATTTTGCTAAAATAAGTGTTACTTTGTGTTAAGCCTGACATCCCCACCCCCCCATGTCTTAATTAAAGAGAAATGAAGTTTAAAGCATACTTGTAAGGCAGAGCCTATATTTTGGGGTGTTCTTCACTTCACATTAACTACAGCCAGGCACTGGGAATCTGGACAATGGCCACTGAATGCGGGTAACTGGGCCATAGCCACGTGAACTCCTTGGTTCCTGTTAGCTGATGAAGACTCTCTTGATAGGGTCTGGACCATGTTTGAGTAATCCTTTAAGACAAAATTTGCATTTGTTCCTTCCCCAGAGCAAACTCTGGGAATCGAGTACATGTGGTTAATTCTGTGTGGAGCACTGGCTCACATTATTCGCCTCTGTTACTTTGTGATCCATCTCACAGATCTTAATAACAAATGTGTATGTAAATGTTTTTCACATTGAAATTATATAGATATTTGATAATAATAATAATATTTAAGTCCATGGGCTTTCCAAATGCCTTTGAACCTAAATATTTCTTGTACTCTGGCCTCCTCAAATTAGCTGAATATTCTAATATTATACATAAGGACTTGTGGAAAGTTAACACAGGAATTTATCAGTGTGCATTATTGTAGATTGTTTATTGTTAGGAATGAGATACTGGGAAAGGGGAAGTAAGGTTAGATGTGGACCCTCATGCCTGTGGTTTTTGACCTCACTGCAGAATCACCATCCCAGGCTTTTGCTTGCTCACATTTCTGGGGGAGAACTGCTGGGCTCTGGGCTAAGTTGAAGCAAATACGTGGAGAATTTCCCATGATACTACCTGGGAATGGAGGAATGGGTTCCTTGTGTGGACACCTAAAGACATAACTAATTAGGCTCCAAAGAGTTTCTTTATGTTGTTTTGGGAGAACACGTCAAATAGGTTACTGAGCACAATTTCACTCTTTCTTAAAGACTCGGGGGTCACAAAAGAAGGAAAAGCCCTACACCAATGCTCCAGTGCGGTTTTGCTTGAAATTCTTTTTAGAATCGAATGAGGTGGGCTGGACTTTTTTATCCTTCTTCAAAAGGAAACCAAGAGCAATTTAACATTCCATTCTTGTGCCTTTCTTTAATTTTCCTTTCTGCTGCACTGGCACTCTAGTCCATTCTCTGCTCTGCTCAAAGCTGCCTACCCCTTGATGGCCCACCCCAGCCCCCAGGTGGGCATACTTCTTTACTGCTCCTTCTCTCCATTAACCCTTTCCAATAAACAATCAGTTTCTCATGTGGGAAAGATGGCGGAAAGGAATGGTGAATTTTATTTATTTATTTTTTTTTTTGGTGCCAGGGATCGAACTCAGGTCCTTGTGCTCACACAGCAGGTGGCGAAACCACTGAGCTAAATCCCCGGCCCAAGGAATGGTGAATTCTGAAATCTCTTTGTTGTGGGGATTGAAGTGGCAGTCATTCAGCATCAGTGTCAAAACGTATATTACTAAATGACATTTGAAAATAGATATCTGTTTTAAACACGTCTCCAGAGGCAATTTATTAATGGACTGAAGACAAAGCTGCAGTAGATACTGAAGATAATCTGTCTAGCTCCCTTATATCCAGCTGAGAAAACTGAGTGCAGCTACAAATTAGCAGAGCAGGATTTGCACTCCCTCTCAAATTGTGGAGAATTTTAGTTGATGTGTTTTTGTTTTATGAAAGCTTCTCTGAAGGAAAGTTCTGTGTCTTAGACATCTTTGCGTCTTCTGAGGCCTTACACAGTGGTAACATAAAGCAGGGCATAAAAGAATGTTTATTAGAAGTGTTAATGGAGTGTAGATTTTTACCTTATGGAAGATGGGACTAAATCCTGAGATGCGTCAATGGTATGTGTACTTGCCGAACATTTTTCATCGTTGGGATCTTGCACCTGTACATGATGCATCTTGGTTCTTATTTTTTTCCCATTCCCCTGCCTTCCCTTCACCCCCTCCACCCCTCCCTATTTACAAAGACATTGTTTCCATTTTTTCCTATTCTCATGGTTTTTTTCTTTTCCCTTCTTTCCTTTCCCCTACCCCTCCCACTTCCCCTACACCTTTAGACATTTTCTTCCTATTTCAATTATCAATTATACATTTTGATCCTTATTCACACTTAGTTTTTCACCAGAGGAACTGTTTGGTATTTACACATTTGTCCTATTTATTTCACTTAAGAGTATGGCCTCAATGTGCATCCATTTAGCTATAAATGTCTCTAGTTTCTCATTGTTTATGGCCAAGTAGTACTCCATTTTATAAAAAAAAAACACATTTTCTTTATCCAATCTCCAGTTGATGGGCAATTGGGCTGTTTCCAAGTTTTAGCTATTACAAACTGTGCCACTATAAACATGGGTGTGCATATATTGCTGTGGTATGATGCTTTTAATTCTTTGGGGAAGATACTCAGCAGAGGAATAGCTGGGTCAAATGGGACCTCTAATCCTAGTTTTCTGAGGTATCTCCATATTTATTGCCCAGTGGTTACACCAGTCTGCACTCCCATCAATAATGGAGGAGGGTTCCTTTGTCCCCACATCCCCGCCAGCATTTGTTGTTGGTTGATTTTTTGATAGCAGCCATTCTTTCCAGGGTGACGTGGAATCTCAGTGTTGTTCTCATCTGCATCTCTTGAATGATAAACCTTTTGCTTATATGTGAAAGAAATTGCTATTATGGCCCCTTGTCATCTTGAAACCTGTTTTCCCTTGAACTAGCTCATTCTTAAATATTAGAACCCTTGCTATAAACAGCATCTTGTAAGAGTCTATGAAGGATATGAAGTATTAGCCATCCTCCCTTCCATCCCAAAGTGTTTTTTTTATCTATTTTGGAAGATAAACTCTTGATGCCAGTTACTGTAATACATGAGTGCCTGTAGAAAGACTCATAAATGTTTTGACAGTGGAAGATGAAGAGATCATAGTGCAGTTGGGTAGTTAGGGAATGCTTCACGGAACTAGTAGTAACTTATTGAACACTTATGAGTCAGACAGCATACTAGGAATTTGTTTTCATCTCTGTTCACTTTTGCTATATTCCTCCAAGGTAGGAGATTGTTTCTTTAGTTACATTAGAGAGGTTTAAAATATTTCTTTTCTAAAGAGCCCCTAAGTGTCAGGGTTGGGATTTGAACCCTGATGTCTGAGACTCTAAGGCCTATTGTTGCTTCCACTCTGCCTTGCTTACTCTGCATCACCTGAGTTAATTAGCTGATCATGTGAGGTCACAGAACTCCAAAGCACTGTTCACAGAAGCGTGTGATACTGTGGAAAATCCCGTGATGTGTACTTGGAGGATTTTCTAGATTCAAACTATGACCATGGGTAAGTTCTTCATCTCTTAATTCCTCCTTTGTCAAATGAAATAACATTTTGTCCCATGACATTTTGTATGGTGAAAAGAGATGACCTGAAAAGCACTGTAAATTCTACCGTACTGTAAAACTTTTAGACCTCTATAAGCACAATTTGAGGCCCTAATGTATGTCCTTGGCACCTAGCGCTGTCTAGCCTTTCTCCCAGGGCCCTTGATAAACTATCCAGGTTACCCCATGGCAGTTTCTAACAATCTAACAGGATCTAGAGATTTAAAAACATACTTTTACAACACTATGGCTGGTGGTAGTGTTTAAAGAATCATTTTTTAGAATATGTATATAGGAAATAAATAGAAAATTATCAAAACTGCATTTCAAATATACATTTTACTATCTGGGAATGATGTATCCAAAACAAACAAAACAATATTTTTAACTCTGTCAACTCAGGAAGCTGGCTTTGGAACATCCTTGGAATCTTTGCTCCTTTAGTGTGTTCCTGTCCAGTGAAAAGTGTGTGTATAAACAAGTGGCAGTGATATAAGCTGAGAGATGGGATTTTTACTCTGGCAAAGAGACGTGATAACTTAATGGTATTATTGGATTCTCTATTTCCTCTTCATCTTTATACTCTTGATGTCTTTTAGCTTTCCCTAAATTTTGTAAGGTGTCTTCTGGACTCACCTAAGTGTGCCTTAATAGACTGAAAGATGGACTTCTTGAAGCGGGGAGAGAGTTGACAGTGAAAGGATATGTGCCTGTTTTTCTTTCCCCAAAGAATACAGGAAATGAGAGGGAAGGAAATAGTGCCAGGAATATGAGGCAGAATATAAACACTTGAGCTCGGAGTTTTGTTGACACCAGGATCATGAGGACTAAAGGTTGCTATGGGTTGACATGTAGATTTAAAGAGGAAAAGCAGGGGTCGGAGTTGTCTTAGAGCAGTGATGGCAGACCTTTTAGAGTTTTTAATGATGACAAACAGCTAGCTGCAGCACTTGTGCCATAAGTTGGCCACCACTGTTAGGGGAACTTATATATTGTAGTCAGAGCATTTCAAAGATTTTGTAGTAGTTTGTAGGAACTTAATTCCAAAGCTTGGGGCCTGTTCCTAAATAATTGCTTTATTTCATGCAAAGACAGTAAGCTGCAATAGCCATTGATTAACTGACTCCAGACATGGGGGATATATTAAGGTGGTTTAGGAATAGTATTTTCTTTAAAAGAATTGGCAGTTGACTTGGAAGACAGAATTTAGGAGGAAAACATTTAAGGTGTCTCCTGAGCTGTCCCCAGCCCTTCTCCCCAGGTCGGTGTACTGTGTCGCCCCCTTTACGTCTGGAACCCATGCAGTAGCCCAAGGAACACTCCTGCCTAAACCAAAGGGTGTTTGTGTCACATTTCTTCAAAAATTCTGAAACACCAACCCTCAAGGCAGCTATATATTTATCCATGAATCACATTTAAAAAAAAAAAACCAAACTTTTGTTTCTGTCCCTCTGTCTACACTTTAAAGTTTAAGCAATAAAAATTTATCAGGCAATGTATTCATAGTTCAAAATTCAAGATATGAAAATAAATGTGGTGGTTGTTTTTACCTTTGATCCCATTTAGGCACTTCTACTGCCTTAACAGTATTACTTGTTTCTTGTAGATATTTTATGAGATATTCTATCTTTGTTTGTATGCCCTTTTAGAAAATTTCTTCCTTTATTTTTGTCTGTCTTTTCTTCTACATAAGGCAGTATGCTAATCACTTTGTTCTGCACTTTCTTTTTTCTCACTCTCTTGAAGACTGTTTCCCTTTGTTGTTTAAAGAATTCTCTCTCTTTTAACGGCTATATGGTGGTGGTTCTCAGATTTTGGTGTCACCTGGAGAACTAACTAGTAAAGCATATCCAGAGACCTGGGCTCCTGGAGGTAAGGAGGGGCCTAGCCCTTTGTTTTGACTATATTTTGCTGGTGATTCTGATAAAGACCTGAATTTGAGAGCTACTGCTGAGTAATCAGTGGAGTATCCACCCCAGGAGCAGTTGTGGGGAGTGACTTCTGTGTTCCTCAGGAGACTGTGTTCTGAGCAGCTGAATGAGTCACCTTCCATTATTGGGCAGTTTCTGCAGTTGTTTGCAGCTACCTTTGCCCTCTGAGGATGTCTTTTATGTTCACAGCACACAAGCCTTCATCTGAGGTTCTACTTCTTTCCATCTCTGCACTTGTTTTGCATTTTGTGTTTCTAGTCTTCCTTTCTGAACGATGCCTGAGAGCTGCTGCTTTCCTTCCTCTGCTGCCCAATCTAACATTCTCCAAACCTTTACTACCAGGGCAATGTGTGAAGGGAATTGTGGGAATCCTCAGAATGGATTCTTTTGTGTGGCTGTAAGTAAAAAGCAGGGGAAGAAATGCTCATTTAGAAATGTAGCTTGAGAAATATGCTTACATACACACATCAAGAGATTTACTGAAACCGAGTGCTTTGTCTGTGTAACTATTCCAGGATGACAACCCAGGTATCATTACACGCCAGGCTGGTATTCCTCAGACTTCTTCCTCCAGTTCCAGGAAGCTCCCACCCTTGGGTGGTCACTGGATATACCTCTGAGTGGTGAGGAGTGTGGGACAGGCCTCCTGCAGGATGTGCAGGGAGGACTGCTTTTCAGTTATCATCTAGTTTTAGTCTTGAACGGGATCTTGGAAGCCATCTTGGTCTTTGAAGTTTATTTATTTTTTTAAAAGTTAAATCTGTTGAAGGAATCTTTTTTTCTAGTATCCGATAGGTGGCAGGTATTTAAAGTTCTAAAGAGGCAAAAGATGAAAATTGCAGAGCATGAATGGGGGCTTTCTATCCCCTCGGGATTTCACAGTGGGCTATTTATGGGCTTTTGGCACGTTTGTTTTCAGTGGATCCTTCAGGATACCTGAGGACAATTACTGTTTCTAGTGTAGGTTCCTTCAATACTATGGAAGAGAATGAAGGTTCAGTCAGTTTCATCTGAGGCAGGACTCGTCCTTCTGAACTTCCTTCTCCGATTTTGGGCAGTGGTATTTTCTTTGTTCTTATTTTCACCTTTTCCAATTGAAAGCAAGTACCAGATAGAGAAAACAGAATGAAGAAAGAAGACAGCTTCTGTCTAGCTTGATGAACTTTGTTTTACCTTGCATGATGGTCCATGTTGAAGTGCTTTTCAAGGGTAGATGGATGGGATGGATGAACTTTAGATTCACTCTTCCTCACTGATATTTTTGACTCATGGGAAGAAAATAGATCCTGGATGAATTCTGACTTCATCATAGGCTGGTTTTGGAGAATCATCTTCTAGGCTTATCAAGAAATAAGAACTTTGGGGCTGGGGATGTAGCTCAGTGGCACCACGCCTGCCTGGCAAGCATAAGGTCCTGAGTTTGATCCTGCTTCTGCAAAAAAAAAAAAAAAAGAGAATTTGGGTCTGTATAAATCAGTAGAAAATATTTCCCCCTCCAATTGATCTAAGAAGGCTTTCAAAAACATCTCAGCCATTGCAGCTGTATGTAACCAGGGTGCTGTGAGAAAGAGGTGTGAAATGAAGGAAAGCAGTGTGAAATGATTGCAAGAGATTAAAAAATGTTTACCTATATGATTTACCTGCCTTTTAAGTTCAACTGAGGTTCTTAAAGTGGACAAGTTTCACACTCTCACTTAATCACCTGTAAATGTTGGAGCTCCATCCAGTGTCTCTTCCTTTTACCATTTGTAGCAACCACTGTCATCTATTCTTGGACCAATTGAATAGGCAACCCTAGTCCTCAGAAGAGAGATGGTAGAGAATAAGAGAGGAGTGTGGCAGAGATAAGTCCTTTAATGGGCATGGTGAAATGAGTGTTAGTGCTCATTTTCTTCCCTGGTTTATTGGAGACTGCTGTTGCCCAACCTTAGAGTTAATGCCATTATCATTAGCATTTTTAGTTGACATCAGACCATTGTTATGTGAGTTATATCATAGTACGTGACACATCTATTATGTAATTTTATATTTTTTTACAACTGCAGAAGGATGGAAGTTTCTATTCTATTTTACATAAATGAAAACTGATACCCAGAGAGGTTTAGTAACTTGAGTAAGGTCACACAGCTAGGAAGTAACTGAAGCAGAATCTGAGCCCCTGATGTAAAACGCTATTTTTCTCCCCCAGACATGTTCTGCTATTTTGTTTTTAAATTACTGGAGAATCTATGAAGGACCACGGTGATCACTCTTGCAAAACAAAGATTAGATGATGGTTTGGGGGATAATGCTTGCATTCTGTCCTTGATTTTTGTTCTTAAAAGTAGAAAGGAGGAAGTGGCACAGTTGGGAAAGGAAAAGAGAACAGGAAATGTGGTATATTTTGCCAGTGCCCATTGTGGAGGAGCAGAAGCCTCTTTAAATAAAGAATTCTGCAAATTATTATTGCCAGGAAAGGGGAACCGCAGGTGCAGAAATTAGAAGTGTTCTTTTCTGAAAAAGTTCAGGCACAGATTTGATTGTGGACCATGGCTAGGTTAATACTGAGCCTGCTGAATGATTAGAGTGATTCATAGTTCATGCAGCGTGTGCTTGGAAGTCCAGCGTTACTACAAATAATAGAGGGGAGGTGGTTTTCCCCTGCTGCTTTGAAACTTGTGAAATGTCACATTATCACTTCCTGTCATGGTGACAAATGAGCTTTTGCACTGATCTCAGTATCCAGCTAAATGCTTTCAAATGGATGTTGTCTCATTGATTTTTGCTACAAATGCCTTTAAAGCACCATTCTGCCTACCTCGTTATCAAAGAATAACAACAATTATGATAATTTAACTCCAGGGGGTATAAAGCACTATGCGAAGTATTGTGCCATTATTTAAATGTTTGGGGCCAGTGTCAGAAAGGAGGTTGCTTGGTGGGCCTTTATAGGTGGCAGGGAGGAGGGGGCTTGGCATCTGTTTTTCCACTGAATCTGGTTTTGAGTACGGTTTCGTGATGACTGGGCTGCTCATTGTAGAGTCCTAAGCACTCAGGGTACATATTGTGCTTGAATGGAGGGGAATGTCTCTCCCTGTAGCTAAGTCTTGGAAATGAGGGAAAGGGATTGGAGGGTTGGAGCCTATAGCTTGAGTTTTATTAAATAGTTTTAGGATTAAGACTTTTTTCAGGATTGTTTTTGTGCATTCCATTTAGGATTCCATGCAGTTAATGACTACTATGAACCAGTATAGGGTTTCAATTTTTTAAAGTGCCATGACATATGTCATTTCACTTGATTCTCACAAAAATCTGTGAATAGGCAGAACAAGGTTCTTGTCCAACAGTTGTAGAGTTGCAGGTTGGAGAAAGAGGCCTGTCCATACTCTGCAGCTGGAACATGATAGGTATTTTGCCAGCATTCTTCTTCCCATGTAACTGCTTTGCTTGGGATCCATGACTCTTAGAGTTGCAAGGCATCAGAGAAAAGGCTGCAGAGTCATCAGAAGGAGGTGGCTCCTGCAGGGGAGTTCAGTTAGGGCTCTAAAGACCAAAAGGAACTGGCTTCAGCCCTCATAGAGGCAGTTCATTGAGGATTCTTGAAATGTTTTCAGTTGGCAAAGCACATCACAGTAACTTGGTAAAGCTAGTCTTGTAAAATTGAACAGACAGAAACGGCCAGGGAAGGAGTGGTGGCATCCTTTTAGATGATTTTGTTGGTTCATCTGTACCACTCCTAACTGGTTCAGTATTTTCACTAGTATTCTTAGAATTCAGGTCTGCAGCGGAGTGGGTGGAGAACCCTTCCATAGTGTTCATGACTAAACAGTAAATTCACTGAGTGTGCATCAGTGCCCAGCAGTTCAGCTCAGGAAGACACTCATGGTTCTCTTTTTTTTTTCCCCCGCAAAGGAGCTTTGCCAGTGGCCAGGAAGACCTTCCATAAAGCCACAATAGTGCTAGGTGTAGTGACATATGCCTGTAACATTAGCACTCAGGAGACTGAGGCAGGAGGATTGTGAGTTTGAGGCTAGCGTGGGCTATATAATAGTTCAAGGCCAGTCTGAGCTACATTCCAAGGCCCTCTCTCAAAAAGCCAAAGGGAGTGGGGGAAGAAGCCTAGGCTACACAGAACCACAAAAATAAACTATGTACACTTTTCAGAGTACATTCATCACATCCACAGGGCAGATGGGAAGTTCCCCTCATCTAGGAAGACTGAAGTCCCAAGTTCCTTCTGCAGAATAATCGCTAGAACTTTTTACTTTGTTGAACAAATTCTGGAATGTCACAAGAGGCTTTTTTTCTTTTGATGTGGCTGATGTATTTTTAATTGTACCACCAGTATTAACCAACGTTTCTTAATCAGATCACTAGGTAGCTGACAGCTGATTCCAGTGGAGCCTCTTGGCAACCTCCTAAGTGCTCAGCCTTGCTGTGGTTGCATTGATGTTTCTGTTTTTGAGCTAATTTAGCATGGATTGTGCTGGACATGCTGAGTGCTCAGGTGGGGTAGAGAGCTCTGTCCTGCACATCTCTTGGGATTATGGGGCGTTGGGTGGTGGTGAAGGGAGAGTGGGGGAGAGTTAGTGAAAAAAGTCAGTTTGATTTGACTGCTTTTCTGCCTACAGAAGCATATCATGTTCATTTTAGAAAAGTTAGATGGTCAACAGAGCCTCTCTTTGGACCTTTCTTATTGAAAGGGGCTCCTGTGCCATTATCCCCAACATTTACTTTAGCAAAGAGAGGCAGAGAACCTGTGAACTTGGGCACTCTTTAAAGGGCCCATGTTTGGGAGTCTGACACTTGCCTGGGTTGAAATTCTAGATGTGCTATTCATTAGAGACCTTGGGCAACTTAGTTCATCTCTTTGTTTCAGTTTCCTCATCTGCAAAATGGAGATGATATCTTATAGGGTGTGAGAATTAAAGGAGTTAATACTGTACATGAAAGGCAATCAGAAATGGGGCCTACCATGTGACAGGTCTCTAAGCGCAGCTGTTCTTATCACATCTCTGATACTGACCTGCTCTGGAACATTTGCTTGCATTCCCTATGGTAGAAGTAGGAAAAGCTGTATCAGCTTTTTGTGACAAAATACTTGAGAAATGCAGCTTAAAGAGGAAACATTTATTTTGGCCCATGGTTTCACTGATTTAGTCTATGGTTGGCCAGCTCCATTGCTTTTATAGGCCTATGCTGAGCCAGAAACATCATGGCATCAGGGCAGTGGAAAGCTGCTTACCTCAAGGCAGTTAGGAATCAGAGAGGGTAAGAGAGCCACACAGAGAAGAGATGGGGGCAAAATACACTTTTCAAAGGCACACCTCTAGTGACCTAACTCCAACTGGGCTCCATATCCTAATAGCCCATTCTACTATAAGTTTATGAATAGATCAGTCCATTGAAGAGGTTAATGCCCTTGCAATACAATCACCTCTCTAGGGTCCATCTCTGATCAAGCCCTCAGTATACATCACACATAAACCACAACACAGGAGCTCTAATTATTCACATTTTCTGTTTTATCTAAGCTATCTCCTGTTTTCCTATTCAGACATGGAACATCTTTAGTGCCTTAGTTACTATGACCATTTATGACAGAATTAAGAGGGGCTAGAATCTTGTCTGTTAGAGCTTCCTTGGGATGCCTAAAGTTTGTGGTAGGTAAATGTGCTATTATGGATTATCACTGTGGGGTTTCACCCACCAGTTCCAGAAATTGTCAGACTGGGAGGTCCTTGCCTTCTCCAGAGTCCTGCTCTGACTCAGCCTCCCTTCTCATCCACTGACCCCCATTCATCATTCCCACCTCCACCTCTGTGGGGCAAGGCTTGGGTGTTTTCTCTCACCTTACCCAGGCCACCCCATCATATTCCATCTGTGCAAACTGCATGTTAGTGTGGAAGGCAAAAGCATCCAGTAGTGATTCATTGCCAGGATTTAGCAGATTGTTGTTTGTGACTTTAATGAGGCTCAGGAGTGTTTTTATGGATGTGATCCTCTGCAGGTCTCATCCACAAAATGCCTGTTTTTCTAGAGGGTTACAAGATGTTTGAGTGATTGGAAGCTTCATACCAGGGTGATTTCTGCTGATGCCCATTTTTTCTCAGCCCCTTCCTCCTCGAATGTTCTTTCACATTTTATCCTACAGCCCTTCTATGAGGTAAATAGCATGGCACTCTATTTCTTGGAAAGGGAGATGGAATCCCAGAGGGATAAAGTGACCAACTTGGGAAGTGTAAAGGATCTTAGATTATTCGGTGCAGATAGCTGCCCCCCCCCAACTCTGGGGTGTTTGGCCTTTGTGTTTGTATCTGGGCAGGGTGTGGAACTGCTCCCCAAGCTATTGATTAGGTCAAAGGGAGTGTGAGCATCTGTTCTCAAAGGCAAGAGTCTCCTGCCACCTAGCCTCACATGGCTCCTGGCTAGACAGATGCAATGGCCACCCAGTGACCTCCTGGGCTCCAGCTTTTTCTACTCTCATGCATGGAGGATTGCTTGCCCTAAAATTCTTTGTGTGATTCACAAGATCACAGGCATCCTGTCAGTCTGCCTGGATGGAGAGTCACCTTTGGAATCAATCAGTTGTCCTCAAATACCCTGTTCTGCCTCACTGTCCTCATTGCTATTTGTCCCCTCTTCCATTCAAAGCCATTTATTTTCTTGTGGCTTCCACCTCATTCAGTTGCTCTCATCTTCTTTCACCTTCATATGTGGTTTCTTATACTTCTAGGAACTTTCTTCCCCTTTCCCGTCTACCAAGCTCATACTGGTGTATTAGTTAGGGTTCATCCAGAGAAAGGGAACCTACCTTAAATGTGCTCAGAACATTTATATTAGTCTACAATTGGACAAAATCATCTAACAAACGTATTTCATAATAAAGTGTTGAATATTTCATGTAACTTATTAAATACTGTACTGACAGATGCAAACAGAATATTGTATGGGGGAATGCTCTCATGAAGTCAAAGTCATCAATTTAAACCATCTTACATTAGAAACCATCTGTATAGATGTGTATGTGTACATAGATACATAAAATATAGAATCAGCTTACATGATTATAGAGGCTCATGGGTCCCAAGATGTACAGTCAGCAAGCTGGAGTCCTAGGAGAGCTGTTGATGGCATTCCAGTCTGAATCTGAAGACCTCAGAACCAGGACAACTAGTGGGATGTATTCCAAAAGCCAGCAGACCCAAATCCCAGGGAGAGCCAATGTTTCTGTTTGAGTCTGAAGGCAGGAAAAAGCCCATATCCCAGCTCAGTCAGGTAGGCTGAGTTCTCTCTTACTCAGTCTTCTTGTTCTATTCAGGTCTTCAACTGATTGGATGAGGCCCAGCCACATTAGGGGTGGAAATATGCTGTGCTCAGTTCACCAATTCAGATATTAATCTCATCCAGAAACTTTGCTGGACACACCCAGAATGTTTGGCCAAGTCTCTGGTCATCTTGGCTGGCTGGAGTTGAGGCATGAAATCTCAACAATAACAGGAGGCACCCTTTAAAGCCTTACTGCTTGCTTCAGAGTTTTCCTTGATTGCACCAATTCACACTTGAGTCAGCTTAGCTGGGTTCCTCTTACTCTTGTTGACTCCACAAGAGCCCAACTTTAGTGGTGTGGTACCTGTCCCTCCAGTGTTTAGTTACTTTCTCTGAGTACTACTTGCCTCCCCTACCAGGTTTGAATGGCAGATACCATGAGTTTTACCACTCTTGCCTTCCCTATGGTATAATGGCTGGGTCTGTAGTAGGCAGTAAATAAAATGAGGGCTCTTACTCCAGGTTCCCAATGGATAAAGTGAAGGCTGCTGAATTTAGCTGCTGGGGTTATAGACTAAGGTGATGGGCTTAAAGAACCTGAGGTCTTGCTTCCTATAGCCTTGATATCTTGATTCCTGTAGCCACCAAAAAATGTGGTAGTTATTATGTGGTATGTTTTAGGTGTCCAAATGTTAGATGCTTGAAATTTTCATCAAATACCTCTCGATTATTGTAGGTCCCCAGATATGATGGGGAAAGCAATTGTCTTCTCTGCCTCAAACTCCTATGTTAGAGATAGTTGGTCCTTCCCCACCTGCATTTTAGGTCTCATGAGGATGGAATAAGATAATTGTGATGATAACAGATAACTTTATATGGTACGAACTAGTCTAAAAAACATTTTTCATGTCATGTCACTTAATTTTATAGCGCTCTGAAGTATATTTTCCCATTTTGCAGATGAGGTTCAGAGAAATTGAGTAACTTGCTCAAGGTTACAAAGCCACAGAATAGTAGGGCTGGGATTCAAACCCAGGAAGTTTGAGCCATTCTATAGTACAGTCATCACTACCATAGTGTGCTGAAAGGTGGTGTGAAAATGTGTTGGCAGCTGGGGCAGTTGTGTTATTGTGCAGAGACCAGTTTGAACAGGTCCTGGAGATGATTCATGCATGACTCCTGTCCACTGGGGAGTCTGCTGAGCTATGTATGAACTGAGAGCAGGAACATGTGATCTCTTGACTCATCATGGCCTTTGCTCATCAGAGGAACAGTTGGATTTGGTGCAGACAACAGGATTCTTTCCCTCCCGGCATCCTTGTGCTGATCGTCTGTCCTTATCTCTGCTTCTCACTTTTGTGGCCTGTGGCTCAGTGGTGATTAAATGATGGTTGATGTGGGTTGCTTTAGTGGAGCGCAGGCCCTTTCAGGACACAGTAGAGGCTGTTTTGTTTACTGCTGTGTCCCTGGTGTCCAGGCTGCTGTCTGGACTGGCTAAAGAGCCCGGATCTGGAAAAAGAACATTATGATGAGAGCCTGTCTCAGAGGGTTTTTAATTTTAGTATGGTAAAATATAAAACTTCCTGTTTTGAATTTTTTTTTTTGGTACCAGGGATTGAACTTGGGACCTTGCACTTTTGAGGCAGGTGCTGGAACCACTGAGCTAAATCCCCAGCCCTAAAACTTCCTATTTTAATCTTTATGCAGTTTTAATTGTGAAAGATATACAATAAAATTTACAATCTTAAGCATGAATTAACCATTTTAAGTGAACATTTCAGTGGCATTAAATCCATTCATTTTGTTGTGTCACCATTCACCTCCACAGTGTCTTCATCACCCCAAATTGAAACTCTACCCATGAAACACTTCTCATCCCTTCCTTTCCCAACCCCTGACAATCACCATGCTATTTTCTGTCTCTATGAAGTTGCCTATTCTAGGTTGCTTGAAGAAGTGAAACCACAGAGTAGTGGTACCTCAGTTAACAAATGCTTTTGTTTGTGAATTTGGTTTACAAACAGAAGCATTTGGCAAAATTTTGTTTTTGATTGTGAACTCTGCATTGGGGGATGAACATGATTGTGGCCATCTTTCCTGCATGAACATGAACATGGCTGTCATTTCCAGGATCATGGAACAAATTAAGTTCATGAACCAAGGTACACTGTACTTGTCCCTATGTCTAGCTTATCTCAGATAGCATGAAATTCTCAATGTTTATCCATTTGTTAGCATGTGTCAGAATTCCCTTCCTTTTTAAGACTGAATAATATTCCATTGTACAGATGGATCATATATATCCATTCGTCTGTCAATGGGACATTTGGACTGTTTCTACCTTTTGGCTGTTGGGAATTATTGCTGCTTTGAACATCGGTGTACATTATCTATTTGAATCTCTGCTTACAGTTCCTTGTGGCATATACCTAGAAATAGAATTGCTGATCATCAAGGTGTTATTTTGAAAATTAAATGACCTAGTATTTTAAAAGCTCTTTTGACAGTTCCTAGTACCTCGTAAGTGCTAGATATAAGTATTTCCTAAACAAAAGTAAAACTCTAGGTATCTCCACTTGACCCATCCCTTAAAATCCAGGGTTTCTGTCCATTTAATATTTAGGGAGGTATACAGCACAGTACCATTTGAGAAGCGAAGCTGTAAAGGTGGCTTTGTGCTCCTCCTAAGCCGCCCATGTGGCTGGGAGTCACTGGTACTTGTACCAGGTCTGCATTGCCACAGACAGTTCAGTAGGGTTACCACCTGAGACAGACACTCCCCTTCCCCCACCCAGCCTAGAGATGTTTGAGCAGCCAGGCAATAGGGTTGGGTAAGGAGTCCAGTGAGTTTGCTTCGGCTGCTCCCCTCTGGTCCTTAATTTTGGGGTTGGTTTCCATCCCTTCGTTGGTGTTTGCAGCTCTCATAGCTTTACTTCTGGTCTCTACCAGGCAGGCAAAATTAAAGTAGGATTATCAAGTTCTTTATTTTTTTTTCTTGAAGACTACATTTTTAAAGAATTTGTTTTTGACACACAGTTATACATATTTCATGGTACAGGTTTTGTTTTTGTTGTTTGGAGACAGGGCCTCACTGTATAGCCCAGTCTGGTCTTGAACTTGCCATCCTTTTGAGTGCTTGGATTGCATCCGGCTCCAGTATAGTGTTTTGATGATGTATATATTGTGTGATAATTTACTCAGGGTTTTTAGCGTATCTGTCACCTCATACATTTATCATTTCTTGGTAGTGAGAATGTTCAACAACCTTTTATAGCTATTTTGAAATTTACAATATTTGTTACGTGTAGCTACCTTAACGTGCTGTAGAACACCAGAACTTAGTCCTCCAATCTAATTGTAGCTTCATATGTATTGACCAAGCTCTCCATTTTCTCTTCCCTTCCCCCGCCTCTGGAAGCTACTGTTCTCTCTCACTGAGATCCTGCATGTGGTACTTGTCTCTGTCTCTGGCCTGTTTCACTTAACATAATGTCTTCCAGCTTTGTCTATGCTGCTGCAGATGATAGGATTGTTTGGATAACACATTGCATGTTGTGTGTGTCACATTTTCTTATATTTGTCATTAATATACACTTATGTTGATACCATATCTTGGCTCTTGTGAGTACTGCTGCAATAAACTTTGGCGAGTTTATTAAGATGGACACATTAACATTCTTGAAATATTTTTAATTAAAGTTTATCAGGAAACATAGCATGTAATATTCAGAATAATCAAGTAGCAGGAGAGATTTGCTAAAAGCAAGCAGTCTTGTGGGAGTTAATAATGGTAAAGACCCTTGGAAAGTTTGACACTTACCTCATAGGTTTACATATATTCTAGCTTAAGAATTTTCTTTTCTTCTGGTTCCAAAGTATTTTCTGGTCTCATGGTGTCCCTGTTCTTTGAAAGTTTTTTTCTCTTTAATGTTCACTTAAAAACAGAGTTGAGGTAGAAAAACATTCACACTTTCCTTATAAATCTTTTCTTAAAAACAGCAGAAAGAGCCAGGGTGATGGCTTTGATAATGGAAATGCCAGTAGCCTGTGGCTGGAGGGAGGCTGATGGGACCATACACACAAGAAAAGATGTACCCATCTCCACTTTGGGAACGAGTGTCTATTCAACTAAGGAAGCCACATTTTGATGAAAATGTTTTAACAGTGTTGGAAAATGCTTAAAAAAAGAATCTCATGACTTTATAATAAAGTCTATAAAGCTTTGAGAATAAAAGTTTCAATCTCTAGAACCTCTCTAGACTATAAAAACCAGTGTGAAATATAGGCTGCTGCTGCTTCTGCCGCCGCCGCCGCCGCCACCGCCGCCACCGCCGCCGCCTCCGCCGCCTCCGCCGCCTCCTCCTCCTCCTCCTCCTCCTCCTCCTCCTCCTCCTCCTCCTCTTCTTCTTCTTCTGTTGTTTGTACCAGGGATCGAACTCAGGACCTTGCACTTACAAGGCATGAAGTGGCACCACTGAGCTAAATCCCCGGCCCTATAGGTTTCTCTTATATGAAAAACCCAAATTACAAAATAAAAGATAATAGGAAGTAGGGACATAGATCTTTCTCAAATGGGAAGGAAATCTAGAGATGGGAGGGGAGGGGAAAGGAATGAAAAAAAGAATTAAGATGTGTCATGTGTATGTACCACGCCACACAAGGACTGTAAACATGTATTGCAAACATGTACGCACACAGGTGCTTTTTTGATGTGTAGATTTGCTTGCCTGGATATTTCATATAAATGGACTCATAAAATACTTTTTGTGTCTATCTTCTTTCCCTTACCACATTTTTGAGGTTAATCTATTTGTAGTATATATGAGAAATTTATTTCTTGTTATGGCTAATCGTCCCCTGGGTGCATATATACTACATCTTGTCTATGTTCCTCAGCTGATAGATATTTAGATTGTTTCCACCTTCTACCTATTATGAATTAGTGCCCTTGTGAACATTCGTGGAAAAGTATTCAGATACCTGTTTTCAATTCTTTTGGGTATATGCTCATTTGTGGAACTGCTAGGTCATAGGGTTCTTTGTTCAACTCTTAAAAAAAAATTTTCACAGCAGCTGCATCAATTCATATTTGCATCAGCACTCAGTGTCTGAGGGTTCCAGTTTTTCCACATCCTTGCTGATCTTTTTGTTTTTATTTTTATTGTAGCTGTCCTAGAGGATGTAAAATGGTACGTCCTAGTGATTTTTTTATCTGCATTTTAGGGTTGTTTTTAATTAAGCAACATCAAGGAAGAGCCACATTTCTATTGAGACTTACAGCAGACTTCCTGGAAGGAGTGGCTTTTAAGGTGAATTTTGTGTGATGAGGAGAAAGATAGTTTGCCTGCTCTGTAACTGATATTCTGGTGCTTTTGCACCTTGCATTTAGTTCTCACACCTCCTTGCGTTTTACATTAGGAGAGAGCCAGAGAGACTAAATTATCTACTTGAAGTTACATAGGGAATAAGTAGTAGTGTTGGGGTTCAGTTCAGGGCTGCCTATTTGACTCCAAAGCTCTTGAACTTTCCCTGGGGAGTTGGGATTTTGGAAGTAGGAAAAAGAAACTAAAGGTGATGTGTCTTTCAAATATTTTAGTCAAAGGTGAAGACTAGAGATTTCAGGGGAAAAGGACTGTTAGTGGTGGTTGCATGGGGACTAGGGGTCTGTGGGTGTCTGCTGATATGTCCATGAGCCAGGACATCTCCGTGCCAGAGGCTGGAGCATTGAAGAGGAGAACTCCTAATCGTTAGGGGCCTGTGGAATCTCTTCTCCTGTTGACTTCTTGAAGAAGATGCTTTGTAATTACTTTGAACGATGAAAATGAAGAAGTACATAGGGAAAGCCCCAAATGTAATGAGTTGTGAAGAATAGCTTCTGTTAGGTTTTCAGTAAACGTTTGCTGGACTGAATTGAAAGCAAGTTCCTGGAAAAATAAATATCAGACTGAATCTTGTTTTAAATGCCCAGGAACTTGATATTTTAAAATGTCCTCTGGTAAATCTTGTTGCAACAGCCCTTTGTATCTTTTAGATAAACCTGATTTTCACACTTAGTTTGTTTCGAGTGGGTTGCACCAGTATTTAAGTTTTAAGTTCATTGATACTATAATCAAATTATCTTACTAGATAGAGATCAATTCATGTATTCTAACAGTATTTATTAAACCACTTTAGCAGTTGGGCACTGAGGATGAAGAAATAAGTGAGGCCTGGAGATTACAGTCCAGGAGAGGAGCAGGTATACAAACTAAAATAAAGACCCTCTAGGTACAGTGGGGTACACATTGGGGGCTCATGGTGGAAGCTGAAAGTGGTGAGGGGAGCTCAGAGAAAGGCTTCATGAAGGTACTTGGAAGAAAGGCAGGAGAGTAAAAGAATTCAGGACAGAAAAATCTCACAGAGGAGGAATCCAGACTAGCCTAGAGGAATTTGAAAAGCAAGGAGGAGAAGGGAAAGCATTTCAGGTATGGGGAGTGGTGTTTGCAAAGGCCCAGTGAAGAGAACATGCAACTAACTTGCCAGTAAGTTTCTGGATTTAATGACCTCTGGGGTTGGCATTGGGGGTGGGAAGTGGACAGAAGAGATCCTTAGCAACCCAGCAGAGGAAACTGGCAGAGAAGCTCCTGGAATATTTATAGGCTTTTAAACAGAATGTAGAGTAGTGTTCACCACCTACCAGCTGACCAGAGGTAGCAGTGCTTGTCACTACTCTTCTAAAGGTGGGGTAAACTCCCCTAGAGCAAAGGCAGCCCTTCACCCTGGCACAAGCACCTCCAGTCTCTAGCCATGCAGGGATTACCTCCTTTTTATGAATGAAGGAAATGGAGCTCTGATATGATGTGACCTAGGTAGGGTCAGCTGGCTGGACTAGATGCAGGAATGCTGGCAGACCGCTGCCTGGGACTCATCCTGCCCTGCTAACCTAGGTATAAGGGGAGAAGGACATTAGCAATGCTCCTTAGGACTGGCCTGTTGAGATCTCATGTGGGGTTCCGTGCATTCCAGCAACATAGACCTATTCTGCCCTGGGACTGGAGATGTCACCCTCCTGCCACCACCATCTTCCTTTGCTGCCTTGTGTGAGTCAGGGAAGGGCTTGAGAACAGATGCTGGAAGCCTATGACTCTGGAAGGCCAGTTTTGGGCAGACTTTGCCTCCAAACTCCACTTAAGTCTCTTCCACATTTAGAGGCAGGCAGAGTGTTCCTTTGAGGAGAACGCTGACTGTGGAAGTCATGAAGCTGACCATTTTCAGATCTTCTGCTCTGGCCCCCAAAAGAAATTAAAGTGAAAAGTACTGGTCTGGGTCTTATTCTTTCTTTCTGTATTATAAACGTTGAAGAAGATTGCTTAAATATTTAAGAAGTTTTAGACACATACAGCACTCTCCTTGTGGAGTACACCAGTGGTGGTGTTTAATACCTTATTTAATGACCCATGTGCTATAAGCTGAATATTTTAAAGAATAAGTTTTTGGCAAACCTAACATTCAATGTTGGAGCTATGCGAAGGCTGCCTCACAACCTCTCCCTAGTTATAGGCCTCTCTGGGGGAAGGGAATAGTTGACTATCTCATTTAAAATACTTTAACTATCACCAGTTAGCCAAAACAAATGAAATATTTTTTCTTTATTGGCCAATCTCCTTCAACTAATCTTTTTTGTTTTGGTCTGGAAATACTGGGAACTGAACTAGCACATGCTAGGCGAGCACTCTCCCACTGAGCTCCACATCAGTCCTTTTTAAAAAATTTACTTTGAGATAAGGTCTCACTGAGCTGCCCAGCCTGGCCTTGAACTCATACTCCTAACTCACTGAGCAGCTTCTTGAGTAGCTGTGATTTATAGGCCTGTGCCATGGCACTCAGCTTACCATTTTCTTTTAATATTTTCTGTGAAATCCTGGGAGAAGCACTTGAAAAGGAGCAGGAGTGTTAGGCAGGGATAGATTGCAGCACTGGTTAGCAAGCAACTTGGGTTGACTAGTAGTGGTGGGTTTTCCCTTTAACCCATCCTCCCATAGAGAGGAAAAGGGGCCCATTAAAATACTACTGCTGGAGATAGAATTCTTGCTTCCCCCTGGCTCTGGGATTCTGGGTAAGCCACTGCAACTCTTCTCTTCTTCAGAGACTGTCCTTTTCAGTGACTTTTGTTTTTCTGTGACTCTGTCATGCAAACTGGGTGGATCATTGAAGAGAAGACTTCCCAGCCCACAAGATTACCCTGTCTGCAGAGACAGCAGTCTCAAAATCCACAGACAAAAAAGTTTAGGGAGATGGAATGCAGCTGTTGGTGTAATGAGCATGGAGAGAAAATAGAATTTGTTGAGGGTTAAAAAATTAAGCTGAAATATGTGAAGCCTGTAGGGTCATTACTACTCAGCTGTCTGTGAAAAATTGTTAAAAATACACTGCCTAAGGAGTGTGTTGTTGGGCAGAGCATCTCCTGTTGGGTAGGACAGTGCCACTCAGAATGGGTACTTGGCAGCAGGACTAGCAGCACCTGAAGTTGGTGAGAATTGAGATTCCCAGGCACTCCTGAGGCCTGCTGAATCTAGCAAGTGGGGAGGAGCCCAGGAATCCATTTTAACAAATCTCCCAAGGGGGTTCTTAACACATGCTAAAGTTAGAGAACACTGTCCTAGAAGT
This sequence comes from Heterocephalus glaber, assembly GCF_053883595.1. Taxonomy (NCBI): domain Eukaryota; kingdom Metazoa; phylum Chordata; class Mammalia; order Rodentia; family Bathyergidae; genus Heterocephalus; species Heterocephalus glaber. Next base: position 31,669,661 of record NW_028258142.1, read on the forward strand.
CCAGAATTTGAGACTTCAGGCATCATTTGCATTTTGTAGAAAAAAATAAAAAATAAAATCAAGCCCAGAGAGGTTAAGTGGCTTCCCAGGAAAGCTGACAGTTGATATGGGCTTTTTCAGTAGGGTAGTTTCTTTTTCAGCTGTAGCTCAGGCTAGTAGTATTCCTCCTGTGGTTCATGACTAGCAAGATACAGCGCATCCAGGAACTTGTTAGAAATGCAGAATCATGAGTGTAGCCCCAGCCCTAGGATGCAGTTCCATGGGGTGTGGGGCCCAGCACTGTTTTGGCAAGCCCTCCTAGAGGTCTGCAACCCTTTGCATGCACTGGAATCCCAGCCTAGGTTCCTAGCTCTGAGGTAGGCTCTTTACCAGAAAGACCTTATTTTCAGTGATCTTTTGCCACAACTTTTTAAAAATTGGAGTTCATGGTAAGAATGTGCTCTCGGCATAGATTTATTTTCCTTTAGCAGCAGCCACAGGCCCAGTTGGTTCTAGCATGACTGATTGTCCCAGGTTGCCAGGACCAGGGCCTTTTAGGACTTAACCAGGAGTGTCCCAGGAAAACTGGAACCGTTGGTCATTCTAGCTGGCTCAGGGGTAAAACAAACAAACAAAAAGCGTATCCTATTGAGTTGCAGTGATTTGACAAACATTTTCTTGACTGCACTGAGCGGAGGAGGCCGAGGCAGTAATAAAAGGCCATTTTCATTAGGCCTGTGGTAATGTATGGCTGTCATGCACTCAAATCCATTATCCTTTCTTTCCCTTCCACGTGAAACCTGGCAGTGCAGGAGCAGTTTCTGAAGGAGACAGCGTGGCCCAGCATTCACTTTCACTTCTTTTGTGCAATAAGTGCTTACTGTACAGTCCTGGCTAGAGAGGCTCCCAGACCAGGCGTGAGGTGCCAGTTGTGGTGGTATTATATAAGCCAGAGACCCATCATGTGGACTCAGACCTGAGGCAGGGAGGGGTCCAAAGGAGAAAAGGCTATACTTAGTAACAAAATCATTTCCATTAGGAGCTAAAGCTCAAAAGTTGTTCCAGCTTTTGCTTTTCTTTCTTTCCTGCTCTGCTGGGTGGTGCAGTGCCTGTCAGCAGAGAAGAATGCCCCTGGTAATTCAGTCACTTTTTTTTTTTCCAAGCTTTTTAGAACATTGAAAGAGCAAATAGGTAATGCTAATTCTCCTGTTGTATAGATTATAGATTGTAGTTCTAGAGAGAAAGCAAACCAGACTCCCAGAGAGAAAGGGGGTGGTGGTATAGTGTGTAGAATTATATAATCCAAACTTTTAGAATTTCATATCTGATCTCCTGTGGAGCTGTTTCTCATGGAGGCCTGTTCCTGATCATTAATGGGGCTGAAAGTGCTGAAAGTGTGTAACTTTACAAATGTGTATGATGTTGGATCTTTCTGGAAGGGCCTTGAAGTCCAGGGAGCTTAGGATTCGTGAGCTCATCATTTTTTTCGTGTGATTTTGAGATCTCTTCTCTGGAGAACATTTGTAAAAACTTACTGTTATCCTCTGCTTTTTTGTAACGCCTTGGTCACACTCATACTCACCTATGTTCTACGCCCCCCCCCCCAAACCATGGGACCAAAAAACATAACCATGTCTTGAGAAAAAACAAAAGAAAAGACATTTTTCAAATAAGTTACCAATTATACAGAAATATAAAGAGATTATTAGAGCATAGGGATCATCTTTCTCATCATAAATTGGTAATTGATGGTAAGTACTTAATGCTATATAACAGATGCCATGACAGTATGTTGCTGTCGAAAATGTTGGGTATGTGTGGAACAATTCACAGCTAAAGGGCATCAACAGACTCGATTCTTTGTGCTATTGATGGTCCTGTTTATTGTACTTCGGCAATTCTCAGACATTAATGTGTATCACAGTTGCTCAGAGGGCTTGATAAATAGATTCCTGAGTCCCAGTCGTGGCCCTGTGATTCAACAGCTCTGGGGTGGGACCTGAAAATGTGCACTGCTATCATTTTCTAAAGTGAGTGCTGATGCTGCAGGTCCAGGGACCAAACGTTGAGAACTGTTACCCTGACCAGAGTAATATTAAGCCTCTTGAGGTCAGAGCTATCTTATTCACCTTTGTTTTCTACCCACCATGTTAATTGAGCACTTGACACACTGGAGACCTTAAATGCAGTAGGTTTTTGGAGTTTTTGTTTTTGTTTTTTGAGACAGAATCTTGCTCTGTAATTCAGGCTGGCCTTGAACTCACTATGTAGCCCAGGCTGGCTTCGAACTTGTAGCGATCCTCCTGGCTCAGCCTCCTGAGTGCTTATTTTTGAAATTAAATCTGAAGCTGTCTTTTGCTTCTGAAGTGAATGATTCCAGTTTGGATCAGTAGAATCAACCCTATGTCCTTTATTTGCAAAACTGCTTTTTAAGCTTCGGTCTGAGCTTCCTTTTACATTGGGAAACAAGCATCCTGCTCCACATAAATTCATTTGTTAACAATAGAGTTCTAAAGTTCTACGATCGCTGAACACCTAGGCACTCACAGTTGACTAGAAAATAAATGATAAAGGCTATTTTGTGCTTCAAGTGCTCCATCCCTATTATAGACAGAAAGTGGCTGTGGGGACAGATTTCCCCTCAAGGTGCATATAAAGTTGGGCAGAAAACAGTAGCCATGTCTTCCAGGGAGCAACACCAATTGTGCCATGTCCTATACCCAAGAACTTTGGTCTCAGGATCACAGGGATGTATGACATGATTATTATTGAGATTTTTCTTAAATTTGTCTGGCAATCCATTTTGAACCTTCTCTCAGGAAATCATTGATCCACTTATTAGGAAAGTCCACACAGTTTAATGCCCGAATCCATGCTAAGAGGTTTAAAGAGACCTGCAGTAATAAACTGTCAGTTCTATGAGGACAAATACAGTTTGGTTTTTTTCTGCCACTGTCTTCTTAGGCCCAGGACAGGGCCTGCACATGGTAGGCACTCAGGACATACTTGATAAATGAAGAACAGGGGTTCTATCTGAAGGGAGGTGGCCACGCAACTGCTGACTTGAGAGTAACTGATGACTTGAGAGTAAAGTAATTGAGGCTCGCCTTAAGACACAACTCCACAGACATTTTTTGAAGATTAGCCAGGGCCACTCATATATGGTGAGGTGAGTGGGAGAGGAAATAGATGTGTTGCATGGAAGGAGCTGAGACATAGCCACAGGGCTCTCAGAAGCATCCTGGGACAGTGGGTCAGGCCCTTCCCCACTTGAGGACCAGTATCAGTAGGAGAGCTGTTGGCATGCATGGGACAGGTATGAAGAGGACAAAGGTACAGGTGCAGAAACAGGTATAAGTCGTGGGCAGGTGCACTTCAAAGTACAACGCCTGAGCAGGCTGGCATATATCATGGGAACCAGAAGGGATCCTGATCAATAACTTTGTTCAAAAGGGGAAACTGAGGCTCAGCAGAAAAGTGACTGTTCAAAATCAAACAACATGTTTGCATTAGGTTCTGGATTAAAACTTAGATCCTCACACTTTCTGGTTTTTTATTTCACTACATCTATGTATACAAGTATTCTTTGAAGAAACTAGGAGTCTCTTGGTTATGAAAGGGGGCAGCAGGTACCTGCATGTACCTTTTCACTCAGCTTTGGTCTGAGGAGGGTTCTATGGGTGAAGAAGGTCTTAGTGAGCACAGCATCTGTGATGGGCTTCACCAAGGTGGCAGCTACCCCAACCATGTGCTCACTTGTTGAGGTAATGCCAGTATTGCTGGTCTCCTCTGCACTCTACCCTTCCACTTTTCTCTGTCAGTATGTAGGTGAGCAAGCCTGACCTGGTGAGGAATTATGGAGAATAGGGAAAAGGCCACGTATGAGTCCATTAGCTGAAACCTTGGACCTTGCTGAGAAGTAGGTTTCCATTCTCTTTCTTTCTTTGGGCAGCTGTGACTTGACTCTGCATTCTCCAAATTTTAAACAGCATAAATTCAGTATTGTAACAACCACATGACATTTTTAAAGAGGGAAACCAAACTCTACCTTAGAAAAATTTTGACCCATGCCTCAGTTTACTCATCTGTTAAATGGCTGATAATACCACATGCCCATTGCCATTGCTTATTGTTCATGCCGCTGACGTCAAACCAGATGTAGTAGTAACCAGGCATGCTGCTGCTTTAAAGAGAAGTGACCAAGGATGGAGAAACCAAGCTCAGGTGGCAGGCAGATTTTTAATGCTATAAATGGGGCTGTGAGATGGAAGTTTAATCTTTTGAAATCTGATCCCATTTGTTCAGTCTTGGAGAGAACTTGGGAAATCAATAAAATGAGTTAATTGTGTGCTCTTTTTTCCAATTGGTGTAGCAGCTCTTTAGGCTTTGGACGAAAGCTAAACTTTCAAGCTCTTTAAGCTAAAATAGCATTTGAGATGCCTGGGAGATAAGAACAGCTGCCTGAATTACTTTGAGAGTAACAATCAAAGCTAGAGAGGGGAGTGCATAAGAGGGACTGTTAGGAAGCTCTGCCTGATGGAATCTGCCCAATTCAAGACCCTTGCACTGATTTCAATCTTTAAGGTCCTCACTGTGCCTATCTTTGGGTAGTTGATGGTTTTTTTGGATGTTCTTTAATCTCCAGAAATGAATAACAATGCACTGTCTGAACCAGATAATTACAAGGCTACACTTGTTGTTCAGACATAAAGGAAATAGCAGCTCTCTGACTTGAATAATTAAACCAAATCAAAGCAGCATTTCTTGACCCAATAGATGAGGGGTTTTTTTTCCATCTAATGTTTAGCTGTCCCTCATTCTTAACACAAATGTAAAATGTAGTTATGTGCCTCCAACTCACAGTGAGCCCTGAGCTAAAGTTGGTAGAAATTATCACAGCAGCACCATGGAAGACAGCCCCGAGTCCTGGAAGGCAAGGCAAGGCTCTTGGTTTTATGTCACAGCACCCCTTGAGATTGCTTTAGAATGGAAAACTTTTCAAGGGCAGGGTGGTTATCAGTTTTGTCACTGTTCTGCAGCCAGTGCTGCCCACTAAGGTGTTGAACAGATACTCTTCTGAGAGAATGGGTAGAAAGTTTCAGGAAATGCCTCCTCACACTCAGCGGTGTATGTAGTGGTGGAGGGGCAGGTGCCTGAGAGAGTTGAAATCTATCTTGGGAAACAACTATTCCTGGTAATGAGAAAATGCTATAATTATGCATTATTCATAGGCAGTCACTCAGCATCCATGTAACTGTCATTAAAGGAAAATCTTAAATGTTAATGTGGGTGATAGGCTTGGGTGTTTGTGATTTGATGATTATGTTGTGTTAATAAATGTCTTATTGTAATAAATGGGACAGTTTGTTTTAACATTGTGAAAGTAGAAAGCCATTATGTTGGGTATTATGCTGCTGGAAATTGGTTCATTTTCATAAATGTCATAATAGGGGTGTTATTGTTGTCATTAATCATTGTTATTTATGATTGACCAAGCAGTTGTGGGATTCCTACTGTGTGCCAGCTCAGAAATGTTTGGTTCAGTAGGAAATTGATAGTGTAGGTGTGTATACTTGATGGTAGGGCCGGGGTGGTGGTGCTGGTATCAGAAAAGAGCTTGCATTGGTCTGGGCATATAGGACAGGGTTCTTAACAGGTCATAGCCTATATCATAGCCATACCCAGTGATTGCTCAAAGGAAGACAGAGCAGTCATGTTTAGCTGCAGAAAGGGCCATGGGGTTTGAGCCTAGGAGCCTGTGGGGCCACCTTGACATGTTTCCCTTTTAACCCCGTTTGACATGTATAAATGGATGAGGGCTCAGCAGGGGCCTTGCCTTTACTTCTGGGTGTTGATGCTCTGCTTACTATTATGGGTTATATTTTTGTTGCTGTGTACAGAGGACTCCATATTGATCCTTATAGTATTTTTCTCAAAATGAGGCTCTTGGACTTGAACACCTGTGATAAAGTTGCTTCAGTTAGTTATCCAGATCTCTCTGGAGCAGAACTTCACCTCTTTTATTATACTTTTTCTTGCTAAATATTTATGGGGTTTGCTTTTTCATTCCCATTCCTTCTCTTTTGCATTGTCACACCCCTGGAGAAGACTTCTGTGACCAGTCTTACCTGAATAACACTCTTGGTTCGTCCCACTGAGGTAGTTTCCAAGCCCCTTATGAAGCTTTACTTTTCTTCATTCCAGGTGGCTTTGTATCTGATTTTATCTGTTGTCCCCACTAGAATGTGAGCTCCCTGAATGCAGTGACCTTACCACTTTATCCTCTATACTCCAATGCCTAGAGCCTGCCCAATACATAGTAGGTGCTGCATAAATGTATCCCATAAAGTCTCCAGGTGACTCTTATGTATTCCCAAGTTGCTTTATTGGACAAAGGGATGAATTAGTAAGAATCAAAGTCCTTCAGTAGGTTAAAGAGATGAAGGGAAAAGCTAAGACTTACTTTCCAGTTCTATGGTTCTGTTAGTAAATTTAGTTTGGCTTTAATGAGATTCCCTTTACCAGAATAAACTGTAGAGAATTTAAGGACCTTAATAACTTCTGGTGATAATTGCAAAATGTTCTGCAAACATACAGAAATGGAAGTAACAATAATGGCCCTTATAGAGGGTAGTTATGACTGACCCCTTAAGGGAGATAGGGTTTAACAAGTGCCTGGTTCTTTTGAGCTTTGTTTTATCTAAATTAATCCAGAGAACATGAATTTAAATGAAAGATGCTGTCTGTCTAGAGAGTTTGCTGCACATCTTGCAAAAGATAAGACTCAGAAAGGTAATTTTTTCCTGCCTACTAATTTAAATGATAATCTTGAAGCTAGGTGTGTATCTGTCTCAATCTATGACTAATATAATGCTAATTTACTACTCAGAGTAGGGACTTTGTAATTTAATGAATAGTTATCTTTTGTAAGATAATTGTGGTTTAACTTTTTATCTGACTATTTGCAGCAAGAAGTGCTGCATATTATAAATGATGGTAGTGAAATTTATTTCAGTACTGGCCTTGTTAAACTGAGGTCTGAAGACCACTGGGTATAGAGACACAGCTATAGTTCCCCCTCCCCTGATCTTGGAGTGACTCTTGAAGTAGTATGCTTTTTTTCTCTTTCTACCATTTCCTTACTTAGTGTGATCCTCACCAAAGAATGAAAACCTTAACAAGACCTTGCCAGAGGGAATTCTTTGACCTAATCCTGAAAGAAAGCTCAATATTGTAGAAATACTGTGGCTCTTTAAAGTAGCTTTCACATCTGCTGCTGTTTGTGATATATGTATTTTGGTTGTAGGATGCTGACATGTTTGTACTTAGTAAGATTCTGTAATCTGAATCTGTAAATGTTTAGTTCTGTGTTTCCCCCTTTATTAACTTTATTCTGATTTTTTAAATTTTACTTTTTAAAAAGACCTTTATTCTGTGTTGTCAAGATTATCTAGATGGTTACAGCCCTCGTAAACTCATCATTGTAAGCAATACATGCTACAAACATTGCTGGAAACTGTTTACTGATGGAGTAAAAGTTTTGTTCTTAACTTCTAACCTTAGTCTAAATAATTAGAAGGTCCTATACTTTGAGAGTCTACATATATGGAGTGTGATTGGCTGGTTTAGGGGCATAGGTTCAGGGATAACAAATTGAGCCCTTTCTACTGATTTAAGAGAAGAGGTAGGATAAACTTAGAGCATGCTATGGAGCCTTATAGATCTAGCTTTATATCCTAGCTCTGGTTTTTCAGTATGTATACTTGGAAAGGTGCTCAATTTTGCCAATTAAGTACCCCACTTTTTTGTGTAAATTGAAAGTAAATATACTCTTATTCAAATACTTAAGTGTCTACCAAAGGCAGGGAATCTCCAGTATAAGTGAGGGATGAGGAGCATGGCTCCAGGCCACGTGGAACTTGTCTCATAGTAAAGAAGAGAAACAAGATGAAGTACTGAGTGCATAGACACTTTTCAGTACTAGGAAAAAAGAATGGAGAGGAAGGAAGATATGAATTGGAGTGAGGTGAAATCTGAGTTTGTGCTGAGAAGTTCACATTTGGGCAAAGACTTGAACCATGTAAGGGACAGAGCACCATGGCTATGGGGAGAAGAAGATTCCAAACAAGGAACAGCAGATGTCTAGGCCTGAGGTACACTGGGTGTAGTGTTGGTGAGGAACCTTGAGGAAGCCTATGGCTGGAGCCAGAGAAGAGGGGAGGCAGGATAAGAGGCAGACTGGGTAGGGTCTTCAAGGCCACCTCAAGGGTTTGGCTTTAACTCTGAGACCAGTAGATTTTTTTTTCCCCATTAAGTTTATTGGTACATTTTAGGCATAAAATATAGTTACATACATCATTGGGATCTTGTACCTTTACATGAGTATCTTGGTTCTTATTTTTTCCCCCTTCCTCTGCCCTCCCTTCACCCCTCCACTCTTCCCTATTTGCAAAGACTTTGTTTCCATTCTTTTCCTTTTCTCATATTTTTTCTTTTCCCTTCTTTCCTTTCCCCTACCTCTCCCACTTCTCTTGGTCCTTTTGACCTTTACTTCCTATTACACAATATCAATTATACATTTTTTAAATTACAATATCAATATCTAGGAGACATTACCACAGATTTTATAGAATTTAAAAGGATACAGAAATCATATTACAAAAATCTGTTTTGAGGACTGGGGATTTAGCTCAGTGGTTTCACCGCCTGCTGCGCAAGCGCAAGGACCAGAGTTCGATCCCCTGTACCAAGACAAACAAACAAACAAAAACTGTTTTGAAATAAATTTGACAACTTCTAAGAAGTACCTTGGAAGACAAATTAATGAAACTAACTCTGGAGGAAATATTAAACTTGAATAACTCCTACTAAAGAAAGTATATTACTAGCTTGAAAACCTACCTATATGACAACAGGCTCATTTACATTTTAACTGATAAATTATATCAAACATTTAAAGCAGAAAAAAGAAGGAACACTTCTCCCCTCATTTTAGGAACTCAACATTGTGCTAATCCTAAAACTGGATAAAGATAATAGAAGAAAAAAGTATGAACATAGATAGAAATTTATTTAACAAAAAACTATTAGAAGTCAGATCTGGCAGTATGTAGAAAGTGGTTTTATTATAGGGATGGCAGTGTTGGTTCAGCATTGGAAGATCCACCCCCAAAGTCATCATTTTAACAGAGGAAAGGAAAAAGCCATATGGTCCTGCCACAAGTTGGAGAAAAAGTATTGTTCTAAATTCTACAGCTGTTCATGGTAAAAGCTATCAGGAGACTAGAAGTAGAACAGAAACTTCTCAACAGATTAAAGACATGTACTCTATACTTCCAGCAAAAACGCCTTATATGAATGGAGAAGATACAGTGCTTTCTCCCTAAAGTGGGGAACAAGGCCAGATAAGCTTACCCTTTATTTGTCCATTAAACTTTGAAACCTAGTTCCCACCAAAATAGTCTGGCAATAAAATGACACAACTAGGATAGGATTGGCAGGGCAGAAGCAAAATCTTTATATGTAGATGAAATGGTCATCTACAGAGAAAATACTAAGAAATCTCTAGGAGCCCCTAGAACTTGTACTTGAATTTAGCAGGATTAGAAAACACAAGGTATATATAAAAATTCAGGTCTGTGTATACTTGCTATAAATGAAGAATTGGATATTGAAATTTAAAAGTTATGTAGGAGTACAAAGTACCTAGAAAAGTAAAAAGAAAAAAAAAACAGTGTTGGAAGACGTTTAGAACCTAATTTTAAGACTTCCTCTAAAGCTACAGTAATCAAGGCAGTGTAGGTATAAGGAAAGACCTATAGATCATTGGAATAAAACAGATAATCTAGAAATAGAACCACACGTATATGGTCCACTGAGATTTGAAAGATTATTTAACATTAACATTTTATAGAATATAAACTCAATTCAAGAGCAGAGGAAAAGAGTGTTTTCAGCAAATGGCACTAGAACACCTGGTATCCATATATAAAAAATTAAACTCAACCCTTTATTTCCATACATAAAAATAACTTGAAAGGATCTATGAACCTAAATATGAAAGCCTAAAAGTATAAAACTTTAAGAAGAAATTGTAAGTGAAAATGTTTATGAATTTAGGGTAGGCAAGAACTACCTAGGATACAAAAAACATGATGTATAAAAGAAAAAATTGATGAGATTCCTTCAAAATTTAGCACTTTAAATGACATCATTAAAATGAAAAGTAGTCCTTAAACAGACCATATTTACAATGCATATAACCTATGACCAGAATATGTAAAGAATTCTTAGAGCTCATTAATAGACAACCCAATTAAAATGTAGACATAAGATGATGAATAGCCCATGTAGCACAAGGAATGGTGTGCAACTCTAGAATCAGAAAAATACTAATCCATACAATAATAAGATTAACTTATACACTAATTAGGGGGATGACGTCAAAAGTTTTAAAAGCCTTGTCATGACTTTTTCTTTTTGTTGGATTCTCCCCCTTTGCATTTAATTTGTCACACCCAATGGATTCATTCTGCTGGGTTTCCTGGGGTTGTGATCCTCATTGTCTTTTCCTAGGGTATTGTCTAAAATTTTTTGGAGTGCTGGTTTGGTATTCATGAAGTTCCTGAGGTGCTCTTTATCATGAAAGCATATTATTTCTCCATCAATTTTGAAAGATCGTTTTGCAGGGTACATCAGTCTGGGTTGGAAGCTGTTTTCCTTTAGGGCTTGAAATACATCACTCCAAGCTCTTCTTTGCCTGAGGGTTTGCATTGAGAAGTCTGCTGTGATTCTGATGGGCTTTCCTTTCTATGTGATTTGTTTCTTTTCTCTCGCTGCTTATAGAATTTTATTCTTCTGTTGGATTTCTGGAATCCTAACTATTATATGCCTATGTGTAGGTTTTTTTTGGTTATAGCTAGCTGGAGTCCTATATGCCTCACTTATCTGTATGTCAAGTTCTTTTCCCCTCCTTGGGAGTTTTCTCCAATCACTTCTGTGAACAGATTTTTTATGTCATCTGCACTCTCTCCTCTTTCTTCATTGACTCCAACCAGTCTTATGTTATTCTTCTTTGCATCGTCTAGCAGCTGCTGGATTGATTTCTCATGTTCCCTTACAATTTTAAAGCAATTTTTCTTTTCCTCCTCACTAATTGCAATCTTATCTTCTATACGTGGAACAGATTAGAAGATGCAGAAACAACACCAGACACACTCAGCCATCTCATCTTCGATAAAGGAGCCAAACACCCTCCCTGGAGGAAAGATAGCCTCTTTAATAAATGGTGCTGGAAAAATTGGGCTTCAACTTGCCAAAGATTAAAACTAGACCTATATCTCTCACCATGCACTAAACTAAAATCAAAATGGATTAAAGATCTAAATATTAAAATAGAAACTCTGAACCAGTTGGAACAGAGGTTAGGTAGAACCCTTGAAGACATCGGTGTAGGAAAAGATTTTATGAACAAAACCTCAGTTGCCCGTGAACTAGCACAAACAATCAACAAATGGGATCTCTTCTTATTAAAAGGCTTCTGCACAGCAAGAGAAACCACCAGCAGTGTGAAGAGACAACCCACAATGTGGGAAAAAATCTTCACCTGCTGTTCCTCAGACAAAGGTCTACTATCTCGAATCTATAAAGAACTTAAAAAGATCAGACCTCCCAAATTTAAAGACTCAATCCGAAAATGGGCATCTGAAATGAACAGACATTTCTCAGACAAAGAAGTAGAAATAGCAAATAAATAACATGAAAAAATGTTCAACATCACTGGTCATTCGAGACATGCAAATGAAAACAATGCTGAGATTCCACTTCACTCTAGAAAGAATGACTGCTATCATGAAATCCACCAATAACCAATGCTGGCGGGGCTGTGGGGAAAGAGGAACCCTGCTCCACTGCTGGTGGGAGTGTAGACTGGCGCAAGCACTATGGAAATCAGTATGGAGATACCTCAAAGAACTAGGACTGGAAGTCCCATTTGACCCCACTATTCCACTGCTGGGGATCTTCCCCAAAGAATTAAAAGAATCATACCACAGTGATATATGTGCCCCCATGTTCATAGCAGCACAGTTTGTAATAGCTAAAACTTGGAAGCAACCCAAATGCCCATCTACTGGAGACTGGATAAAGAAAATGTGTTTTTTTTATAAAATGGAGTACTACTCAGCCATCAAAAATGAGAAATTAGAGACATTTATAGCTAAGTGGATGCACATTGAGGCAATACTCTTAAGTGAAATAAATAGGACACACATGTGTAAATACCAAATAATTTCTCTAGTGTGAGAAACTGAAAGTGTAAATAAGGACTAAATGTATAATAGGTAATGTGAAATAGGAAGAAAAGGAGCAAAAGGGAAGGAAGTGGGAGGGCTAGGGGAAAGGATAGAAGGGAATGGGATTAATATGAGAAAATGGAAAAATAGGAACAAAATCTTTGTAAATAGGGAGGACTGGAGGGGTTGAAGGGAGGGCTGGGCAAGGGTGAAAAATAAGAACCAAGAGAGACTATGTAAAGGTGCAAATTTCCAATGATGAATGTCATTATATTGTATACCTAAAATGTACCAATGATTAGAATGAATAATCGATAATGCAAAATAGGAAGAAAAGGTCCAAAGGGGTAGGGGTAGTGGGAGGGGTAGGGGAAAGGAAAGAAGGGAAAGGAAAAATGACGAAAAATGGAAAAGATGGAAATAAAGTCTTTGTAAATAGGGAAGGGTGGAGGGGGTGAAGGGAGGGCTAGGAATGGGAAAAAAATAAGAACCAAGATGTATCATGTAAAGGTACAATTCCCAATGAGAAATGTAATTGTGTTGTATACCTACAATGTACCAATAAAAGAATTTAATTAAAATAAAAAGAACAAAAAAATGTATACAACAAAACAGGAGCATGATTAGGCAGGGCAATTTTCCTCTTTCTATTGCTGCATGTCTGTGTAGCTCTACATAGCTTGAAAACCTGGAAGAAGTGCTGAGAACAGTCTCTTGCTCTAAATAGCTGTGTAGCTAGAGCCAGCCCCTTAAATTCTTTAAGTTTCAGTTTTGCAACTGTGAAATGAAAGGGTAGTAATAGGATTTGGGGTCTTGTCAAATTTTAGCATCAAAACTTTCTCAAACACACTATGAAGCTCAAGATATAAGACAGAACAAGGTAGAATTGTTCTGATTGTGACAGGATGGACTATCTCATCCCATTTCTTTAGTGGTTGATGGATCTTGGAGCCTTGGAGGTAGTCTAGGGCATTTGAAAGCCCTGGGTCAGGTAAGCTGCCAAAGTGCAGGATTTAGAAATGAGGCAGCTTGAGTTCCCATCATTAATTTCTGTTGCTGTTGCTTAGCTGTTTGTGGCAAGATGCTCTCTTCCCCTTGTAGCCTCTCAGAGAATGCATCAAATTGAGTCTTTGTAAGTGATCATTTCTCCAGGGCTTGCTGTGTGATGTGGGAGAATTACAAGATGATACTTTATTTACAAGAAGTGGAGGAGACCAATTTATCTGATAGCAAACATTGGCTCCCATCATAAGCTAGCACTGAGGGTGATGTAGCAGTAAATAAGATACTCGACCTTCACAGCCTTGGGTTTAGTCAGGGACAGACAAGCTATTGCTTAACAACATGGAGTTAGGAAAGCTGTGTCCTGTGGAAACTAGAAGAAAAGAACACTTGGCTCAGATGGGAAATGGGGATGGTGGAAGCATTTCTGATGGGAAGTGATATCCAGGCTATGGGACCTGGAGGTAAGAGTAGCTAGAAAAACAATTTGTTGGGATATTCCAGAACATTTCAGGTAGAAAAAGGAGTAAATACACAGTGGTATATTCATACATGGAATAGCACACAATATCAGAAGGAGGAGTAGTGTGAGGGCCTAGTTATGAGAGTTGGGCACCATTAGGGAAGCCCAAGGAGGGTATTTCCATGGGTTGGTGGTAAGAGAGGAGAAACTTCTGGGTAGGACCAGATGGTGGTGGACTGTGTGGACCCTGTAGGATTTTGACCCTAATGGTAGTGGAGGAGGCTGTTAAAGAGTTCAAAGTAAAGGAAACAAATTATGAGATTTGAATTTTTGAAATATCACCTTAGATTTTTTTTGAGTTTTTAAAAGGAATTAAAATAGTTTTTTAAAATTAATTTTATTGGTACATTTAAGGTATACAATATAATGATATTCATCATTGGAAATTTGCACCTTTACATAATCCATCTTGGTTCTTATTTTTTCCCCATTCCCCTGGCCTCCTTTCAACCCCTCCACCCTCCCTATCTAAAGACTTTATTTCTATTTTTTCTTTTTCTCATATTAATTCCATTCCCTTCTTTCTTTTCCCCTACCCCTCCCAGTTCCCCTTCCCCTTTGCACCTTTTCTTCCTATTTCACATTATCTATTATACCTTTTAGTCCTTATTTACACTTTCAGTCTCTCTCACTAGAGAAATTATTCGGTATTCACACATGTGTGTCCTATTTATTTCACTTAAGAGTATCTCCTCAATGTGCATCCATTTACCTATGTGTCTCTAGTTTTTCATTCTTTATGGCTGAATAATATTCCATTTTATTTTAAAAAGACACATCTTCTTTATCCAGTCTCCAGTTAATGGGCAATTGGGTTGCTTCCAAGTTTTAGCTATTACAAATTGTGCTGCTATGAACATGGGTGCACATATATCACTGTGATATGATTCTTTTAATTCTTTGGGGAAGATACCCAGCAGAAGAATAGCTGGGTCAAATGGGACTTCCAGTCCTAGTTCTTTGAGGTATCTCCATACTGATTTCCACAGTGGTTGTGCCAGTCAACACTCCCACCAGCAGTGGAGCATTGTTCCTCTTTCCCCACACCCCCGCTAGCATTTGTTATTGCTTGATTTCATGATAGCAGCCATTCTTACTGGGGTGAAGTGGAATCTCAGTGTTGTTTTCATTTGCATCTCTCGAATGACCAGTGATGTTGAACATTTTTTTCATGTATCTGTTTGCTATTTCTACTTCTTTGTCTGAGAAATATCTGTTCATTTCAGATGCCCATTTTCAGATTGGGTCTTTAAATTTGGGAGGTCTGATCTTTTTAAGTTCTTTATAGATTCTGGATAGTAGACCTTTGAGGGACAGCTGGTGAAAACTTTTTCCCACATTGTGGGTTGTCTCTTCATGCTGCTGGTGGTTTCCCTTGCTGTGCAGAAGCTTTTTAGTAAGAAGAGATCCCATTTGTTGATTGATTGTGTTAGTTCATGGGCAACTGAAGATTTGTTCATAAAATCTTTTCCTACATCAGTGTCTTCAAGAGTTCTACCTAACCTCTGTTAAGCCGTTTTAGCGTTTCGATTTTAATATTTAGATCTTTAATCCATTTTGATTTTAGTTGAGTGCATGGTGAGAGATATAGGTCTAGATTTAATCTTTGGCAAGTTGAAACCTAATTTTTCCAGCTATCTTTTCTCCAGTGAGGGTGTCGAAGATGAAGTGGCTGAGTATATCTGGAGTTGTTTCTGCATCTTCTAATCTGTTCTACTGCTCCTTCACTTTAGATATTTTAAGGAGTGTGCATTGAGGTGGAGGCCAAATTAAAGGTTAGGTCCAGTTCCAGCACCTGGAAAGAAGCTTACCTGCTGCCATCCCAGGCTCCTAGGGCCAAGAAGGTGAAGCCGGTCCCAGCACCCGGAAGGAAGCTCCCTGCCTCCATCCCAGGCTCCTAGGACAGTGAAGCTCAGCCAGTCCCAGCACCAGGAGGGAATCTCCCCAGCCTCCATCCCAGCCCCCTAGGGCAGTGAAGCTCAGCCAGTCCCAGCACCTGGAAGGAAGCTCCCCTGCTGCCATCCCAGGCTCCTAGGGCCAAGAAGCCTCCTAGGGCAGAGAAGCTCAGCTGGTCCCAGCACCCAGAAGGAAGCTCCCTGGCTGCCATCCCAGGCTCCTAGGGCCAAGAAGGTGAGTCGGTCCCAGCACCTGGAAGGAAGCTCCCCGCCTCCATCCCAGGCTCCTAGGACAGTGAAGCTTAGCCAGTCCCAGCACCCAGAAGGAAGCTCCCTGGCTCCCATCCCAGGCTCCTAGGGCCAAGAAGACTCCTAGGGCAGAGAAGCTCAGCCAGTCCCAGCACCCGGAAGGAAGCCACCTGCCTCTATCCCAGGCTCCTAGGGCAGAGAAGCTCAGCCGGTCCCAGCACCCAGAAGGAAGCTGGGACAGAGGCGTCAGGGCCCTGAGCAGCGGACCAAGGCAGTGTGTGCAGAGTGCAGCCTCAGAAGACTCACCTGAGTCAGTGCTTACTTTCTGTGCCGGGTATTGGGAGTGTGGGCTTGCTGTCTCCCCCAAGGCTGCGTGAGCTGCTTCTGGGGTTGTTGGGCAGCCAGTGCCCAGCAAGCTCCCCATGTGTTTGCACCCGGCTGTCCACAGAGCAAAGGGCTCCGACATTTCGCATCACTGTTGTCCCAAGCTTGGCCACAGAGATCCCAGCAGATGTGCTTGACTTCCGAGGTTGCCACTTGGTTCCCTGGGCTTGCCTCACCTGCTGCACCCCAGCTGGCAGCTGGAGGGCCATGTGGCCCTGAAGAATTTCACTTCACTCCCCTCTCTTTTGGTTTTGCCATCAAGGCCTCATTTCCTCTTATTGCTTATAATTTGCTGTTATTTCATCAGTACATAGTGGTTACATTCATGGTGAGGTCGGTACTTTTAAAGCGTGGAAGCCAAATCAGGCCCCACCTGGGGCTTTGTGGGGAAATCTGTAAACCGTGGATTGCTCTCAAAGTCACTTCTATGGAGCACACAGTCCCTGTCCCCTGGCATTGCTAGCTCAAGGCCCGGCTCTGTCTGGATGATCCTTTCTTTGTGGCCGGTGCAGTGGGTGGTGGGGCACAGTGTGAGGGCCCAGCAGCATCTGGCCAGGATGGGGTGCATATGTGCGGTCAGGGAGGGATTCCAGGACAGTCTGGTGCAGTCAGGAGCCGCAGCTGTGCGTGGACACCGGAAAGATGGTTCCTGCAGCTTTTCAGGTGCAGCTCCGGCGTGGGGCTGTGTGCAGCTTGCAGCCTTATGCAGGATTTGGGGCCCCAGGAGTGAGATCACCCAGGGACAGACTCACCCTGCTCTCTGCCCAGCTCAGCGTGTGGAGAGGAGGAAAGCACTCGGGGACTGGGCACACCAGGGCAGTGTGGGAGGGAGGTCAGGTCTCAGCCTGTGGTCACCCACCCAGAATGATGTCACTCACCTGGCACGAGGCAGCGACTCACTGGCCTCTCAGGGAGCAGCACCCCCTCTGGTGGAGCCCATTGCCCTAGCCAGAGATGCTGAACTGACCCAAGCATTAATGGTGGACACCCAGCCATCAGGATCCATTCGTTTTTCAGAGCCGCTCAGTGAAGCCAGGTGAGGTGGTACAGCTCTGCTACCCAGCACTCTGGGAGGCCCAGGCTGGGTGACGGCAACTTAATGAGAAGACTCTGACAATCATAATCACACATTAAATGGGCTGCTGATGTGGCTCAGTGAGAAGGTCCTGAATTTAATCCCCAGTACTGAAATAAGTTTTACTGATTTGTAAAGACCTCAGTCCATGGGCAGGGCTGAACCATACACCCTAGGAACCTCCAGCCTCTGCTGTCCAGGATGCTCTGTGGTTTCATATTTTAAAAGTAAAATTTAATAGAGATGGAGAGAATGTTCGTCCATCTCCAAGTAGGCAGGCTGGGGCTGTGCTGTCCTGTCCCTCTGCCCTCTGAGCAGAGACAGACAGCAGCCAGAGCAGACTGTCCCCGGGTGAGCCCAAAGACCTGCGGAGCTGATGTCCGGGAGGTCACCTGGAGCTCGGCCAGGACGGCGTGCTCTGCCCTGCAGACTCCGCAGAAGGAGCCCATCACTGGCCCCGCTCCTGTGACTATGACCGGAGTCTCCGCTGCCAGGCTTCCACCCTAAAAAGCAGCATTGATGACACAGACACCCACCGGGGACCCTGGAACCAGGAGAGCAGAGGCTGCTGAGCCAACTGTGTCACTGGGGCCCTGAATGTGTGGGGTTGAGCTTGACAGGCCAGGTCCCCACATAAGTAATGAGATGGTAGGAGAGCTGAGGAGTGGCACACCCCCTCCCAGCAGAGAAGACACAGCCTGAACCCCGAGATGCAGACAGGGAGGGGGCGCCTAGGGGAGGCCACAGCCCAGTGGGTTTCCTGCGACAGTGCCCTTCGCCTGTCCTTCATTCAGACTGCACACGTTATCTTACTGTGATAAATACATCCTGTCTGGCAACACAACCTGGATTACCTACTGAAGAAGCCAATGAAAAATGGCCAGGGTCTTTTTGGGTTTCCCCTTCTGCATAGCGCAAGATTCATCAGCCCGTCTCACGACTGTGTGGCCAAAGGCAAGTCTGACTCACTGGTGTGAACCCTGCAGGCCAGGTGCCCGTGGGGACATGAGAGGAGCAGTGGCCAGGGGCGTGGGCAGGAGCCACCAAGCACAGTGCTCTGGGGATGGGCGCACACAGGGAGAAGGCACTTCAGGCCACCACGCTGACCCTTTTAAACACTAAAATTTTAAGTTTTATTAAAAGCTAGTTCTATTATTTATATAAATCCAAGAAATAAGGGCAATTGTAAATACCAAAACAAGAGCCAGCATAAGTGAGGGGAACAGTGGGAGGGGGCCAGGAGCTGGCCCCAGGTGGAGCTCAGGAGGTGACACTGACCGCCGTGCAACCACTGGGTACCCCAGCACTGCAGCAGGTGAAGGGGCTGCCATGGACTCTGGCTGTGGTCCCAGCGCTGGGCAGGAAGCTGCATGTGGAGCTGGCTCGGGCTCTGCACATGGGACTTCAGCTAGGGCTAGAGCTGGTCCTGTAGTTCCAAGAGAAGAAAAAGTCACCAACTGTCCATGTTCCCTCCCAGGGCAAAACCTCCCCACTGCCCATCAGACAGCTCTGTGCACAAAGCCTCCCCAGGAAGTCCTCCCAGACCATGACGGCTGAGGTCTCAGTGATCCCAGGTCACCCCAGCACCCGGAAGCTGTCTCTGTGTCTAAAGGCCCATCCCTCCCCTCATGCCCACAGGCCCACACCCATCCTCCTCACCCGTGGGCTGTGCCTCAGTGGGCTCAGCTTGCTCCAGCTGGGCCAGGAGTTCAGGTGGTGGATTCTCCTGGGAGTGCAGCTGCACCAAGAAGTAGAGGACAAAAAAGGAGGACCTGGAAAGGCAGGTAGGAGGCAGAGTGAGAGGCCTGGCCTTTCCTCCCATGCTGCCTGCCCAGGGAACATGCGGAAATGGACAAGTAGGCCTCCTGCCCTAGCTGCGCATGCTCCAGCCCCACCCTCTCCATGCCCAGTGGGGCAGTGCTGGCCCAGGTAGCCCGAGAGCCTAACAGGAGGCTCCATGCTCTGTGGTGCGACCGCCTCTGCCTTGTTCAGGGCAGCCCAACACACCGTTTCTCCACCTGTCCCCACTGTCAGCTGCATGAGGACAGAGTCTGGTGTCTGCTGCGTGTTACACTTAAGAGCACAGGGCCACTGCTCTGTAACGATCTGAGACGTGGGGGACAGTGGGCATCTGTCCCACCCACCACTCCTCAGGCTTTAGCTCTGCAGCGCTGTGCTGCCCAGTGTCTATGCCGCTCCTGGGCTCTTCTTGCACTGCTGTGGATCCACATCTAGGGAGGCTGGGAAAGTGCCATCTACTGCAGTGCGAGGAATGCTTGCTCAGCTGTCCAGGGTGACTGAGGACCCCAAACAACACTGAAGCCCCAGAGGGCAGGGGTTGCATCTGCTCTGGCTACTGGCAATCACAGCTGAGCCCTGGGAAAGGTCTGCACACTGTGTGTCTTCACATACATCCATGGAATGGGGACCCCACCTGCTCTTCCCTGATGTCAGTGGGCCTGGGCCCTTCGTGTCCCCACAGACTTCTGCTCTGGGAAGACCAGAGGCCTGCTGAGTCACTCTGCGGTCTCCTTTACAGGGAACGGACAGCCTTCCCCTGTGCAGGGCTCAGTGGGGCAAAGCACAGCCGGCCAGAGATGGAAGGGAATCTGGCAGGCCTTGGGTCAGCACTGCCCTGGAGACCCCAGTTCTGCCCCGCAGTGATGCCGAGAGCCTGATTTTCTCAGCACCCTGCTGCTCAGAGTTGCGAGCAGGCTGAGGCAGGGCTCATACCTTCCAAAGACTTGGGGCCACAGTGGCCAAGTGCCCCTGGGTGCCGACCACAGAGCTCACTTTCTCACCATCCCCTCCTGCAGGGCGGGAATGCAGGCCCAAGAGGGGTCCAGGAGGGAGTCTGCATGGATGGGGCAGCTGTCCAGGAAGTCCCGTTCCGGGGGCTCCCTCAGCGGGGCGCTGCATGCCTGCCAGCGCCGTCCTCACAATGCAGTCCTCTGCCCGGCTCTCCTCCCATTGGGCCCCAATCTGTGATGGAACAGAGGGGAGAGATGGAACTGGGGCCCACCCAGGCCATCAGGAGGGCTGGAGGCTGAAGCCCAGACCACTCTGCAAGTCGCCATCATGGCTCATACCAGAAGGGGCACAAGTGGGCCCGGCAGAAAAGCTATGCATGTTAGAAGGTAATTTCAGAAGGGACACACAGAAATGCTACCGATTCATGGCTCATTAACAAGGAGAGGTCATGGCCTGGGGCATGAAGAGCCCACCCACCCTCAGGTCCCGTGGTGGAGAGAGAAACCGAGGCTCAGCCTGGCTCCAGGCCTCCTGCGAGGCCAGCCTGTCCCTGGAGTCTGTTAATCGCTCAGAAAAAGTCAGGCCCACTTCCTGGTCCTGAGAGGCTCCTGGCTGTGCTCACTGCCACACTTGCAGGTCACGTAGCCCCTGTGGGTACCACTTGGGCCCTGGCCAGGAGTTGCCCTGAGGTGACACGGCAGAATAAAGCTGTGACAGGACAGAAGTGACACAGTGTCCTGTGTGCAGCTCTGTGGGGACAGTGCCTGACAGCCGGCAGCAAGCACAAGGCTCTGCCTGACCACAGTTTGTGCTGTTTCTGCCCCAGGTAACCTTGTGCTCCTGAAACACAAACAGCTTTGTCTCAGGCTTCTACCCCAGAGGACGGGAGAAGGCTCTTCAGGCTGTGGATCATCACTGGGCACTGCCCTTCTCCTCCTCTCAGCCCCGTCCTGGGGGCGCAGGCCAGGGCCCTGGGCTCACAGCCTCCCACACCTTCCTCTGCCCAGGAGGAGCCTCCCTCTTGACCTCGTCCCCCACCCTCCTCAAAGTGAGGAAGAAGGGCGGGAGTTATACAGGGGACTCACAGTGGTGGCCGGGCCTAACTGGACCTGTCCTGGACTTGGTGGCCCCAAGTGTCAGGTGTCCAAGTCCAGGGAGATCTGCCCTGGGCTCCCGCTCATCTCAGGTCCCCAGGTCTCTGGGTCTGGTGACACGCACCCTGTGCTGCCCCTGATGGCCAGGCAGTTCCTGGTGAGCGGCCTGAAACATGGGGACTTAGCCATCCATCCTCTCACTCTCGCCCAAGTGCTTTCCCTGCGCGGGGTCCTGTTGCTGCAGCCTCGAGGCCTGGGAAAGCAGCACAGCATGATCGCTGCTGACTCTCTCCAGCCAAGTGACTGTTAGGCAGCCGTCGCTGGACTGTGGTGCCCAGTGACTCCAGGGTTCCGAGTTCTGTTTGGACCTGTCGCCAAGGAAGTGAGGTCGCAATGCTAGGGTCATAAGCCAAACCGCCCCCTCTGATGAGAAGACCCCGGGGCCCCTTCCTTTCATAGTGGAACACATCTATCTGTGTGCTCCTTAGAAACAGCAATGAGAAACCAGAAAAGCTGCCTGTGATGTTGGAGTTTGATGAATCAGAAGTTTTAATTCAGCAAATGTGTAGATGCTTAAGATGCAGCAGGCACAGGGAGAAGTGTGCTTTCCCATCCAGAGTCCATTCTCTTTCAAGACATAGTGCTCATGTCAGCACTTAGAGATCTCATGGATTTGAGGATGATTTTCTTTCCTGGGTTGACTTCAATTGCCTTTCAATTCCAATAGGGACTATGGAGATGATCCCAAAATGTCCAATATAATTTTCTTTAAAGGATACAAAAGTTTCAGCTGATAACCCCTGGGTGGCCAGGAGTGGAGGATTCACAGCAGGTCATAACTTTCAAGTGCACATGGATAGCTACTTAAGCACAGATACCGAACCCAACACAAAGTGCAGTATGCAGTGCAGAGACAGTGTGAGGGGACAGCAGTCTTTGTGAAACCTCCCACCCAGTGGAGGTGCAGAACACTTTCACACATCACTTGGGAACGTCTCTTGTGGCGCTGCTATCCCCTCCTGTCCTCTCATCCCAAGCTGACCACGTGCTTTTTGTCCCTGGTGGAGTAGAGAGGGTGGAACTGGAACCATTCGGTATAAATGTTTCTGGCAGGTCTTCTTCAAGCAGTAACACCAGGCTGGGATCCCTGCGCGCTGCTCCTCCTCAGTGGTGGCACCGTCATGGGGGTGGAGCACAGCTGTCCCGCATCCTCTGCTGATGGCCATTCATTCGGCTCCCAGGGTTGACCACTGAGCAGTTCCCACCAGCATCACTCAGGCAGGTGTCTTCTCAACCATGGATTCTTCTTCCAAGAGACACACTTGCACGTCTGTTTATTTGCTTTATATCACTATTTTTGGCCTACTTTTTTATTTACAACATTTCATTCCCCTTTGATGTTTCTAATGAAATCTAATAATAAATTCGGGTTGTTATCTTTTAAAAAAAATTAAAGGTTAGGTGTCCATTACCTTAATCCTAGTGAGGAAAAGAGGGGTCTGAAAGAGGTAGATTACTAGTGACGATGGTTGGGAGATATATTTGGTGGATTAATCAGACAGAAGTGAGAGCCATGTGCAGGCTTCTTGCTTGGGGAACTGAGAAAATATTAACACTGAATCAGGAACAGGGCAGCAGGGAGAGGTTGGAGTAACAGGGTTAAAAAGATGCATTTGTCATGAGTAAAATGGACTTGGGGTAGTTCTTTAAGTAGCAGGAGAAGATGCCTAGGGAGCACTGCATAAGAGCACTGCCAGGGAGTATTTTTGATTCAACTGAGAGCTTTGTTGTCTTGCCAGATTTGCCAGAAGGCATTGAGCTGGGGGTCTAGAGTGGTGCTTTTTAGTTCATGTACCCAACCAGACCCTGTTCTCAGAATGGTCTATGTGAGGCCCTGTGACTTGATTATTCTAAAGCAGTGGTTTTCTTAACCTTTGTGCAGTGATACATCTATTTGAAATCAGGTGAAACCTTTCTGCAGACAAGTACACACTGCAAACACATAGTAATTTTAAAAAATGTGTTAACCATAAAACCATTGATCTGTTCTCCATTACTAGAAATGGAATGTCCTAGAGATAGAATCATACAGAATGCAAGTATGGGGCTGTTTTAAAGATATGTCTTCCCCATGTTTCTTTGATTCTGTGAAGCTGGTCTAGGGTTCACAGGTTAGAGATGTTGCCCCACAACCACAATGTTTTGATTGGTTAAAAAGTTGATATCTTAAGACTCTAAATGATGATATCTAACTGTCAACATTCCCCAGGTCTTTATAACTGAGAGTCCCTCCATCTCATCCTCCTGGCTGTCTACCTAGCTCAGGCTCTACTGGCTGTTTCTTACATCTTACCAGGAGATGCATGTCTTGCTTATGCCCAACTACTAGTGACTGGTCCCTGTCTTGTTTCTTCTTCTAGCTCCTCCCCCCTTGTTTCCTGGCCTCTAATGAAATAGTTCTTCTAAGTGCCAGAAGCCAAGTCTTTACTTCTTGTTACCAAATGTCCTCATTTATCCCCTCTTCTTGCTTACTTCCAGTATTTGAGTCCTGGTGGTCCTTAGAGAGCTCCATTGCAGTTCTTTCAGCTGAGACCCAGCCAGCCTACAGGTGCTGTTGCTCTGGCCTGCTGGTATTCTGTGATTGCCAGTGTTGAATATACATTCCAGCAGGGTTGGGATACTCTCACCCATCTGTTCCCAGTCTGAAGGTTAATGGGGAAAGATGCTACATGTGGAGCCTACATCTGTGCATTTTGCGGATAAGAAGTGTCCTACAGGGGCCCTCTGAAACTGAGTACGTTGATAAGCTGACAGACTATCACCACGATGGCTTGATCTCCCCCACTTTTTATCCCCATACAGCCCCCAAATAGCTCCATCTCCATATTACATGTAGGATTCAAACCCTCTGTGTGCCATCTGGGTTGCCCTCCTGTCTTTTCTTTCTTTGGAAATATCTTTCCTGAAAGATGAGATACCTTCATGTTCTATTCGTAGTTTTGGGTCCAGTGGATGGTCAGATATTCTAAGGTGTTTACCACCATCGTGGACAGCTTAGAGTGGATTTCACAGATCATGTCCCACATGCTCTTGGTGCTGCTCCTTGTGCTGATGATTGACTCTAGAATGAAAGGCTGATATGGTAGGAAAGCCCCTCATTGGGCCTCCTGGCTAGAGTATGGTAGACTGTTGCTGTGTCCCTCTGCTCTCAGCCAACATTTGCCCGAGTGTCACTCTTAGTAGGATGAAGAGGGAACTTCAGGCCCTGTTCGAAGTTTCATACTACTTTTGGATCTTTAAATATTTTCAAGGTATTACTGGTTTCCCAAGGTTAAGTAATCAGTGAGTAAAAGCTAATCAAACAAAGTTGAATCAGGGAGGCTGGGAAGAGGGAAGACTAATCCTTCCAGCATTCCTCTACTTTCCCCAAGCCCCAGACTTTGTATTCATGGGCTCATGATGGTTCCACACAACTACGGGATCATCAGTCCAAAGATGTCTGTGTATGCGCCTACTCACAGATCACTCTCACTTGAAAGATTCCTGGAACAGGTGTGCAAGGCCAGGGGAAAATCCCAAATGGGCAAAATGCTAGCATGGAAATAAGTTCAGGGTCAAAGGATATGAAATGTCATTTTTAAACTTAGGGAAAAGCTGTGATAGTTGTATCTATTTAGCTGTAGTTTAAGAGAGTGTGGTATGAAATTTATCATTATTATTATGAATACTGTTACAATTATTAGTGAGGATTGAGCTCCATTGTTGTGGGAAATCTAAGAATGTCTTTTTTTTTTTATACCAGGGATCAAACTCAAATCCTTGCATTTGCGAGGCACATGCAGCACCACTGAGCTACATCCAGGCTCTAAGAATGTCTTTCTTGAGGCCTACACTACTTGAGCTTCTTCCCAAAGAAAAGAACAATCACAAAGATAATAATTACATAGTTTTTGCTAATTGTGTCTTTTGATCTAAATATTAGCCTTTTAGAATCTTTCTCTTCATTGAATAAATTAGCCATAAGTGAAGATCAGATTTATTTCATGGTAGAGACCTAAACTAAGGCAAAGTTTGTTTGGTTTTTTTGAGACAGGGTAACACCATGTCATTCAGGCTAACCTTGAATGCTCTATGTAGCCCAGGCTGGCCTTGAACTCTTGGCAATCCTCCTACCTCAGCATCCTGAGTACTGGGATTATAGGTGTGCACCACCATGCCCTGCCAAAGCATTATTTTTAAAAACTAAAAATGTTTAAGTAGAAAGGGAATTCTCTTTAACTAAAAAGGAGATTCTCAGGTCAACATAGCTTATAAATTGTGCTCCAGAATGAGGTTGCATGGTTGCTCTACCCATTTGGAACTTCATGCTCTTAAGATCCATCAAACTTGAAAGATTGGTTGGTATTATGTTAGAAAGAGTTCCCAGATGTTCATTTGGAATCTTTACAAAGAAAAAAATGATTGAGATCTAATGAACCTGTCCTAAGGATTTTGGACATGCAGAAGGTAGTGCAATACTGACAACAATGTCCAGAAATAGTTAAGCTAGAATACCCCCCCATTGAGTTGATAGAATATCTACAAAAAAATCTGGTTAGAAATGAGGACTTATGGTAATGGCTTAGTGCACATCTAGGTGTACCCAATTATACTCAAATTTAGGACCTTTGGTAAACTGTTGAGACTGTGGTTAGGCCCAAAAGCAAGGTGATGGAGTCCACAAAGCAGACTGCTGGTTTGCTGACCACAAGAGGATGCAGCTCAAGATAAGCTATAGCCCTGAGTACAGGCAGGCAAGGAGGGGCAGGGGGTATGCAGGGAAGAAGTAGGAAGGAGGGGGCAGAGCCTATTTCAGGAACATCAGAATTGTACCTACTGATGACATATAATCCACTGGATTATGCTGCTGCTTTAGGGATGAATGAAATCAAGATGAAGGAAGAAAAAAGACCCTCACTTACTGTTTCTGAGAGAGGGCAGAAATTTTCTTGGAGTGAGGCTAAAATTGGGGAGAGGTAGGAAAGGACTTTGTGAAACTCTGGGCTGGTACAAGATCATCTAACTCTTTCAATATTTAGTGGTTTTGGAACAAGTTCAAATCATAATGTGAATTCAGAATACCTTGACGCTTTTTTTTTTTTTTTTAAATGGAGCTCTCATTCCTTGGGTCTAGGGTTAGAGATTCTGCATTTCTAACATGTTTATGGGTCATGCTGCCGCTCCTGGTCTGGGCACCACATTTGGAGCAGCCAGACTCTTAGTTTCTCTTCTGGGCCATGCAGGACAAGTTTGAAGCATGTTATTGCCATGCGTCAGGGGCATTTTACCAAGTGCAGAAACCCTGCCTGGCACTAGTATTGTGATCTGCAGCCATTCCTGCATCTAGCTTCTCACTGTGTCTGTGCAGTGCAGGACCATTGAGGAGGTTTCCAGACACATCCTCCTTTTGCTAGGGTTAAGACTTGGGGAGGGTTTTTTTAAAAAGTCACTTTTTAATATGTGGCAACCAAGATAGCATAGAACTTAAAGATCACATGACATGGGGATGCCTGAGTACTGCTCCCCTTCTCCCTGTGACCATTTTCTTTCTTTCTTTTTTTGGTACTGGGGATCAAACTCTGGTCCTTGTGCTTGTGCAGCAGGCAGCGAAACCCCTGAGCTGAATCCTCACCTCTGTAATAATCTTTTTTTTTTTTTTTTGGTACCAGGGATCAAACTCGGGTCCTTGTGCTTGCAAGGCAGGCGGTGGAACCACTGAGCTAAATACCCAGCCCCCTGTGACCATTTTCTACTCCCAGCTTTATTGAGGTATGGTTGACAAATAAAAATCTCTTTTATTGAAGGTACACAAAATGATGTTGAAACACCACAGTTTTGGATGGTGGTCTTGGCTCTACCTGCCCCTCAGAGTCATTACCTAGCAGTCTTACTGTGCTCTGTGGAAAAACGTCCCCTGAAATGCAAAGACAGAGCGGAGCAGAAGAAAGAGCCAGCACTGAGGAGCCTTACCTTTGGTTCAGTTTGCTGATCCCTACACATGGAGGAGTGGAAGTGAAAAGACAGAAGCGCTGTGTGTGGCCTTTGAACCCCGGTGACGATTCCCTGCTAACAGCAGTTTATGTCCTGGAATCTAACCAGCTAATACTGCATGCTTTGAGGATAAAGGACTAAGTGGAAAGAGTGGTGGGCAGAGGGGTAAAGCTTCTCTTTCCCTTCATGATATTCAGGTGATGTCCTGCTTGAATATAAATTAAGTGTGTTCTTTGCCTACTGCTGAGGTTTTCTTATTGTTCATGGGCCTGTTGACTTGTAGTAGTACAACTTTCCTGTATTCTCAAGGAAACTAGGATTCCCATGTCTGAAAACATAATTTTCTCAGGCCTTCATATCACAACTATCACCATATATTCCTATCTTTAGTGTGACAGCTTAGGAAGAAATAGCATCCTGATTTAGCAGAAGCAGATGTCACATAAAATACTTTGCTTTAATGTCGACAAAGTGAAACTGTGAATTAGTCACTTAAGAATTTACTCTAGTGAATATCCAAACAGACGTGCTCATGTAGAAAAGAAAATATGTTCCTTCTGTCACTGGCCCACACTGGCATTACTGGCATGTGACTTTACACCATTCCTCCAGGAGCCAGCCAGGGCTTTGCTAAAATATCTTGGCTGTGTATCTTGGCCCTGTGCTTGGACAGTGCCCACTGGGTGGTGGGAGATAAGTCCTTGAACATTGTCCAATGCCTAGAACACGGAGGGTCTGTGTGAGAACTGTGGAGTCTTGGCCCTATGCCTAGTGTCCCACACTGGCCCAGTGAGCCCATGGCAGGCAATGGAGGGTTATGAAGTATTTGTTGTTTAGTATTTGTTGCCTTTTTGGTAGAAGGTAAGTTTTACATGTTTAATGTTAGATGCCTATTAGCATTGGTGAAGCTAGTTCACTTTTTGAGGGAAAAGTAACTCTTAAGATATTTCTTAGCTAAACATCATATGAATTTATGTAATTGATATGAATTTATGAATTTATGTAAAGATAATTACTGAAGGGAGGTGGAAGCCCAGCCACACCACCTAAAGGCAGCTCAAAACTCAAGTAAAAATGTCCAGACCTTGCCAAATATCTCATGAGGCTCAAATTTCTCCTACTTGAGAACTTTTCATAGTAAAGTCTTTGTGTCCTAGGGTAAACTATCTGAGGTAAGAACCCTAAGAATGAACTACATTTTACTTACCAGATAAGACTGAGTGGCTCTGCATCTAAGACTGACTTTTGGAAATGGAAGGAACCACTGGCAGCTCATCAAACTTCTGTTTTCCTGTTCCCATAGGCCTCTGCTGTGCCTGTCACTGTGGCTGGATGGACTGTCCTGAAGCAGTCTTCACATGTCATCTGCTCAGGAATCCCTAAAATCTTCTTGTGCTAAGAAGCCTCTATAATCTGTTTAATTAACTCTCCCTGTCTAAGCCCTTTTCCCTCTGTTGCTTGATGTATATTTTCTGTTTTAGTTGTTTTGGAGTTTTTTCTTTTTTTGTCTTTAGCTTAAATTGTTTTTCTCAACAGTAGGTACAAAGATAAAGGCCTGGACATATTTTAGGTTGGAAAGGTACATCTTCAGATTTCACTGAGGAACTCTAGATCGAGACATGCTGAGCTATGAATTGATGCCATGCTTGGAAAAGATGGATTATATGGAAACAAAATGGGCCATATCTTAAGTATAATAGCAGTTGTGAGGATCATTTCCTTTTGTAGTTGTGCTTGAATCATTTACATAAAGGAAACTGTTACCATTTTTAGGTTTGTTCGAGGGAGTATGAAGGTTGATAGTTTTTTATTTTTATTTTTTTATTTATATATTAATTGGTACATTTTAGGTATACAATTCATTTACATTTATCATTGGGTGTTTGTACCTGAACATGGTGTATCTTAGTTCTTATTTTTTCCCCATTACCTGTGCACCCTTCACCCCCTCCATCCTTCCCTATTTACATAGACTTTATTTCCTTTTTTTTTTTTCTTCCTCATAATTTTTCCTTTCCCTTCTTCCCTTTCCCCTTCCCCTCCCACCACCCTTACACCTTTGGACCTTTTCCTATTTCAAATTATCAATTATTCATTTTAATCATTTTTATCCTTATTTACACTTTCAATTTCTCACACTAGAGAAACTATTCAGTATTTATACACGTGTGTCCTATTTATTTCACTTAAGAGGATGGCCTCAATATGCACTCATTTAGCTATAAATGACTCTAGTTTTTCATTCTTTATGCCTGAGTAGTACTCTATTTTATAAAAAAAGCATATCTTCTTTATCCAGTTTCCAGTTGGTGGGCACTTGTGCTGTTTCCAAGCTTTAGCTATTACAAATTCTGCCGCTATAAACATAGGTGCACATATATCACTGTGGTATGATTCTTTTAATTCTTTGGGGAAGATACCCAGTAGGGGAATAGCTGGGTTAAATAGGACCTATAGTCCTAGTTCTTTGAGGTATCTCCATACTGATTTCCACAGTGGTTGCACCAGTCTGCACTCCCACCAACAATGGAGAAGGGTTCCTTTCTCTCCACACCCCCACCAACATTTGTTATTGGTTGATTTCTTAATAGCAGCCATTCTTTGTGGGGTGAGGTGGAATCTCAGTGTTGTTTTCATCTGCATCTCTGAAATGACCAGTGATGTTGAACATTTTTTCATATATTTATTTGCTGTTTTTACTTCTTTGTCTGAGAAAGGTCTGTTCATTTCAGATGCCCATTTTTGAATTGGGTCTTTGAATTTGGGGGGTCTGATTTTTTTCAATTCTTTATATATTCTAGATAGTAGACCCTTGTCTCAGGTACAGCTGCTAAAAATTTCTTCCCATATTGTAGGTTGTCTCTTAGCTCTGTTGGTGGTTTCTCTTGCAGTGCAGAAGCTTTTTAATACAATGAGATCCCAGTTGTTGATTCTTTGTGCTAGCTCCTGTGCTACCGAGGTTTTGTTCATAAAGTCTTTTCCTATGCCAAAGTCTTCAAGAGTTCTACCTAACTTATCTTCCAGCAAGTTTAGTGTTTCTGTTTTAATATTTAGCTCTTTAATCCACTTCAATCTAAGTTTAGTGCATGGTGATAAATATGGGTCTAGCTTTAATCTTTGGCAGGTTGAAATCCAGTTTTTCCAACACCATTTATTGAACAGGCTATCTTTCCTCCAATGAGAGTGGTTGGCTCCTTTATCAAAGATGAGGTGGCTGAGTATGTCTGAAGTTGTTTTTGCATCTTTTAATCTATTCCACTGATCCTCGGGTCTGTGTCTTTGCCAGGACCATGCTGTTTTATCACAGTGGCTTTGTAGTATAGTTTCAAGTTGGGGATTGTGATACCCCCAGCCGTGTCTCTGTTGCCCAGAATTGCTTTTGCTATTCTAGGTCTCTTCTGGTTCCAAATGAATTTTTGGATTGTTTTCTCTAGTTCTGTGAAGTATATTGTTGGAATTTCAATCGGTATTGCATTAAATCTATATAGCAGTTTTGGAAGTATGGCCATTTTCACTCTATTGGTTCTTCCTACCCAGGAACAGGGGATGTCTTTCCATTTTCTTATTCCCTCTTACATCCCTTATTTCAGAGTGCTGTAGTTTTCAGTGTAGAGGTCGTTTGCTTCCTTTGTTAGATTGATTCCTAGATATTTCATTTTTTGGATGCTATTGTGAAAGGAATTGTTTCCCTAATTTCTTTCTCAGTGAGTCTGTTATTTGTGTACAAGAAGGCTATTGCTTTTTAAGTGTTGACCTTGTATCCAGCTACTCTACTAAATCTGTCAATTAAGTCTAAAAGTCTTTTGGTGGAGTTTTTTGGGTCTCCTGTGTAAAGTATCATATCATCAGCTAATAATGACAGCTTAACTTCTTCCTTTACTATCTTTATTTCTTTTATTTCTTTCTCTTGTCTAATTGCTGTGGCTAATGTTTCCAGAACAGGAGTGGTGATAGTGGACATCCATGTCTTGTTCCTGATTTTAGTGTGAAGGAGTTCAGTTTTTGACCATTTAGTATGATGTTGGCTGTTGGATTTTCATAGATAGCCTTAATCAGGTTGAGATAAAGACCTTCTATTCCAATTTTCTGTAGGGTTTTTATCATGAATGGGTGTTGGATTTTGTCAAATGCTATTTCTGCATCTGTTGAGATGATCATATGATTTTTGTCCTTGGCTCTGTTAATATAGTGTATTACATTTATTGATTTACGAATATTGAACCATCTTTGCATCCCTTGGATAAATCCAACTTGGTCAGGGTGTATGATCTTCTTGATGACCCTCTGTATTCTATTTGCCAGTATCTTGTTGAGGATTTTTGAATCTATGTTCATTAGGGAGATTGGGCTGTAGTTCTCTTTTTGGGTTGGGTCTTTCCCTGGTTTTGGAATCAAAGTAACACTTGCTTCCAGGAATGAATTTGGAAGTGTTGCTTCCCTTTCAATTTCCTTGATGAGTTTAAAGAGTAATGGCAATAGTTCTTCTTTAAATGTCTTGTAGAATTCAGCAGTGCAGCCATGAGGACCTGGGCTTTTCTTTGTTGGTACATTTTTTATTACATTTTCAATTTCACTCATTGTAATTGAGGGTTTAGAATTTCTATATCTTCTTCATTTAACTTTGGCAATTCATATGTATCTAGGAATCTGTCCATTTCTTCTGTATTTTCCATTTTATTAGAGTACAGGTTCTCAAAGTAGGTATTGATGATCCTCTGCATTTCTGCTGGATCTGTTGTGATTTCACTTTTTTCATTCTTAATTGCATGGATTTGAGCTTTTTCTATTCGTTTTTTGATAAGGTTGGCTAAAGGTTTATCAATTTTATTTATTCTTTTGAAAAACCAATCTTTGATTTATTGATTTTTTTGTATCATTCTCTTAGTCTCCATTGCATTGATTTCTGCTCTGATCTTTATAATTTCCTCTCTCGTACAAGCTTTGAGTTTGTCATGCTCTTCTTTTTCTAGGAGCTTGAGGTTCAGCATTAGGTTGTTTATTTGAGCTCTCTGTTTTCCTAATATGGGTATTCACTGCTATGAATTTCCCTCTTAGAGCTGCTTTCATTGTTTCCCATAGCTTCCTGTATGTTGTACTGGCGTTATCATTTACTTGTAGAAACTGTCTAATTTCTTCTTTAATTTCCTCTGTGACCCATTGGTTGTTCAGGAGAGTGTTATTCAATTTCCATGTGTTTGTGGAGGTTTTGCAGTTTCTTATGCTATTGATCTCCAATTTTATTGCACTATGGTCTGATAATATTCAGGGGGTAACTTCAGTTCTTTTACATTTACTTAGACATGTCCTATGAGCTAGCATGTGGTCTATTTTGGAGAATGACCCATGTGTAGCCAAAAAGAATGTATATTCTGATTTTGTGGGGTGGGACACTCTGTAAACATCTGTTAAGTCCATTTGTTCAATAGCTTGGTTCAATTATGGAATTTTGTTGTAGATTTTTTTCTAGATCTATCTATTTCTGATAGTGGGATATTGAGGTCCCCCACTACAATTATTAGTGTTTGTTTCATTTTTCATGTCCATTAATATTTGTTTTGTATAGTTGGGGGCATTTGTATTTGATGCATATATATTTATGCTTGCTACTCATGTCTTTTAAATGATTTTAGACTATGTATTTTCTAAAAGGCAGGCAGTCTCACAGGTGTATGCCCTTAGTCACAATTGGGGCTTGGTTATATCTGAGACTCAGGGCAAATTTACCCATGTGTGTACTTCCCATGGAGGCTACCCTGTATAGGCACCTGCATACGCTAAATTGTGAAGAAAACCTCCTCTTAGACCCCAGGAAACATGCCTGTTTAATTATTTGAGCAACTACCAAGAGTTTGTTGGTGAAGCAAAAATGTAACTGTGGTAAAGCTGCTCATTTAAGGTCTTGCTTTCGGCCCCCTTTTTTTGGCGGGGGGGGGGGCGTGTACCGGGGATTGTACTGGGGACCTGTGGAACCACTGAGCTAAATCCCCAGCCCTGCTTTAGGCCCTTGATTGCATGGGTTAACTGCCGGCCTAGGTGTACTGAGGAGCTGAAACAAGTCATTACTGTCACTTTGATTTCATGGCTAGAATTATTGGCCATGCCAGGGCATCAGTCCCTGAAGGATAAATGGCTTTGTCAAGCCAACCATGGCAGAAGATGTTTTAGTGGAACCATATTTTTCTGAAATGGGTACACTCTAGAGGGGCTGCTTGTGGGGAATGTTATGCAGGAACTAGTCAAGACTGCAGATTTCTATTGTTGGGCAGGTCCACAGGCAGTGGGTCCCAGCCTTAGATCACAGTAGCCTAATAGTTACAGAAAGAGTCAGTCCTGCAAAAGAAGCCTCTGTGTCAGGTATCGAGTTTATGGATAAAGCACTCTAACACTAGGGTGCCTTGGTCTACTTTGTCTTTAATGAAAGCAACATTAATGTATAGCCTTATTTCTTTGTATTGACAAATGTTCTCATGGGGCAGTAGTGGAATATGAGGGTCATTGCTGGAGGTCTCTCCTTGATGGTGGATTTCTTTCCTCCAGAATGAACTGCTTTTTATGTTTCATTATGAAACATTTAGTTTTTAAATTGAACTCTTTGACATGAAAGAACCTATAAGTATTACAGAAAATCAGGGCAATGTAGAAAACAAAGAAAAAAGTATTATCTATAACCTTACCATGCTTTTTAATATATTTCCTCTCTCTTAAGCCCATCTGCTCAGAAATAGACTGCTAAGTTTAGTGCCAATCTTTCTGGACTAACCATTTGCTTACATGGACTATGTTTCCACAGATAGGTGGAGTTTTTAAAACAAAACAAGAATCATACTGTATGTAATATTTTTTGACTTCTGTTTTTTGTTAATATATACCTTCATTTTCTTCTCAAATCAATACATAATAGTCTGGTACATTTTATTGTCTATAAAATTTCCATGGGTGAGGGTGACCATATGATGATTTGTTACCAGCCTTCTGTTGATGGGTATTTTGGGCAGTTCTGTGTTCCTGCATTTATAAACTGCACTGCAGTTCACATCTGTAGTAGCAGCTGTGTACTTCCTCACTCTCAACCCAGCGCTTCTACAAGAGAGACTCGTAGACGTGGTATGGTGAGGTCATGATGCTTTTTGGATTTAACCCATTTTGCAGTTCTGTCAACAGCAACAGTGTGGCTTTTTCCCTTCTTGGTGTTGAGAATCTTTTATTTTGTAAAGATCATAAGTTAAAAATGTTACCTTTTAATGATCATTTCTTGGATCATGAGTAGAGTTGGACACCTTTTCATAAGTTATCTGCTCTATTTATACGTTGTCCGTATTTTCTTTCTGACTTGAAGCTTTGAGAATAATCCATATTAATCCTTTTTCTTTTATGTTTGTGAAAGTTTCTTCTCATCTTCTGCCAGTTCTTTTAAAATTTATGAAGTCTTTTAAAAGAAAATACTGTCAATCTCTCAATCTTTTTCCTTGATGGAATCTGAATTTTATGTCATACATATCATTTCAATTCTTGAAAATAAAGTATTTTTGGAGTCCAAACCAACAGTCTGGACTATTCAGAGATTCAGTAAATCAACAATTAATCAAGTATCAACTTAATGTGCTGTTCCTGGTTGCTACAGCATCACTTCCTGCATCTGCCACCACCAATCCACTTTGAGCTCCAGAATGTCATGCACATTCATTTATGCTTGTGGCCTTTTAAGAAATTGAGTATCACTCAGTTGGAAAGGCTGAAAAGTTATGGTTCAGCCAAGTAGCTGACCACCCTTTTCTTGGAACTCGATGGTACCTTTGAAAGCCTTTTATAGTGTGAACAGACTGAGTGCTTTTATTTTTAAATGAAAAATTAATTCTTAGGTGTGGTGGTACACAGGTGTAGTCCTAGCACTCTAGGAGGCTCAAGGGGTAGGATCACAAGTTTGAGCCCAGCCTGGGCAATTTAGTGAATTGTGAGACCCTGTCTCAAAATAAAAAGTAAAAAAGGGCTGGGGATGTAGCTCAGGCTCTGGGTTCAATCCTCAGTAGTGAAAAGCAAAAACAACCCGATTCTCCACCAAAGTTGTGTGAAGTTAGAGAGAACCCAGAAGCAGGAACAACATACTGTATAATCTCTCATCCCTATTATGCTCTGTAACCTTGGGCTTGTCCCCTAATCTTCCTAATCTCCTTTATTCACATTTCAAATGCAAGACCCAGTCATCCCTTTTAATATCTCTCTCCCCCATCACTGTTCTTGGTTTCACGATTCTTCTGAATTTCAGCTTAGGGCTATGCCTGCTTCTGGTTTGTTTTTTTTTTTCCTTTCATTTTCTTCTAATCTTTTCTTTCCATCTTTGAGCCTCTTATTTGAAATCCCTTCAAGGCAGGCAGTTATTCATTTGGATTCTTCTTTGTTTCTGTGGGCCCTTAGATGTGTCTGCCTCATTTGCTGGACACTCACTTTCTTTGCAGCTGAAATTAGAAACCTACAGAAGCATATCAGATGCCAAATCTTGTGAAGTAACAGGCCTGAAATAGTCTCTATCTACTGGTAGAGGCTTGGGCTATAGTTCCAGTGATAGCCCATCATAAGGCTCACCTACCATGAGTAATCCCACTGTTTTCTTTCTCAGTCTTTGGAGGATGGTCTTAGTGCGTTATTATCCTCTTGGGCAAAACTGTGCTTTTTCTAACTCCATACCCTCTTTTTCTTGTTAGCATATCAATATTAAAAGCTTTGGGAAATTCTCAGCATAAGCCTATATGCAAATAGAAGTTTGAATCTGCAGAAGTGGAACAGAAATGTGTGTGTGGTGTGGGTGTGTTGAGCTGCATTTAACAGGGTGTGGTGTTGAGCCAGGTGGCTCTCAGACAGGTGGCTCATTTGAAAAACAAATGGTTGCCTGTGTACCCTGAGAACCTCCTGCACAATGGCAGAAGCACCCTTGAGTGCTGTAAAGAAGGCAGCAGAGTTGCCAGATTTGGATGGAAGTTTGGAGGCTACCAGTTGTACTTTGTGTTAGGTATATCCTGCCCACTCTGCACTGGGGATTGAACCCAGGACCTTCACACTGAGCTACATCTCTAGCACTTTGCAAATTTTTAAAACATTGAGACAGTCTTTCTAAGTTGCCCAGGTTAGGCTGGAATTTGAAATCAATCCTGTCTCAGCCTCCCAGAGTGCTGGGATTACAGGCATGTGCCACCATGCTAGTTACATCTCTTCTGAGTATATCTACTTCATGGCATGGTTATAAGGATTAAGGGATGAGATTTGTGGATATTGACTCCGATGAAATGCCATCTATAAAGTAACATTGTACTGGTGTTGATGGCGGCTGGGGTTCCAAGAATACAAGAACAGATATTCATATAACGAGTAAATTTTGTAAACACCCTAGGAGAGATTTGAGATAAAGTGCTAAACAACTTGAGAGATGAGAACTTCTATTGATCTGGGTATACTAGAGGAATGTACAACATTCATGTTAGTAAAATACTCATTGATTAATCAAGGCTTTTTAGATGGGTCTCTAGATACTTAAAATGCTTTTTATAAGCTCCATTACCTTTAATAGCAGGGATCTTGGTCTAGATTTTTTGGACCAGGTGGCAAGTGGCTGTAATGTGTCCATACACAAGGGTAGTCATTGCCCTTCCTTGTCTTCAAGTAGGGCCTCCACTAACTGGGGCAATTCCCTTGTCTTGACGGTACAAGGATGCCCAGATACATACATACCTGATGACAAGTGATTTGAGATGGACTTCCTTATAGAAACATATTTACTGTGTTGAAGCATATAGGTTGTATGGGCTCTCCTGAGAATTTAGCACTGCTAGGATTATTTCTATGGAAAAACTGAATTCTGAGTTCCAGACTTAGAACTTGGAACATAGCTTGTTTGAGTACTGATAATGGAACCCCCTCACTTAGTACTATAGGATGATGTGGGATCGTGCTATAGAGGAAGCAAGGCTCCTTCTGGATGGATCCAAGCTATACTAAGTCCCCTGTGCTGAATTGGAACACACAGCAGGTCAGTTGTAGGAAGACTTCAGTACATAAAAGGCTAGAGAATAATTCCAATTATAAAAATTATATTTTTGAGATGTTGACTTAAAAAAATTCCCCAAAAGATTTTAAAAAAGGGGCAGGAAGCTGCTTTGGAAAACCCACTCAAAGCAGGATGGTGGTGATTTCCCAGGTTAGTGAAAATGTTGATCTGTAGAGGATATGAATGTTGATTGTTAATCCCAGATGTATGTAGGAGACAAGACCAATAAGGGATATTAGTTAATATCCTATGGCTGTCATTTCCTGGAATCTTTGTGAACAATGACTTCCTTCTCTTGGGAAGACCCCAGTGCGTCTTACAAGGGCGTCCTTTGTTAATTTCCCTCAGAGGGGAAATTTTGGTTTGCTTTTCATGCCTCTTGCCCTTAAAAAGGGGATCCTATAACTTAAGCTGTTACTGGGGTCTTGGGCCA
Organism: Heterocephalus glaber; assembly: GCF_053883595.1. Lineage (NCBI taxonomy): Eukaryota > Metazoa > Chordata > Mammalia > Rodentia > Bathyergidae > Heterocephalus > Heterocephalus glaber. The sequence goes on from NW_028258142.1 coordinate 31,707,405, forward strand.
GAGGCCAGACTCAGGGTCCTAACAAATCAGGCCCAGCCACTTATAAAAGAGCAATGGTGAAAAGCAGGAAACTTTACTCAGTATGAGGTACTCGGAAAACAAGGGGACCTGTGTTTTCAGCCCTATCTTCTGGAGTACTGACATGAGTACCCAGGTGATATAGACAAGGGGACCAGAAGTGTGTGCATAGTCAAGCTCACTAACAAAGCTGACCAAACGCTATTGGCTGGGGCTAGTTTCCACTCATCACAAGAAGTTTACTGATCAGACTGGTTCTTGGAACCCAAGGTGACTGCCAGAGTAAGTGAGATAGATGTAAAATGGAGGCAAAGATGCCAAATTTTTATCTTTTAGTTATCCATTGGACATTTGCAGTCCCACATGAAGAGTCAGTGTTTTTAGCAAGAGCAGCCTATAAGTCCTTGTTATAGAGTTTCAGATAAACTTTTTTTAAGTTGGTTAAGAGAGTATAATAATGGTAAGCAGATTCTGAGAAAGGGGTGGGAGTGAGAGGATGGAGAGAAGGTGGTGAATGGGTGTAGGAGTACATTTGGTCAGGAGGAACTTCTTACATTCTATAGCACAGTAGGGTAACTGATTGGCAGCAATTAATTGAATATTTAAAAATAGCTAGTAGAGAAGATTTTGAGTATTTCCAGCACAAAGAAATGATTACATCTCTGAGGTGCATGCCAGTTACTCTCATCTGATCACTGCACGTTGTACACTGAAATGTCATAATACCATATAAATATGTCCTATTTCTATGTGTCAATTAAAAAGAAAACATACATGAAAATGATGCTTATACAGAGAAGCTGGCTTGCCTTTCAAAAGTCAGTTTGGCTGGAACTGACACCAGGAAAAATAAACATTTTAGGGAGACTTTCTCCCCCTAGATGATATTACCAAGGCTGAAGCCCATTAACAAGGATCAACAGATCCTTGCACAGGCATATGCCAAAAATTTTGGAAGTACCAAAGTTGTACAATACAGAAATCTTCTTCAAAAGAACTTTATAATATAGATGAATAGATATGCAAAACAATGACTGGAAAAGACAGTATGAAATGAACTACTGTGCTATAAATCATTTCTGGAAAATGGAAGATATAAATTATATATGTATGAATGCATACATTTTAAATGGTAATGTGCTCAAATGCAAAATCCAGATAATTAGCAGAAATGGTAATTTCTGAAAGTATAGGCTCAAACTGGTCCTTGAAGGAGCACGAAAGTATGGTTATGCAAGAGGATATGTCAAAATGTAGACTTTTAAAAAACACATTGTATTATCCATTTCATTCCTTATGAACTAATCTAGAGTTAAATAGAGGCACAATTTTTACTTAAAGATTTTGGTTTGGGACTGTATCTCAGTGGTAGAGTACTTACCAAGTATGCGTGAGGCCCTGGGTTCAACCTCTAGAGGTGGGAGGTGGCCTGGAATAGGGGGAGTTCACCTCTGTAGTTTTACCAGTGCTGCTACCTGCATGTAAGCTGGGTCTGGCTGGTGACAAATGGGCTCTATCTCTTATTTTCCTGATATGTGTGGTAGCTGTGCCCCTTGACATTTCCTGAGGCTCAGTTCCCATCTCTCCTTTTTCCAATTCAAAAATTCTCTGTGGGCACGCCCTATCTAGGTCCTGAGTCACACAGAACACGCCGAATCACCCCGCTGCAGACAGGCAGGTCTGCCCACACCCTACCGGGGTCCCCAGTCCCAGGTCCTGAGTCGCGCGGAAGACACTGAATCACCTCTCTGCAGACAGGCAGGTCTGCCCAAACCCTACAGAGGTCTCCAGTCACACGGAACACATGCCAAATCAGCCCACTGCAGACAGGCAGGTCTGTGCACGCCCTACCGAGGTCCTGAGTCACGCAGAAAACACCGAATCACCCCGCTGCAGACAGGCAGACACCTGATTCCACACTACAAAGACTCAGAGGACACCAGACCACCAGACCATGGTACTGAGTCCCGCTGCTCCTGGCCCAGAGGTAGGGGCTTCTGAGCCGCCGGCCCACTGCTCCTGGTCCAGAGGAAGGGACTTCCCAGTCACCATCCCTCCCGCTGCTCCCAGCCCAGAGGAAAGGGCTTTTGGGCCACCTTCTGTCCCGCTGCTCCTGGCCCAGAGGGAGGGGCTTCTAAGCCACCATCCCACTTCTCCTGGTCCAGAGGAAGGGGTTTCCCGGCCACCATCCCTCCGGCTGCTCCCAGCCCACAGGAAAGGGCTTTTGGGTCACCATCCATACTGCTGCTCCCGGCCCCTGTCCCACCTCACCTAGCTCAGAGGAGGTAATCCGTGCAGGTGCTAACAGCCCCCCACCCCAGTCAAAATGAGAAAACACGTAAATAAGTCTCAAAACCAGACTTCCAGATCACCTACAGCAACCCCAAAGGGAAATGAGATGGAACACTCTGATACTCAACCACCTGGACCCACTGAACTGGCAACAAAAGGGGATCTGGAAAAAATGAAATCAGAAATAATTTCTCAGATAACAGGACAAATTGTGCCCCTACTGCAAGATATGATTAATAAATCTAAAGAGGAGCTGAGGAACATGATGGAATCCCAACATAAGAAACAAATGGAATCCATAAAACAGATACAAATAGATTTCCAGGACATGAAAAACTCCATTGAAAGTCTACACAGCGGAATGAGCCAATGCGAGGACAGAATTTCAAATATAGAAGATAAGATTGCAATTAGTGACCAGGAAAAGAAAAATTGCTTCAAAATTATAAGGGAACATGAGAAATCAATCCAGCAGCTGCTAGATGATGCAAAGAAGAATAACATAAGACTGATTGGAGTCAATGAAGAAACAGGAGAGAGTGGAGATGACATAAAAAATCTCTTCACAGAAATAATGGCAGAAAATTTCCCAAGCAGGGGAGAAGAGCTTGACATACAGATAAGGGAGGCATATAGGACTCCAAATAGCCTTGATCAAAAAAATCTACACATAGGCATATAATTGTTAAGATTCCAGAAACACAACAGAAGAACAAAGTTCTCCAAGCAGTCAGAGAAAAGAAACAAATCACATACAAAGGAAAGCCCATCAGAATCACAGCAGACTTCTCAACACAAACCACCAAGGCAAGAAGAGCTTGGAGTGACATATTCCAAGCCCTAAAAGAAAACAGCCTCCAATCCAGATTGATGTACCCTGCAAAACTATCTTTCAAAATGGATGGAGAAATAAGATACTTTCATCACAAAGAGCACTTTAGGAACTTCGTGAATACCAAACCAGCACTCCAAAGAATCTGACACAATATCCTAGGAACAGACATTGAGGATCATAACTCCAGGAAGCAAAGCAGAATGAACCCATCTGGCATGACAAGAAATTAAATGTAAAGGGGGAGAACCCAACAAAAAGAAAAGGTCATGGCAATGACAAGTCAATATGTTTCAGTTATAACCATCAATGTTAATGGTCTCAATTCACCAATCCAAAGAAATAGACTGGCAGAATGGGTCAAGAAGCAAAATCCAACAATATGCTGCATACAAGAAACACAATTCATTCAAAAGGAAACTCATAGACTGAAAGTTAAAGGGTGGAAAACAATACTGCATGTGACAGGAACCCGAAAAAAAGCAGGAGTAGCTATGCTCTTGGCAGATCAAGTAGATTTCAAACCAACACTGATGAAGAGAGATGAAGAAGGACACTACATCCTTGTAAAGGGAAGAATCCAAGAGGAAGAGATGACAATCATAAATATCTATGCACCAAACACTAGTGCACCCAACTATATACAACAAATACTAACAGACATGAAAAGTCATATATGCACTAATACAGTTGTAGTGGGGGACCTCAACACCCCACTGTCACAAATAGATAGATCAACTAGACTAAAAATAAGTAATGAAATACTAGAACTCAATTGAACTCTTCAACAAATGAACTCAACAGATGTTTCCAGAGTCTTCCACGCCACAAAATCAGAATACACATTCTTCTCAGCTGCACATGGGTCATTCTCCAAAATAGACCACATACTCACACATACAACCTGTTTAAGTAAGTGCAAAGGAATTGAAGTTATCCCCTGTATATTATCAGACCATAGCACAATGAAATTGGAGATCCATAGCAAAAGAAACTCAAAAAATTTCATAAACACTTGGAAATTGAACAACACACTTCTGAATAACCAATGGGTCACAGAGGAAATTAAAGAAGAAATCAGACAGTTCCTTCAATTAAATGACAATGACAATGCAACATATCGGAATCTATGGGACACAATGAAAGCAGTCTTACGAGGGAAATTCATAGCAGTGAATACGCATATTAGGAAACAGAACAAGCCCAATTAAACAACCTGATGCTGCACCTCAAGCTTCTAGAAAAAGAAGAGCAGGACAACCCCAAAGCTCATACAAGGGAGGAAATTATAAAGATCAGAGAAGAAATCAATGCAATGGAGACTAAGAGAACAATACAAAAAATCAATGAAGCCAAGAGTTAGTTCTTCGAAAGAGTCAACAAAATTGACAAACCTTTAGCCAACCTTGTCAGAGAAAGGAAAGAAAAGGCCCAAATCCATGCAATTGGGAATGAAAAGGGTGAAATCACAACAGACCCAGCAGAAATCCAGATGATCATCAATACCTACTTCCAGAACCTACACACCAATAAGATGGACAATACAGAAGAAATGGACAGATTCCTAGATACATATGAATTACCAAAGTTGAATGAAGAAGACCTAAAAATTCTGAACAACCCAATATCAACCAATGAAATTGAAAATGTAATTAAAATTTTATCAACTAAGAAAAGCCCGGGCCCTGATGGCTTCACTGCTGAATTCTACAAGACATTTAGAGAGGAACTGCTGCCACTACTGTTTAAACTCTTTAATGAAATTGAAAGGGAAACAATACTCCCAAATTCATTCCTGGAAGCAAGCATCACCTTGATCCCCAAAGCAGAGAAAGACCCAACTGAAAAAGAGAACGATAGGCCAATCTCAGTAATGAACACAGATGCAAAAATCCTTAATAAGATACTGGCAAACAGAATGCAGAAGATCATCAAGAAGATCATACACCCTGATCAAGTGGGATTCATCCCAGGGATGCAGGGATGGTTTAGTATATGAAAATCAATTAATGTAATACACTATATCAATAGAGCCAAGGACAAAAACCATATGATTATCTCCATAGACACAGAAAAAGCATTTGACAAAGTCCAACATGCATTTATGATAAAAACCCTACAAAACATTGGAATAGATGGTCTCTAGCTCAAACTGATAGAAGCCATCTATGAAAAACCAACAGCCAATATCATACTAAATGGTCAAAAACTGAAATCCTTCACACTAAAATCAGGAACAAGACAAGGATGTCCACTCTCACCACTCTTGTGCAATATAGTTCTGGAAACATTAGCCATGGCAATTAGACAAGAGAAAGAAATAAAAGGAATAAAGATAGGTAATGAAGAAGTGAAATTGTCATTATTTGTAGATGACATGATACTCTATATAGAAGACTCCAAGAAGTCCAGCAAAAGTCTTCTAGACTTAATAACCAAATTCAGTCAAGTAGCTGGTTACAAGATCAACACACAAAAATCAATAGCTTTCCTCTACATGAATGACAGACTCACTGAGAGGGAAATAGGGCAAATAATTCCTTTCACAATAGCATCCAAAAAACTGAAATACCTAGGAATCATCCTAACGAAAGAAATCAAAGACCTCTTCTCTGAAAACTATGGCACTCTGAAAAGAGAGATTGAAAATGATATCAGAAAATGGGCAGACATCTCCTGCTCCTGGGTAGGAAGGATTAATATAGTGAAAATGGCCATACTTCCAAAACTGCTATATAGATTTAATGCAATTCCAATTGAGATCCCAGCAGCATACTTCATAGACCTCTAGAAAAAAATCCAAAAATTCATTTGGAACAAGAAGAGACCCAGAATAGCAAAAGTAATTGTAGGTAACAGAGACATGGCAGGGGGTATCACAATCCCCAACCTGCAACTCTACTACAAAGCTACTGTAGTAAAAACAGCATGGTACTGGCAAAGAAACAGACTTGAGGACCAGTGGAACAGATAAGAAGATGCAGAAACAATGCCAGACACACTCAGCCATCTCATCTTCAATAAAGGAGCCAAACACCCTCCCTGGAGGAAAGATAGCCTCTTCAATAAACGGTGCTGGAAAAATTGGGCTTCAACTTGCCAAAGATTAAAACTAGACCTATATCTCTCACCATGCACTAAACTAAAATCAAAATGGATTAAAGATCTAAATATTAAAATAGAAACTCTGAACCAGTTGGAAGAGAGGTTAGGTAGAACCCTTGAAGACATCAGTGTAGGAAAAGATTTTATGAACAAAACCTCAGTTGCCCATGAACTAGCACAAACAATCAACAAATGGGATCTCTTCTTATTAAAAAGCTTCTGCACAGCAAGAGAAACCACCAGCAGTGTGAAGAGACAACCCACAATGTGGGAAAAAATCTTCACCTGCTGTTCCTCAGACAAAGGTCTACTATCTCGAATCTATAAAGAACTTAAAAAGATCAGACCTCCCAAATTTAAAGGCCCAACCCAAAATTGGGCATCTGAAATGAACAGATATTTCTCAGACAAAGAAGTAGAAACAGCAAATAAATACATGAAAAAATGTTCAACATCACTGGTCATTCAAGAGATGCAAATGAAAACAAAGCTGAGATTCCACTTCACTCCAGAAAGAATGGCTGCTATCATGAAATCCACCAATAACCAATGCTGGCAAGGCTGTGGGGAAAGAGGAACCCTGCTCCACTGCTGGTGGGAGTGTAGACTGGTGCAAACACTGTGGAAATCAGTATGGAGATACCTCAAAGAACTAGGACTGGAAGTCCCATTTGACCCTGCTATTCCCCTGCTGGGGATCTTCCTCAAAGAATTAAAAGAATCATACCACAGTGATATATGTGCACCCATGTTCATAGCAGCACAGTTTGTAATAGCTAAAACTTGGAAACAGCCCAAATGCCCATCAACTGGAGACTGGATAAAGAAAATGTGTTTTTTTAATAAAATGGAGTACTACTCAGCCATCAAAAATGAGAAATTAGAGACATTTATAGCTAAGTGGATGCACATTGAGGCAATACTCCTAAGTGAAATAAATAGGACACACATGTGTAAATACCGAATAGTTTCTCTGGTGTGAGAAACTGAAAGTGTAAATAAGGACTAAATGTATAATAGGTAATGTGAAATAGGAAGAAAAGGGGCAAAGAGGAAGGAAGTAGGAGGAGTAGGGGAAAGGATAGAAGGGAATGGGATTAATATGAGAAAATGGAAAAATAGGAACAAAATCTTTGTAAATAGGGAGGACTGGAGGGGTTGAAGGGAGGGCTGGGCAAGGGTGAAAAATAAGAACCAAGAGAGACTATGTAAAGGTGCAAATTTCCAATGATGAATGTCATTATATTGTATACCTAAAATGTACCAATGATTAGAATGAATAATCGATAATGCAAAATAGGAAGAAAAGGTCCAAAGGGGTAGGGGTAGTGGGAGGGGCAGGGGAAAGAAAAGAAGGGAAAGGAAAAAATGATGAGAAATGGAAAAAATGGAAATAAAGTCTTTGTAAATAGGAAAGGGTGGAGGGGGTGAAGGGAGGGCTAGGAATGGGGAAAAAATAAGAATCAAGATGCATTATATAAAGGTACAATTCCCAATGAGAAATGTAAAAAGAAAAAAAAAATTCTCTGTGGCCTCTCTAGCTTACAGCATGAAGTCCTTTCTCCTTAGCAGGGCATTCAGAGTACTCTGTGGTCACCCTACAGTCTTGACTTTCTGTCTTTATTTCCCTCTATTTGCCTTTGTAGCCAAACCCACTGCCATCCCGCAGCAGGCTCCCTCACCCTGGCTGCTGCTGGGCATCACATGGGCTGGCTTCGCTCTTGCCTCTACCTGTTTGCTCTCTGCAGGTCAGGTCTTGTATGCCCTTCAAAGCTTTGCTCAAATGTCGCTGCTTCCATGAAGCCTTTCTTTTGTATCACTTAAAATAATCCCTCTGTCTCTGAATTTCTGGGGTACCCATCCCTCACCCCACTGCTCTTTGATTCCTAATACATTGTTGTTTTATGTGCAGCCCTTCTCCTCCCCATTGATCCTGCTCATGTTGGTGTTCCTGCTCTTGCCATCACCTGTGCTTTGCAGGCAGAGGACCTTACCTATCTCTGTGAGGTGCCTTTTACTCATTGGTAGTCCCAGTGATTGCCCTGGGCTTCCTGAGTTGGTCTTTCAGATCTGCCTTGTAAGCGCCAACCCTTTTCTATTGCTACTTTTATATCTCATTTGGTGTGTTTTTCTGATGTCTACGTAGATGACAGACACATACTGCTAGGTATATGTGATTGTCTCAATGTTCTATTTTATTTCAGACTCTAAGTAGAGTCCCTAGAACAGCTGAGAGTGTGAACAGTATATCATTAAAATCTTTGCAGATATCCAAATCCTACCTTACTATAGCTTAAGGAAGGCTGTCAGAATGCTGGGGGAAAGCTGAAGTAGTAAGATGTGTCTCTGGCCACGTGATGCTGTGGTGCTGAGATGATGTTGATGATGTGGTTTTATGATGTCCTAGCTGTCAGGCACACCAGATACTCCAGGTATGCTACTTGTGTGAGTCCTTTTCATGATTTTCTAGAGAAGGTCACTACTTCCAGTCAGTTTGATTTGGGAATATTGGTAGAGTGGCCTCTTGATTATGTATACAAACCACCCCAATATTTAATGTCTCGTGTTTTTGAGATGAGCATTCTCGTGTGTTCCCTCGGCCAGTTTGTCTGTTCTTGTGGCTTCAACCTCCACCTGTATCCATAAACTTCTAGGCTTATTCCTTAAGCCTTTGCTCTCTTCTTGAACTCTCCATATACAGATCTGACTGTTGGCATAGCCAGTGGGATTCTTCAGGTTTGCCATTTCCACAAGGGAACTCTATTTTTGGCCCCCAATGCAAGGATTATATAATTTTCCTTTTTGTTCCTAGTTCCTGTACAGTATATAGTACACATGGAAATGTCAAGGCCTACCAATAGAGAGGGATGGGTAAATTGTGATACCCACATGATGGAATACTGAAACGACAAACCAGATTTATATGTATGTAAAAGGATAAAATCAATGGTGAGTATAAATTATAGAATATGTAGTATATGCTATCATTTATCTGAAACATCAACCACCCAATATTATATATTTTGAATATATTTTAATGTCATAGTGTACAAACATGGATGTGAGAGAATCAGTCCACTGCCAAAATAATAGCCATCTTTTGGAGTAGAGAGAGGTTATGGATTGGGGAACTGACTCTCAATAGTAACTTCAAAAGCAAATAGGAATATGCTACAAAATATGTTAAAACCGAGTGTTAGGAATATGGTTGGTTGTTCTAACTCTTTTGCACTTCTTTTAAGTCTTGATATTTTATAATTAAAAACTTTTAAAAGACTGATATATTTCAGAAGCCAGCAGAGGTAAGGTTAGTGTGCCTTCATAAGAAGTTGAGTAGGGACTCGATGACAGCTATGCTTCTGGTCAGAGATGAGAGCCCAGATCACATGGCTCCTGGCCCACTGATCTTTCCAATACCCTGTATTTAATCCTGTTGTACTCAGACCCTGAATGTATTGTAAAATTTATCATTTTCCAGCCACATTGATAAGACTGAATATTATAACTTAGTCCAAATCCTTCCAAGGAACAGGATAGCCAGATGATATTTAGGGCCTAATTTATGCAAATGTTTTACAATCTCTTTAAGGAAAATATTTTGACATTCCTATAATACTGTTGGCCTCTCACAAAATCATTTATCAGATATCCACAAAAAGCCACTATGTATGATCTCAGAGAACTGAGAAGAGAGACTAAGCACTGGGAAGAATTGATTGGTTCCAGTAGGAACACTGTCTTAATTGTCCATGTGTCTTGGCACCTGCTACATTGGTGCTTAAATATTTATTTGAATTAATGGATCCAAGAATGTTTTATTAATGTGGCATTGTTAATCAGGATGAGGGTGAGACCTCTTTGTGTGCTGAGAATAAAATATGCTATATTAGGTTTTTAAAAGTAATAACAGAGAACTGGAAAGCATCCTTACAACTACAAAGAGTTTTCCAAACAAACCTGTGGATGTTCTTTTATGGAAGATCTTGAAGTTGTGAGGCTACCTCCGTGCTCGTGGTGACTGTGAGTTACTTGCCTTACTTTAAAAAGGGCAGGTAGTCACAGCCTCTTTCCTGGCACCATTTCTCATAAGACTTTGCCTCTTCCCCATACCATTGTGATGTTAAGTTCTACAAAGACTTCCAGTGAATAAAGAGAACATTCCCACAGAATGGCAGCTGAAGCACTTCTGGAGATATTGCAGTTTATGGGATAAGGGAATGGATGGAGAGAGTTGTGCCCCTCCCCCCATGACTACTGTGGTCAAAAGGACAGCAGCTGAAATAAGAAATACAGCTGCTCAGATAGGCAATAAAACAGTACAGGTTTCTGCTGTGTTGCCTGGTTGCCCTTCCCTGTGGGCAGTAGCCCTGTCCTAAATGGCATTCATATGTTAAATGATCTTTGTGCACTTTTATGGATGATTACATCACCATATAACCTAGTTTCAACCAGTTTAATTATCCCAGTTTCATATTATGTGTAATTTCCAGAAGGTGGTGATAGGTGAATGACCAGTATCCTTGAGGAAAGTAACAGAAATAAAATATTTTTTTAAAACTGTAAGTGGCGATGGGATGATTATTTGGTTAGGAAGCTAGTCATTACTGCACTGCAGATGTTACAGATGTAGAGTTCTATAAAGCCCTAAAGAATGTATGCTGTGAGAATGCTTTTCCTGTTATCCTTAGTTTTGCTAATTCAAATAATCTAAACTGGTATTATGGTGGAAAAATGACCACCCATCATCTGATCTCTCAGTTATTTATCTAGACAGAATCAGGAAAGACAAGGACTGCTGATGCTATTCAATACATTCTGGAGCTGCTTGGGAATTTCATGGTTCTGAAGTGGGAGGTAGGTGAAAATGGAGTGAAAGTCTTGGCTTCGAGTTGAAAGACCCAGGTTTCAGACTCATAGGAAGAGTGGGAAGTTCACTTAAACTTGCTGAGTCTTGATACTCCAGCCTCTTTGGTTTTCTAGAAATGGAAGAATAATTGCCTTATTTATTTTTTAGAGGATTTGTGAGGTCAAACGGGATGTTTGTAAGTTTTTCAAACTATAATTCTGTTACTACCATCAGAGCAAGCGTTGAAATTCTTTGGCCATATAGATTTGGTTCAAAAGTTCCCAGAAGGCAGGAACACTTTAGAAGCTTCCAGTAAGTAAAAGAGTTGCTGTGAGTGATGAGTGTACTGGTGCTGAGTATTTAAGCCCAACTGTAAAACCATCTTTGTGCCAAAGACCCAGAAGAAGAGATTTGAGAGATTTGAAAAATTGAATATATGCTTTCTTCCTGAGATATTCTCTCTCTCTCTCTCTCTCTCTCTCTCTCTCTCTCTCTCTCTCTCTCTCTCTCTCTCTCTGATTCTGTATTTAGATTCCTGTGAACACATTTTTGTCTCCACCAATCTATTGTGAGATGTAGAAGGTAAAAAGGCTCTAGGGAGCACAATAAAAATAGATAATGCAGAGCTTTTAAAAAACTGAGTATATCCCAGGAGAGAGCTGAGAGGACAAATGTTCTGCATCAAAATAGACAATAGATTTATCCTGGGCAAAGTGCTATGAGAAACACCTTTCTCATGTTACAGATGGAAAATTGAAGCTCAAATTTTGACAGTATGTGCTACTAAGTAACTAGTAGGTGCCAGGTATTCTTCTAAAAACTTTTATGGTATCATAGAATTCTCCCATCTACCTTTTGGAGGAGACTTTATGATAAACTAAGGAATGGGTTATTATGTAACTCCCTCAGTTGCACAGGTACTTGTGGCAGACACCCCAGCTCTGGAGTTTTACTGTGAAACTGCTGTGATACTTGTTCAGGGAACTGACCAAGTTATATTCTGTAATTTGCTTTTAATTGTAGCTCTTTCTTGAGGTGGATTGGAGTGTATAACATGAGTGAGTTTGAAATCCCTGACTGTCCTGGGTACCAGGGTAGTGATTTCTACTTGCACGTGTTTCTCCCCGAGGTGTATGTGGCCTTGGGGACCAACCTTGTAATTAAGCTCATACATTTGTAGAATGATTGACCAGGTATAGGGAAATTCTTTGAAGCTGTGAATTAAGGTAAATTTAACTGTCTTTGAATAAAGGTAGTATTCTGTCTTGCCTTTGTCTGCTCAAGGCTCTAATGTCCACAGGTCACATGCAACTCAGGGATGAGTACATACAGCATTTGGTCTTTGTCCCCAGTTCCTGACACATAGCTGCCTGGGAATCTGAAGGAGTAGAAATGTCCTTTTGTGTGCTAATTTAGTGACTAGGGGCCCCTAGATAGCTTCAGGATGGAAGCTAGATGCCAAAAAGATCAACGTATGATTAGGGGGTTGAAACTTTCAATCCTACCCTTTGACCTCCAGGAAGAGGAAAGGACCTAGAGTTAATTACCATTCGTCAGTGATTCAGTTAATCATGTTGATGTCATGAAACTTCTATAAAATCCTAAAAGATGAAGTCTGAAGAAGTTAGTGAATGCATGGAGGTGTTGGAAGGGTGGCACCCCAAGAGAAGGCATGGAGACTGTGTGCCTTCCTCATGGCTTGTTCTACACACATTTCCTATTTGGCTGTGCCTGAGTTGTGTCCTTTATGATAAATGAGTAAGTAAAGCACTTTTTAAAGTTCTATGAGATATTCTAGCAAAATATTATACATGAAGGGTGTTGTAGTCAGGGTCTGCAAGGGAATAGATTTAATACAGGATACATAATTTGTAGGATTATTTTATAATATTCACCCAGAAAGTCAAACGCAGAGGAGTGCAAGAGATCTAACTGCACACTAGAGTCCCAAAGAATCCAGGTAAGGGGCTGGATCCCACAGGAATGTCCCACACAAGTCCAACTAAAGACTTAAAGCCCAAGGCAATGTCCTCCACCAGTTCAGCCAGTGGCCTAGAGCCCACGGCAATGTCTCATACTTGTCCATATTGAGGATCTGCACCAGGAAGGCCCAATGACCAGTGGTGGAAGCCAGAAAACCTGTGCTGGCATAGGGAGGGATTTGTGCCACCAGGCTGAGGGATCCACATTGGAGCCAGGAAGTGATGCTCATGCTGAAGATCAGAGCTCCCCTGATGAGAACAGCAGCCTTTCCCAGTGACAGCAAGGCCCTGAGCTCCGATGATGAGAACAGCCAAGTTCTAATCAGGAAAACCAACTACAGCAAGCGTCTCCTAGAAAATCAACAGCCCACGGTCTTCCCCTCCAGGTCTCTCTTGATGCTGTTGGCAACAATCCTCAGGGGGGTCTTCCATGCCCATACCACGTTGATTCAGTTCAAGCTGGTTGTTCCAAGTTGACCATTAGTTAATCCACAAGGAGGTCATGGGAACCTTGATTTATAATTGGTTGGTCAAAAATACAGGTGGAAACCTAGGACCTGCACCTGGCAACTCATGTGGGCCAATTTTGTGGGACAGCCCTCACCTGTGAAATCTGTATAACTGACAAGTAATTAGTGTCAGATTCACAGTGATTGTAGGGCACCCAGTTGATGTCTGGAGAGTTGGTTAGGTGAGGCAAAACCCCACACACATTAGGTGACTGGAGTGCTGTGAATAAAAACAGTTCATTGCCTAAAATGAGTTCCTTCTTCCTTAAATTTGTAAGTCTTTTCTGTTGTATTGATAACTTTGAATTTTTATTCAGAATAAAATGAACCTCAGTGACTAATGGTCTCATTTCTTAAAAGGGACAAATATTGGAAAGAAGTATTCATGAGTATCCTACTTACTTTTCTCTTCGCTGAGACAAAATACCCAACACTTTCAGTGTAATGGAGGAGAGGTTTATTTTGGCTCATGTTTCAGTCTATGGTCAGCTAGTTTCAAAGAAGCAGCAGCATGGCAAAAGGGCATGCACGACAGAGGAAACAGCTGCTTGCCTCATGGAAGCGGAGTGTGAAGTGAGGAGCTAGGAAGGGAGAATGCACCCCCATGACCTGGCTCTTCCAACTAGACCCTACCTTATAACAGCAGGTCAGCTCCATAATCCAATCACCTACCAAAAGCCTTGCTTTTGAGCTCCTGAGGCTTTGGGAGGACATCTAGGTATAAACCATAACAATTAGAAAAATTCTGATCCTAGTCCTCCAGTTAACATTAGGCCAAACTTTGCCTTGAGAGATGGAAAGGATTGGGGCTCACAGTAACATTCTATGTAATACTACCATGTTTTATCTCCCATGCTTTTGCTTTAGGCAGAGGAAATATGAGGCTCTGGATCTGAGTTGAAGTTTTAAACAATGAATTGGTTTGAATATGCATAGGTAGCCCCCAATAATATGGATAGATTGCTACAAATTTTCTCTGATCATGTGTCCAGCATGCTAAGAAGCATTTTTCTCACTAAAAATAATCTTTGTATAGGTAGCTGTGTTTCCATGCTGGTAATACACTTGACTTTACATTTACAATGTGAGACCTAGGCCAAGGTCCGGAAATCCATTAACCACACTTTAAGGACCACTGTGATATCTGGCAACTTGTCTACCCCCTGTTGTATTTCACCCTCTTTCCCATCTCCCTTCAGCCCTTGGTACCTTTATGAGCACTGAGACCCATTACCCTTTTGGTTGCCTTAATCCACTATAAAAAGACGCTTCTGGAATTTGAGGTGCCAGTCCTTACTGTTTTTTTCTGTGAATGGCACTGACTTGTTATGTGGGTGTACACATACCAGGTTCTTCTTAGAGGTGTGTTTGCCTTTTTAAAGAAAAGGATATGGTTAAGCCAAATGCATCACTTTTATGATAAAATTTCAAGTTCTATAACCAAGCATTTGAGAAATGTGAAGAATTCAGATTTTAAAATGCCCCCGAGCTAGCCTCAAACTCTTCTCCCCTCCCACAGTTCTTTCTTGTATTATAACTGTAAATTTCTGGATTTTATTCTCTAACAAAGTTTGTAGAGTAAAGAGGGCAGGTTAGAGAAGGATGCATGTGTGAATCTGGATGTTAATTTGGGGCCGGGGATTTAGCTCAGTGGTGCCGCCACCTGCCTCTAAAATTCAGGGTCCTGAGTTCGATCTCCGATACCAAAAAAACAAAAAAAGAAAAGGGTGTTAACTTGTACTAAAAATGTTGTTTTCCTGGAAATAAGACTTTTGTTCTTATATAACCCTTTTTGCCCTAGAACACTTGATTTGGATGCTGTGATCAAAACCAAACACAAAACCCCCAAACCAGTGCAGAGAAAGGTTACTCTATTTGGCAGACAGCTTTTTACATTTTACTAGAGAGCAGGGTTGTGTTTCTTCATACACAAAAAAATGTCCTCACTGTGAAGAAACCCAAGCTGTCAGTCAATCCTCTGGTGACCAGGAGATAATTTAACCAGAGGGCTGCTGGAGGATGGAGCTTCAGGTGAGAACTATTGAAGAGGTTGACCTAAATCCAGGCTTTGATCACCTATTGAAAGGTGGGAGAGAAGGAGGAAGGAAAAGCTTGTAAAACTGTCTGAGAAAACATGTTTTCTTGGAAGGCATGTTTGAGTCTCACATGGCTCCCAACTTTCTTCCAAGTTTACCTTCTGTCTCCTACCATTTTGCAGTTTATTGAGCAGATGCACCCCCCACCACCCCAAAAGTAATGCTGTATTGACTTCTAACACCATTTGTGGACCTTTGCCTGTTTCTGAAGTTTATGTAGGAGAAATAATTTAGTATGTATTTTTATGTTCCCATTATAGTTGGGATTTACCTTCTTGTATGCAGTGGTAGTTTCTTCACTCTTGTTGCTCTACTATTATATTATAGTGTGAATATGTTCGAATTTATCCATTATACCATTAGTGGACTTGGAGTTATTCCTGGTTCTTGGCAGTTAAGGAAAAATGTACTTGGAATAGTCTTGTACCTATCTTTTGGGATTATATCTAGCAGTACAATTGCTATGGCATAGAGGTTGTTGTCCACAGCTTTAGTAGATAACTTCTAAGCAGCTTTCAAAAAAGTTTTACCTCTTTATGTGCCCATGAATGATATATAAGAATTCATTGTCCCAAATCTTCATCAATGCTTCTTCTCTTTTTCATCCCCTCCTCTTTTCCCTTTTCTTGTAGTGGTATGTGATAGTATCTCATTGTTTAAAATTTTATTTCCCCGGATGACTAACATTGAGCATTTTATCAAATTCACATTTAGTATAAAGTTAAAGTGTCAGAAATTCTGATGGGCAAACAGTATGCATCACCTTCTTTTGCCATTGGAGAACTTAGGTAGAAAAGTTTGCCTTAAAGCCCACCAAAATATGCTACCTTTCCTGATCATGGCATATGATAATAAAGCATGAGACCCATTGGGATGGGAAGGGACCTTGAGGGAAGTTTATTCCCAAAATGTTTAGGGATTTGAGACTTATTTATGAGAAGATGTCAAGTACTGATCCATTCCTTTCATGTGTAGGACTTCTTCTAGCAGGATTTAATTTAATAGAAACCAGATCCTTGACTTTGGAAACTCTGGTACCGACTTTATTTGACTCTGGAGTGGAATAACAGGGTAAAGGGAGTATCCCACTTTCCCTAGAATCCTAATATTGGCCTTGCTTTTATGTTATAACCCTGATTCCTTGACTTCTCTTGCACACAAAGAAAGATTAAATATGGCGAGTCCATGCCAAGAAGCCTTGTATGCTCTTTTCTTCCAGTTCAGGTTGTGTGGTTGTCATGGGAAAATCTGGCTCAGGGAGTATGCAGACTGGCGGCCAACAGATATGTTTTGTATCACATAGGGACCAGTATGGTAGCTCTGAGGAAGTTTAGGATCTGGAGCTGGGAGCCTGGGGTTGCAGCAGGTTAGATGCAGAGAGCTCTGACCTCTACCCAACTGCACTTCCGGCTATGCCTTTGTCTCCTAAAGTGCCTTTCAGAAAACACAAGTATCTCTCCACAATTGCCATTTTTCAAAATAAAACTCTATTCAAGTGTAATTAAGAAATTATAACTATAAATTTTTAAAACTTACAAAACTTTTTTAGTGTCTTTAGTATACAGATAACCATTTTGTTTTTTTGGTACCAGGGATCAAACTCAGGACCTTGCACTTGTGAAGCAGGCAGGTGGCGGCACCACTGAGCTAAATCCCTGGCCCTCAGATAACCATTTTTAACCTTTAGGTGATGAATGGGTCATGTGTGATTTTTGAAATAGTGTGACCACTCGGCCCTTTTATTTAATTGGCTTGATCACCTGTTAGCACCTTATGTAGGCAGGAGATAAATGACTGGATGGAGGCCACTTGATGAGTTAACAAGCTCCTTTCTCTTGGAATAGGATTTCTTAGTTGTAGTCAGACATACAGTAAAGTAGCAAGGATCTCTAGTTTTGGTAACTCGGCTTATGTGCAAAAGTGTGGTGTGTTATACAAACTGAAATGTGTATACCAGAAGTTCCCAGACTTTGGATTTCAGTCCAGGAAAAACACTGCAACAAACTGATCACAAGAATTCTAGCCACTGATGTAGGGTTGTCATTTTTTGTTTTATTACTTTGTCAAGAGAGGTTAACCAAGACATAAAGCCCCAACTTGCACTTACTGTCCTGTTTATTTTTCCTTAAAAGGAAAGATAGTGTAACAGGACATAATCTCAGAGTGAAGAGTAGTCATTCACTTGTAAAGACATGAAAAAGGCAGCAGGGCATAGTGGTACATACCTGTAATCCCAGTACTCTGAGAGGCTGAGGCAGAAGGATTGCAAGTTCTAGACCAGCCTGGGTGACTTAGCATGACCCTGTCTCAAAATGCAAAATTAAAGAGTTGGGGATGTAGCTCAGTGCAAAGGCTCTGAGTTCAATTCCCAGCAACCCTCCCAACCCATACACAGACATGGAAAGGGAATATATTTAAAAATTACTGCAAATGAAGACAAATTATCCCAATTTTATAGTATTTTTTTAAAATACAAGTTTGTTCACATTTTACACAAAGTAAATGACTAGTTTTCTAATAGTCATTGTCAAGCTACTCAGTATTACTTGGGAGTATTTTGACAGACTTTATATGAGGAACTTGTGCCTGCTTATCTGGTTTTTCATGAAGGAGCAGAAAGTGTGGGCGATGATTCAGGTGTCTGGCTATGGAGGACTGTGAGTAGAGTTCAGGTTATACCTGCTCAAGTCCAGTTTGTAAGAGATGGGTCCTATGGCCTAGTGAAGATGATTTCTCAACCAACTTTTGGAATTGTCTTATCTAGATTATCTACTGGAACCTCCTTTGCTCATTTCCTGGGATGTGACAAGCCCAGAGCAGGAGTGGATACCTAGTGTGTCCTGGAAAATTCTGAGTTCAGAAAAGCTTGAGGGGCATTACTGGATAGTCACTATAGGTGCCTGCCTGGTACTTTCATTTGCCTCTGGGATTGGTACAGGGGTGGCCATGTGAATGCCTTCTGTATCGGTATATACTAGATTGGTTGATCTCTAATACCTTTGCCTGTTCTTCATTTTCTTAGTGGAGAAGGCTGTTGACATCCAAGTAAATAGATACCTGAACTAGTTCATTGCAATCTTGATCTATATTTATCAATTCTGAATGGAAAGATGGGGGTGACCTTTTGCTAATACACTTTGGCTTGGAATTAATTACTTTTTTTTCTTCATTTTGTTTTTATTCTTTTCCCACCTTTTCCTTCCTTCCTCTTTTTGCCGTCATCCTACTGAGGCAAGGCAGATATCTCCAATGTCTGGTGCCCCTTACTCAGGGCATTAGGGTTCAGAGGAAACAATGTGTGCCACCTCTTTTGCAATTTAAAAGCAAGGAAACATCTTGTCAACCCTTCTTTCTTGTTGCTGTTACAGCTGTGGCTCTATTTGAGACAATTTTTCCAAGAGTGACCTGATCTGGGAGCTGTCATTAGAGGATTCCCAAGAGATCTTTGAGGACTTTTTTGATTCAGATTACAATTTGAAGTCACATTTGCTGAATCAAAGTCCAGCCCTTCTGATTATTCTGCAGCCTGGCACACCCTGGCCTCTGATGTGCATTTACTGGTAGAGCTGTACCTTGTCACTGACATTTATCTTTTGAAATAGGACAGTAGTGGTAGGAGGGAGTGCTAAGGGCTGGAAGTCATTGGCCCAGAGGTCTGGCTCCAGGCTTCTGTTAGGGAAGAAAGCTTGTATCTTCTCGATCCACAATGAGTATACAGCTTACTCACAGAGGAGTTGGCTTTCTGTTCTGTGTTTCTTTTCTCCTTTTGGTACCTCTTTTCTTGGGCTAGAAACCAGGAACCCTTGGTCTCTTTTGGGGAACACAGTACATTATGGGTGAAAAAGGAATGACCTCATGCATACCAGGACCCAGGCTTGCTTTGCCATTTCCGTATGGCCTGGGCAGAGAAAGATGTGCTTTCTATGAGCTGCAGGTCCTAGTATTCTTAGAAAAGAGGATGTTGATGTTTCACTAGAAGTCTTAAATATTAAATGACAGTGGATAGAAAATACCTGCTGTGGTAGCTGACACATGGTGGTGCTCAGATAATTGGTTTCCTCCTTTAGTCTGCTGCCAAGAAGGGAAATGATAGACTAATTTACACTATGGAATTGGTTTCACCACTCCTGTGTATGAACTTCCCCTGTTCCCTTCACTGTCCAGTAAGTATTTGAAACTTGGATTCCTCAATGCTTTAGCACATTTCTGAGAGATCTTCTGTCATTCTCTGTTCTGTCTCCTTTTGGTGAATCCCCTTCTCCCCTCAGACCCTTGGGATCCAGAAAGACTTCTCTCCTCTCTGAATCTCAGCACAAGAGTAAGGACAACTAGAATATTCCCATTTCTTCCAGATGTGAAGTACTTACAATACGTGTGGGTTATTGTAGCCCACATAGGGCTTCTCTACAAATACTGGAGTGCCTACTGATCTTGGCATTGGAGATGTCACAGTGAACAAAACAAATAGGCTTCTTAACTCCCAGTGCTTACATTTACAGTCATGAGACA
Organism: Heterocephalus glaber; assembly: GCF_053883595.1. Classification (NCBI taxonomy): domain Eukaryota; kingdom Metazoa; phylum Chordata; class Mammalia; order Rodentia; family Bathyergidae; genus Heterocephalus; species Heterocephalus glaber. The sequence continues at coordinate 31,727,594 of NW_028258142.1, forward strand.
GGCAGGAGATGAACCTGATCAATACAGATTCATGCTATGAAGAAAACATGACCTAGGGAATGGTAGAAAGTGATGAACTGACCTGCTTTGAGATCAGTTGATCAGGAAAGGATCCTTAAGAAGATGATCTCTGAGCTGAGGTTTACAAAACAACAAAGAACCTTGTGAAAAATCCTTCGGCATAGGATGGAGAGGAGAGTTTGGGAATTGAGACTCTCCAAGAAAAGAAAAAGAAATGGATATAGTTGTTATGGCATCTGCTGGATGGAAAGATGAGGATGGAGAAAGATTCAGAATTTGGAAGCTACCATAAGGAGTTCAAATTTTTGTTAATGTAGCGAAAGAGTTTAAGTAGGGGAGTGAAATATTCTGATGCACATTTTTTGTGGGGGCATATTTCACATACAAGAGAAACCATGCAGTATTTCAGCTTGTGTGTCTGATTTATTTCACTTACAGCCTCAGGATGTATCCATTTTCCTACAAATGATACAAATTTATCCTTTATGGCAGAGTAATACTCCATTGTGTATAAATGCCACATTTTATCAGTACATTTTAGGTATACAATATAATGACATTCATCATTGGAGATTTGTACCTTTACATACTATATATCTTCATTCTTATTTTTTCCTCCCTTCAGCCTCTCCACCCCTCCCTATGTACAAAGACTTTATTTCCATTTTTTCATTTTATCATGTTAATTCTCTTCCCCTTTCCTTTCTCCTACCCTTCCCACTTCCCCTTTGCACCTTTTCTTCCTATTTCATATTATCTATTATACATTTTAATCCTTAGTTTCATTTTCAGTTTCTCACACCAGAGAAACTATTCAGTATTTACATACTTGTGTCCTTTTTATTTCACTTAAGAGTATGGTCTCAATGTGCATCCATTTAGCTATAAATGCCTCTAATTTCTCATTATTTCTGGCTGAGTAGTACTCCATTTTGTAAAAATAAAAAAAACCCCACATTTTCTTTATCTAGTCTCCAGTTGATGAGAGTTGGGCTGTTTCCAAGTTTTAGCTATTAAAATTGTGCTGCTATGAACATGGGTGCGCATATATCACTGTGGTATGATTCTTTTAATTCTTTTGGGAAGATACCCAGCAGGGGAATAGCTGGGTAAAATGGGACCTGTTGTCCTAGTTCTTTGAGGTAGATCCACACTGATTTCCACAGTGGTTGCACCAGGCTGCACTCCCACCAACAGTGGAGAAGGGTTCCTTTTTCACCACAGCCCTGCCAGCATTTGTTATTGGTTGATTTCATGATAGTAGCCATTCTTTCTGGGTTGAGATGGAATCTCAGTGTTGTTTTCATTTGCATCTCTCGAATGACCAGTGATGTTGAACATTTTTTCATGTTTATTTCCTATTTCTATCTCTTTGAGAAATGTCTGTTCATTTCAGATGCCCATTTTTGGATTGGATCTTTAAATTTGGGAGGTCTGATTTTTTTTTAAGTTTATGTACTCTAGATAGTAGACCTTTGAGCAATTTTTTCCACATTATGGGTTGTCTCGTCATGCTGTTGGTGGTTTCTCTTGCAGTGCAGAAGCTTTTTAATAAGAAGTGATCCCACTTGTTGATTGTTTGGACTAGTTCACGTGCTTCTGAAGTTTTGTTCATAAAGTCTTTTCCTACACCAATGTCTTCAAGAGTTCTACCTAACCTCTCTTCCGGTCAGTTTAGTGTTTCTGTTGTAATATTTAGATCTTTAATCCATTTTGATTTTAGTTGAGTGCATGGTGAGAGATATAGGTCTAGTTTTAATCTTTAGCATGTTGAAATCCAGTTTTTCCAGCACCATTTATTAAAAAGGCTATCTTTCCTCCAGTGAGGATGGTTGGCTCCTTTGTCAAAGATGAGGTAGCTGAGTATGTCTGGAATTGTTTCTGCATTTTCTAATCTATTCTACTGGTCCTCCAGTCTGTTTCTTTGCTAATACCATGTTGTTTTTTTATCACAGTGGCTTTATAGTATAGTTTCAAGTTGGAGATTGTGCCACTTCCTGTCATGTCTCTGTTACCTACAATTGCTTTTGCTATTCTAGGTCTCTTCTGGTTCCAAATGAATTTTTGGATTGTTTCCTGTAGTTCTGTGAAATATACTGTTGGGATTTCAATTGGGATTGCATTGAATCTGTATAGCAGTTTTGGAAATATGGCCATTTTCACTATATTGGTTCTTCCTACCCAGGAGCAGGGGATGTCTTTCCATTTTCTGATATCCTCTTCAATCTCTTTTTTCAGAGTGCTGTAGTTTTCAGAGAAGAGGTTTTTGATTTCTTTCTTTGGGTTGATTCCTAGGTATTTCATTTCTTTGGATGCTATTGTGAAGGGAGTTGTTTCTCCAGTTCCTTTTTCAGTGAGTCTGTTGGTGTACAGGAAAGCTATTGATTTTTGTATGTTAACCTTATATCCAGCTACTCTATTAAATTTGGTTATTAAGTCTAGAAGACTTTTGGTGGAGTTCTTGGGTCTTCTATATACAGTCATATCATCTGTAAATGACAGTTTAATTTCTTTGTTTCCTATCTTTAATCCTTTTATTTCTTTCTCTTGTCTAATTGCTGTGACTAATGTTTCCAGAAGTATATTGAACAGGAGTGGTGATAGTGGGCATCCTTGTCTTGTTCCTGATTTTAGTTTTTGACCATTTAGTATGATATTGGCTGTTGGTTTTTCATGATGGCTTTTATCAGGTTGAGGTAAAGACCATCTTTTCCAATTTTTATAGGGTTTTTATCATGAATGCATATTAGATTTTTGTCGAATGCTTTTTCTGCATCTATTGAGATGATCATATGTTTTTTGTCATTGGCTTGTATTAATATAGTGTATTACATTTATTAATTTGCATATGTTGAACCATCCCTGCCTTCCTGGGATGAATCCCACTTGGTCAGGGTGTATGACCTTCTTGATGATCTTCTGCATTCTATTTGCCAGTATCTTAGTAAGGATTTTTGCATCCATGTTCATTAGTGAGATTGGTCTATAGTTCTCTTTTTCAGTTGAGTCTTTCTCTGCTTTTTGGATCAAGGTGATGCTTACTTCCAGGAATGAATTTGGGAGTATTGCTTCCCTTTCAATTTCATTGAAGATTTTAAACAGTAGTGCCAATAGTTCTTCTCTAAATGTCTTGTAGAATTCAGCAGAGAAGCATCAGGACTCGAGCTTTTCTTAGTTGGTAAGTTTTTAATTGTGTTTTCAATTTCATTGATTGATATTAGGTCATTTAGAATTTTTAGGCCTTCTTCATTTAACTTTGGTAATTCATATGTATCTAGGAATCTGTCCATTTTTTCTGTTTTCTATCTTATTCATGTATAGATTTTCAAAGTAGGTATTGATGATCCTCTGGATTTCTGCTGAATCCATTGTAATTTCACCGTTTTCATTCCTAATTGCTTAGATTTGGGTCTTTTCTCTTTTTTTGCTAAGGTTGACTAATGGTTTGTCAATTTTGTTTATTCTTTCAAAGAACCGACTCTTGGCTTCATTGATTTTTTTGTATCATTCTCTTAGTCTCCATTGCATTGATTTCTGCTCTGATCTTTATAATTTCCCCCTTTGTATGAGCTTTGGGTTTGTTCTTCTCTTCTTTTTCTCAAAGTTTGAAGTTCAGCATTAGGTTGTATAATTGAGCTCACTCTGTTTTCCTAATATGAGTATTCACTGCTATGAATTTCCCTCATAAGGCTGCTTTCATTGTGTCCCATAGATTCCGATATGTTTTATTGACATTGTCATTAAATTGTAGAAACTGAATTCTTCTTTAATTTGCTCTGTGACCCTTTGGATATTTAGAAGTGCGTTGTTCAATTTCCATGTGTTTATGAAATTCTTGCAGTTTCTTTTGCTGTTGATCTCCAATTTCATCTCACAATTGTCTGATAATATACAGGGGTTAAATTCTATTCCTTTTTACTTATTTAAACATGTTCTATCAGCAAATATGTGGTCTCTTTCAGAGAATGACCTATGTGAAGCCAAGAAGAATGTGTATTCTGATTTTGTGAGGTGGAACACTCTGTAAACATCTCTTAAGTTTCTTTGTTCAAGAGTTTGATTGAGTTCTAGTATTTTGTTATTTTCTGTCTGGTTGATCTATTTGTGACATTAGGGTATTGAGGTCCCCCACTACTATTGTATTAGTGCTTATATGATTTTTCATGTCCATTAGTATTTATTTTATATAGTTGGGTGCACTAGTATTTGATGCATATATATTTATGATTGTCATCTCTTCCTCTTGAATTTTTTTTTTACAAGGATGTAGTGTCCTTTGTCTCTCTTAAATCAGTGTTGGTTTGAAATCCATTTGATCTGCAAAGAGGATAGCTACTCCTGCCTTTTAGGGGATTCCTGTCACATGGATTATTGTTTTCCACCCTTTAACTTTCAGTCTATGAGTTTCTTTTTGAATTAAGAAGCTTCATTCTTGTACGCAGCATATTGTTGGATCTTGCTTCTTGACCCATTCTGCCAGTCTATTTCTTCTGATTGGTGAATTAAGACCATTAACTTTGATGGTTATAACTGGTAAGTATTGATTTATCCTTGTCATGACTTTTTCTTTTTGTTGGATTCTCCCCCTTTGCATTTAATTCCTTGTTCTGTCCAATGGATTCATTCTACTGGGCTTCCTAGGGTTGTGATCCTTGTTGTCTTTTCCTAGGATATTGGTTAAAAATTTTGGAGTGCTGGTTTGGTATTCATGAAGTTCCTCAGGTGCTGTTTGTCATGAAAGTATCTTATTTCTTCATCAGTTTTGAAAGATAGTTTTGCAGGGTACGTCAATCTGGGTTGGAGGTTTTTTTCCTTTAGGGCTTGAAATATGTCACTTCAAGCTCTTCTTGCCTTGAGGGTTTGTGTTGAGAAATCTGCTGTGATTCTGATGGGCTTTCCTTTGTATATGATTTGTTTCTTTTCTCCAACTGCTTGTAGAACTTTGTTCTTCTGTTGCGTTTCTGGAATTTTAACTATTATAGACCTAGATGTAGATTCTTTTTATCATGACTGGCTTGAGTCCTATGTGCCTCACTTATCTGTTTGACAAGTTCCTTTTTTTTTTTTTTTTTGGTACCAGGGATCGAACTCATATCCTTGGGCTTGCGCAGCAGGCAGTGAAACCACTGAGCTAAATCCCCGGCCTAGTTTGACAAGTTCTTTTCCCCTGCTTGGGAAGTTTTCTGCCGTTAATTCCATGAACAGTTTTTTGTTGTTGTTGTTTGTACTCTCTCCTGTTTCTTCATTGACTCCAATCAGTCTTATATTATTCTTCTTTGCATCATCTACCAGCTGCTGGATTGATTTCTCATGATCCCTTACTATTTTTAAGAAATTTTTCTTTTCCTGGTTACTAATTGCAAGCTTGTCTTCAGTATCTGAAATTTTGTCTTCACATTGGCTCATTCTGCTGTGTAAACTTTCAGTGGAGTTTTTAATCTCCTGAAAAATCCATTTGCATCTGTTTTATGGATTTCATTTGTTTCCTATGTTGGGATTCCATCATGTTCCTCAGCTCCTCTTTTTTAATCTGTGTCTGCTCTAGATTTATTAATCATGTCTTACATTATAGGCACAATCTGATTTCATTTTTTCCAGATCTTCTTTTGTTGCCAGTTCAGGGAGTCCAGGTGGTTGAGTATTAGATTGTTCCATCTCGTTGTCCTTTGGGGTTGCCTTAGGTTATCTGGAAGTCTGGTTTTGAGACTTGGTTATGTGTCTTCTGGTTTCAACCGATGCAGCCTGCTGTGCCTTTGTTGGGGCAACTTTTTGCTTACCCAGTGGTCTTTAATTCTCAGCTTGCCACCGAGCAGCCTTTTCTGTGCTGCTCACCACTGCACCAATTTCTGGGTTCAGAGTGGTGGCCTTCTGCATCCCTGCATTGTCCTGTTGTCTTGTTGGGGTTCTGGGTGGGGCCTGTGCACCCTTGGGATGATATAGGCATTCCTTTGGCTAGGGCCTGTGCTCCTACATAGCTGTTGTCTCAGAGGGCCTTTGGCTGGTGGCTGGGCAGGCTCCCAGCTAGTGTATGCACACACTTAGGAGTAGTATTGGGGCAGGCCTCTGGCTGCTGCTTGTGTACCTGTGTAGCTCTTTTCCCAGTGGGTCTTTGGCTGGGGCTTGTGGGCTCAAGCAGCCTGGGTCAGGGAAGTGCCCTGGCTGGATGTCCCTGCAGCTGCACCACTCTGGTCCACACCAGCCTCTCACTGGGATCTGTACGCACTTACTGATAGTATTGGGGCAGGCAATACCACATTTTTTTATCCATTGCTCTCTCAGTGGACATATGGGCCACTTCCAAGATTTAGCTATTATGAGTTGTGCTGCTATAAATGTGGATGTGAAAGTATCACTGTAATATTTCTTTAACTCTTTCAGGAAGATACTTAGAAGGGAAATAACTGGGTCAAATCAAATTTCTAGTTTTAGTTTTTTATTACCATAGTGAATATACTAGTTTACATTGCCATCAACAATGTAGAAGGGTTCCTTCTTCCCTGCAGCCTCACCAGCATTTATTATTATTTGATTTCTTGATGATAGCCATTTTTTCTGGATTAAAGTAGAATCTGTGGTTTAATTTGCATTTCTCCAATTCCAGAGATATTGAACATCTTTTGGATTTTTTGTTTTTGTTTTGAGACAGGGTCTTTTATGTAGTTCAGTCTGGCCTTGAACTCACTAGGAACCCTAGGCTGCCCTCCAACTCATGGTAGCCCTCCTCCCTCAGCCTCACAAGTGCTGGGATTATAGGTGTTTGCCACCACACCCAGCTTAAACATTTTTTTCATGTATTTGTTGGCCATTTGTACTTTGTCTTCTGAGAAGTGTTTATTCATTTCACTTGCCCATTTTTTAGATTGGCTCTTTTGTGTAGGGGGGGTGGATCTAATTTTTTTAGTTCTTCCAGAAATTAGTTCTCTGTCTGGGGTATAGCTGCCAAGGTGTTTTTCCTCATTCTTTAGGTTGTCTCTTCACTTTTTTGTTGTTTCCTTTACTATGCAGAAGCTTTTTAAACTAGATATATCATTTATTATTTGTTGATGTATTTCTTGTGAAATTAGGGTTCTGTTCAGAAAATCCTTGCCTATACCTGTGTCTTCGTGTATTTTACCTACATTGTCTTCTAGCAGAATGTGTTTCTGTTTTAACATTTAGATCTTTGATCCATTTTGATTTTAGTTTAGTATATAGCGATACCGGTCAATCTTTTTCATGTGTACAGTCGATTTTCTCAGCACCATTTGTTAAACTATCTTTCCTCTAGTGTGTGTTTTTGGTCTCTTTGTCAAATATCCAATAGTTGTGTGCTTAGAGCTGTTTCTGTGTCCTCTGTTTTGTTGCATTAATCCACATGTCTGTTCTTGTGCCAGGGGAGCGACATGGTTTGATACAGTGGTTTAAGAAGACAGTGTGGCTGCTGATTAGAGAATGATCTGTGTGTGTGTGTGTGTGTGTGTGTGTGTGTGTGTGTGTGTGGTAGGGGGGAAGAGAGTAGAAGCACAGGCCAACTAAGAGGGTCCAGGCTAAGCTGGCATTACCCTGGTTCCAAAACCAGACAAGAACCCAACCAAAAAGAAAACTGTGGACCAATCTCCTTAAGGAATATAGATCCAAAAATCCTTAAGATACTGGCAAGTAGAATGCAATGAATCATCAAAAAGATCATACATCATGTCCAAGTATGCTTCACCTCAGGAATGTCAGGATGGTTCAACATACCAAATCAATAAATATAATACTTCACATTAACAGAAACAAGGACTAAAATCACAGAATCATTTCAATAGACACCAAAAAAGCCTTTGACAAAATCCAACATGCTTTCATGAAAAAAAAAATGCTGAGAAAATAGGCATAGAAAGATCTTAACTGAATCTCAAAAAAGCCGTGTATGACAAACCTACTACCAATAAGATATTAAATGGGTAAAAAGTGAAAGCTTTCCCACTAAAATCAAGAACAAGACAAGGATGTCCACTCTCACCACTCTTGTTCAACATCTTACTTGAAATGTTGAGCAATTAGGCAAGAAAAAGAAATAAAAGGGATAGGTACTGAAAAGGAAGAAGTCAAATTACTATTTACAAATGACACGATCCTTTACATAGAAAACCCCAAAAAATCCACCAAAAGGCTCCTAGAATTAATAACTAAATCCAGTAACATAGCAGAATACAAGATCACCATGCAAAAATCAGTAGCATTCCTATATACCAATAATGAACCCACTGAAAAAGATATTATGAAAAAGTACTGTTCACAATAGCACCAAAAAAAAAAACACCTAGTAATGAAGTAGAAGTCCTCTACAATGAAAACTATAGTACTCTGAAAAAAGAAATTGAAGAAGACATCAGAAAATGGAAAGATATCCCTTGTTCTGCATAGGAAAAACCACTATAGTCAAAATGGCCAAAACTATGAAACTACATACAAATTTAACACAATCTCAATCAAAATACCACTAGCATTCTTCCCAAAACTGAAGAAAACAATCCTAAAATTTATATACAACCAGAAGAGACCCAGAACAGCAAAAACAATCTTGGGTAACAAGACGAAAGACAGAGACATCACAATCCCAGACTTGAAGTTACACTATAAAGCTACAGTGATTAAAAACATCATGGTACTGGCACAAAAACAAATGTGAGGATCAATGGAACAGATTAGAGAATACAAAGACAACCTTAATCACATTCAACTATTGGATATTTGACAAAGGGGCCAAAAACACACACTGGAGAAGAGGTAGCCTCTTTAATGGTGCTGGTGAAACTGACTATGCAAAAGATTGAAGGTAGACCCATATCTCTCACCGTATGCTAAACTAAAATAAAAATGGAGCAAAGAACTCAATGTTAAAACAAACACTTAATCTGCTGGAAGATAAAGGTAAACCTCTTAAAGTCACAGGCACAGGCAAGGACTTTCTGAACAGAACCCCAATTGCACAGGACATAGTACCAAGAATCAACAAATGGGATCATATCAAATTTAAAAGCCTCTGTACAGCAAAAGAAACAATGAACAGAATGAAAAGACAACCTATAAAGTGGGAAAAATTTTTTGCCAGCTACAGTGTTCCTCAGACAGAGGACTAATATTTAAAATATATAAAGAACTAAAAAAAAAGAGTTAGATCTCTGAAAAGTAAAAGACCCAAAGTATGGACAAGTGAAATGAATAGGCACTTCTCTGCAGAATTATAAATGGCCAGTACATCTTAAGTGAAATAAATAGGACACACATGTATAAATATCGAATAGTTTCTCTGGTATGAGAAACTGAAAGTGTAAATAAGGACTGAAATGTATAGTAGGTAATGTGAAATAGGAAGAAAAGGGGCAAAGGGGAAGGAAGTGGGAGGGCTAGGGGAAAGGATAGAAGGGAATGGGATTAATATGAGAAAATGGAAAAATAGGAACAAAATCTATGTAAATAGGGAGGAATGGAGGGGTTGAAGGGAGGGCTGGGCAAGGGTAAAAAATAAGAACCAGGGCCGGGGATTTAGCTCAGTGGTTTCGTCGCCTGCTGCACAGGCACAAGAACCCAAGTTTGATCCCCAGTATCAAAAAAAACACCAAAAAACCTGAAATTAGAAATTCCATTTGCCCAGATACTCTTCTAAGTATTTTCCTGAAAGAGATAAAAATGTCATATTACATGCCTATCCATGTTTATAACAGCACAATTCATAATAGCTAAATCTTGGAAGCAACCTATGTGTATGTTCATGGAGAGACGAACGGATAAAGAAAATGTAGTATTTATACACAATGGAGTGTAAGTCTGCCATAAAGAAGGATAAATGAGTCATTTATAGGAAAATGAATACACCTTATTAATATTAAGTGGAATAATCAGACACATAAGTTTAAATATCGTATAGTTTCTCTTATTTGAAAAATCCAAAATATAAACAAAGAGCAAACTAAAAGATAATAGAAAGTGGAAAGAGATCTTTCTCAAATGAGAAGGGGATCAAGATATAGAGGAGGGAGGGAGGAAGGAGTGGGGGAAAATGATGAAAAAAGAATTAAGATGTATTACATGTACCAACTCCCCACAAGGAATGTAAACAGTATGTACTGCAAACATGTACTAATAATGAAAAAAAAATGGTTAGGGTGAATGGAGAAGTGTCAGCTCTGGGATATCCTTTGGAAGTATGTAGAGTTCAGGGACCTCATTGTAGGATTTGGTATGGATGTAAGGGGGAGATAGGAAGGGAGGTAATTTCTAGCCTTTTTGGTTTTGCTGCCAAGTAGGTTGGAATGTCATTTTCTGAGGTGGAAAAAACTAGGAAGGAGACAGGCAATAGGAAAAGATTCATGAGTTCATTTATGACTTTTAAAATTTTATATGTTTTGTTCACAAAATACAGATATTAAGTTGGATATGTGGGTTTAGGTCTCAAGAAAGGTTGAGGCTGAGTTATACACATGAGAGTAGACAGCCACATGGCTAGATAAGATCATGGCAGGACTGTGAAGTATATAAGAAAATGGAGGAGGGCCAAGTAGAAAGTGAATGGAGAAGAGTCCATGAAGTGGCCAGTTGGGCTGGACAGACCAGGAGTTTGGTCAAGAAAGCCAGATTGTTTTGGAAACACGAGTTCTCACAGTGTTTTGTGTAAAGGAAGACTTGTCCTCCTAAATTCACTTTCCTTTGATTTTATTTGCTTAGTTTCCAGAGGCTCTTAGCTTTTCTTATCTTGCCAGCTCCCTGTGAGTGCAGAGTATTATTGGGTGATTAAATTGGTGTACATTATTCATTGGTCTATCTCAGTTTTTTATGTTTTTATTTCTGCCATCTGGGTACCCCTCACATGGTGCCGAGCTTCAGCAGTAGGTGCCAAGAATAGCAATGATAACACTTTGTATTGGTATAATGTGTGATCCTTGCAAACTTTTTATACTGATTGCTCACCTACTCACAAACCTCCTCTGGCTTCTCCTGAGTGAAGGATAGCTGAGACCCTTTTAGTGATGATTAAATCCTCTACCATGATAGGACTCCAGCTTTCCTTTTTGAACTTACTTCCCACCACACCTCCCCCCAAATCCCTGGTTTCCCCCAGCCAATGGCTTTGCTCTCAGGGGCTCCCCTGCACCCTGTGGCCTGGAGTATCAGCCTCTGTTCCACAGATGCTTCTTGTCACTCAGGTCAAATGCTCTCCTAGGGCTTCCGCCTGTACTCCTCCAGACATTGGGAACTCCTGTTCAGCATCTTCAAGGGCTGGTACCATTCACTAGATTTAATTTGATTTCCTGTAATTCTATGATCTGCCACATACTTTAAATTGACATTTCTTGGGCTGGGGATTTAGTTCAGTGGTGTCATGCCTGCTTGGCAAGTGCAAGGTCCTGAGTTCAATTCCTGATAACAAATAAATGAACAGACATTTCCTCTTTTTATGCTTTGTCTGCTTAGTCATACGGTTCACTCCTCAAGGGCAAAATCATGTCTTAAGAGGCACCACAGTGCCTGGGAGTAACAATGTGTACCCATATTAGGTGTTTATATCTGATTGGAGTTACTTTCGTTTGATACTCTGAGGTAAGACAAACAGCTCCTACAGTTAAGGAAACCAAGGAAAGATATAGATCAGCAGTTTATCCCAAGTCACAGAATAGTTAGCAACCAGTCTGGTACAAGCATTCACACCACCAACTCCCATTTTCAGATTTCTATGACACTTTCCATGCTCACCAAACCATTCAGCAGCTACTCTTGGCTTTCTTCTCCACCAAAGGTGCAGCTTTGGCTTCAGCCACTGATGCCCTACAGGTGTTGGACTGGATCCCTGGAGCTTGTTAGAGTCTCAGCCTCACAGAGCAGAGGCAAATGTTAAATACTGTTAAATACCCGTTTTTCTTTTTTAAATGATTTCTGTTATATAAGTTGTAAATGCATTCTAACTGCTTATTACCAGACATTCACAATGTTCTTCCTCAAAGGCATCAATCAGTTCCCACAGGGCTGGCATCAGTGTTTTTCTGGAGTCCCTGGAGGGTTTTTAAGAGGTGTCCCCATGGAATTAACAGGACTTGGTAGTGCTAAGGAGACCTCTGTGGCGTAGTTTCTGTCTATTTCCCTTTAGCCCGAGACTTATAGAGGTGGCTTGTCTGTAGAGATGGAAGGCAGTTGCCTGTGTGATAGCACATTCTAGAATCCAGCTGTTGATTTGCCCCTTATTAATAGAAAAAAGGGCAGTAGTCTAAGACATTGTGGAATGCCTTTTCGACACTCCCTTGTAGCTGTTAACCTGGTGCTAAGACTCCTGCTTTTGAAATTCTTCCATTTAGTTTTAGACAAACATGAAACACTACTTAATACACCATTGCCTGAAAGCTTTCTGAGTCTGCAGGATGCAGAAATTCTCAGATTCAGGAGTTCCAATAGAGTAGACCTGGAAGTTAACAGGAGCCATGGCTGTGCTAACTGTGCAGAGAGAAATGCAGTGGTGCCAGACTCTATACTGGGGTTTGATGACAAACCTGCTCACCCTCATGCCCAGATATTCTGGAGCTGGTGATAGCCCTGCACTGATGGGTTATTTAGATAGTACTATATTTAGCACCTCTGATGAGAGAGAGAGAGGCTGCAGTTTCTTGCTATGAGAAGCAAGAATCCATAGTGCTAGAGTGTGTGCACAAGGGTTCATCCATTCAGCAAGCATACTTCCCAGGCCCTATCCTTATCTATATGGGACACAGATGAACTGCATCTACAGTGACTGTAGTGCATTTCAACACTGATACAGTGAAACACAAAAAGACCACTGGGGCTAGTGTGAACAGAAAGGCCTGAAAAAGGAATATTTTAGCCAGACCTCCAAAGATGAGTAACATAGGGAAAGAGGAGGAAAGGAGGAGGCAGAGGAAAACACACATGGAGGGATCCAGAAATGGAAGCTTAAGAAGTGTTTGAAAAGGGCCAGGGATTTAGCTCAGTGGTTCCGCCACCTGCCTCTCAAGCGCAAGGTCCCGAATTTGATCCTGGGGTACAAAAAAAAAAAAAGTGTTTGAAAATAGGATAGTGTGGCCGGAGTGCACGAATAGTGAGCATGGGTGGGAACAGGGGAGCAGGGAGAGACGTGGCCAGAAAAGTAATTTGCATCAGGTTGTAAACAATCTTGTGTAAATTTTATTCTGTAAATGGAATGTAAATGTAATTGTAGGCAATGGACTGACACTACGAAGGATGGGGTGTTTTATGTTTTTCTTGTTAGATGATAACTCTAGATTTTTCTCACCCCAGGCGCTATTAATAATTGAGGCTGGATGATCCTTTTTTGTGGGGACTGTTCTGAGCACTGTAGAAGATTCATCATCCCTGAGCCCTATCTACTAGATGGCAGTAGCATCCTACCCACATGGTTCTTGTGGGTATGGAACATTGGGATTTGGTAGGGAAAAGTTTGCTATGTATTGGTAGTTGACAGTGTAGCTGTGAGTTGTGACTCTGTCAAAACATGATGCTGTTCTTCATCCTGAGGTCAACAATAAAAGCACAATCTAAAGCAAAGCATTAACCCACATACGAAGGTGCTGGATCAAATACAAGCAGATGATGGATATAGCAGGAGAGAGAATGGCCGATTGATGACCTATTTTAAGTATCCAATGATTTTTTTAAAAAGTTCTTTTTTCCTTTCACTATTTCTTCCTGGTTCTCAGGACACTTGCTGGGCTTCAAGGAGCAGCATGCTTTCAGGAGAGGCACTGGTTCTGTGGGCCTCATTTCCCTCACCTATTAAACAATGACAGGACCATTTTCCTCTGAAAACAAAACACTAAGCTGGTAGACTCCTGATCAAAGAGAAGCCTTTCTGTTGAGCCACAAACCTTGAATTTTCCATGGACGAATTGGAGGTGGACATTAGAAGACTTTACTGTGTGACCCTCTTACTGGGAAACAGAAAGGTGTTGATAAATGGATAAATGATAAATGGATACAGAAATGCTTAGAGCTTATTTTAGCTTAACCTACTATTTGGAAAAACCAAAGCTGAGGGAAAGGGAATGATTAGTCCAAGACAGTTTTATTTGGATGCTGAAGAAGGTCTGAGTGTATTGGTAAACTGTCAACCAGATCCACACTTCTGCCACACCAAGTCCCACTTGTCTTTTGCTTGACATTCACAGCTTTATGTTGTCATTCATCCTGAAAAGAATAAATGCAGCTCAGCCCTGTGTCTTGAACTGGGGTGATTGCTTTTCTTGTCTCCTTTTGTACATTTTCAGTTTATTTAGAGACTGTTGATTACTTACCTTTGTTGGAACTTTAGTCAGTCCCTTGTAGTGCTTCCCCAGGCTCTTATCCAAGGTGTGCTGGGACCAAGTCACTGAGGAAGGCTGGAGCTGGAGACCAGAGGCTTATCACTATTTTCACACCTAAGTGGTATTGGAAAGAATACAATGTGATTCAGGCTGTGCCCAAATGTGAATAATTTAGCAGCTAATATGTTTAATACCAGGTCATATACTTGTTGAAATAGAGATGCACATCTGTTTCAATAGCCTGGGCTAATCTACCAGTGCATTGACCAAAAGCTTATTGGCTACCTAGTATGTAGGGCATCTATGTATGTATAAGTGAGAATTTTGTTGGGAATAGAGCTTATTCAGGTTGCCCCATAGTTTAAGAGCTCCTCTGGATTTAAAATGTTTCTAGTTTAAAGTATTTGTTACAAAAAAAAAGCATTTCTAGAATATTCCTGTGGTATACTTGGTAAGGAAAACAGCACTAGTAAGACTGGAGTGCTTCTTTGTTGCTTCTGCCCATAGATTACTGTGTTATGTGTAGCAGTGTAACTCAGGCTCTGAACACCAGACCGTTGGAGCAGTGCTGCTTCCCTGATGTGTGTGTTAGTGTAGCTCAGGGGAGCTACAGGTGGGAAGTGAGCAAGGGCTTCAGCTTCGGAAACAATCATGAAGCCCATGCTGATCCCCTCATTCACTTCATAGGTCTTCCTTAAATGGTTTTTCATGGTGATACTATTTTGGGGGCAACATTTTAAATTGAGATTAGTCACATTCTCTCATTTTAACTCTTCTAAGATAATCCTATAGTCTCACCTCCATTCTTCAAAGTAGAGCATGTAAGGGATACATTTCACAGTAACCTTGTCTTTCCTTCATTCTTCTTCTAAACTGTCCCAAGTTCCTTCTTAGGAATATAAAGAGGGTCATCCCATTTTTTAGCTGCAGACCCACTCTCCAACTGGACACAAAGGGACATTTCAATTCGAAACTGCATCTGACTGTCCCTACAATATGTGTACTTGGCATAGAGGAGTTTCAGGTAGCCATGGCCATCCTGGAGAGTGTGATACCCAGCAACTCTATTTGTTGTTATAAACAGTGGATAGAATTCTCCAGAGAATAGTTTAGTTCCCAATAGACAGGTTGCACCATTGATAATGCCTGTTTAGTAATTCCTCTTAGAACAGTGCTGGAAATCAAAGGCATCCTTTTAATGGCTTTGGGTGTTAAGTGATATTAATCACACACACCAATTTAAATTCACAGCTCAAAAGTCACAACCAGTCTCATGGCTGCCACTCAACACGCAAGTGTGTTGGTTCTAGAGCATCTTTCCCTTTCTCTGAGTTCCCCGGATTTCAGATGCTATTACTGGGCCTGCTTGCCAGTGTACTCCTTCTTCTTAGCATTAAGTTTTTAAAATTCCAAACAAGTTCCACATTGAAAAATATGATGGAAAAAAAGTTGACAGACCTAGTTAAGGGTGAAATAAAATAATACCTGAATAAAAAGGATTCAAAATCCTAAATAAGGTATATCTCTAAGGTAGTATTGGAATGGCAGTTTAGCAATTTGGAGCAATAAAATACCAGATAAATGAAATATTCAGAAGCAGAATTTTAAATTTGTAGGGGCAGTATCGGGGATCAAACTCAGGACCTTGTGCTTGCCAGGCAGCCGTGGCACCACTGAGATAAATCCCTGGCCCCAGAATTTTAAATTTTTAAATTAATTTTTTTTATTTTCAGCATTACTGGGAATTGATTCCAGAGCCTTTGCACTGAGTTATTATATCCCCAACTCAGTTTTAATTTTTCATTTTGAAATGGGGTCTTGCTACATTGCCTAGGTTAAGCTCAAACTTGGAATCTTCCTGCCTCAGCCTCACAGAGTGCTGGGATTACAGGCATTTGCCACCGTGCCTGGCTTCAGGAGCAGAATTTTAAATACAAGTTATTTGAGGGTTGAGGTGGATAAATGATGTCCTTGATTCCCTTGTTATTGTCAGTGCTCATGTGAGGACAGGGGGGAAGCGGTTGGGATCATGCACATTGGAAGATTGAACTCTACTCCCATACTGAATTCTTTTTCCATCCACATCAATCTGAAGACACTGATTTTTAAATTATACAGTTTTGACCATATCCTTTCCCATATCTAAAATCCATATGTAATTTTCCATTAACCGTAGAATAATTGAAAGAAAACAGTAATGTGACACTCCCACTAGCCTTGAAGTTCTTCAGCATGCCCCTCTTCTTCCTGTTCCCGACTTGTCACAGGCATCAGCCTGGAAACCACTTCCCTGCCTGTCTTGCCCAGCCCACAACTTGTCCATCTAGGATTCAGCTCAAACTTTACTTCTTCAGCAAGGTCTTGCCTAACGACCCGTTCTAGGTGAGGTCCCCCGTAAGTGCCAAGGTTATGGATGTTATTGAAGCAGGGGGCCCATTGCAGTAGATTAGCTTGTGATGTGGCCAAGTCAATGAAGACAGGGACATAGCTTTCTTCACTGTTCCCCAGCACACACTGGACCTGATATGCAGAGGTTTTGAGTAAGTACTTGTGCAGTATTGACTGAACTAGTTCCATATTTCAGCCTGTAGGCTTTTGTAACTTAGTGGGAATATGCAGCAATTGAAGAATGCTTGTTGAAAAGCCTCAGAGATGAAGTGTTTGAGTAATTGGGGGTGAGGAGACTGATATGATGTGAGACACCTAAGCTCCAGGATGAGTGATCTCTTAAAAAATAGCAAGAGCAAATCAGTGTGCTCACATTCCAGATGCAGGATACAGGTTCCCCAAAGTTACTGCTCAGAAAAGAGTGATACTCCTATGCATTCTTTTGGTTACTTTATTCTCATCAGTGAAATACTATTTGCAGAAGAGAGCTTAGCCTGAAATAACTTCTGTCATTGCTGGCTTTGGTTGCTTAGAGAGTTCACATAATGGAACAGATTTAAAAGAAAAAGAGCTAAACAGTTCAGACATGGTAAATATTTCTAGGGCTATGACTTTCTAATAAGTATGATGGTGATTATAAGCTAAGACTAATTCCGAGCTCTGGGATTACAGGTGTGTGCCACCACAGCCACCTTTACACAGTCCTTTTAAATAAGGGATCTGCAGCGATCTTTCCAAATAAGCCATTCAGAGTCTCCAAAAATATTATCCCTTACCTCCAGTTTATACTCAGGAATTTGTATTCCAATTCATTAGAAGTGGACGTGCAGGAAGTACTTATCTAAACTGTCTGTTGATCAAGTAAATATGTAAGAGAAAAGTCTAGGAGTGACTGCATCAACATATTGTTAAAGCTGTCTCTCAGCCTCTGGTATCAGTGTAGCTCCCATCACTAAGATAGGCTGCTGGTAAAAATTGGCTCCATAAATGACTGAAAAATTCTTCCTGTACTCCAAGCACTTCCCATTTTGTGAAATTGTCACTTGAGGACATACTACTTACTCTGTTAACTACATCTTCAGAATACCAAATTTTGCCATCAGCCACATGGAGACTTGGTTCTTTATAAACTTCAAATACAAATACAGAATGATGATTGAGATAAAATTATGACTGATGTAATCAGATATCACAACAAGTTGACTCTTAATGTATAAGTTGAAAAAGATATGCCATAGCATGGAAGGTAGCAGATATCAAAACTGTAATGGACAGTTCCAGACATATGTAGATGGATTTGCCTTTTGGTATATAATTGACTTTTGTTTCACTTAAAGATAGGTAGTATTATAACTTTGCCATTTAACTATGTATGAACACATTACAAAATGAAACCTTTTTCTGCTTTTTTTTTTTTTCTATCCTTTACTCCAAGGATTCTGAGAGGCTTTTTGCTGTCCTGATCTGTATGCATTATATTATGGTTCCTTTTGGTGTTCTCATTAGCCTTGTTTGCTTATATGGAGCAAGATCAGGAAGGAACTGAGTTGGGCCCTAGGATCCACCTGATTGGCTCTGGAATCACGCATAAGTTTTCAGTTACTTGCTTGGCACTGGACAAATAATATATTTGCATAGAATTCTCTCTGGCTCTAAATTACAGGAAACTTCCCAGCAAAGAGCACTTTGGGAAATGTGAAGGTATAATAGATTTAGGAAGATGTTAATGGGAATGAACAAACTGAGAAACTTGGCTTGCTACTGTGGGAGGAAGAGTTAAGTAACTCAGGAAATAAATGGGAAGCCATGAGTGTAGGTATTCCCGTGAGACTTTGTGCACATCGTTCTGTTGGTATTACTTGGTTGTATCTGTGCTCTCCTAGAGGGAGTTCTCCGTGTATCAGTCTCAGGGCCACAGTTCCTGCATGGTAATAATAACTACTAGGCACTTAACCTATTTGCTAGATATTATGCTAAGTGTTTTATCTACATTATTTAATCCTAACAATAATGCTGGTACTGAAGATATTTTCCCCACTTCACAGATGAGGAAGTTAAGCCTCAGAAATGTAGAATCTCCCCTGCTGCTGGAATTGAGACAAGATCCTTACACCTGACTCTTAGCCTCCTTGTCTCCTGTCTCCCATGTGAGAGCCCAGGGAAAGACGACCAGCAGCCCGCCCTTGGGAATATTTTGGCTTCCAAAATTTGGAGGAGTAATCATTACTGGGTTTGGGATTCAGCTGGTGTCTGGGCCCACAGACACTATCTTTAGACATTAGTAAATACAGAGATGATTGAGGGAGATTCTGCTGAGATGGGATGACAAGCCTAGTTTAGCTTTTGCAAAGTGAGAATTTGGAAGACAGTAAGGTGTGACCCATTGTCAGGCAAGATGTTTTCATAATTCCTGCAGCATGGTTGTACTCTACCAGATACCAAGCCACTTGAGAAACTACCCTTATGGTGGTGCCAAATGAAACTACTAGCTTAGTTTGGATGTATTTTTTCCTTTCTTCGTCCCCCATAGAACTATTGCTTTAATAGGAGTAGCTTCAAGGTGGACATGTTTACATGAAACAGAAGACTTTAAAGTGCCTTTAAGTGTTTGCATGTTTTAAACTCCTTGAAGAACTGAGCTTGAATATTGTCATTTTAAGAGGGCACATTTATAAGGGGGTACAAATTCACTTGGCCTAGAGGATTTTTCAGTCTCTGAGCTCTTGGTCCTCAAGTACTCTTTCTGTTACTTCATACTTGGTCCTGGGGCTGCAGCCGATGATGGGAAAGAGGCTCTTGTCCTTTTGCTGGGTGATGTCTGAGTGCTATCTCATCATCTTCCTTTTGGGGGGAGGAGGGTATTTATTTATTTATGTTTGTAGTACATAATGTTTATATTCCTTGTGTGAAGTTAGTACCTGTGCATAAACACATCTTAATTCCTTTCTTTACCCCTTTTAACTCCCTTCATCCCTTGGATTCCCTTCCCATTTAAAAAAGATCTACCTCACTACTTCCTATTATCTACCTTTTATTTTATTCTTTATTTATAATTTGAGTTTTTCATATAAGAGAAACCATGTAATATTGAAACTTGTGTGTCTGGTTTATTTGAATAAACAGCTACCTTTTTCCTTGAAACTCACACTCTGACAAGTTACTTCTCTGCTAGTGACTTTTTTGTGTGTTGGTGCTACCATGTTTGAACTTAGAATGATATGCAGAGAAGTTTCTTGTCTTGTGTTCATTGAATGGATGCTGATTACTTCAAACTTGTATCTTCCCCAGTAAGTTTTAGTAAAACTTTGTGTTCTGAGAAAATGCTTATTAACTATATTTTCTGTTCTATCCAAAGAACGGCTCTCCACCGTCCCCTAACTAGACTTTGATTTCAATTATGGAGCAGAGATTTGAGTGCCCAGTAAAAAAAATGGATGTTATTTTAGTCCCAGGAATACAGCATAAACAAATCAGAATCAGACAGTGTTCTTACTCTTGGCTTCATACACACAGGAATGGACAGGCAGATGATCTGCCACCAAGTTAGGCCATGGGGTCTCTTCTTGGGGATCTGTGTCTAAGCTTCCTTGATTCAGATCCAGACTCCATTACAACTGAATCTTCAGCCTGCCATCATTATAGATGGGCATTTGTGCTTTTTTTCATGTGCCATTACATGACCCTTTACCTGTAAAGAGTACATGCTCAGCAGGATCTGGGTTACACTTAAGAAAATTAATATTTCTGCAGGAGAGGTAGGCAATGGAAGACTGAGACTAAGATGTTTCCTCTGGTTCTCCCCCAACTTGGCTCTTGAGAATTTAGGCAAATTGTTTAATACTTTTAACTCTCTGGTCTCTATAAAATAGGAGTGATAACCCTGTTCACATTAACCCAGTTTTGAAACTAAATTGAAATGATTAATATCCTTAAGATTATTTAAGTTAAAGGTTATGGAGGCAGCATGGAGAGAATGTTTCAGATGTGTCTGTTGTCTTTCCCTAAGATCTGCCTTTGCTCTGGGCCTCACTCTGAAATAGTGTTTTAATTATCACAACATATTCATCACTTGGAAAGGTTTTTTTTTAAACAATACTTGTATTCTACCCCCAGAGATTTAATCTTAATTATACAAGTAGTATAGGACATAGGTATTGATGATTTTGTTTTTTTAAAGATCTGAAGCTATTTCTTGTATTTCCAGCCAGCACTGAGAGTGATTTCTCTCAGGTTTTTGGAGTTAAGGAAGGTTAGATCCCAGTAGATTTTAATGTAAGGAATGAGTATCTAAGTACTATGACTGCAGGTTATCAAAAGGATCACAGTAATGTGAAACACTTTAGGCTTATTTTTCTATTCCCATTCCCCAATCTTATCCAAAAATTCCATCAGGACCTTTCCAGACACATGGTACACAATATCATCACCATCATCATTGGGTAATACTCATGTACTCTGCACCACAGTTCTTCTTTAATTCTTAGAAAACTTTATGCAGTAGGTATAATTTTTACTCTATTGTTTAACTGAAGAAAACAGGCCTCAGACCCGTGCATTAACTTAAGCTAATAAGTGGAGGTTAGAATTCTATACTTAACCACTGTGCTATACTGCATGAAAATTCACATAAATGGTAAATGATGTGCTCTTTTAGACATTGTATTTACATTTTTACTGGACCTTTTGGAGAGTTCCTTAGATATCAGGAGAGAGAATCTGCAGGCTGGGATTTCATAAAAGCCAGTGGAATGAGGCATCTGGGCATATGAGGGTCTATGTGTCCAGTTACCTAGTCAAGGCACATGGACTACTAGTTCTCAACTTAGCTTGCTCAGGGGATTCATCTGGGCAGCTTCAAAAACATTGCCTGGTTCCCACCCTCAGACATTGATGTAAATAGTCTGGGATGTTGCCTGGCATGGGAATTGATAGAAAGCTCCCTAGGTGATTTTTAAATGCAGCCAGGGTTGAGCACTGTGTTTGCAGGCAGCCACTCCTTGAGTTGCCACTGGAGCTAGCCCTGCAGAGATGAAAGAAATGAACAGGGGCTGGAAGAACAGCTCAGTACTAATGCCTCTGTATTTAATGGAGGCATCTGTCTTCTCTAGTTAACATGTGGAGCTCTATTCAAAATCAAAATCTCTTCCTTGATAATTAGGTCAGACTTGCTATTGTATTTACATTGATATGATGGAATTAAGTATGTTTAACACAGGATAGTGATAGATTGGGTGGACCTATAATTAAGTTACATGGGTGAGATTGTCTTTTCAACAGTCTGCTGCCTCATAGTAAAGCCGGTAGAGGTCAGATTTGTTCAAAGGAATTATTTGAAGGTGAGAAAAATTAAGAGGCAACTCAGAACCTTGGTTGTAGAGCATTTCCATATGGCTCATAAAATAACCTTCTGTGAGAATATATTTTTATCTTACTGTTTTCCCATAGGCTAGTAGCCAAAACCCACGCAAGGAAAGGGTGCAGAAGATACTATTGGCACTCTTGCACTCACAATGTGTGTGGTGTATTTATTTCTAAATTGAGAGGAAAGTCACAAAATATAAAACTAAACAATTCATTGGCATTTAGTATATTCATGATACTGCATAACCATTACTTTTGCCTAGTTAGATTTTCCTCACTCTAAAAAGAAACTCATCCCCTCTAAATCATTAATCTCTGAACTGAGACATGTCTTTCTTCCATCCTTAGGTCTTTACTAGCTAGTTTTGTTCTTGTCTCTCTCTACTTTAGTTTCTCTCTGTGGGTCTCTTGGTGTTTAATTTGCACTGATCATATACTGCTCTGGAGGCCATGCATCTTCCCTGAGGTTGGTGGGTCTTGTGGAGGGTGGGAAGGAATGGTGAGTGATTGTTTGCAGAGTGAGCATGTGAAATTTGATTATGGGTAGATTACCCTTGGACATCCACTAAATCGCTCATCATGTGTGGTAACATGACTTTGGGTAAATAGCCTTGCACACCAGGAGCTTCAGGCTGAGAATCCATGAAGTAGGATAAAGGTGAAGCAAGAAACAGATGGGAGTTAATGAGGGGGCTACAGATGCCAACTACCGTGTGCCCTCAGAACAGAGGGTTGATGTCATTCTGGTATAACAGTGAACTCCTATAATCTCAATGCAATATCTGTAATGTCTTTAATGTAGAGATGGAAGAAATGTATGATGGCATCTAGCCCACAGCAGGCACATAGTAGGTGTCAAATGTTTACTGGATTTGAGCATAAGGCTTTCTTGATCAGATCTACATATACAGTATCCTAAAAATTATATAAGAATTTCACTACCCTCTTCCTCTCTAAGTTGTCATTAACTTTTTGCCTACCCTGTTTCTCCTTCTCACACTGGGTAGTTCTTATTTTCCTTAGGTATTGGTCGTATCCACCCGATTAGAGAATATTTTATGGGAATTATCTGCCAAACTAGACTTTAAAGGTTCCCGAAGTTCATTCAGGGATTTCCATGTTTGTACTGTACTGGGTCATGTGGGACTTACCACAGTGTATTTTTGGTATAAACTAAGTGCTCCATAAATGTACATTCTATTGATTGTTTTTGTGCTTAGTGAACATTTAGCAAACATTAGCTATGTGGCAAGGATGTGCTAGGTCCCAAGGATAAAAAGATGCCTGATAGTGTACCTGAACAATCTTGCAGAAATGAGGTGAAACTGATGTGAAAGAAATAACTGCAAAACCAGAAAGAAACTAACCAGAGAAGGGTTTATTGTGGGACCTCATGGTTGAGTAGGGCTGACTTAGTCTTCAGTGAGGAGGCGGTGCTAGATTTAGAACTCTGCCAAGACAAGCAGGTAAAGAAAGGACACTAATGCCAGAAGAGGTAGCAAGTACAAGGCAGAGGTTGGCCTTTCTGTTGGTACTTTCTGTAATGGGCCAGGCAGCAAATATTATAGGCAGTCTTAGTTACTTTTCTAGCTGCTGAGACAATACTCGACACCCCAAGTTAAAGGAGGAAAGGTTTATTTGGCTTTCAGTTTGTAGAGGTTACCGTCCATAATCAGCTAGCTCCAAGGCAGGGTGGCACATGGCAGAGGGGCACCAGTTCATGACAGGTAGAAGGTAGCAAAAGCAACAACACAGCTCTTTCTATCCCTTATATCTTATGCAGGCTACTTAGGGCGGGTAGCACTCACAACCTTAATCACAGAGCCTGTGAGCCAAGCATTGTACCAAGAATCAATCCCAATGTCACACACTCTAGATCCAGCCACCTCTGAAAAAGCCCCTCCTGTGACTGCCTGAGGCTTTGGGGGGTACATCTTAGACACAAGCCATGCATAGGCTTTGAGCCATAGGGTGTCTGTCACAACAACTCAGCTCTATAATTGAAGTGTGAAAGTAGCCATACGTAGTATGAGAATGAGTGTGGCTGTGTTACAGGAAAACTTTGTTTATATACATCGAAATTTGACTTTTGTGTAATTTTTTTCATGTTATGTTACTATCAGTCTTTTGATATTTTTAACCATTTGAAAGTTTAAAATCCATTTTAAACTCAGGGACTGTACAAAAAAAGGCATGGTGCCAGCTTTGGCCCCCAGCTGTAGTTTGCCAACCCATTCCCAGGTGAAGAAGTGTGAGACCATGTTGCAGGATCAGACAGTGGTCAGGATGATTGAGTGGGTCTGGGTGAAGGCTGAGGGTCTGTGTTCTTAACATGTTCCTAGGTTATGGTGGTGCCAAGGTCCTCACAGGAAGGAGGGAAGAGCTAAATATAGGATCATTAGGATCTTACTACACCCTTGATGCTGTTGTAGGTTCTGTGAATATGAGAGAATACAGAACTCAATTTTCTGCCTACTGGGTACTTTCAGTCTACTTACAGAAGCGAGATTTATATAAATTGAAAGATAAATGCACTCTCAGAATAGGAATTGAACAGAGGAAGTAGGCAGGCAGCAGATTCTCCCAGTGCTGGCTACAGTTAACTATGCAGTGAGTGGCACATGGGCAGTGGGGTGAAGGCCACACTAGGCCCCACCTCCATTCTGTATTTGCTGGGATTTCCTCTGTTTCTTCCTTGTTTATTTGTCAAAGTGGTATCTTGAGCCATGATGGACATCATTTTCACAGAGTGGAGACTTTTGTTTTGGGCAAACTTTCTTGGGTGTGCTGACCAGAGGGGAAGTTCTAGGAACATAATTCTGCATAGTGACCAGAGAGCTATAGCGAGGCTGAAAAAAGGCCACTCACCCAAAGCTTAGGGACAGCATCTTATAGTTGCAGCTGAGTGGGTGGTGGGCTTATATGATTGTGGAGAAGGTCAGTTAAAACACCTGAGGGTAAAAAGAATTCTGACTGTTGAGGTTGGCAAGTGCTCAGAAAGTTTTCTCTGGAGATTATATTTTACTCAGAAGCTCTCAGACACTGTAACTATAAAGTTGATATTATAAAGTGCTATGGTATCTTACTGTAAAGATAACTGTAATATCATGCTCTGAGACAGGCTTGGGACACAGGGAGAAGGTTATGATTCTGTGAGTCTTTTTCTTTGTAATACCAGAAAGAAAACATGACTTTGGCCACCTACCCTGAGGTTGAATGTGAAGGATATAAAAGGATATAAATGGGGCAATGTTTGCTTTCTCATTGATTAGTTTTCTGATTGTATTGGCTTAGGACTTCCACTGTTCGATAGTGAACTAGAGACAAGTATGGCAGGACTCAAGGTTTGCTTTAAAAAACAAACACCAGTGACCACCAGGAGGCAAATAGTGTCTTAAAAAAAGACGGAACCCAAATAGAGCCAGCTGGCTGCTTGTACACAGGTAGCTGACTGGCCATAAGGCCTGTGTTTAGAGCTATTACTCAGCTGACCCAGTGTGGATTATTCTGACCCAAGCATACGTTGTGGCTAACCTTTTGGTCAAAAGAGCCATTTGTTTCAGGTTTGCTAAGAATACTGTGTGGCACAAAAATTGCATGTATGTGTGTACACATACACACAGCTGCTAAAGCAAAGGAGCCCCATGGAAATCCCTTAGCTGAGAGAGGAAAATTCAGAATTTGACAGCTGTATGAAGGGGAGACCAGGAGTGATAGCAGTAGTAGATCCAAATGTTGCAATTGAGGGTAGCACATGCATGTCCCCCCTGAGGACCTTTTCTGTCACCCCAGACCCTGACTTAGTCTGAGGTGGAACCCACAGTTTATATTTTCAGAGCTTCCTGGGTGATTTTAACATGCAACCGGGACTGAGAATCAGAGTGAAGTAGAGATGTGTCCAGCTATCAGTGAAGGCAACTACTCCCTGTCTTACTGCTTACCAAGAAGGCCTGTGTTCTTTCCCACCAGAACTTGGCCCGCTTAAATGACTTTGTCTCCAAATCAGGATAGCAACTGGGGATTGGGGAGTAAGAATTTTGGGTGATGTTTCTGGCTTAAAGAATGCACAAAGAAATCTAAGTGGTTGACAATTTAGGATGCTGAAGTATGCGTTGAATTTGTTGACCACTTTTCTGTGGGAAAATGGCTTGACCCCTGAATGCAAAATATCAGAGCAGGGTTTCCCAAACTGTGAAGATTGGCTCTAAGTCTTGGTTTTTATGTGTGTGGTTTTGTTGCTTTTAGCATGCTAGATCTTCTTTCTGACATTGCCTTTTCTTTTTCTTTTCTTTCTTTTTTTTTTCTTTAATCACTCTGAAAGGATAATGCAAAACTCTTGCAGATATAATCAAATGTATGCTTAGTGGTCTTTCGCAGAATTCTAATTCCATCGATTTGTAATGTTTTCTTAAGAGTTAGAAGGTGCCCTCTGCTATCAATCCTGTGAGTTATTTATCTGTTATCATGATATTGGATCACCTTGTGTTTTGAAATGAAGAGGAAGAAAGATGTGTGCAGATTGTTTTAAAAGTTTGCCTGACGGATCCCTGCTAGATGTGTGTTTAGAAATGTAATGCTTCCACTTTGTACCTAAGTTTCTTCTCTTATCTTTCAGTACACAAGGGTCTGGATTCCTGACCCAGATGAAGTGTGGAGCTCAGCTGAACTAACCAAGGACTATAAAGAGGGAGAAAAGAGTCTCCAGCTCAAACTGGAAGATGAAACTGTAAGTGCTGGTCCTGAAGTGGGAGGGAAGCTGGTTAGGATTTTATGGTACATTGTGCGCTTAGGTTTTTCCTGGTCATTAAAGCTTCTGAGACTCTGGATTACTTTTTTGTTGTTGCTACTGATGAGAATAAGTAAGAAAGTACTAAACCATGAGGGTGCTCATCACATGGTAAGTTTCCATTAGAGTTAACAGTGGAGAATTCATCAATGTATGGGGCAAGAATCTTATTTGGTAGATTGGCGGGAACAAGAAATCCCCTCTGTAGGGTTGAGGCATGTGTGGGTGGTGAAAGAAAGGAGCTATCCCAAGGGACACTGCAGATATGGTGTGAAAGCATGGGCTTTGGAGCCAGCCTGCTTGGTTGGATCCTGGCTGGGTCATTACTGGCTTTATGACCTTGATCAAGCTAGTATTCTTTTGGTGCCTTAGTCACTTTCTTCGTCACTAAGACACAATACTTAACACTTAAACTGCCTAAAGGAGGATGGGTTTATTTTGGTTAGTGGTTATAGTCCGTTGTCGCTTGCTCCAGGCCAGGAAGTGTTTGGTGAAAGGGCCTGGGTGGAGGGGAGCTGCTCACGTCAAGGCATCCAGGAAGCAGAGAAAGGAGGAGTGGGACAGAAAGGAGATTCACTCTTGCAGGTCGCACCCTTAGTGCCCTGCCTCTTCTGACCAGGCCCCACCTGATGACCACAGTGCTCCCATGATGCAGTCACCTTCCACAAGCCCTACCTCAGAGCACATGAGACTTTGGGGGACATTCTCAATATGAACCACAGTAGTGCCTATTACTTCCTGTGCAAAAATGGAGATGGTAATTTATCTAAAGAGATTTTGAGAATAAACTGAGTTAAGACGTAATAAGTACTTAAAGTGGTACCTGGCACATAACTCTGCATATGTTAGCTTCTGTAAAGAACATTCTTTTTTGTTAGGATTTTCAAGTTGTTTCCTTTAAAAGAGACAAGGTTGGGCCAGGGATTTACCTCAGTGGTTCCATCACTTGCCTCACAAGCGGAAGGTCCTGAGTTCTATCCCTGGCACCAAAAAAAAAAAAAAGAGAGAGAGAGAGACAAGGTAGTAATTGTGATTCTTTTCCTCCTAAGAAGTCTAATTCAATTTTCCCTTTTCATGAGCATTTTGTGATCAGCCCACAGTAGTTTGTGCATTTCACATATTTAATGCTCACCCTGCACTGTACTGGATCAGATAGGTGGAAGTTGCAGCCCTACCTTTTCAAGTAGCTCTGTGTTAGATGAGACAGTGAACACAAAATAGAAATGAGACAGCATCTCCATGACAAATCAAAACATGGCACCAAGTATATGAGGTGTGGGAGAACAGATTTAAGAACCTACTGTGGCCTGGCTGCTCAGCAAGGCTAAAATTGTTGATGAGAGGGTATGAAAGAAGTCAGCTGGAGGGTCAGGGTGCTGTGGGCTGAGAGTAGAGTACCCTGGTAGAGCTGTGTGTGCCACATCCCCGAGACCTAAAAGTCTCTTTTGGGTGTGCACAAGGGAAGGAAAGGAAACCAGTGTACCTTGACCCCAGAATAGTCAGGTCACCACTGGCTGAGGATGCAGGCAGTAGTTCATGTAGGGTATAGAGTGGGAGAGACAGGGAGAGAACTAGGTTTTCAACAAAGAGGTGGGAAGACATCAAGAATTAGCTTTGGGGTAGATTGTTTGGCCTGTAGAGCAGGAGTTGCTTGGAGGCAAGGTTGGTTTGGCATGATTATTGGCCCCCTCTGACTTCCAGCAACACAAATTCTGTTTCATGTCCTTTCACACTGAACTATTTACTGTCTCATTGTTTTTCATTTTTTTCAAGCACTTTGGTCTGGTCTCCATTTCCTAATGGTTTAGTGATTAACCCAATGCTTGAACATTCTCCTACTAACTTCTGTTTTGTATCAACTTGCACATGCCACTTGTTAAAACTGGAGGAGGCCCTGTAAGTTTGTAAGAAAGTGTGGCCCTAACCTTTCTCTAGCTGCCAGCAGATTTTGCTAACCCCTTTTTGTTGGTTTTGAACTGCAAAAAAACCCCCTAGCAGATGGAATCCTGTTTACCATGTTGAATAACTTCCCACCCCATGCCTGAAATGAAATGAAATTAATCCACCCACTTGACTAGTGTCTTCTACTCCAACAGATTTCATTGCAGTTGATCTTTTCAAGTGGGTGGGTGTTTTTAAAAGTTGTACAGAGGTAGTGAGGAATGATCTGCCATGTTGCTAAACAGAGCAGATGCTGGCCTCTCTGGCTGCACACAGATTCGGCTCTGCATGACTAATCTGGCAGCTTCCCAGGGCCCATTTCTGCCCTCCTTGGTTTTGAGGGCAGTCAGCATGGAATCAGAAGGAACCCTGGGACTGGAGATCAGCAGCTGTGGAGAAATAACAGGCTGATTGTCTGAGTCTGTCCAGGTCACTCACGGGCTGTGGTTTGCTCTCAGTTAACTCTGAGCAACTCAGACACTGTGCACCAGAGGCAAGAGCATAGAAGCTGTGTGGCTGGATGCTGAATGCTCACAAAGCATCTCCTCTGAAGCAGAAACCATCCTTGCTGGCAGGATATCTGACCCAGCTGCTCTCCCAGCCTGCAAAGTCACTGCAGTGGCAAAAGGTTACAGTCAGATTATCTGCTAGAGAAAGTATCCTAACCCTGGGCTAATGGCAGGATCTTGCACCTTACTCCTGATCTATCTTGTACTTTTACAGGGTATTTAGGCTTTTCACTGCTTAACCTTCATTCATTCATGATTATTGTGGCAAAACATATGTAACATAAGATTTACCATGTTAACCATATTTAAATGTTCACTTGAGTGGCTTCTGCATTGTGGAACCATCACCAAGTCAGCAGTGTCACTGGGACTCTGCAAAGCCTCCCTCCATAAACCATTCATTTTGTATAACTGATACTCTGTCCTCATTCAACATTAACTTTCCAGTCCCCTTCCCCATCCCCTGGAAGACACCATTCTACTTTCTGTCTCTGTGACATTGTTCCAGGTACTTTATACAAGTGTATTTATACAGTGTTTGCGTTTCTGTGTCTGGCTTATGTTACCTACCATAATGTATTTTATATTAACTCTGATGTGAAAAGGATTGTGTCTTCTACCTTTTTCTCCTCAGAGCCGTGATAAGTATAAGCTGTCTGTGTGCTAACCCTTAGTCTAGAACCCTGCCTCTAAAGTAGATCAGGTGTTTTAGAAGATGCAATCCTTGGATATATGTGGCACTCTCATGCTTTGACTGGAGTGTAACTGGCCAGATAAGTCTCTTTCCTGGCCCCTCCTCCCTTACAAACTGCTCTACTCCTGCCCTCTAGTGGCTAGGAAAACTCTCCCCCTGTTACCATGGTTTTTGGCTTTAGATTGTTTTTCAACTGAGTTTGTATCCACCCTCTGTCAGCCACCTTGAAAGTGAATGCTCCCTATGTGCAAGGGCCTGACTTCCGTTCATGAGGGAGAGGAAGATGGGGAATAGATGAGCTTTACAGGGAGTAGTGTGCTCTCAGTGTATCCAAGCCTACTATAACGTTTTGTGGAATTGTGGCAAGATGATGCAAGCCTACATCTGTTTAAATATTTCAAGTATATATTATCAAAAGTATTGAAGTAAGCCTAACAGTTTTATTTTTAAATATAAAATAGTATTTTATAAATAAAGATATTTTCATTTCTGTTCAATCTCCACCCAGCTGCCAATACAAGGACCAGCATCTTTGCTTTAGGAATGTTGTGCCTACATCTCTCATAAACAAATTTAGGAGTAATATGACTTGTTCAATATTATAGTGTGTTCCTCATCTTTGATGTTGCAGTCATTGCAAATACTCAGCACCTCTGGAGCCATAGTTAGCTGTAAATGTTGGACAGTAGTAGCTGTGTTAGATTCAAATTCCTGTCAACAACAAAAATCTATTCTTAAGTCTCTCCTTCCCTCTGGATGTCCACTCATCCATCTGTAGCTTGGAGTGCTGAGCTTGCAGCTCCTGCCTCTTTTCTGCTCCTCTGGCATTTTTACCCTTATCAATTTTACTGTAACCACTAGCCTATTTGTGGGCATGTTTTCACAAAATTGCATATGCATTTGCCGCTACACGATTGTGGGAAGTCTTCTGAGAGGGGATTCCTTTGAGAAAAGATAGAATGCTAGTGTTTCTGCCTTGGGGTGTGCAGACATTGGGCTGAGATTATGGCTTTCCAATCTGAATATAGAAGGACAAGGTGGAATGAGGGCTGCGGCTCCGTGCTTGACCATCCCTGTACTACTTGCCAAGGGGATGGGGGGTTGGCGTGGAGAGTTGCTGGACATCTCCAGTGGATGTTGTTAGAATGGTTTATGGAGGGAGGCTTTGCAGAGTCCCAGTGACACTGCTGACTTGGATGATGGAGTTTGAGCCTTGAATATTCCTCAAAGGTGCATATGTTACGTGATTTGTTGCCAGCCTGTGGTGCTATAGGGAGGGGTAGAACTTGTAGGAGTTGAGGCCTGTGGAAGGAAGCTAGATCATTGGGGTGCGCCCTTAAAGGGGGTGTAGGAACTCCAGCCCCTTCCCCTCTCTCTTTGCTTCTGCCCACCAGGAAGTGAACCTCTTGGATGCACCACACACTCCCTGCCATGATGTTGTACCTTGCACAGGCCCAAAGCAGTAGAGCCAAAGATCGACTGAAACCTCTGAAACTATGAGTCAGAATAAGTGATTTTTCCTTATAAGTTGATTATCTCATATATTTTATTACAGTAATGAAAAAACTAACACAGCTACCAACTCTAGAATTTAATGAACTAAAATCAACCCTCAGCATTCTATTTTCATTTGTTCCCATCTTGTGGAGCTTTTTGCTGCATTGTCTCCATGATAGTTGTTTGCTAGTTTCCTGAATAGAGAAAGTATAATGCACATAAAACATTTCACAGAAAGAAAAGAACCTTGATTTAAAAAGAAAAATGAAAAACAACTTATACACAGAAGAAAATCACACTAACAGATATAACCAATAGCATTTTGTGAGACATTGTTCCAGATAGACTTTAATACATAGTTTTAAATAAGTGGGCTACTTTTGTATACTACATCTGTATTGCTTTTTTTTTTTTAATTCAGGAGAATACTGTGGGTAACTACCTGACCATCTATATGGGTCTGTCACATTCGATCTTCACTATTTATAGTTTTAGTGTGTCTGTATTTTTGTTTACTTGTAAGATTATTTTAAGTTAAGAAGGGTTCTTTGAAGGAAAAATTCAGAGACCCTATCACTTACTGCCTTCCAGAGAGGTAGGGCCAGTCTGCACCCATATGGGGTGGACCTGGTTGCCCACACTCTTCCTGTGAGGGTCTTCTTAAGTCTTTAGGCCTTTACCTCTCTGGTGGATAATATTAGTGCTAAAGTCTTTTATTTGCATTTCTTTGGTGAGTGGCCAACATGAATAATTTTTCATATGCCATCCATTTGTTTCTTATTTTGTGATTCGTATACTGTGCTCAACTTTCTGTTGGAGCTGTTAGTTTTCTTCTTGATTTTTAAAAACTCTAGACATGAAGAGTATGAATTCTGTTGTGTAATACAGAATACTTGACCCCTTCCCCAGACTGACTTTGTAGGTGGTGTGTTTTATGATAGTTTTAAAGTTCTATATTATAGCCAAATTTATTAATATTTTTTGTAGTTCTAGCTTTTTTTTAAATCATCCTTCAAAAGTTCTTTTTCCTCAAACTTATACAAATATTTTCTGATTTTCACCTTAATTCTTTTGGGCTTTATTTTTAAGTTTTTATATCTAAATTATTTTTTAGTTTGAGAATGAAACACTTGATTTTTCCCTAATGGCTAATTTACCTACTACTAATATTTTAAAAATTCCTTATACCCATTTGTTTATAATTTTACCATTATGTGCAAATTTTCTATACATGTTTGCATTTTATTTCTGGATCTGTTACTACATTTTATTTCAGCACTCACAAACATTATACTTTACTCGGTGGCTTTACCTTAAGATTTGGTTGTGCAAGGCCATTTAAAAGTAGGGCCTAGAGAGAGAGCAGTGATAGTTCATTTTCTTAAAAATTGACTGTTACCCCAGCAAGTTGAATCTGTGTCCATGGAATTTCCTAAAAAGTCTTACATGGAACAGTAATTCTTAAAATATGATCCATAGGCCATTTATATAAAAAATTGGAGTTTTTTTTTAAACTCCAGATTCCTAGGCCCTATTCCAGAGTTCTCAAAATGTAAGTCTAGATCAGGAAAACTTCCCAGATTATTCTCAAGAACACTATTAGAAATTTAATGGTCAGATAAAACATGGTGAACACCAGCCAACTTCCTCCTGCTTAGATGTTTAAAATACCACCTCCACCTTTTATAAATTACTGTCCATGTACATGTGTATAGCTTCACTTGTCCTCTCAAACACTTTTGTGGACTTATATAGTCCAAATGATATGTCAAAAAAAGTACAGTAGAAAGCTCTCATCTGAGGTTTGAGCATAAGATGTAGAACCCTGCTCCTTGATTGCACATATATATCCCAAGTTCTTAACTGTACTTTAGGTAAAAGCAAAATTGTTACCCTAGAGGAAGTTGCAGTTAGGTTTGGAGAAATATATGTGCAAGTGGTACAAACAGAGACCAGTTATAGAGCACAGGGCCTCAATTGCAGATAATCCAAATACATGGGAAATATGTGGATTGGAGGAAAATACAAGTAAATCTCACCAGTAAATGCAACCAATCAAGGAAAGTCTCCTCAGTGGGAGAAAGAGCTACCCCTGTGCCAACTAGAATTAAAAACTGAGTACTTTCTTTATTAAGAAGCAAAAGTGCTCCTAAATTTGGTTGTGTTTCCTGAATTTCTTATGTTGGTCTTTTATGTTGCTACACTGAGATTATATTATCAGTAAATTTTCCACCTGGGCTCGTCTCTCATGGAAACACAGGTATTTTGTTCAGCTTGCCTTTCTTTAAAACATTATTTATCTTAAGCACTTAGGGTCATTTTAGGGTAATGATTTTAGCCAAGAAGATAAGACAATGAATACAGGTTTAATAACTGCCTCATTGTGTTTGCTACTTGCATTCTTTAGATTCGAGAATACCCAATTGATGTCCAAAGCAACCAGCTGCCCTTCTTACGGAATCCCGATATCTTGGTGGGAGAAAATGATCTTACTGCCCTTAGCTATCTCCATGAGCCTGCAGTTTTACATAACCTGAAGGTCCGTTTCCTGGAGTCCAACCATATCTACACTTACTGTGGTAAGTAGGGGACATCTGTTTGAAAATGCTTTTGTTTAGATGTTAGTTTATTAAATGGTTAAGATTCTTGATTTTTTGCTCATGTTCAAGTACTTCTCATCTGAATCCCTCAAAACATTTGCAATCAGTGAACATGACAAGCTGCCTTTGCCTCAGGATGGCTGGTGTTAATCACAGTTCAACCAAGGAAGAAAGGGGCCATACCCAGTGGGGCAGCTGGTTTAGGCTTGTCCTTGGATTCATAAGATAGCAGTAGGTCCATCACAGTATCCTAGCTCTGGTGTATACTCTCACCATGAAATACACACCTGTACATATAAGCCTGGCTTATGCTTTCTGCTTCAAAAGGCTGCCTTTCTCTCTGACCTTCTCACTTGCCTATGTATAAACATGATGCTTGATGAATCTTTGTTGAATTAATGAGGAAATCCATAACAAATGCTTAAAACAAAGTCCTGAAATGATCATATTTTTCTTAAAACTTATCCTTTTCTCATATTCCAATTGTTGGTTTCTTTGTACCCTTTGAGTTTTGTTAGGTGATATGACAAAAATAAAACCTGGTGAACTGTTGCTTGAGAAGCAGACAAGTTGGAAACTTGATTGGGGAGTTGGACCAGGGAGCATCTCTGTGGAAACTGTCCTGGTTGTGCTGCAGAGCCCCAGTCTTATTCTTGATTATAGTGATGCCTGAGGTGCCCAGCGGCCTTTTCATTTTTATATTCAACTTGGGTTTGGAATTGGCAAGTTAGCTAGTAGATTAAGTGAGCTGTTCTGCCAGATTTTAGTGTTTGAGAGAGGAATAGTTTCCCAAAAGCTCCTTCACCCCAACTGCTAGAGGGAATTTGATTTGAAAGAAAAAAGCTGTTATCAGAACCTTCAATAATAATTTTTTTTTTTAGAAAAATCTCCCTTTTTAGGGTAAATTACCAGTAACTTGCAATGTTAGGAATACCTCAAAGTTGCCCTCCTTTTGGTCCCTGTTTATCCAGGCACACCACAGCAACTCTGGCATCAGCCATTCAGGGACCTAGGTAGCCCAGGTGCCTTCCTAAGCCATCAGGGAACTACTTGCTTCTTAGTGGGAGTTGGAGTATTTTAGGAAAATGTAACCTCAGGATCTGAGATGAAAATTTGAATTGAATGCTACATGAGTTAGATTAATAGAAATCTCTAATAACCACAAGAACTTGCATGGATGTTTCTAAGAGGATTCTCTAAGTGATTAGTCTTGTTTTATAGAATTTATCAGGATTCTGGACCTCAGTTTTTGATCCAGATAGTCTTTTTGCATTGGAAGACTTATGTATCTCTTTCCTGTCCTGGCCTTTGTGTCTTTACTTGGAATAATCTGATTTATTACACTTCAGATTCCTCATATCTCAGTAGAGGGGAACACAATGCAGAATTCCCATGCCCAGAAACCTGACCATTCTTGCTTCCTCTTACGCCCAGTGACTGGAAAACCTTCTGGTTTTATTCCTCAGTGCATGGGTCTTCTGACATCCAAAATACGATCTTAGGGGAAAGAAAAGGTCATTTTTCTGTCTTGTCTCGGAGACTAAATTTGCATTTTTTCTTTGCACATTCTCCAATACCAATTTGCCCCACCTATCTATAAAAGATGCTCTGAATCTTACAGGATTCCCCAATTGCTCAGTCAGAATGTTTATTAAACCCATCATTACAACACATCCTTTTTGGGAAACACAAGATGTAAGAAAAAATTAAGATACAAGATGTTACATGATAAAAAGCAAACACACAGTTCTTCCTGTGCAAAGCACTAGTGTGACTATTCCCACTATTTGTCAGGTTATCCTGCAGATATCCCACGTCAATGCAGTTGTTATCTCCATTCTATAGTTGAAGCACTGAGAGGTTAAGTAGTACACCAACTGTACTCTGTCCATAAATTGTATTTTAGTTAAGATAAACCATACATAAATGAAAAAAATTCTTACCCCATATTTTAATTCTTAGGTGAGTTTTTGTTGTTTTTTGTTTGTTTATTTGTTTTTTGGTACTGGGGATTGAACTCAGGTCCTTACGCTTGCGAGGCAGGCAGCAGAACCACTGAGCTAAATCTCCAGCCCTCTTAGATGAGTTTTTAAGTCTCATACCTATTGGTAGAATCCTTCTCTCTCTCATCCTGCAACACTTTGCATAGCTGTATTTTATGAACTCAGTTTGTTGATCATTTATAAGTGTGCACATGTATGTGCATGTGTGAGGACACAGCTTTTCCAGGCTATAAGATGGCTGAAGGCCTGGCCTGTGTGTATCTCATTGTTTTCTTTCTAGCTCAGAAGCACACAGATATGTCTTGATTTAGTTTAGTGGTTAAGACTCATCATGTTCCCCTCTTATTCTTTAGTTTCAATATACATGATTGATGCCTTAAGCTGATGCCACATGAGTGTTGTGCTATAGAAATCTGACTGCCTTGTCTGTCTGCAGGTATTGTGCTTGTTGCCATTAACCCTTATGAGCAATTGCCAATCTATGGACAAGATGTCATCTATGCCTACAGTGGCCAAAACATGGGTGACATGGACCCCCACATCTTTGCTGTGGCAGAAGAAGCCTACAAGCAGATGGCCAGGTGAGAATAACCTCATTCTAGTTCTCCCAAGGGTCAGGGCAGGAAGGGGAGTTCCTGCTTTGCTTTGCTATTCATGCTCACCAAGGAGCAGTGAGACTAGGATTGAAGAAACATCTGGGAAGCGAAGCAGCCCGAGTTCTGTTCCCTTTTATCTTTGTCTTGTTCTTGTGACCTTGAACCTAAACTTAAGAGAGCAGCAGCTCCTCAGAATTATTTCATTTTTTGAGTAATAGAATAAATCCCTTGCATTTCATTTCTCCTTGACTTCTTTAGGGCCCTCTTTCCTCCTCCCCTGGTATAAAAAAGTGATTGATTGATTTTTAGTTTTTTGAGTCAGGGTCTTGCTATGTAGTCTAGGTTGGTTTTGCACTCACTATGTACCCTAGGCTGGCCACAAATTTGGCGGTGATCCTCTTGATTCATCCTCCAAAATGCTGGGATTACAGGCATGCACTACCATGCCAAGGTTCAAGAGAATGATTTTATAGCATCTCCATTTATTTTCCCTCTCCCTTACTTTTACTTCCCTCAGCCCCTACATTAAATTGTGTCAGTAAACATTTATGAAGTAGTAAGAAATGTAAGACCTCATTTCGCTTTTTAAAATTCTTATATCTGTATTTTATTTTAAAATTTTCTTTATTTTTTATTAGTACATGTTTGCAGTACATAATGATTACATTCCTCTGGGGAGCTGGTACATATACATCTCAGTTTTTTTCAATCCCTTTCTTTGTTCTCTCTACCCTCTCCCTCCACCTTTTGGTCCCCTTCCCTTTTCCAAAAGACCTATCTCTATTTCCTATTATCTTCCTTTTATTTTGGTGTTTGTTTATACTATATTTTGAGTTTCTCATATAGGAGGAAACCATGCAATATTTAAGCTTATGTCTGAGTGATTTCACCTAGCATTATGGTCTCAAGGAGCATCCATTGTAAATGCCATACTTTCTTTGTCCATTTATCTGTTGATTGACATAGAGGCCACTTCCCTTATTGTACTTCTTAAAGACTTCACTAGTTGGAAAGAGAAGACGTAAGAAGGCAAAAGCCCATAATTACAGGAATTATAAATTGAAGCTATGCCTTAGTGTAATTTAAATTGAATTTGAAGACAATGTTTCAGATTCCAAGAAAACTGTAGGGTTTTATCTGGATCTGGCTGAATTGGTTGGATGCAGTTGAGAAAGCACTTAGGTAGGTAGAATACTGTTATCATAAGGGCAGGCATCAAAAGACATGGTTACATAATTGCAATGAGATAATACTGCTTCCTACCTACTAGGATGGCTGTAATAAAAAATAACATGTATTGGCAAGAATGTGGAGAGACCAGAATACTCATACACTACTAATAGAAATGTAAATTGGTGCAGCCACTTTGGAAAATAGTCTAGGAGTTCTTCAAAAGGTTCAATATGAAATTCTCATATGTCCTAGTCCTAGTGATTCCACTGATATATATCCCCTTACATTCAGTCTGAAAAGTTATAAATGTTCATAGCAGCATTATTCACAATAGCCAAAATGTGAAATCAACTTAAATGTCCATCACCTGATAACTAAGCAAAACAGGGAGTATGTATATAATGGATATTATTTGGTCATAAAAAGGAACAAAGAACCGACTCATGCTACCATATTGGTAAATCAGGAAAAAGTAGGAAATGAAAGAAACCATATAGAAAAGACCATATATTGTATGATGGCATTTATATGAAATGTCATGAATGGGCAAACTAATAGATTAATAGTTGGAAGCTCGAGGAGAAATACTGATTTCTGATGAGTGTGATGGGATGCACAACTCTGAAAATGTTTTAAAAGCCATTGTGTTATACACTTTAAATGAGTGAATTGTGTGTTCTGTCAGTAAAGTTATTATAAACAAAAAGGCAGGACCTGGGAACAGTACCCAGGCAGGTTTCACCTACATGGTGAGTGTATCTATAGGGAGTTTTGGGGGCTGGAGTTAAAGACAAGGTAGACCTTTGGCAGCTGGGCTGAGCTCTATGTGTCCTCTTAGAGTGAGCAATGTGGTCAGATGAGTTGGGAAACTTTGGATTAATCAAGTTAAGCATCTTCCTTTAAGGCAGAGCTTCTCAGGACCCCTCTATTGACATACATTCTGAATCTCTAAGATGGGGATGCATTATGGTGCCTCTGCAAATCATAGTTGGACACAAAACTGTTTTCAAAGATTATCTCAAGGGACTAATGTTCTGTGCAGCACTGTTTGGGAAATACTGGCCCAGAGCAATGGAGATATTTTAGAGCTTCTTGAATAAGAGTGTAATACAATTTAAGCATTGTTCAAAGTAAAAATTTTCTTTCATGGATCCTATTTCAAGTAATCTTTTTTCTGTGTTCTTATACCATTTCCAGGGATAAGAATATCTTCTCATGAGCTTAATTTGTCGTGAAAATAACTTGTCGGTTATAAATGACCTGTATAGAATGAATGAAAAATAAGGAATTAAAAAGTATGACACTACCTAGTAGGGTGTTCTTTTCCTTGTATCATCTGTACTTCACTCCAGGGCTCATGATTGTCATGCACTCAAGGAAGAACAGAAATAAGTGACACATTAATGCATTTAGTTATTGCAGTTGTCACATCAGATTAGTTATCCCTTTGATGCTGATGAAGATAGAGATTCAAGTACATTGAACAGTTCTCTAAGGTCATAAAATTAGCAAATAGAGATGGAATCCAGTCCCAATCTGTTCGGTCAGAGCATCCTGCATTAGCCAAGAAGCCATAAGACTCCTCAATTGTCTGTTCACAAGTCCCAGATAGTCTTGTCAGAATAGAGCAGACTGGTCCCAAGGCAACACTAAAGGCCAAAAGGATAGACTTTTTCTCTTAATGGTTTCAAAGTATCTAGATTCTATGGTAGGATTGTGGGATTAGAGTTTTAGTGCCTTTCCTGGTTGCTTTGGTAGGAGCACATCTTATTATGCTGGTGGGTTTGATCTTTTTTTTTTTTTGAGCTGTTTGTTTTGTGTTATTTTTCTGAAAGACAAAATTTATTTGCTTAGATAGCCAAGGTAATTGAGCACGCACATTCCCCATCTGTCTCTGCTGTGTTGCCAAAACATGACTAATAGTGAAGGACTGGATTGCTATTGCCTGGGATCTTGGGGCAGGAGAATTCATCTAGATACACTTGTGGCATAGTCCTAAATGGTGACTGAAATGGACCTATGCTAGAGTGGGTGTCTCCCTTAAGGTAGGTTTGGAATCCATGAGAGTGAAAGCCTGTGGTCAGTGGGAATGGGCATTCTAATGCAAAGCCCTGTTGAACTCCTGGGAGAGAATATCTTGCTTAGTTTGTGTCCCCACAAATGCAAAGAACAGGTAGAAAATTTGAAAGCCTTCCAGGGAGCATTATGGAAGGAAGTGTCAGTGTGTGTTCTACTGAAAAAGATAACCACTAATAGAAATTTATGATTGTAGATGTGTTGCAGAAGGAAGAGGGACTGAAGAAGCTATGAATTCTCCATATTTGGAGATTGAACAACAACAAGGATGGAATTGACAATGTTATCATCTTAGTCATTAAGATGTAGAATTCTCTGATGTGCATGAGAATAGACTTGGGACTTTTGAGTATCTCTTCTAGGCTGTGGATTTGTGGAACTTGGACCTTTGAGAAAATGTTTAAAAAGTGTTATATATAAGTTAGCGAAATGAACAGTTTGTCTTGAGATCACCTTTTAGGTAGTATAACAACAGCTTAATTTTTGATAAAGTAGCTTGTTATTCTGGGCTGTGGAGTTAGGGGAAATTGGAGATGTGAGGTATTTTCAATGTAACTTAATGTTCTGAGTTCAAGAACATGATGCTAATGAGAGCAGGACCAGGTTTTGCTCTTTTGTAAGTTGTTTGCTGTGCTGGAGGATCCAGAGTTCTTTCCTGGTAGCCTTGTCTCTCCTGACCTACTGCATGACCTGGAAAACCCTCTGGCCTCTGTGGCCCCCAGTGTCCTCACTCTTTAGGGAGAACGTTGGCCTTGCCTTGGAGAAAAAGAGAATTCAGTGAGAAGTTGTCAGGAGCTTTTGAATGCTAATGACTACTTTAACATATTCACAATGGAGCCATAATTTATATGTTTTGCTGCTGGGTGGCTTGAACCACTAGTGGTACATACATGACTGTCCCATCAGGTGTCTTCATTATTAGTAAAGAGTCTAATAAAGGTGATTAGATCCATTTGTACCACCAATGGTACAAACCACTCAGTGCAACAGTGATACATGTACCACCAGTCATTCAAGCTGCTGGGAACATGTTAAAACTTTGGGATGCAACTGTTAAAGTTGACACATGACTTCACTAGCTGTTTTTGGATACAATCAGTGAGGGAATCCCTGTGGAGGTCCGTAAGTAGGGACCAATGACCGGCTGAGTTTTTATTGTGACACCTGAAATCATGCCTCAGTCAACTGATTTTTGGAGGGAGTTTTGTTTTCTTTCTCATTGTCTATGATTCCAAGTAAAAAAATGGCCTTAAATGGCATTAGGATATGGTGTGGGAGACACTCCAGATGTGTGAACCCAGGAATAGATTGCTCTTCTCTGGTGTTATGTCTGACCTCTTGTACCTGCTCTGAATGTTGCACTTTGTGCAGATTCATCCTTGGAAAGTTCTGTGCCTGTCATCTGTACCTATTCTTCCCTGATCACTTGGGTCTCCTTGTCTGCGACCTCCTGTGATTACCATCCCTAGGGATGCTAGGAAACTAAGGTCTGTAACATCTTTGATCCAGACTAGTCTCTTAGATAACTATGATTATTTATGTCTGCCTATCATGTTAACAATGCTATTTAAATTTTCAACTGCAGGGGAAAATTGTGTGCAGTGAATATAACTAGTGATAACATCCCTATTTTAAAAGAAATTAATGGTAAATGTATAACACTATCTTTTTTGTAATTATTCATTTAGAAAACAATATATTGGCAATTTTCTTTGCCCAACTTATGTTAACTGTATAGAGCTTATACCTGTTACTAACAGTTGCACATCTGCCACATAGCCGTATGCTTTGTCAGATTAAATTCCAAATTACAATCATAAAGCTAAAGGATACTTTAGTTCACTAACAGTCACTCTTTTACCTGGAGAATTATAGCATGTTTTTAGAAAGGAGACGAGTTGCATTTTTCTGGTAGAAACTCATTGCACACTCTAGGAACACCAGATACAACGTCTCAGCAAACAGTATGTGGGTGCTGCCTGACCATACCCAATGCAGGCAACTTGGTCTCAGATTTCTATCATTTTTAGCAGCTTCCTTTGGTGGGCATTTCTCTCCTCTGCTCACTCTCCATTTGCTTTCACCCGTGAGCCTGAGCTCAACCTGTCCAACTGTCCAGGCCAGTGGGCATTTTCTGGCATGGAAGCCCCATTTGTCATACTTTGCCTCAACTCTAGGCCAAACATCGGGGCTCCTACACCCTTTCCTTATGAGCGTGGCTTTTCACATACTCTGTGGTTCTGTTATCAGAGGAAGCAATCTGATTTTTCTTTCTGGTATGAGAGGCAGAGGTCACTGGAAAAGGCATCCTGAATGAGGTGAAGAGTTAACTTCTTTATGCAGCATTTTTGGTAGAGAAGACCACGAGTCAATTAGCTTTTGGCAAGCATTTCACATTGTTGACTTTGCAGGGTGCTGCATATCTGTCCCCTCCTGTCCATGTGCATGCTCAAGCACTTATTTGTATTACAACTTTAATGAGGTTTAATTGACTGGCAATAAACTGCACATCTGTAAAGTGCAGCCACACATTAAAGTGCATGTCTGATGTATTTTGATACATGTATGCACCTATGAAATCCTCACCACAATCAAAATATTTCCTTGATTCCCAAAAGTTTCTTTGCATTCTTTAGAAGTCCACTCCACCACTCCCAGGTAACTACTGATTTACTTTGTCACTGTAAATTCACCTTTTGAGATTTGC
This sequence comes from Heterocephalus glaber, assembly GCF_053883595.1. Taxonomy (NCBI): domain Eukaryota; kingdom Metazoa; phylum Chordata; class Mammalia; order Rodentia; family Bathyergidae; genus Heterocephalus; species Heterocephalus glaber. The sequence continues at coordinate 31,770,237 of NW_028258142.1, forward strand.
TCTCATTATGCACTTGTGCAATTGACTTTTTTTAATGTGCTGAACAGGATTTTCCAGCTATCCATATTGCATCATTTCACCATTGTGCCTCTGGTCCATGATTCCATAACCGTATCTTCTTGCATTCTGATTTTTACATTTTACAGATTAGGTCTCCCTAACTTGATGCATGTATGTCTGTTCTTGTCCATTGATTAAGAACTACTTATCTGCACAAGGTCCCAAGTCCGATCCCCTGTACCAAAAAAAAAAGTACTATTCATCTGGATAGATTCACATTATGTATAGGGACCGTATTTTTTCCAGTACTAATCATTTAATCTGATAGAAAAAAGCACTTAGTCTTTATAAAACCTCTGCACACTAGGTTGGTTCTATGTAACTTTTTTTGGTTCTGTCTGAGCAAGTAGGGTAGCATGGACCCCAGCTAGCATCCCAGCATCACCTGATCAAGTTCCTGTACGTAAGGTGCTGGGTTTTCTGAATGCAACAAGAACATTTGTGTGCGCCCTTGCTTTCTCAAATTCCTGTGAGGCATAAACAGGTTAAAACATGTGGAATACTAAGCGCAGAGTCTGGTGTTGCGCTGAGCCCTGTGGAGATGAGCTCTTGAGGCAATTCTACCTTGTTTTTGTTTCATATGGCCTTTTTCTAATGTTAGTGTCAAACTTGTCACCCTACGTGGTTTCTTATGAAATTAATGGTGGTGGCATGTGAGTAAGATAGTTTTCAAGGTGTCTGAAATGATTTTTGGTGAAAAAAAAGCTAATAGAATGTGAAGTCTAGCAGGATAAAATGGCATTTCTATTTACATCATACTAATGCCTTTCACGCCATGTTAACCACTCTTTCTTTTCAAACTGCACATTTTCATGTTTGTATCCCAGAACACAGAGCAGCTGCAAACCTCATGAGCCAAGGTGCCTAAGTTGAGTACAAAAGAAGATGAACTGAAGCGAGGCAGCTAAGAAGAGTTCAGGGTCTAAGGACAGGAACAATGGCTGTGTTCTTGAGACAAACTGTGTGACCTTCAGTTCCTTGAGTTCATCTCACTACATAGGTGCAGGCTAAACCTTTATCAACAGGCAATAACATCTAACTCAGACAAGTGTCAGAATTAAATTGATTGATAAGTGAAAGTGCCTAGTATGGTTTCTGACAGAGTAAGTGTTTAGTGAACGTCAGACATAGTGATAGTGATGGTACTGATATGGAACATGTAATGTGTGTCATTATCATGTCACAGTGTCCAAAAGAAGGAAGGGCTGGGAGGAGAATTAAAAGTTTACTGTGATTCCCTTCATTGGACATCCTCAGAACCAATATTACTTTCCAGTGAATATTCAAAGGATGACCAGTTCTATGTGCTCAGCTAGGTTCTTTTGGGCTTTCTTCTAGGCTTATGTTTACAATCACCTATAACTTCTGCAGTTCCACTCTCAATCTGTCTAGAGGAAGTAAGCACCAGGTGCACTATGTTTAAATGTATTTATTGTTTTAAGATGAAAGACAAACAGCTTTCAGTTCCACAGTCAGAGAAATTGTACTGTAATGGCTTGGCAGCCCTGACAATTAGAATTAGAATGTGAACAACTCTTCCCTTTTGGTGATGCCATCTGCAAGTTTAAGCAAAGAGGCAATAATATAGTACACTGCAAGAACCAAACAATTCAGATGTTTTAAAGTCAGTTACTCGATATGGCAGTTAGCCAGATACCGGTAACAAAAACTCATGGTAGACACCAGAAAGCAGCTTTTTGTAAGTGGCCAGAAGCAATGGTTACTTCTGGTGCCTGTGATAGTGAATGGGTTGGAACATCAGTCTTCAAACTGCTAGGTATCAGTTTTGGGAAGATGATTCATTGATGTGTTCAAGAAAATACATTAAACTTTGCTTTTTTCACATCCTTTTAAAATTTAAAATATTATTATATATTTTATAATGTACATAAAAGTATGGTAGCACAGAACACAATTCATAATTATATATTTTGAGAACATGCTCAGTTTTTCATTATTAACAAAGATATGTGCTTAGTAGGGGGTATCACAATTCTCAACTTGAAACTTTGCTACAAAGCTACTGTGACAAAAACAGCATGAAACTGGCAAAGAAATAGACCTGAGGACCAGTAGAATAGATTAGAAGATGCAGAAACAACTCCAAACACACTCAGCCATCTCATCTTTGACAAAGGAGCCAAACACCCTCACTGGAGAAAGGATAACCTCTTAAATAAATGGTGCTGGAAAAACTGGGTTTCAACTTGCCAAAGATTAAAACTAGACCTATATCTCTTACCATGCACTAAACTAAAATTGAAATGAATTAAAGATCTAAATATTAAAACAAACACTAACCAGCTGGAACTCTTGAAGACATTGGCATCAGAAAAGATTTTATGAACAAAACCTCAGTTGCATGTGAACTAGCACAATCAACAAGTGGGATCTCTTCATACTAAAAAGCTTCTGCACAGCAAGAGAGACCACCAACAATGTGAAGAGACAACCCAAACTGTGGGGAAAAAATTTCACCATCTGTTCCTCAGACAAAGGTCTACTATCTAGAATCTATAAAGAACTTAAAAAAATCAGACCTCCCACATTTAAAGGCCCAACCCAAAAATGGGCATCTGAAATGAACAGACATTTCTCAGACAAAGAAGTAGAAATAGCAAATAAACACATGAAAAAATGTTCAACATCACTGGTCATTTGAGAGATGCAAATGAAAACAACACTGAGATTCCACCTCACCCCAGAAAGAATGGCTGCTATCAAGAAATTAACCAATAACAAATGCTGGTGGGGCTGTGGGGAGAGGAACCCTGCTCCACTGCTGGTGGGAGTGTAGACTGGTGCAACCACTGTGGAAATCAGTATGGAGATACCTCAAAGAGCTAGGACTGGAAGTCTCATTTGACCCAGCTATTCCCCTGCTGGGTATCTTCCCCAAAGAATTAAAAGAATCATACAGTGATATATGTGCACCCATGTTCATAGCAGCACAATTTGTAATAGCTAAAACTTGGATCCAGCCCAAATGCCCATCAACTGGAGACTGGATAAAGAAAATGTGGGGTTTTTTAAAAAAAAAAAGGAGTACTATTCAGCCATAAAAAATAAGAAACTAGAAATATTTATAGCTAAATGGATGCACATTGAGGCAATACTCTTAAGTGAAATAAATAGGACACACGTAAATACAGAATAGTTTCTCTGGTGTGAGAAACAGAGTGTAAATAAGGACTAAAAGGTATAATAGATAATGTGAAATAGGAAGAAAAGGGGCAAAGGGGAAGGGGGAGTGGGAGGGGAAAGGAGAGAAGGGAATGGAATTAATATGAGAAAATGAAAAAATGGAAACAAAGTCTTTATAAATAGGGGTGGAGGGGTTGAAGGGAAGGCAGGGGAATGGGGAAAAAATAAGAATCAAGATAGATTATGTAAAAGTACAAATTTTCAATGATCAGTGTCATATTGTATACCTAAAATGTACCAATAAAATTAATTTAAAAGATACATACTTCAAAGTAAGAGATTATTCATTTAGTGGCTAAAGTCACATAAGCAATGCTTTATGGATAGTTTCTCTTTCGTGCTGGAAAAACTGTATGTCAGACACTTGCTGTGGTTCTCATCAATGCTCCCTTTACAATGGAAGGAAGGTGGTAGTCAGCGTAATCCATTCCTTTCAAAGGAGGTACAGTTAAGAATACATGGCAGTTGTTTCCCTATTATTGTTCTCTTTCTAGGTTATGTTAAAGAGCACTGCTCTTTTTAGTAGCTCTTTGATTATTTTAGATGTACAACAATGCATAGTGCTTTGGTTTGTGGAGGTCTTTTTCCATGGAGATAACTAGAATTAAGTCCTAGTACATGACTAGATCTGACTTGCTTATGATAGAACAAGCAGAGCTTCCCCTAAATAGCTCTGCATCCAAATCACTGAAGAGCCCCTATTCCCAGTCCTGAATAAGAATCTTGAGAGTGAAACCATATCCTCCTCTGTATTTTTTAAGCTCCACAAGTGATTCAGAAAGGAGAATGTTTTTGGAGTAGTGTTGGGGAAACTTTTGGAATAGATGAGTATCTGTGCTTCAAGGGACTCAGTGCTCCCAGAAGGGACTCCATTTCACAAGTTTTGATGGTTTCTTCAATCCTTGAGTAATCCTACCTGTTTGCTTTTGACATCTCAGTGTGAAGCAAGGGTCTGAGAGTAGGTTTTGGTTAAGCAAAGAAGATACAGAATTTGAAAGCCTGTTAGAAGGAGGGGGATCCTCCAATTTTAGGACATGCCTCACCTCTTCTGCAGTGTTTCTCTGCATTGCATGAGAATCATCTAGGAAGGCTTTGAACTACCCACATCCAGGCCTCACCCCTAAGATTGCGACTTATTTGGGGCTTGGGCATTGATATTTATTAAACACTCCAAGGTGCTGTCTGAGGCAGGGTTGAGAGCTATGCTGAAACACCTATGCAGCCTAGGTGACCCACCTGCTCTTTGTCAGTAGCAGTCTTGGGAAGTGAGAACTCTGTGGATGAACAGTGGTGTAGACAGGCCTTCAGGCAGTGAAGTGTGGACTGGAGAAAGTCCATGTTTGTCCTTTAGAGCCACAGTGGACAGACTTAAAAGCAAATGCCTTTATGCCTACCTGGCTCCTTCCCCTGTTATAGATCAGTGCTGTTGGAAGGCACAGAAGGGGTACCTATAGCCAAAAGATGACAAAATTAATTTGGTCTTTGCATTCCCAGAATAGAGAACAAAAATGCTTCATGATCAATGACTTAAAAGACGTTCTTTTTGGTTAAAAAGGGAATTAACTTTCTTTAGAAGAGCAAGAATACTTAGAATTATTGGAGGTCTTTGTAGAAAATGTCTTGAATCTAGTAGCTGTGCCCCTACTTTGTGTTCCTAAGAAATTGTTGAGGACATGCTAATACAGATGTGTGAACTGTTCAGATTATCTCTAGCTGCATTTAGTTTAAATGTGTAGTGCTGATGTTCTGTTAGGATATTGGGGATCAATATATCCTCGCTGTGGTTTCTTCTGCTTCTCCATTGGGTCATGGGACTCCTAGAGTATTACTCTATTTGTCATTGCACTTATTGATCCATCATAATTACCTGACATGTACAAACCCTAGCTCAGCAATCCAAAGCAGAGATTTTTCTTCCTATTTTTGTGGGGTTGTCATTTCTGCAATTTTGTTCATTTTATTTTCTTATATTTATAGAGCCCCTTTTATTTTGCAGAATGTATGCTGATGTAATGAATAGAATGACAAAGGTCTCTCTTCCTGAGGTTCCCTGATCAAACTCTACAGGGCTGGGGTTCCTTCCACCATCTTCATTGTGTGATACCCAGTCTGGAATAGAAATTTCTAGTTCACTCTAGAGGCAGTTGTGTGCTTGAGAAGCTATTTGGAAGCTCTGTGTGAAGTCAGTTAGAGATGGACAACCATCTCCTTCACTCACTTTCACCTTACAGTCTGTCTCTTCTGGAGTCGGCACTGAGCAGACTGTTCTGGAAAAGATCATTTAGTTTTCATCAAGCTAAACTTCTGGTCTGACTAGCATTGGTCACATGACAGTTTACCATTCTGATGGAATTCATGGGAATATGTTCCAAATTTTCTTACTATTCTCTCAAAAGTGGCACCTATAATTGTGACAAGATTCTAGCTCTAGTCTAACAAGAACAGAGGATCATGGCCCTTTTTCATTCTCCTGGGATCTAGACCTGCAGTAATAGTAATTTACTAATAGTTCCTTGCTGAGATGGTTGCTAATAAACCAACCAAAATATTCCAGTACATCTCCTCTGAACATTTATCATATTGGCTTTGTAGAGGACCATTGCATGAGGTAGTATGTTGTGGGCCCACCATAGAACTTGTCCAGAAGCATAGCTGAGTGACTGTCCATTCTAGAATCCAGGTTTTCCTGTTCTCCAGATCTGTTTGCAATACCTGAGTTGGGCTGATGATGCTATGTTCTTAGAAATAATAAAAATGTCTTTACTATCACAGTATTAAATCATCAAGATGACTTCTTTATAGAACATTATGGAGTTTGTCACTTTGGAGATCTATAAGAAGAGAATAGATGGTTTGTTGTTGAAGAAGCAGCCTAGAAGACTGTTTCACTCTGACAGAAAAGTCAGTTTCACCCCCGTTATCCCCCAACCCCATCCTGTGGATTCATCATTTGCCTCTTGAAGTGATTCTGGTCTGCTGTCAGACATTAGCCACAGGATATCAGAGCTGAACATGGGCTTCCCCCTTAAGGCTTGGCTTTTCCTTAATGTGGTGCAGAAGCCTCCCCTAAACTTGTTTTAAAGTTGGGAAGTGGGGGTAAAATGCCCAAATGGGGAGTGGTAATGTTGTAGGCCTCCCTTGGTTCCTTTGTTTTCCTACCCCCAGGCTGTCTCTCCTAGCTTCCCTCCACAACTGAGACCTTCATCACACCACATCCTGAATTCTCTTTGACCATGAGGTATATCAAAACTGATGTTCCTGTCCCCTAGGCCTAGATCATGGTATCTGGGATTTTAAAAGATTTATAAACATTCCTTGTTCACAGAAGAGAACAGGATTTCAAGACAATTATACTAGGAACCCCCCCATCCCTACCAGATCTTGTGTTGATAATCAAAAGCTGAACTTCGTAGTACTTCCCCCTCCTATTATAATATCCTAGTCATCCTGAGACAAATTTCTGGGTTGAGGAAGGAGAATGCCATGTAAAAAAAAAATGTGGAAGAGAAAAGCATATTAACATATCTCAGAAATATTTCCCTGCTTTGTTGATAAGCTTTTTTAGTCCCTGCTTTTATGATAAAAGGGAACATTCTCAGATACCCTAAGCATTATTTGATTGCCACTGGAAAACTCAGTTTTATAGTTTTGGCAGTGTAGCCCCTGGAAAGTTAACCATCTCTCCTAAGGCGCCTGGCTGGCAGTTGGCAAAGATGATATGAACCTGAGTGTCCTAATTCCAAACCCTGTGCTGGGAACCAGTTGGGTACACTCCTGGGTTTTTGGCTTGGAAAACTAAGGAATGAGAGTTCTGTCTGTTGAGACCAGGAAGATTGGGGGAAGGAGGTAGAGACACTTTTTGGGGTAGGGGTAGAAAATGAAGTGTTTGTTTGTTTTATTAGGTCCAGGATGTCTTACACTAACCCTTTCACTCAAACAGCACTGTCTAGTAGCTGCATATACAGTACCATTAGGAGAGGTCTTAGCTATGGATGGTACTTACAGCCTTGGGAATGGATGATAGCAGAAAGGAGAGTTGGGGAGGAGGAAGATGCCCCCCAGATCTAGTCCTGAGGGAACATTAACATTTGAAGTTCTAGTAGAGAAGGAGGAAACTACAAAGTAGGAAATCTGGGCTAGTGAGTGAATCTCAACTGGGGTAATGCCTCCTCCTTAGAAGCAATTTGAAATGTGTCTAAGATTTTTGTTTTGATAGAACAGGATGGGGCAGAGTACTCCTGCAGTGACTATACGAGCACCCAGAAGTGTTTGGGGCAGGCCTGTGCAGTGTAACATCACCTTCCATCAGGCAGCATGCTCACTCAGCATGGTCTTTAGTGCTCTTTGTAACTCTCACAGGTATTCTGCCCTTCAGCTTCCTGCTCTCTTTTGTCTCCCTTATCTCATAGAACCTTTCCAAAATTCCAAGAGTGTGGAAAGGCCGCCTATTGAGAGCTGTGGGCCTGGGAGGGTAGAGGGCCAGGCCAAAGCCACCAAATCATAAGCAGCAGAAGTGGTGCTAGAGAACCTGATTCTAAGGCCTCCTGTTCAAAGGCTCTTGCTGTTTCTTTGACTTTTGTATGCCTCTGTGGCTTGACTCTGGACCACTTGGATTTCTAGCTGTTCTTCCAGAAGAGTGCTGAGCTTGTGCAAAATAATTTGCTCTGTAATGAGAAGTTTTCATAGCTGTGCAATGTCGGTATGTGCTGCGAGGCCAACCATGAGCCAACCAGTTTGCCACCTGCTGGCTTCTCAGATATCATAGTGTAGCTGACCTTTCATCCTTAGCATGCACATATATGTGTTCCTATATATGCATGTGTACTGGGATTGCAGAGCCAGCAGTGGATTTTGGACAGATACAGTCTTAACTCTCCCCTCTCTGAACAGCTTCCTCCACACTGTGTCCCAGGAGGGCAGCTGTTATGTGGGTATAAATCATGAGTGCCTAGGAGGTGTGGGGAGGAAGGAACCCTTCTCCATTGCTGGTGGGAGTGCAGACTGGTGCGACCACTATGGAAATCAGCATGGAGATACTTCAGAGAACTAGGACTAGAGGTCCCATTTGACCCAGCTATTCCCCTGCTGGGTATCTTCCCCAAAGAATTAAAAGAATCATACTACAGGGGCCGGGGATTTAGCTCAGTGGTTCTGCCGCCTGCCTTGCAAGTGGAAGGATCCGAGTTTGATCCCTGGTACCAAAAAAAAAAAAGAATCATACTACAGCGATATATGTGCACCCGTGTTCATAGCGGCACAGTTTTTAATAGCTAAAGCTTAGAAACAGCCCAAGTGCCCATCAACTGGAAACTGGATAAAGAACATGTGGTTTTTTAATAAAATGAAGTACTACTCAGCCATAAAGAATGAGAAACTAGAGTCATTCATAGCTAAATGGATGCATATCAAGGCTATACTCTTAAGTGAAATAAATAGGATGCACATGTGTAAATACTGAATAGTTTCTCTAATGTGAGAAACTGAAAGTGTAAATAAGGGTTAAAATGATTAAAATGAACAATTGATAATTTGAAATAGGAAGAAAGGTCCAAAGGGGTAGGAGTGGTGGGAGGGAAAGGGGAAAGGAAAGAAGGGAAAGAAAAAACTATGAGAAAAGAAAAAAAATGGAAATGAAGTCTATGTAAATAGGGAAGAGTGGAGGGGGTGAAGGGTGCACAGGTAATGGGGAAAAATAAAGAACCAAGGTACATCATGTACAGGTACAAGCACCCAATGATAAATGTAAACGTATTATATACCTAAAATGTACCAATAAAAGAACTTAGGAATATAAATTTTAAAAATAAATAAATCATGAGTGCCTTGAGTATTAGCACGTCTGCCCCAGAAACAATAGCAGCCCTTGAAATTCTCAGAGTAGACCAGTGACTGTTATATTAATGAGATGACTGTCTAAAGATTCTTCTGTCTAAAAATATCCATCTTCCTGGCCTGTCACTTTGTTTAAAGTGTTACCATTCCTGTCAGCTCTGAGTCAAAAACTATTAAAATATGTATATTCTCTGAGAGAAAATGTCATCTATGTCACACTTCTGAAATAAGACTCAGTGTGTTGCTTCTCATTTCTACCCCTGATACCTGAGTTCAGGGCCCTTCCTGGCCTCAGGTCACTACTACAGCCTCTGAGCGGGCCCTGCTTGGCTGTGCCTCTATGTCTTCTGTGACAGTTGAGCTTCATTGTAACTTGATTAGATTCAGAGACTCCCAGAGAGGTGATTGGATCATCAGTGGATCAATTCACTGATGTTCACAGCTGAATGTGTTACCAGGAGGTGGGACCCATTGGAAGTCAGGAAAGCCTTTGGAGGCTATGTTTGTCTGGTGATCTCCTGTGCTGTTTCCTGGCTATCATGAACTAAGCAGCTTTGTTCTACCATGCCCTTCTGCAATGATGTTTCTGCCTTAGAGTCAACTATGAACTGAAACCTCTGAAACTGTGAGCCAAACAAACATCTCCTCCTTTAAGTTGTGGTTGTAGGGTATTTTGTCCAGCAACCAGAAAATTTTCCACTGCATCTTCTAACTCTAAAGTCCATCTTCCACACTACTGGGGAAGAAGGAGGGTCTGTCTGTTTTCAATTACTGTGAAAATGCTAAGGGGAGGGACATGAGAAAGCAAGTGGAAGCTGTGGAGTATGGGGGGCAGTTAAAGGGGTACATGGGTAGGGTGATAGAGAAGAGAGTCAAAGCTCAGAGGATGAAATTGCCCTCCACCAGGAGGCAGGGTTCTTTTGTTATGAAGGAGATGGAGGGAAGCTAGTACTGCTGCAGGAATGGTAGTGGATGTGGTGGTAGGAAATTGAGGGAGTGTTCTTGGTCTCTTTCCTTACTTACTATTGTGGTTTAGATCTAAAATTTCTCCCAAAATTCTTGTACTCAGAGGTGGGGCTTTCAAAAGTTGATCGGGTGGATCATCAGAGGATTGATCCATTGGTGTTCATAGCTGAATGGGCTTTTAGGAGGTGAGACCTGGTTGAAGGAACATGCCTTTGGAGGGTATATTTTTCTCTCTCTGGCTCTTGCTTTCTTTCAACTTCCTGGCTGCTATGTGTTTAGCAGCTTTCTTCCCTCAGGCCATTATGCTATGTCATTTCTGCCCTGCACCCAGCTTACCATGATTGAACCTTCTGAAACCATGAGCCAAATAAACCTCATCTCCTTTAAGTTGTGTGTGGCAGCTATTTTATCCCAGTGATGAGAAAAGTGACTAGTGTACTTGCTAAGATCCTTTATAATTTTAGCATATAGTGGACAATGAGATGTTGGTAAGTACTGCATGGATTTTATTCTCATAAGGATGATGCCTCCTCCATATCCCTCAGTGAGGCAGGGCTGACATACATGTTTGGCAAGAAAGTCTGAAGCCAAATCTGCAGTGTGTGCTGTAAGCTGATGCACAGTTGGTGTAAAAGGGGATCAGTTGGGTAGAAAATGAAGTGATACAGTGTCACTCACAGGGCAGGTAACTGAGGAGTGAGGGTAGATTACAGAGTAGATGAGCTTGGTGAGGTGCTGACAGCACAGTCATAGTGAGGTATCTGTGGACTGTCACCCTGCCCTGGTGTATGGTGGCAATGGGTTGTGTCTCTCACCTGGACCACCTTATACTCATTACAGATGGGATACAGAGACCATGATGGGGAAAATGGGACAGAATCAGAGGTGTTGGTAACTGAAAGATCCTTAGAGGTGCCTTGGTCCAATTTGTTTATTTTAAAGAAGATGAAATTGAGTATGAGGGAGGAGAGGGCACTTCCTATGTCTTACATTGAGTGTGGGCTAAGGCCCAGATCCCCTGTCTAGTGTTCCTTCTAAACTTAAATTAAAGTAGGATGCCTGGCCAGGATCAAACCACTTTTCACTTTTGCGTCTCAATGTGAACAGAGACAGTTCTCAGTCCAAACCAAACAACTTTGTCCTTGGTCGAAGTGGACATCATAGGAAGCCTTTATGGTGAATTAGTTTGTAGGAACACTTTTGAATGAAATGACTAGATGAACACTGGGCTCCAAGACATTGGGCCACAGGGTGAGTGAGTTTGGATGAGTGGGATATATATAAAACAGGGGATCATGTGTTATAGAACAACCAGGTGGCCAGCAAGACAAGAGCAGGTGTGGCTGGATTCTATAGTGATCTTGAAGGAAAGTGGGAGGGCAGAGGCAGGCTGACCACTGAACAGTTGTGCCCTCTCATTTGGAGTTTAATAATCTTTAACCTTTTTTGTAAACATCATAATGGACTATATTAAGATCTGTGACTTATACAAATTTGTATTGTTCAATAGCTTAGAGTTCCTTTACTCACTACTTATAGTACAGTGTAAAACATGTTTATAAACTTACCTTTTTCAGAGGTAAATACAGGTTTTTAAGGCCTCACTGTAGCTGTGTGTATGTGTGTAATTTGCTGTCTTGTCTCCCAAGTGGAGAATAAATGCCTCTAGAGCGTGACATGGTTTCACATTATTCTTCCTTTAGACAAGCAAGCATAGTATTGTGAGGCAGGTGATCACACCAGACAGGGGCATAGATCTTCATCTGAACTAGCCAGATAAAAATGTTACCTCTTTAATTAGTTTGGGATAGGTACCTCCCACCTTTTGTTGTGATTCTTAGGAACTGCTTATTAAATCTACCACTTGCTTTAGCATGATTGTTGAAATGACTGCCCACTATAAATATGTGTTTTGATGTTATGTTGTCAAGGCAGCATCCTTCATTGTAGGCAGCAACATGGTGTTTGGAGTGGGTGTAGGAGCTAGGCTGCCACTCAACTGTGTGGCCTCAGGCAAGTCCTGTCAAGTCATATCAGTTCTCTTTGTCAGTTTTTTTCCTCATCTGTAACATGAGGGTGATAATAAGACCTTATTCCTACAATTGTTTGAAGGAACACTTGCTAAATAGAAATGACTGGCACATGGAAGAGGCTATGTGAGAGTCAGCTCTTACCATTGTGTTCATAAAGCACTTCTTGACTGATTGTTTTAATCCAGTTTAAATGTTAATTTTTGAGCCAGGCATAATGACACGTGCCTGTAATCCCAGCACCTGGGATACTTTCAAACTCAGATGGCTTCAGTGGGAAGGATGACAATGAGGAGTAGAGGTGACACGTTTAGACCTACAGGACAGGATTTTCCAGATGGTGCCAGTCAAATACTATCCAAAGCCTGTGTGGCTGAGAGAAGAGAGTGGTATTCCTCGATTTTAAGTTTGTTAGAGATGTTTCTGAGAGTTGGCAAGTTTTTCTGCCAGCCTAATGAATGATTGATTTGCTTTCCATTAACAAGTTTTTTCCAAACCATTAAAGCGAGTCTGTCTTTGAGGACTCAGATGTGTTTAGAGACCTTATGGACATAATTCATTTGTATCCCACAATCCACAGACTTGGGACATTGTACCAAGGAGACCCATGAATAAAAGAGTGCTAGTGATAAATAGAGCTGACATTGGTTATGTGCTTGCTCTGGGCTCCACAGATACATGAATTATCTACTAAGCTATGAAGCAGATGATGTCTTTGTCTGAATGCCTTCAGTCTGAAGGAGGTGTTTCATGGAGCAGCATCTCCTGTGGTTGGATGTGGGATGTGTTGAAAGGGCCTTGGCATAGTAGGACAAAAGAATGCTGGACTTGTAATATCTGCCTGGGGCTGTGCAACTAGTGTGGCTCTCACATGGTTCAGCCTCTTCACATTCAGTTATATACATGGGAAAAGAAAGTAGTAGTCACCTAGCAGGTATCCAGGTACAAGCAGTGACCTCTTGGAGGAAGATGCGCCTACTTCTAGGTGAATTTTCAGGGCTAATTTCCCTAGATGGCTTTCATAGAGCCAGGGATGGGGGCAGGGGGTGTTTCGTGTGTGAAACAGGGATAGAAGATAGAGATGGAAGAATTTCCATATGAAGAGAGATATAAGAGAAAAGTGAGTCTACAAAGGGAGAGCATCAGTAGTCCCACTGATTGGAGCCTCTAGGTGTTTTTGTTACTCTGAACTTGCAGTGAGTCCTTTGTGAGCTCTTATTGGTGCCAGTTCTGCCTGGGTGGGAGGTGAAACTCACTGGGTCAGACTGATTCTCTTCTCTTGGTGGCACTCTTATGTCTACCCACCCTACATTAGGCCTCGCAAGTCTTCACAGCCTGATGTTGCATTCCCTGACTTTTGAGTCCTGTCCATCCTGCTGTGGTCAGTCCTTGTATATTAGTCTGTACCAGTGGGATTCACTGGACATGGGGTCCCTGGTGAGGCTTCATATTGCAGGGCACAGTGAATTCCTACCCAGACACATCACAAAATTCCCTGTGCCCCCAGAATGACACCAACCAAGCAAGTCCTTTGGTGTGGTGATGTGAGGCCCTTCCCTGTGGCATACTCTTAGCCTTGCTCCTGTTCTTCAGGGGATGCTGGTGAACTGAACAAAAATTGCATGTGGAAGAAGCGGGAGGGGGGTTTGAAGCTAAGGATGAAAATGATGAGGAAGAATGGCCAGAAAGCTCAAGGTGCAAAGAACTGGTTTTTGTGTAACCTGGATGTCATTATGGACACAGTAACTGAAGTCTTCCTTTCTTCAGGTCTTGGCCACTTGGTCAAAGCAAACTATATGGAAAAATAAATGTTATCCTTTATTCAATTCTTTGTTCCTCTCTGAGAATTCCAGAGATTTTTCCAGTCTTCTCAGAGTCTTTTTAAAGGGAGAAAATGGAAATGCTCTTATCTCCAGATATGTTACCAGAACATGGAGACACATTGACCCCATACCATTTCCTGCTGGCCTTGCAGCTTTACCACTGGTTCCTGTAGTTGGCTTTTCCCTAATAAAGGTATGAATCCTCTGTCCCATAACCAGTAGCTCTTGAATCTTAGATCCCATGCCCTTAATCTGAGTGAGCCTCTAATACAGTAAGCTTTACTATTCTTTTGGAAGCACTGAGAAATTAAGTTGCACGTACTTGCTTTGGCCTGAGCCTTTTTGTTTCCCTTATCACAGTTTTTCTTAAAAGACTTTACAACTTTACTTAATTGAGACCCTTCTTGTATCTGCCTCTGTAACTCTGGCTGAAATATTGGGTCCTAAGTAAGAGTCCTAAGGCAGTTAGCTTTACAAGGATATGGATCTGTGCCTGGAAAGAGTAATCAAAATTTGAAAGCTATACAGTCATACCTTGGTACTGGATTGCTTTGAAACTCACTGAATTTGGTACTCAATGCATTTTGATACAATTTTGTCCCATTATTCATTTGGTACTTGTCACACAAGCTAGAACTTGTCTGTGTGTTGATTGCCTCATAACTCACTACCTTTTCCAGCCAGAACAATTTGTTTGGTACTTGATTTTAGTAGTTGTCACACTTCCTGAAACCAGTTAACAAGAAGTGCAAAGGTGTCATCATGTAGGCAAACCACTGAAGATTGAGCATTTACTTTTGCAATTGAGTAAAACCTACAGCAAAATCAGTGTAATGTATTTAATGATATTCATAATCGCTGTGCTGCATGGTAATTTGGTATACATATTAAATAGTTGACATGAACGACTGCAGTTATTAGTAGTATCTTTTCATAGTTAAGCTATATTTTGAGATCTCATTTTCCAGCCACAGTATCTGTTCACTCTAGTGGCCTTGTGTTCTGTGTCACTTAACCACTGTCACAGCTCCTCCATGACCATTTCAGTTCCTGACACCACTCAGTACTCAGTCCTGAGTACGTGTCTTCCCCACCTCCAGTCCTCAGTCACTCAGATATTTCAGTGATTGAAGAAACAATTTCTGAGGCAGGAGAAAGGAGCCACTTGCTTTAATGGGAGGGATAGAGAAGGCTTAACCCAGTGAGAGTATCTGAATTAAGACATACAAGAGCCTTGAGGTAGCCAGATGAGAGGTGGGGATGGGTCCATCAGCACTGTTCCCTTTGAGCTTACCCTCTAGATTACAAACCCAAAATAAACAAGAAAGATTCAGCTTCAGGTTCAAGGAAGAGAACTGTGAAATTTCAAGCCCCTATAGGGTTGGGGAAATCACCTAGACCAGTGACTCTAGGGTGTCGGCCAGCAGCAGCATTACCCAGGAACTTGTTAGAAACATAGATTCATGGGCCCCATTCTTTCCCTGTTGAATCAGAAACAGGGCTTGGACTCCAGTAGTCTGATTGTATTAGCTCACCAGGAGAAACTGGTGCACATTCAAGGTTGAGAAGCAGTGCTGTAGCCCAGCTTCCTTACTCTTCATTTAAGAGGCCTGCATGTGTCAAATGACCACTCTTGGGTGTGGCATTGTCATCCGCAGCCCCTCTCAGGCAGAATGTTTCCCAGCTTACTCCTGCTGCCTGAAATTCCCTGAGAGAGTGAGTCGTTTATTATACAATCAAAGAGTCAAACTTCTAAGAAGTATTGCTTGTTGTCTTTAATTCCACTAAGGTTAATGAGGTCTGTGTTAGGCCCTGCAGCACAGTGGTGATGCGCCCTAATTAAAAAGGGATTCTGATAGTTTGTTTGGCTTTGTGGGCCAAGAGGCAAAATCAAAGTTATAATGTAGTTTTACAAAGGAAATTGATTATACTGAAAGTTATCAAAATGTTTCAGGAACTTATGATGTAGCAAATATAAAGGGTTATGTTTAGAGAAGATCTAATATCTATGATTTTGAAGTGGTGATGAATATAAAAATAAGACCTGCAATAGCTGTAATGTGATATAATTGCAAAGTCAGATTTTGCTAAAACTGCTGTGGTTTTTTGCTGTATTTTTTCAGTTTTTATTTATTAGTATGTGTTTGTAATGTATAAGGATTACATTCCTCATGGGGAGTTGGTACATGAACATAATACATCTCAATTCTGTTTTATCCTTTTCACCCCCCCCCACCATCTCTCAGTCCCCTTCCCTATCACCTGCTTCCTATTATCTAGCTTTTATTTTGCTCTTTATACTTTGGATTTTTCATATAAGAAAAACAATGCAATATTTAAGCTTGGGTGTCTGATTTATTTCACTTAACATTGTGGTTTCGAGGCACATCTATTATACTACAAATAGCTCAAGTTTACCCTTCTTATGGCAAAAGTGGTATTCCACATAAATACCACATTTTCTTTATCCATTCATCTGTTGTTGGACGTATAGACTACTTCCAAGATTTAGCTAATTGTGATTTAGATTTAGATTTAGATTAGTTGTGCTGCTATACACATAGTGGTTTTTTTTCTCTTGGTACCGGGGATCGAACTCAGGACCTTGAGCTTGCAAGGCAGGTGGCTGCACCACATGGTATATTTATAAATAAAAGAACTCTTATAGTCTTTCGAGTATGGTACAGTTTAAGGTGTGAGTTTTTTCCATTAGGGCAGTGATGGCAAGACTTTTGGAGCTTTCGATGATACCAACAGCCTGTTGTGGCACATGTGCCATAGGTTTGCCACCACTGCATTAGGACAATATAGGTAGTAGTATGCCCTTGTTAATGTATGTGCATCTGTGTACCTTGACATGCAAAGGTGCACAGACCTACACTGCTATGCCAACTATGGGAGTCAATAATTTAAATCAAATAAATGAGGAAACTGCTTTGATTTCTAGGTGATTTATCATAAGTGAATAGCTGGAACTTGAAATTAAATGTAGGGCTTCTATTGTCTGCTGTTCAGAAGGGGAGTTAATACTTTCACAAATTAAAAACGAGTCTTTTTAAGCTAATCTTTAAACTGTGTTACACTGTGTGTAGGCTAATATTAACCATGAATAAGTTGCAAGGTATTTAAATTGTTGCAAGTACCTGAGCCTGTTTAACAAAGCTGTTGAGTCTTTCACAGTTGTTCTTAATGCCAGCAGAACTAGTGTTCTGGCAGGACTTTAAAATAACATGTGGAATTTTAAAACCAATATCCAGGCCCTACCACTAGAGATTGTGACCCAACTGGTCTGGTGTAGAACCCAGATGGGGTGTTTCCAGAGCAGAGAATCCTACAGTGACCAAATGATGCTTCTGTACAAAGTGTTGCCAGAGACCATCTGTTGCAATAAGAGTTCCCTGAACCCACACTTTGCACAGCCTGACTCTTCCCTGAACTGGCTCTGGCAACAGGTCACAAAAGACCTGCAGTGCTGAAGATATCATGCATCCTCCAGGCCATAGGGTCTCATGAAAGAGTGCACCAAGCAGAGCCTAGACAGATTCAAATGGGTGTTTGGAAATATCTTTCTAGTAGCAGTGAGGAAGGACAAATAGAGGAGAGGATAGACCACTTTTACTATAGTGGGATTTAATAAAGAGAAGATCAGGAGCAGGGTTTGGGGGATGAATTATTTAAAAAATCAAGGTAGTATAGTCAGCCTGGCATAATGGAGGAGGGAAGGGAATGGGGTCCAGGGTAGTTCCCAAGGTCCCCACTCATTACACTACAGGTCTCTGAGCCTCTCAGGGATGAAGAGCACTGTTATGGGCATATAGGTTTCATGGCACCTCTGCATTCTCCCTGTGCAGTTGTTCAGGGCTGATGTGCACATGTGCTTAACTCTGAGGGGAAGGTTAGGTTTGGGGAGATATCAGAGTGTGGACAACTAGAGGGTGGCAGTTAGAATTATGGGAGAAGATGAGATCATCTAAGAGCCCACCTGGAAAAGAGGGGCCTATGTTAAAATTGACCTTCAGAGGGCTCTAAACTTAAAAGATGAATGGCTGAAGTTATGCTTATGAAAGAAATAAGAAAAGACCTGTATCTTACTGGTGGTCTATCAAAGAGACAGTGTAGTACAGAGAAAAGGTTGGGGTTTTAGGCAAGTTTCTCAAGTGCACCTGACTTCAAATACCATCTAGACTGCTGGCCAAGAAAAGGTTGTACTTAAGTGTGTCCTTCACTGCAAAATAGTTCCAGGGGCAAATAAAATAGTTGAAAAATGTTTGGCACTATAGGCTATAAATATATACGTGTATCATAGTTCAACCCTACATAGTAATATTAAGCAAAAAAGTCTATAAAGTATAAAGTCACAGAAAACATTTGCCCCTGTTGCTCACGCTGACATAAATCCACAGGGTTCTGAGTTCCAAAGTATATTTTGGAGATTAGCACATAACTGCAATTGATGTGGAATGTATCACATAGCGCAACTATAGCCTGAGTCTGCAATCACAGACTATAGAAACAGCAGGAGATCTTAGCGATCATCTTCCAGCTCCGTATTTTAAGAGCAAAGAAACTGGCACATTCTCATTCAGTGAGAAGCCTCATGGCCAGAGCCACATCTCACTCTGCCCATGCTTATCTGCAAGTGAGGGGGTAAACTGCATGAGTTCCTGGGGTTCTTGCTGTAGTACTTTCACTCCTGAGATGGAGACAGCCTCTCTTGGGAACAGCAAGTAAGTGGAGGGGATGGATTCATTTTGCTGCTTCCTGTATCATCCTATACCTAGGCGGTTTATAAATAAAACTTAGTGCCACATGGGCCACTGTGAAACTGAAGTGGAAAAATATTTGGACATTAAATGCACTAAGTACTTGTCTCTTACACTGCTACAGGTTGACTTTTGTCTTACCAAGTAGATGCTTAGGAGTCTGACTGCTGAATATCAGTTACACAGTTGTGAATGGATATTTATGATGACCTTTCTGAATGGGTTGTGCTGAATTCTGGGCTGTGCCCTAGCTCAGCCCTGCAGGGGGAGTGGAGGGTGTAGCAGTGCAGTGCATTAAACCATATATAGTATTATTTTGAAATGACATTGTTTCTGTTTCTTTGCAGCTGTATTTTCCTTTCACAATTGCTAGTGCTGTCCAAGGTGCTGATATAGATATTTTTGTTGAACATAAGTTCTAAATTTTAAAAAATTTCCTATTTTCCAGAATTTTTTTTCTTTTCACCATAGTAGATGATCTGTATTTCAGTGGTGGCATTGACAGTATAATTAGAGAATAGTCAGACATAGGCAAGAAGCAGTAGATTGATTATCTCCTTAATGCACAAAATATATTCACTGACACACCCAAATTTTTGGATAATTTTTCACTACAGGAGAAGAAAATAGTGGGCTTAATGATGTGTTCATAAATGGGGTGTTCTTGCTGTGCCTTGGCAAGCTAGGCTTCCCTCCTTCCTGCTTTGCAACTGTGCTGTATTGAGGCCTAAGCAGGTGGAGCTCCCACCTCTACATCTTCTCTCAGGGGAGTTCTAATTCAGGGAAATAAAATTGTACCTGTGAGAGGCTCAGGAGGCTCCCTGCAGTCAGTGCTTTTCCTGTAGGTGAGCTGTGGGAAGACTGAGCCTAGGGTAAAAACTACCAAGTTTGGCTTTGCTGGCAGAAAGTGCACAACTCTGTTGGGCTCCAGATGCTGAACTCTGCCTGTGCCATTATACATGATAGCCCTTGCTAAGGACTCTCCTAACCCAATCCAGGTGCTGGCCTACCCATCCAAATCCTTGTCCGAGATTGGCTATTATGGGACATATGTTCTGGTGGGGGAGACCAGGGAAGAGGAACATGAGGTAAATGCGTAAAATATTAGTAAATTGTATAGTAAATGCCAAGAAGAGAGGGTGATTGGGGAGGACTTCTGAGGAAGTGATGCTTCAGCTGAGGAGATATTGTCAAGCCAATCAGTGTTGAGGATCCCTGATTCATACTTAATCTTGTACTGAGGCTAGATTTGTTATGGAGGATTTGTACATGGCTGCTGTATTGTGCAAGAAGGGATGTGGTAATGATTCAGAGAAGTTGCGCCATAACCTCATGGAAAGCTGTACAAAGAGATTTGATTCTGTGATCAAGTTTGGGCTGGGCTCTCAGATGTGATAGTGCACCTGTATATCCCAGCACCCAGGAGATGTGTCGTGACTTCAAGGCCAGCCTGGGCTACATAGTGATTTCAAGACCAGCCTGAACTACATTGTGAGACCCTGTCTGAAAAAAAAGAAAGAAAAAGTGTGGGCTGGGTGTCTCACTAGCCAACAAATTTTGGGCACATTACATGGTCTCTTCAAACTTGTTTTCTCTTTAAAATGGAAAGACTGCCACCCAATAATTTTATGCATTTTAAGCAGAGGGTATATGGCTGAGACTTTGGTAAAAACATTGGAGTACAATGCAAATAGCTGGTTAACTACATTAAAAGGCAATTATACCTAAGCTGCCATAAGACAGAATATGATTGAGTACCAGGCATTAGGAGTTGTGAGATGGGGCTGGGAATATAGCTCAGTGGCACTGCGCCTGCCTCTTGAAAGCTCAAGGTCCTGAGTTCAATCCCCCAGTACCAGAAAAAAAAAAACAGTTGTGAGATCAAAGAAGAGGAAATCAGTTTGAACTGGAATAACTTCAGGCCACTGCAAAATAGGAGACAATAAAGTTCTGTTTGGCCTAGATATAGTCAAAGAGAAGAGCAGCAGGCAGTGATGCTGGGAAGAGGCTCTAGGCCCCCTAGGCCTTGAACACATGGAACATGGCTCTTACTTAGATGCCTTTGGAAGTAGTAAAACAGGGGGAAGGTAGGTCCAAGCCTTGTTTTCAGGAAGTCACATGAGAAGGCTATATTAAAGGAAGAAAGAGTTAAGGCTGGAGAGCTGCTATTGTAATATGTATCAGAGATGGTGAGGGCTTATATTGAAAGGTGTAGAGAAGAAAGTGCACTGTATTTTGGAGATAAATTGAATAGGTTGTATTAAGTAGGGCTGGGGGAGATAGTAACAATGCCTAGGTTTCTGACTGGAGCAATAAAAAAAGACTAGAACCACTTACATGGAGATTCAACTGGGATAAGAAGTGGAAGAATAGGTTTTGGTGTCAGGAGCCCTGGGGATTTAAGGTTAGAGCACAGTGCCTGCCCGCAGGGAACTCCCAGCTAAGTGACTAGCTTGTGAACTGATTGTGGCTGTGAGAACATGGGGAATGACATGGGGAAGGTACCCAAACCTGTGGGAGAGGGATACCTAGTCTCACTAGTCACAACCAAGTTAGTTGCTGGGAAGCCAAACCTCTGGAGCATTCCTGGAGCTTTTCTTGCCACCCTGAAATAACTTGAACAGTTGCCCTTTGACTTCTGTGTATATGTTGCTGATTCAAAAACCACAGGTGGCAATTTACTGCTTGCATGAAGCCCAAACAAGATAATACTTCAGCAGGGTTTCTTAGAGCAGAGCTCCTCAATGACTCCCTGGCTGATCGGTGGCATCCTCCTCTGTGTAGAGCAATCTCAGTTATTTGATGGCTACCTGTATTATTTTGCTTTCCCTGTGGCCCCATCCAGAAGTGGGGAGATTAGCTTGATCTTGCTTGTGAGCTTAAAGTGCTGCAGTGGTTTGGTTCAAAACTTTTGCAGGAGAAATAGAGTGATTTAGAATGATTAGATCTCACTACTCAGTTTCTAAAAAGAGGTCCAGTGTGAACTGGGGAGTAGTTTTGTGTGTGTGCTCATGTACTCCATTAGGTGTTTTGCCTGGAAGCTGCAGAGTGGCTGGGTTTCTAACCTGGGAATCCTGTGCTCTTGTCTGAGGCACAGCCCTTTAAGGGCATTTCCTGTTTACAGTAGTGCATAACTTACTGAAGACAGCTGAACCTGAATAACAGCCAGGCACTAAATTTCTTGGCCATAGCTTTCTTTCTCTGAAGGGAATTTCATTGGGCTCAAGAGAAAGGGATTTATTGAAAAACAGATTGACCCAAGTTGCCAGCTAAATCATCTTTATAATTGGACTGAATGGATGGAGCTACACATTGTCTATACTTTTGAAGGACATTGGGTAGGTTTCCATGCTTATAAAATGTCCCTCACAACCAACCCCAAATACCTGAAATTTGGAACTAAGACCTTTTCCCTATTCATATTTCCTATTAGGATTTTAGTCATGGAATTATGGAATGCCAGAGAAGACAAGATCACTTGGGAAGTCCAACTCATAGCTCTCTGCTTTAGAGATGAAAAGATTAAAGGCCAGAAAAAAAGAAGCAACCCAAAGTAATACAGCAAGTAAAACAACCATGCAGGGACTGACATCAATATAAATTGAAATGTGACAGTGTTTTTAAAGTGTTACAAAGCAAGCAATATGAGACTTTAGGAGATGGAGAAATTATTACCTTCTGCGATGCCTATGGTAGGGAGTCAAGACAGACTCTTCTGGCACTGGACGCAGGTAGGAATTCAGTAGGAAGTTATATAGTGAAGGTCATTTCATGTAGTGGGAATGTCATAGGCAGTGATGATAGGAAAGTGCAATATTCAGAGACTAGGCCAGTGTGGCAGAACTATAAACTGTCATCTTATAAGAAGCACAGAGGTCTTCTCATGTAATCTTGCAGCAAACATATAAGAGCCAAAATTTTCTCTATGATGTGGTTAAGTGACTTACAAAGTCTGTCAGTGGCAGAACCAGGACTCAAGGCAGATCAAAAAATTTTTTTTTCAGTTTGCCTAGTACCTGTTAAGGGCTTTAGCATGATGCATTAAACTAATAAAAGATACTACACTTGATCTTATGCAAAAGGCTAAGAAATGATTATTTATGCATTATAGAAGGATTCAAATGCTGAGCTAGGAATTTTGGGCTTGATTTGATAAGCAATGAGTCGTTTAATTTTTTAACATTTTTTTATTAGTACATGTGTGTAGTCCATAATGTTTACATTCCTTTTGGGAAGTTGGCACATGTACATGACACACCTTAATTCTTTTCTTCATCTCCTTTCTCTTCCCTTCCTTCCCCCTCTACCCATCTCAATCCCCTTCTTTTTTCTTTTTTGCACATGTTTGCAGTACAAAAATTTAATTAGAGCTGGGCTTTAGAAATTTAATCTGGCAGGCATGTTAGGATAAATTAGAGATCCTGGAACCTAAATCAAGATGACTACTTAGAAGAGCTTGGGCTTCAGGGATCAAAGTCCTAAGAGGCTACACTGAGATAATCTGAAGGTCACATAAGTTAACTACCTTTTCCAAAGTAAGGTAGCTAATCAGTGGGGCAGCCAAGGTTCTGTGCCCATATTTTGGATTCCACTTCTCTAATGAGCTGGAAAAGAAGCTATCATATATAGAAAGAGACTGAGAGTGCTGTCGTACCTTATCCCTTAAGGGCTGTTACACACTAATGTGCACTTAGTCTTGCACTAGTCCAGAGATGTGATTGGGTAGTCTGTGCATAAGAAGTTCAGTAGAGCTAGATAGAGTACAATCAGGCTAAATAAAAATCGTCAGTTTTCCCAAACGTTTTTATATAAGTCTAAATTAGGGACACTTTCAAAGGTACTTGTTGGTCTAAGGCAGTGGTGGCAAACCTATGGCACGTGTGCCACACCGGGCTGTTTGCATCATTGAAAGCTCTTTAAGGTATAATTTATCTAACTTTAGCCTTACCTGTGTCATGTCAATATCAGTTAAATTAGGGGCTAGTACTTACGGCTATTTCCTATACTTGTTTTTCCAAAAAGACTCAAATGCAAAGATTTTAAAACTTGGGAATCATTTAAAACTCCTGATAATATTTTGGCCAAGTATTTGGTTCATCTTGTTTTTGTTTCACTACTTTGATTCCTTGTCCTTTTGAATTCTTGACACTTCTTGTCACATACACTAGCACTTTTTTTTTTTTTTTTTACTTCCAGTCCACTTGTCTTTAGAATAGCCTATTGGCTCTTCAAACTTTTCTACCTCTTATGTGAGTCTTTCTCTTCTCTGAGTAGTACATGACTTTTCATTCCCCAGTGATGTTCAGCACAATTCAAACTTGACACACTAAGTAAAAAATGACAGGGGTCACTGGTTTGTGCCTTATTTGTCTTCACAAAGTGTAATATGTTACTTTGGTTTCCTGGTAGTCCAATCTTCTGGGTATGCTGTTTGCCAAAGGAGCCTGGCAGCACCTCCCCTACCCAAGTCTGTTTTGTGTTCTCCTGATGTCTTTATGTTACTTCCCAGGGATCCTTGTTAAGTATTCAGGGAACTATGTGCCTCTCCACTCTAAATGGCTCTTTCCTGAGGAGTAAGTCTTAATCATATACAAAATTCATCCATTTATTTTAGGTCAGACCCACAGACCAAGTGAAACTCCACAAACATTTGTATGTGGCAGCCACAGTCCAGTTTTCCTTATTGAAGATGCACAGGGAAGTTTTAAGATGCCATCAAACTTATCTGTTTCAGAAGTGTAAAGTCTAGCCTACTATACTCTTATTCATCTGTGATAGCTATGCTTCTGAGCAGTTCTCTAAGTACTTGAAGGTATCGAGAGCAGAAGTTACACCTATCGTCTCTTGCATCCAATAGATGTGATATCAAAATTAAGATTAAAAATGAGAGTGGGAAATATCAGCACTCATAGGCTTGTTTACAGGACACCTTTCTGTGTAAATATGTCACAGAAGCAGGTGAGGAGAAACAAATGCTCTGATGACAACAATGGTATCTCAGAACTAAAAGGTGCTCAGAAAGTGCTTATACTTCTGTCCCCAAATACTAGGTAGGAGTCTACATAAGTTTCCAAGGAGTTGGTTGGATAGTCAATCTGAAATATGTATTTTTTTTCAGCTTTGTCTTCTCAGCAGTGTCTGCTAGCTACCTAAAGCCATTCAGTTTTCCCCCATTGCTCACAATTTGTGTGAGCTGAGACAACCCACCTCTTGCTGACCTTGAAGAGTGGCTCACAGATGAGACTTCTTCAGCCAGGTTCCTACCTGTTACTCTTCCCCTGGTGCTCCCACCTCCAATCAGATAGTTTTTGGTCTAGTCCATCTCAGTGGACTTTCCTCATGATAGAGGAAAGATTTCCTCTATCATCACTCCACATTTTCAGCTTTTTGGCTATTGGCCCAGTTCAGAAAAGAGGCTGATAATCATTCATTTTTGTCAATAAGCCTCAGCTGACGTTTGTTAACTTGCAAGGTAGGGCAGGCCTCCCATGGTTCTCTATAGCCTACTCTGCTTAGGAAGCCACAGGAGCTGGGCTGAGGAGCCCTGGGATGGTACCAGGAGTCCTAAGTTCTAAACCTGCCTTCTTTTGTAAAAGAACCCTAGTTGAGCCCTAACTTACCACTAGTCCAATAGTATATATTCACCATAAACTTTGTGCCAGCCATGGTTCCTGGCACTAGGCATTCAAAGCTAAGTACTTACCCTCATGGGTGGAAGGTTTGTGAATGGAAGGGGGAGTGGTTTGGTCCAGCCCTCACAAATAATTTATTTCTTAAATGTTTTTTACATCCCTCTGCTTTTAACGTCCATCCATGATGGGGTGCTCTTTCCATTACTTGTCTGTTCCTCCTCTCTATTTTAAAAGAAAAAATATACATATTTTTTAACTGATATAGGCTATCTTCTTTCTGCCTTCCATTTAGTCCGACTCAAATCCCTCTAACTCCAAATTGATAGCTGTTTTACCCATTTTTCTGGAAAACTTGAGATCAGCCTGATGGCTAATAGCATGCCCTTTGTGATATATCTTTGTGAACAGAAATGTTCAAATATGTGTCTGTGACATGCGAGGCTCAGTGCAAGAGAAGAAAAGATCCTTGTTCTTAGAGAAATGTTGGTTTCTACAGTGGCACAGCATGGGCATGTTAGAGAAATTAAGGAAAAATCATGTACCGGATAGTGTATATGTATGTAAGGGAGTGATGTCGGGAACTGCACTCAGTGGGAACTCGAGAGATTGATCTGCTGTCTACAGTTCCCTTCCTGTGGGTGATAATGCAGGGCAGGTACCATCTGTAAGCCCTGCTTAGAATTGCTTTCTTCCTCCCACATTCAGATTCTGTGCAGGCCAACAAAAGAGGGCAGACTATGTTCACACTGTTGTCTACATTTATCCCCCTGAATAGGAGAGGTGCTTCTCATCAGATTCAACTCCTTGTCAGAAAGAGTCTCTGAAAGGTAACAGATCTTTTCCATGGCCAGCGACTGACCAGAGACTTTTCCTTCCAGAGATGAGAAGAACCAATCCATTATAGTCAGCGGGGAGTCTGGAGCTGGGAAGACGGTGTCAGCCAAGTATGCCATGCGCTATTTCGCCACAGTCGGTGGCTCAGCCAGTGAGACCAACATTGAAGAGAAGGTTCTGGCATCCAGTCCCATCATGGAGGTAAAGCCTTCCCGGCTGGAGTTCCTTCTACTGGCAGCCAGCCTTCTAGATGTCATGTTCGGTATGGCTGTTCGTGGAATCCTTAAAGTGGCTCACATAGGCAACACTCACGCCT
The DNA here is from genome assembly GCF_053883595.1 of Heterocephalus glaber. Lineage (NCBI taxonomy): Eukaryota > Metazoa > Chordata > Mammalia > Rodentia > Bathyergidae > Heterocephalus > Heterocephalus glaber. The sequence continues at coordinate 31,796,697 of NW_028258142.1, forward strand.
CTCCCTCCAGCCCTTGCCTGTGAACCTTCAGATGTGAGGGTATCCTGACCTGCTCATGTTCCTCTCTATGTCTTTGCCCCTGCCTGAATCAGCCAGGAATTTAGGAGAGGGCCCTGGGCTGGATAGATACAGAGGAGATGATATAAGTATAGAGCTAGAGAAGTTTCCTAAAGGTTAGATTTTGCTATAAATAACCATGTTTTAGGGTCAGGAAGATTTTTTTTCTCTTTCCTATATAAAAACATAATTCTGGTAGAGCAGAACTAAATGGCCTCACAGCTGCTGGGCCACCTTTGAAGCTAAGTCTCTTCATTATTGCCTGGGTTACAGTCTGGTTAGGGGTGGGCCCTTTTCCCAGCCCTAGGCAGCCCCTTTTGTTTTATTCAGAAAAAAGTCCGTTTGAGACCTCAAACTGCCAGGATCACATCTGGTTTACCTAAGAGTTCTGAGCACCATCATCTCACCATGGTGAGTTATTTTAGAGCCAGAAGTTACCTAGACTGTCCCCAACCCCTTCTGTCTCCCTCTTCCTTTACCAAGTGCAGGAGTAATTCTGGGTCTCAGCTCACAGGAGTTTATTGGTTATTCAGGCAGAATCTCCTATCTTCAGAGTTATATTATCCGAAAAGCTTTTCTCTGCTGACTAATAGGATACTACCTATTCTTTAATAATTCAACAAAAGCAAGTTTTAGTATTGTTATATGAATTGGGAAGTGCCCAATATAGTTGAAGGCATTTTTATTGAACATAAAAAGAAAAACTCATGTTTATTCCAGTGGTTCTCAAATAGTAAGATATATATAAGAATTGCCTAGAGGCTTGTTAAAGCTTATCTTCTGGACCCCCTATCCAGAGTTGGAGTCACAAGGTCTGGGAAAGGACCCAATAATTTACGAGTCTATTAAGTTCCTAGGTGAAACAGATGCTGCTGGTCTGGGTACTTCCTTGCAGAACAATTAAACTATTAAAAAGATATGAGGTGATCACTGAAAAATATGAAAGAATGAAAGGAAAGAATTCCCTGGACAGTGGACCCTTGACTTATGAACTCTGTGAATTCCCAAGGGGTGGTTGTAACTCAAGTTGGTAGTAAGTCAATACAGATGATATCTGGATGTTTACCTGGGTACATGCTATTGATAACAATAGGCAGATGAATCTTCCATTAACCTAATTAACCTAAGTTGTTTGTGTGTCAGGCTGGTCATAACTTGAGGGTCCACTGTAATACTATTGCAGCAGTGGCAAACTTATGGTATGTGTGCTGCAGTGGCCTATTTAGATCATTGAAAGCTCTAAAAGGTGACATCACTGCATAGCGTATTGATAATCATTCAACATTTTGGTTTATTTCCTTCTACTTTTTCACTGAATATTATAGCAAATACCTTGTCCCAATATCCTTAAACTTTTTATGAACTGTTTTATTGGCTATAAACATGGATTAATAAGTGGCTTTCCTGTAATTTAACCCTCTATAGTCCAACTTTAGTTGGTAGCCTGATTACTTGGTGTTTATTCTAAGCCCCAAGGTTGGGCCTAGGCCATGGCTCCAATTCAGAAGGCATTTGTGGACTGTGGCCTTAGCCTTCATAGGGTCATCTGTGTGCCTGTACCAAGCCAGCTGAAACAGTACTCTGCAGTAAACATTGTGTTTTACCTCAAGTGAGGATGAAAGCAGGCTTTCTTTTCTGCCCTTGAATTTCAAAATTCTGCTCATCTTTTAAGCTGTGAGATTTCAGAGACCTAGGGTACTTCTTTTAGAAATAGAACAAGTGGTTATTCTGGGCAAAAGAGAGTAGAAGAAATCCTTGGTGTCTGGTGACTGAATGAAGAAATTATTAGTGATACTGAGAATTCAGTGAAGGCAGAGCCCCATATTACCAAATAAGAAACAAGGGGATGTTTTAAAAACACTTTTTTATTAGAGTAAAATACACATACAAGAAATTTACCATTCCAAGTCTTCAATCCAGTGGCATTAAATACATTCACAGTGTTTGTACAGCCTTTGCCACCATCTTTTCTCAGAGCTTTTTAAATCAAGCCAAGCACTCTGTTTCCATTTAACAGCATCTCCATTTTCCTTTCTCTCATTCCCAGTAACCCATTTTCAATTTCCTGTCTTTAAATTTAACTGATCTAGGACCTTCATACAAGTGGAATCATGTGAGGCATTTTGTGTCTCGCTTATTTAACAAAGCCTCATGTTTCAAGGTTCATCCATGTTTCACCATGTATCAGTATTCTGGTTTTTTTCATGGCTGGATAATATTTCATTGCATGGACATACCCTTTCCTCTCTTGATGGACATTTGGGTTGTTTCCACCTTTTGGATATCATAAATAGTGCTGCTTTGGATACTGGTATGCAGATTTTTGCTTGAGTCCCTGCTTTGAGAATACTTTTTAAATTACAGTGATTAAAAATTATCTAGTGTTTGCAGTATCCGTTATGGCCTGAGTAGGCTGGTAGCCCCTCTGCCCTGGAAGCAGGGGGCTTTGGTGTGAGAGAAATGGGAGAGCAACATGCATATCCCAAAACAAACATGGTATATATATATATATGAACCAGTCTAATTTACATGATTGTGTAAATAAAGGCATTAGTTATCTGCCTTGTACAGATTGGTACTTTGGGAACTGTGGGTAAGTCTAAGGGTGCATTCTGTGAAATGTAGAATTTTGTCATTGCAGGGACTATTCCTTGAGCTGTTAAGTATTATCTCTAAGAGAAGGCTTTGATGTGAGCATGAAGAGAAGATGTGAGACTTTTGCACTGCCAAAGTCTGAAAACACTTCCTGAATCAGGAAGGCCAGTCAGCTTGTGGTTCCTCAGAGGGTTGTAACAAACAGAGGCATGTCTTAATCAGGGACAGCTGATTACTGGTTACTCTGCCCTTGTCATGGGTCAGGGTGACACCTCCCCATGAAGCAAGCACTTATGCCTGTGTCATCATCTCCTTGCTTCCGAAGCAGCCTAGCAACTGCAGATGCCTCCTGGGGAGACCAAGAGCTGAGGCAGTCTTAGGAGGCAGAATTCCCAGCAGGCTGCACTAAGTGGCAGCTGTTGGAATTAAGGCAACTTGAGAGGATGGACTGGGATTGGCTGGGGCGGATGAGAATGATTTATTGTTGGTGCTGCCACTGTCTGACCCCATTCTATTTAAGAGCTTGTCAACATCCCAGGAGGGATTTGTTCACACATCTGCACTGATTAAAAGAACATTGCTAATCAAAAGACTGTGGGAGAGGGGACAGAACCCAAGTCCAGACCAGAAGGTCACGTGACTTCTTGGGGTAATAGAAGTCTGCAGGCTTCCAGAACCATAAAAACTTCCCCTGCTGGGAGGAAAGGGGGCAGGAGTACAGTAAGATGAAAATGATAGAAACCAAGAGCAGAGGTAATTTTCAGGGTTTTTGTTTGCTTTTAAAGATACGTCAGAAAGCCAGCTGCTGTTAACCTGTTTGTATAATAATCCACCCACTACACACCTTCCGCATTTCATCTCTTGTGATATCCCATGCACCAGCACATGCTAACCCCTTCCTGTCACTTTGTCTGTGTTATATTCATAAGTAAAATCTTTATTCTTTCCTTGCAGTGTAATTATGTACTTTGATTCACTTCAATTTTCACATCTTAAAGCCTTTCCTAGTCTGTGGAGTGTGACTAATTGCTCCTTTCTCTGTTTTCATACTGCTTGATGTGTACCTCTTTACTGTACAATCTGATCACACTGAGATTATTCTGGTCTGTTTTTGCTTTACCATGTATTTCTGTACGGATAAGCCACAAAGAAGGTTGTGCTGTTATGCTGTATAAATTAGTGTTGTGGTCTGTCAACCATTTTTGCTGCTGCTTTTCATTAACATTTTTTTATTTAACCACGAGATATGCTCTACTTTACCTTTTTTTTAGGTACCGGCGATTGAACTCGCGACCTTCTGCTTGCGAGGCAGGCAGCGAAACCACTGAGCTAAATCCCCGGCTCCTGTACTTTACTTTTAACAGCTGTATATCCCATTGTGTAGACTGCATTTTATTTATCTATTCCCCCTACTAGTGGACAGTTAGTTTTTAATTTTTATTGTTAAATATGGTCTGTATTGAACATTCTTGTGCATGCTCACTTGTACACTTGTGTGAGGATTTGTCTAGGTAAGATCTAGAATTAAAATTGGTGAATTGTTAGATGCATGCATGCTCAGTTTTAGTAGATATGCCCAGCTGCTCTTCCGAGTGGTTGTTTTAGTACTTTTAGACTCATCATATCACTTGGCAAAGCAGCCTTATGAGGATAGATCTTTTGGCAGTGATCTATATACCCTGGGCAAGGTTTTCCTAAGTTTTCCCAAGGAATGACTCAGAAATGTAAAGAGTCTTGGTGCCATTTGACAAATTACAACATTTGAACTTTTTTTTGAAATTTCAAATTAAAATTTTGAAGTTGAAAATTAATTGTTGAAGCTAGATTGTCCTTGCAAATTTTCACAAATTGGGCTTCATTGGTTGTATCCTCATGATAATATTCAGCATGTTCCTTTGCTCCTGTGTGTTCTGTAAAAGGATAGTAAATTTTACAGGCTTGTTCAGTTGGGGTTTTTTTATAACAAAAATCCTTATATGTGGCTCTGTGGGCTTGCATCAATCAGGAGGTATAGAATTATCTGATTGTCTTCTGTCACATTGACAGCTGTTGGTTTTACTTGTATCTATTAATTAACAGAGGTTACAAGATGGTGATATACTCTTACTCTATTCCCTCTACCCCGTGCTTATTAGCTGGACTAGATCTATGAAGGAAGCTTTCCCTTACTAACCATTTAATTACTCTGAGATGCAGTTTACCCTGGAAAATTAAGGCAGATGTTGGATTCTTACTAGCTTCAAAATGAGTTGGTTCCCCAGTGTCTTCTGTCCCTACCCCCCATATAAAAAGGTAAAAGCAAGGAATGGTATTTCTGTCTTTACCTTTGATTCAACTTGGCCATTTGAGCTGTGAGAAGTTGCCCAAGAGTGTGGCAGCTTCCTGTGTGGTGTGAGGGTGGAGAGCTGAGAGACACAGTGTGAAGGATGGTGACCCTATGTAAAATGAATGCAGACTTTGGACCCAGGCCTTTCTGAATTTATGTCTTGTCTTGGCCACTTCCCAGCCCTGTGACCCTGGGCATATTACTTGAGCCTAAATTTTCCCATAATGATGAAAGATGATAATGTCTATCACATCAGGATCTTCTGGGATTAAATGAGATAAGGGGCCCCATCCGGAGCCTAACCCATGTTGGAGGCCTGGGAAATGCTAAGTTTTACCAACATTTTAGGCAATACAGGTTTACTTTTCATCTCCCGAACAGAAGTGGCTTACTGAAGTGTGACAGTCTCTCTTATCTTGTGTTCCTTGAGTGGTCAAACCTCTGTCTCTGGAGGAGGAGCGGTATACTGAGGCCTCTGCTGAGCTGTTGAGGGAATACTTCCCTATCTCCTTTTGTTGGAGGCAGGTTATGACACAAACTCCTCTGATGAGGTGTCTCTTGGAGAATCATGTCAGCTTGGCTGAGCTCTAGCCTGCCCCTGACCTTGTGCATGTCCAAAGCACTAAGATGTACTTCAGAGTAATTCGACGCACAAAGGTTATAGTACTTACCCCGCTTCCTGCAGAGGACCACACTGTGTCTTTGGTGCTTTGTGCACCACACCAGGTTGCTTTATATACTTCAACCCTAAATGAATATATTGTAACTCTAGTTGAGGGTTGTAGGAGCACTGAGTGGCAAGTGACATGAGGACAAGGAGTAGTAAATTCTCATTTCAATGGAGGGAAACTGAAACCCAAGTTCATTTATGCTTCCATTCACTCAGATATGTTTAAATGCCTACCACTTGCTGGGCACTGGGAAAGGTATGGAGAACTTTGATCTCATTGACAGTCAGGGCCCAGGTGCATGTCAGGGAAGGCAAGGAGAGGGGAAATGCAGGGCCCAGAGTGCGCATAGCAGGAGGGGGTCTCCCCCAGGAGACCCCCTCCTGCCTGAGGGTTGAGACTTGGAGGAAGAGAAGCCAGCTGGGTGTAGGGTACAGTAGGAAGAAAGTGTCTCTAGTACGGAGATCATGTGGGGCATTTAAGAAAAAAAGTCTGTAGGATTACTAGAAACTGAGGTTCACTAGAGGCAAAAGGGACGAGAAGCAACACCAGGCTGAATCCTGCCAGGTCCAGAAGCTGTACTGAGAACGGAAAACTAGCTCAGAGGGTAATGGGATTCCCTGAAGCATTTTACACGAGAGATGTAACCAAGAATTGCAGTCGAGTGGAGAACTTACAGCAAGAGACAAGAGCAGGAGCAAAGAGACTTATGGAGCAACTGTCAAAAAAGACAATAGTAACATGGGCTAAAGCTATGGCAGAGGGACAGAGAAAAGTGGAAAGAAATGTGACTATTTGAGTGTTGTACCTGATATACTTGGAGGGTGGCAGGTGCATAGGTAGAAAAGAGCAGGCCAGACCCAGGCTACACCACTCCCCTAGTGCAGAGCCGGGCTTGGAGCCCTATGAGTGGACAGTCACAGAACCTGAGGCCTCATGGTACTCACCTTGAAAGTAGCAGCGGTAAGTGTTCCTTAGGGAGACTTTAGTGGGCCTTCTTCACCAGTGTTAGAGGTCAGCATTTTGATCTTTGAAGCAGTATGATGTGCGTTCAGCTATTTTGCTCACCTAGTTAATAATAGATCCCAGTTGGCCTTGTGGGGCTTGAAGATTTTTGCCATCGTGTTACTTGTACTCAGCTGGGCAGGAGTGGAAGTGGGTTGGATTTGGGTTTTTTCCCCAGCCTCTTTGTGTCTCATATTTCCTAGGCCACTGAAAAGTTCGAGTGATTTTTTTCAAGTGTTTTAACCACCTAAAAATGTAAATATGTGTAAAGGATTAATTAATTAATACATTTATTACCAATGAATTCATTTGGTGTTTTATAGTCATAGTAAATAATCCTACAAAGAAACCACTTAGCCACTCGTTTTTAAAAATTACTGTCTAGTTTTTTGAACTGTGTCCCTCGCTGCTACTACATAAGAAATAACAAGATGATGACATCCTGACTTGTCTCAGTAATGAAATATGTTGCAGGAAGGCTGTCAATTAGTGGTTTGTTTCTAGGAAGTACTATTTATCATTTGGGAATATCATTTGCCTGTCCAGTTGAAGTTTGGTAAAAGTGAATTAAGCACAAGAAGACTAGTTTTTCTCACAGATAGTTCAGAGCTAATGGCCACTGCCATTGGTTTAGTGGCTCAAGGATGTCAAAGCTGAGGTTTCTATGATTCTGTAGATCTATTTCTCGTGGTTCCAAAACAGCTGCTATAGCCAGAGCCATCACATGTGTATTCCAGGTAGAGGAGGAAGAATGGTGGGATAACAAAGTACATCTCCCAACTGGTTAGTCTTTAAAGAGCTCATTACTCTCACTAGCCATCCTTAGGAGTAAAGGAGGCTGAATACTGAAGTTTGGTTTTGGTTTAAGTAAGCTGAAGAATTTTTGCCTCAGCCCATTGTCGTCATGATAGCAGAGAGGTTCAGAAAGTGAGGAGGGTGGGGGAAAAGGGAGATGGCTGCTGCTAAAAACCTATAGACCCCAAATCAGGAAAGCCCCAGCCATTTTACTGACCTCCCCATCATTCTTGGCTTTGTCCAGGCCATTGGGAATGCCAAGACCACTCGCAATGACAACAGTAGTCGCTTCGGGAAGTACATTCAGATTGGTTTCGACAAAAGGTACCACATCATTGGGGCCAACATGCGGACCTACCTGCTGGAGAAGTCGAGAGTGGTCTTCCAGGTGAGTGGGAGGATGTAGGCCCTTTTGTGTTTCATTCTCTGGATGAGACCTCCCTTGCTTCTCCCTGCCCCACTCCCTGTGTCCCAAGAGCAGCTCGCCTTTTGAGCCTGGAATTGAAAGTATTCATTCTTTTGCTTCTTTTTCTTTTCTTTCATCATGGGTATTTATTCAGATGGAATAGGCAGTAGTCCTCAAGAACCTTTATACAAAAAAAAAAGAACCTTTATACAGTTTGCTTTGATTCCGTCAACAAGCACATATAGTACTGAGGCCTGTTGTGTGTTAGCCCTCCTTTAGAGCCTAGATATAGCAAAGAACAAGGCATTCCTTCAGGCAGAGGCAGAGTCTGTGCAAGTAGCTGTCATGGGAGCCTTTTATTTGGTAGATTAAAAACATATATAAACGTGTATATGTGCAAATAGACACTTCCACATGCACCCTTACTTGGTTTCCTTTTCAAGTAAATGGAGTTCTCGCTTCTTCCCCAACTTGGTTCTTGTTTTCTGTTTACCTTTCATTGCTTTCTGCTTGTGCTTTGCCTTGTTTCTTGGTGACAGCTCCATGCTCATGCTTAGCAAATGTCTACTGAGTGCTTTAACCAACTCCCTGTTTGCCCAGATTTGCTATGCACCTCGTGGGCTGGTTTAGGCACCCAAAAACCTTTATTTTACTGCACCAGAGGGAGCAGCCTGCTGTGTTGGGTGTGAGTCTGATGTGCTTCCATCCCAGGAACCCTTTCTTGAAGTTTCCTCTTCATTTGCTATCTTTGCTCAGACTTTGCCAGTCTTTACCACCAACCATTGCCAGTCAGCTAGCCTGGCCACAGGTGTCCAGTAGAAGTCCTCTCAGTGTGGACCTTCCCTGACTGCCCAGCCCGACAGAATGAGCAGGCTCAGCCATCACTTAGCACCAAGCCTCCCAGAGGAGAAAGGGTGCTTACAGTGGGGAAATTGCAATCTATAGAACACTAGTCAAGCAGCATGGATGAATAAGTATTTGCTGATCCACTGACCCACCATTTGTGGGCTAACAATGGTGTTCTCTACAGAAGGAAAAAAGAACAGAATGTTTTTGTATAAGTGAAGAGATAAATACCCTTGGGTTAAAAAAAAATAATACCCTTGGGTTAGAAGAAGACCTCGTAATAGAGGTGGAAAATCAGGCAGTGGGAATTGAAGGTATAGGGTTGTAGAAGAAAACAGGAAAAGTGGTGAACTTGGCTCCTACCACCTGGACACCTGGGGTCAGAGTGGATAAGGTTATGATCTTGGAGATCACTGTCCTAAAATCAGCTGTTCACCATTTCCTCCTGCAGGCAGATGATGAGAGGAATTACCATATCTTTTACCAGCTCTGTGCGGCTGCCAGTCTCCCGGAATTCAAAGAGCTTGCACTGAGTAAGTCGGCAGGTACCTGCCTGTCCTCTAGGGTGGCTGCTGTGACAGTGAGTGGTGCAACTGGGGGCTCTGGAAGGAGGAAGTGCGCTCTGCCCAGTCCCTCCATTGTGGGTTCTTAGCTTTGTCTGTAATGTGGCCATGACTGAACCTCACTGCTCAATTAGTAAAATAGGGTTAATTGTATCTAGGCCGCCTGCCACAGAAAGTGTGGGAGGGAGAAAGAAGGTAAAGGTGGAAATTTGTTTTTCATAAAACATGAGTTTCTACCTTGTGGATCTAGAGATTTAGATAACTCATATCACCTACTTGTGGGCAACATGTTTTAAGTCATATTTTAGGATTGAGGCAAAAAGGGAGGGTAAGGACAAACCCAGGGTGATACAGTGATGACTCTACTTCACTGAGGCATGGGTAGCATTATCGCAGAAGATAATACAGGGCTCAGGTGAGTGAGACTCAGTGCTGCCCGGCTGTCTGATCCCTTCTGAACAGGTGTGGAAGCTTCTAACACAACCAGATGGAACAACCAAAAGCACCTCCCCACTGGAGCCAGTGTGAGGAGATGAATCACCTTGTCCCCCTCAGATAGCCGGGCCCATCCTTTGTTTCCAGTAATGAATGCACTGGCAAGTTTCCTTTGCTGTGAGGCTTTTGATCTAGAGGCACTAGAATAGTGAGCAGGCTTTTTTTTTTTTTTTTTTTTTTTTTGTGGGACAGGATTGAACTTGGTTAGGGTCATTGCACTGATCTACATCATTAGCCCCTCTCCCCCTTTTAAACTTTGAGGCAATCCATTCATGATTAAAAAAAAAAAAACCCTACAGAAAATTGGAATAGGAGGTCTTTATCTCAACCTGATTAAGGCTATCTATGAAAAGCCAACAGCCAACATCATACTAAATGGTCAAAAACTGAAATCCTTCACACTAAAATCAAGAACAAGACATGAACGTCCACTATTACCACTCCTGTTCAATATAGTTCTAGAAACATTAGCCACAGGAATTAGACAAGAGAAAGAAATAAAAAAAAAAACATAGGAAAGGAAGAAGTTAAACTGTCATTATTTGCTGATGATATGATACTTTACATAGAAGACCCAAAAAACTCCACCAAAAGACTTTTAGACTTAATTGACAGATTCAGTAGAGTAGCTTGATACAAGGTCAACACTTAAAAAATAATAGCCTTCTTGTACACAAATAACAGACTCACTGAGAAAGAAATTAGGGAAACAATTCCTTTCACAATAGCTTCCAAAAAATGAAATATCTAGGAATCAATCTAATAAAGGAACCAAAAGACCTCTACACTGAAAACTACAGCACTCTGAAAAAAGAAATCGAAGAGGAAATAAGAAAATGGAAAGACATCCCCTGTTCCTGGGTAGGAAGAACCAATATAGTGAAAATGGCCATACTTCCAAAACTGCTATATAGATTTTACGCAATGCTGAATGAAATTCCAACAATGTATTTCATAGAGCTAGAGAAAACAATCCAAAAATTCATTTGGAACCAGAAGAGACCTAGAATAGCAAAAGCATTTGTAGGCAATGGAGACATGACAGGAGGTGGCACAACCCCCAACTTGAAACTATACTACAAAGCCACTGTGATAAAACAGCATGGTACTGGCAAAGAAACAGACCCGAGGATCAGTGGAATAGATTAGAAGATGCAGAAACAACTCCAGACATACTCAGCTACCTCAGCTTTGACAAAGGAGCCAACTATCCTCACTAGAGGAAAGATAGTCTCTTTAATAAATGGTGTTGGAAACACTGGATTTCAATCTGCCAAACATTAAAACTAGACCCCTATCTTTCACCATGCACTAAACTAAGATCAAAGTGGATTAAAGATCTAAACATTAAAACAGAAACACTAAACTTGCTGGAAGATAAGTTAGGTAGAACTCTTGAAGACCTTGGCATAGGAAAAGACTTTATGAACAAAACCTCAGTAGCATGAGAACTAGCACAAAGAATCAACAACTGGGATCTCATCTTATTAAAAAGCTTCTGCACTGCAAGAGAAACCACCAACAGAGCTAAGAGACAGCCTACAATGTGGGAAAAAAATTTTACCAGGTGTTCCTCAGACAAAGGTCTACTATCTAAAATATATAAAGAACTCAAAAAAAACGGACCCCCCAAATATAAAGACCCAATCCAAAAATGGGCATCTGAAATGAACAGACATTTCTCAGACAAAGAAATAAAAGCAGCAAATAAACATGAAAAAATGTTCAACATCACTGGTCATTTGAGAGACGCAGATGAAAACAACACTGAGATTCCATCTCACCCCACAAAGAATGGCTGCTATCAAGAAATCAACCAATAACAAATGCTGGCGGGGTTGTGGGGAGAAAGGAACCCTTCTCCATTGTTGGTGGGAGTGCAGACTGGTGCAACCACTGTGGAAATCAATATAGAGATACCTCAAAAAACTAGGATTAGAGGTCCCATTTGACCCAGCTATTCCCCTACTGGGTATCTTCTCAAAAGAATTAAAAGCATCATACCTCAGTGATATATGCACACCCATATTTATAGAGGCACAGTTTGTAATAGCTAAAACTTGGAAACAGCCCAATTGCCCATCACCTGGAGACTGGATAAAGATGTAGTTTTTTAATAAAATGGAGAACTACTCAGCCATAAAGAATGAGAAACTAGAGACATTTATCGCTAAATGGATGCATATTGAGGCCATACTCTTAAGTGAAATAAATAGTACAAACCTGTAAATACCAAATAGTTTCTCTGGTGTGAAAAACTAAAAAGGGTAAATAAGGATCGAAATGCATAATTGATAATTGAAATAGGAAGAAAAGTTCTTAAGGAGTAGGGGAAGTGGGAGGGGCAGAGGAAAGGAAAGAAGGGAAAAGAAAAAACATGAGAATAGGAAAAAATGGAAACAAAGTCTTTGTAAATAGGGAAGGGTGGAGGGGGTAAAGCGAGTGGAGGGAAATGAGGAAAAAAATAGAACCAAGGTACATCATGTACAGGTACAAGATCGCAATGATGAATGTAATTGTACTGTATACCTAAAATGTACCAATAAACTTAATAAAAAAAAAACAACTTTGAGGCAGGTTTTTGCTAAGTTGCCCAGGCTAGGCTAAAACTTGCAATCCTCCTGCCTCTTTTAGTTCGTGCTTCTATACCACACAGCACCTCTGCCTGGGCCTGCAGCCTCTGTCCACTTTTCTGTGTGAGTCTGTATCATGTAGTACTGACAGATTCCTACTACTGAGTTCCTGTAGCTCAGGTGTGTGATGAGGGCTAGCCTGGGACCAAGTGCCATGTTGTCCCCAGCCTGGTGTCTGTATTTTGGGGTGTATGGAAAGAGCCAAAGCTGGAGGGTGGTATAAAGAGCTTGGGGTCTAGGCAGAGGTTAATTGGTCTTTGCAGCTCTGTGTGTGTGTCTATCTCACACCACACACACACACACACACACACACACACACACACACTTCCAAGGCTTTGCTATCCCTGATCCAGATCCTAGCCCATCCTGAGGAGCCTGGACCAGACCCAGCTGTGCTTCCAATAGCTACTTTCATCAAGTGGTCCACTAATGGTTTACCCTTGAACTCTGCTTTCTTTCTATAAATTCATGCATTACTTGATGCATGTACCATGCAGTTTAGCATTTGTTTGTTCATTCATCACAGTCTTCTCAGGCCATGGTAGATACTGCAGATGCAGTATTGACTAGAACAGCTATGGCTCCTGCTTTTGCTTAGCTTGTGAGTTACAATACAGAATGATAAGGCTGTGCTGCAGGAAGCATAGCTCAGGCAGGCCAGAGGGTCCCCTGGGAAAGTCTTGTTTCAATTGCGATCCAGGGATGAAGTTCTAGATGATATCCGCTGTACTGTTTCTTCCTGATCTCTAGTTGTTAACAAGTCTGATTCTTCTGCAGCTGCTTCAAAGACAAGGAATGCATGTTAACTGCTAAGTAGAGCAGGTGCTGAGCAGACCTTGTTTGAGCAGTACCCTAACCTGGCACCTTCTGGCTCTGATGTCAGCTCTTCGTCACAAGTAGACAGGTAGGCAGTCAGGACACGGACACTGCCACCTTCCTCTTTCTTGCCCAGAGTGGACCCCAGGCCTGGCAGGCTTTTTCAGGACCAATCTGCACGAAATGATATTTTTCCCCCTAAGGTTAATTTTATAAAGAGTGAACAAATACAACACCAGTAAGATCCACCTGGTTGATTTTGGACCACTTTGTCCCAAATATAACTTCAACAGGAACAAAAACATCCTAAATTATATTTTTGCATTCATTTGAGTTGTGTTGGGGTTAAAAATGGTTTTTCCTTATTCCACATCAGGGCAAGGTGCCTGCCCCTTTGGGCTCCCAGCTAGAACACTTGAAAACTACCCAGTTTGATCAGTTTCTTACATCTTGAAGTGAAATGAAGAGCCTTTGATAAACTCTTGTGCTCTGATGTGAGGCTGTCTTCAACCTTGTAGGTGGACTGGCTGTGAGCCCTGAAGCTTGGTGTGGTTTTACTGATAACCCTGTTCCAGTAGCTGGAAAAGTCAAATAAGTGAAGGACTAGTTAAGGGCTCCTAGTGACTCTTTAGAGTTGCCTCATATCCTTACCCTTTTCTTCTACAGTGATACAGAGAAGACTTTCCAGAAGCCAGTGGTCAGGCATGAATTTTGTGTATTTTTCTGGAAATTGAGAATGCAGATTTGCATCCTGTTATCCATGTTCTTCCTCTTACTCCAGTCACATTTAAAATGACCTCAGAAGGAGATTTTTTTTTTAAAGTCTCATGCATAATTTGTTGATGAATAAATGAAGGCAAGGTGCAAGGGCCAGTTTCCCCTTACATCCTCAGATGATTAAAGAATAAGGTTTTTGTTTTTTGTTTTGTTTTTTGGTACCGGGGATCAGAACTCAGGTCCTTGTGCTTGCGTAGCAGGCAGCGAAACCACTGAGCTAAATCCCCGGCCCAAGAATAAGGTTTTATTTTGCTCCTTTTCCTCCCTGTCTTCCCAGGGCCTTGAGCATGCTAGGCAAGTGCTCTACCACTGAACTACATTTTCAATCCTTTTTAAAAATTTTATTTTGAAACAGCATCTCACTAAGCTGCCTAGACTGGCCTTGAATTTGTGATCCTTCTGCGTCAACATCCTAAGTAGCTGGGATTATAGACATACACCACCAGACCTGGCCCCTCTTCTTTTCTTTTCTTTTTTCTTCCTTCTTTTATTTTCCATAGTATACTGATACAGTTTTATAAACAAGGTCTTTGACTTGCACAGGTCAGAGCAAAGCTTCCCTGGGTGAGGTGCTAGATTCTGTCCTTGGCCTTGATGGTTCTATACTCAAATCAGAGTCATGCCCCTTTTGTGGTCTGTTTACTGCCTGATCCAATGTCTGCCTATTAATAGGCTTTGTGGTATATTTCTTCTTGGGGATTATTAGTAAAGAAAGCAATCTAAACTGGGTGATGAAGTGTTCCGTGCTGCCTTCATGGGCCTGAAACGAGAGCTGAGATCCAGACGCCAGGTGGATGGGGTAAGATTGACTGCATTTTGTCTCTTATTAAGAAGGTCTGAAGCATGGTATTAACAAGTGATTGGAGATCTCAAAGCAGAAAGGAGATGTTTGGTTTGATTGGATTCAGATAGTTCAGCAGAGATCTGCTGTGACTGGTCCTGATGACTCCTGCAATGATAAACCACAGCTTGAAGAAGTTATCCAGCTGTGCTTGAGTTTTGGGAACTAGGAGCACAGAAGGTAGAGGGTGGTTTATCTGATTCAGAACATCAAGCAATGAGGCCCTGGCCATTGACAATGTAGGGTCTTCAAAAGATGATTTCCCTCAAGTTTAGAAGACTCCTTTGGAATCTTAGGTGACTCTGATGTGTTTGGCTGACTCTCAGTAATGAGTTAGGTTTTGTGTATGGCCAAGTCATGGGCTGCCAGACATAAATGATCATCTCTACAGTGGGGTGATCAGGTAATGGGGTTTCAGGCTTAGGCAATGCCTGGTGAACCTGGGCAACCTCTTAAAACCCTGTTCCTCATTTTGCTTGTCCAAAAAATGAGAGAAATATAGTTGGGCACTATAAAAATCATCAGAATGAGATACTTTGAAAAGTGAGTATAAAGGGAAAAAAGAATTGTTTTTATTAAGTCTTTGAAACTGTAATATTATTCTGTCTCTGAGCTTACTGAGTAATTAGCTTTGAAAGAGCTAACTGCTGTCTTCAGCAAAGATCTGGTATGATTTTCTTCATAAATATTCTTTTCTACAGAAGCTATGAGTGAGCAGGGCTGAAGTCTTTTCCTCTCCAGTTCACATGTCTTGATCTCCAGTCATCAC
Organism: Heterocephalus glaber; assembly: GCF_053883595.1. Classification (NCBI taxonomy): domain Eukaryota; kingdom Metazoa; phylum Chordata; class Mammalia; order Rodentia; family Bathyergidae; genus Heterocephalus; species Heterocephalus glaber. Next base: position 31,812,289 of record NW_028258142.1, read on the forward strand.
AGTATGTTAAGCTACTCCTTCAGGAAGTTCCTCTCCTAGCATACCACTGATATTCTCTTCATTCTTGTGAGTTTTGTAGTCTGAATGTTATAGCTCAGGTTGTATAGTCAAACTAGGGTTTAGGGCTGAATTCTGCCACTTTCTGGCTGGGCCTGGTAAAGTTTGGTGAATGGGCCAGAGGAGTTTACAAAATTAACTGTGGCTTGTAACATGAAAAACTCTGTGACAACATAAGGAAATAGGGAGAGATGAGAAAGGAAAGGTAGGTAGGGACCCTTGGCAACATGGACAGAGGGCGGAACTGATGAGTGACAACGAGGAAATTGGCATATCTGGGACATAGAGATGGAAAAGGAACAGCCATGATTCTGGACCAGTAGGAAGTAGCCATGTCACAAAAGTCCCAAGAGGCTGTCCCAGGTTGTTGACCTTTTCCTTGAGGGCAGTAGGACCTCTAAAGGGCTTCAACCAGGAGAGTGATTGGAGTTACCAGCATCGTAGAGTTCGGTCTGAAAGGACATGAGCAGAAGCAAAGAGATGGATTTAAAGTCTTTTGCAACGGACCCCAGACAACAGATGCTGAAGGTCGGACTCAGGGCATTGGGAGTCAGCAGGGAGAAAGGAAAGAGCTGCAGATGTTTTTGAGAGATCAGATCAGAAGGACAAGGTGCTGAGGAGAAATGGCAGTTGCCATGAAGCTTCAGCTAAGCATGTTTAGCTGATGGGTACTCAACCATACACACTTGGGTCACAGAAAAAGAATTTAAGAGCAGTTCTCTGGGGAGGAGGAAAACCAGCCCACGCCTAGTTTTGGCATCCTGTCAAAACCAAATGTTGTACACAAAGTACCAGGCAGGGTTGTACCACACAAGGTAATGTATTTTGTGACTCGCATGATTTTCAAGGGTAATTACGATTATGGGCAATCATTGCCCTAGACGCTGATTTCTGAGGCCAGGACCTACATGAGAGCTTGTGCTGCCATCCTTCATGTGCAGCTTCTAGCCAGGGATTCTCCTATTTTTGCCCTCTGCTTAGCCTGACTTTGATTTATAAGACACAATATGGCCCCTTCTTACCAGCTGTCCCTAAAGCAGTTATCTGAGGCCTGACTGAGGACGAGAAGCTAGGGGCTGAGAGCAAACATCTAAGAATTTCAACCTGTACTTGTTTATGTGCCTAAGTAGCTTGAGTGTGTCCTGACTTTGTAAAACAAATGAACACATCACTGCCCCTCATTTGTCAAATGAGGTTGTCAGGCAAAGATTATCAAGGCCATGGAAGTCTGTGATTCTAGGATGTGATTCTAAGTATGTGCTTTACTTGTGTATAACAGACCCTGTTAGAAAACAAATCTGGGTGAATTTTATTAAATTAAACTATCCATGACCTATTTTTTTATATTAACATATGTTTTACATGAATACAGCAGCACATTCTGTCAGTGTAATGTCATTTTCTCTTTTATTATTCAATTCTCTCTCCCACTTGCCATTATGGATAAAGAATATTTTAAAGGGTTTCACATCCAGCAAGGACTAAATTTGGCGTGGGTATAGAACCATCGGGGAGTAGAAATCAGTGGGCTTGGTCAGGGAATCATGATCTCTAGGGGATGCAAGGCTGAAGCTCTGTCCAGTGTCTTACACCTTATTTCCTTGCCTCCCACAGCATGTGCAGAGGACTTTTTCTATACATCACAGGGAGGAGACACGTCCATCGAGGGTGTTGATGATGCAGAGGATTTTGAGAAGACTCGACAAGCCTTCACACTCCTTGGTAAGGAGCTTCTGAATGAGAGAAACAGGCCCAGAGGTCTGATCCTATGGAGGGGAGGAAGAAAGACAATGTCCCATGTAGCTTGCCAACCTGCGTGAGCCCATGGGTACACCCTCTTGCGCTTGGTGAACCTCCTCCTATTCTTATCCACCCCAACCCTCAAGCTCCAAAGCTTAGAATCTGGAGCTTTTGTTGGCCTTTTAAAAATAAAGGCATGATGAAGTTTTCCTTTTCACTTTCTCCGGCATTGAAACTGATAGAGGAATATCCAGTAGGGCTTTGGTGCTGTGGTCAGGTTCATAGGCAGTGTGCTCCAGCAGGAAGAGCACTGCACTGAGGCCTGACTACCCATGCACCGAGCTGGAAGCACCATAAACATTAGTAGCTCTGAAACACATCCACTGTAATCGTGTTAACTGTTTCCATATCGAGCTTACAGTGATGCAAGACGTTCTCTCTGCCAGAAGCAGAAGGTGACAGTAGAGCTAAAGGAAACTGCCTCTCTTCTCTGCCAGGTTTTCTGGGGAGCACCCCTTTTCCTCAGAAAGGGAAAGCCTTTCTTACTTGGGAGATGGAAGAGTTCAATTTCTGGGACCTGCAGCAGAAATAAAGGGAAGCTTGAGAAGCCAGCATGAAGCAGCTCAGGACACCCTTGGGTTTTTCTGACTCCCTCCCTGACCATGGCAGAACACTGGCTTCTGAGCCATGTGACTAACTTGGGACAGCATATTAGGTTTGTAGTGGGAGTCAGGGAAGTTTTATCCAGTGGCCAAGTAGGACATGCCCTAGTCTTTGTGTGGGGAGGAAGCCAGGCCCTCATGTCCTGAAATCCTCAATGAGTACTTTCTCTGGGTAACATACGTAGGGTTTGTCTTTTGTACCCATGAACTATCAGTCAAGAGATAGAAATCACACTGTTATTTCAACAGAGAAGATTAATATCAATAATTCTTAACCAAAGTAGCAGTGGGTGATTAACTATGAAAAGGGAGACCAAGGTAGGAGGATCTCAGTTTCAAGCTCAGCATGGGCAACCCAGTGATTTGGTGACTCTCATCCTAGATTTTGAAAGGGCTGGGGATGTAGCTCAATGCAATGGCTCTGGATTCAATCCACAGTATCACACATATACACACAAAGGACCTTCAGGGTCCAAAAGTAGTGCAAAGGAAGCAGCTATCACCAGGGCAAGGAGCAGCCAGCACAGGAAGTATTGAGTAGAAGAGTCCTCTACCCTTGGCTGCACTTTAGACCATGACTAAAAGGATGTGGTAAAGAAACTTGCCAAAGAGTAGGGGCCAGCACTGACATGCACAAGCAGGCTGCGCTTGCTTTAGGATATAGCAGGGCAAAATGACTGAGGAGTAGCAGCTGATGGGCAGAAGCCACTGGTGGGCACACCAAGAGCTCCTCTGCACAGTGAGAACTCATCAAGGAGGTTTTGGGCGCCCAGATAAATGATTATTATAACTAGGGCGGACCCTGAACCAGGAAGGAAAATGCCTCCCTGCTGCTGTTTCCTTGTACATCACTATAGTGTCCTCGGTTGATCGAGCTTGATGTTCCACCAGCAAGCACAGAAGGGTGTGGGGCCAGCCCTGGGACCACTGAGCAGGACAAGGAGGGAAAGATATGACAGTGAGAGGTAATGAGTTGAGAAAGGGCACCCTGACTTCCCTAGCATCATTGCACACCTGTCTTATCTGGAGTTGGGGGTTTGGAGGACACTTGGATGCAGAGACAGGAGAAGGCTTCCGACCATGGCCTCTGTAGTGCTGGGCAAGAAGTGGTAGGCAGAAGGTGATATGGTCCCTCTGAGGCTGTGAGATGGATACTTTAATTCTCAAGGCAGATCACATTTGTCAAATTACGTATTTTAATAAGATTGTCTTCTCTACTCCTCAAGAAATTTGTCCATTTCTTTTAAATTCCAGGGGCTGGCAAACTTGTTCTTAAAAGACAAGGTAGTAAATATTTTAGGCTTTGTGAGCCATGTGCCATGTGATTTCTCTGCACCCACCCAGCTCTGCTGTGGTAGCACAGAAGTAGCCATGGACAAAACAAACCAGTGGGCATGACTGTGTCCTGATTAAAGTTTACTTATGTACTTGGGCGGTTGAGGCTAGAAGATCACAAGTTCAAGGCTGGCTTGGGCTACATGGTGAGTTCAAGGTTGGTCTGGACTGCATAGGGAGAACCTGTCTCAAACAACAACAAAAACTTACAAAAAAAGTAATTGGACCATAGATTGCTGACTTCTGTTTCACTCCTTAGGTTTTGTTCCTTGACTTTTGTTTAGTTTTTGCTTCCTGTAGTGAGGTAATGCTTCTTCAGAGAATCCCATAGTAAGAAGGTATTTTTAAACAGTGTTCATTGTACTTTGTTCATACTTTAGTTATCCACTTTGCAAAATATCTGGGGAAAGTTTTGTTTCCAAGATGACACATCTGTGCCTCCCTTTTACACAGGTATTCCCTTTTTTTTTTTTTTTAGCTGAATAAAGTATTTTTAGCCTGTTACTGGGAGGAATATGGAGTTAAACTGTATCATTTCTTAAATCGAGTGGTAGGTTTACTAATGTTCGTTATATCATTCTGTAGCTTTTTTACAAGTCTGAAATATCTTTTCATTTAAAAGGAAATGTTAATACCTTCAAGCTAAACATAAATTTTCAGAGATTTTATGTTTTTGATAATTCACATAGGTAAATAACAAATTTGATAATCCTGTTTGCTGCCACAGTGGTTCTGGTGAGGGTGTGTATGAATGTCACTATGTGGGTACATACAGCGTGGCGAACAACCATTCCTACCTGAGACTGGCCAGAGGCCTGCTGGCCAGCCAGCCCCTAAGACAGTGATCCCAGGAGGCTTCTCCCCTTCGTCCCCCACACTGTGGATGTGTGTCACAGATGTTTGCAGGATATTATGTTGAGAGAAAAATGACCACAGATAAGTAACCATTCTTATTAGACTCATAAAATCATCCATAAAATGTTTGGTTGAAATGAAGTCCAAATGAGTACGATTGCTTTGTCTCTTGTACTTTTTGAGAAGTTGAAATGGTAGTGTGACCCATCTGGTTTTATTGGGACAATCAGAATGAGTGTATTTTCTTTTTTAGTACAAAAGCCCCTTTGCCTTTTGAGCTGTTACTGTGAGTGGTAATTACTTGGTGAGCAGCCTGGATCATTTTAGAAGTCACTGGCCCCAGAAGGAAAAATCAAACCTTATTTTTTTATTAAAGTCCTTAAAAGGGGTAAAATGTCCTTTCTATCATAGCATGGATATTGAGTGTCATTCGTTCATTTTTTTTTTTCTTCCAGGAGTGAGAGAGTCCCATCAGATAAGCATTTTTAAGATAATTGCTTCTATCCTGCACCTGGGAAGTGTGGCGATTCAGGCTGAGCGTGATGGTGATTCCTGTAGCATATCAGTAAGTTGCAACCCAGCGCCAGAGATAAAGTGTACACAATTTATTCTTACAGTTTGATGTGACTGAAATGTGTCTCTGCACTTAGAGGGCAGCCCTAGGTTGTTTATTCTTAACCATAATGGTTTCTGTTCACTCGCTGATAATTTTTTAAAAGAACCAATACATTTCAAATCAGCTGCCATCAAATTTCTGTCACTAAGGGCAAGAAATTTAGTGGCTATTCAATAAATTCTTTTTGGTGGGTTGATTTTCCAAGTATCCTGAGTTACTTGGAATTCTACAACATGTTATCAATCCATGCGGTGCTTTCAGGGCTCCAGACTGAGATCCCTACAGCAAGGAGATGAAAGAATATTGGTGACTGTCTTAGAAGAGCTTATAGTCTAATTTGACAAGACAGATAATGACACACTTGCCAAGATTCTGCCAGTAAGAGGCCAAATATTAAGTAAGATGTCCACATGAAAGTCATGCACACTGTAAAATGCTCCATAAAAGCTCATGATGAAAATTCTTTTCCTGGTGTCCAGTGTAGTAGCTGATATGTAGTGGATGATGTCTACATGGATGGGTGGCTGGTGGAGCAAGTCCCAGTGCAGTGGTACAGTCAGCAATTACTGAGTCCTCTCAGGAATTTAGTGGTGTTGGCCTAGACTAAAGCTGGTATTCTACCTTTTCCATTGTGTGGATATTTATTAACTTCCTGTTGTTTATCTATGTTAGAGGTTATCAGAAGATGAAACTGGTTCTGTCTTTAGGGAGAGGAAGACCTGAGCTCTAGCTAGGACCAGCAGAGCTTATCATCTGTCTCCCTTCCACCCCCACACATTTTCCCTTAAAAAATGTTCTGAAGTTTGATGACTGGGACTCTGTAGCCTCATGAGGGCTTTGAAGCTCCCACATGGACCCAGTGGGAAAGGAAGGAATGTTGGAACTACAGACTTGAGTGCCCTGAAGCAGTTTCTGATGTTCATGTCTGTGTGAGCACATGTTAGGGTGGATGGGGCTGGCAGCAACGATGCTAGGAGAGAGACTGGGATGTGCCAAGGACCCATGGTGTGGTGGATGAGCCTTCAATACAGACCAAATCCCATCCCAGTCTGAGTCTCTAGGGCCTGGGTAGTATTGCTCCTGAGGTGTCTCACACCTAACAAGAAAGGCATAAAGTCTGTGCCTCCCCCACATACACACCCCAGTAAACATTCCATGGATTCTTAGGGCAGCCATACTCTGCCCAGTGTCAGGGACAGGAAAGATTAGGACTGTTTGCATTGACAAACCCCTGGTTTATATTGTTAAGATTCAAGAAAGATGACAAATGTTCCTTTGGCTTCCATTCCACTCAACACCCCTCCCCTCCTCAATGTTCTCAGAGTCCCATACCCCTGTCATGGGGAGGGGTGCAGGGGATCAAACCCAGAGCTTCCAGCAGGCTAAGCATGTGCTATATCTGCAGTCCCTTGTCATGGATTTTTACAGCACCCCCCACCATGTGCACAGTTTAGCTTAATGTAGTTATTTTGCATTTGCTGTGTCATTATTTGCTTTGCATTTGTCTTCCTACCTTCATCTTCCTGCCTTCCAAACTTTATGAGAGTAAGGATTGTCCATGTCACCAGCAGAGTCCAGGACTCAGTAGGCATTCGAGAAGTAGACAGTGGGCCGGGGATTTAGCTCAGTGGTTCCACCACCTGCCTTGCAAGCGCAAGGTTTCAAATTCGATCCCCAGTACCAAAAAAAAGAAAAGAAGAAGAAGAAGTACACAGCTGGATGATTGATTGTGGTACTCTAGGACTTGGGTGATGCAAATGAGAGTAACCATGGGTGAGAAAGTCAAATATTAATGCAGCTCAGTTGTAAGGCAGGAGAAGCAGGCCAAGGAATTCCTGGCACCTGCAGCTGAGTACAAGCAAGGCTGGTGCCTGTTTGGAAAGGCCAGTCTTGGGCCTATAAGTACTTTGTCTCTGATCTTACTTCTGATGATCTATACCTGGCCTCTGAGCACCCCCAGATGTGTTTCCCGGCACTGCTTTCAGTGTTGCTTCTTCTTCCAGACTCTTGACCCCTTGATCTAGTCCATCTTCCACATACTGGTGGCCCTACTGGTCCTCAGCAGGGTGCTTCGCATGAGTGTAAGCTCAAGAAATGTATCTTTAAATGGTTCTGCTGATAGCCTCTCTCAGATATTGTCTTGTTTTTCAGGTCCATGGCACGGCCTCCTATCGAAGAGGCTGTCTACCCATAAACAATGTGCCTTCTGCTCAGTAGTTTTTATTTTTAATTAAGGCCTGAGAATGTGTTCCATAATCACCAGAGTTACCTTGGAGATACAACAGCATCCAATTACTTGGACACCAGAGGCAGTTTGTTCCTTGAATTTGGCAATATAGGCCTGTAAAACTAATCTGCTACCTATAGTGCTGGCTATTTTTAATGGATTTAGCATCATTTAATTATATTTAAATGTAATTACACTCCCTTAAATCAGTTTCTGTTAGTTCCTTTAATCAGTGCTAAGAAGCAGGTGAACATGGAGCAAACCCCACTGCAGTGGCTGGAAATCTGTCCCTTGGTGGTTATCAGAGATCCCTAACTGTGTTCCCTCCTCTACCACACTCACAATATGAGGCACTGGGAAGGGGAGGGTACCTGGAAGCAGACCATCGTGTTTGCTGCTGGCAGGCCATTTAAATGTCAGGAAATCCATCTGCAGTGCTGTGCATAGCAATTAAGAATTTCTTGGAAATAGATCAGATGAACAAATTGGATACTTGCCACCTCTGAACTTACTGTCTGCCAGGCACTAAACTCCACCCCATATGGCTTTATGTTGGAAGGGGAGAAATGGGGGAAGTTGCAGAGTAAAAGGCTGCTGGCCAAGAAAAGTGACTTGGGCAACCCTTGCTGCTGAGTGTATATGAAAGATGAGTGCTTTCCACACCCAGCCAGCCCACACCAAGCTGCTCAGGTGTCATTGGGGAACCTCACTGAGCCTCATTTTCCTCATCTGAATGAGAAGAAGGTGGATAAGAATGGCATTTCTGAAGATGTTTTCCCAGGAACCCAATAGTTCTTTGGGTGAATAAGCTCTAGAAGTCCACTTTAAAATAATCTCTCTTGGTGCTTACTGGGTGATTAAATGCACCAGTGACGTTGCATTTAACCTGGTGTAAATAAAACCAATTAACACTCTTTGCAATTGTATTCTACAAATTGCTTTCAAAAAATATTGGCCTTGATGATTTGGAGAAGTTCTTTTGACTCTGAGATTCTGTTATTTTATATTTGTTTGTTTTGGAAAGATGGATTTTAGATACCCATAGGAGAAAAAATGGCCTGAGGATATGAGGTTAAGGGCAAAATGATAGCTATCTGTATTTTTATTGAAAAAGCCCTCATTTAAATTCTACAAGGTGGCTTCATCAGAAAATGAATCCCACAAGGAATGTAGGGCTATTAGGAGTAACACATGGTGTTCAAAAGGATTCCCTTTCAGCCTCAGAGTTAATAAGCCTTCCAGCAGGCCCAAGGCTGGGTTATCAGCTTTCCAAGGTAAACTTATATGGTGGTATGTCCTGTGTGGCCAGCAGGGGATATTGAAGAGACTTCTGTGGATTTCTGAAGATAAGACCTGTAGGAAGTTTGGTTATCCATTGGCTCAAAGGCCAGGTGATATGATTAGGTTTTTGGATAAACACAAGTGAAGGCTCAAATGTAGCTCCTAGAGGCAGCTGGATAGCTAGTTGGTGCATTGTATAGAAGGACCCCTGAATCCAGTGGATCCAGATAAACCATTGCACTGCTCTGGAGCTCAGCTTCTATGGAAAAAAGACAAACTGGAAGAATTCCTAATTCCAAATACATGCGAAACTATCAATAAAAGTATTTCCAGTGATTTCAGGTCAAAATCTGTTCTATATTTCCTCCATGTTTCCTAGCTTTCCAAGGTGATTAATTTTTCCTCCAACAGCAAGTGCATTAAGAATGTAAACAAAGTTCAGTTATGTGTGAGTTAGTATCACTGAGGCGAGTTGAAAGAGTGTGTGCTTGGAGGCAAAGGATGATGTGACATCAGCCCTGGGAGGGCTGTTGCCCATTGGGCTTTAGCCTGTTTCTTGCCCCAGCATATCTGAACACATTTGTTGGTATCATACAATTTGAAGGAGAAGGCTATAAAATCCTAGGATGATTCTCCATAACCTGCTCACCCAGAAGGCAGTCACTGCCCTGTCCATCCACATTGCTCTCCTGAAGTCTGGGAGTGGAGGCGGTGGCCAAATTCCTTGAAAGTTCCCTCCAGCCTTAGAAGCTGATGTTCATTTCAAGCATCCAGCTAAGTAGACCTGAGGCAGAGACACAGGAAGAGAACCACTTTCTGGGCTGTAGCTAAGCACTATGTGTGGACCTCTGCAGATGCTAGCTGCAGGTTCAGTGTGTGCCTGCTGCCTTCTGGCTTCTTACTCTGGATGGATTATCCATTTCTAAGCTGTCAGTTCTCATTCTGCTCTCTTCACTTAGTCAATCCCCTCCTACCTGTTAGCAGCAGCCTGGCAGTACAGGAGAAGGGATAGGAACATGGCAATGTTTTGTTTTTAAAATCTCTGATAATTTTAGTTATTAGTAGGTGTGATGATCAGTTTGAGCAACGCTAATCAGGCTCTCCACCTCGGTGTGTGTATGTGCATGTGTGTGTGTGTGCATGTTGTGTGTGTCCATTAGCTGGGGAGATGAAGTTCTAGAGTTCTGAGAAGTCTTGGGTTTGCTTATTTTCCCTCTGGACCAGAAAGAGAATGGGGTCAGGCGGCTTGTCTTCCATGCCCTTCCTGAACCTATCTTCACTCTTCCCCCAGCCCCAGGATGAACACCTGAGCAACTTCTGCCACCTGCTAGGAGTGGAGCACAGTCAAATGGAGCACTGGCTGTGCCATCGAAAGCTGGTCACTACCTCAGAGACCTATGTCAAGACCATGTCCCTGCAGCAGGTGGTCAACGCTCGCAATGCCCTTGCCAAGCATATCTATGCCCAGCTGTTCAGCTGGATTGTGGAACACATCAACAAGGCCCTGCACACCTCCCTCAAGCAGCACTCCTTCATCGGGGTCCTGGACATCTATGGGTAGGCTTGCTGCAGTCCTCCCAGCTTTCACTGCCCTTGCTGGTCAATATCATCTCCACGCAGGAGTTTAAGAGGCAGAAAGAGCCTTGAGAGCTTCCTAGTAGTTTTCAACCAGGAGAACTTACAATGTGTGCAGGCATTTTGGTTGTCATGATGGCTAACATAACTACTGGCCTGAGACCAGAGATGTTAGGTATCCTACAATGTAGAGGACAGACCTAAGGAAAAATTGGTCCTATAGTAGCACCAGTAATTTCCCCATTCAGAAACCTTGTAGGCAGAAACCCATTTTTAGTATGGGAAACTGAAGCCCAGAAAGGGAAATGACTTGCCTCGCATCATCCTGGAAGTTACCATCAGGTGTTATATCTCAGTTATGTTTTCAGCCATCCATCCAACCTCACTGACTATATCATCAGTCAAGGTGATGATTTTAATACTGTAATTTTTCCCTGTGATGTACAGATTTGTGTTGTGTGATCCTTCTTGAGGTTTCTCTGCCTTTCAGAATCCTAGGCTGATTGAAAGGACTATAATGTGTAAAAGTATATGTTTACCAGACCAAGACATGATAGAAAATGTACTTGACTAGCCACCAGGAGACTGCCATTTGTATCAGTGATGTCACCAGTACCTGAATAACTAAAAATCACAACCCCTTTCTGGTCTTCAGTTTTTATAGCTTCAAATGAAGTTTTGAGCCACAATCAGTCTGTGTTTCTTTCCACATACATTTAGAATTGTTTAAAGTCATATAAATAAGGTGGCAACTGCCTTATACTTCTTTTCTTACCAGTGTCCTGCCCTCTTTAAGCTAATAATAGATTAAATCCTCCTGAGTCTTTAAATCCTAGAAGCCATGGCTCTGTCTTAAAATAGAAACCAGACCCATAGAAGTGCAGTATTAGAAGAACGGTGGTGCTGTGGAGTAAAGCCCTGCTCAGTGGGCTGAAGCTCAGCTGGAACTTGCCTTGTGATGAGATTGCAATAAAGAAGAATCCCCTCTTGAAGCGGTCACTTCTAATGCAAAAACTAGCTCTCCTAATTATCTCTCTCTCATGCTGTTGCTCATCATTGGGTTTCACTTTGAACCATGGCCCATGCTATGGAGGAGAAAAAAAGGAAACATGATTTCTGGCTTTATATAAGCTAAGGAGCATGCTCAATTAAGTAATGCAAGAGGCATCGGAAGTAACTACCAGAAGGTCTATCTGAGGGTTTGGACATTTGTGGTATGTGAATTTGAAGGCCAAGGAGGGCATACTTGTCTGCACTATCAGGGAAAGTACAGGGAGTGAGAGTTGAACTGGATTCTTAAAGAAGAAAGGTAGAAAATGGGAAGTGAGGGCCAGGGATTTACCTCAGTGGTTCCACCGCCTGCCTTGCAGGCACAAGGTCCCGAGTTTGATCCCCAGTACCAAAAAAAGAAAGAAAATGGGAAGTGAGGGAAGATGAAAAGGTGCGAAAGAAACCTCATGGCTGATGAGAAGCCAACCGTGGAGAATCGCCCAGGAGAAGGAGGTGAAGGATGTGTTCTCTTAAGGGCTCTCTCATTCTCAGGGATTCAGCTGGATGAGTGGGACTCATTCTCAGGGTTTCAGCCTTTCTCCTTCTGGTCAGTAGAGCACTTGCTTTGTGCTCATCCCTTCCAGTTGCTCTTGTGAGAGCATGGGACAGTCTGTGCTCTCTGGGAACTCATTGCCTGATTGTCAAAAATGGATTCTATGTTATTCTTCCCTCTACCTTGAGTATTTTCAGGACATTGGATTTCCCACAATACTGACCTTTAGTGCTGCTTTCAGAAAGAAGACCCAGAGAAACCCAGGCTGCAGTATCTGACCTGATTCCATAATCTGACTGTACAAGAATCTTAATTTTACCGATGTTTTGGTTCAGAAAGATTAGTATGCAGACTTATGAATAGTATGTAAAAATATTAGGACTTCACTGTTATGTAAAACACCATGCCTCAGTTCTATTTATTTACATATTTTCTTAACAGTGCCTTCAATTGGAAAGGACTGTTGCTACCTTCTCAAAGGTCCCCAGTGACAGTCTGCTCATTGTTGGGAGGATTCTGGGAGTTGGGCTCCTGGCCTGCTGAGTCTGCACTGTCAGCTGGGCTCACACAAGCTGAGATTTTTTGCTTATATTTGCCGTTTAATTTTCCTAGTTGAATTTATTTTTGCCAAGGTCTTGTGATTGCCCAGAGGAGAGATGTAGAGACATAGATTGCAGGGAAATCTGGCCTGTGATTTGAAAGGTGTAGTTGTTGCTAGATGGTGACAATCAAGCAGATGCAGTCTCCTAGTTTTAGTGCCAGCTCCTGGCCTGTGTGTCTCTTTGTCTCTGAGCAGCCTATGGGTTCCTTTGAGAGCGTCTGACAGCAGCTTGCAGGGAGTACAGGTTGTGACACAGCCCACATGACAAGCTGGCACTGACCTGCCCACTGGGGAACTTTCCTACCTTAGTGTTGTTTCCCTCGAGGAATGCTATTTTTTAAAAAAATCCTTGTTCTCTCTAAGAAGAGAATTTGCTCTTTTTTAAACTATGTCATAAAGTGATTTATTCTCCTTGTGGAGGGAGTAATGCCAATGTGTATTCTTCTGCCTCAGTGCAGTACCAAGCTTATGCCCTATAGGCAGAGGAAAAGAGAACAAGTTAGGTATGAGCTTGGGGTCAGTGAACAATCTGGCTGTCTTTGGGCCCCTGGTGCTGAGAATGCCCTCGCAGACATTCCTTAAATACACACATGCATGGTTCCCAGCAGTCTGATCTACCAGAATGATCCTTCATACACGTGCCTGCTCCAGGCTCTCTTCTGGTCAGAGGCTGTGTAATGAACCCTCAGGAGATTAAAACCAAATCTTTGACCACCAGAAAGCAGGTGGCTTGAGTCTAGAGGTACTATTTCTGGTTGTCAGGTTAGTGACATCATTTCTTAATCTGGGAGAAAAATGAAGAACCTCTGGTAAAAACTTGAAATAAAATATGTGAACTATTTCCTGTCATTTCCCTTTTCCAGTTATGGTATCTCCTCTGTCTTACTCTTATGGACTCAGATACCTTCCAGATACCCACTGAATTTCTCTTGTTTTTTAAAGTGGCCATCCCCAGTTACCTGAAGTGAGCAGCACACTGGATAGCCCCACTGTCACCCAGCCTATTCACCTCCCTTCCCTTTCAGACTGACTCCCCTTGTTAGGCTCTGTTCACACCCATGCAAAGGGATTCTCTCTGAAGAGCATCTGATCCTCCTTGGAATCAGGGAACTCTCAGGCATTCTTTTTTATTTTTAGTTTTCTATTCACATCCCTGACCACCAACTGGAGAAGGAGACCACCACCTATCCATTTTCTCTCATTCTTTCTCATTTGTGAATGGGGTTCCTTTGGTGCCCAGAGAAGATGCCCTTAGGCTTACCTGCTAGCTTTGATTTTCTTATTCCTTGTCACATGTAATAAAAAAGGTGAGAATCCAGAGAAAAGAGGAGGAATGGTGGGATGTTTTTGAGTATAGTAAACCCCATTTATTAAACAGGAACAAATAAGCAGGTGTTTCCCTCATTAGGTTAGAAATGCGCAAAGCTAAGAAGTGAGGCTGGAATTCTTGTCACCCCACCACAAGTAGGCGCTAATTTGTTCCACTGAGATAACAGTCCCTGGATGAATTGCACCTATCCAGAGTATTACTGGCCCAGCAGTCAGGCTCATTATAAAGGCAGAAATGAAAAGGATTTTGTACTACAGATTAGCTGCCCTACATTTTCCATAAATATTTAAAATCTCACTAGCGTTAGGGCCCAGAGTGAATATACACACACAGAAATGAATAAGCAAACAGCGCACCAAGCTAGCAATATGCTGTACATCTCTGTGTGTCGTAATGTTCTGCCTGGTAGGTATTTGTTTGTTTGTTTTTTTGGTACAGGGGATCGAACTCAGGTCCTTGCGCTTATGCAGCAGACAACGAAACCACTGAGTTAAATCAGGTGCTGGTAGGCATTTTGTAGAGTAGAAAAGGTGATGAACTTCTAAAAAGTTAGCATGGGCTATAGACTGCCTCCACCAGGACTATGGTGACCCCCTTTCCTTCAGGCTCTCCTGCATGGTTCAGGACATCCAGTGTCCTGGTGTCCTTACATCCTTCATCTTGCTACCTTATCCCAGCTTCCAAAAAGTTGCAAAGCAAGCAATACCCAGAGCAATTTAGCCAACCCAAGCCAAGGTGTTCTCCTTAACTAAGGATCTGTGAAGCTGCCTGCAGGGTATTTCTTACCAGGCAGGAGATGAAATTAATAGAGGAGAGCCTGGTAGATTTTGGCTGGGGTTTCCTTTTCGTGTTGCATAAACCAGCATTTGCCTCTATGGACTTGATTAGTTGCAACCTTAATACTTTATTCCTCTTTCTTCCTTGAAGCAACAAGAAATAAATGCGTTCAAGTTAGAAAAAATACACATTTGTTTGCCTTTGGCTATGGCCATGCTATTCTTGCTGAAAACAGTTGCTTGAGAGACTTTTGGAGCAGTGCAGGTTATAGTAGAGTCATGCACTCACTGAGAAACATTGAGGGAGAAACTAGGGACAGCAAGTAGGGAATATGGAGCTGCAGGAACAGGAAATGGGATTTGTTGGAATTTTATATCTTTCTCAGACTTGTGTTACTTTCTTGTGTACTTCTTAATACAAAATTAGCATCCAGCTCAATTCAATGCTCTTTAATGATTTATTTTTTTAAAATACTTCTAAAATTTGTAATTAAAAAACCATAGCATTAACTACTTTATATAATTTGATACTGTTGTGTATGTATATTTCCACTGTTGTGAAAAATTTGCAGAACTATCTCATATTGCAATACTGAAACTCTCTATACCCACTAAGCCCAACATTCTTCATTTTTCTAGTCCCTTGGCAACCATCATTCTTATTTCTGAGTTGAATACATTAGATATCCCATATAAATGGAATTATCTAATATTTATTTTATTTTATTGTGACTGGCTTATTTCATTTTGCATAATGTCTTTCAGGTTCATCCATGTGATCAGATTTCTTTCTTTTTAAGGGTTTAATAATTAATGTTCCATTGTTTGTATTTACAACATTTACCCACAGATGAACATTTTGGTTTGCTCCCACCTTCAGCTGTTGTAATGCTATAATGAAAATGGTGTGCAAAACTCTCTTCAAGGTCCCTCCCTCGCCTCAGCTTTGCACTGAACTACATAACCAGCCCTTTTACATTTTTTTACACAGGGTCTTTTTAGGTTGTTCAGGCTGGTCTTGAGCTTGAGATCCTCCTGCCTTAAGGGTTTTGCTTTTAATTCTAGTAATTGGATTGCTGAATTATATAGTAATTTTTAAAAAGTATTTGTGAGGGGCCAGGGATTTAGCTCAGTGGTTGTGCCACCTGCGGCACAAGCGCAAGGACCTGAGTTCGATCCCCTGTACAAAAAAAAAATATATATATATATATTTGTGAGGAACATTTACACTGTTTTCCATAACAACTACACCATTTTACATTCATACCAATTCTGAACAAGGCTTCCAATTTCTGCACATCTTTGCTAACACTATTTTTTAAAGTAGCCATCATATTGGATGTAAGTGATATCTGAAGGGTTTTGATTTACCTTTCTCTAGTGAGTAATAATGTTGATTATCATTTCACATGCCTTTTAGCCATTTATAGATCTTCAGAGAAATGTCTATTCAAGTTCTTTTGCCCATTTTAAAATCAGGTTTTGTTGAGTATTGGGAGTTTTCTTCATATTCTAAATATTAACACCTTATTATAAATATGATTTACAAATATTTTTTCCTATTCCATAGATTAGACAAATCTATTGCCTTCATTATTTTAATAGAAGAGATTATTCTTTTTTTGGTTTGTCTTGTTTTCTTGGTCTCACTCTGAAAAATCAATTTATAGATAATTTTACAGACCCAATGTAGTTTTTCAGAGAGGTCTACCCAGCTTCTTCTAGACCAGTATGAAAAGGTTGTTATGAAGAATGAAGGGGGGGAAACTCAGTGATTACATTGACCCTCTATCCTCTGAACAGTGGTCTTGTCCTGGATGGCCCAGAACATCCCTGAACATGAGGTGGACATGCATGGCTGGCCCCCGTGTTCTCACACCTATCAGATCATTTGAAGTTATTGGATTCACCTTGGAATCTCCAGCCTCCCAAGAAAGCAATACAACTCCAAGTGCTCCAAAGCCAAATCCAACTTTCTAATGTTTCTCTAAGGCAAACAGTCCTTTGGAGTGTGGTCCTCCCACGTTTCTAAGGCTCAGGTGAAGTCCTGTTCTCTCTGTCCATGCCAGCACCCACCTCCATGACCTAACTCTCCTTTAAAAATCTAGAGCACATAAAGTTTATACCCCTTTGAGAGAGTTTTACATACCAACTTTTTATCATCTTCCCAGTAGCCCTTTGAGGCAGGAACTGTGACTTGCACTTCCTTGAAGCTCTCACAGATGTTGAGGCAGTTGGCTGATCCATTGGAAAGGATTACCATATAATGAACATTTTCCTGTCCCAAACTGTGGTTCCAGCCATGAAGGGGAGCAACAGTTGGGGAATATGCCAAACTGAAAGAGCTGAGGTCCTCAAGAAGAGTAAATGTTCTTTGCCTTGAGGATGAGCAGTGCCTTGGCCTGTGTTCTCTCTGAAGGGCAAATGGTGGATCAGGAGTGGGGGCATGGGGGTGGATCTAGGTTCAGAGAGAAACAAAAAAACAGAATTCAAGTCTTGCCATTTGAAGGACTTTAAGAACTTAGCAGCTCAATATTGCTTAGTAGAGAGGTCAGAACATTATCCTAGCATACCCCAAGATGGCCTTGTGAGATTTCATCAACCTCAGGATGGATATGGGCTTTGAAAGGATGTTTGGATCACTTGTCTGGCCCTGTTTAAGTGGCTCATCTGAAACAAATTTCCCCACATTATTTTTCCTGTATGACTCAATCCTTCCCTGGAAGCCCTCCTCTATATGAAACCCAAGGGTAGACTGCCCGAGAGTGATCTTTGTAGGCTGAGCTAGGAGATCCCCAACTGTCGCCCAGCTTTAAACCAGCACATTGGCTCCCTGCTCTCTCTCCAGCTTGTAGAGTGAGACATTAATGGAGTTGAATAATTAGCTCAGAATAACTGGTTGATGTCTTTTTATTGCCATTTCACTCTGCAACAGTTGCTGCCTTATTTTTAGAGGCATTTGTAGTCCCTACTACACCCTGAAATTGGAGTAGAATGAGAAAGAAATTGTATACTTTTCAACTGGTATTTTGAAGATAGGCAGAAATTGAAGTGAGGCTGACCATTGTACCACCAGGAGTGCTGATACCATGTCTCGGCCTTATTCTGTTCTGACCTTCCTCCCACCGAAGGGTTTTGTTCTGAATATTCTCAGCCTTGATTTTATAGGAGAAGTCCATTTCTCTCTAGTATATAAATTTCCTTTTGACATTTTAATACTGTGGACTATAAATTGACCCATTGTGTTTATTTTTAAAAGTCATCTCTGTTGATGGGAAGAATTACGACAAATATAATTCCATTGTGAAAGAGAAGTGGTGCTATCTCCCTGACTGTGGCTTGCTGAGGTTAGTCATTTTCTAAGCTACCCGAGCCCCTCATTCATCCCTGCCCCTTGGCATTACAGTAATTATATTAGATGGCAGAGGAATTGTTACTAGATAATATCTTAGAAATAGGGAAATTATGAGCTAATTTCAGCCATCTCAAATTAATGAAAATGTTCTTTCTGAAGTGCTACTAATGTAAACCTTTAAAAAAATGACAAGTGAGAGATATTTAAATCCTCTATCTGCAGAGCTCAGTGTGAGCTCTGCCAGCACACCCAGTTGCTATTATCTAGCCAATTGCTAGGGTGGATTTTTTTGTCTTCCTTCCAGGTTTTATTAAATTTTATCTGGGCTTGGCTGTTAATAGCAGCTTCTCTGCAGAGTTGAGGGAATGTGATTCTAAATGATATAACTCGGTCTATAGGACTGTCAGTCTGGACTGGGAGGTCTTCACTCCAGGGTAATGACTGGCACACACAGCACCTTTCTTCTTCCTGGCTTGGCTTGCACATGGATGCCTTCCTTTATCCTAGCATGGATTGCGTCTATGATCTTGTTTTATTAACCTAGAATTACTCCTCCCACATGGCCATGGCCAAAGGCTGTATTTTAATATGGTTGTCTCCAAGCAGTTGACTCCTTTGATCTCAAGATTTCCTACTTTCCTGTGTCTTACAGCTTGGTGGGGAAGTGGATATTGGAGAAACCTGATGTTTTGCACGCACTGATCCAGCCCTGTCTGATGCATCCATTTCTGCTGGACCCTCTGTACAGTGTGCTGCTACCCTACCACCACCATACCCAACCCTCTCCAGGGCAGGGCAAATATTTCTGAGAGTGGTACTTAGGAAGGGCAGTATTTGGAAGGGCTTGCATGACACTTTATATAAACTGAACATTTAGCCATTTATATTGGTGAGTAGGAAGGAGTGGAGACAAAGATGATGGAAAAGGCTGGATGAAGCCTTGTCCCTAG
This sequence comes from Heterocephalus glaber, assembly GCF_053883595.1. NCBI lineage: Eukaryota > Metazoa > Chordata > Mammalia > Rodentia > Bathyergidae > Heterocephalus > Heterocephalus glaber. Next base: position 31,831,192 of record NW_028258142.1, read on the forward strand.
CCCCAGATCCCCTTGTGGTGGTGCCACTGCCTCTCCCGCTCCCCGCGATTGGGACATATCCCCTTCTGGGAACTTACCTTCTTGTCCATAGCCCTTTCAACCCCTTCCATCTTTTCTTCATTTTTTTAATGAGAATTTATACCACTCTAAATTAAGACTGTGGTCTCAGAAATCAAACTTTGGTTTTGAATATTGTCCTTCTGCCTACTGACCTTCTAACTTTGGGCAGGTTATTTAATCTCCTCATACCTCAGTTTTCTTCACTTGATCTTAGCCAAAAGGCCAAGGAGCAATTACCTCAGTTTTCTTAACTGTAGGATGAGACTAATATATAATAGACCTCCACTCTTAGTGATTGTGGGCATTAAATGAAAACTCATAAAACACTTGGACCTTAGCTGTCTGTGGATGGTTTTGAACAGGGCCACTAGTGGCACTCATCCTATTGTGAACAAGAAAAACATACCTCTCCCTTTCTAATTTCTGCCCCCATTCTCCCCACCACACACAGCTTGATGCCACTGTTGAGTGTGCAAGGTAAATCCCACTCATTCCTAGTTAAAGCTGCCAATGCTTATAATGTTGCCAGCTTGGTGAATGATACGATATCCACCCATTACCTGAGTCTCATCTGCACAGCCTTCTGGTCATTTGAAGTCCTCTCATCCCCACTGTCCTTAATGTCTTGAGAATTTTTCTGTTACTTGTTCAATCTTGGCCTAAATCAGGCCTTGACTAGATACTGTCTGGCAAAATTTACCAAGAATCACAGACAATTCACAAAGTACAGATTACTAGTACATAGAGAAGTGTTGAACTCTATTAAGGATCAAAGAAATTAAAGTCCAAAGACATTTTTACATACCAAATAACCAAAGATTTTTAAAAAGTTAATGTACACTATTTACCAGAGCTTTGATACAGTATTCTCAGTTGGCGGGAGGATAGATTGACCTGAATAGATCAGAAGAGAAATTTTCAAAGTAATGAAAACATTCTCTACCTAGAAAATGTTCTTTTTTGCAACTGTATTTCTATGTACCTTCTACTCTGTATGCTGCTTGTCAAAAATGCATTGAAGTATACTAAAATTGGTGCATCTTACTTGTAAACTCTAAAGATGATTAAAACACTGTTGACTAGTGTTAGGAGAATAAGGCTCTTTCATACATTGGGTGGTAAGAGTGAGGTAATAACTTAGTTCTATCTTTCTGGAAGTTAATTCTTTTTAAGAAATAGTACTCTTGGATGTGAGAATTCTCCTAGGACAGCACCCTTACAAAATAATCATGAATTTGAAGATGTACTGTATATGCTATTATCAGTTTTGATAGCAGTTAACACTGGAAAAAGTGTCCTTCAGTTAAGGATTGATTAAACTGTGATAATCTGTATGAGCCCACTGCCCCTTCATGAGATTCCTTTGTGTGAATTGGGATAAGGTATCCCAGGCTTCTGAGGGGGCAGCTGAACTTCAGTACTACCTGTCCCCTTTACCTTTTCCTGTGTACCTCTGTGCATTCCAGGTCTCTGACCACAGCCCTGATCTATACTTTAGTTGGCAAGGCAGACATTAATATCTAAATCCCTTTGAAGAACAGTGTGGGCAATTGTTTGTAATGGAAAGTTAAATGAAAAAAAAGTAAAGTTGTACAGATAATTGTAATTTTTTTCAAAAATTTTAAATCTCCCAGAGAGACCTACTGAGATGTAATTGGTGGTTGACATGAGACAATCACAGCTGACCTTTCCTTCTGTGCTATCCCTAAATTTTCTCACTAGTAATTCTTTCTCTAGTTATGAAAATAGCTATGTTTTATTTTGCTAATTTACTGAAGCTCTGCAGTGCTGACCTGCAACACTGGTCTGTGAGCACAGGAGCAGAGCAGAGGACTTGAGTGCTTGTGTTAAGGCCAGAGCTGGCCAAGAGTTGAGGCGAGGGTAGCTTTGTGATTCCCAGTGATTCCTTCCATCAAAGGAGGTATCTCTTACCTTTGTCTTTGCCTCTTTCCCTTTTCAGGTTCGAGACCTTTGAGGTAAACAGCTTCGAGCAATTTTGTATCAACTTTGCGAATGAAAAGCTCCAGCAACAGTTCAACTCGGTATGTCATGTTTATGCCCCTGAGAATGGGGGAGGCCTCACACTTTTCTGGAGTAGATGCCTAGCCCGGGGCCACCTCCCTTCCACTTGAGGTCAGTGGGCTGCAGCTTTGCCCTGACCTTCCCTGCATTTCCTCATGGTGTCCCCAGCTTTCAGAACTGGCTCTTCACTGCTGGTGAGGTCATATGATGCTGGCAGCTGTGTTGAAAAGGTAAACAATCTCCTTTGATTCCCACGCATCTAAGCCTGGGCTCTCAAGGTTTTTAAACAATGCAGGCCAGGTGGGGAGCTCCTTGTGATTGGTTTGGCGATGGCAACACAAATGATTATTAAAATGGGCCGCTGTACCACTGCTCCCAGCACAGAGGTACGGGCTTCGGGGCTGCCATACCACTGCTCCCAGCCCAGAGGAAGGGTCTTACAGACCGCCATACCACTGCTCCCAGCACAAAGGAGAGGGGCCAACAGCACACACACCCTACCCCTCCCCCCATCAAAATGAGAAGACAAAGAAGCAAGTCTTACAACCAGACTTCCAGATCACCTACAGCCACCCTAAAGGGAAATGAGATGGAACACTCTGATACTCAACCACCTGGACTCCCTGAACTGGCAACAAAAGAGGATCTGGAAAAAATGAAATCAGAAATAATTTCTCAGATAAAAGCAGGAATTGTGCTCATAGTATAAGACATGATTAATAAATCTGGAGAGGAGCTCAGGACCATGATGGAATCCCAAAATAGGAAACAAATGGAATCCATAAAACAGATACAAACAGATTTCCAGGATTTAAAATGCCATTGAAAGTCTACACAGCAGAATGAGCCAATGGGCAGACAGAATTTCAGATAAAGAAGATAAGATTGCCATTACTGACCAGGAAAAGAAAAACTGCGTCAAAATTGTAAGGGACCACGAGAAATCAATCCAGCAGCTGCTAGATGATGCAAAGAAGAATAACATAAGACTGATTGGAGTCAACAAAGAAACAGGAGAGAGTGCAGATGACATTAAAAAATGTTCACAGAAGTAATGGCAGAAAACTTCCCAAGCAGAGGAAAAGAACTTGAAATACAGATAAGTGAGGCATATAGGACTCCAACTAGCCTTGATCAAAACAGATCTACACATAGGCATATAATTGTTAAGATTCCAGAAACACAACAGAAGAACAAAATTCTCCAAGCAGTCAGAGAAAAGAAACAAATCACATACAAAGGAAAGCCCATCAGAATCACAACAGACTTCTCAATCCAAAGCCTCAAGGCAAGAAGAGCTTGGAGTGATGTATTCCAAGCCCTAAAGGAAAACAGCCTCCAACCCAGATTGATGTACCCTGCAAAACTATCTTTCAAAACTGATGGTGAAATAAGATACTTTCATGACAAAGAACACCTTAGGAACTTCATGGATACCAAACCAGCACTCCAAAAAATTTTAGACAATATCCTAGGAAGAGAAAATGAGGATCACAACCCCAGGAAGCACAGCAGAATGAATCCATTGGATGCAACAAGAAATTAAATGTAAAGGGGGAGAATCCAACAAAAAGAAAAAGTCATGACGATGATAGGTCAATTCATATCAGTTATAACCATCAATGTTAATAGTCTCAATTCACCAATCAAAAGAAATAGACTGGCAGAATGGGTCAAAAACAAATATCCAACAATATGCTTCATACAAGAAACACACTTAATTCAAAAAGAAACTCATAGACCGAAAGTTAAAGGTGGAAAACAATACTCCATGTGACAGGAACCTAAAAAAAAAGGAGTACCTATCCTATTTGCAAATCAAGTGGATTTCAAATCAATGCTAATTAAGAGAGACAAGAAAGGACACTACATTCTTGTAAAGGGAACAGTCCAACAGGAAGAGATGACAATCACAAATATATATGCACCAGACACTAGTGCACCCAACTATATAAAACAAATACTAACAGACATGAAAAGTCATATATGCACTATTACAGTGGTAGTGGGGGACCACAATACCCCGCTCTAACAAATAGATAGATCAACTAGACAAAAAATAAGTAATAAAATATTAGAACTCAATCGAACTCTTGAACAAATGAACTCAACGGATGTTTCCAGAGTGTTCCACCCCACAAAATCAGAATACACATTCTTTTCAGCTGCATATGGGTCATTCTCCAAAATAGACCACATACTCGCTCATAGAACATGTTTAAGTAAGTGCAAAGGAATTGAAGTTATCCCCTATATATTATGAGAACATAGTGTGGTGAAATTGGAGATCAACAGCAAAAGAAATAGCTAAAATTTCATAAACACATGGAAATTGAACAATACACTTCTGAATAACCAATGGGTCACAGAGGAAATTAAAGAAGAAATTAGACAGTTCCTTCAATTAAATAACAATGAAAATACAACATATCGGAATCTATGGGACACAATGAAAGCAGTCTTATGAGGGAAATTCATAGCAGTGAATACTCATATTAGGAAAATGGAGCAAGCCCAAATAAACAACCTGATGCTGAACCTCAAGCTTCTAGAAAAAGAAGAGCAGGACAAACGCAAAGCTCATACAAGGGAGGAAATTATAAAGATCAAAGGAGAAATCAATGCAATGGAGACTAAGAGAATGATACAAAAAATCAATGAAGCCAAGAGTTGGTTCTTTGAAAGAATCAACAAAATTGACAAACCTTTAGCCAACCTTGTCAGAAAAAGGAAAGAAAAGGCCCAAATCCATGCAATTAGGAATGAAAAGGGTGAAATTACAACAGACCCAGCAGAAATCCAGAGGATCATCAATAACTACTTCCAGAACCTTTACGTCAATAAGATGGAAAACAGAAAAATGGACAGATTCCTAGATACATATGAATTACCAAAGTTGAATGAAGAAGACCTAAAAATTGTAAACAACCCAATATCAATTGATGAAATTGAAAACGTAATTGAAAACTTACCAACTAAGAAAAGCCCAGGTCCTGATGGCTTCACTGCTGAATTCTATAAGACATTTAGAGAGGAACTGCTGCCACTACTGTTCAAACTCTTCAATGAAATTGAAAGGGAAGCAATACTCCCAAATTCATTCCTGGAAGGAAGCATCACCTTGATCCCCAAACCAGAGAAAGACCCAACCAAAAAAGAGAACTATAGGCCAATCTCACTAATGAACATAGATGGAAAAATCCTTACTAAGATACTGGCAAATGGAATGCAGAAGATCATCAAGAAGATCATACACTATATCAATAGATGCAAGGACAAAAACAATATGATCATCTCAATAGATGCAGAAAAAGCATTTCACAAAATCCAACATACATTTATGTTAAAAAACCCTACAAAAATATTGGAATAAAAGGTGTCTACCTCAATCTGATAAAAGCTATCTATGAAAAACCAACAGCCAATATCATACCAAATGATCAAAAACTGAAATCCTTCACACTAAAATCAGGAACAAGACAAAGTTGTCCACTATCACCACTCTTGTGCAATATAGTTCTGGAAACATTAGCCATGGCAATTAGACAAGAGAAAGAAATAAAAGGAATAAAGATAGGTAATGAAGAAGTCAAATTGTCATTATTTGCAGATGACATGATACTCTATATAGAAGATGCCAAGAATACCACAAAAAGTCTTCTAGACTTAATAACCAAATTCAGTCAAGTAGCTGGTTACAAGGTCAACACACAAAAATCAATAGCTTTCCTCTACACCAATGACAGACTCACTGAGAGAGAAATAGGGCAAATAATTCCTTTCATGATAACATCCAAAAAACTGAAATACCTAGGAATCATCCTAACGAAAGAAATCAAAGACCTCTTCTCTGAAAACTATGGCACTCTGAAAAGAGAGATGGAAGATGATATCAGAAAATGGACAGACATCCCCTGCTCCTGGGTAGGAAGGATTAATATAGTGAAAATGGCCATACTTCCAAAACTGCTATATAGACTCAATGCAATCCCAATTGAAATCCCAGCAGCATGCTTCATGGTCCTTGAGAAAACAATCCAAAAATTCATTTGGAGCAAGAAGAGACCCAGAATAGCAAAAGCAATTCTAGGTAACAGAGACATGGCAGGGGGTATCACAATCCCCAACCTGCAACCCTACTACAAAGCTACTGTGATAAAAACAGCATGGTACTGGCAAAGAAACAGACCTGAGGACCAGTATAACAGATTAGAATATGCAGAAACAACTCCAGACACAGCCATCTCATCTTTGATAAAGGATTCAAACACCCTCACTGGAGGAAAGATAGCCTCTTTAATAAATGGTGCTGGAAAAATTGGGTTTCAACCTGTCAGAGATTAAAACTAGACCTATATCTCTCACCGTGCACTAAACTAAAATCAAAATGGATTAAAGATCTAAATATTAAAATAGAAATGTTGAATCGGCTGGAACAGAGGTTAGGTAGAACTCTTGAAGACACTGGTGTAGGAAAAGATTTTATGAACAAAACCTCAGTTGCCCGTGAACTAGCACAAACAATCAACAAGTGGGATCTCTTATTATTAAAAAGCTTCTGACCGAGGTCCTGAGTCGCGCGGAAGACACCGAATCACCCTGCTGCAGACAGACAGCCACCTGGATCAACACTACAAAGACGGAGAGGACACCAGACCAAGGTACTGAGTCCCACTGTTCCCGGACCAGAGGTAGGGACTTCTGAGCCGTTGTCCCACTGCTCCTGGATCAGACGAAGGGGCCTCCTGGTCAACCTCCCTCCCTCTGCTCCCAGCCCAGAGGAAAGGGCTTTTGGGCCACCTTCTGTCCCGCTGCTCCTGGCCCAGAGGAAGGGGCTTCTGGGCCACCATCCCTCCCACCACTCCCGGCCCAGAGGGAAGGGCTTCTGAGCCACCATCCCACTGATCCTGGTCCAGAGGAAGGGGTTTTCCGGCCACCATCCCTCCGGCTGCTCCCAGCCCACAGGAAAGGGCTTTTGGCTCACCATCCCTACCGCTGCTCCCGGCCCCTGTCCCACTTCACCCAGCTCAGAGGAGGTAATCCATGCAGGCACTAACAGCCCCCTGCCCCAGTTGAAATGCGAAAACACGTAAATAAGTCTCAAAACCAGACTTCCAGATCACCTACAGCAACCCCAAAGGGAAATGAGATGGAACACTCTGATACTCAACCACCTGGACCCACTGAACTGGCAACAAAAGGGGGTCTGGAAAAAATGAAATCAGAAATAATTTCTCAGATAACAGGAGAAATTGTGCCCCTAGTGCAAGACATGATTAATAAATCTAGAGAGGAGCTGAGGAACATGATGGAATCCCAACATAAGAAACAAATGGAATCCATAAAACAGATGCAAATAGATTTCCAGGACATGAAAAACTCCAGTTGAAAGTCTACACAGCAGAATGAGCCAATGTGAGGACAGAATTTCAGATATAGAAGATAAGATTGCAATTAGGGACCAGGAAAAGAAAAATTGCTTCAAAATTATAAGGGAACATGAGAAATCAATCCAGCAGCTGCTAGATGATGCATAAAGAGTAACATAAGACTGATTGGGCTCAATGAAGAAACAGGAGAGAGTGCAGATGACATAAAAAATCTCTTCACAGAAATAATGGCAGAAAACTTCCCAAGCAGGGGAACAGAGCTTCACATACAGATAAGTGAGGCATATAGGACTCCAACTAGCCTTGATCAAAAAAAATCTACACATAGGCATATAATTGTTAAGATTCCAGAAACACAACAGAAGAACAAAGTTCTCCAAGCAGTCAGAGAAAAGAAACAAATCACATACAAAGGAAAGCCCATCAGAATCACAGCAGACTTCTCAACACAAACCATCAAGGCAAGAAGAGCTTGGAGTGACATATTCCAAGCCCTAAAGGAAAACAGCCTCCAACCCAGATTGATGTACCCTCCAAAACTATCTTTCAAAATGGATGGAGAAATAAGATACTTTCATGACAAAGAGCACCTTAGGGACTTCATGAATACCAAAGCAGCACTCCAAAGAATTTGACACAATATCCTAGGAACAGACATTGAGGATCACAATCCCAGGAAGCAAAGCAGAATGAACCCATCTGGCATGACAAGAAATTAAACGTAAAGGGGAGAACCCAACAAAAAGAAAAAGTCATGGCAATGACAAGTCAATACATTTCAGTTATAACCATCAATGTTAATGGTCTCAATTCACCAATCAAAAGAAATAGACTGGCAGAATGGGTCAAGAAGCAAAATCCAACAATATGCTGCATACAAGAATCACAATCAATTCAAAAGGAAACTCATAGACTGAAAGTTAAAGGGTGGAAAACAATACTCCATGTGACAGGAACCCCAAAAAAAGCAGGAGTAGCTATGCTCTTGGCAGATCAAGTAGATTTCAAACCAACACTGATGAAGAGAGATGAAGAAGGACACTACATCCTTGTAAAGGGAAGAATCCAAGAGGAAGAGATGACAATCATAAATATCTATGCACCAAACACTAGTGCACCCAACTATATAAAACAAATACTAACAGACATGAAAAGTCATATATGCACTAATACAGTTGTAGTGGGGGACCTCAACACCCCACTGTCACAAATAGATAGATCAACTAGACTAAAAATAAGTAATGAAATACTAGAACTCAATCGAACTCTTGAACAAATGAACTTAACAGATGTTTCCAGAGTCTTCCACCCCACAAAATCAGAATACACATTCTTCTCAGCTGCACATGGGTCATTCTCCAAAACAGACCACGTACTCACACATACAACCTGTTTAAGTAAATGCAAAGGAATTGAAGTTATCCCCTGTATATTATCAGGCCATAGTGCAATGAAATTGGAGATCCATAGCAAAAGAAACTCAAAAAATTTCATAAACACTTGGAAATTGAACAACACACTTCTGAATAACCAATGGGTCACAGAGGAAATTAAAGAAGAAATCAGACAGTTCCTTCAATTAAATGACAATGACAATGCAACATATCGGAATCTATGGGACACAATGAAAGCAGTCTTACGAGGGAAATTCATAGCAGTGAATACGCATATTAGGAAAACAGAACAAGCCCAGTTAAACAACCTGATGCTGCACCTCAAGCTTCTAGAAAAAGAAGAGCAGGACAACCCCAAAGCTCATACAAGGGAGGAAATTATAAAGATCAGAGGAGAAATCAATGCAATGGAGACTAAGAGAATGATACAAAAAATCAATGAAGCCAAGAGTTGGTTCTTCGAAAGAATCAACAAAATTGACAAACCTTTAGCCAACCTTGTCAGAGAAAGGAAAGAAAAGGCCCAAATCCATGCAATTAGGAATGAAAAGGGTGAAATTACAACAGACCCAGCAGAAATCCAGAGGATTATCAATACCTACTTCTAGAACCTATACGCCAATAAGATGGACAACACAGGAGAAATGGACAGATTCCTAGATACATATGAATTACCAAAGTTGAATGAAGAAGACCTAAAAATTCTGAACAACCCAATATCAACCAATGAAATTGAAAATGTAATTAAAATCTTATCAACTAAGAAAAGCCCGGGCCCTGATGGCTTCACTGCTGAATTCTACAAGACATTTAGAGAGGAACTGCTGCCACTACTGTTCAAACTCTTCAATGAAATTGAAAGGGAAGCAGTACTCCCAAATTCATTCCTGGAAGCAAGCATCACCTTGATCCCCAAAGCAGAGAAAGACCCAACTGAAAAAGAGAACAATAGGCCAATCTCAGTAATGAACACAGATGCAAAAATCCTTAATAAGATACTGGCAAACAGAATGCAGAAGATCATCAAGAAGATCATACACCCTGATCAAGTGGGATTCATCCCAGGGATGCAGGGATGGTTTAGTATATGAAAATCAATCAATGTAATACACTATATCAATAGAGCCAAGGACAAAAACCACATGATTATCTCCATAGACGCAGAAAAAGCATTTGACAAAATCCAACATGCATTTATGATAAAAACCCTACAAAAAATTGGAATAGATGGTCTCTACCTCAAACTGATAGAAGCCATCTATGAAAAACCAACAGCCAGTATCATACTAAATGGTCAAAAACTGAAATCCTTCACACTAAAATCAGGAACAAGACAAGGATGTCCACTATCACCACTCTTGTGCAATATAGTTCTGGAAACATTAGCCATGGCAATTAGACAAGAGAAAGAAATAAAAGGAATAAAGATAGGTAATGAAGAAGTCAAATTGTCATTATTTGCAGATGACATGATACTCTATATAGAAGACGCCAAGAATACCACCAAAAGTCTTCTAGACTTAATAACCAAATTCAGTCAAGTAGCTGGTTACAAGGTCAACACACAAAAATCAATAGCTTTCCTCTACACCAATGACAGACTCACTGAGAGAGAAATAGGGCAAATAATTCCTTTCACAATAGCATCCAAAAAACTGAAATACCTAGGAATCATCCTAACGAAAGAAATCACAGACCTCTTCTCTGAAAACTATGGCACTCTGAAAAGAGAGATTGAAGATGATATCAAAAAATGGACAGACATCCCCTGCTCCTGGGTAGGAAGGATTAATATAGTGAAAATGGCCATACTTCCAACACTGCTGTATAGATTTAATGCAATTCCAATTGAGATCCCAGCAGCATACTTCATAGACCTCGAGAAAACAATCCAAAAATTCATTTGGAGCAAGAAGAGACCCAGAATAGCAAAAGCAATTCTAGGTAACAGAGACATGGCAGGAGGTATCATAATCCCCAACCTGCAACCCTACTACAAAGCTACTGTGATAAAAACAGCATGGTACTGGCAAAGAAACAGACTTGAGGACCAGTGGAACAGATTAGAAGATGCAGAAACAATGCCAGACACACTCAGCCATCTCATCTTTGACAAAGGAGCCAAACACCCTCACTGGAGGAAAGATAGCCTCTTTAATAAATGGTGCTGGAAAAATTGGGCTTCAACTTGCCAAAGATTAAAACTAGACCTATATCTCTCACCATGCACTAAACTAAAATCAAAATGGATTAAAGATCTAAATATTAAAATAGAAACTCTGAACCAATTGGAACAGAGGTTAGGTAGAACCCTTGAAGACATCGGTGTAGGAAAAGATTTTATGAACAAAACCTCAGTTGTCCGTGAACTAGCACAAACAATCAACAAATGGGATCTCTTCTTATTAAAAAGCTTCTGCACAGCAAGAGAAACCACCAGCAGTGTGAAGAGACAACCCACAATGTGGGAAAAAATCTTCACCTGCTGTTCCTCAGACAAAGGTCTACTATCTCGAATCTATAAAGAACTTAAAAAGATCAGACCTCCCAAATTTAAAGACCCAATCCAAAAATGGGCATCTGAAACGAACATACATTTCTCAGACAAAGAAGTAGAAATAGCAAATAAATACATGAAAAAATGTTCAACATCACTGGTCATTCGAGAGATGCAAATGAAAACAACGCTGAGATTCCACTTCAGTCCAGAAAGAATGGCTGCTATCATGAAATCCACCAATAACCAATGCTGGCAAGGCTGTGGGGAAAGAGGAACCCTGCTCCACTGCTGGTGGGAGTGTAGACTGGTGCAAGCACTATGGAAATCAGTATGGAGATACCTCAAAGAACTAGGACTGGAAGTCCCATTTGACCCTGCTATTCCACTGCTGGGGATCTTCCCCAAAGAATTAAAAGAATCATACTACAGTGATATATGTGCACCCATGCTCATAGCAGCACGATTTGTAATAGCTAAAACTTGGAAGCAGCCCAATTGCCCATCAACTGTAGACTGGATAAAGAAAATGTGCTTTTTTTTAGTAAAATGGAGTACTACTCAGCCATAAAAATGAGAAATTCGAGACATTTAGAGCTAAGTGGATGCACATTGAGGCAATACTCTTAAGTGAAATAAATAGGACACACATGTGTAAATACCAAATAGTTTCTCTGGTGTGATAAACTGAAAGTGTAAATAAGGACTAAAAGGTATAATAGATAATGTGAAATAGGAAGAGAAGGGGCAAAGAGGCAGGGGTAATGGGAGGGGTAGGAGAAAGGAAAGAAGGGAATGGAATTAATATGAGAAAATTAAAAAATGGACACAAAGTCTTTGTAAATAGGGAGGGCTGGAGGTGTTCAAGGGAGAACAGGGAAAGGGGGAAAAATAAGAACCAAGAGAGATTATGTAAAGGTGCAAATTTCCAATGATGAATGTCATTATATTGTATACCTAAAATGTACCAATAAAATGATATTTTTTAAAATGATTAAAATAACCAAGGAGAGGGTTGCACAGGAATGGAAAATTCACTCAGCAACCTCTTCTGTTTTGCAGTCATAACTGTAATTTAATGCCCAAACCTTTTCTAACAGTTATCTGTCATCTTCCAGGTCCCAGAACTACTTGTGAATTCAGGAGAAATGTGTCTGCATTTCACCTGCCTTGACTTTTTACTTCTTTTCCTAGCACGTGTTCAAACTGGAGCAAGAAGAATACATGAAGGAGCAGATCCCTTGGACTTTGATTGATTTCTATGATAACCAACCCTGTATTGATCTCATAGAAGCTAAGCTGGGTATCCTGGACCTGTTGGATGAAGAATGTAAGGTAAAACTGGTGATACTATCATCAAATTGATCCAATTCTAGACTTGAATTGTGGGACAGTGGGCAGCTGTGTAATGCAAGGAAACATGTGAAATCTCAAACCTACGATCTGATCTGTGATTATCCTTGGTGTTCTGGAAGAAGCTTTGTTATCCATTCTGCATGCACTAAGTGTGATGAACAGGTGTTGGTATACTGGTAATATATACATCTTTTGGCATATAGATAATAGCAGCTGTTAGAAATTGGCATGACATGGTGGCATGGATTTGGTGCCTCAGATGTCCTAGATACCAAGAGAACCAGCATCTAGACAGGTATCTCCAATGAGGACTCAAAGCCCAGGATCATCTTTGCCGTGTGAAACGGCTTCTGAGTTGCACGGCACAGTAGCAGGTGAGACTTACAGATTTCCCTCTGCCTGGCTTTAATGGACTCTCCCCAATGTGACAGGGAGAGCTCCTGGCAGCCCTGGAAGTGTAGGGTGAGAAGATCTGAACTTTATCAGTTGCCTAACTTCTTTGGCTTCTGGTTTCCTGCCTTATGGATTGAGAGGAGTTGGCTTTGATCTTCACGGTCTTTCCCAATTTTGTGCTTGATTGATAAGGTGAGTAAATGGTTCATTCCTCCAGTGCCAGAAACTAATAAAAAGCTCTAGAAACTACATGGATCTTGGTATTGAAAGGGATGAACTCCATTGCTTTGATATTCTTTTCTCCCACACCTTGCCTGTAAAGGGGGGGATGTGGCTTAATGGTTAGGAAGGTGGATGAGTTTTTCTTCTAGAAGGTCTCTCCTTTTTCATTGACTGTGAAATGAAAGGGAAGGATTAATAAAACAATAGGTGACAGAGTGAAAATATACTGAATCCTATAGCTGGCACATTTTTACCTTCTATCATCTTTCAGTATCTCTTTAAAGACATGAGCTTTATCTTCAAAGTCATGTCCAAGCAGGAATAATTTCAGTGTGTCAAGTATTTGTCATGTGTCATGTATTTGTTTTGCCTTTGCCTTGTCAGGTGTTTGTCTGGGTTTGCCCAACCTAGGAGATTAGAGTCAAGGTAAAATGATTGTCCCTGGATTGAGTGGCACCTAACTAAACTGCTGACATCACAGCATTAAGCCCTCCCATCTCCCTCCTGCTGTCGACTCCTCACTTTTCTGGTCCATAGCTAACAGCCTTTTCCCCAAGCTCAGCCAAGAGCATACCCCTTCTCCATCTCTTTTGGGATTTCCTATCAGTGACTATCTCCTATAGCTCCACATCCCCCACCCTACACCCAGTCCTATGTTCAGCCCAGGCCTCTAGGGTGCTGGCCAGTGTGTCACCCCAGTCCTTGCTTGAGGTGAACTCTGGGTTTTCACTCCTCTCCTTGCTGGTGAAGGTCATGTACAACTCTGAGGATACAGAGGATAGGCTGGCTGTCCTACATAAGTCTACCTGGTTCTATGATGAGGAGTTAAGTAGCCATAAAGCAGGATCCCCAGAGGACTTGGCCTCTGCTTTCCCATTTACTCACAGCCTCTCACAAAATACCACAGCGCTTCAGGAAGACCAGTTGTATGACCAGCAGCTGCCTAATGGGTTTGCAATGATTTATGTGCCTTTGGCCAGCAAAGTAGGGCTGCTGGTAGATTTGTTTTGTTTTGTCTTCTGAGGAGCTGAGAGGTGCCACCACCCAAGAGAATATCTCACAAGAATGTCAAACTACAGCAGTGGGAACACTGGTCCCAATGCACAAGGATAGAATTGGATGGGCCTCCGCCCCTGAGGGTAACCCAGAACAGTGCTGGGCTCAGAACAGGTAGTTCCAGGAATGATGTGAGAGCCCATAGCAGATAGCAGTTGTAGAGAAAACAAGCCAGACTCAGGCAGGGTGGCCCACAAAACAAGCCATGTTCAGCAGTTATGAAAGTGACCTCCCAAAAGCATTAGATTTTGCAGCCTGAGATAGTCCCAGTCCAAGAGATGCCCCAGACTCTCCTGTCTTCTCTCTTCCTTCTGAACACACACCACCTGCAGCATCACTATGGGCATCTGTCTTACTTAAGAGAAGCTACAGAAAAATGAAACTGTATTTCTGACTCCTGCCACTGTAATCTGTCAAATGCCAAAAACATGTTATGCACATGCTGAGTGTTTCATCTTGAGGGAAAGCCTTGGAGAGGAGAAATTGACCTCCCTCCTGACTTGCAAGGGAAGAAGGGCAAGGTTGTATTTGAACCAGTGAATAGGGGTAGGGCCTGGAGATGTCAGATTCCATAGCAGGCTGTGAGGGGCATGGGCTGCAGAATGACTTAAAGGTACACCAACTCAAAAACAACACTGAGCTACATGCAGCCACTGTGATTTCCCCTCCTGGAGCTCCTTGGTTTTGTTCAAAGTTCAGGTTTCCTGCTCTTGGAGCTGGTGTGGGCTGGGGATGTCAAGATGCCAAATAGTGTCATGAATGTGACCCATTTAAACTCACTGGTGGCCAAGACTGCAAATGTGGCTGGGGAGGTGAGATGAATGCTGAATTAAGGAATAAGACAGAAGCCCACTGTGTGGAAACTTTTCACACCAGACTTCATTGTTCTGTGAAGTTAGAGTGATTGAGTATAATTTGCAGCATCTAGCAGGATGATTTTAAATTGATAGATGTCATTACATGTGTCAAAAGTCATTTAACTGATCCCTTTGAAAGGGGTGCATTTTACTGTAGGAAAATTATACTGTAACAAATCTGACTTTAATAGATAGGGGTGTGGCCTTCTGGAGGCACCCACAGCCCTGAGCCTCAACAGGTTGAGAATTCCTATGTTGTCTGTTGCAGCTGGGCAATGAGGAATCCCTTGGCATGAAGCCTTTCGAACTGTGAAAGCTGCCTCGGATACATCTCTTTCCTCTTGTCTCTCAGATCCTCTGTGGCTGAGAAAAAATAATGAGATCTCACTTTGAAGAATTGAATTCTGTGACCCCCACATGACAGGACACAAAGCCAAGAGAGGGTTGGACTGGTGGTGGAAAGCAGCCAGTGGGAAAATCACTTGCTGGAGATGTGCTGCAGAGAGTAGGGCTAGTGATTGGGGTTTCAGTTAGAAGTGTGGACACACCTGGCTATGGACTGAAAGGGTCAGCACATGAGGGCTTCTCCCCGGGACCTGTCATGGGTCTCAGAACTGCAGGGGAGGCATGAGGACCACAACATCAAACTGCTCAGGTTCCTTTAGGTAGAAAGCCCCAGCATTTATAGTCAGACCCCAAGCAACTGACAAACAATACAGTGTACAGCTATCCCAGGAAGTAAGAAAGAGGGGTTTGTAGGAAATTTTAACTTCAGGCTGCTTTTGCCTAAACTCTCCAGTCTGCAGTGTGCTCTGAGGCTGCCATGGGGTGGGAGGAAACGGAGCACAGCACTATAGTCCTTGCCCTCCCCTAAGCCATAGTCAGGCTGGACATTTCCTGCCATCCAGTGCGCCATACATCAGTCCCCTCCCTCTTAGAGGAACAAATTAGGCTGGGCTTATAGAATATGAGAGGTCAGTGTATGCTTCTTTTTGGGTGGCATATTTGCATTTGAGCAGAAATCATCTGGAATTGATGGCTTGACCCCTGAAAGCAACCATAGTGGGTAAAAATACAGATTACTGCTATAGGCTGGAGAGACAGTGTTGGGGGTCCTCAAAGATGACCTTGTCAGGAACAGCAGACTCTACCTTGTATGGATTGTTTTGTTTTGTGGAATCCAGCTGAAGAGCTGAGTAGTTGGACATTCCTAATCCTTGTGGCTTCCCAGTGACATCAGGCTGAAGATAGTGGGGCCATTGCTGTTCTCTCTTCTCATTTGGGGCCATCCTGCTCCCAGGAGAGTTTATTCTTTTAGCTCAAGGGTTGTGGTATTTTCAGTGGCCCTGGAGGTTTTCTTCAACTGATTGGAGAGAGTCTGGACTGGGCATCCAGGAGCTCAGCCATGGGAGAGGCCACCTCGAGTCTGTTGGGTAGAGCAGTTCTAAGGGAGTTGTCAGGTCAAGGGGGAGTTTCAGTAATTGGAGGTGAGGCCATGGACATACTGAGTCTGACTTTCTTCTGAAGGCTTGTCTGTGAGAAGCAGGAGGCAGGCTGCTGGGTGGGATGCTGACTTGGAGGCAGATGAGTTTCTGGATGTCACAGTTGGAGTTTGCAGTTTCCTGCCTGACAACCTCCATTTCCCCGTGAAGGAGGAAGTGAGGCATGTGCCAGAAAGAGGCAGGTCAGAAGCTTACAGAGGCTGGAGGAAGGTGAGAGCTGCCCCATGAGTGAGAGAGCAAATAACTGAGTACACAATTTCACAGATGAGATTAAGGAGTCATTGAGATCCACTCTCGATTAGAGCTGGAAGCAGAGTCTTAATCTACAGAAGGGTGAAACTTGGTCTTATTTTTTGGCAGCAACACTTTTATACTACATTGGATCAGCAGGGCTTGGTGAAGGAAAAATGAGTTGCTGTGTGAGTTCCTCCAGCACCTGGGTGAAGGGAAAGAGAAGAAGTCTGCTTGGACCTGTCAGGAGTTGGTGTTCTGCTAAGAGTGCAGGGAAGGGGCATATGAGGGTGGAAGAGTAAAGGCCCAAAGCAGCACTGGGTGCTGCTGGTTGCAGAGAAAGTAGCTGCCTCCTTCCTGGACAGTTGTTCGGTTTGCATAGTCCTGAGCCCTGCTGGGCTCTGTTACAGCAAAGAGCAGGCAGAGAGTACTCCTCAGAGACTGAGGATCCAGAGGTGCTTTGGTGCATGGTGATGTGAAAGGTCGGCAGAGGTAAGAGGAATCAGGGAGCCATAGACATATGGGATGGAACAAGACAGTGAGTGTCTGGAGAGACATTTGCTGGTGGCAGTAGTCCAGGAGGACAGGGACAAGAAGCGGAGGTGAATAACTGCCTGTGAAGTCCTTAGTAGCCATCTCCAGTCACAGTTTTGTTGGGGACAGGCTTTGCTTCCAGGGGACATCCCAGACTAGTGATTGCAGCTTCTGTGATAGAATAATTTCTCCTCGAGGTCCCAAGGTTTGTATAATAGCAAAAAATACCCTAGATCCAGCCTGCTTTCCAGCTCTGTGGTCTTGGACAAGTTACTGAACCTCTGTCTCTTTTTCCTCTTCTCTCTGTATAAACATAGTGCCTAGATCATAGAGTGATATGAGGATTAAATGAATTGATATATCTCAAATGTGTAGAAAACTGCATGACTGACATGAACCACTGTGGACATTAGCTATTAGTATTATCTGAGAATCTTAATTGATATAAATACCTGCTGGTCCTTATTTATTGCTGGAGGTGGGATGGGGAGTAAAAAGAGAGATGAACCTTTGTTAAAAAGTATGTATGCAACGTGACCTTGACTGTTGGTCTCCTCTGCTAATTATTTCATGCCAGTCTGAATTACCGAATACGTAGGATAATACATGGGGTCTTCTCATGGAAGTCCAGTCTTAGCATCAGTGTGATTTTGTTACCAGCAGTCTTAAGAATTTACTTAGGTGGCCCTTATAGTTCTGTGCCCTAGTTGGGTCAGACCCTCAAGGTCTGTTTTACTCCTGTCCTCAGCCTAACTGGTCCAAACAGCCCCACCAGGGTGACCCATCCTTCCCCCACACCTGGTGGTTCTAAACACAGAATGCTTGTAGACAAATATAAAACAGTGCATATATAGAAAATGCTGAATTAAATATCTTATTGTCTGCTCAACACAATTAATAGCCTCTTTCAATAAAGCATTTTCTTTCTTTGAATTTCCTATAGCACATAGCAGTGAGTATTCAATTCTTGTTGTGTATTCAATACAATACACATTGAATCTTAGGAAAATCTGTTTGCTTACAAAGGATTTAAGAAGTTTGTTCTCAAGTATGTAAGCACTTTCTTTATCCCACAAATTTTATTCATTTACTAAGCAAAACCCTTTTTAAATGGCTACTAAAGGGTCACCTTCATCTTTGCTTGATCCAGATGTACAATGTAAATTAATGATAGGTTTATTAGTGACCCGTAACTAAGGACTGAACCCATTCTGGTGAGTGGGTGTCAGGGATGACACAGGAGGGAGCACCTTCTATTGGACAAGTTGCTGTCATCCTTAACAGTTTGAACTGTGGTTACCATGACCCTGTTATGTTTTCAGTGAAGCAAGGTGCTTGTTCACTTTTGAAGCCATCCATGAAAACACTGAAAGGGGCTGCCTCTGGGAATTCTTAGTGCGGAGTGAAACCTCTAAGTCTGAATTTACATCTGAGGGGAGGCAGAGATATTAGTCCTAGGCAGACCAACCACTAGGCACTTGGTACCCAATGTGTGACCAGAGCCCCATTCTAGGTCCTTGAGGGGCAAGAAACAAAGTGTGTAGTAAAAATACAATGAAACCAGTGCTGAATAGTGTGTGTGTGTGTGTGTGTGTGTGTGTGTGTGTGTGTGTGTGTATAAGTAAACCTCAATAGTGAGAAATTTCAGAAGAGGGAGACAAAGTCAAGAGTGGTCAGGAACAGCCTCTGAAAAAAGGATGCTAGGGCTGAGCCTGGATAGTGCTATGGGTGAGCCTGGGGAGGAGAGAGGGTTTTTGTGCAGCAGGCTCCACCAGAGCAAGCAGGGTGGAAGTGTGCTATTCCGGGGGCGGGGGGGGGGGGGTGTTCATGATGCTGCAGAGAAGACTCTGCTCCCTTGCCCTCAGCTTCTATTTTTATCCTGTATTTGAACTTCCTGCTTTTGCCAGCCAGCAGATCCTTGGCAAGTCAGCACACTTCTGTGGGTAACAGCCCTCACATGGTGGGTTGATGGCCTACTGTGCAGGACCCTGAACATCATGATTGAGTCATTCTTTCCACGGTCTAGTTAAGGTCCTGATTTGAGCTGAATCCACCTTACAGAGCCAACGTACTGACTCCGACCCTCTGCTGTGATAGTGCTTCCTTTTTCCTCTTCACAAAGCACTCTGCCTTATTTTGTTTTGTTTTTTTTTTAATTAAATTCTTTTATTGGTACATTGTAGGTATACAACACAGTTACATTTCTCATTGGGAATTGTACCTTTACACAATGCATCTTGGTTCTTATTTTTTCCCCATTCCTAGCCCTCCCTTCACGCCCTCCACCCTTCCCTATTTAAAAAGACTTTATTTCCATTTTTTCCATTTCTCATCATTTTTTCCTTTCCCTTCTTTCCTTTCCCCTGTGCCTCCCACTACCCTTACCCCTTTGGACCTTTTCTTCCTATTTTACATTATTGATTATTCATTCTAATCATTGGTACATTTTAGGTATACAATATAATGACATTCATCATTGGAAATTTGCACCTTTACATAGTCTCTCTTGGTTCTTATTTTTCACCCTTGCCCAGCCCTCCCTTCAACCCCTCCAGTCCTCCCTATTTACAAAGATTTTGTTCCTATTTTTCCATTTACTCATATTAGCCCCATTCCCTTCTATCCTTTCCCCTAGCCCTCCCACTTCCTTCCCCTTTGCTCCTTTTCTTCCTATTTCACATGACCTATTATACATTTAGTCTTTATTTACACTTTCAGTTTCTCACACCAGAGAAACTATTCGGTATTTACACATGTGTGTCCTATTTATTTCACTTAAGAGTATCGCCTCAGTGTGCATCCACTTAGCTATAAATGTCTCTAATTTCTCATTTTTGATGGCTGAGTAATACTCCATTTTATAAAAAAACCACATTTTCTTTATCCAGTCTCCAGTTGATGGGCATTTGGGTTGCTTCCAAGTTTTAGCTATTACAAACTGTGCTGCTATGAACATGGGTGCACATATATCACTGTGGTATGATTCTTTTAATTCTTTGGGGAAGATCCCCAGCAGTGGAATAGAGGGGTCAAATGGGACTTCCAGTCCTAGTTCTTTGAGGTATCTCCATACTGATTTCCACAGTGGTTGGACCAGTCTACACTCCCACCAGCAGTGGAGCAGGGTTCCTCTTTCCCCACAGCCCCGCCAGCATTGGTTATTAGTGGATTTCATGATAGCAGCCATTCTTTCTGGACTGAAGTGGAATCTCAGCATTGTTTTCATTTCCATCTCATGAATAACCAGTGATGTTGAACATTTTTTCATGTATTTATTTGCTATCTCTACTTCTTTGTCTGAGAAATGTATGTTCATTTCAGATGCTCATTTTCAGATTGGGTCTTTAAATTTGGGAGGTCTGATCTTTTTAAGTTCTTTATAGATTCGAGATAGTAGACCTTTGTCTGAGGAACAGCAGGTGAAGATTTTTTCCCACATTGTGGGTTGTCTCTTCACACTGCTGGTGGTTTCTCTTGCTGTGCAGAAGCTTTTTAATAAGAAGAGATCCCACTTGTTGATTGTTTGTGCTAGTTCACGGGCAACTGAGGTTTTGTTCATAAAATCTTTTCCTACACCGATGTCTTCAAGGGTTCTACCTAACCTCTGTTCCAACTGGTTCAAAGTTTCTATTTTAATATTTAGATCTTTAATCCATTTTGATTTTAGTTTAGTGCATGGTGAGAGATATAGGTCTAGTTTTAATCTTTGGCAAGTTGAAGCCCAATTTTTCCAGCACCATTTATTAAAGAGGCTATCTTTCCTCCAGTGAGGGTGTTTGGCTCCTTTGTCAAAGATGAGATGGCTGAGTGTGTCTGGCATTGTTTCTGCATCTTCTAATCTGTTCCACTGGTCCTCAAGTCTGTTTCTTTGCCAGTACCATGCTGTTTTTATCACAGTAGCTTTGTAGTAGAGTTTCAGGTTGGGGATTGTGATACCCCCTGCCATGTCTCTGTTACCTAGAATTGCTTTTGCTATTCTGGGTCTCTTCTTGCTCCAAATGAATTTTTGGATTGTTTTCTCGAGGTCTATGAAGTATGCTGCTGGGATCTCAATTGGAATTGCATTAAATCTATACAGCAGTGTTGGAAGTATGGCCATTTTCACTATATTAATCCTTCCTACTCAGGAGCAGGAGATGCCTGTCCATTTTTTGATATCATCTTCAATCTCTCTTTTCAGAGTGCCATAGTTTTCAGAGAAGAGGTCTGTGATTTCTTTCGTTAGGATGATTCCTAGGTATTTCAGTTTTTTGGATGCTATTGTGAAAGGAATTATTTGCCCTATTTCTCTCTCAGTGAGTCTGTCATTGGTGTAGAGGAAAGCTATTGATTTTTGTGTGTTGACCTTGTAACCAGCTACTTGACTGAATTTGGTTATTAAGTCTAGAAGACTTTTGGTGGAGTTCTTGGGGTCTTCTATATAGAGTATCATGTCATCTGCAAATAATGACAATTTGACTTCTTCATTACCTATCTTTATTCCTTTTATTTCTTTCTCTTGTCTAATTGCCATGGCTAATGTTTCCAGAACTATATTGCACAAGAGTGGTGATAGTGGACATCCTTGTCTTGTTCCTGATTTTAGTGTGAAGGATTTCAGTTTTTGACCATTTAGTATGATATTGGCTGTTGGTTTTTCATAGATGGCTTCTATCAGTTTGAGCTAGAGACCATCTATTCCAATTTTTTGTAGGGTTTGTATCATAAATGCATGTTGGATTTTGTCAAATGCTTTTTCTGCGTCTATGGAGATAATCATGTGGTTTTTGTCCTTGGCTCTATTGATATAGTGTATTACATTGATTGATTTTCATATACTAAACCATCCCTGCATCCCTGGGATGAATCCCACTTGATCAGGGTGTATGATCTTCTTGATGATCTTCTGCATTCTGTTTGCCAGTATCTTATTAAGGATTTTTGCATCTGTGTTCATTACTGAGATTGGCCTATTGTTCTCTTTTTCAGTTGGGTCTTTCTCTGCTTTGGGGATCAAGGTGATGCATGCTTCCAGGAATGAATTTGGGAGTACTGCTTCCCTTTCAATTTCATTGAAGAGTTTGAACAGTAGTGGCAGCAGTTCCTCTCTAAATGTCTTGTAGAATTCAGCAGTGAAGCCATCAGGGCCCGGGCTTTTCTTAGTTGATAAGATTTTAATTACATTTTCAATTTCATTGGTTGATATTGGGTTGTTCAGAATTTTTAGGTCTTCTTCATTCAACTTTGGTAATTCATATGTATCTAGGAATCTGTCCATTTCTCCTGTGTTGTCCATCTTATTGGCGTATAGGTTCTAGAAGTAGGTATTGATAATCCTCTGGATTTCTGCTGGGTCTGTTGTAATTTCACCCTTTTCATTCCTAATTGCATGGATTTGGGCCTTTTCTTTCCTTTCTCTGACAAGGTTGGCTAAAGGTTTGTCAATTTTGTTGATTCTTTCGAAGAACCAACTCTTGGCTTCATTGATTTTTTGTATCATTCTCTTAGTCTCCATTGCATTGATTTCTCCTCTGATCTTTATAATTTCCTCCCTTGTATGAGCTTTGGGGTTGTCCTGCTCTTCTTTTTCTAGAAGCTTGAGGTGCAGCATCAGGTTGTTTAACTGGGCTTGTTCTGTTTTCCTAATATGCGTATTCACTGCTATGAATTTCCCTCGTAAGACTGCTTTCATTGTGTCCCATAGATTCCGATATGTTGCATTGTCATTGTCATTTAATTGAAGGAACTGTCTGATTTCTTCTTTAATTTCCTCTGTGACCCATTGGTTATTCAGAAGTGTGTTGTTCAATTTCCAAGTGTTTATGAAATTTTTTGAGTTTCTTTTGCTATGGATCTCCAATTTCATTGCACTATGGCCTGATAATATACAGGGGATAACTTCAATTCCTTTGCACTTACTTAAACAGGTTGTATGTGTGAGTACGTGGTCTGTTTTGGAGAATGACCCATGTGCAGCTGAGAAGAATGTGTATTCTGATTTTGTGGGGTGGAAGACTCTGGAAACATCTGTTAAGTTCATTTGTTCAAGAGTTCGATTGAGTTCTAGTATTTCATTACTTATTTTTAGTCTAGTTGATCTATCTATTTGTGACAGTGGGGTGTTGAGGTCCCCCACTACAACTGTATTAGTGCATATATGACTTTTCATGTCTGTTAGTATTTGTTTTATATAGTTGGGTGCACTAGTGTTTGGTGCATAGATATTTATGATTGTCATCTCTTCCTCTTGGATTCTTCCCTTTACAAGGATGTAGTGTCCTTCTTCATCTCTCTTCATCAGTGTTGGTTTGAAATCTACTTGATCTGCCAAGAGCATAGCTACTCCTGCTTTTTTTGGGGTTCCTGTCACATGGAGTATTGTTTTCCACCCTTTAACTTTCAGTCTATGAGTTTCCTTTTGAATTGATTGTGATTCTTGTATGCAGCATATTGTTGGATTTTGCTTCTTGACCCATTCTGCCAGTCTATTTCTTTTGATTGGTGAATTGAGACCATTAACATTGATGGTTATAACTGAAATGTATTGACTTGTCATTGCCATGACTTTTTCTTTTTGTTGGGTTCTCCCCTTTACGTTTAATTTCTTGTCATGCCAGATGGGTTCATTCTGCTTTGCTTCCTGGGATTGTGATCCTCAATGTCTGTTCCTAGGATATTGTGTCAAATTCTTTGGAGTGCTGCTTTGGTATTCATGAAGTCCCTAAGGTGCTCTTTGTCATGAAAGTATCTTATTTCTCCATCCATTTTGAAAGATAGTTTTGGAGGGTACATCAATCTGGGTTGGAGGCTGTTTTCCTTTAGGGCTTGGAATATGTCACTCCAAGCTCTTCTTGCCTTGATGGTTTGTGTTGAGAAGTCTGCTGTGATTCTGATGGGCTTTCCTTTGTATGTGATTTGTTTCTTTTCTCTGACTGCTTGGAGAACTTTGTTCTTCTGCTGTGTTTCTGGAATCTTAACAATTATATGCCTATGTGTAGATTTTTTTTGATCAAGGCTAGTTGGAGTCCTATATGCCTCACTTATCTGTATGTGAAGCTCTGTTCCCCTGCTTGGGAAGTTTTCTGCCATTATTTCTGTGAAGAGATTTTTTATGTCATCTGCACTCTCTCCTGTTTCTTCATTGAGCCCAGTCTGTCTTATGCTATTTTTTTTTTCATCATCTAGCAGCTGCTGGATTGATTTCTCATGTTCCCTTATAATTTTGAAGCAATTTTTCTTTTCCTGGTCCCTAATTGCAATCTTATCTTCTATATCTGAAATTCTGTCCTCACATTGGCTCATTCTGCTGTGTAGACTTTCAACTGGAGTTTTTCATGTCCTGGAAATCTATTTGCATCTGTTTTATGGATTCCATTTGTTTCTTATGTTGGGATTCCATCATGTTCCTCAGCTCCTCTCTAGATTTATTAATCATGTCTTGCACTAGGGGCACAATTTCTCCTGTTGTCTGAGAAATTATTTCTGATTTCATTTTTTCCAGATCCCCTTTTGTTGCCAGTTCAGTGGGTCCAGGTGGTTGAGAATCAGAGTGTTCCATCTCATTTCCCTTTGGGGTTGCTGTAGGTGATCTGGAAGTCTGGTTTTGAGACTTATTTAAGTGTTTTCTCATTTCAGCTGGGGCGGGGGGCTGTAAGTGCCTGCACAGATTACCTCCTCTGAGCTGGGTGAGGTGGGACAGGGCCCGGGAGCAGCGGTAGGGATGGTGAGCCAAAAGCCCTTTCCTGTGGGCTGGGAGCAGCCGGAGGGATGGTGGCCGGGAAACCCCTTCCTCTGGACCAGGATCAGTGGGATGGTGGCTCAGAAGCCCCTCCCTCTGGGCCGGGAGTGGTGGGAGGGATGGTGGCCCAGAAGCCCCTTCCTCTGGGCCAGAAGCAGCGGGACAGAAGGTGGCCCAAAAGCCCTTTCTTCTGGGCTGGGAGCAGCGGAAGGGATGGTGCCCGGGAAGCCCCTTCCTCTGGACCAGGAGCAGTGGGACTCAGTACCTTGGTCTGGTGGTCTGGTGTCCTCTGCGTCTTTGTAGTGTGGAATCAGGTGGCTGCCTGTCTGCAGCGGGGTGATTCGGCATCTTCCGCGCGACTCAGGACCTCGGTAGGGCGTGCACAGACCTGCCTGTCTGCAGTGGGCTGATTCGGCGTGTTCTGTGCCTCTCAGGACCTCAGCAGGGCATGGGCAGACCTGCCTTTCTCCAGCGGGGTAATTAGGTGTCTTCCGCGCGACTGGGGACCTCGGTAGGGTGTGGGCAGACCTGCCTGTCTGCAGTGAGGTGATCTGGGGTCTTCCACGAGACTCAGGACCTCGGTAGGGCGTGCACAGACCTGCCTGTCTGCAGCGGGCTGATTCGGCGTGTTCCGCGCGACTCACTCTGCCTTATTTTGTGATTCTGCAGGTCCCCAAAGGAACTGACCAGAACTGGGTTCAGAAGCTATATGACCGCCACTCAAGCAGCCAGCACTTCCAGAAACCCCGCATGTCCAGCACATCCTTCATTGTCATCCATTTTGCAGATAAGGTGGCTGTCCTCTTTGCCACCTTGGCCCTGCCTTAGCCCTCCCTTAAGTAAACTAAGGTTTCTGGGCCAGGAGGAAGATATCCCTTACTTTCCCAAAGATGGGTGTTGATAAAGAACTTTCCTAAATGGATTTCTTTTTAATTCTCAGACTATGGTGTGCACATAAATTAACTAGGGGCTTGTTAAAATGCGTGATCTGACCAGTGGGTCTGGGGTGTGACTGAGAAACTCATCCATTGAGCCCCAATGAAGCCTTCTATTTCGGGAACTCCCTTGTAAGACAGTATTTTCTTTTGCAAAGTGAATTCTCAGTTCCCTTTGTGTCAATCCTAATGACTTACTGAGTTTGCATTTTAAGTGGGGACATCTGTGGGTTTCCCATCTACTCACAGCTCTTTTTAGAAAATTCCACATGGATGAGATGAAACTACAGTGGTGCCTCAGTTTACAAACTTCATTTGTTTTACAGTTTTGGGGAAGATGGCCAAGGTCAGGTTTATCACCCAATGTGTGAACAGAAGCAAAACTTTGCTGAACACTTCTGTTTGTAAACCAAATTGTTTGCAAACAGAAGCCTACATGAACCAAGGTATTACTATATTCAAGGACTCAAACTGCTGGAGGCTAAAGCACTGTTTCTCTTTCCATTACTGTGGCCCCAGGTGGAGTACCTTTCAGATGGTTTTCTTGAGAAAAACAGAGACACGGTGTATGAAGAGCAGATCAACATCCTGAAGGCCAGCAAGGTAAAGAGCATCAGGGATGGGGAATGGAGCAAGTATGTCCACAGCTGGAGTTAGGTTGAGGAAGCTGGCGTCAGCCTCACTGTGGACTTTAGCGATGCAGACATACGTTAATGCAGGCAAAGATGAAGATGAAGGGCTTTGTTGGTTATTTCAGTCTGAATATATTTGAGTATAGCCTGATGAGAGGAAGAAATTAGGAGGGGTAGGGAGAGACAACTGGGAAAGATCCCTGCAGATGGAAGGACAGCGGGGAGGGGATTACATTCAGGAAGAGGGATAGCAGTGAGTGTAAAGATGAAAATGTTGCTGATATGGGTTAAGTTACCTGTCTTCCATCTTGTTCCTTCCTATCCTAGTATTCATGTAGTTTCTGTTAGGAGTCAGTCTTCAGAGCCTCTCTGTAACCAAAATCTAATGGAATTGAAGGTGAGAGTTAAAGGTCACCTAAATGTATTTTGGAATCTTTCCATTATGTCCAGTTTTAGCTGTTTCCCTCATGAGCATAGCAAAAAGAGCAGACACTGTGTTGGTCCATTCTACAGGAAAGGAAACAAGGCACCGATTTCCACATACATTTGTTAAATCACCTGCTTGTGAGACGCCTTGTTGACACACTTGTTCTCATTCAAAGATTAACAAGGCAGTGTGCCTTGTACTTGCTAGTCTTGTGGAATGAAAAAGATGATGTACACTGATACCTGGAAGAGAGAGGAAGCATGAAGACAGCTGAGGAGCCCTGCACGGCAGCATTCTACGCAGTGCAGATGCTGCTGCCAGCTCCAGCCCTTCAGAGGAAACCCAGGAAAGAAGTTGGCAGGGTTTAGGAAGCTTTCTCTCAGACCGCATGGTACCAAATTCACTGCAGGGGCCTGATAACACTGTAGAAATGACAGATGAATTTCTCCTTGTGATAAGCTTTAGATGAATGCAATAGGGTAAGATGATAAAATGGAGAAAATATACCCAATAAAAAGGACCGAAGGACTTAAAGCCAAGTAAACCCTGCTATGTCACATGGCCCTGGAGGCTGAGGATTTAGAGAGGATTTAAGTTGGTAGCAGCATGTGGACTGCCCAGGGCAGACCCCTCCTCTTTGTCATCTCTGGATATCTGGGACATCAGAACTAGTCCCTGGGTGAAGGTGACTCCATCCATCTGGTATTTTGGAGTTCAACACAAGATTAACTTCATAGCTCCCCAAGTTTCTAAATCTCTAGTCCATGATGCACAGGAGTTTTACCTTTTTCCCAAGAGTGCTGGTGGGGAGGGGATAAGAGGACCCTGAGGCCATGGGGAAAGAAGAGAATTGTAATGTGTGGGTACTGGAGCACTGCTTCCATCCTGGGTGTCCTGGAATGCTGAGAGGCCAGTGACCTCCTGTATGTCTGACAATGGTCCCAGGCCTAGGAACCTCTGTCTTTGGGTATCAATATCTTCTTTCAAGGAGAAGCACAAAAGAGAGTTGGTACTTCTCATTAAATACAGGGTTGGTGCTGCCACTATGTTGATTGTTTTAATTTGAGTGACTTTCAGGGATGCCAGACCTGAAAATGAGCATTGCCAATTAACTCTCTGAAAAATCCTCTTCTTTTAGTAGCTGAGCTTCTTTTCCCCCTTATTTAACAACTTTACTGAATATTTGTGTGGTACACAGTATGGTGACAACCAACACGTATAGTTAATCTCATGGATCTTGCTATAGTGAAAAAGATATACAGTTATTACATATATACAAAATGCAGAAAGATATACTTTGTCATGAAGTACAAGTTACGATAATACCACAAAGGTCAGAAGGAAGGTGCTATGGAAAACAATGAGATATGTTGGGAGATCCCAAGACCACCATCAGGTTGAGTAGTCCACTAGGCGGACTCACAGAACTCTTCATGTGTACTCAAGGCTATCATTTACTACAGCAAATGAACATAAAGTTAAAAAAGTCAAGGACAGGTGCATGGGGCACATCTGGAGGAATCACAAGCTTCCGAGTGTTTTCTCCCAGTAGATTCACACAAAATGTGCTGAATTCCCCCAAAGAAACAAGTATAAAAATACTTGTGAAATGTCTACCAGGGAATGTTGCCTAAGCCTGGGTACCCAGGGTTTTTATTCAGGATCAGTTATGTAGGCACCCTCTGCCTCAAATGAACCAACATTCCAGACACCCAGGAGGAAAGCAGGTATTCAACATTAACTATACTGTTTGCACAGTCATTTTAGGCATAGTGAGCTGGATTTACTGGGAAATGTTGAAAATTCCTGAAATCAAAGTTTCAGGCACCAGCTGGGGGTTGACCTTGTGAGGAGGCCTTTCTAAGACAGTAGTCTTCTTTTTGTACAAGAGTATCATTTTAGATTTGGGGATACTGGGTTTTTATTGGAAATGAAATATAGACTCATAAAAATTCAAATAGTGCAGAAATATATAAAAGCCATCTCTTCTCCTTGACCCATGTTCTGATGAATTCCTATTTTGCTTAAACAAGCACATGAGTACATCTTTTTAAGATTTAAATAGTCATAGTATATATACCTACTCCTTTGTAATTTTTCAGTAACCATTGTATCCTGGCCATCTTTCCACATGAGTACCCATCTACTTTTCCTATTTTAAATAACGGCTGGCAGTTTGCTATTTCAAATAAAGTGTCAGTGAGTGCCCTTCATGTATGTCTTTGCTTGCTTGTACAGTTGTCTATTCGGTAAAACTTTAGAAGTGAAATTGGTGATTCAAAGGATGTATGCATCAAAATTTATAGATGTTGCTAAATTGGAGGACAAATAGGTCTGTGATCTTCTCTTAAAAGGTAACATACTCCCTTCTTATCTTTCAACTCACCCAGTACAGTTCTAGCTTTCTGCTCACCACCTAATATTTCTAAAGAACCAGTGACCTTCTTGCCACCCTACTGCCCATTCCCAGCTCTCTGAGATGATGTGGTGGTGACCAGCCACATGTAGGTCAGCCAGGTAGGGATCTGGGCTAAAGACCCTCACAGGAAGAGCTCAGCAGCTCCCCACCAGGAGCCTTCCAGCCCAGTTCAGACTTACCCCCAGGACAGAAGGCAGAGATCAGCACTAGAGCACCATAAGCCCATAGATTGGCTGTACACAGATGGAGCTACAAACCAGAGACATTCCTAAGTGTGCTTTCAATCTTGAAGCAGTCAGCCATGTCAAGCAGCATCTGTCACTTAAGCATTTTTGAGATCCTTGTTCTCTGAACCTCTATCATTTCCTTTAACAAGTTCCTGCTGGCTTAAACCACCAGTGGTACATGCATGACTGTCCCATTGGGCATCTTGTACCACCGGTGGTACAAACAGATCTAATCACTTCTATTGGGTTATTTTACTAATAAAAACCTACTGATGGGACAGTCATGGATGTACCACTAGTGGTTCAAGCCACCTGGCATCAAGACATACAAATTACAGGCCCATTATCAATGTGTTTTAGTGTTCACAGCAGTTCTCTGAAGCTTATGTTGCTAATTCATGTTACAGGTAGAAAAAGAGACTACAATGGTTCGAGGCCCTATGTCGTTAGTTAAATATGTAATGCCCAATTTTTATTGGTTTTCATCTGTTTAAGCCCAGCTAAATCACAAATCTTTGGTTAAATTCACAATTTTACTTTTATATTATGAGAAGCTATCACCTTTTTTCCTTTGTGTGGCATCCCTGATAAGAAATTAGCAACTTGGTGTGACCAATTAAGCAGTGTGAGATAAAGGACTCCCACCTGCCTGCCAGGCACAGGGATGTTTGAGACCCCCCCAGCAAGAGCAGTGAGATAAACTGGTGCTGATGAGAATGTAATTAGTAAAGCCAGTTCCACTGCCTAACAGTTTATAATGTAGCTAATTGCTTTCACATCTACAACAGCTATAAATAGACTTAAGAAATGCCTCTTTAAAAACATGACTTGAAACTATTAACATATTCATTTGTTTTAAATACTAAAGAATAATTTTCCCCCTCATTTTTTATTGTAAAAAATAATATTTTATTAAACGTGGTGAAAGACCTCAAAAGGAGAATATTTTTTCTCTGAAGATGTTCTGTTCCTACATTCTCCTATGTCCAGGGTCCTGTATCCTACACTGTGTGTAGGTTGGAGGGACAAGTAGTGAGTTGGGTGTGCAGGCCAGGCAGCGAGGGCCATCCTAGGCTATGTTTCTTGGCCGGCAGTCCTGATACCATCTCTCACAGCATGCCAACAGGAAGAATCTCTAGGCCAAAATGGCTCAAAGATAGTCTTGGCTTAAAGCCACCAACCTGAGCCATGACAATTCCTAAGGTCCAGTAGTCACAGTGGAGTAGCTTGGACCAAGGCCAAGTGCTCTCTCCCCCACTTCCTTTCCACTCTGATGACTTCAGCTGTGAAGGAATAATGGTGTACATGAGTCCATTGCTTTCCACACTAACATGTTCCTTAAAGTCTACATGCATGCCATTTAGAGCAAATGTTTTCTTTTTTTAAAAGTGTATTTTAAATTTAAAACTTTAGTTAGAAACATTGAGATGGTCAACATATTATAAAATGCTTGTTCTTAAATGTACTTGGAGTGCTGCTTGTTAATGGTATTTGTGCTGATTGTTGAAAGGCAGCTACTGATGCTCAGAAAAGCAGGTATCTCTGTAAGAGAACTTCCAGCTGATACAAGAGCAAGCACTGTCCCTTTTCCAGTGCAGGAATATGCATATTTATCATCTTCCCAAGAGTGAGGTGCAGTCTTTCCCTCAAAGCCCATTGAAAACTGACAACTAAAAATTTTCTGTCTAAACAATGGAGATTTTTCTCCCAAACAGTAGCATTAACCATGTAAAAGAGCTGATTAAAAAGAAAATGTATTTTGATTGTTTACAGCCATAGTTAAGTTATAATAATGCGTATTATACAAATTAATGGGTTTCTCTGGGATGTTTCCATATATACATAGATTGTGTTTTAATCTTGTTCACCTTCTCTTGCTCCCCACATTCTCCTTTCCCTTCCATAATAGTCCTTCTTCCACTTTCAGTTCTTTAAATTTGCATGTATGAGAGAAAATTTGTGATGTCTGTTTTTTGTATATTTTGCTTAGAATGATGTCCTCTAGTTCATCCATTTTCCTGCAGGTAATATAATTTCATTTCTCTTTATGGCTGAATCACACTATTGTATATATAATACACCATATTTTCTTTATCCATTCATCTATCATTGAGTACCTAGGCTGACTCCATGTCTTGGCTCTTGTAAATAGTCACAACAAACATTCATATGCAGGTATAGTGTTTTGGGGGGAGGGGGTTGTGTCTTTTTTGTTGTTGTTGTTTGTTTGTTTTCAGGGGGGTGTTATTATTTGTTTTTGAGACAGGTCTCACTATGTTGTTCAGGCTGGCCTTGAACTCACTATATAGCTTAGGTTGACCTCAAGCTCACAGCAATCCTCCTGCCTCAGCCTCCCGAGTGCTAGTCTTACATGTGTATACCGCCATTCCGGCTGCAGGTATAGATTTTAAAGATAAGATTCTAGGCAAGAGATCTTCATCAAACTGTTTTACTGTGTGTTGTTTTAGTTTCACATGTTTGTTGTAAAGGAAATCTCTTTTGTATCCTTATAAGCACAAAGAATAGGTGTGATTTCCAAGGTAACAGCTAAGCAGACAGCTGTAATTGATATTTCCTTAAACTGTCAAATGGTCTTTAGAAAGTGTTTTCATACTTCTCTTAATCCCTTTTCAAACAGATTTGCCTCAGGTTTTTAAAAACTATAAATTTCAATAGCAGACAGTACCAAACCCAATACCTATGGACCCTTTTCAAATAAGTGACAAACACAGTTAAGGAAGTGCTTGGTTTGTCTGAATATGTTACTGTAACTGTTTTTTAATTAAAAGGAAGTGATTTTTAGAAAGGCTGTATCGATGCCATTTCCCAGGACTGATAATGATGTGAAGGACTTCATTCCTGGTCAGCAAACTTATAAACAAGCTTCTCCATAGTTCTAAAAGCATATCCAGAGTGAGTAGGTTGAAGGAAACTTTCTCCTCCTCACCCAGCTATGTGAGGGTTTTTGTATGAATCTTCTGTCAAGTAACTATTTTTCATTGTAATTTTGAGTTTGTTTATAGTTGGGACACACCTGGGGGAGTCCCTCTGTGTCCCAGCCCTCAGATGGATGGGTGGGAAGTGACAATAATTGATAATTTTTGCATAGGTCTTTGGCTGTTACCTATAGCCCAGTATTGCACAGGATACCTTGGTTTTTCGGTCTTGTGGTCAGCGTAGAGTGCTCTGTATGGTCACTGAGTCTACAAAAACAAATCCTAAATTGAATATGAAGCCTATAGCTCTTTTCCAGAGTTAATGTTTTGAAGAACTCACCTTACCTCTTCCAAATCACTCTTAGTATCAGAGAGCCATAATTAAAACATAGCTTTTAAAACAAAATATAAATTCTCCAGACTGCACCTTGGCCATGTTTATACCCAAAGTATGGGACAGTGCCAGCTTAGGTGAAAGTCTGCCTTGAACAGCTTTCCATTTCTGTTAAGTTACAGATCGCTTCATTAATGTATTAAAAAGCATAGACTGCTTCTCTGACAGAAGCAAGAGAAAAGGGCTGAAAATTTGAAATACTTATTAGTGATCTGATTTTAGATTTCCTTGTGTGATTTTTGATACGTTTCTGACCTTAGCATTTAACAGATCTTTCACACAATAAGTTACATCTCAAGCAGTATCATTATGAAGATTGTCCATTCCTACTCATGCCACAAACATCTTGAAAATTCATTTTAGAAAGTGTATAGATTATAATTTAATCAGCTGGAAGTGTGCTCTAGTATGACAGACTGAGTCAGAAGGATATCTTTAAAATGTGAACTTTCCCTGAGGCTCCCATTATTTTTCTGTGGAAGTTTCTCCATACCAGTCTGCCCTTTCTCATATGTGCCTGGGTACTCTGATACCATTCTTGAGAGGTCCCTGGGCGGCTATCTTCTTGTCCCCATGTGTCTCAGTTAATGCATACTATGGTGGCTTTCTGGCATAGATTGTGGGCCAATGAGTTTAACAAGGGACTACTGAATAAAGTTTTCATTCAAAGAAAACTCTGGCTGATAGTGGGATATCTCTGGATGTGAAGGTATAACTAGTGGTCTAGAAGAGAACTCTGGTGATCCTGAACCAGGACTGCAGCATTCTTATTTTGTGCAGAAAAGATTATGGACACTTAACTGTGGACAGACCTCGATACTTGATTGAGACAGGAGGTAGGTGAAGGCAAGATCCCTAATTTCAGAGGGCAGTATGTGAGGGCAATTTTTCACCATGTCAAGTTTGGAGTTGCCAGTGGAACATCCACAGGAAGGAAGATATTGAGCAGATAGCTGGAAATACGATCACAGTGATGAAAAAAGAGCCAGACTGGAGAGAGAGGATTGAGAGGAATAATGGAAGCACCTGGAGACTGTCCAGGGAATGAGTATTGGAAAGAAATAAGCAGATCTTGCAAACAGCAGTGTGGAGGAGGGGAAAGCAGGAAGATGGGCCACTAGGAGTTGCTGGAGGAGAAGTTGGGAGGACAGGGAGGAACTGGAGGAGGCAGAACCACCACAGCAGAAGAAAGGCCTCCAGGAAGAAGGAATGGGTTGGATTGGAAGCTTTGGAGAGGATAGATAAGATGAAGAATGAAACCATTTCTAGCCACTGGGCTTTGCAAGGAGAATCCGCAAATGGTCTCTCAGGATCCATTTCAGTAGTGTGGGGAGGCAGCCTGAGAACTTCTGTTCAGGTAGGACTGAAGTAGGTCAAGGGAGAAGGTACATTGTCTTTGGCCACCTTGTTAGGCAGCCAATAGTACACTGAGAGAGAAGAGATAGGATTACCCATTCCAGGCCTGGTGCAAGAATTCAGGGTGTGCTTTTGTCAGGAATATGGTAGCATTCTCCAGTGCTGATTTCAGTGTCTCCATCCTGTTGCAGCCACAAGGTAGCTAGCAATGAGATTGAGCTCGAGCTTCTTACCAGATGGTTCTTGGCTTCAAGATCATTGGATGGTGCTGGCATTTGTTTATTATTGTGATGCTGGGGATTGAACCAAGGACCTATCACATGCTATGCAAGCACTCTGCTGCAAAGCTACATCTCCAACACCAATCAGTTGATGTTTTTAGATTGAACTTAAAACCCAGGCCAGAAAACTAAAGAACCACAACCTTTATTTGCATGTAAACCACTGTGCAAAAAAATGGAAATCAGACACCCCTGGTGGTTGGTGTTGCAGTGAGAAATAGAGAGTGCAGAGGAAGAATTAAAATATACATTGATCCCAGCACATGTGCACATGTAATCACACAAGTACACACAGTTGTCTCATTGCCTTGTAACCCATCTGACTAGCAACCACACTGTGTAAAATAAAATACTGATTTATATATAATTACTTCTGACTCTAAAATTGAACTAAAAAATGTAAACTTCTAATACCTGAGAGTCATGTTGGAAGAACTATTTTTTGTATTTATTTTAGTTTTAAATACTTGATATAGGAAGCAAGTCTATAACTTTAACCAGCACCAGATACCGCTTTTGAACCATCATAACCTTGTCTGTGTGGGTAGGCATACTCAGGCTAATCCTTTCTTTTTTTTTTTTTTTTTTTTTTTTTGTACGAGGGATCAAACTCCGGTCCTAGTGCTGCGGAACCACTGAGCTAAATCCCTGGCCCTGGCTAATCCTTTCTGATTGTATGGTGTTCTTGCATAAGACTAGGCTTAACATTTGGTGAAAATTAATATTTATTTTATGGAATTTATGTTACCTGTTACACAAAGAATATCAGAAGCCATCAGATGGAGGAGTATTCAATGAGCCAAGTATCTGCATTTTGCAGCTTTTATTTATTTATTTTTTTATTCATATATTTATTGGTACATTTTAGGTATACAATATGTTTACACTTATCATTGGGTGCTTGTACCTGTACATGATGTATCTTAGTTCTTATTTTTTCCCCCTTTACCTGTGTGCCCTTCACCCCCTCCACCCTTCCCTATTTACATAGATTTTGTTTCCATTTTTTTTTTTCTCATAATTTTTCCTTTCCCTTCTTCCCTTTCCCCTTCCCCTCCCACCACCCCTACACCTTTGGACCTTTTCCTATTTCAAATTATCAATTATTCATTTTAATCATTTTCATCCTTATTTACACTTTCAGTTTCTCACTCTAGAGAAACTATTCAGTATTTACACATGTGTGTCCTATTTATTTCACTTAAGAGTATGGCCTCAGTATGCATCCATTTAGCTATAAATGTCTCTAGTTTCTCGTTCTTTATGGCTGAGTAGTACTCCATTTTATAAAACCCCATCTTCTTTATCCAGTTTCCAGTTGATGGGCACTTGGGCTGTTTCTAAGCTTTAGCTATTACAAACTGTGCCGCTATAAAGATAGGTGCACATATATTTCTGTGGTATGATTCTTTTAATTCTTTGGGGAAAATACCCAGTAGGGGAATAGCTGGGTCAAATGGGACCTGTAGTCCTAGTTCTTTGAGGTATCTCCGTACTGATTTCCACAGTGGTTGCACCAGTC
The DNA here is from genome assembly GCF_053883595.1 of Heterocephalus glaber. Lineage (NCBI taxonomy): Eukaryota > Metazoa > Chordata > Mammalia > Rodentia > Bathyergidae > Heterocephalus > Heterocephalus glaber. The sequence continues at coordinate 31,867,552 of NW_028258142.1, forward strand.
TGCACTCCCACCAAAAATGGAGAAGGGTTCCTTTCTCCCCACACCCCCGCCAGCATTTGTTAATGGTTGATTTTGCCAGTTTTTAAATAGATGTGTTTCAAGTTCTGGACAGTGATACTATGACTGTCCTGAGTAATGTCAGGTTTCAAGAAGCCCTAATGGAATGAGATGGCCATGACCTGTTTTATCCCCCAACTCATGTTATCCTGCAGCATAATTACCTAATGAGGTTGCAGAACCTGCCTTCAAATGAGCTAAGTCGCCGAAGTCTAACATCCAGGTTCTGAGAATAGCTCTAATGTGCCAACAGCACCATCATGCTTCTTTCTCTGGACACTAACATGTTCGTGCTGAGACATCATTAGCTTGTTGACATCATGACTGTACTGCCTCGGAGTATGGGAGGGGAAGGAAAAGAGTGAGATGATCCAGGGCATACTGTATGTTGTAATATGAAAGGACTGTATGTGTTGCCTGATATTTGTAGGCTTCTAAGAGTCTTTGAATACACCTCACCTGAAATACAGAGTTGAAATACTGAGGGTAGATGCCATTAAATTATTTTGTGAGTTTTGGACCTGTCCATTATATGATCCTTTTATTTTCCAAGCTATCAGTATGATGGCCTACTTATAATGTTCGGCAGGTGCCCAATGAATTCTAATTAAACTGAGTCTCAAGTTGCAGAGGATTCTAAGGAATTCAAAGCAGAACATGATCAGAGAAGAAGCTGGCCGTCACTGCTCTTTAGGATGCCTTTTATGAAGGTGATGTTGGACCTTGAATACTTAGCTTACCTCAGCCTAAATCTCCCGCTCTGAATTTTCAGGACATGTTATCAGCTGGAGGATTATTTCTTGGAATGGATTTTTATGTACTTGGTCATGATTGCAAGCACATCAAAGATGAAAGCTGTATTCTAAACTCTTTTGTATTTCTACCTCCTTGATATTGCCAGTGTAAATGACAAGGGTAACTTTGAATATTGAAACAAGCTCTGTCCTAGGTGTCCAGCCCTCTTCCTCCTTGGAGGAAGAGGTTGGTAGGCTGTGGGTTTAGCACAGACCTCAGGTGCCTCCTGGGTGCTTGAATGGGTGAGTACTCTGGAAAGGATCACAGGGGACACAGGAATGGTCCTGGAGAGATGGGCCTCAGGATAAACAGAGTAGGAAGGAGTGGAGTGTTTCAAGTAAGAGTAGCACAATAAGCAAAGGGGTAGAGGTTGAAATAAACAAGTGCGCTGCTTTATGGGCCAGCAGGTGGGGTCAGCCTGACTGCTTTGCAAAGTATCTTTTGAGGGAGGATGAGCGGGATTGGATTATGGAGTCCTTGAATACTAGACCAGGGCATTCAGACATCATAATGGAAGAAGAGGGAACCATGCATTTAAGTGGGGTTTAAAACAAGTGGATGCAAAGTGGGTTAAAAGGAGCAGAGCCTAGAGCCTGGGCCACTAGCAGCTTCTGGTCTGTTGAGGATGGAAGTAGCAAGGTTGGCAAAGGGGACCTGAGTTCTTTACCCTCTGCGTGGGCAGATTCTTGCTACAGGCCTCACAGTACTTTGTACTGGCCCCAGCTTTGACTTCCCCAGGGCACGATGGCAGAGCTGTGTTCTGAGGCAGAGATGTCTGGCTGAGGGGCCTGATGGCCAGGACTCTGTGCCACCAGTTCTTCATCCAAGGCGTCCATCTACACCTTGCTACCAACAGAGATGTTAACCCAGAGAAGCCACATAACTGAATCCTTGTAACAACCCCATATAACACATATGGTCTTATACCAGGGCTCAGGGAAATCATATAACGTTAAAAAAAAAAAAAAAAAAAAAGGCCAACAAGTATGAGAAATGGTATTCAAACATAGTCCTGTGAGATCTTATCTCTGCCTCCTACCATACCACATGGAAATGAAATTATGCCCATCCTCATAGGTGAAGGTTAAATAAGATTGTCAGGAAAAGCTACTGTTTTCCAGCCTTTTAAAACTGTTCACATGCCACAAAACTCAGCTTTATGTGTAGGCAGAGGAGGATTTCTGGGGACTGAACCCAGGGCCATCACACTGAACTATATCCCTAGCTTTAAAATAAAATATTTGAAATAGGGTCTCACTGAGTTACTCAGGCTGGGTTCAAATTTGGGATCCTCCTGCTTCAACCTCCCAGAATGCTGAGATGATAGGCATGTGCCACCACACCCAGCAAAACTCACTTTTTGAAGTATACAATCCAGTGGTTTTTAGTATGTTTACCAAACTGTGCAACCATCACTACTATAAATTCAAGAATATTTTCATTAATCTAAGAAGAAACCCTGTATCTATTAGCAATTACTCCATTTTTCTCCTCCACCTGCTCTGTCAATCATTAAATCACTTTCTGTTCCCTGGACATTTCATACACTAAAGAGAATGACACACTATGTGTTCTTCTGTGCCTGGTTTCATTCACTGAGCATGTTTTCAAGGTTCATCTATATCAAGCATGAATGAGACATTCTTTCCTTTATATTATTGACCAATATTCCATTGTATGGATATATAACACATTGCATCCACTCAACAGGTGATGGGCATTTGAGGAGTTCTAATAGGTTGCTCTTATGAATAATGGTGCTGTAAATGGTGTACAGGGTTTTGTGTGGACGTGCCTTTATTTCTCGTGAGCATATCTTAGGAAAGCAATTTTGGAAGAACTTAAACAATATAAAGTGCAAGAGATCTCACTTTTATTATTCTTCCTGTGATTGTTTCTAGTTCCCATTAGTAGCTGACTTGTTTCATGATGACAAGGATGCTGCTCCCGCCACCACCTCAGCTGGGAAGGGGTCATCTTCGAAGATCAACATTCGCCCTGCCAAACCTCCCTTGAAGGCATCCAACAAAGAGCACAAGAAAACTGTGGGCCACCAGGTCAGCCCCAGGCTCATAGCCAGAAGCCATGGGCTGTGACACATGTGGCAGGGCTGGCTTCTCTGTAGATGTTGGCTATGGGGGCAGGCAGGCCACAGTGGCCTGGTGTCAACAGCCCTGGCCACTTAGGTCAAGCTTTTACTGAAGAGGAAACTCCAAAACTTCCACTAGAGAGGACTAACAGAAGAAAGGGAAGATAAATGAGGATAGCCCCAATCAATACCTTAATAGCTGAGGCTCAGCCACAGTGATTAGCTTATAAGGAGGCAGGGGGTCACATCTGCAGGGTAGAGAGAAGAGTTGAATAAGCTCAGGGATCAAGAGTCTGCTAAACCTCTCCCTTCTTCTGAGGCTTCTGTTGGCATTCCCCCAGTGCATCTCCAGAGAGAAGCCCCTGGCTACCACCACTTTTATTCCTGTGGATTTGCCAATTCTGGACATCTGATATAAACACAGTTATTCCTAGGATGCTCCTGCAGTGGATGTCAAGGCTGCAAGACCCCGGTGCTCAGCTGTCCACTCTTATCTCTCAGCACTCACTTGCCTTTTCATCTCACTTAATCCCTATCCCTTGGAATTAAGCACATTAAGGGATGGTCTCTGCTCATTTAGTTAGAATAGAGGCCCTACTCAGGGAAGGACTTGATTTTTGGTCCCAGCAAGGTAGCAATGTCAGCTGAAATCTGGTCCCAGGTCTCTGAGTTTCTTCCCCTGTTCTTTTGGATTAACAGTAATAATAGTAACAACTACTACTATCATCAACAGTATGAAGGCTTTTTTCCCCCTTACATTCAACAAAATGTTAAAAATAACCAAGTGCTGACTTTTGCTTTCCCAGTTTCGCAACTCGCTGAATCGCCTCATGGAAACCCTAAATGCCACAACACCACACTATGTCCGCTGCATCAAGCCCAACGATGACAAGCTGCCTTTTCAGTAAGTACCTGCTGGGCATAGCAAGCCCAAGAACCTCATTCCTCCTCAGAGGTTCAGAGGCAGTGGGGGCCCATTCCTATGGGGTTCTGCAGCTTCAGCATGGTGACTGGCCAGGTGATTTTATGTGTGAACACAGGCTGATGGATGTTGCTGGATGGCACCTGCAACTCTCCTGAATTCAAGAGGGTGAGAAAATATTGTTCTGCCATTACCTGGGGCTTGCAGTAGTGCTGAATGTGCATTCTTGAATCAAATATGAGGATCATGTAGAAGTGTGTCATTAAATGTGGAAGGCTGTGTCTCTCCCATAAAATATTAAATTCAGACATACAAGGATGGCAGAAGTGGTCAGAAAGGGCATTTCAGCACTGAGGAAGCCAGCCCTCAAATACACATGAAGTGTTAGGACACAAAGATCGTCCTGCTTCTCACATTGCCTCTGCCACCGCACTTCCAGGTTATCCACTTTACCTTCTCCTCACTCATTACCTCTACCTTGAAATTGTTCCTTTCAGTTCTATCCACACTCCTTTGGCTGGCTTCAAATCTGTGTTAAAGTAACTGAATTGTCTTGCCCATCTTTGGTTTCTGCCAAACTCCAGACCAGTATTTCTGCATGCTGTTACAGCTTCATTGGCCACCTCACATTCAACATGATTGAGACCACACTCTTGGTCTTTTCCTTCAAAAATGATTGCTCTTTCTTTGGTCTCTGCTTTAGTGAATACGTAACCATCCCTGACATCTCATTCACCTACCAGACCTGATGCCCCAAAATAGAAACCCGCGTCACTTTAGACCAGCTCTGTCCAGCAGGACCTTCCATGATGATGAAACTGTTCTGTACGCAGCAGCATTCAATGCAGTAGCAGCTAGTTGGCACCTGAAATGTGGCTAGTGTGGTTGTGGAACTGAATGTTTCATTTAAATGTCCCATCCCCACAGATGGGGAGTGGCTACCATGTTGAACAGCACACCCCCTGATTCCACTTCCTTTACTCTCATTGTCTCATCATCATTAAAGTCCTATGGAATCTACATGAAAATTTAACTCACTGTCTCCCTTTTTTTTCTTTTCCTATTTCCTTGTTCCAGATCCTCTTCATTTTTTTCCTTTAAAATTTTTATTAACATGTATCAATTATACACATTAATGAGGCTCAGTGTAATATTTCAGTGCCTACATCCAGCAACCACTGATCAAATGCAGCTGCCCTTTATTCGCCCCTCCCCTTCCATGTTCACTCTCATGTGGAATCAAGGAGTCAACCTGACTGTGTGACTGCGATAGCCAGACCTCCTTTGTTCCTGCCTGAGTACACCGCAGGCCATTAAAGAGCCTCTTGCTCACCTCAGCAGCTCCTCTTCCCTGACTCTGGACCTCCACATGTGCCATTCCCTCTGCCTAGGGAAAATAGGTTTTTAATTTTTTTAAACACTTCATTCCCATCTTTCTTTATGCTAAGACCAAAAGGGAAACCATAGAAATTTCTTTCTACGATATCATTCATTTTGGCAACTCTGACACTCAGACTGAACATTTGAATTGCCTTCTGCAGTTCCTGTCATTTAATAAAGCTTGAGCCCTCCCCCATGGGCCTTGGGGTGGAGGAAGATGACTAAGGAGACAACAGTGAGTCAGTCTTCTCTGAATTGTGCTGACTGCTCACTTTCTTCCTCCACATTCCTGAGACGTGCTTGAGAGCCCCGCCCCCACCAGTGTGGCATCTGTTTACTGGCTGGCTGCAGGAAAAGAAACTGATGGAAGAGCAATGTGTGTGAAAGACTCAGATTATGTGTGAAGGACAGAGTAACATGAAGGGCCTGGAAGAGGAAAGATGGTGCTTAGTACCTATTCTGCCCCAGCCAGCTATGGCCCTGGGCCGTTCATTGACCAAAGCCTGGTACCTTCCAAGTGCCAGGTACTCTGTGGGTTTCCCTCCCATTTGAGACATGGATGAGAAAGGGACTTTCTAATCTTAACACTGTTTTTTCTAAGACCCTTCTTTGTCTCCAGGATCAAAATTTTTCAACAAATACAGAGAATGGGAAGAATAAAAAAAATAATAACCAAATCAGAAAACCTGAATTCTTGTTCAAGCTCACTACTGATTGTTTGGCTAATCACAAAGCAGTCTTTTATTGACTTTGTCTCATTGTTTTATCTGTTAATTGTGATTTTATAATATCCTAATGAAAAAAGTCCAAAGAGATAATGGAACTACTTGTAAGAAGTATAAGCATTCATATGATTAGAATTATTGTTATTGGCAATATTTTAGAAGGAAATTTCTATGTCTTTCTTCCCATTCCTTATCAAACAATAAAAGGGCTTTCCTCACTCAGGGAAGAGGTGGCCTGGGGTGAGTGTTAGAATCTACAATCACTTGGAAGAGGACCTGGCCAGGTTCCTTGAAGGCCAGCCCACTGGTCCCAGAGTCTTGGAGCTGTACCTGTGAGATATTGCCAAGCCTGAAGAAGTACAGGACTGATTGAGTGACATCTAACTTCAGAGGTGGAGCCCAGTGTGGACATCATGGGATTCTCACTCTGCATCCAACAAGCTCCAGGCTCTGTTGTTGTTCACGCACCTTGTACCGGGAAGGGAAAATGGAAAGCTGCCATTTGACTCTATGTATCTGTTGCAACCTGAGTTAGATGATAATTGTCCTCACTAGGATCCTCCAGAATTTAATAGCAGAAGGCCTGGTTTTCCATTCTTCATCAACTCAGCAACTGCAGGCAGGCAGAAGGGGAGATGTGCTTGATAAGGAGTTTTCTGCACTACTGAAGGTCTAAGATTAGAATACAGAAGGCTGGCTATCTTTACAGCTTCCGAAGAGTGTACGAAGAGGAAAAGAGTGGCAGTATCTTCTTTGTATCATGTCTTTTATCTTCTTTCTGAAAAGTCTTTTTCATATCACTTGGCCATTACAACAAACTTGTGAGTTATAGACAGCAGATGTCCTCAGCACCCGCTGAGTGAATGAGGAAAATGTGTTACGGAGACATCATGTCTTCTGCAGAGTGATGCCAGCAGTTGGTAGCAGAGCTGAGGCTGACCCACATTCACTCCAGCCCAGAGCACAGCGGGTGATGTTGCCATCTTGGGAAGGAAGAGCAGTTGTGAGGAATGAAGTGGTTTGGCTTAGCTTCTGAAGCAGTGAAGAAGTTAAGGCCGAGCTTACTTGCCGGATGCTTTCTGGGGAACCAGCTCTAGGCGTGGTGTGTACAGCTCCAAGAGAAGACTGACAACGCATGCACACGTGGACACACACTATTCCCAACAGACTTTTGCTATGTTGTGTGTAGGTGGAGACTTTCAGCAAGCTATTCCCTGGCCATCAGACCAGGACCCACCCAGTCAAAAGCCAAGATGCACAGTGTCCACAAAGCATGATGCAGGGAGATACAAGACCAGGGAGGGATGGGATGGCAGGAAAGAGGAATAGTTCTTTTAAGGAAGGGAATGGTTATTAAGGAGCATCTGTTTGTTCCACTAAAAAAGTGGTGGGAGGTCCTAGAGGGAGTAGGGACCCTACCCATACCTCCCATGGCACCAGAAGTGAAGTGTTACAGATTCTTCTGAGCATGCTGCCATCCCTACCTTGTGTAGAGCTGAGTTCCCTGTGGATGTGCCAGGCAGAGAGAAGGCACCAGTGGTCATATGACTGCTATGGGGAGGTGTGGAGTCCTGCAGAGGGAGTCCCCAGTCCATAGAACACCCTTTGCAAAGCTTAAGGGCATTTGCTTTACACTCATAATTTGGGACACAACTGCCTGCCTTGGAGGTGAGTGGAGCAGAGACTAGACAGTAAAACCTGCATCCCAAATTCTATGTGTGGTCACTAGCAGTCTTTATGTCCAAAGAACTGCCTTATGATACTGATCAAGGCCCTCCTTTGCTCCCAGAACCTGTGCTACATCCTGTGGAAGACCAAAAGACTGCACACAGTGTGGTATCAGAAAATAGTATGCCTGCAGTCCTAAAAGACCTTAGCACTGGAGGAGCTTTGATTCTGGTGAAAAATATGAAATTGTCATACAGAGTAACTTTGTTGTTTGGGACTGTGTAAAATTCAGCACCCAGTTGTGCTTTACACTCTCAGGGTTGTGGGTGACCTGAGGCTGGCATCATTCAGGACTGATCAGAACAATGATATCTGGGGAACTGGGTGTTGAGAGAATACAAGACTTGAGCAGGCTGAGGGGAGGAGTGAGGAATGGAAGCAAGTGCAGGCCTAGAGGAGAGTATGGAACTTTCTTGGGACCCAAAATCCACAGCTCTCATGGGATTCAGAGTGTGCCTGGAGTGAAGAGGGAGCTTGTCTTGTCAGTCACTTGGGAAGTACCTGCTGAGCCCAGGCCAGCCCAAGGCATCATCTGCTAAATGCATGTACAGTATTAATGGACTTTTGTGTCCTGGGCCCATGTGATACTCAGCATTAGAGTGTGATATGGGTTACACATTGAGCAGGTCACTGAGAGAGGAGAGGACAGACAGGGAGTCCCATGGAGACAGGTGAGTCTGAGGATGGCAGACCCCCAAGTTACATACATCTGCAGGGTTCCAGTATCTGGGTAGGCCTCGCCACTGGGAAGAGAATACCTGGGTTGTTGTGGAGAGTGATGGTGTGGCAAGAGGCTGCCTGCTGGGCAGTTGCAGGTCCTAGAGCTGATGTAGCCCCCATTTCTTTTCTTTTTTATCCACCAAGGCAAGCTGGCTCCCCACGTCCTGGCCAGCGTTCTGATGACAGCCACTATGATGTGTGGCTGTGAACCTGGGGGTGGTCCTCCTTTCTGCCATTCCATTTATAAAGGAGGAGGAACAAAAGAACCATATCCTTTAGCTGTAGTTGGGCTGCAGACAATCAGAAGGAAAGAGAGCTTTATTTCTCATCTCTTCTAGCAGAATGGGAAGGCAGATTTAGCCACTTATAAATAGCAGTTTAATTCTTTCTCAGTCGAGACTCCCTGATCACCCAGCCAACGTGATGTGTTTCCTCAGGGGTCCCACAGCACTTTCACCGTGTTTCCTACAGTCTGCCTTATAGTGTGCACTACTGTGTCCTCTAATCTCCAAGCACCACTGCCTTTAGGAAGCCCACATGAGGTTTGAGTTATTCTATAGCATCACACTCAATATCTGTGTGTGAATGAATTCTGGGTTTTAGGTGCTAGGCTTGGCATCACAGGGCATGGGAGTGATCTAAAATGGACCCATCGCTCTAAAGATGGGAAGACAAAGTTCTTCATCTACATGATTCTTAATGAGTATCTGTCATGATCCTAGCTAACTATGTGTACCCTGATCTTGTGCCAGGAGCTGTTCTACTTGCTTCCATGGGCTGTTATATTTAATCTTCGTACTAACCCTAGAAAATGGGTACTTTAATTATCCCATCACATACTGAGACCCAGAGAGGTTAATCTTGCCCCAAATTAAATGTGCTGTTGCTTGTGGCCATGTCATGAGTCAAACCCAGGTCTGCCTGGCCTGAAATTCACCTTTTTAATCACCAACCCAAGTAATGCTTATGGTGCTAAGTGAGCTATAGACATATAGCATGAGCTATGAATACTGAATTAGGACACATGCCCGTGTGGATGGAAACAGGGCACACTCTGGAGAGGAGGCAGGAATGAGTCTTAGAGGGTAGGCAGAATTCAGTTAGGCAAAGAAGTAAGATCACCCAGGTAGGATTTAAGAATGTACATAAATGCCTCATGCATAGAACTGAAGATGCTAAAATGGCCCATTCACCTGCCAATCAGTCTGTGCTTTACCCCAGCTTTGTACACAGCCATCCATACATGCTGTGGGGAAAGATGTGCTTTCCTTCTCTCCTGTTCTGTTTGCTATGTGTCAGCATACCCACTCATCACTTATTTTATTGTTTGGCAGCTTTGACCCAAAGAGAGCCGTGCAGCAACTCAGAGCCTGTGGGGTGTTGGAGACGATTCGCATCAGTGCAGCTGGCTATCCATCCAGGTAATGTGCTGCCAGCCACACCCTTCTGGGCTGCTATAGAGCAGTCCAGTGGGGTGCTCCCGGGAGTCCTCATACCTACTGTTAACCAGAAACAGATCCTCAAAAAAGTTCCCACACCCTGAGGGCCCAAGCAAGATGCTGATGGAAATAAGAATTTCAGTTTGACGTGAAAAATACAGGGATTAACAGTAACATCCTTTGGGTTTTTCAAATTCTACATTGTCACTGGTCCAGGTAATGAACTAGCTAGAGCAGCAGAGGGATTCCTTCTACATTCAACTCTCACATGCCCTTTTTTCTTTTTTTTTTTTTTGTAAAATACAGTAACATAATATTTACTGTCCTAACCATTTTTAAACAGTAGCATGAAGTATGTTTACATTGTTGTACAACCATCACTACCATCCATTTCCAGAACTCATCTCATCTTGTAAAACATGTAATAGAAACTCCCTGTTTTATTCCTGTTTGTTACTATAACAAAATACCTCAAGCAAACTAACTTTATAAAGAAAAGAGATTTATTTAGTTCATAGTTTTAGAGGAGGAAAGTCCAAGATTATGTGGGAGGGATAGGTAATATCAGATAGAAAGCTAAAGAGCACCTGGAGTCCTATAATACCTTCTGAGGGGTTCTTCTGGTGTCCCAATTGGACTAAGGACCTTCCAGTATGTCCCACCTCTTAGATTTCAGCATCTCCTAATACTCTGGGGACTAAACTTCAACACATGAATCCTTGAGCAAATTACATCAACCATGACCCTCCCCATTCCCTTTCCCCCAACCTTCAGAAGCCACCTTTCTACTTTGTCTCTGAATTTGACAACTTAAAGTGCCTTGTATAATTGGAATCATGTAATATTTTTGCTCTTTGTGATTGACTTGTTTCACTTAGTGTAATGTCTTCAAGGTTCATTCATATTGATAGCATGTGACAGAATTTTCTTATTTTTAAGGCTGAATAATATTCCCTTGCAGGGAGCCAGGGGTAGCTCAGTGATGCTATGCCTGCTTGGCCAGCGCAAGGTCCTGAGTTTGAATCCCAGTACTGAAAAAATAAAATAAAAATATTTCCTTGCATGTCTATAGCACATATTGCTTAACCATTCATCTATTGTTAGATCCATTTACCTTTTAGCATAGAGTCCCTAAGGTGGAAAATATAATTTCATTGAGTTAAAAAATAAATCTCATGGTCTGATGTGCATTGTGGATAAGCCACTGAAGCTCTCCAAGTCTGAGGAAGCCATGCCAGGACTATGGACTTCCTGTGGATGCTTGCCTGAAATAGGGTGGGAAGCAAGTGACAATCCCACTAGCTCACACCAAATTACATACTAGTGTGACATAAACCAAGCAGCTTCTGCTGACTAGGATTGAATTGAGCAGCATGGCAGCCCAGAGCTGTGGTACTGCCCATGAGGATCATCTGTCCTGAGAAGTCCCTTGAGTGTCAGGGTGGATGGAGCCAGAGTGAGGATGAGGGGGTAGGTAGGACAGCCTTCTTCTCCACTTGTCACTTTCCCCTGCAGTGGGGGACCATTTCACATGCAGTGGTTAATTACCCATAAACAGCTTAACCATAAACAGTTCCCACATGTTAAGCCTGGAGGAAAATTGTTGCTGGAATTAGGAATTTGCATTTTACCTAGAAAGTATAAGAACAATTACTAATCTGCAACATCTAGGCAGCTTTTCAAAACCCAGCAGGATGATCATGGGAGCCAAGTCTAAGGCCATTAATTTTTTTCTTTTCAACGACATCTTACCTTGCTTAGGAAAAAAGGCAGAGTGTGTCCTGGGGCCCTTTCTCATTTTTTGACTTTGGTGTTTACACACTAATAGGTAGCCACCCCCTTTTATGAAGATAGGCTAGCTTCTGCTTCTTAGATAAGGCATGGCATTCCTTTTCTCGGTCTGCCCTGTAGCATCCAGCATCTCTATCTTTTGATTGAGGGGAGAGGGTCCAGGTCCCAGGTTGAGTGGCTCAGGTCTAAGTTCAAACTACTGAAATTTCAGTCTCTGCTACATGCATAGGGTTCAGATCCAACAGCTGAAGAGTTAGGAAATGACCTTGGGGTGCTGCTGAGCTACTGATCTTCCAACTGAGTTCTGTGGGCAGCCACTCCACTCTTAGCACTTCAGTCTTATGTTTTTGGGACTCCCAAGACAGGTGTCACCTACCAAAGGTTTCTTTACTTCCACCATTGTTAGTCTGCTGTTTCTCAGAATTGTGTGTTGCAACCCATTAGTGGGTCATGAAATCAGTTTAATGGGTTGTGACCAACATATTGTTTTTAGTGAAATAACTTGGGTTGGAAATTGTAGGAGGGAAGTTTGTGGCAGAAAGAATGTTGTGGCATGACTATTTCTCAGTGTTAGGTTAGATAAGGTGTGTGGTCATCTAATATGTGCTCCCACAATGAGTCCCAGGGAACAAGTGAGCTGCTGGAGGCTGAGTTGAGTCTAGAGCCAGCACTCCTGTGCCCCTCCTACATCTTACTGCTTAAGTCCCCGTTGCCCTTCAAACATAGGTTTATCAGAGGAAGAAGTGACTTGGGTGGGGGTCCTGAAAGACTGCCCTCTACCCCTGTGCCAGGCCCAGACCTGAGACCTGACATAGCACTAACTGCTCCTCATTCTCTAATGTTTTAGAGTCCAAATTCTGGAACTGAAGGCTGGACAAGAGCTGAAATAGTCTGAGTGTGTTGAACCCTGGCCTTTGTAGTCAGGCCTGGCTTCAGGTGTTGGCCGCTGCACTTCTTGGCTGGGTGATCTTGGTCAAGTTAATAAATCTCTCAAAACCTGGGTTTCCTTATCTTTAAGTAAAATGACCTTACTTACTTCACAAGTGTTGTAAGGAATGAGATAAAGTCCTCAGCACAGTACCAAGCATTTAAGCATTTAACAAAATACTTATTAGTCATCCAGATATGAGCAAGAAGTTGCCTCCCTATGGGTGTAAGTATTTGGAAAAAATATGTCTATATCAGAAATTTCTAGCTTTGTTTTGTGAAATCCCAATGTGTGTGGCTACCTTGAAAGAGTATCCTGAAACTATTAAGCAATGGAATGGGTCAGTTTAAAAGTTATATAAAAGGGCTTATGGTGTAATTTAGTGGTAGAGCATGCCCTAGTATGCTCAAACACATGCCATGCTAAACTCTCTAGGGCCATTGTAAAAGAAGGTTTGGAATGCCAATTTCTACAGCCATACCTGTGCTATATACTGCAGGGCCCTGAACATAAGCAGAGAAATTCAAGGTGTTCACCTTTGTGTATAATTTACCACTTTGTGTCTAATGGTGGGTTTGTAAAGTGGAAAGCATATAAATCAGGACCACATCAAGCCATGGAGAAGACACAAGGGACGCATGTGACAATGTGGTCATCTATGCCAGGTGAAATCGTGGGGTCCATCTCTGTGTAAAAAGAACCACCTATTTCACCAAGGACTTTCTAACAGAATGAATTAATGGTAGGACAAGTGACTTGGAGGAGGTGTCATGCCAAGGGTGTCTTCTTGTACACCAAGAAGAGGCTGGGCTGGGAGTTTAGCTCAGTGGTTTCAGCACCTGCCTCGCAAGCGCAAGGACCTGAGTTCGATCCCCGGTACCAAAAAAAATGAAGAGGCTTAGAAGCCCATGGGTTTGACCTGGCTAACTATAAACCCTGCATAGCCAGGGGTCTATACACCTGCCACCTGCCACCTCTGATTCACCAGCTGAGCTCCCTCAAAGCCTCACTGCATGAAATCAGAGTTCAGTGTGTGTCACCCATACTCCTACTGGGTTTGCTATCATTGTATAAAACAATCTGTTCTAGAGATAGGAGGAGGAGAAGGTTTGCTTCTGGGATCTCACATGAGCTTTATGTGAAATGAGAACAATATCTCCCCTTTATGAAGTCCTTCTCTCCCCTTAATCTCTCTTCTCTGTGTCTCCTGTATGGAGCATCCAGCTCTGTGCTGGCCCACACTCACAAGAAATTCACAGCTAGAAGTGACACAATCTTGAAGCAGTTAAAGAGTAACTCATAACCAGATGTAAGTTTGTAGTGCAAGTCTGGGAGGAGTGGAGACTTCTTGGATAAGGTGAGGCTGGAGCTGGGCCTTAAAGAATGAGGAGGATTTGGATTGGTGGGGAGACAATGGGATGATGCCACCAGCTGCAAAGCAGCACACTGTCCAGAAATGGACTGAAATGTAAAGAGGGATTCTCTAACTCTCAGTTCCCTGTGCCCACTGCTCAGTCTCCTAGTTGCAGTATGCTTGGACATCAGATGTGCTTTCTCCTCATCCAGGCAGCCATTTTTTTTTTGTACCAGGGATAGAACTCAGGACTTTGTGCTTGCAAAGCTGGCATGGTGCCACTGAGCTAAATCCCCGGCCAGCCAGCCTCTTCTTGGCAGGTAAGAGAACTCACACTTGCCAAGTCTTTAGACCCATGTGGAAAGTGGCCTCTCCTACTGTTGATCCCACCCAGCTGCAGTCAGAGTTTCCAGCAGGATCAAGATGAGCACAACTTACTAGCCTCTTACAGGTTGCCAGATGGATGGATGTTTTTCCTGCCATCCTAACTGTTTTAGACTTCTTTCTAGAGGGTAATTATAATTGCATCTGTGCCTTCTGTTTATGTAATTACAGGTATTATGGAAAGTGTAATGAAGGAAAGACATGCTTCTGGTATCACAGAAAATGTTGTCTAAAGCCGTGATTTAAATGTGTGGGCTTAGATCCAGGATGCTCCTTTCATGTCTCTCCTTACATTTGTTGCCTTAGCACATTTTGCCAAAGAGCCCAAGAGAGGATTCCCTCCCTGAACTGCCATTAGATTTTGGACAGCAGCATGGTGATTTTATGGTACTTTGGTTAGTATCACAGTGACGTTGAATCATTCATACTATTTCATCTAAATTCTCTTCATGTTTGTCTGCTGTATCTAGGGATAAATCAAATGAAATTTTATGGATGTCACCTGCCTGCAAGGTATCAGCTATGAAAGGAAGTATACAACAAGTGCAGTGTGTGCTAGCCTCAGTGTATAGAGCTGAGCTCTATTTGCAGATCTAACTTTGGGAAACTTTCTCAGGAGCAGAGGGACCTGAGTGGAATATGGGCAGATTAGGAGTCATCTACAAAGCTCCCTAGTTGCCGAAAACTCAGTAAAGTGATATCACTTGTATTAGCCTGTCAAGGAGCTGCATAACTTTCCACAGCTGTGTCTTTAGGACATTTCAATGGGCTTCTTTGATTATCGGAATTACAGTTTATATGTCTTTCCACATTTCTGTTGTGTGAGTGACCAAAGGAAGGAAAATGGTAAAGGAAATTCCATACATTGCCCTGGATTGCAGAGGCTGGTGATGAATCTTCCACAGGGCCATTCTTCAAGACCTCAAGCATTTCAGGCACAGTCCTGCATCAGCTCTACTGATGTCTTGAGAGGAAAATTCTTACCTCTTCCAAATTTGAGATTCAGTCAATATCCCTACAGTCCACCAAGCCAGAGGGGACAACTGTCGCATTGCCAGCCAGCAATAGCTATCTGGGGCTGCTCCTGCTCCTCAAGCTTTAAGGTACCTGATTGTTTTTATCCTTTCTAAGAATTATGGCTTTCTTGGGAGTGTGGCTTTAAATGAAAATGTATCATTCTATTTGAAATGCTGTGCAGTGGCTAAGAAATACGTTCATTTCAATGTGCATAAAGCACAGTGATGAATGCACTGTCAGGGACAGAACCTTACCTACACAGCTCCTGGCTCTCGTGCCTGTGCAGTTACCTGTCTCCCTGGGCTCACAGTTTTGTGACTGAAGGAACTCGGGTAAATACTGCTTAACCAAAACAAGTGTGGTAGAGGACTCCATGAATGTGTAATTGATACTTTAAAAATGAATCAAAACAAAACTGCATAAACTCCAGTTCTCACTTCAACCCATCATCTTCATAAAAATGTAGGTTTCCTAAAAAGATTTCCAGCTCCTCAACTTCTATCTCTCTAAACTCATGTGGGATAAATAGTCTAAGATTGTAGAATTAGATGGGTGCCATAGAATCTGCCTGATTTACCTTCCTACCTAATCATGTTCGAACCGAAAACAGACCCACAATTATTTCCATTGCTATTAAATATCCTTCAGAAAGAGAATAGTGCAGAATTTATTTTAGAGTGATATGATTCTTTATCTCAGGCTCTTATAGCCTCAAGTCCTGACTCTTTTGCCCAACCTCTGTACTCTTTTCTGTGGACTGCAGTCTGACCTAGTGGTGTACACCCAGGGCTATGCATCAGTTAGCGGGGTATACTTACCAATTTCAGAAGCCAGGGCCCTTCCTCAGACCTAAGAGTCTGAATCTGAGACTGAGCCCTGACCATTTGCTTTTTGGCAAGGTTTCCAAGTGATGTTTTAAATGAATCCTGCCTGGAAACCATTATTCTGGAGGTGCATGTTGGCCCATCTGCAGCCACTTGGTCATGTGCAGGCCATGTTAGGACTGATTGGGGTTTTCCTGTATGGTCCCCTCTTTGTGTTTCAACCCCAGCTTAGAGCCAGTGGGGAGGAACTGTGTTTCCCTCCCCCTACAGTAAAGCTTAGCAAACTTCAGAGCTGGGGCCACTTCTGTGGCTGAGGCTGTGTTCCCTGGGAGGGCCAGGATATGTGGGGGGAGGGCAATATGGGGTATTTATAGTGATGTGAGGCATATAATGAGCATCATGCAGCCTTTTCCCAAGGAATTCCTTCATAAGGTTAGTGTTGAAATAAGGATAACAACTCCTGATTATGAATTACTTAATGAATGTTGCCCACAAACCTCATCTTTTCCATCACACTTTTTATTGAGATATAATGCACATAATACAAAATTCATCCTTTTAAGGTAATTTGGTGATTTTCATTATATTCCATTGTACAACCATCACCACTATCTAGTTTTATAATATTTTCAGCACCTTGAAAAGAAACTGTTAGCAGTCATTCCTTTTCTCTCCTCCCAGGCCCTGGCAAGCACTAACCTTTGCATTTTGGTTGATTCACTTATTCTAGATATTTCATTTACATACAGTCATATGATATTTGACCTTTTGTGTCTGGCTTCTTTCACATAGTACTGTTTTAAAAGGTTCATCCATGTTGTAGCATGCATCAGTACTTTATTCCTTTACATTGATGAATACTGTTTCTTTGTATGGATACACCACATTTTACTTTATCCATTCCTCAGCTGATGATGTTTAGGATGTTTCTAGTTTTTTTCAAGTGTGAATAATGCTGCTATGAACATTTGTGTAGATATTTTTGTGGGGGCATATGTTTTTATTTCTCTTTGGTATATATCTGCAAGTGGAATTGTTGGGTCACCGTTTACCCTTTTGAGGACCTGCCATATGCATATGATATGAGGTAGGGTCCTGTTCTGCAGTGGCTGCACCATTTTACATTCTCACAAGCATTATATGAGGGTTCCTTTTCTTTTTTGCATGTCATCCTTGCGCAGGGGCCATGCTAATCTTCTCTGTATCATTCCAATTTTAGTATATGTGGTGCCGAAGCAAGCACTCCTTTTCTTTTTTTAAAGAAGTCTTGTGTTGCTTAGACTAGCCTTAAACTCTGAAACCTCCCATCTTAGCCTCTAGAACACTTGGGATTACAAACATGTACCACCACCTGGCAAGGGCTCCCCTTTCTACACATTTTTACTGATACAGTACTTGTGATTATCTGTCTTTATTTTTATAGCCATCATAATGAGAATGAAATGGTATCTCCTTGTGATTTTGATTTGTATTTCCCTGATGGTTAATGACATGAAGTATCTTTTCACATACTTATTGGCCTTTTTTGAAAAAATGTGTATTCAAATCTTTTGCCTATTTCTAAAATTGGGTTACGTCTTAGTTACTTTTCTCATTACTGAGTCAAAATACCCAACATCCAAAGTTAAAGGAGGAAAGGTTTCTTTCATCTCACAATTTGTAGAGGTTTCACTCCGTAGTTGGCTGGCTCCAAGGCAGGGCAGCATAGCAGAGGAAAACAGTCCATAGCATGGCAGGCAGAAGGCAACAAGCATTAAAGCAGCAGCAGCAACTCTCCCTTTCCCTTTCATGCCATTCAGGCTATAGGCTTTTGTTTGGTACCACTCATACCCAGGATGGGCCTTCCCATTATCTATACCCAGAAATGTGCTAAACCAATCAGTGGTCTAATTTTGTACCACACACCTTTAATCCAAGTATCACATATCCTAGATCCAGCCAGCTCCAAAAAGCCCCACGTATGAGCACATAAGGCTTTGGGGGCCCATCTAGGTACAAGCCATAATAGATTATTTGGGCCACGGATTTAGCTCAGTGGTTTTGCTGCCTGCTGCCCAAGCGCAAGGACCCAAGTTCGATCCCCAGAACCAAAAAAAAAAAAAGAGGGTTCTGCATAATAGATTATTTGCTTACTGTTGATTTGTAAGAGTTTTTTTATGTATTCTGGTTATGAGATCTTTAAGAAACATTCAACTTACAAATATATTTTTTCATTCTATAAGCTTTTTTTATGGCATTCTTTGAAACATAAAATGTTTTAATTTTAAAGAAGTCTAATTTATCTAGTTTTTTCTTTATTTGTGCTTTGAGTGTCATAGCTAAATAATCATTGCATGACCCAGAGCCTCAAGGGTTGATTTCTGTTTTCTTCTAAGGTTTTTTTTTGTTTTACACTTTTAAGTGATCTATTTGGAGTTAATTCATGTATATGATGTGAGGTAGGGTCCCAGTCTCGTTCTTTTGTATGCAGATATGCAGTTGTCCCAGCACTGTTTGTGGAAAAGATCGCTTTAACTCTTGAGATAGACAAGACAGGTGGTATCACATCCATTTTGCAGATGAGAAAACAAATCCCAGAAAAGCAATTGGATCAGTCCTCCTAGACAGAAAGTGAGGGAGAACCATCCCACATAAGGTTAAGGCTGCCTGCACTTGTGAGTCTCCAAGAAGATATGCTTTCTTCATCTTTGCCCTCTTGTCTTTTTTATTCATTTATTTATTTGTTTGTTCATTTACTTATTTATTTTTGAGACAGCGTCTTTCTATGTAGGCTAGGCTGACCTTGAACTCAAAGTCCTCTTGCTTCAGCCTTCCACAGGACTGGGATTGCAGGTGTGAGCCACCATCCCTGTCCTTTAAGTTTTGTCCATTCCTGGTATATTTCCAAAGAAAACTCTTATATCTAAAAGACTTTTGTATCCAATTGAATTTATTTCTCTCCTGTTTTGTTCCTTTAAAGAGGAAAACAGAGATGTATATGTTGTTTGGATGGCCAATATGAAGATTATCAACAACTCTATATCCAGAGAGGGACCATTAGACCTAGTTGGTAGGCCTCACATTTGGGTAAGTGCCTTAACCTCAAAACTGCTATTTGGTTCCTATGTGAAACATTGTCCCTGCTGAGGCTCATAGGCTCCTACTAAGAGAAGCCTCCCATTGACATGGGATGCTTGACCAGGACTCTTGGACCAAAGATGAATGGCAGCATAGTGGAATATATTAAAGTACAATTGACACACTTAATCTTGATTTAGCATTTCTAAGGAACCCTTGGGATCATCCACCATGACATCTTTAGGATTTTTTTCTTTGTGGCCTGATGTCCTAGAGATTCCATGACTTAGAGCATCAATCACAGCAAGATCTTACTGTAGGGACTCTCAGAGTTTATCTAATGCAGCCAACATCTGCATGAAGAAATATGCCCCAAAGAGAAACAGCAGAAAGATCTGCAACAGTGCCGACCTTGGTCCCCTGCATACCTCTCAGGCAGGTATGTTGTTCTGCAGAGTATTCCCATATACAGATGTTTAAATCCAATGTAAGGATCCAAATAGGTCCTCAGTCAACCAAAACAATGCCCCAAGTACCGAGTTTCCTGCTTCATTCACAGCTGCATAATCACTCACTGTCTCCAATCTGAGGAGCTCATTACTAGCAGGCATCCGTCCAGACTATGGACTTGCTGAATGCTTGCCTCCATAGAAGCAGTCACAGGCCCTGGGCTTTTCCCACACACTAAAATGTGGCCAGGTCAGGACAGCTTCTCCCCAGCAGACCAGAACAAACCAAGTAAAGGCCTTTCTTTAAAAGGAAGTATGACATTGAAGTCTGGGATGCTCAGCTAGGCTCCCAACATGTGAGTCGGAATCCAGGGGGAGCAGGGCTGCAGTGAAGGGAGATTTAAGGGGTAACTGCTGTTGCTGAGACTCCATAGACCACAGTCAGGGCCTGGTCATAGACTCAGGATGGGGCTGTTCTCCCACCACTAATACAGAATAGAATGAAAGGGTACCCAGGCCCAGGAGTGGGCTAAAGGACCCCTCCAGCCAGAGTTAGAGGATGTGTGCAAGGAATGAGGCCCACTGGAGGCAGATGGCAGTCATGGCTGTTTGTTCCCAAGAAGCCTTTCTGGACTACAGTTATGCTCTGTAGTAAACATTTTGCAAGTACTTGAGAGCTTTTAATGTTCCAAGGGAGGGGAGATGGTCCAAAGATGCTATATTTTGTGGGACTGTGCCACACACTAAAGAACTGTTAAACCAAAGACAGTGGTCCCTTTTTTGAGAAACTGGTAGAAGAGATTTAACTGTATGGTATGTGTGTAGGGGGGTGTCAGGGTCTAACCATTTGAGTAGCCAGTAAAGCATGATTTTTTAAAACTATAATATGCAACTGGGTATAAAGGTACAGTTGGTAGTTGCTGATAAGTGTTGAGAGGTTTTAAAATATCTCAGACAAGGTAGGCCTGTGCTTAACAGAGCTCCTCATACACACACAAGCAGATCTGTAATAGAAAGTAGAAGGCTCTAAGCCCGTTCAGGACTAGCTAAAATGCAGTGTGTGGTTTTGTTTTGTTTTGTTTTGTTTTTTCGGGGCGGGGGCGGGGGGGGGGCTCCATAGTAGAAAATTATCCTGGGTTAAACCCATGGTCTCACTGAGCATCCAAATGTTCCCACCAAATCAAAGTCCTGTTAAGAAGTTCTAGTTTTGGAAAAAGAATCACACATTTTTTTCAGCTTTGCTTTGAAGGTTCTCCTATTAGAGGTGAGGGAGCATTTCCTGGGAGTGCTTTCTCTCTAGGAGCGTTCAGAGGTCCATGGGAAGAGGATCCCATATGTGATTCTGGGTCCTGAAGTGACCAACACCTTGACAGGCCTTTTGTCCAAGCCCTGTAGCAGACGATCTCTGCCCAAACTGATGGTGTGCTTCTCAGTGGACCCTTTGCCTTCATATGGACACCTGGTATCCCCCATCCCCTAAACTCCAGTGCACACCCTGTATGTGGAACAGGTTATGTTTTTTTTTAATCCTTTTATTGGTACATTTTAGGTATACAGTATAATGACATTCATCATTGGAAATATGCACCTTTACATAGTCTCTCTTGGTTCTTATTTTTTCCCCCTTCCTCTACCCTCCCTTGAGCACCTCCAGCCCTCCCTATTTACAAAGACTTTGTTTCCTTTTTTTCATTTTCTCATATTAATTCCCTTCCTTTCTTTCCTTTCCCCTACCCCTCCCACTTCCCCTTCCCCTTTGCCCCTTTTCTTTCTATTTCACATTATCTGTTATACCTTTTAGTCCTTATTTACACTTTCACTTTCTCACACTAGAGAAACTATTTGGTATTTATACATGAGTGTCCTATTTATTTCACTTAAGAGTATCACCTCAATATGCATCCATTTAACAATAAATGTCTAATTTCTCATTTTTTATGGCTGAGTAGTACTCCATTTAAAAAAAAAAAAACACATTTTCTTAATCCAGTCTCCAGTTAATGGGCATTTGGGCTGTTTCCAAGTTTTAGCTATTACAAACTGTGCTGCTATGAACATGGGTGCACATATATCACTGTGGTATGATTCTTTTAATTCTTTGGGGAAGATACCCAGCAGGGGAATAGCTGAGTCAAATGGGACTTCCAGTCCTAGTTCCTTGAGGTATCTCCATACTGATTTCCACAGTGGTTGCACCAGTCTACACTCCCACCAGCAGTGGAGCAGGGTTCCTCTCCCAACAGCCCCAACAGCATTTGTTATTGGTTTTCTTGATAGCAGCCATTCTTTCTGGGGTGAGGTGGAATCTCAGTGTTGTTTTCATTTGCATCTCTCAAATGACCAGTGATGTTGAACATTTTTTCATGTGTTTATTTGCTATTTCTACTTCTTTGTCTGAGAAAGGTCTGTTCGTTTCAGATGCCCATTTTTGGGTTGGGCCTTTAAATTTGGGAGGTCTGATCTTTTGAAGTTCTTTATAGATTCTAGATAGTAGACCTTTGTCTGAGGAAAAGCAGGTGAAGATTTTTTCCCACATTGTGGGTTGCCTCTTCACACTGCTGGTGGTTTCTCTTGCTGTGCAGAAGCTTTTTAATAAGAAGAGATCCCATTTGTTGATTGTTTGTGCTACTTGACGGGCAACTGAGGTTTTGTTCATAAACTCTTTTCCTACACCAGTGTCTTCAAGAGTTCTACCCAACCTCTGGAACAGGTTATGTTTTAAGAACATGTTTGCGAGAAAAGAAGTGGAACAGGCTTGCACAGAAAGAAGAAGCAATTTAGATATTTGGAAGTTTTGCACCTTTCCAAACAGTCTGCATGATGGACTCATTGGCTTCTAAATCCCTGTGAGGTGTTTTTGTGAGGTGGAGACTCTTGCCTCTTTTATAGGTAGGAGGGAGGTAAGGCATCCAGGCTGGGAATGACCAGGGTGGGTCAGAACCAGGTTTCGGTACTTCTGTCCTCCAAGCTTGTTCCAAACTGGCTTTGATATCTTAGCAGTCACATCTTCCTGGTCTCATAATTTCCTTGAGTTATGGATCTGTCAGCAGTAAGATTTTCATATTAGAAGCATTTAAGGTGTTTAGCCTAGCTAAATGCTGCTTTAATTATTTCCCCCAGCAAAATTGCAAACTCATAAGAAGAAATAAGACAAATGAGTACACAAATAACTGTGATGTAGAATGTGCCCTCAGAGATTGCATTACTTGTGTTAGCCTAGTCAGGTGTTGACAGGTGGGCAGGGACAACACGGAGACTTAGACTTTATGACGCTCTTTTTTTGTATCCAGTATTTCATTTGATTCTTGCTCAGATCCTTCTTTCCCTATGTAGAAGTATCAGAAAGAATGGTCTATATTTAAAACTGGAGGGGGATGGGATAGAAAGCACCTACTAAAAACAAACGCACACATGATTTTCAGCTTGTCAACTGTAGGTCCCTCAGGCCTCTGGTATTAAGTCATTCAAGGACTGGTTAAGGCTGGGGGTTTTTCTTGATATTTTTGTACATGATTGAAATAATTGAGGCAGCATTTAGCTGAGCAAAGAACTTAAATATTCCCATTTTCAAAGCAGCCTCTTCAGGATGGCCAGTGACTCAGAGGTTTGACTCTCAATCCATTCACAGCTAGTGGGCAAAAAAGTTTCTTTTCAGCGAGTAGAGGCCATAAGAGCAAGAGGAGCTCTTTGTTGGCCTTAAAACAGAGGGCTTGGGCACTGTGAGGACCTTCTTTCCTCTCCCTGAAGGGAGGCCTGTGGACAGTGAGCAGGCCTTGGAAGAGTGTATTATGTGCTCTCATTCCCTAGTTCCACTGCATCTGTAACAGACTGAACCAGTTAAAAAGCAAAGCGGTGTAGAGACTTGAGTACACTGGTGGTTGCCAACATTTG
This sequence comes from Heterocephalus glaber, assembly GCF_053883595.1. Taxonomy (NCBI): domain Eukaryota; kingdom Metazoa; phylum Chordata; class Mammalia; order Rodentia; family Bathyergidae; genus Heterocephalus; species Heterocephalus glaber. Next base: position 31,891,102 of record NW_028258142.1, read on the forward strand.
AAAGGAGAGAATGGGATAGGATGGCTCAGGGTGTAGAATTTCCTTTTGGGGTTGTGAAAATGTTCTGGAATTCAATACGGGGGATGGTTGTGTAACTTTGCAAATGAACTTAAAATTATTGAATTGTGTACTTTTAAAGGGTAAATTTTATCTTAATGTAAGTGCTCTTCCAGAAAAGCTTTTGTTTTAAAGTAAGGAGCAAAATCGTTACTCTTACATAGAGGAAAAAAGATGGAAAAATGTCATTCTGATATTTATTCTTACACTTCCCCCTTTCCAGAAACCCATTACTATATTGGAAATATTCCGTCAAGCCAAGAAAAATATTTACAGAGGAAGAAGGGGACATAGAGGGAGACAAGGCGCTCAGTCTTCTTTCCTCCTCATCCCAGGAAGGTGAACCTCAGCTGTCCAAAGGTTCTGGAGTCAAAGCAGAGGAGCTTTCCCCGAGCTCAGTGCACTCCATTGCCCCAATGGGCCCCTGACTTGCTTTTCTAGATGAAGTTTCCAAAGGACACTCTTTAGAGGCAAAGAGCTACGGGGAAGGGATACAGACCACTCATTTTCTACTTAACACCTTAGCATGTCAATCTGAGTAGCTGGCCAGTCCCTCAGCATGGGCACCCGTTGGTGGCAGTTGCAGCCAGTGCCTGTTGACTTCTAAACAAGGTGCACCCAGCAGGAGACCTTGGAGAACAGAGCATGCTGGCCCCACCCAATGCTCTGCAGTTTGAGCCAGCATGGCTCTGCACTGTCACCACACAGGACTCAGGAAAGTTGGGCACGGGCTGCATCAACCTTCACAGAAGTTTAGACCAAAATTCCCTCCTTCCCTTTCAGGAGGGGCTCTGCTGACTCACAGTGCAGTTATTCACAGAGGGTATGGGCATCTCTGAAAACTGAGATGAGAACTGAGGAGTACCTGGGAAGTATGAACAGAGGCTGCCTTAGTGAGGAAGGGCAGCCCTGCCTAGGAAACAGATTTGCTTGTGGAAGACTAATTTGTTTATGTAAAGATGCCTCCGAAGTGGGGGGGGGGGGGGCAAACCTGAGGCCCTCTTATCAACTCCCTTCCCAAACTTAGCAAACCGGCACTTCCTTACAGAGGTAGCAAATTAGAGGTCTCTTCAATTATGTGAAATCAAGTGGTGTCTTTTCAGGGTGTCTACTGTACTGATGGAGAAAAGGGAATCAAGCAAAATCTACTTGGGGTAGGAAGTGATTCTTTCTACACTGTACCAAAATATGAACAGTGTTACCTCTAGGGACTAGGAAGTAGTATATGGCCACCTTTTCTTTTCTAGTGTATACTTTTCTGCATTTAAAGAAAAGGCGTTTACCATAATAGTTATCAGCTCTATAAGAAGTAAATCAACATTTAAAAACAAAGCTGTGATTAGGCATGGTGACACATGCCTGTAATCTCAGCTTAGGAGGCTGAGGCAGGAAGATACAAATTCAAGGCCAGCCTGAGCAACTTAGGGAGATCATGCATCAAAATAATTTTTTTAAAAAATAATTATAGTAATTTTTTAAAAGGACTGGGTTAGCTCAGTGTTCCCTGAGTTCAGTCCCCCATACTACAAAACATCCAAAGGTGCCCTACACCAGCAATGTCTGCAGAGGAGGGCAGCTGCGTGTTTATGGACAGAGACCTCTGTTCATTTCTCAAAAGGTGTCCCCCGGCCCATGGATCCCTCTCTTCTCAGCCAGACTCCAGGAACCAATACAGACTGGACTTTTTGGAGGACAGTAGGGAAGCCAAAACTCCCCAGGGACTTTTTTTGCTGCCTGAGAATGACTTTGTTCAATAGCATTGACCCCATTACACTACCCACAGCCCAGTGTGGCCAAGAAGCAGAACATGTCACCGGACATACCTTTGCTTTTCCTTCAGGTGGACCTACCATGACTTCTTCCACCGATATCGGGTGCTGGTCAAGAAGAGAGAGCTCAGCAACACCGACAAGAAGGCCATCTGCAAGTCTGTGCTGGAGAGCCTCATCAAGGTGAGCTGGGCTCAGCAGAGGGCTACAGCGTCTGCCATCGTCCTTGTTGAGACTGTCTCTAAGATGATAATCAGCTTTCCTGCATCAGAGACTAGAAACAAAAAGCCCCTTACCTAGAGTACCTCATGGCCTTTTTGCATCTCCCCAGCCATTCCCACCACTGTACCTGGGTGGGACCTGATCTGGATCCCAGGCACAGCCCCTGTCTGCAGAGCAGAAAAGAGCTGGTCCACTTTTACCTTATTGCAAAGCTAGCCTCAGAGCTCTCCATTTACTTATTTAAAATCAGGCAGTAGATTTATGTTTTAATTGAAACAATCTGAAAGAACACCTGACAATTGAGAGTTGACAGTTATAAAGATAGTGCCATGAGTGGCAAACCTTTAAACATTCCAGTAGTTCCAAAGAATTCAGGGATTATAGCAGAGTATGATAAGTTCTCCATAAAGGGCTAAACCCTATTGAGAATCTTCCCTTTTAGAAGACAGTAAAAAGGATTATATCAAAAATTTTAAGTTTTCAAGTATTATTTTGCTAGGAAATCTGTTTACTTAGAGTAGCTTATTAACAAATAATCAAGCGTTAAGGTCATGTTTTATTCAGCAAATATGTCAGTCATTTTCTGAGCCTATAGAGTCAGGCTTAGGACAACACAAGGTGTTGTACTGAATGTGTAAGATTTTAAAGTTGTCTTTTAAAAAGGTAAGCCCAAATATTGGTCTCCCTTGTCCCCTCCCCTTTTGAACAACAGAGTAAGAGGGTAGTAGGCTGGTTAATTGAGAGCTGTGGTTTGTTCCTGGAGCTCTGGTGAGCTGAGGTTTTGCTGCGGTCCATCTGACAGTGTCCCAGGTTTATGATCTTGTTATTTGTGGGTGAGAAAAATGTGTTCAAAATGAGCTGATTTCAGGTGACATGGAGTGTCAACTAGTATCAGACATGGTCTCTTCATATGCAGTCCAGGCCTCTACCATGTGGCTGCCTTCTCTATTGTCTACTTGCCTCTCTTCTCTGGACTTCTCCAAGGTTACTAGCAGAACCTCCACTTTCCAAACAAAGGATATACCCTGAGCTCTGCTCCCCTCTGTGTCATAGGACCAAGTGCCCTGCCTGGGACCTGCCTTCTTGACATGTGCATCTCTGGGCCTTGCCAAGAACAGCTGCCTCTTTCTCACTGGTGATGAGCCTGCCTGCTTCTCAGTGCCCAGCTCATAGCTCATACCCTGCTGTCCCATTTCAGATACGCATGTCCTTCCCTTCAGGTGACCTGTCTCTGTAGTGACACATCCCCCTTCCATGTCAGCACTGAGCCTGGCTCAAGGGTACCCACCACACAGTCATGGCATGAATGCACAGGGACTTGCCTGAACAAAGGTTACATGATAGATTGTGTTTTCTTTGCCTGAAATGCATTTTCCCTCTCTCACCTGCTAGCTAGGCTCTGCTCTGTTCCCAAACAGAGCTCTCAGATAATTCCTGGTCTGAGAAGCCTGTTCCTGGCCTCCCAGGTAGAGTTAGCAACTCCATTTTCTGTGGCCCAAAAGTACTCAATGCCTGTCTTCCCTTGTCGCATTTATCTTCTTATATTGTGATTGAAGGCTTGTCTGTCATTTCACTGGACTGTGAACAGGTGAATGGCAAGGACCTTACTATTGCTGTGTTCCTAGTACAATTCCTATTTATCACCAGAGTGATGAGTAAGTAGAGGTGGCTGCATGGGTGACAAGCTAAGCCCATATGACTGGAAGCCTGCTAGTAATGGCCCACCTTGTCAGGAATGTGCATTGCCTATCTTAGAGATGGGGAAACCAAGGCACAGAAAGCTGATGTAAATTGCCCAGTGTTGCACAGTTGGACTCAAACTCCTGTGGCCTAAACCACAATGCCTGGTTAGTGTCACTCTGCATGGTTAGCCTTCCTGGAGGCCTTGTTGTCCTTCGCCACCTCTTTCTTGGGCCACATCATCGAGACACTCATGCTCCTAGTGCTGTGCCAACTGGCTGGACTTCAGCAGAGTCACAAGTTGACCTTGAAGGACATGTGCCACCCTTGCCCTGCCTTGAGCAAGTGTTCGGTACATTTCAGAACAGAATAATTAGGAGAGAAGAAGGGATGAAAGTGGCTAGTAGGCCAGACAACAGGTCCTAATAGCGTTAGGGGGGCAACCTGGGAACTGGGGGCTGCTTCAGTAGGCATCATGGAGAACTTTCACCCCTGCAGTTGGCTGGGGGAGAAATGGGTATTTTGGCTGCGTTTCCTCTGCAAGGACTTTAGGAATGCCCTTTCATGCTTAATGTGAATTTGCTGCTTCAGCTCCACAAATAAATATTCAGTTCTTTCTCCATGCTCTAGTCTGGAGTGGTCAGAGTGAGGGATTTTAAAAAGCGTGCTGTATGAGCCCTGCTCTCCAGGATTAATACTCTAGTGTGAGCACAGACATAACTGTAGGGAATCATACCATGGGGACTGACAATCCTGCGAACCTGAACCTTCATCATGACAGTGAAGGAACGTAAGAACAGGCTTTTGTTGCAAACCCATACAGTACCAGGTATTATGTGCATGAGAAGTATAAAGAGCACAGAATTAGGAAAGGAAGCAGGATATATCAGAGACCTCTGGCCAAGGAAACTCAGATCTTGGATTCGATTCCTTAATATTTCAGAGTGGCCTGGAGCAAGTCACCTGACCATTTTTATCTAGGCTTCAGTACTTTATCATTTATGAAATATATAGAGTGGCTTGGATTGCTAAGACTGCGTTTCCCTTCCTCAGTGTGTGGCTCATGGAGAAAAGATTCCCCAAGATGATGACTGATTGGTTAGTGTATGAATAGAACGGTATGTTCTGGGCTGGAAAGTATGCTCAAGACACATGGGGTAGAGAGTGCAGATCAAGCTGTTTGGTGACTGGATGGAGCATATGCGACACCTTGTTCAGAAAACCTTATTTGTAGAAGCAGTGGCTTCACAGCCCAAATTGCCCCTTGTTGTTTATTTCCAAAATAACAAATGAAGCACTTGTGCTCTGTTTCCTGGGTTGCAGGCTTCACCCAAGGCCCTGCATCTGCTGAAGCTGAGCAGCCAGGTTTGTTCACTGCCCCTGACCTGCTCCCTTGCTGACAGGATCCTCCCTCATAGGCCAGCAATCAAAGCATGGCCTTGGCTTCCTTGAAGCTTCCCAGCCTTGTCTAGCCCTCTGCCTCTCAGCATGAGCTGCAGGCTCTCTGGAGATGTGGCCCTGAGCAGACATAGAGATGAGAGTCTGCCCTGACCCCGCCCCCTCCTAATTTCCCCAGCAGCCAGGCCTATGAAGGAGATTTATTGGTGACACTCAAGTTGGGACTGAGCTCCTAGCTCCTGCACAGCTTAGGCAATGCAGCCTTCCCAGTGTGTGGAGCCCAATTCTTGCTCAACCCATGAATGACTCAGTGGTCCTTCAGGGCTATTTGCCTACATGAGTCCTATTTGCATGTATGTGTTTCATAGCCCATGGCTCATTCCTTCCTGTCTTACTAGGGCCATTGTGCCAACGGACACACTTGGATGTCAGTTTGTTTGCAAAGCATTCTCAGTTGTCACTGGTTAAGTTAGGCTTATCCACCAGCACCCAAAGGGGTTATTTCTCCTTATCCACTGGGGTGAACACAGAGAAAAGCAAGTAATTTTAACCTTGTAGATATAATATAGTAATTATAGGTCCACAAACATCTCTAGCACAGTTTTATTTGGGGGTTATTTGCGATCTGTAGTTATGTATACAACTGTGTGGCCATTTGAGGATAATCAGGTCATTGCCTTGCTCAACATCCCCAACCCACGGCTCCCATTCTAGTTATCTACAAGGCCCTTGGTGATTGGTTCCTCCTACAATCCACATTTAGCCATCTTGGCCTTTAGATCCTCAAACATGCTTAGCTTTTGCCACCCCAGGACATTTGCATTTGTTCTGCTCTTGCAGAATGCCCCTCTTTAAAAAATTTTTTTATTAATACATGTTTGTAGTACGTAATGATTATAAGTTCACTGGGGAGTTGGTACATGGACACAGTACATCTTAATTATTTTATTTTCCCCTCCCATCTCCTGATCCCCTTCCCATTTGCAAGACCTATCTCCCTGCTTTCTATTATCTATCGTTTATTTTGCTTTTTAAATTATTGATACTTTTGAGTATGTCATAAAAGAGAAACCATGTGATATTTAACCTTGTGTGTCTGATTTACTTCACTCAACGTTATGGTTTTAAGTTGCATCCATTTTCCTACAAATAACTCAAGTTTATCCTTTGTGGCAGAGTTGTATTCCACTGTATATAAATATCTAATTTTCTTTATCCATTCATCTACTTGTGGACATATAGGCTGCTTCCAAGATTAAGCGGTTATGAGTTGCACTGCTGTAAACATGGGCATGCTTATCTCACTGGAATATGATGTCTTTCACTCTTTGGGGAAGATACCTGGCAGGGGAAATAGCTGGGTCAAATGGAATTTCTATTTTTAGTTTTTTGAGAAATCTCCATACTGATTTCCATAGGGGTTGTACTAGTTTACATTCCCACCAACAATGTAGAAGGGCTCCTTTTTCCCCCATAGACTTGCCAGCATTTGTTATTTGATTTCTTGATGATAGCCATGGAATGCTCCTTCTTGATATTTTACTGGGACTGCCTTCTTCATTCAGGTCTTTGCTCAAATGTCACCTCCCAGAGATGCCTTTCTTGATCATCTTTTTAAAACATCCACGGTTTCATTTCCTCCTTAATTCTCACCACTGTCTGAAAAAGAGTATCTTTGTTTGTGTGTCTGTCTACTGTCACCATGAGGGCAGATATCTTGTTCATGGCCATGTCCTGGGTGCCTAGTCCAGTGCCTGCCCCATGGTGGGGACTCAGTGTCTGTTGAACAAATGCTGGGAGTCTGTGTCCCTGCAGAGAAGTATGTGAGGTCTGGCAAGGCACTCTGCCTTGAAAGAACTGGATGATGTGGGGTGTGCTACCCTGCTGCTCACTAATGATCAACCAGCCCCTCTCCCTGCCTTGTAAAGGATCCTGACAAGTTCCAGTTTGGCCGCACCAAGATCTTCTTCCGGGCAGGCCAGGTGGCCTATCTGGAGAAGCTGCGGGCTGACAAGTTCCGGGCAGCCACCATCATGATCCAAAAAACTGTCCGAGGATGGCTGCAAAGGGTGAAATATCAAAGGCTGAAAAAAGCTACCATGACCCTGCAGAGGTACTGCCGAGGATACCTGGCCCGCAGGTGAGCCCAGCTGATGTGTACAGGGCAGCAGATTGAAGCTGGAAAGAGGGAGCCTGCCTGTCTTATGTTCTGCAATTAGAGTGCTTCCTATTGGCCCCATCTGTATCTTGACATTCTCCCAATGTCTGGACCTATTGCTCTAATGCCCTTCTGCAGGAGTAGGTCTAGTTTCTAGCTCTCCTGCCCCTCCCATGCCCCATCCCCTCATCCTACCAATACTCAGCTAGAACCCGCTGATTTTAGCACAAATCAACCATTTTCCCATTGCCTAAATCCCAAAGTAAATAAGTGACTTTTAGGAAAAGAGATTGAGCCTTTCTTCATGGTTAACTTTTACATAGCCTCATTTATACCATGAGTTTCAGAATCCCTTGGAGTTTGGTAATTAGGGCACATTCCTGGGGAGCCCTTTTATGAATTAGTATACCAAGCCATCAAGGAGAGGGTGTGACTTATCCAACCATAACAGCCACCTTGTGGTAGAGCCAGTCAGGCTCCCCTGCCTGGCCTGACACTGTGCAGAGGAAGCTACTATAACCATTCCTTTCCCAGCTGATCTTCCTAGGCTGATGCTAGTGCAACAGGAGTGGCTCCACTGAGGCTAGTGGGAGGGGCCATCTCTGCTGAGATGTGTCCTGAGCACAAGGGCCACAGCCTCTAGTGAGATGCACCTCAGGCATTTTACACAAGTTGTCAGATTTGGATCCATCCCTGGTTCATAGCCAGTGCCCTCTCCAAATTGGAATTTCCTTGGAGGAGTGACAATAATTGCCATGCAATGGTCTGTTTGGGAGCCAAAATTTCACAGGTGGCTCCTCAGCCATCTCTGCTAGAGATTTAAAAAGAAAAGAGATAGCACCCTGAAGGCCAAGCCCAGAGCAGGCCTCCTGTGTATCATAAAGGTAGGAGAGTGCTCCTCCTTGCTTGAGTACTTGAGACCTCTCATGCTCACCATAAGCTGCTTATCCAAGCATATCCAGAGAGAGTAAATGCCATTAACCTCCTCTGAACTATTGAAAGAAGCTCTGGAGCACAAGCTGTAGGAATGAGAGGACAGTAGTTTTAATGCATAAGTGTTTCTCCACAGTCCATGCCACGTAGTCAAATCATCACTGAGGCCTGTATGTGCAGAACTGTGTCTTGGGCTCTTTGGTGGTGAAGACCTGATAGAGCTGGCCTGCATTTCCCTGCAGGGACATGTGATCCAGGAAAAGCCCAAATAGGAAGAAAGCACTTGCAAGGAGCTGGACTATAGAATCATGCATTCCCATAAGTATGCATTGCATGGCCTGGGTATATCACCTCCTCTTACAGGGCCATGCTGAATGATTTCCAAGGTCGTTTCTAGAATTTGGCATTTTGGGCCTCTGAATACTTGCTGTGACCCAGCACCAAACCAGACTTTTAAGAAGAGTAGAAAGTGTCAAACTGGCTCTTTGTCTTTCTGGGGAGGTGAGGTAGGGAGTGCAGAAGTGAAAGAGAAGAGAGAGGTCCCCATTCAGGGCATGATGGGCAGAAAGTTGTAGGATGAGAAAAGAGAATTGCTAGGGACCAGAGAAAGTTTTTATCATTCCGCCTGTATTTGTCCAGCACCTGCTGTCCTAGGTCCTGAGCAAGATGTAGGAGTACAGAGTGATGGAGACATGGCTCTGGATATGTTTGAGCCTGGCTAGGCACAGACAGACAGACAGACAGCAGTGTAAACACTGAATGATGGGGAGTGCTGAGGGTACAGGCACAGGGAGCATTTGAGTCAGGATCGAAGAGGGTGTCAGGTGCTAAGACTTCTGGCCAGAAGGAGAAAGCTGACTCTGCTGTTCTGAACCTGAGTGAGCATCATCATGGCTGCATTTGGGAAGAATGGTGAGAGTTGGCCTTTGGTGTCTGTGTAGGAGTGCAGAGGGAGGGGCTTGTGTCTAGGTTCTCAGGGTCCTCTGTGCTCTTATACTGACTCCACCTGTGATCTTCTCTCCCCCAGGCTAGCTGAGTACCTGCGAAGGACACGTGCAGCTGTGGTGTTCCAGAAGCAGTACCGCATGCTGAGGGCCCGACGGGCCTACCAGAGAGTCTGCAGGGCTGCTGTTGTCATCCAGGCCTTTGCTCGGGCCACATTTGTGCGCAGAATCTACCGCCAGGTGAGTAGCCACCCCAGGGGACTTGCATGCTACAGATTTACAACTAAAGCATCAGTGATGAGTGTTAGATGTTCCTGACTTTTTTCTAAATACTTTCACATCTCTGATCTCACCAAATCCTTTTCAAAGTTCCATTAAGAAGGAAAGGTGCATATCTTTGTACCCCTTGACACCAACGCTGCCCAGAGAAACTGAGTCACGTATCAGCCAGCAGTGGGGCCTCCTGTTCTGACTTGGGCTCATTCACGTTTGAGAGCAGGAGGTGGTACTAGGCATCAGCAGCTCCTGCCCTTTTCTTGGGTGGATTAGGAGCCTAAAGCCCACACAGGTGAAATTGGGAGAGGGATGCCAACCTCATCCTGCTAGGCCATTGTTCTTTGCATTCTTCCAGTGAGGCTGAAATCTCCAGTTAGGTAACCATAGATCAGGATACATTTGATCAACCAACTGTGCAACTGAAGCATAATGCTCATGTCAAAGATGACTTGAAAGAAGCATGTAAAATGTTTGTTTTCCTAAAATGAATATCTGACTCTTCTATGATAAGAAATGTGTGATTGGGCCGGGGATTTAGCTCAGTGGTTCCAGCGCCTGCCACTCAAGCACAAGGTCCTGCCAGTACCAAAAAACAAAGAAATGTGTGATTTTTCTAAATAATAAAAATAAAGCCATAAATTCATGATCAGAAAATATGCGTGGTCAAGCATCAGGGTGGGTGGAACACACCTGAAATAATACATGGGGAGAATCCTGGGCCGGTGGGACAAGGCTCTCTAAATTGCTTGAGAGATTGGTGTTACCCCACGTGGTGCCACCCTGAAAGGGGCAGGTGACATTTTGGAGGCAACCAGCAGAGGGCAGCATGTACAAAGAGTAAGCTCTAGGTGTGACTCAGCTCTGTAGTAGCTGTGGTGTTGAGCATGTTAATCTCTCAACATTTTTGCTTATGTATTCATCCTATGAACATTTATTTTACAGGTTATTAAGGCAAAAACATTGATACTTTCATTCCCTGAATTGTTTTTAACTTGATAGAAAAACAAATTCTCAAGATATTATAAGCCATTAAGCGTTGGCAGCTCTGACTAATGTACATTGCTTCATCTTCTGGGTTGTGACCTGCACCTGTCAGATGGGGAGAGATGAATGAGATAATCAGTAGGCCTTTACAACTCTGAGGTTTTTAGACTGTACTACAACATGGTTCCCTGACCAATAAAATAAAGGTAAAAACAAGAGTTTGACAGTTGATTCTCTGTAGATACATGGGCTTTAGAACCTAGCTAAAACTTGTTCATAAAACAAACAGCCATCAACCTCTTACATGTTATGGGACACGTCTGTCTACAACTGACATCTTACACCTGAGGCTGACCTTATCTCTCCCCCCAAGATGGTCACATAAGCTCCCTTGCTCCTGTCCTGCAGTGCAGATCCACAGAGTATGTGTGCTTGTCCCCTGCCAGGTCCTCCTGGAGCACAAGGCCACCATCATCCAGAAGCACGCCCGGGCTTGGATGGCACGCAGGTGTTTCTGGAGGCTGCGGGACGCAGCCATTGTCATCCAGTGTGCCTTCCGCAGGCTGAAAGCCAAGCAAGAGCTGAAAGCCCTCAAGATAGAGGCCCGCTCAGCAGAGCACCTGAAACGCCTCAATGTGGGCATGGAGAACAAAGTGGTCCAGCTGCAGCGCAAGATTGACGACCAGGTCAGTGCCAGGAACTCCCTACCCATTGTTGGGGCCCCACGCCTATTTGAGGGGAGCTGCACATGCCAGAGGCCTGAGGGAGCACACAAGTCCTGAGGGTACCACCCGCTCAGCAAGAACTGTTACTAACTGTGCCAGGCAGAGCAATGACCCCGGAGGTGTCCATGTCCTAGTCCCTGGGATCTGTGAATATGTTGCCTCACAGGGCAGAAAGGGCTTTGCAAATATGAATTAAGTTAAGACTCTCGAGATGGAAGGATGAGCCTGGATTATATAGGTGGACCCAGTGTAATCATATGTGTCCTCATAAGAGGGCAGCTGCCAGGTAAGATTCAGGGAAGGAGATATGTGGACAGAATCAGAGGTAGAAGTGATACCAGCCCCCGAGCCAAGAATTATAGGTAGCATCTAGAATCTAGAAAAGGCAATGAAATGGATTCTTCCCTAGAATGTCCTGAAGGATCACAGTCGCAAGACCCCTTTTAGACTTCTGACCTCTAGAACTGTAAGATAATAGGTCATGTCTTTCAAGCCACTAACTTGGAAACTGACAGATGAGCCCCAAGTCCTAGTCCCATCCCCTATTCCAATGCCCCTGCAGAACAGCACAGCAGAGCAGCAGCAATAACAAGTGCTTCAGAGGGTCACTGTGAGCCAGTGCTATGCTGGCACTTCATCTGTTTGTGTAGCCCCCATGAGGTACATGGTGGCATCCTGCCTCCTCATAGATGAGAAACTGAGATGGCCTGGTGTACAACTCAGGAAGTGGTCACCACTGTTGGGATGTTTTAACTCAGGGACCACCTTCCCAGGTCAGGCAATCAAATAAGCAAGGAGCCACTGATTAAGCTTCTGTAAGGCAGAGTGCTGTGCAAGGTACTACAAGGAATTCAAGGCAAGCACAGACCACTGGGCTCCTTATGTGGGGTCAGACAGACCTGGGGTGGAATCCAGTTTGGAAAGATGAGGCTGACATATGCCCATGCACTCATCTATACATCCACTCCCTCAAGTGGCCAGTCCTTCCCCTCAGAAGACCTTTATTTGGTGCCTGATTCTTTCAAATGCTCTGTTAGGTTTGGGACAGGAGCTGTCATTGGCACACATTGAGTGCTGTAATATGGGGAGGAAGCCTAGTACAATGGGTTGTACTAGGCTGGATTCCCCTTCTGAACAGCACCATGTGCCAAGCACTGTAACATGTGCTTTATGTTCACTCTCAAGTGATTCTCATGTGATTTTGTAAGATCATTTGTAAGTGAAGAAATTGTGACTGAGTATTTAGCTCAGCAGCACAGCACCTGCCTGGCAGGCATGAGGTCCTGAGTTCAATCCCAGTAACAAAAAAAAAAAAGAAAGAAATTGTGGATCAGGGACATCAAGTACCTTGCCAAGGCCACAGAATTAGAAAGTGCTAGAACCTAGATTCCACCCAGGTCTGATCCCATAGCGATAAAAAGGATAGTGCTATCTTTTTAATCACAAACATTGCTGAAGTACCAGTCCTGTCCTGCATGTGGCCACTGCTGAGCTGGGCTCCCAGAGTTGAAAGGAAACTCGCTGTCACCAGGTTCATGCAGGGTGTTAAGGTGACCACAGGGCCAGTCTCGTGCAACTCCCTGGAGAGTTTCAGATACCTCCTGAGAAAGGAAAGGAGGAAGAGAAAGGACACAAAGGGTGTGCCTGGTGTGGGGTTGTGAAGAAAGAGAAATTTTGAGTTGAGGGCACCAGGCATGGCTCTGAGTGTCACTTGGTTTTACTGTACCTATTCTACACTGGAAATTTTAAAAGCTTCTCGTGAGCCCAATAGGATAGTAACACAACGGAGCCACTTTGTATGTAAACCAGCTGTCCTGAGCAGGAGCTCCAAAGCAGTGCCCAGATGGCAGTGGAATGTCCCTGCTGCCCTGCGCTTGCAAGAGACCAGGCTCACTGAGAAGAGCTATCACCCAGGTGTGTTCTCTGGTGAATTCTCCAGGGAGCCTTGTTCTGCTGGGCTCCTTAGTGGGGAATCCAGACAGAAAGCCCAGGTGCTGGTTGGGGGCACTCGATCCCTGCCTCTGGTTGGCCTGTAGTGACACACCAGGTAAGAGAGGCAGGGACCCACTCAGGGACAAGGAAAAGATTTGGTTTCTGGCACTGGCCATTTGAAAAATTCCAACACAAAAAGCACCAAAGTTTTTATTGTTACAATTATGGCTGTTGATGAGTGAGCAGAAAAGGCATTGCAAAGTCACATTTATCAGTTAACCTTCCAGGCAAAGTGCAGTTAGAAGGACAAGAAGCTTTGACTGCTGCCCCCATCAGGAGCCCTGTGTACCCACCACAGCCCTGAGTTTCCAGATAGGGCTTTGCATTGGCCTTGCTGATTTCTGAAGTTGACTCCAGAAGATAAAAATAAATCTGGTATTTTACAACCCACATGTTTGAATATCAAAAAGAAGCAGATTTAAAAGGCCTATTTTCAAAAAGCTTTCTGCTTCAAGCTTCCTGCTTGGAAAACATCTGTGTACAGTGGCAGGCGTTGCCATGTTGAGCAGGGTGCCATGGATAGAGCAGAAGGTCAGAAGAGGCAGATTAGAGCTTGCTTTCTCACACCCTTCCCATGTTGCCTGACCATGTGCTGGGCACTATTCTCACACACTAGCTCACTAAATCCTCACCAAACCCTATGAGGTAAATACTAACTTTATACACATTTTAAAGATGAGGATACTGAGGCACAAAGATAGTAAGTAATCTGCCTTATCCCATACTGCTAGTAAGTAGCTGGCTTGGATTAAAATTTGGCAGGATGGTTTCAGGATATATTCTACCACCTTTAACCTTTAAATTGTTAAGTCTCTACCCATTGGGAGCCTCTTGAGACATATGAAGAAAACAGCTCAGTACAGAGGAGATTCTAACCTTGGTTTAGGTTCATTCTCATACAGATAGCATTGTCCTTGGGGCTGATGGGCATTTACAGTGGGGACTGTGACCCAGTGTCTGAGAACATACTTGACAACCTGTTGGAAAATAAGGCATCAGCATACTCTTTACCAGCAGCTGTTTAACACATTCCTGCTGGCTTGAACCACCAGTGGTACATGCATGACTAGCCCATGAGGTAGCTTGTACCACTAGTGGTAGAAGTGGTACAGTCATGCATAGGACAGTCATGCATGTACCACTGATGGTTCGAGCCGCCTGGCAGTGAGACATATGAATTACAGTGGACCCTCAAGTTACAACTGGCCTGACATATGAACAACTTGAGTTAATTAGGTTAACAGAAGATTCATCTGCCTCTTGTTGTCTATAGCATGTACCCAGGTAAACATCCAGATCTCAGCTGTATTGACTTACAACCAACTTGACTTACAACCAGCCCTAGGGAACAGATTTCATTCATAAGTCATAGGTCCACCGTATGGCCCCATTGTGAATGTATTAAAGCTGCTGGTTTTGTTGTTATCTCTTAGCAGATGGGCCCAGATGTTGAAAATGAATGGATTTCTTTCTTCTCTGTAATCCCTGGAAATAATTCAGGCAGCTACTCTGTTGACACATAAGATTCTTAGTGACTCATGCATGTGCCAGGGTTGCCAAAGGCAAGGTTATCCCATGATACTTGTCAGAATGGCATAGGGTAGTGGACAAAGTTCCCCTTGGGGATTGGCCTGGGTTCTGTCTCAGTTACAGGAAGTGGGAGTCCTGTGCAAGTATCCCTACTGCCAAGAAATGAGCAAGGGAGGAAATTGAAACATAACACCAGGGTAAGGAGAGCACCCCAAATTCATGATTTAAGGCCAAGTACCCCCAACTGGAAAGGAGAGACACATTTGACACTGGGATCTCAACAGAACAACAGAAGGAAAAGAGAGCTTGAGAGTTCACAAAACCAGGAGGTGATTGCAATGGCTGGAGCTGTCCCTGGTGCTGAGACACTTCTTATGAGGGTTTTCGTGATCTGTGGTGTCATGAGCCGCATCCTTCTCGATAGCACTCAGCAACAAATGCATTGAAAGTTCTCGAGAGCAGTTCTTATGTCCCTGGTGCTGGCCCCCAGTGTGACATTCTTCAGCCAAAATGAATTGAGACCATGAACTCAGTTCTTCCAGTCTGGCTTTAATCAGGCCCATGCATATAATAACTTGGCCAGCTTGAACTTACAACTTTTTAAGAATGGGAATCAGGTTTCTTAGACCCTTGTGAATATAAGATTATATTTAAGTATCTTTTATAGCCATATACCTACAAATATGCAGATTCAGTTTATAGGGGTTTTTTGTTTTTTGTTTTTTGTTTTGGTTCTGGGAATCGAACTCGGGTCCTTGTGCTTTCAAGGCAGGTGGCAGAACCACTGAGCTAAATCCCCGGCCCAGTTTATGGCTTTTAAATCACTATAATTCTATGTACTTAATTAGGCAAATCAATATAATTCCATATATATTTCTTAGACACTCAAATGTGTTAAATTAGTCAATATTTTGATTCTTAAGAGCACCCATGTACGTGACCCTGCCCTGGGACAGTGCTATCCGGAGCAAGGGGAATCCTTTGTCTCAAACTGTGCACCCTCGGGGCTCTGTGTACCTACAGGGCAGACTCAGGTTCATCCCCCTCAAAGGTGGTACTTTTTCTGTTTATACAAAGGTGCCCCATAGGCCAGCAGAGGCTTAGAGTCACTGACTGGGGAACAGGTAAACGACTTACCAGTTATACTGGAAAAACATTTCAACTATACAAAAGACCTTGCCTGACTGAACCTTTGAGAGAGAAAAAAAAATGAGCTTTGGGGAAAAATAACAAACAGCAGAGGCCCAGGCTGTCTCCTCATACAGGTTCCTTATTGTTCATTGAGGGCAAATCGATGTGCTTCAGCCATAGGAGTACAGCAAGCATCCTCTTGTGTTGTCCAAGGAGAGAGTAAGGGCCCGTTGAGAACTCTCCAGGCCCCTGCCCAGGGCAGACTAGGCCACTGGTGTCAGGAAAAGGCCTTCACTGGTGCAGGGCAGGGCTGGCCTGGCCAGGCCTCCACATGGCCCTGACTAGGACAGCTCTGGCACGCTTCGCCTCCCTTTTCAGGGGGTGCCTCCAAGGAGTGATGGAGTTAACGACCTGTGCCACACCCTGCACCAGGCTCAGCTGCACAACTGTGACACTTTCAGGCACCAGGATGAGCAAAGATCCTGCTGAGCCCTCCTGGGGGCTTCTTTTCTGAAATCATACATTCAGAACACAAAGCATACAGCCTCAGGGAGCCCTTGAGGGTTGTGTTTCGATGGGGATGATGGGACGGAGGAGTTCCCCAGGCTCTGCTGTGGGACTTTCCTCACCCACATCCCAGGCAGCTCTCCATGGCCCTCCCTGGAGAACTCTGGCCAGCAGGGATCACTGATGTTTATGGAGCATTTAGTGTGTGCCAGGCACCCACCTAAGTGCTTCACCCCCTACGACTTGATAACAACTGTCTTAGATGGGAGTCCCTATCACATGAGGAAGTTGGTAACTAGATCAGACATGCACAGAGGATCAAGGACATACCTGGGCTTCAAGCATGGGTCTGCCCAGCTCCAGCTGCTCTGACCTCCATGAGCCTCTGGCAATGTCAGAATCTGGAAAGCTGGGCTGCCCACACGCATCATAGTTGGCCTCAAGGGTCCCAAGGTGTCATCTTTGTCCTTAGCACGGTGAAGGATATGCCTATGTCCCCCTGCCACCGCTACCGTGTAAGTCTTCTCCATTCTCCACCCAGCTCCACCTAGGGACCCCAACCCACTCTTCCTTTCCACCTTAGTGATCTGACCCAGGCTGTGCCACAGGAGGTAACAGCTGGGCTGAACCTCAGTTCCAGCCCAGAGCAGAGATGAGGTCAAAGGGTGGCCAGATCAGCATACCTTCCCCTCTGGACTCAGCCTCCAGGCAAGACCCAGATAGGCTATTGAGCAACATTGGTCTTTCTGAATAAATGCTGCCTAATTGGATTTCTTCTTTGTGATTCCTTAGAGTGAGGCCAATAGCCAGACCAGGTGTGGGAAATAGGCTATGCTCTAGAGCAGTGATGGCGAACCTATGGTACACATGCCACAGCAGGCTGTTATCATTAAAAGCTCTACAAGCTTCACTCACTGCCCTAGAGGGTCCCACAAAGGGTGAGTAAATCTTGTCCTGCTATATTCATGCAGGAAATGTGCTACTAGCCTGTGTACATATAGGTTATGTTGTTTGTGGTGTTGTATGGGGTCCAACAGCTTTTCTTTCACTGCTCCTCATTGCTTTCTCTGAAGTCTAATTTCTGATACAAGTTAATCCTTGATGTCTGATGCCCTAGCTTATTGATATTTTAGCCAATATCTCTGTTCTATTTGGAGCTCCTGCAGAGCACAGCAATGAAGAATAATTAATGACTATTCAGTTCCCCTCCTTATTTGGAGATCCCTCCTTCCTCCTCTCTACTTTTCCCTTCTAATCATTTTTGACCAGTGCTTTCTCAACTCTGACAGCCTGATTTCTGCCCATCATTTACACTGTGTTAAGCTCCAGCCCTGGGTTTTCAGGGCCCTAGCTACATGGGAGGATTGCAAGAAGGGGCTGATAATTGGATATGCAGTCTGCAGGGTAATGGTGGGGGCAGGCTAGGCCAGACTGCAGTCTCCTGAGTCAGAGTTGCATGGGACAAGCCAGGATGACAGGTGGCAAGAAGGATCTGAGGCCCTATGGGGGCCTCTTGGCCCTCTATAGGGGGCGATCTTGGAAGAGGGGATTCTGAAGGGGTCCTTTGTCTCAGAGCCAGTGATTAGGTTGCAGCTTTTTGTGTTAGCATCTCCCAGGCAGGAGGGCTCGGTGTGAAGGGGCAGGGAATCCTAAAAGGCAGGAGTGCAAATCCAGGGAGCCTGCTGCATTGTTCCTGCAACTTCCAGAGCAGGTGGAGGTTGTTCCCAACCAAAACAGAAAGCAAACTGCTGTCAGCCAGCTCTGTAAGTGCTCATAAAAGCCCTTGGACTATTTAATGTTAGGATTGCTGTTCTGTGAGTTCCTCATTTCTCCTAGGTTCACAATGAAGCTTTGTTAGGGAACTAGCAGGAGAGCACTCAGGCATGTGATGATTGTGAACTTTCATTCCACCTTGGAAGTCTTTTTCTGATGGTCTTTACACTTTTACCTTGCTCGGTAACCATCTCTTTCCACCTCCTCTTCCCCTCTCCTTGTTTGTTGATGTTCTCTGCAGAACAAAGAGCACAAGACCCTGTTGGAGCAGTTGTCTGCCGTCACTGTCACTCACACCATGGAGATGGAGAAGCTGGAGAAAGAGCTGGCACATTACCAGCAGCTGCAGGAAGAGGTGCAGAGCCTGCACACTAAGCTGCAGAGGGCCCACTCGGAGCGCCAAGTCCTGGAGGATGCCCACAGCAGGGAGAAGGACGAGCTGAGAAAGGTATGAGTGAAGGGCAGAGCTGAGTAGACTGGCAACAGAGCAATCTCAGAGGTATTTCTTCTTTAGGCTGGGAAATCCCCTGACTTTACTGGGGCTCATGCTGACAGACCTACCATTCTTCTGTCCTTAGAAAGTGGTCACACTTCTAGATGAGACACACAGGATGCATCCACTCATTGAGCAAGTGTTGATTAAACTGCTGCCATTGGCTAAACCCTATGACATCCCTTGGAAATGATAGTGTCTGCCTTTGCACATCTTTCTTACAGCCTAGGGTCAGTCCCTGGTTCAGCTCTGTGTCCCACATCCTTGATGGCAAGAGAGCTGTTACAGAGGTGGTGGCTGTTCTAGGACTTAGCGGCAGCTTCTGGATGTCACTACCCATCAACAAATCCTTGTGACTTGAGAGTTTACCCAAGTTTATATTGATAGTTCCAACATAATTCACACATTGTGGTTGGTGCGCTCCATAGGCTTTCCCCCACCCTATGAAACAGAACTTCCTGGGGTTGTCCCCACTGCCCCAAACGTCATATTACAAAGAATCCCCTCTTCATTCCCCAGATAACTGTTCCATCCAGGAAAGTCCCACAGTGCCACTGGTGTGCCATCGGTGGGCCCAGAATACTATAATTCTCTCCCTGTCTCTACAATGACCCTCATGCTACAGGAAAAATAGCACATCACCCACGTGCTTAGTATCTGTCTATCACTGGGAAGTCACAATGGGTTGGAGATCTAAGGAGGGAGAGATTCAGTGTTTATAATGTTGGAAGAGCAGCTTCAAAATTGGGATAGAGTCAGTGCTGGCACAGAAAAGGTCCCAGGGTAGATGCTGGAATACCGACCCTCATCCCCACTCTTCTATTGTCAAACATGTGCAGGAAATCTCCTTGGCCTTAGTTCCCTTGCACATGTGCACGTGTGTGTGTGTGTGTGTGTGTGTGTGTAAAAGTTGGTTCATATCATCTCTAAGGCCCCTTCAAGACCCGTACTGGCTGACACCCTAAGATTGTGTTTGACTTCTGGGAGGAATAGAGAACACTCACCGTTCTCTATCTGCACCGGTCTTTTAATCTACGGCCCCGCTCCCTTCTTCTGGCCTCTGCTCTCACAGCTGAGAACCACACATCTAAGGTAGATGAAGCCTTCCAAGCCCGCTCATACTGGGCTTGCCTACATCATCCGTGCCACCCACCCAGGCACAACTTTTAGCATTGCCAGCCTCTGCCTTCCAAGTCCCAGGGTCAGAAGTGGGACCCAGTTGGGACTTCAGGCAGCACAAAGCCACCTTCCTCATGTGTTGCTTTAACACATCACAAAATCTTCCCCTCATGAAGGAATTGGATTTCATTCTTTGGGATGCAGCATGTGGTGCTAGGACATGCCTGTTAAAATGTAACCATACGTCTGTAACCTACAAACCGTGGAGTTTCGCTCTTGTGCTGTTAATCTTTAGAGGAGGATAGATGGTGAAATTTCTATGTGAATAAAAACCAAGGTAGAATCCAAAGGCAGAAGGAAGAGATCAAGAAATGAAAACTTGAGATTGGTGCCCCTGGGAGAAAAGATAAAAAGATTGCTCCTTTCATGTACAGTCAGATTAGACACCTGGATGGTTTATTCACCCAGCTGAGCCATAAAACCATTTCTCCTAACTCCACCCCCAGGGTAGCACTCATCACCCACCCCCCAGTTTTTCTTCCCTGCTGCCTGCTAAAATTTGTGACTTGGGGACTCGGAGCATATTTTAAAATATCCACCCAGTGAGTATGTGAATGGAAGCAAACTTTTGTCGAACTCTTTTTGAGAACCAAACTGTTTGCAAACAGAATCACTTGTGTACTGAGGTACCACTGTACTGGAGACTGAACCCAAGGCCTTGTGCATGTTAGCCAAGTGCTCTACCACTGAGCTACATCTCTAGTGCCCCCACCTTTTTTAAAATTTGGAGACAGGATCTCACTAAGTTGCCCAGACTGGCCTCAAACTTGCAGTTGCTGTTTCCTGGGATTATGTTGGCCAAGGTCCTAAATAAAATTAGACCCTGGAACTGGCAACAAAAAAATCAAGGGCACTGCAAGAAGTGGAACAATAGAACAAGAAAAAGAGCAGAGACTCCTTCTCTGAATCCAAAAAGGAACCCCAAGTTAGTAATACTCAAAAGCACCAGCATAAAATGGTCCATTAACTAAGAGGTTCCACTTTCCAGGAAAAAAAAAAATAGAAGCAAATGTTCTTCCTTTTCTAGGGTCTGTAAAACCTTCTTTTTTCTGGTGTTTAGGGGAAGTAGAGGGTCTAGCCAAGGGTTTTAGTCACTTTTCCATTGCTGGGATAAAATACTTGAGACCCACAACTTGAGGAGAGATTTAATTGGCTCACAGTTTCAGCGGGTTCAGTCCATGGTTGGCTGGCTCCAAGGCAGAAACAGCATAATGGAAAGACATGGCAGAGGAGGAGAATTACCTCATGGCAGTCAGGCAGCAGAGAGGCAGAGCTGAGGACAAGAATACACCTTCCATGTTACATCCTCAGTAACCCACCTCCTCTGACCAGGCCCTACCTCCTAACATCACATCCAGCTATGAAGTCATCATTTTAGCACCTCATGATCCAATCACCCTTCAAAAGTCCCACCTATGAATACATGAGACTTTTGGGGGTCATTTTAAATCTAAACCATAACAACAGATTTTTTTGTCTTAGTCTCTGTGCCTAGTTGGGATTTAATATTCAGCAAAAACACTGTGTCCAATCTTAACAGATGCTAAATAATCAGACACTTGGCTTCCTGCTAGACCAGTCCAGGGTCCTGTTTTACATTGAGTGAGATTGATGAAACCAGCAAAGCAGAGTGAGGGAGCCGACTGTTGGTAGATGTTTAATTAATAGGTTTGATATTTCTGTCAGCAGAAGCAGCAAATGTTGTATTGGAACTGGCATCCTGGAACACATTAGGCCCCCACTCCTGATGACTTTAACTGGCAACCACTGCCTTGGCCCATGGCGGGGGGCGGGGGGGTGTCAGGAATTCATCTCTGTGTCTAGAGAGCCCAGGGCAGTCCCAGTCATGCCATAGCCACATCCTTTTCTACTAAAGAAATCTCTTTAGCCTCTTTACAGTATAGTCCATACCTAGGCCCTTAACTTCCTGCCTTTTCATTCTTAAAGCTTCAGTTATGCCTATGCGGATTGCTTTTGCACAGCTGTGGTATTTCATATGGCCAAACTGCTTGGTGTCCCTGACGAAAGGCAGGTGGCTTCCAGGGCTATACTTGGCATAGAGTTAATAGCTCATTATCCAGAATCTGCTCTGAAGGTCCTTTGGTGATCAAAATGAGGTCTAGCTTGGTGCATGGATGTCCTGGGTAAGGAAGAGTGACCCACAAACAGCTCCCTGGCTCTGAAAGGGGTCTTTGGCATGTGTGAGGGATGCCTAGCAGACCCCAGGCTAACATTCAGCCTGGTGGGGTTGAGTTGTGCATTGTATCATGTCTTCAGTCACAGACTCACCACCTACTGACTGATTTCCTTGGATAGTTCCAGCATGAAGGTCTTGGAACCAATAATGCAAGGCCTGCTCGTTCATTGCTTTTCTTCCTATGTCTGTCTTCTGAACTGTCAGGAGACAGGTTGGCATAGTGGTTCAGAGCCTGGACTGTACTCAGACTACTCAGGCAAATCCCACATGTTCCTTTTCTTGGCTTTGTGACCTTTGGCAAGTTCTCCAACTTATTTCTGCCTTAGTTTTCTTAATAACAAATAATAATGGTACCTACCCTAAAGGTGTTTTAAAAATTATAATAGTGCTTGGGTTATGCATATAGTAAGAGCTCATTAAATATTTTTTTATTTTCTCACCTAACCTGTAATTTCACTGTGGTCATGAGCTCTACCTTACACTGTGTTGAGTGCCTCCTGATGCCCTTGGTACTAGGTGAGGGGCTTAGAATCTGCCATGCCTCTCCTCCAGAGTTGTTCTGATAGGCCAGATACCTCCTTTCCTTAGAGCAGCAAGAGAGCGAACACCCTTGATTTTCTTTCTCTAATTTGTGTAGGTGTCTAACACCCAAACATCACAGGTCGGCTCACATTTTCTTTCTGTACCATCCTCTCTGCACTTTCTGTCCACGCTTCATTTTCTGCTTCTCTGTTCTTTTCTTACACCCATTCCATTGGCAAAATAACTTAACATCCCACTTACATAGAATATTCATGCTTGTTTGCCTTACTGCAAGAAAATGGGCAAGTAGCCTTTCATAGGACTTTGCAGAATTAGAGGTGTTGTTTCTACCAAGAGCCATGCAAATTTCTACTACCTGGTAGGTGCACAGCATTAAGGGCAGATGACAGATGAAACTTTCCTGATAGGCATCATCCAATCAGTTTGTCAATGATTTTTCTGCTACTAACCTTGCAGTTGACTCTTTTGACAGTACAAATATCCAACTTGAAAAAGAAAAGGTAAAAAGCCCACAGCTACCCTTGTATCCACAAAGATACAGTAGCAAATGCAGTTCTTTACCACGTGGTTGGGGCATTTGTTTCATTTGACTTAATAGGGACTGTGTTATCCTGATAGTTATAGGATCCCTGCCCCATTATTGGTTCTAATAAGCTGTCCCACATACCCTTGTAAAAATTAGAAACATTTCAAATAATATTTCCTGCAAGAATTGAGATTTCTCCCTTCCTACCCTAGCCCTTAAAAAGAGAGCTGTTGAATGATGTTTAATAACTCTTAAAACCTGCAAAGATGTCATTGATCATGCTCTTGGGATGCCATCTGCCTTTTCTGTATTGTTAAAGTCTCTCACTGCACCCTGATGTGTTGCAAAAGGGAACCATTTGGCTGCAGAAGTTTGTCCCTACTGTTGACAAATTCCATGTGCTAGCTGGCCTGTACCTAAAGCAGGGTGACCAGAGAAACTTTCTCTGGCCTCCTGGCATGCAGAGCTGAGTGTGGGATTATTTCTGCCCATGGCTCACTGATGGCAAAATGGGGCTACTTCCAAAATTGTTCAGGTGAGCAAGAGAAACAACCCCCCTTCCCCCGATGACACTTTGATGTATGGCTAAGAATTACAAAGCCAAGTTAACCCTTGGACCTGCATTCATGAATCAGAGCCTTGGAGAAAGATGGAGGGAAGAAATGAGGCTTAATATTAGAAAGCATTGGTGGCATATGTGTTGTTAGTCGTGGCTTCCCTGCACTGAAGTGTTGGCTCAGGTTTTAGATCATAGGTTGCTGATCTGAGGTTGCTGATTGAACTAAGGGACCACGTTGGGAGCTGTCACATCTTCAGAACCCATCCCTGTATCAAATGCTTGTTCCTTTCTAGTGTGGATACGTTTATTTTTCTTGCCTGATTGCCCTGGCTAGAACCTCCATTATAATACTAAATACTGTAGAAGTGGCAGAGCAGACTCCTTGTCTTCTTCCTGAACTTAGGGAGAGGGCATTCACTCTTTCACCAAAAAGAGTAGAACCTGAGCCTGTAGGGTTCCTGTAAAACCCCTATAGGCTTTTGAAGATGCCCTTTATCAAATTGCAGAAATTTATTTCTGTTCCTTATTTCATTTATTGGGCATTTTCATCATAGACATTCACTATATTAATTGAATATTTTTGACTATATTCATAAAAAGTATTGCCTATAGTTTTCTTTATTGTGATACCTTTGTCTAATTTTAGTATCAGTAATACTGGCCTCAGAATGAATTGAGAATTGAGAAGAAGTGCTCCTCTTCTTTTTTTTTTTTAGAATTTGTAAAAAACAGATATTCTGCCTTAAAATTTTGGTAAATGATGGAATGATTTTAAAGATGTTTCTGTCTAGTGCCTAGTAAAGTTCATGTTCCAGAACAGTCTACATGTATTAATCAGCTGCTATATGCAGAACCTCCTGCGTGGTACTTCACATACATCATTTCATTTAACGCTGAAACAACCCTATGAGGTGGGTATTAGTGTTACAGAGGGGAAACTGGAGTTTATGGAGCCTGGGATCTGTGTGCCTGTGAAGCTTATGGTCTTTGTCTCATACTACACTTATGACATGAGCTTCCTGAGTGGTGATGTGTGATACTTCAGCCACCCCGGGGGAAGTACAGGCTGGGGGCTAGGTGCCTAAATGAAGGGACACCGACACACCTCCCCCATTCTTTCCCAGTTATTTCCTCTTCAGCATCACAAAAGTGAGTGTGTGATTTTAGGGAGGAAAATTACCGATTAGCCCCCTGCAGAATGAATCTCCAGGGGTTCCAAGTAGAAAGGTGGGTCAAGTGCAGCAGAACTACACCCTCTCTCATCCTTCTCAGAGCACACATCTGAATTACCTTAAAAACAATCTATATGAATATTTCCTCCAATTATAAATTTAAAGTTTTTTCATTTTTAGACACTTGCCTTACACTATTTTAATCCTTCCTCTTTGAACAGACCAGACTTTAATTAGTATTTCCTTTCTTTTTGGTTTGCCTTTTTTTTCCCAGTAATATTTACCTCATGTTTCTTTAGCAGCAGCATAAGAAGCCAAACACTGGGATTGGATATCTGAATGTCAACAACAAATCTGCTTCCCTTTCCCAGAATCTTGGCTGTGCTAGTCCAGTGAGACAGGGAAGAACAGGTGGAATGAAGATCAGAGTTAATTTGTTCATTGTGACCTTCCAGCTTTTGAAGACTCACATCTGAGAGCTCAAAAATTAGTGAGACTAGCAAATAAGCCCAATAATGTGAAAGTCTGTGGTCCCTGTGAGTCCCTCAGCAAGGCATGTGAACTGGGTGTAGACTTTCCATGAGGTTTTTATGGGCACTAGATGGCTACAAGCAGTTTGAGCTTGCCTGTCTTGTAATGGGATTTTCCTTTTGTATACATTTTTTTCTTCAGAATAAAAGTAGCTTTCTTGAACTCAATTTTGTGAAATAAAGAGAATTTACACATGACCAGTCAAAATTCAAGTGCCACAAAAAGAACTTCTGCTTTGGCTAGCATCTTGGGGAAACATTTTTCCATTTGCTTTCTTTCAGCGAGTTGCAGACCTAGAGCAAGAAAATGCTCTCTTGAAAGATGAGAAAGAACAGCTTAACAGCCAGATCCTGTGCCAGTCGAAAGGTAAGTTCCAAAGCCCCGACCTATGTTTTGGATCTTAATCCCCTTTCTTGGCTGCTTTTCCCCCTAAAGACTCCTCAATGCTGCAATAGTGAAAGGGCTATAATAGAGACAGAAAAGAAGATGCTGATTTTTAAGATCCTGTGGTGACATTTGGTTTGAGTAGGTGAATGAGGGCAGCCATATGCTTAACACATAGTATAATGCACATGCACAAGACCTGAGGGAGATCTGCAGTCAAGCCTGACTCTGCCATGTGCTGCCGTGTAGCCTTCAGCAGGTCCTCAGTTTCTTCATCTGCAAAATGGACAGGAAGAACAGACCTCAGAGGGCTTATATTTGGAATGAGAAGGATGCACAGGGAGAATGCTTAGGGTGATATTTTATGTTTAGCATCCATAGTACCTGTTTCTTCTACCCAGTGAGTTACCTGTTAATGTTTGCAGAGGAGAGCATCTTAGATTGGGACCTAGGTCAGCCTCTCTCATGCACCCACTAACTTGGGCTGTCATCCATCCTCCACTGCTCTTTGGCTGTAGAGGGGTGGTAGATGCCCCAGTCCCCAGTTCTTTCCCCAGTTCAGTGTGATGAGATCTCCTACTCAGTCCTCAGATTTCTTACCCATATCACAAGATAGCTAAACCACAGGGTCTCACAGTCCCACCTGCCATAAAGTCTTAATGAAATGATAAGCTGTTTTTGAATTTCTCTTGTAGCTTTTCCTTTCCATTACTATGAGTAGTAAGTTTTGGCAGAGGAAAAGTCTATCCATGTTGCTCATTCTCCCCCCAACCTAATTTGGCTTAATCTTCTTTAATCTCCCTGCACTGCAAAAACTTGAGAGGTCAAGAATAGGAAGAAATTGCAGAATGAAACCTTGGCTCTGCCAGGAATGCTACCAGCAGTCACCATGGCAGTGGTTGGAAGAGAGGCAGGCACATTAACTGAGAGTTCTTATGACTTAGGCCAAAGTAATGAGTCCCTGGCTCTGTTGTAGGAGAGGAACATAAGATACTCATCCAGTGCCTCTGTGAGGAGCTTGTCGTAGGCAGCCTTTTAGAAGAGAGTAATCAGAAAGCACGCATCAGCGCGTGGGCATGGGCTGGGGAATCAGTTAAGATGGTGAACCTGCAGCTTCATGTGTCTCCCTTCCAGATGAGTTTGCCCAGAACTCTATGAAGGAAAACCTTCTAATGAAGAAGGAGCTGGAGGAGGAGCGTTCCCGGTACCAGAACCTTGTGAAGGAGTACTCCCAGCTGGAGCAGAGATATGACAACCTGCGGGACGAGGTGACTGCCCTAAAGGGGGAGGGGCAGTTCTGCTGCCCCACGGTGCAGGCCCCTTTTCATACTGCTTTGTGGCCCTTACCTGCACGCACCACGTTGTGGCCTACCTCCGGATCTGTGAGTGTGCGGTGTGCACACGAGACACAGCATCTGTTCTTGTCCCTCCCACAGGGACATGGCCTGTAAGATGGCACCTGGACTGGGTGGGTCCTTCCTAAGGATGCTCCTTTTCCAGCGTCAGGGTCTTGTAAATATCTTGGCTAGGAGTTTATGGAGCTGTCCATAAACAGTGTGTGTCACCACTTCTGTTTCCCGTTCTGGGTTGAAATAGCAAGAGGGCCAGGGTTTAGTCTCAGCTGCACTGGTTTGTGTAGAGTGCCATCCACAGGACTTGATTGCAGGTCCTAAACTCTGATGAAACAAAGGGTATGTGCGGTGTTTTCATATTTCAGGAGTTACCGTTCTCCTTTATCCCATATAAACATTTCTTCTAGACATGTGTGTTCAAACAAAATGGAAAAAGTCAATTGCATGAAAACAAGGAAACGAAGCTCATAGGATCTTGTATAGAAATTGAAAAATTCTCTAGCTCAGTTTGCACCCTGAAAGCCAAATCAGATGCCAAAAATGGATAAAACCAAAAGATATTTTTCAATGAACAGTCTAAATGGTAAACTATTTTTAATCTGCTACAACTTTCATGACAAAATTGATGCAGTATAGTAGAAGGGAGGGGCTGTCTGTGGCAGCTTTGCAGCATTCCTTTCCGGAAAGAGGGAGGTAGGTAGGTACTGGTCTGCCTTTGCGTCTGTTCCCTTCCTCACATACTGGGGACTGACCCCAGGGCCTTTGCACTGAACTACAGCCCCAACTTTTTAAAAAAATTATAACAGGGTCTCACTGTTATAATATAGTACAATAATATAATATAATATAACCAACAGTGTTGGTTATAATATAACCAAGGCTACATACCTTGAGGACAAGACCAGGACTGAAGTGCTGTTGCCCGGGAGACTACAGAGAAATAGGCAAAGTGTCATGGGTTTGCATGCCATTAAGAGACAAGGAAACATGGTTCTTTCCTCAGAGCTGTGTGCTCTTCGAATCGTCGTGTTTCTGGTTAGATGAATAACTAAGAACTGTAGGCAGAGTGTTCGGTGAAAATAGTTCTACTTAGCCCCCATTCCAAGAAAGAGTAATACCTATTTTTGTTGAAAAATGAGGCAGGAGTCCAACTCTTGGACCTGCTGCTCTCTGAGAGGTTCTCATGAACTTTAGTTCATTGTCACATTGTTCTTCTTGAACAGCAAACCCCAGGCCACAGGCGGAACTCATCAAACCAGAGCAGCTTAGAATCTGACTCCAATTACCCCTCCATCTCTACCTCTGAGGTCGGAGACACCGAGGACACCCTCCAGCAGGTGGAGGTAAGTCGGCCGGCTCCTGACAGCTGTCCTGCCCCAGAGGGTGTGTTATGGCCCGTGTGGAGCTGCCCGCAGAGGTGGGCTCTCCTGCTGATGGTGACCAGAGAACCCGAGAGCTAATCCTGGAGAACAGGATCTCTGGGCTGCTGTGGTTGCCTGATTGCCCTGATTCCTTTCATAAAACCCAGAAACTGAAGCAGAAGAGTGAAATGTCTGGATTACAAAGAAATCATTAAAATAAATACAATTTATCAGCCCCATCTAGTATCAAAGGATGTAAAGTAATATCAATAAGGGTACCAGAAAATACTTAGAAGCTAGGTAAAACTCAGAGAACAAACAGTAAATGTTTGGAATGGATGTATGCTGGGTGACAGTAACTTTGCCTACTAGAAATAGCCTTGTAGCATCTTGTACCATAGGTGTTATGATCTGTGGGCAGTTTTGTCACGGATACACACTTTTTCCTTTGGCATTTGAAAAGAAGATAATCACACCTTATACAGCAGGTGGAGACAGATATAGAAGACAGACGGTTATGATAACAGCGTGTTTTGAGCCTGTCTTTGTGCCAGGCACTACTAGGAGATGCTGAGAAACAGTAGTGACCAAGCCAGAGAAGTCCCTGCTCTCTCGGAGCTTGTTTGGTAATCAGTAAGCACTTAACAGAAGAAATGTGTGCTATAACTGCAGATACTGCTAAGTGCCATGAAGAAAAATAAAAGATGACAGAGATAGTGATGGGTTAGAGGGTGATCCTTGGGAGAAGAGGTCGTCTCGCTGTTCCATGAGGCTTGCTGCTTGCTGTGTGCTGAGTGAGCCTTCAGTAAATGCTGGCTTAAGGCCTTCAACTTTGCTATTTCAGTCTCCTAAGCTGGGCCCCTGGAAGCTTCATTCTGCATAAAGTCAGATGCACTGGCAGTGTTTGTCTGCATGCCTCATTCCATGCAGATATAAGCACTCCTATCTCCAGGTCTGTGTTTTTCAAGGAAGCTGAGACTGATCCAGTGCCAGTGAAGCACGAAGCACTCATTAAATGCCAGTAGGGCCACATTATAGTGTCATATGTGTACTTAAAAGCAGCCTATGTTGATATGTTTGTGCACATTACCCTTTCACAGACAAATGTATGTGTGCACACACAACACACCGCAGAACCCTGGAGAGCAAATTCAAGCATAACTCTGAAGGGAAAAAATCTACAGGGAAATTGATGCTTTAAGATCTGGTAGATAAATGGACTCTATGGCAGGGGCTGCTGTTCTCTTTCAAGATAAAATCAAGTGATGGTTGACAGCACATTTACAGTGATTAGTAACTACGTTGATTCTTCATCAGGAAGAGTTAAATCCTGAGTTTTATAATTTCTAAGGTATAAAGCCATTTTCCAGAAGTGAACTCTTAGCTTCCAAAGAAAATAGCTATGTCTGTATCCATTTGTTCTTAGAATATGTGATTGGTCATTTTAAGTGGCCCACACAGGAGGGATGGCTACAACTCAGATGTTATCAGATAGAAGATGAGCCTGAGTCTCAGCTCTAATATGAGAAAAGCTAGTTGGTTGGCAGTGGCTTTGTATTTGAGGTGCAGATTGATGTTTGGGAGGAGTGTGGAGACAGATGGCTAATGTGGAAGTAGACAGCAAGGTGCTGTGTGCTCCCCCAGGTGTTTGTACTATGGCACACTCTTTTCCCTGCTTTTCTCTTCCTTTGCAGGAGATTGGTGTGGAGAAGGCAGCCATGGATATGACAGTCTTCCTGAAGCTACAGAAGAGAGTGCGGGAGCTTGAACAGGAGCGGAAGAAGCTGCAGGTACAGCTGGAGAAGAGAGAGCAGCAAGAGAGCAAAAAAGGCCAGGTGCGTGACACAGCTAGGCACCCTTATGGTGCCATGGTGAGACAAAAACCCAGCCCATGGCCACCAGGGCTCATGTGGCCCCCTGGGATCATGCTGGTGCTAGGTTTCAGGGTGCCTTCCATCTGTGTTGGAGTCACACTGAGTTGGTGAGAGTCCTACTCCAGATGGACAGGAACACACTCCCCTAGTGCCCTCAATGGCAAAGGCTTTTTGCACTGGGAAGCTACGAGGGTGCCTATTGCTATAGCAATAGAAATCTTATTGAATACAATAGATAAGAACCACTCAATAAGTGGTAATAAGTATTAAGAACCACTTTTTTTTTTTTGGTACCAGGGATCAAACTCCGGTCCTTGCACTTGCAAGGCAGGCAGCAGAACCACTGAGCTAAATCCCCTGTCCCCGAAGAACCACTTTTTATTTCCTTGGCATTATAATGGACCACTTCTCATGAATATAAGTCCATTTCTGACCTGGGTCATATCATTAGCTAACTTCATTATGGGTTTGGCAAAGGCTTTTGGTCTGTTCTAAGGTCTGAATGTGAATAGTGGGATTTGAAACCCTTCTTGAATCCTTAGCCCACCCCATTCCTGCCTCTTCGTGTAGTCCACTTTTGCATCACCCATCTTCCCTTTCCAATTAAATCCTGTGCAGACTCTGACCTGTACTGCTATCAAATCTTCTGGGTATTTTGTTTTTCTGAGCAGTAAATGGAGAGGTAAATCTTGTTGATGGATTTAAATCTCTCAAGTGGATTAGATTCAGAATGGGGAATGAAAGGATTAGGTCTATAAATGACTCATTCAATTATAAAGGAAGCCACCCTGACAGGCAAGTATAAATCAGATGCTGTACAAGTTCTCCTGGACCTACGGTGGGGTTATGTCCTGATAAACCCATCATAAGTTAAAAACACCCTAAGTGCAAAATGCTTTTAATGCATCTCACCTTCTGAACATCCTAGCTTAGCAACAAGGCAGGCAGTAGAATCTTGGTTGTTTACCCTTGTGATGGTGGAGCCAACTGGGAGCTGTGGGTCACTGCCTCTGTGTGGCATCCCCAAAGAGGATCGTACAGCATATTGCTCACTTGGGGAGAGATCAAAGTTTAAAATTTGAAGTACAATTTGTACAGAACATGTGTTGCTTTTCTACCATCATAAAGTTGAAAGACTTGTCCGTCAACTGTAATAAGTCAGGGACTATCAGCATGTGAAAAGCTACACAGATGCCATCCGACATAAAAGTTCCTAGCCCGCCCTGCTGCACCTAAAGATTCATTCTCTGGGTTTGTTCCCCATTACAGAAGTGCCAAGTAATTTTGGAATCATGGTTGCAGAACTTGTGTGTGACTTGAGACCAAGTGAAAAAGGGTATCTCTTTCCTCAAAACATAAGCACTGAACAACCTTTAGAACAGTAGGCTAGAATCCTAGCTCCACCATGTGTGTTAAGATCTCCTTCAGGAGCATGTGCTTGCTTCTGACCACTTACTAAGAAGGACAGGAGTGAGACAGTGGAGAGCATGGAATCCTACAAACCTCTAAGACTAAGTTACAAAGGCTCAAGTTCCTGGACCTGCCCTTAGCCCCAAGAAGGATCCTGAACTACCTGGGTCTTTATTCTGGAACAATATGGCCCCAGGTCCCACCTTTAGAAAGAGGCTATGCACTGAATGAAGAACGGCAGGGAAGTCTGTGGAATGTACCATCAGTCAGGGAATAACTGAGCCCCTGGGTGAGTGGGACCTCAGTGACAAGCCATCTGTCAGTTTTTTACCTTCCATCCATCTAGCTCCCTTTCTCTGGCCTCGCAGTCATTTTGGCCATGAGGGATGCACAGTTGGAAACATGACTGCCAACCCATCTTAGTACACAGGCCCTTGAGTTTGAGTAGCTGATCTGTATTTTCTGAAAACCTAATGTACTTACATGGCATTACGTGTGATCGTGTGGCAAATCTGTGTTACACAGAGCATAAGTACAGGCCACTTACCTGGGCAGCAGATGGAGTGTTGACCCTGGATGGTCACATCCCCTGTACCATGGGTGATGGTACAAGGTAAAGGCTGGAATCTTGGTGAAGTGTTTCCTGGGCTCAGGCCTAGAAATAGTGCAGTAAAGGTAGGCATCCTTCAACTGAAAAGGACTGTGGGACATGCTCAGGTCCTTTGCTGTCTCTTAAGCCTGGGGCACCCCTTATCCATTCACAGCTGATGATGGCCTCACCTGGACTTGAGGTTGTAAGCATTGTAGATAATCTCAATAAACTGCATCAGTTTTTAGCTCTAAAGACTTATCTTCTTCAGGAATATCTTGAAGACTACTTGTACTCATCTCAAGCAGTTAGTCACTTATGAAAAGCTTTTTCTATCCCCCTTTGCCTGGGACAATGAAAATCTAATGGCTGCGAAGTAATTATAGGAGTGTTTGGCTCAGCTGAGTCCTAATGGGCTATTATTCTGACCATTATCCTCTATAGTTGTGATTTTTGAAATTCTGAAGTCAGGCTATGTGTCCTAAGCATGTATTGGGCACCAGCTATCCTGCTACCTGTTGTAGAGGGTGGAGGAAGAGGCTGCTCCTATGCAAGGTGCTTCAAGTTTAGCTGGGAAGCAGAATACATAGGAGCAACCCCCTCCCAAAGTTAAGTGCAGCTCATTAACCTCATTAATAGATACTTAAGTTTTACTATGTGCATTAGCATCCTAGGGCTGCTGAAACAAAGGACCACAAATTGATGGCTTAAAACAACAAAGGTTTATTGTCTCATAGTTCTAGAAGCCAGAAATCAAAGTGTTGATAAAGCCAGCTCTGAAAGTTCTGGGATAGAATTTGTCCCATGCCTTTCTTCTGGCTTCCTGTGTTGTTGGCAATCCCTGGAGTTCTTTGACTTGCAGCTATGTGACTCAAATTTGTGCCTCTGCCTTTACATGCCCTTCTTTCCTGTGTGTATGTCTTTTCTTATGAGGTTACCTGTGGGATTAGAGCCCATACTAATCACTTGACTTGATTGCATCTGCAAAGAACCCATTTCCAAATAAAATCACATTCATAGGTTGGGGGAGATTAAGACTTCAGAATATCTGGGGGGCCATAATTCAACCTATAACACAATGTTGTATAAACTCAACCTGTAAGCACCCGTGGGGACTATATGAATAAAATGGGGCAGGAAGGAGTTGTTTATGGAAGACTTCATGGTAGCCTGAGTATTGAGCTATGTTTTGAAAGAGGGACAGAAACGCACTTGTGGAAGCTGAGTGTGCCAAGTGTTTATGCAAAAGCAGAATGAGCATGTTTGACTGTTGTCAGAAATATTTTTGTGGAATATGTGCCTTGTAGCCCATGCTTACTTTTCTGTCTCTTCGCTTGTGTAGATGGAACAACCAAGGAATGAATTGGACCAGGATTCAGATCTGGCCTACAACAGTCTGAAGGTAAGACTGTGTGTATGCCAATAGAGGACAGATGACAAAGCTGGGCATCAGAAAACTAGGCCCTAAACTCCAGCCTTCTGTGGGTAATAAGTAGAAACATCAACAAATTACTTCTTTCCACACTTTATGTCTTCACTACTATTTCACTAAAACTTGTGTCTTCACTAAGTTGACTTTAGTGTCTTTGAAATGAAAGAAAATTTGCATTTACCCCCAAGGAATGATAATACATGCCTTACCTACCTGATACAGCTTCAGCTAAAATAAAATGTGGGCATTGAAATAAAATTGCACTTTGAAAAAAAATCCAGACTTGCAGAGGCAGATGTAAAGCAGAAGTTATCTCCCCGATGCATCAGGTGCCAGCCTGGCTGGAGATAGCAAGGTGGAATGGTGGAGACCTCAGGTCTAAGGATGAACGAGCTTCATGGTAGGAAAGAGTGTACAGAAAAGGGGTGTCAGACCAGTCCCAACCTCTATTCCCATTCCTAATGACTTGGTAATGTGGCAGTTTATCCAATCTGCTAGTCACTTGTAGGACTACAGATAATTCTGTTAATGGCTACCTTGCCCAGGAAAAATCATTCCCGTGGCTTTTTTTCTCAAAAATGTTTATTATGATATAAAATACACAAAACATAAAATTTATAATCCTAACTTTTTTTTTGTACTGGGGATCGAACTCAGGACCTTGTACTTGCAAGGTAGGTGCAGTGCCACTGAGCTAAATCCCCAACCCGATCATCCTATTTTTAAGCATACACTTCAGGGTATTAAATACATTCACAATATTATACAAGCATCTTACCACTATCCATCTCTAACTCTTTTCATTTTGCAAAGCTGAGACTGTCCACCTAAACAGCAATTCCCCATTCCTCCTCTTCCTGAGCCCCTGATAACCAATGTTCTATCTTTCTTTCTTTGTGCATTTGATTACTAGGGTGCCTCATACAAGTTGAATCATACAATATTTTTCTTTTCACGGTCACCTTATTTCCTTTAGCCTTAATGTCTTTGAAGTTCATCGATGTTGTAGCATGTCAAAATTTCCTTTCTTTTTAGGAAATATATATATACCACATTTTGCTTATCCATTCATTCATTGGTGGAATTTGGTTTGCTCCACATTTTAACTATTGTTTCAATGAACTTGGGTGTACAAACATCTCATCAAGACCCTGCTTTAGGGCCGGGGATTTAGCTCAGTGGTTGTGCCGCCTGCTTCACAAGCACAAGGACCCAAGTTTGATCCCCGGTAAAAAAAAAAAAAAAAAAAGACCCTGCTTTAAATTGTTTTGAGTATATACCCAGAAGTAGAATTGCTGGGTCATATGATAATTCTATTTTTAATTTTTTGAGAAACCACTATACTGTTTTCCATAATGGCTGCACTATTTTATACTTCTACCGACAATGACAAAGCTTCCCATTTCTCCTCATCCTTACTTCAACTTTTTGTTTTGTTTTTTGAGAAGAGCTATCTTAGTGGATATAAGGAAGTATCTCATTTTAATTTTGATTTGTTTCTCTAATGATTAGTAATTTTGAGCATCTTTTTCTGTACATATTGGCCATTTGTATACTCTTCTTTAGAGAAATGTCTACTCGAGTTCTTTGTACATTTTTGAATCAGTTTTGTGATTGTTGGGTTTTAGGAGTTCTCTGTATTTTCTGGAAATTAATCCTTTATCAACTTTTTGTTTTACTTTTGCTCTGATGGGGATTGAACCCAGGGCCTCATGCATGCTAGGCAAGTGCTCTACCTCTGAGCTACAGCTCCAGCCTGCCTACACAATATAAGAATCGTAAATATTTTCTCCCATTCTTTGGGTTGCCTTTTTACTGTGTTGATAATGTCTTGGGGGGGGGTAACTGGTTATTGAATCTAGGGCCTCGTGCGTGCTAGGCAAGTGCCGTAGCGCTAGCTACAACCTCAGTCCTTTTTATTTTGTATTTTGAGACAGGGTCTCCCTAAGTCAACTAGGGTAGTCTCTAACTTGTGATCCTCCTGTCTCAGCCTCCCAAATACCTGAAATTACAAATATATACCACCATATTCCCACTGTTGATAATGTTTTCATGTACTTTTCCCCCATGAAGTACTGTTTTTCTTTTGTTGCCTATGTCTTTGGTGTCATAGCCAAGAAATCATTACCAAATTGCATGTGATGAAGATTTTGCTCTGTGTTTTCCTTTAAGAATATTGTAGTTTTAGGTCTAACATTTAGGTCTTTGGTCCATTTTGAGATAATTTTTGTGTATGGTGTGTGGTAAGGGTCCACCTTCATATTTTTGCATGTAGAAATCCACTTTGCCAGCACCTTTTAGATTTTTAAACAACTATGGCTACACCAATGGTTTGTGAAAGGGAAGGAGCATTTTACCAGGTTTTCTTCCTGGAATTATTGTTTAGACTTATTTGCTTCATGTGATATTTGAAAGATTTAAAACCTAAGGAGCCTGGGGTCTATGCAATAAATACTAGTTGCAGGGGGCCTTGTGCAGCCATTCTTCAGCTTCCTTTCCTGTGGAAGGCCTTAGCTCTTTTCCAGCTGGAGCCTTGTCTAATTGGATTTGAAAAACCTTCCACATGTGGATTTATAAGATAAGACTATACTGGGAGGACCCCTCAGTGAGTGGTGAATTTTGATTAAACCCTAGATACCCTCTACCAAAAGTTAGACATATTGCCAGATCCTTCTATAATGTATAAAGTAACCCCATCTCTGCTCTACTCAGAGATGTATTGTTTGGGTGCTACACACAAGGCTTGATTATGCCACCTGTTGGGGCTGATGTCAAATTGAAGGTCCTCGGGTTTGTCATACCTAGCTTAACCAAGTTAGCTTGAAGGAATGTGGAGTGGACTAGGAGATGGGATGCCTGTTGGGCCAACAGCCTGGGTCAAGGTGTCAAGGACAGTGGGCAGAGGACAGTGGGCAGCACAGGTGGTTAGAGCAGACAGGGTGGGTGTGGGACCAGGGAGGAAGGGGAAAAGTTCACTATCCTTGGGGCCAAGCATAGATGAGGGACAGGTCAAGTGGCCAAAAAGAGCTCTCTTTCCCAATGGTCTGAGAACCTGCTGGGCAGAAAGTAGACCAGTTTGAGGCAGTTGGCAGCTTTGGGTTTCCTGCTCTGGGCCTTAGCTGAGTTGAGATCAGGAGATAGTGCCCAATGACTCAGAGCTCAAGAATGAAAAACGGGGCTGGGGATTTAGCTCAGTGGTTCCGCTGCCTGCCTCGCAAGTGCAAGGACCTAAGTTCGATCTCCAGTACCAAAAAACAAACAAACAAACAAAAAGAATGAAAAACAGAGCAACTAAGAGCCCAGATTGACAGGTAAATACTTTTCATCTTAACCTACCACCCAAACTTTGGTGAGCATGAACCAGAAAAGGTTCAATTAAGAAGGTCCTATCAGTGACTTTTTAACTTCCTTAAGCTCTTCTACAGAAGTTTTTCATTTTATTTGTAAATTTTTTAAAGTGATTCTACTCATGTTGGAAATTTTTTTATCCAGAAAATATAAATAATTTTTTTAAATCTATTTCTGCCTCTTGGAGGCATCCTCTGATATTTGAATATTCTAATGCTTTGTCTATGCATATTATTTGGACACAATACTTGACACCTGTAACTTGAAGGAGGATAGGTTTAATTGGGTTCATGGTTTCAAGGGGTTCAGTCCATCTCGTCAGCTGGCTGCAAGGGAGAAACATCATGGTGGAAGAGTGTACAGAGCAAAGATATTTGGTCATGGCAACTGGGAAGCAGAGCCAGGGAACAGTGCCAGAGAGAAAGAGGGTAAAGGATCAGATACAGTATCTAAGGTCACACCTCCATGACTCACCCAGACACACCCAGAAGTGTAGTTTACTAATCACCACAGTGGCTCCCAACCCAATCAAGTTGACACAATTAAGCTTAACCACTCCATTATGTACATAGCTGATATATGGAACTTTATATTTTGCTTTTTTCACTTTTTTCTTGCTAATCTCTTTGAAAACATGATTTTTCATGGTTGGTTAAAACTTTATAACAAGATTATGACAATTTTCTTAACCAGTCTTAATTGCCAAACATATAAATTGTTCTGTTACACTCTCATAAGTACTAGGGCCAGGGATTTAGTTCAGTGGTGCCGCTGCCAGCCTTGCAAGCACAAGGCCCTGAGTTCTATCCCCGGCACCAAAAAAAAAGGATGTGCTCACTTAGGCAGCACATATACTAAAACTATTATATTGTGATAAAACTAGGCTTTTTGTTTGCTTTTTGACACACCTGAGATACCCATAATTATTCCATTAAAGTTTTTCAGAATTTTAGGAAAATAAGCTGCATCAATCACTGCTAAGGCTAGCAAGATTCATGAGACAGAGCTGGTTGTACTGCTTTATCTATAGAACATGGATTGGTTTTATTGGCTTAAATATTGCAAAGTTAGAGGGTTGCAGGGTGGTGTTGATTATATATAGAAGTATGTTAGTTGGGTGCAGTAGCACACTGCTACTTGGGAGGCTAAGGCAAAAGAATTGTAAGTTCAAGGCCAGCCTGAAACTTGGCAAGACCCACTTCCTACCATAAATGAAAAAAAATGCATTTATCCCTTACTTGAAATTGTGCAACACCCAAGCTAACACTTTTCCCATGTGAAATATGGCCTGCTTTGAAGTGGACACCTTTATAAAGTGTTCTCCAGAAATGCATTAAGTGAAGGAAAATAATAGATGCCAGATCCCTCCGCAGGAAGCGTCCATCTAATCTACCCAATTGATTTAGAGATGCCCAGGGACAGGCTGCAGAGATATCTGGAAAAAGGAAGCCAGGAGTACAGGCGATGGCACCCCACCCTCAACCTGCTCTCAGCCATATTCTGCATTCTTTTTCTGAATAATTCAGCCCTTCCACTCCACCCGCACATACTCTCCCAACTTCAGCCTTCATCCACATACTTACTAATCCATCTCTAGCTACCTTTGTATCCTAGAATCCTAGACCCATCATTCTGACTCATGTACCTTGGGGACCACAGTCAGATGCATCTGATGTGCAGAGCCCTTCTTGGGTTTACTGGTCCCAAGAGATGGCCCAAACATCTAGACTTTTCCTTCCCACACCCAGTCACCACATCCTGACAGTTCTGCTTCCTGAGTGGGGCACTCTATGTTCCACTCTGGTCTCTGCCACAACCCATGCCACCTTATTCTTGCCTCTGCCCAGCACTACAAGGTCCCAAGTCTAGCTCCTTCCCTCACTTTTCACAGCCCTCACCTGTACCTCTTGACTCCTTCCTCACCCTGCTCTGCATTGCATTTCCTCAGCTAATCCTGGCCCTTCTCCTTTTGTTGGGCTTTTTGTGCCTGGAACACTCACCTGACTAACTGCTGCAGCTCCTTAATTGTCAGTCACCCCCTCCAGGGAGCCTGCTCATACATCTAAGACTCAGTAGATGGAGACCTTCTGTGACCCCTAGTTCACTTGTGTTGCAGCATGGCCCAAACTGCAGTGCAATGATTTACACTAATTACCTTAGTGTAATCATTAGGCTCTAAGTAGGTACTGTGTCCCTAGCACTGAGCCACAGTGCCTAGCAGAAGGGAAGGATAAAAGAGTCCTCCAAAGGAATGGCATGACATTTGGGTGCATCAAAAATATGTCTTTCACCCAAATACTATCCCATTCCACTTATGAGTACCTAGAGGAGTAAGTCAAACACAGAGAGTGGATAGATGGGGTTGCTGGAGGCCAGGAGTGGAGATGGGGAGTTAGTTTTTAATGGGAATAGTTTCAGTTGGAGAAGGTGAAAGTTCTAGAGATTGATGATGGGGATGGTTGCACCACAGTGTGAATGTGCTTAATGCTACAGAACTGTATACCTAAAAATAGTTGAGATGGTAAATTTTATATTATGTACAATAAAACCTATGTACCCTTTTATGGCACTGTTGGGCCAGGAAGAATGATGTAGAAATGGTAACCCAGGTGGGTAGCAGGGCAGAGGTGATATAGTTAAGGTGGTACCCAGGGATGGTTGGAGACTAGAATAAATAGATACTTCTCAAGTGTGCCCTGGGTGGGAATCTTTGTGACAAACAGCTGGAGCTCTCCCTCGGGCTGACCCTGTTTGTCTTGGAGCAGGATCTCACTCCAGAGTAGGAACTTGGAATGGCTGTAAACCAGACACCCAGCCTACAGCTTCTGCCACTGAGCCCATCTGACTAATCAGAATGTACCTTGAGCCATGGTGAGGACCCAGGGCTCTTGCTCCAAGCACACTATTCCTCCACCATGTGATGCTGACTCTCCTGAGGATGGCATTCAGCTGCTGGCAGGAAAATCACTCAGGCATTGAGTGAATTCTCCTGAACTTAATAAATGGACTCACCACAGGCTTCATGAGTTCATCAATAATCATTAAAGATTAGTCACCTTACCCCAGGGCCCTCCTCATGTCTGCAGAATCACTCTCTCCGTGCATGGCTTTAAATCTCCTCCAGAATCTTCACATATATGTTGAAGTGGTGGGAAAGACCCTGGGTCAGAAGATGGGAGTCCCAGCCTCTTGCCCAGGCTCAGCCTTTAAACTTTCTGTCAGCCTTCCCCTCACTGGACTCAGTTTTCTCATTCAGAAAATAGAGATTGTGCCCAGTGGTCCTGGCTCTGTTGTCCTGTGGTTCAGCAACAAACATGCAGGCAGTGCATTCTTAGACATGTTGAGTTGGTTAAGGCAGGGGAGGAGAAGGCCATCTGAGAGAGTAAACGGGTTGTCACTTGGGCTGTTTTCCAGAGGCAAGAGCTGGAATCGGAGAATAAGAAGCTGAAAAATGACCTGAACGAGCTGAGGAAAGCTGTAGCTGACCAAGCCACACAGAACAACACCCCTCACAGTTCCCCAGACAGTTACAGCCTCCTGCTAAACCAGCTCAAGCTAGCCAATGAGGAGCTCGAGGTCCGCAAGGAGGAGGTGCTCATCCTCAGGACCCAGATTGTGAATGCTGACCAGCGCAGGCTTGCTGGCAAGAGCACGGTAACAGGAAGGCCACGATGACTGGGGTGGTTGGGGATGATGCTAGGTAATAAACCTACATTGTCTTAGATATTTTACCCACGATGGTCTTAAACCAGAAAGAGCAGTTCTCTTACTCTGGATTGCCTCTAAAGGGGGCACAAGGGCCTTGTGTGATCTTTCCTGAGAAATGGAGCTAGAAGTTTCTAGAATCTTCTAAATTTACTCATAGGTTCAAAAAGGAATAAGACAAAGAATTAGATGCATAACCTGAAATGACCATGTTTTTTACCTCATGCCTCTTGCTGCTTGTTTCTAAACAAAAGTGGAGAAAAATGTTCTGTCTCAGCCCTCCCATGGTGGCATGTCTCAATTAATAATGTTCTCCCTTCTGGGACAGATTATAGAGCGAGGAGGGGACAGAAGCCATGTGGTCACTCCATTGGCTCTAATAGTCTGGGCTACTTCTGGGCCTGGGCTCTGGGGTAGCTTGGGCCTTGGGTAAGTAGTTGGTAAAGAGGGTAGAGTATTCAACTCTGAGCCAGAGTTTAATCATGTCCTCCGGACAGGTGTACTTTATCTTGCCAGGGATACTGTCTCTGCCATCTCCTTCATTGCTTGCACTCAGTGTTTCCCAGTTAGGCCGTGTCACTCTGTGTCTCTTCTAAGGTAGCCTTTTAAATCACATTTTTGCCTGTGTTTAACTGCAGTTATCTGTGTCCTTCTAGGCTTTTGTCTTTTCCCAAAACATGTCTCTATACTTCTCTTTATATATGAAGTCATTTCATGGCAGCTGTTTATAGCCAGAGTTTTTTTTCTTCTGGGGCCTTCTAGGAACCGAACATTAATGCTAGAACAAGCTGGCCTAACAGTGAAAAGCATGTGGATCAGGAAGACGCCATTGAGGCCTATCATGGAGTCTGCCAGACAAACAGGTAAGGCCCACCTCTCTGTAAGCTAAACCCAGAGAGGGAAGGAGGACCCTTCCCTCTTCTTCAGGCATTGGTCATGTGCTTAGCATCAGGGAATTATTTATTGAAGGTGGACTCTGTTAGCCCCAAGCCCTTGGGAAGTCTGTCATTAGCTTCAGCAAGACTGGACCAACACACCCGAAGCCACTAGAGCCAGTATTCCCTAGGTGTGTTAGGAATAGAGAGCTTCCATAGGAGGATGACAAGAAGCAGAGAACTCCGAAAGACTGTCCGAAAGGGGCTTTTCTCATGGAGAGGAAGCTCAAATAATG
Organism: Heterocephalus glaber; assembly: GCF_053883595.1. Classification (NCBI taxonomy): domain Eukaryota; kingdom Metazoa; phylum Chordata; class Mammalia; order Rodentia; family Bathyergidae; genus Heterocephalus; species Heterocephalus glaber. The sequence goes on from NW_028258142.1 coordinate 31,933,007, forward strand.
GTGGGGTGTTTGCTCCAGCCAACTGCTGTAATACTAGCCTCACTTATGTGGTAGGGGCTCATCCCCTGTCACTTAAAAGGAGATTGAACCCAAGCGAAGCACTACCGAAGTTGAATGGGAAGGGTTTCCCTCTACCATTTTACCCAGAATGAGATTTCTCTGGATTTTAGTTAACCAGGAACATCTGCCTCTTCAAGAATGAACTAACCAAGGGTTAAGGCAAAAAAGAGGATTGCTTGACAGAAACAACAGGGCTGGGGATTGTCAGTGGATAAAAGGGAAATTCCCCAGATCTGGGTGGTGTGGCAGAGTCTGGCTCTTATGGTGGCCTTCAGGTCCCCTTGCTTACTTGCTGTCTAGTAACTATTGCATAACTGTTCAGTGCCTCACGTGCCTCATCTGTGAATCATAGTAGTGTGCCTTTTGTGGGTATGGAGAAGACTATGTAAGTTAGACCTGTAAAATCAGAGCTGGCCTTTTCCCTGGCTTCCTTTTTCTCTCATCTCAACTAATTTCCTGTTGAGCTATCAATCACTGAACATTTGTTCAGAATTGCTGAAAACAGGAAGCACTTCCAGAAAATGTCAGTAGGTGGCACTGTAAGTACAACCTGAAGTTTCTTCAGTAATACAGCGTTACTAAGGCCTTAGAGCTTTGAGTCCCTGATCTTCTAGTGGAGTCCCTCTTTCTACAGATGAGGAAACTGAGGCCCAGAGAGTTGAGCAGCTCAGGCACACAACTGGCCTGTTACTGAGTCCAGGTAGAACCCAGTAATCATGCCTCCTAGGCTGTGAGCATTTGGTAATGTGAAAGTAGATAGTCAGAAGGCACCCTAGGAAGAAATGAAATGTATTTCAAGAGAGGTAATTCTTTCCCTAAAGGATGGAGAGAAGGAATGAAGGTGACTCCCTCACTGGTAAAACTGGAGTGAAGATTTAATCTTTTTAAATTATCTTGAGTTGAAGATAAGGAATGAGATGAATAAGAAAAATAAATAGGTGATATTAAAGTAGAAAGAAACCAGCAGCCTGTGCTTGGCTTATCTTTCTCTTCTTCAAAACTCACTGTTATCAGCCCCCTTTCTCTTTATCCCCATGGTGTCAGAGATCAGTCCCAGACTATATTTTCCCAGAGGCCAATTAATATCCTGGAGGTGTTATCTTTATGGTAATAATGATGATGGTGATAAAATAAAAACAGCTTTATTATATCTGAAAATAACTCCATTCCCAGCAAGCCTAGCATACAATAAATAGTTGGCTAATAGCCTATGAACCTGAGTTAAGAACAGAAAAGAGCTGCTGTCATGGGAAGGAGGAGACCTGAGGACCCAAGTGCCCAGTGCCTGCCTCACCAAGTGCTGTTAGAAGTGACTATATTGGGGTTATCTCTTCCAATTTGGTTTCAGACTCAGCCTTGAGAAAATTTTGTAATTATATTTTGTAACTGAATCAAGAGGGCACTCCAGCAGGCTGGCTGGGAGGGCCCCACAGTGGTTCTGAGGAGCCCAGCCAGCAAGGGCACCCACCACAGTGAGATGGGGTCGAGTTATGCATGGTACCATGTCTTCAGTCACACACTCGCCAGCCACTGATTCCAGGCACAGATATTTCTACCCCAATCACAGTCCTGCTAAACAGCCACATTCCCCAAGTTTCTCTTGCTGATTCTCGTAGTTTGTAAAGTTCTGTTCTGGTCTTTACAACTGGGTCTTTCCCCTGGATTGGGGGGAGAAGCAATCATAGATAGCTCTTCTGTTTCCATTAGCTTTCTCATGCTTCTAGCTCCAGAACTAAGAAGAACCAGCATCAATATGACTGTTTTCTTAGCAAGAATGCTAAGAGAAAGAGGGGGCTGGGTTTTGGAAATCTTTAGTCTTCTCTGGGCTGTCTGTGTTCGGAGAGAAGTTGCTGCTGCTCTCAGACCAGCCTTACCTCAAAGTCAGAGAGCTAAGTTAGGCATGAAGGTGGTCGGACTCAGGTCTGGCTCCAAGATAGATCTCCTTTGACTCCTGGCCACTTTCTTCCAAGCCCTGCCAAGGCTGTAGAACTCCAAAATGAGTTTGATGGTGCTGTACAGGACCTTTCCTCGGGTCCCAGGAACCCTCCTCACCACCCCTTTCCACTGGCAGTCTTAGGAAACAACAGGAGGCACCAAGAATAGCTTTGTTGTTGCCACCTAAGCTGAGGTGGGTACATCTGGAGCTACACACATGCGCATGCACACACACACACCCCTCTGTCAGTGTAGATCATATTTGCCAAGGCAAATAGTGTGTGTAGTCTCCTTGAGATGTGCTTGGAGTTGACTGGCTCATCCAGCCATGAGCTCATCTGCGGGACATGTTGCTCAGAGGTGCAGAGGAGGTGAGAAAAGAGCCTGATTTTGCCAGCTCCCTCCTCAAGAGGCATCCCTTTAACCGCCCAGAAACTGAGATTTTGTCTCTGCAGCATTTCTCACATCGAACTGAATCAGGAGCACAGCTGCAGTCTGCTATACCTCAGTCCATAAACCATAGCTGTCCACAAATTCTCCATCTTATATGGCTAGGCCTGTTGCCTGAGAGGCTTCTGTGTTCCTGGTGTTTGGCGTACCCTCTCTTACTTCTCAGAGATTCACGGCGAATATCCTGGGCTGCTAAAGAGGAAGCCCACATGTGAACTAAAGAAATACAAGCACCTGAGGCACATTGGGTCTTTCTAGAAGCAAGAACCTGACCATCTCTGAGAAAGCTGGAGCCATGTCTCTTTCTGTCTGCAGAGAAGCAATTCCTTAGCCATGGCACAGGGCTAGTTGTTGGATCCTATTTTTCCCCTGTGGGGACAGGGAAAGTAAATATTTGATGCATGACCTTTATAGCTAATAATTTAAAATGTAGAAAGACTTTTGTTATCATCCAGCTGACCATTTTGACCTCACATGAAAAAACAGGTCCAGGAAGCGCAGGTGATAAGCCCAGGCCAAGGCTTGATAGAGCCAGAGCTAGGAGTTGCTTGGAGAGGCTTGTGTTCCACACGCTGCACCTGGCTGCCTCCTGTGGTCAGAGACTGCTTACTGCTTATTCATTCATGTGTATGGCCTCTTGGGAACAGGGCTCAGCACAGTGGCTATGCACAGGAGGTTCTCCATGAATATTTGTTGGTTTATTAATTGACATCAGACAATTTTTTAAAATTCCTGTGACCTGTGTGGGACTTTCCTTCTCCTACCAGCAGTTGCTGCTTCCTCTCTGGCTTCCATCTCTAAAAGGCCTGGGTGTGAGATGGGGCAAGCCACCTCTGGGGATTTGATTTCCTTTCATCTAGCAGCAAAGGCCTCTGCTAAGTTGGTTTTCAGGGTTTTTGTCTCCTTGTGTGCCTGATTTCCTGAACAATGTAGGGTGCCTGGGCTGTACAGTTCTCCCTTTTATCTCTGTCCACAATACCTGCCACATTCTAGTATTCAGAAATCTGAGTTCTTATGAAGTTGGTAATGAGGGGAATATTACTAACTTACTCAAGGTGTATCTCAGCATCACACATGTGCTACCCTAGAGTGTGGTTGTGATGATGGGAAATATAGAAGTGAGATGACTCTCAGAGACCCAGCAGCCCCTTAGAGGCTCTGAAGGGCCTGCTAGCCACAGGCCAGGGGAGCTTCAGAGCACTGTGAAAGGAGAAGGCTGGAGTTAGAGAATCCCTGCGTTCATCCCTTTCTGCCCTGGTGCTTGCCCTTCAGGGCTCTCCTTTGGGTTAAAGTACTACTTCAAACAGGGCCCTTGCTAAATCCAGTCATTAACACCTGAGAGGGAAGGTGCTCCCTCTTAACACAGCCTCAGGTCACTTTTAGATTTTCTGGGACAGGTGAAACACAGAGAACAGCTAAGTGCTAACCATGAGCAGGAAAGGTGGACTATTACCAAAGGCAACATCTGGGGGAGCTCTAAGCATTTGCAAGGCAAAAGTCCTGGGTAGGAGGGGTGTCCAAGATGACCTTGTTGACAATAGGCCCCCTCAGTGTTCAATCTTAACAGTAAGGGGCTGGCCAGGGAACAGGAGCCATAGTGAGACCCCAGAAGTGTCCTTTCTGCCATCTGTCTTATTCCTTCAGACCCTCAGAGAAAGCCTGGTGTGGATATGACTAGCTCTGCGCAAGAAGCAGCTCGTAATGAGCACCTCAAGTTCTGAGTACCACTTCCTTAAAGCTTGCCTTGGGGGGGACCCCTAGTGGGTAGTTTCACTCCCTGGACATCACACAAAAGCTAGTGGGGCAAGATAGCAGCTCACCTGGGCCAAAAACCTTCCTGAGGATGAATAGTTTGCCACCTGGGAGTTAGCAAAAGGTCACTGATCATCCCTCAGGCAGCATGGTTGCAGTTCCTGCTTCATTATTCATGGGCAGAGTCCTGGTGGGGACAGTAGTACCTTCCCTGTCCTCCACCCAGTCCTGCTGGCCTTTAAGGGTCTTCATGTGCCCAGGTGTGTGTGAAGTGGGGAAGTTTATGGGGAGGAGCATTTGACAAGCCTGCCCTCCTGGAGCTGCCTTTGCTCGCATTTGACAGACCTGCACTCCCTGAAGACAGCAGCAGTGTGCAGGTAGAAAGGTCCCTGGTAACCTGCTTTCCCAAGTTAGTAAACTGGAGAATGTACCGACTGCCAGTCAGGAGGACAGATCATTCAGTTCTCAACATATGAACTTGTTAGGCTATTTCTTTACCCAAGATTCTATAAGGGAGAGCTAGGGTTAAGGTTAGTTAATGCCTTTGTGCCCTTAAGGCATGACAGAAAGAAGTACACTGAAAAGCTGGCAAAATGTGCACTCCTTCCTCATCCTCACTGAGGCCGATGTCCCCCACGTGCGTCACCTGCTGCTTTGTGGCAGTACAGTGTCCTCCCTCACAGTGAGAGCCTGCTCACCACCTGTAGCTCTCTGTGCACTCACTGGTTTCTCTCTTCCCAGCCCTGTTTGCAGTCTTTCCTCTTCAGAAGGCAGCATGCTGGGTATGAGACATGGAAGTGCTGCTGCGTCCATCCTCTTTACATAGTGATCGGAGAAGGTGCAGCCCTTTGTTCTCTCCCTGACATCATGTGCCCCCATCTGTGATGATTAGTGGGCCTCAGATGAGGCCACATGGACCTGCTTCCCAGACAGACTGAAATCTGGGAAAGTTGGAAGAGGTGCCATCTGCAGGCACCCAAAATGTGGGAGCTAGAGAGGAAGATGGGTGAAGGGAGTTCTTCCTTGCCTTTTTCTGGTTTCCAGACCTTTGCTAGAATCACTTCATATTTCTAGGCTCTCTGCCTGCCTGTCTCTCTCCTCTGTACTGGATACCCTGTTTTTCTATCCTTTATTTCTAGCCAGACTGAGGATTGGGGATATTTGAATGAAGATGGAGAACTCGGCTTGGCCTACCAAGGCCTAAAGCAAGTTGCCAGGTCAAATTCACTCCTGTCTCCCTGTGTCTGCTTCTTCTGTGTGCTGCTCACGTCTGTGCTCCTTGTGTTTTGGCCAGATGGGTGCAAGGGCACAGGGCACAGTTAACATGGGCTGCTGGCTGTAGTCCCTGGAGCTGCCTGTCAATTTGTGCTGAGGCTGTGTGGATGGCCTAGGGGAGGCTGCCTTTCTGGGTCAAGGAGATAGCACTGGGTAGCCCAGTTGAACCTTAGAAGCCACATGATCCAACTCCCTGATTCTCCAGATGATGAAATAGAGAAGACGGGGAGCTTGCATCATGACAGGCACACAGCTGTTAAAAGCAATACTGAAAAGATTTACCTCTGGGGGCTCCCAGGCCTGTGCCGCTTCCACCTTCTGTAGGATCAGCCAAAACCATGAGCCTGACATGGCTGTCAGCTGTGCTCCAAATGCAGGGCTCATTGGAGCCTACCATCAGCACACAAGCTGGTCCTTGTGTCAAGGGTCCCCAGAGCTGACAAAGCCAAGAGCTATACATTTACCGTGTGTCTGACCTTCACACACCCTTATGGGGAAGAGCACTGCATTTGGGGGGTTTCAGGGACTTGCTGGTTAAGTGGAATGTCTAGCATTTGATACCAGAGTCTGAACTGTTACTTGTTAGCCTTCAGAAGTGATTGAAAGAACACAACACGATGGCCTCCATGTTTGTTGCTAGTATGTGACTTTTAGGGGCTGTGCCATAGCTTTTTTGAGCTTCTCAATAAGAGATGGGGTGGGCCGGGGATTTAGCTCAGTGGTTTCGCCACCTGCCTCGCAAGCACAAGGACCCAAGTTTGATCCCCGGTACCAAAAAAAAAACATGCTGACTGAAGAGATGGGGTGATGCTATTTCGGTTTGTTTCCCAGAAGAGGAAACAGGCTCAGAGAGATAACATGAGTGCCATCACTGTCTCCCTCAGCAAGGTAGTATCAGAGCTGGGGCAGGAGCTGGCACCCTTCCCTGATACTCACCTCTCAGGTGGCCCTCTTCCTCCTGCCACTGATAATGTGGTAGAGGTTCTGTCCTAGCAACAAGGAGGTATCGTGTCTCCTGGCTCTTCAGGCTTTCTCTGGTTCCTTTGTGGCCCCATATCCTATGAGGAAGCTGACATTAGGATGGTTCCTCACAGGAAGGCAGTGAATCAGAACGTGACCTGCTGCACCGAGTCATTATAAGGAAAGTGATTAATGAAGGTAAAGCTCTTTGCGCATACCTGGCATGTGGCAAGCAGTGTAAACATTACATACCTGCTACTTACATTACTAAGGTGGTGGTTATTCAAAAAGATCACATTATTGCCCACTCAGAAATTTGTTTTATTGGAAGAGGGACCCCTGTGCCAAAATAGATCATTCCTTATGCCACTCTGACAGCAAATCAGGTGTAGTGTAATGAGTAAATGAATGTGTTAATAAAATAGCATACAGGCTTGTGCATCAGACCTGGTTTATTAAAACAGCCTTGCCCTGGCTGTGGCCTGGAGCCTCTCTCAGCCTTATCTTTCTCCTTTTCACATTGAGGGGGTTAGCCTGATGCTTGGACAGGGCTTACACCAAGTCCTTGCCCCAAGCCTACTTAGAGAGTAATGCAGTCACGAACAGGGAACACACAGGATAGGTCATGAAGTGCATCCCTGGACAGCACACCTAGAACCCAGGTGCTCCTGCCCTTGTTAAACTTACAACACACTGGTGATTACTTTTAGTGTATTATAGCCAATATTGATATTATTATTTTCCATTGATAATAGACCTGTGCTGAACAGGTGAGTCCTTGATCATATCCTCATTCATTGTGTCACTTTGTTGAGAAGGCCTTGGGAGCCAGATTGTACTCAGTTCTGCTGTGGAGCAGCCAGGGGCTCTAACAGCTGTCCCCTGAGCAGTGCCCGCTTCTTAGCTCTATGCCTAGCTCTGATCAGAGTCTTTACTGTATCTCAGGAAAGGGCTTGGACGTGTTGCCCCATGCAGACCAGATTGGGGAAGCTTTTTATAGTCCCTTTCATCCAGCCTCCCCTACCTTTCTTTCATATGAAGTTGACTAAATCCGAATGCTGGGCTTGTTACCCCCAAAAGACAGCAGTGTTGCCATGGTAATTCAGCTCCCATAAATGAGGCTTCTGCTGAGCTTTGTGCTGAGCCTCCCCAAAGTGTGGGAGCCCTGGCCTTTGGCCTTTTAGACTTAGTCTCTAAGCCTTCTCCCCAATCCATGATATAAGTTGGGGTTTTTTTTTTGGTACCGGGGATCAAACTTGGGACCTTGCACTTGCGAGGTAGGTGCTGGAACCACTGAGCTAGATCCCCGGCCCTAGCTGGGGTTTTTTTAGTACTAGTGATTAAACCTATTGCCTTCATAATGCTTCACAATGAGCTACATCTCCATACCTCTTTTTTTTTTTTTTTCCTGAGACAGGATCTTTCTAAGTTGCCCAGGCTGGGCTCAAACTTGCAATTCTCCTGCCTCAGCCTCCCTGAGTGCTGGGATTACAGATGTGTTCCACCACACCTAGCTACAAGTTATTTTGGGTTCGATGGAAAATGTCATAAAAGTTGCTTATGTAGGATAAAGTAAAGGTAGTAATGGTGAAGTCAAATAGAAAAGCAAAGTATAGGCCCCTTTCCTTTCTAAAATGTGTAGGAAATCTATACAGAAAATAATATATTTAGCTTAGCTTATTGGAGTTTTGTCTTAATAATTCTTGTGAACTATGGGGCAGTTCAAATGAATCCTTGAATTTAAAAGAAGCTATCAGGGCCGGGGATTTAGCTCGGCGGTTTCGCTGCCTGCTGCGCAAGCGCAAGGACCAGAGTTTGATCCCCGGTACCAAAAAAAAAAACACATTAAAAGAAGCTATAAGAAGTTTACTTGTCGTGGTATTTTGTTTTGTTTTGTTTTTGGTACCGGGGATCAAACTCAGGTCTTTGTGCTTGCGAGGCAGGCAGCAGAACCACTGAGCTAAATCCCCAGCCCTGACATTTTGATTTGGAGATAGTGTCTCAGTCCCAGAGCAAGAGATTAAGCTCATAGAATGAGGAACAAGTCAAGAAAAAGGCCTACATCCAGGAATGCCTTTGGCCTTGGTTTCCCATCATCTGAGAGGACAGGTTGGCCTGCTTGCCTGATGAGCTCCACAGTGTCTGTCTCCCTCCATCAACCCCCACTGGTGATACCCAGTTGCTGCTGTGTGCTTGGCCACTCCCCTATTGTGTTTCTGTCTGTGGTCCTCAGTTGGGGGAGCCATCCCAATCCACGTGATCACCTGTCCTCTTTTTCTGGCTGCAGGCTGCTGGAAGCACAGCTGCAGGCCCAGAGCCTAGAACACGAGGAGGAGGTGGAAAGTCTCAAGGCCCAGGTGGAGGCTCTGAAAGAGGAAATGGACAAACAGCAACAGACCTTCTGCCAGACACTGCTGCTCTCCCCAGAGGCCCAGGTGGAATTTGGTGTCCAGCAGGAGATATCCCGGCTGACCAATGAGAACCTGGTGAGTAGCTATTCTTCGTGGGTTGCAGCTCTGTTAAGCATGTGCTGTAAGAAATTAGCATTGGGGTAGATTTTACCCACACAGGAGGGTTTGTGTCCTTGGCTGTCTAGTAGGAACAAAGATTCTAGAAATCCCCAGTTGACCAATGAGAGATAACTGAAACACCTTTTAGGACTTAGTGGCTTAAAGTAGTATAGATCAGGAAGTCTCACAGATCTCAGTGGGAACATCATGTCTCTGTTCCACTTGACACTGACTGGGGCCAAAAGATCCAAAATAGCCTCATTCCCATGTCTGAGATCTCCATTCTCCTTCCAAGTGGCCTCTGTCTCCACCTGCTGTCCCATTCATTGGTCTAGCCTGAGCTGCTATCTTCCAAGAGGATGAAGCAGGAGCCATGGGCCTTTTAAGGCCTGGTTCCAGAACTACCACAGTGTTACTGCCCCACATGCTATTGACCAAGACAGATTACCTTAGGCCAGGTGTCATGGGGAATAGACCCCATCTCCCAGTAGGAGGACTTATTGATGGCCAGCTTGCAGGCAGTCACCAAAGGAACCCTGGAAGATGCCAGACAAACGGAAAGTAAGTCTCTGTCCCATGAGAGCTTACAGGTCGTAAATGTAAGGCATATTTAAAAAAAAGGAGATGGTGTTTTTTAAAACATGATTCTACGTGAGATTAACAACAAATATTACAAAAAGAAAATCGATTTGAGGGAAGGTTCTAGAGAGGAAGTAAGGCATGAAGGGGATGTGCTGTGTAGTTTGGCATGAAGCAGGAGGGAGATGAAGGGTATGGACAAAAAGATACCAGGACAGGAGTACGGGGCAGGGGTGGGATGACATGAGAGAGCCACTTGCCTTCTGGAGTGAGTGTGCCTATGGGGAAACAGCAGCAGGTGCCCCAAACCTGAGCAACAGGCCACACACCAGCAATGCATCCAGCCTGGGAGTCCAGGCTGCCATTTCTCCTTGTAACCAGGCAAGCTGGAGTTTATTGATCCCAAGAAGAGTGGGGTGGTCCCTGGACCAGCAGCTTTCCAAGTAAACTTGTATACATATGACCCTTCCTTCCTTTTTTCCCATTTTCCATTTTCACATCACTGTCTGTTGCTCATATGAATGTAAACAGGTGGCTTTATGGAAAGAAACATGCGTATTAGATCATTAGGCCAGTGTCTGCCAGGGAAAGGTGGCAGCCTGGAAAATGTGTTTGCCAGCCCATGCTGCCTGGAGGGCCATTGACCAACAATCTGGTTGGTGGATGACCCTACCTAGCAAGGAGGAGTGTGTACCATGCAGGCACTATATTCACTCACAAGAACAGCATAGGAGAGTCAGTGAATGGAAAAAGTGGATAGTCCCACCTTATGAGACCAATGGAGCAAAAGAAGACAGTACTATGGGCCCCTCTGCCAGAGTAGTGAGCCCTAGGGCAGTGTGAGTAAACCTATGGCACATGTGCTACAGCGAGCTGTTTGTATCACTGAAAGCGCTAAAAGGTTTGCCATCACTGCTGGGCAGGCGAGGGTGAGGATGAAGATAGACAGGGATCTTCCTTGACCCAGGCTGAGGCTGGGACTCATAAGCAAAGCCAGCCCCAGCAAGTTCCAGGAGTAGTTTGGTTTATGTTTTCTGCTCAGCAAATCTTGGTGCCTTCCGTGTGCTGGCCAGCAGAGCACATACATCCATCAGGGAGGAGGACATGTGTGCACAGTTAAACACAACACAGTATACCAGGGAACTTGAGGGGTCACGTGTACAGTAATTTAGGGGAAATTGCTTCTGGCTAGTGTGGTCATGAGATCACTGACGCTCTTAGAGGGGTGTGTAGAAGGGAGGATGTGATTGTCTCTCCAGGTAGCAACTTGAAAAGTTTAGAGATACCTTCAGTCATATTCATCTTTCAGTGCCATCGTTTCTCTTGGGTTGAACTCTGTCCTGTAAGTTTGTTAATTTTAGCCTCTGACTTTGCACCTCAGTAGCTTCACAAGTTTGCCAGCACTCTGTTACCTTTTGTTTATCCTAAGTTTGTTGGTGTCAAACTTTGAAGATGTAGGTGGTTCCAACTCACAGCAAGTTTGGGAGGCATGACTTTATATAATCTTGCTCAGCACATTAAAAGATATGACCTTATGATATTTGGGAGGAGGGGTATTGGCCTAAAGAGCTAACAAGCAAGATATAGGAGTTCACCAGTACAAAGCCACCAGCAGTGCCATGGCTCCAAACTCCCCCTTCCTGGGCTTCTTCAAGAAGCTGGCTTACACACCAGAGCTTTATGCCCAGCTGCTGAATTCATCTTTCCTTATTGAAGTGTTTGGTGTTTAATCAGTTGCACGTATGTATTGGAGTATTTATTGTCTATCCTTCCAGAGTGTTTTTTAAACAATGTTGGGAAAGACCCGAGCACATTTTCTAGATTTGTTAGTTGTGAGTAGAGTGGTGAGCATGGGGACCAGTTGGCTGTTGCAGTACCAGGGACCTGGCCAGGCTCAGCCTGCGCAGCCTGAGTTCCTCATGTACTGGATCAGCTGAGTCACTTGCCTCCAAGCACCAATGCATGCACTGCTAGAGTCAGGGCCATCGTTGAGGATTACACGTGATTGGATGTGGAAAAGGTTATGTGAGCATGAAGTGTGGGTGGCAGTAGCAGTGCAGCAAAGTCAAATCAGCTGCGGGGACATTAAAATGCTTTCGGCGCAGCTCGAGAAGGGTGTCTGGGGATGAGATGGAGTTGGACTTCACCGCTGCCCACTTGCTGGCATTTCTCAAGACACCTAGGTCCTTTGTACCAACTCTTTGTAGAGTCCACTCGTAGAGCCCCGACCTAGGTTTACTCTATTCTTTTTCTGTCATTTTTCAGTTTTCAGTTATGTCTCAATCTGAGAATGTTTTTCTTCCTAATTTTACTTTTTATCAAGGTAAATAAATGAAGTCATTACAGTGTCCATGACTAGACCTTATTGTCTTCATTGGCCACAGCACTGGGATTGAACTTTTGGCTATGGACCAGCCTCAAAAAATTGTCATCTAAGACACCTTTAGAGGTTCTAAGAGAGCATGTTTACTTTTGTCTTTCCGATCACTTGAATCACTGAGGCTGTACTATTAAAGTGACAGAACAGGTTCTTTCTCTCTACCTCCCCTGCCACAGAATGCCACTGCTTAGCTGGATCAGGGTGACATCAGTGGCAGCAAAATCCTTCCCTCAATTGCTTGCTGTTCCGCGCCCCAGGGGGCTGACTTGTTTCCAATGGCAGCAGTTGCTAGGGATTGGGGCCACAGCTGCTACCCTGTTTGGCTTCAGGGCCCCAGGTCATCTCACTGGCCCTTCCAGCCAATTCCCCCTGTGCCCACATTCCTACACCTCCATCTGTCCATTACTTCCCAGGGCACTGCCCACCCTGCCCCAGGATACCCAGGCTGAGTGTCTCCTGGAGAGTGCCATAGCAACCTGAGGAAACTTGGCTTGGGGAGCCCTGGGATTCCACAAGGTGCCAGAACCAGGAAGAGTTTGCCCTGTGATTGTTGAGATAATGAGTTCTGACTCATGCCTGTTTCCTGGGCTTGCCTGCTTCCGGGACTGCACTGCAAGGAGCCGGAGCCTGCGTAGGGGCAGCACTTCTAGCTGGGACACTGGCTGGGCCCCTTGGACAGCTTCCTGCAAGCCACTCTGGTTCCTTTGCTCCTAGCAAGTACTCTACCTTCCATCCAGGGTAGTTCTCAAGTCTGTTTTAACTCTGCTTCCTTCTACTTTTCAGGACCTTAAAGAATTGGTCGAGAAGCTGGAGAAGAATGAGAGAAAGCTCAAAAAACAACTGAAGATTTACATGAAGAAAGTCCAGGACCTAGAAGGTATAGTGTGTATGAGTATATTGTGTTTCGTGAGGCAAAGATGCATACCGCTACTGCTGCAGGGCAGAGCTGCTACCCTTTGGCACACTGTCCACTTTGCCATCTTTCCAGTGGCTGTGCCTGCTCTAGCCGTGCAATAGAAGAATTCAGACCCCATGAGCTTACATATTCTCCATTGTCAGAGTCCCAGTGGAAAATGTGAATTAAGCAGGTTTTTGGTGCTTACTCTGAGCCAAAGATCTGTGGGGTGAGAGAAATGGGGCACAGAGAATGACCTAGTAGTTCCTTCCTTCAAAGGACTCACAGTACTTTCTGGGGTAAAAGAAGAATGCTGTGTAACACAAAGACCCCCCATCTCCAGGGGCCTCACCCCATGCCATGGAGTGTTAAGTTTAAACTTCTAGTCTGTAGTCCAGTTTAGAAAGTTATCTAAGTGATGCTTCCAAAGCACTGAGAATCGCCTCTACTCTGACCCCCTGCTGCACATCTAAGCATGCCAGTCTTTAAGCACATGCCACTCTGTGTGGAACCCTGTGTGGCCCCTCACTCCCGATATCCCTCTCATCCTTCACCTTCAAGAGCCATCACCCCAGGGCTCCTGTCATATGCTGTCCCGACACTACAACCTGTTGGCACAGTCCTGATCACAGATGTTATTTTGTTTAATCACCAGCTTACACCCACCTGCTGCTGTAGATCAGGGGCTCTAGGAGGCCAGGGATGTCCATGCACGTGCTCACATACAGGCAGATGTGGTTTCTTCTAGCTGGTGGTCCCGCCCCATTCCTGCCCATGGAACCCCTCCATTATTTGGATTTCTTGTTTTCTGCTTGTTCTCATTCTCCTAGTTTCTTGGCTTTTAGCTTTTCCCTTTGGCTTAGTTCTGAAAACCTATCATTCCTTTTCCTCCTGTGTCTGCCCCTCCTCTTCCTGTAACCATTCCTGTCCCTTGTCCCCTGATGACTTAGTAGCTTCCCAGGCCCTGCCTCTGGCCACAGCACTGTCTGTCCTCCATCCCCTCCCCACTTTGCCTGCAAAGTCAAAACCAAGCTGACCTTTGGTGCTCCTCTCCACACTGCCCCTGCACACACGCACAGAGCCTGCCTGTTTCTCTCCCATTCAGGAGCTTGTGTGAAGTGGGATCTGGTAGATTGATGCACCAGCCACTTTCTGCCTGGTAGTTGAATCATGCCCATCCTTCATTCTGCCTGCTCCTTTGAGACTTTCCAGCTTCAGCTGCCATCAGCACCCATGGTGCACACTCCTGGCCTGGCTCCTGGCCAAGCTGCATTGTACAGTGTGTTTCCACCTGAAGATACAGATGCATCTCCATGTCTAGACAGGCCAGGGACAAGGTTGGGGACTCCACTGTGTCTGCTCCAGTGCTTAGAACAGTACCCTGTGTGCAGTAGAAACCAGGTGTGCCCAGAGGTTAAATCTGTGGGTGTCTCCCACCCTTCCCTCTGGGGTCAGACTGAAGGAAGGCTTGAGTAAGGGTTGACCAAGGCTTTATAATCCCCAACTGTACCACCAAAGCTCCTCCTAAATAATTACTTCTGTAGTCACATGGACTGCATTTAACAGGTTTCCAAACCTGACTCTCCCTTTGGATGTCGGGGACAGTGTCTTTCTGCACCCTAGGCACCATTCTGCTTCCCTGCCCGTAGCCATAGGCAGTGTCCTTGGTCTTGTACCCCTGCAGTTGCGCTACAGCTGTGTTATGATGTCTGCTCTCTGGCCACTCAAGGGAGCCAAGCAGAGCAGGTCTGGCCAGTGCTACAACATCCTCCCAGAAAGATGCCACCCCATTTTCCTACAGCTTAATAGGGAAGAAGAAGCAGCTGCCAACAGAATGGGTTGAACATCCTGCTCTTTCATACCCTTCACAAGTTTTCTCTGCTCCAAAACCTACCCATTGCCATTTCAAAGGTTTTCTCCTCTCCTTGTCTGAAGTGGACACAGAATCAACTGCTGAATCTTAAGGCCACATTGAGGTTGTGGTACAGGCTGGTGTTACAGATCACATAGAGTATGGGAGCTCAGGGACCAGAGTGCTGACTCCCAGACCTAGGTCCAAGCCTCTGCCCACCAGTCCCAGCCCTCCCCACAGGCCACGCTCTCAATGACCCACTTCCTCTGACCAGGCTTTACCTCCCAAATTACAATTAGCTATGAACTCATTCATGGGCCCACTGATGAGTATCACACCCCTATGATCCAGTCACTTCCCAAAAGCCCCACCTAGGAGCACATGAGGCTTTAGAGGGACACCGAGATATAAATTGTTACAGTCCTCATTCATGTATCCTGTCCTCTCTCTCCCATTCAGCTGCCCAGGCGTTGGCCCAGAGTGATCGGAGGCACCATGAGCTCACCAGGCAGGTCACGGTCCAGCGGAAAGAGAAGGACTTCCAGGGCATGCTGGAGTACCACAAGGAGGACGAGACCCTCCTCATCAGGAACCTGGTGACAGGTCAGGACCTACCACGGCACCCCACACACCAGCCCTCACACGGCCTCCCCACTCCCATTTCTGTCCACAGTACAGTCCACCTCAATCCCAGCTCTCACACAGCCCTGCTCACTTCTCTTCTCTACCTCACACCCACTGTTCCAGCTGCTCCTAAAAACAACCCACTGCTTTTCCAGGTAAAAAATTCCACCCATTTGGAGGCTCGTATAAGCTCAAGAAAGGGAGGTATCTGTTCTGCCTGTGGTGGGCAAGGGTGGGGGAGCTACCAGCGTGGCCCCAGCTGCCACTCACTTCTCCCCAGCAGCAGCCACAGCACCTTTCCTTGGTGAAGGTCCGTATGGGTGACAGCACCTTACGGTATGTCCTACTGCCAGAAACTCTGCCAACCACCTTAGCCTCCTCTCCTTGTCCTGTTCAACCCTCACAACAGCCTTTTAAGTAGGTACTATGGTACTCTCATTTTATAAAACAAAACTGAGATCATTCCAGTAAATTGCCTAGGTCACACAATAGGTACATAGTGGATCAAAGACTCAAATTCCTTCATAAACGCTGTGTGATATAGCACATAGGAGCATGGGGCTGGAGCTAGACAGCCTGTTTGCAAACTTAGCTCTTTCCTTCCTGGCTGTGCGGCTGAAGACCAGTGTTCTCATGAATAACATGAGGAAGACAATGTACCAGTAGTACAGAATTACGAAAATCAAGGTTAATATGTTGCTCACACCACCACAACAACAACAAGAAGGCATGCCACAGTGGTCAGGTGAATGCAAGGAGTCTGAAGGGTGCTGCTGGAAACACAAACAGTGTTCTGGGCACATCATCCACCCTTCTCTGACTGTGGCCACCACAACCTGCATCTGCATGCTATCAGCCACTGTGACTGTGATTCCAGCTTTGTCCTGGTACTACTAGCCCAGCCCCAGCCTGGAAACCTTACTGTGCTCCAAGAGCAAGGGGGAAGTCTTTTTGGTGGCCTAGCCAAGCCCACTGTGCCTTTGGCTTCTCTCTCTGAACCCCTAGGGGATTGTGGGGGAGCCAGGCTGAGAGTCCCATGTGTGGCAGGCAGAAGGAATGCTCAGAGAAGGCAAACAGCAGCACCTCTTGGGACTCAAGCTCAACCTGCTCCCAAGATGTGGGCTCAACCTGCTTCAACATCATCTAGAACCCTTGCTTTCCACTCTTCCCGGAGGAAGAGTGTGTGGAGCAGTTCTGGTGTGGCTGCTGCTGCAAAAGCTACACGCCTGTCTCTCTGACAGTGATCTATCATCCCATCGCCCACGAGTGTGGGACAGATGACCTAAATGAGGAAGAACAAAGCAAGCCTTCCATCCCATCCCAGGTGAGACCCATTGTTACGCCCACTGACCCAGGCAAGGGCACAATCCCTGGTGCCCCTGACTCAGCACCCATCACCATCTGGCGCTCTGAGAGCCCCACAGGGAAGAACCAGGGCAATAAGGTGATCAAGAGGTAAACAAGAAAAAGGAAAATGAGAAAGACAAAGAGGAGGAAATGACATGAGAAGGGAAAGCTGAAGAAAAAAGCCAAGAAGAGCAAGTTGAAGAAAAGTCCAGTGAAATCGGAGTCTTCGCCTGCAGATTTGAGCCAATCATTAAGCCCAGGAGAGTTGGCCCAGATGTCAGAGTCCAGCTCAGAAAGCCGAGGAGACCTGGAGAGTGAAGACAGTCACCATAACAGGAGGCAGGAGGAGCCCTCCAGTGAGGATATTGTGGAGTCGTCATCACCCAGAAAAAGAAAGAAGAGCACTACCCAGGCCAAGAAGAATGGGACAAAGACCTCTTCACAAGCCAAGAAGGTGACCAAGAGGAAAGCTCCCCATGTCCAACCCCAATCTCAGTTGAGGGCAGGGTGAAGAATAAATGGCATCAAGCTTGTAGCTGAAAAATAATAATAATAATAATAATAATAATATGTTGCTCACAGCATGGACCAGCAGCATCAACATCCTCTCAGAAAATACTAGAAATGAAAAATTCCAGGTTCTGCTATAGAATTCTTGAATCAGAATCTACATAGCAAGAAACCAGGTAGTTCACATGCTCACTGAGTTCATGCTTGCAGAGTGCCTAGGTCAGGATCCCATTGCCCCATCATGGAAGTTCATCAAGGTTGACCAATACTGTCCCTGCATTCACCTGCAGTTTCTCACCAGGCATGTGACAGTGTCAGGGCTGACCTACCTGGCCCTAATGTCCTCCCCAGGGATACTAGGCAGCTCTTGGACCTGCTTTCCAGAGCCTCCCACCCCAGCTTGGTCCTCAGGAGTGCCAGACCTGCTACCTCAGCTACCAAGAGATGAGAGTTTTCCCTGTTACCTTCTACCGCTCAGGGTCACTCTTCTCAGATTGTAGATTGCTCACGTTTGTGCTTGGATAATTCCATATGACTGTCTCCTCCCCTAAAGATGCTAAGATCTAGCTGTGAAGCCCAAGAAAGACTGTTTAGTCATAGTAAGAACTTAGAGGTTAGAAGTCTGGGCCTACAAAAAATATTTTTTTTCTGGATGAATACTATTGGTATTCTAATTAGAGCTAAGGGCCAAAGTACAGCCATTTGTTGAATTTACATAATGCCTAAATGTTAAACCATGTACCCAAAGTATTAAGGCCCGTAGTTATCACTTAGCTGGATGGGTAAATTTGAAGGGATGCTGTAACCCAAGTAGCAAATGGAGATAGGGCAGCATGGCCCACTCAACCCAGATCAGCCCTAGCAGAAGTCTCAAGGATGTTGCCTACCAGCTGGTAGACCATGGATGGCTTCCCGTCATTGCATTCCAAAGCTAGAGGGACTCATGGGGCTTGGTTTGGGCAGGTAATGAGAGTGAAGGCTGAGAGCCAGGGTATAGTGAGAGCCCCAGTGAGATTCCCAGGGCCTCTCTCTCACCTGTCATTTTGCCTTTGCCCCAGGCCTTTCCTCCCACTTCCCTGAGCTCCTGCCATCCCATCCTACTTTGAGCCTGGTTTGCTGGCTCCCTCAGCATACTCTGGATTAGTAAGCAGTCTGACAGTTTCTCCCTGGCTCTTCAGGGGCTTTAGTGAGGAAGGGCCAAAGAGCTGAGTATGAGTGCACAGGTCATGGGGAGAGTCACAAGGCCCTCACATTTTTACCTAAGAAGACCTACCTGGGAGAAGATAGGCAGGGAGGATGCAGAAGAGAAGACTTGGAAGAAGTGACTGGCTGGGAAGGTGCTGGGAAAGGCAGAGTGGCAATGGCCTGCTAGGCCGTTTGGCAGGGAACAGGGCTAGTGTTGTCAGGTAATTCAGTCCCAAACCGATGGCTACATAGGACAGAGGTTGCTCCCAGTCCTTGGCAGACTGGTTCTGTCTTTGGGAACACACACTTGGCCAAATTCACCTGCGGCCTGCCTTTGCACACTGGCTGTTGGAGAACCAACTGTGCCCATGGTAAGGGAGCCAGTTGCTGTCTAAAGCCTGCCTCTGACTGGAGCCCTTCTTGGCTGAGGACCATCACATCTGTGTGTAACTTGTGGGCCTTTTTCCTACATCTTGTAAGGATAAGGCTTTAGGAGCCTGTTTTAATATTGTAGTCAAACAACTAGGAACTTGGTTGGTTTTTTTTTCTTTTTTGAGACAGGGTCTTGCTTTGTAATGCAGGCCGGCCTTGAACTCACTATGTAGCCCAGGCTGGCCTCGAATTCATGGTGATCCTCCTACCTCAGCATCCTGAGTACTGGGATTAGGGGTGCACAACCACACCCAGCAAGTTTTATTTTTTTCTCTGATGTCTGAAACTATTGGTAGTTGAAGTGGGAAAGAATTTACATATTCTGTGCACTTTCTTTCCTTTTCTCCTGACCTTCTGTGAGAAGTCTGTTTCTCAGTAAGCGGCAAGGAAATACTGTAAACATTTCTATTTGAAGTGAGAATTCTGACAGCCAAAGTGACCTCATAGATCTCACTCTTGCTGTCACTGTTGTTAGACCTGAAGCCCCAGATGTTGTCTGGCACGGTGCCCTGTCTCCCTGCATACATCCTTTACATGTGCATCAGACATGCGGATTACACCAATGACGATATCAAGGTGCACTCCTTGCTGACCTCCACCATCAATGGCATTAAGAAAGTCCTTAAGGTAAGAGGCTTCGGTTTTCACAGTAGACTGGGTAAGGGTAGCATCTTGCCATTGCTTCTCTTATCTGGGTTCTGCAGAAGCAAGTTCTGTTAAGCCTCCAACTGTGGTAACAGGGATGCCCAACAGTTCCCAGAGGAAGGTGCTTAGGCTCAGAAATGGCAGGAAGCTCAGAACTCCAGTATAGACCCAAAACCACCTCTCTGGTGAGCCTCCAGAGGCACCCAGCACTGTAATTAGGAAAGGCTTGGCTGCTCAGTGCCACAGAGCTAGGGAGATGTCCTGCTGCAGCCAGTGGTGGGTGGGCCTCACCTTGGACAGAGTTCAGGGCCACATCTGGAACCGAGCATTCTTCCATCTTTCCAAGGGACCAGGAGCTTACTGCCCAGGGTGTGGCACAAGGAGAACTGTTGGCATTCATCAATTTACAAGGTGAGGCAGCCTGGACCAGGACTTGGCTGTCACAGGTGTTGAAGCAGCTCAGGAATGCTGCCTGAAGACATAAGGCTCTCACCAGTGTAGACACAGGATAGCCTGCAGAGTCAAGCTCTGCCCACAGAAAGCTGGGCGGTGTGGTGGCAAAGGGAGACTTTTGAGGGAGGTTAGCTCTCAGGAAGACATGTTCTGCCTCCTGCCAGTCATGAGCCCCAACTATTACTACTCTTAGAGACTGTCTTCAGTTCTCCCCCATACTGCCACTTCCAGATGCAAGCCTTCCTCAAGAGCACTGAGGCCAGACAAATTCTATGTCTATTAGCCCATGGTCCCTGCTCTGTGAACACCAAGCCAGCCTTTGGCTTCTGGCTTCCTGGAAGCTGCATTGCCTTCCCTGCTGAAGCCTCCATGTGCAATTTAATCCACTCACAGCACTAAATATGATAATACACATAATCTCAAATTTGTGTCTCTGGCTTTGACCTCTTTAACAATCTCCAGCTGGAGTCTTAGGTCAGTCTAGGTCAGCCCAGGTATGACTATATCACTTCCTTAGGGAAACCTGTCTGCTATCCTGAACTAAATTAGCCTCCTCCAGCTGTCACTATTCAACTGATTTATTGTCAGCTCATACCACTCTCTGCCATTTAAATAACGATGATGCTTGCCTCAAAGAATGAGCTCTATGGTGCAGAAGCTGGATCATAACTGTTTGGGTAGCTGAGCGGCCTTTTTCACTTAGTTATGAGTTAGTTGCCATGTTCTATACTTGAAATTATTGGATATCTGCCCTCTACATCTGTGAAACACCAGAATATTTCATGGTCTGCTCCCTGGCTATGTTGAAGACCTGATAGTTTGGAATTGGGGCCAGCCAGACCAAGGGGTTAGACTAGCACCTGGGGCTGCTGGGCTGAGCTTCATCTGCATTACCTGGCGTCATGTTCTTCAGTTGTGGGAGGCAGCTTTTCTTATGTGTGCTCTGAATGTGCATCACTGATCAGGGGAACAGCTGGGGTTCTATGTACTGTTCCTTGTAGTGGAGGAACAGGGACACAACCTCTCAGCAAGGGATCTCCTCTCTGACTGGCAAGTGCCCTGCCAGTCAGGGCTGCTAGGTAGTAGTGGGAAAGACAGTAAGATAAGTAGAGAGTAAGCATTTCACCTGACAGGAACTCATAGCTGGGGATGTCCATTTCTTCTCACAGAAGCACAATGATGACTTTGAGATGACAACATTCTGGTTATCCAACACCTGCCGCCTGCTTCACTGTTTGAAGCAGTACAGTGGAGATGAGGTGAGTACTAAGATGGGTTCCCAGAAGGCATCCCTGCTTTGGACACCCTAAGATGATGATGTAAGGTCATTGGAGCACCTTCTGAGACCTCAGACTGTGAGCATGCCTTATCATCCCTGGTGACTGGAAGCCACAGGAGACCTAACTCCAAGTGGCTTTGATTAGCCAAGGACCCCCTGAAAAGCACCCCTTAAGTAAGTAGAAATGATAGGAAAATGAGTTTGCTTAATCCACCCATTGTCAGAGAGCCCCCTGGGATTCTCCAGGGAAATCCTAATGAACTTACGTTTCTGAAGCCATCCTAAAAGAACCCATTTCCATGAATGCTGCAAGAAAGCCAAGTTGTTTAGGGTGTAAGACTATATCCTAAGTCACCTGATTAGTTTGTCCTATTCAGGATAGGTAAAGATGGTCACAAGTAAAGAATTCAGTCCCTAATCAGAACTACATTAGTGTAAACTGACCTTGAGGCCCAGCTTCATGTTTCCAATCAAATGTGATTACTTGTCCAATGATTTCAGATTTTATTTGCAGCAACTAATATCATTTTGTATTCCTCTCTGCACCTATGGGGCCTAGCTCTATGTAGAACTTGCCCTTCTCAATTCTGGTTCCTGAAAACACCTCCCTTGTGCTCTGCATTCAGCCCAGTGACCTCATAACAAATGGTGCGCTTTCCACCTAGAGTCTCCAATGAGAGCCTCACTGGCTCCAGCCCTGACCACTTACTCCCTGCAGGTCTCTTCTACTTTCCTTTCTCCCCTTGTTTTCACATATCTCACTATCCACACTTCCCACAGTCAAGATGTAGTGTAGATGAGAACCACACAACAATTTTTATAGATTCGTTCCATCTTTTATGCCAGAACAAATTTTGACACTCTTCTCTATGAGACAATACAAGGAGATGGCCACCCCAGTCATTCTTACCTTCTTTGGATGGTGGCTTGATTTAACATCTCTCCTGAGAATCAGAACCTCAGTTTGATCATCTGTTTTAATTCTGAAAGGGATGGGTTAAAGGTGGAAGAAATGGCCTTCTGTTGTGTAACTGTGATACAATTTGTTCTTACTTGAGGTGAAGAGTGACATTTAATGTTATTTAATTGAGATTTATCACTTTATCCAATGTTAATATATATTCTAAGTAGAATGTAGATTGTTGTCCCATGTGCTGATGTTCTCAGACAAGACTTTTTTTTTTTGTATATCCTTTTATTGGTACATTTTAAGTGTACAATGTAATGACATTCATCATTGGAGATATGCACGTTTACATACTCTCTTGGTTCTTATTTTTTCCTCCTTCCCCTGCCCTCCCTTCAACCTCTCCATCCCTCCCTATTTACAAAGACTTTGTTTCCATTTTTTCATTTTCTCATATTAATTCCATTCCCTTCTTTCCTTTCCCCTACCCCTCCCACTTCCCCCTCCCCTTTGCCCCTTTTCTTCCTATTTCACATTATCTATTATACCTTTTAGTCCTTATTTACACTTTCACTTTCTCACACTAGAGAAACTATTTGTTATTTACACATGTGTGTCCTATTTATTTCACTTAAGAGTATCACCTCAATGTGCATCCATTTAGCAGTAAATGTCTCTAATTTCTTATTTTTGATGGCTGAGTTGTGCTCCATTTTATAAAAAAAAAAAACAACACACATTTTCTTTATCCAGTCTCCAGTTGATGGGCACTTGGGCTGCTTCCAAGCTTTAGCTATTACAAACTGTGCTGCTATGAACATGGGTGCACATATATCACTGTGGTATGATTCTTTTAATTCTTTGGGGAAGATACTGAGCAGGGGAATAGCTGGGTCAAATGGGACTTCCAGTCCTAGTTCTTTGAGGTATCTCCATACTGATTTCCACAGTGGTTGCACCAGTCTACACTCCCACCAGCAGTGGAGCAGGGTTCCTCTTTCCCCACAGCTCCACCAACATTTGTTATTGGTTGATTTCATGATGGCAGCCATTCTATCTGGAGTGAGGTGGAATCTCAGTGTTGTTTTCATTTGCATCTCTTGAATTACCAGTGATGTTGAACATTTTTTCATATGTTTATTTGCCATGTGTACTTCTTTGAGAAAGGTCTGTTCATTTCAGATGCCCATTTTTGGATTGGGTCTTTAAATTTGGGAGGTCTGATCTTTTTAAGTTCTTTATAGATTCAAGGTAGTAGACCTTTGTCAGACAAGACTTTAACCAGCACATAACCAGGTCTGGGTAGTCTACTAAGGAAGAAGAAAGACTCTCTTAGCAACCAGTTATTCTCTATTCCTCCTCTTTTTGTTGTATTAAAAATTGCTTTATACCTTGGCACAGTGCAAGAGGCTTTGCTGGGGATGCTCACCTTTTTGAAAGCACTGATCTTTTTGGCTGCTGTTGGTCTCCCTTGGGCTGAATAAAAAGGACATTGGTCAGTGAGTCCTTTCAGTGTTGACAGTTGTCCTAACTTATATGTTGTTTCATCTGGTTAGTACAAAAAGCTAAGAGGACACAGTGCTGTACCATAGAATCAGTTCAATTCATCTGTTATTTCTGATACTCAGTGATAGATGCTATATAAAGGGTCTCATTGTACAGGCATATAATCCAGGCCATGGTCATGCTCCTGTAAGGGCTTTATATACTCTCAACATTTCAGAGTAACCTGAGTAGGGACCACAGAAAGCATAGATCTCCTTTCTCTGACTTGGTACCAACCTACATTTTGGTACTTTAGGAAAATCACTTTACTTCAGGGATTTGGACTCCATGATTTAAGCCTTTCTAATTACACAGTTCTGACTTCTCTGTCATATTGAGTTTTTTGCACTGCCTTCAAGTTGAAGGGCTATCATCAAGGCCTTGAAACCTGATAGGATTTTGTAGAAAATCTTATAAGTACTAACCTGACCTGTTTTACTTTTCTCATTGCTGAGATACAGTACCTGACACCCACAAATTAAAGGAGAGGTTTTTTTTTTTATTTTGGCTCACAGTTTGTAGAGATTTCAGTTCACAGGCAGCTGGCTCCAAGAAAGGGCAGCACTGCAGAGGAGAAACAGCTCATGTCATGGCAGCAGGAAGCAGAGAGAGTTCAAGGAAGGAGAGGAAATAGATCCTTCCAGGCCATGCCCTCAGTGACCCAGGTCCTCTGATGAGCCTTCACCTCCCAAATCACCTTTAGCTATCAACTCATCTGTGGACTAATCCACATGATCCAGTCACCTTCCAAAAGCCCCATTTATGAGTGCATGAAACTTTAAGGAGGACATCTAGATATAAACCATAACATGAGTAGGGCCCCCAAAGTTGTTCTGAGCCCAGGAGATCATAGAATGTCAGCAATGCACACCTCTCTCTATAGGGTTTCATGACCCAAAACACTGCGAAGCAGAATGAGCACTGTCTTAAGAACTTTGACCTCACTGAATACCGTCAGGTGCTGAGTGACCTTTCCATTCAGATCTACCAGCAGCTCATTAAAATCGCCGAGGGCTTGCTGCAGCCTATGATAGGTAAGTTTGCCCAGGTTCAGAAACCTTGTCCTAGGACCCGGAAGGAGGGGTGGCTGTGGTAAGCTCTCCTGCCTTCTGGGAACCAAATATATTAGCCATGGTCTCCACAAAGCAAAAGCTTTCTCAGTGAAGGCATGAGTAGGTATGCTAACCATACCTAAATGACCTGTAAAATTTTCAAAGCCATCCCATAAAAAATACATTATGGTAACAAAGTGATATGATTTTTCCTTTATCTGTTTTCCTGTAGTATATTGTATTATTTTTCCCAAAGCAAATAATTTCAATGAGTAATAAATACAAACTCTTGAAAAGTAAAAATGAATATACAGTGAAAAAATGTAATCCTCTAACCCATTATGCACTTAATTCTGAAGAAAGAAAGCATGTAGATATGTGTGAAAGAACACAACAGTAAGCACTCAGGCAATAATGTTTACTAAACATTTACTTTGTACAAAGCAGCAAATATACTTGGGCACCAACATGAAATCAGAATTGAAAAACAAGGCAGTTATATTTTCAGTTAAAAGTGACACGTATGTACATCACTCACTGTACTCCATGAAGGCTGGGGAGGAACTGAACCTCAATCCATGTGTAATGCCTTCTCCTGGTTCTTACAGCACAAGTAGGTTATGGATGAATGCCAAGTAGGACCAATCCGGAAGGATATCTCTTGGAAGGAGGTCATTCCACATCCTCCTACTTCTCTGGCAGTCCTCTCCTAAGGCACCACTCGGGGAAATTAACATCAAGCTGGAGATACTTCAGAATTCACAATAATGTGATGGTTGATCATACCAGTTCTGGAGTCAGATCTGGCTTCAGACCCTCACCCTGCCACTTCCTAGCAGCATGACTATAGGCAAATTATTTAATCACTTTATGCCTCAATGCTTTCATCAGTAAAATAGATTGTACCTCACAGAGTCATTGGATAATTAAAAGAGGTACTAAACATAAAGTACCTGGCACACAGTTAAATGTTACTCAACTAAGTAAGTTGGACCTACTAAACTAATACTGACATAGTGGCAGGGCGGTAACTACACGCAAATTACTCAGTTCTCAAACTTTGGACTCTTAGCACAGATAGTACAGAATCAAACTCATTATCTTTGTCCCATCACCAATAAATTTAAATGAAAATTTTGTCCATAACTATTCCATATAGTGTCCAACATGTTAGAAAGTTTTTGCCAACTGTGATAAATTCCTGACCGGGTCAATATTGTACATCTCTGAAATGTATCATTGCTAAAGCCCCAAGCACTCTTTGATCTGAGTGGTCCAATGGTGGAACTTGCTTGAGAGCAACTATGCTTTTCTTTCAGTTTCTGCCATGCTGGAAAATGAAAGCATTCAGGGTCTATCTGGTATGAAGCCAATGGGCTACCGAAAACGCTCCTCCAGCATGGTGGACGGGGATAACTCATACTGCCTGGAAGCCATCGTCCACCAGATGAATTCCTTTCATATGGCGATGTGTGACCAGGGCTTAGATCCTGAGATCATCCTTCAGGTGTTCAAACAGCTCTTCTACATGATCAACGCAGTGACTCTCAACAACCTCCTCCTGCGGAAGGATGTCTGTTCTTGGAGCACGGGGATGCAACTCAGGTGAGAGGGCCTTACTGCAACACTCTGAGTGGGCCCGACACTAGCTGGGATCAGAACACAAGGCATCTGTCTCTAGAAGTCAAATCCAAATCTGATCGTTTCTCCTTGTCACAGACAGTATGTGACTCAAATCTCCATCTCCTTTTTATTGGTTGGTGAAATTCATCAAATCTGAAATGATGACTTAGTAAACAAATCAAAGCTTAAAGAAGATTACATGGTCTAAAGACTAGATCTATGTGGCTAGGTCAGAGAGAGAACTCGAGTTAACAGGCATGAAGGCTCACACAGAAGTATAAATGTGTTTGTGATGTTGAATACAAGTTTTTAATTTCAGTATATTTAATGCCTCCACCAAATTAATTTATATGGCTATGTTAAGTATTTAATCTTTGCTTAATTGTAAGCGCCCATTCATTCATTTATTCATTCCTCATTCAATAAATAGTAACTGAGTGCCAAGCACTTCTAAAGCTTCTAGCCAAGTGAGATAATTAAGGTGACGAGAACGATGGTAGGAGTTGCAGCAGGTCTGCAAAACATACCAGGTGTCCTCAGGCCAATAAATTACTTCTTACTCGGCTGGGGATTTAACTCAGTGGTTCTGGTGCCTGCCTCGAAAGTGAAAGGTCCCAAGTTCAATTCCCAGTACCAAAAAAAAAAAATTACTTCTTACTATGGCTAAGGTACAACATAAGCCAACTTGAAGAGTGGCTTCGGGGAAGAAACCTTCACCAGAGTGGAGCAGTTCAGAACATGGAACCTCTGATCCAGGCAGCCCAACTCCTGCAGTTAAAGAAGAAAACTCATGAGGATGCAGAGGCCATCTGCTCTCTGTGCACTTCCCTCAGCACCCAGCAGGTATGGTTATTCTAGGCCTCTATCAGCCATGGTACCTGAGGCAAGCCCTGCTTCTGTTTCCAATCTGTTCTTGCCAGTGGTTCTTCTTAGTGTTCTCTCCTAACCTTTATATGCCCTACTGACACACTTCTGAGGTTGCCATTGATGGGATGTTCCTGATGAACCAGAGTCCACTTCAGTCTGTGAGCTGTTTTCCATAATTCTTGTATCCTTCTTGCTCACTTGGAAGATAAAGTAGCAAACCCATAACACATCCAGCCTAAGTAACAACTTTTTTAAACAATGAATTCTAGATTGTTTCTTACCTAGAAATTTTTTTTAAATTCTGAAACAGCATAAGGCATTCGCTTTTTTACAATTATTTGGGTTTTTTATAGTTATAATTTCAATATGGTCATAGCTTCACTGATGACTCATTGTTTTATATGAAATCATTGAGAGATATTTAAATAATACATAATAAATACAATGCCATATTTTATTTATATTATTACTTGGCTGCAGATGAATTACCATTGTAAATTTTTTTTTTTCACAAATAGGTAGATCTTACCCTCCATCATAAGGGTACCTATTTGGAAATGAGCCATGGAGACCAGCACAAGGAAACCAAACTTTCAAACTAAATGCATCTTCTTCCCAACTAGCACTTAGAAACAGCTAACTCCAAACTCAATATAGTAGTTAGTTGCTACCTCCTCCAATAACTATTAAAAGATATATTCTCAAACTCTTAATAAAACTGCTTCCTCTTGCTAATGTATTGAAAGCTTTCCAACTTGTCCCCACTTTTAAATATATTTTACTTTCATAAGTTTACTTCTGAAATGCAGCTGGCTTAGCATTGGGGCAAGCTACTTCCATCAAATAATTGGTAGGCAGAAAGGAGATTATCTCCATCTCAAATAAGAAAATCTCACATGTAAAAGAATTTTTAATGGGGAGAAGAGGGTGTAAGGCTGTTAGGTGTTGTTAAATAAGACCTTCCTCACCTAATGTCAGATCCCCAGTACTTTTTGGAAGAAACGCTTAAATTACTTGTAGATAAGAAGTTGAAGATTTCAGGTAACAGTTTTCTAAACTCTTCATTGTTTACAAGTCACCAAGAACAGAGGAAGGGACAGATGGACACAAATGTGGTAAAGAAGCTTAGATCTTCCAGGCACAGCCATGGATGGAGATTCCTAGTATCAGTGTCAGTCTGGCTTCATCTGCTTTGTAGGTCCTATCTTTAGAGGATTATTCTCTAATACCGATGTTATATAATCTCTTAAAAGTTCAAAAGTTGACTTCTGTTCATTTAGCTCTGCGCTAAACTTTGTTTTCATTCCAACAGATTGTCAAAATTTTAAACCTTTATACTCCCTTGAATGAATTTGAAGAACGAGTAACAGTGTCTTTCATACGAACAATCCAGGTGAGTTTTAAAATATTAGTCAATTTTTATAAAAAGGCCTAAGCTAAAACTGCAAAGGAACTTGAAAATTTGGGTTTTAACCTTCTCTTTATTAATAAAAATACTAGTTACATGATGTGCTAGAAAGCCTTATATTCCTAGGCCTTCTACTTAAATAAACATGACCCTTGTCACCCATGAATAACATATGACTGTATGCACACACAGAGGATTGAACATTTATAACTCTGCCTCTCAAGTTTTAGACATAGTCTGAGTATTTTATTGCCAACATGTTACTGAACTAAGGCACCCAAAAGGAATTGAAAAAGCAAATACACCAACCCTGCCTTTCAGTGGAACAAGATGTTCTTTAAGAAAACAATTTGAACTCTTAAATCTTGCCTTTAAGACTTTTAATATTTGCCCTTAGCAATATGCTTGGAAGAAAACATATTAGGCTAATGATTGTTTAAGTCTGCCTTAAAATGGATATTTTTTATTTATTTAAATAAGCTTACTCAACCTGAGCCTCCAGGTAATTTGGGCTGAGTGCCCAGTCTTCGTGTGTCACAGTGATTAACAGCAACAAGGGCCGGGGATTTAGCTCAGTGGTTTCACTGCCTGCTGCACAAGCACAAGGACCCGAGTTCGATCCCCGGTACCAAAAAAAAACAGCATCAAATGATAACTCATAGTATAGTATGTTACAGTTACACAGTGGAAACACCTTGCAGAGATATGGTACATTAACCAGTGAAGTAATGCCAACATGAAACAAGAATAAGAGTCAGGAGAAAAGGAACCAAAAGAGGGGTTGATCAAAGATGTTGAAGAGCCTTGAGGAAACATGGGCTTTTGTATAAGATGATGTTCCTTTGAAATACTTGGGATTTTATTCAAAACACCTTATCATGCGTCAGTGTAGAAATTTGGAGATTTAGAAAGGGCCCCTGGGTCTGAAAAGAGCTGTGGTAAAGAATACGTAACTTTAACCTTTGTGTCTAAGCAGAGAATAGAGGCCAAAGTTGAAGGAATGGGTGCCAAGTTAGACTGAAGGTTGGTTGTTCCCTTAAGGACAATGGGGGATATACCAGGAATTATTAAGATGCATCCCACAGAGAGAAGTGGGGAGAAAATCATCCCCACGGGCATCTCATTGGGCACAGGAGGTGCTGATTGAAAGGACTCAGGAAACAAAGAGAGCCAGCGGCTTAAAAGGAAGGACAAGTTGGCTGATGGAAGAACAGCCACTGATACCTGTCCCTGAGCACAGGACTAATGTTTAGGGAAGGCTGATAAATGCCCCAAGCAAAAACACAAGTTTAGAAGGTTTTACTCCTTGCTGAATGTCTGAGACACATTAAAGGGAGAACCATAACTGATTATAAACTGGTAACAGCACAGTTTACAAGAAGAGAATTATGTCAAAGGTCAAAGAATACATGCCAAGTCAGACTGCAGGTTTAACAAAGTAAAGACAAAGGAAAAATGTCATGGAGGTTAAGGGTTAGTCTCTGAAAATATGTACAGTCAGATCCTAAGTCTTCTTCAGATATCAATCTCAGTGTCTGACAATTCTGTCAACAAATATTTTTGGGGTTTTTTTTTCTAGCTATAGTTATTTTGTTTTTCCAATAGAGTATTCAGAGGAAATGGTGAACAATCAATTCCACTCTCCTGCACCTCAACTCATGTACCAAAAATGCAAGTCTCTTATTAAAGCAGACCAGTATGTGCAGTATATACAGATCTTTAAAATGTAGATTTGAACATATCAAAAAACATCTCATGGAATAGTACTTCTTAAATATGTACATTTTTTATGTGCCAGCTAAAAATTGAAATAATTTTTTTTCAGTACTAGGGATTGAATCCAGGGCCTTCATACTGAGCTACATCCCCAGTCCCTTTTATTTTATATTTTGAGACAGAGTCTCGCTAAATTGCCCAGGTAGGACTCAAACTTGTGATCCTCCTGCCTCAGTCTCCTTCAGTGCTGAGATTACAGGTGTGTGCCACTGCACCCAGCATCTCATCCTGTTGATATACTGTTGTATCAATCCTTTACAATTTTTCAAGCCCTTTAGGTAGGGGAGCCCAGTGATATACCTAATATAGAAAAGTGAAAGGAGCTTAAAGACTGTCAGAATGAGTTTTTCTCTAGTGTCTCCCACTTTATAGGTTTTGTGCACTTTCATATGCTGTGTGAAACATTTGTAGTACAAACATAGCAAAGCTCACAGTAGGATGAGTGTGAGCAACCATCAATTCCAGAGTGGGTCTTCTGCCAGGTCACTGCATTTGGTAACCTGAATTAGTGAGGCTGGTTGCTTATTCCTTTCTAAATATCTTTATCTCTTCTAAATGTTCCTTGTTATTTCAAATTATTTTCTAAAATAATTTGAATTTTGTTGAAGTTGCTTTAAAATTTAGCCCATCTTTTAAGATGCTAAATATGAGTATTTTGTGATCAGTACTTGGGAATGTAAAGACAACTCTCAGGTTTTGGGGGGGGGGGGGGTTGGTACCGGGGATTGAACTCAGGTCCTTGTGCTTGCGCAGCAGGCAGCAAAACCACTGAGCTAAATCCCTGGCCCAAGACAACTTTCCATTCATTATCCAGGAAGCTTAAGAAAACTTGGACAGTTTGAGGTTCTGTTGTACTATAAAACCTGTACTATAGGTTTTATAGAAAACCTATAATTTAAAACCTGCTGTACTATAAAACCACCTCAAGGGCCAGGGATTTAGCTCAGTGGTTCTGCCACCTGCCTCACAAGCGCAAGGTCCTGAGTTCGATCCCCGGTACCCAAAAAAAACAACAAAAGAACTACCTCAAAATCCTATGTTCAAACTAACTTCCTTCTGTAAGCCTGTTTCCTAGCACTTTTCAAATGCTACCATGCATTTACTGACCACAGCTTCTCTTTCAAGTCTTAAGAAAAATAGAGATGCTCTGAGTGTTACAACTGACTCCTAGAGGAGGTGAGCAGATTAATATCTCTTAATATTCTCATCTCTAAAATAGGGAAATGATGAAACCTCTAAAAACTTACAACCTATGACAGTCCATCTTGATTGTTAACTTGATTGAATTAAGAGTGGCCCAGAGAGGTGGCTGGATTGTGAGAATGCTATTAATCAATTGATGAGTTCATAGCTAAATGAGCTATTTAGGAGGTGGACCTATGTGGAAGAAGTAGATTACTATGGGCATATCTTTAAAGGACATGACTTTTCTTTGGCGCTCTCACCCTCTCTCTGCTTCCTGGCTGGATGAGGAAGCATTTTTCCTCTGCCATGATGTTTCTGCCTTACCACAGCCCTTAAACAATGGAGCTAGTCAACCATTGACTGAAACCTCTGAAACTGTGAGCCAAACTAAATCTTTTCTGGCTTTGCCACAGTGACAGAAAGTTGACTAATCCAAAAAACTGGTACCAAAAAGTTGGGTTATTGCTGTGACTCTATGTGGCTATGAGGCTCAGGAGCCTTTGGAACTGGTTTATAGGAAGTATTTGGAAAAGTTTGGAGAAGTTGGCTAGGAAAATGCTGGAATGCTATAAGCAGTGCTTAATGGCCAATTCTCCTTGGGGGCTAGAAGACCAGAATGGCAATAGGAATTTAGAGAGTAAAGACTGTGTTCATAAGGTATCAGACATAAATGAGAACTCTATTTGAGCATGCATTTTACATTCTGGCAAAGAATTTATCTACTCTTTGTTCATGCCCTAAAACTTTGTGTGAAGCTAAGCTTAAAGGTGACAGACTAAGTGATCTAGGGAGGAAATTTCAAGGCAGCGCAACATTCAAGCAGTGGCATAAGTATTGCTAGCTGCTTTTAGCCAGATTTACAGTGAGAATAAGAAGAAAAAAATAGGCAAAAGATTTGAAAAACTTTCATTTGGGCCATTAAAAAAAAAAAAGCATATGTAAAGTTGGAGCCACAGATGGTATGGTTGTTGAAAAGACTAGGACCATCACAAAGAGGCCAAATACTTTGTACCAGGACAAGAAGAAAGATGCCTTGAGGGCCTCTCAGAAAACAGCAAGACCTGACCCATCACAGGTTCAAGAATATAAGAGTGTAAGTCTTTCCTTTGAGAAGAGAACCCTTGGGCTCTGCTCAGGCAGGGAATATCTAAGGAATGTTTTTCTTCAGGGTGATTTCACTGTGCTCAGCTTTCCAGGCACTCAGAAACCATTGCATCATCATCCAAGGGGGCTGGCTACTTCTTAAACTAGTGACATTCCTTGGTGTCCTCCACATGATGCTGGTTTCGCAAGCATGCAGAATGCAAGAGTGGAGGGGTCAAGGAGGCTTCCATTCAAATTTCAAAAGAGAAACCAGGCAATGTTTAACAGGTTTAGCAACCCTGCGGACAACAATATTTAACAAGATTAGAATCCCTGCTAAGAAGGCAGTGTGTGAAGCTGTGAAAGTGAAGCTAAAGCTGCACTGGAGACCTCAGGAAGTTGGAGAAGCCAGGAATGCAGAACATCTGCTGAAGAAAGTCAAAGGGATGAGCAAAGCCAGCCCAAGAGTGACCATACAAGCTTCAACCATCAAGGCCTTATGCGCAGGCCCACCCAAACTCTTTAATGTTACATGATGGCATCACAGACCTCAGATGCTGGTCCTAGAGCTACAGGAATTAATATTTGTCCTGCTGAGTTTCATTCTTGCTTCGGTCTGATTCTTTTCTGTCTCTCTTTTCCTGCCTTTTGAAATGGGAAGGCTTAACCTGTGCCATTGTATTTGGAGGTTATGTAACTTGGGGTTTTTTGTTATTTTCTGTTGTTTTTTACAGAAGCTCACAGCTAAGAGTTGCCTTGTGTCTCAGAGGAAACATTGGATTTGAACTTTTTCTTTTTTTTTTAAGAGTGGCATGAAGTTCTTTAATTTGGAGGGCAAAAGGTAACACTTAAAGGCAAAGGTCATGTGAACAAATGTTCATCACAAAGCTGGTCTGATACAGAGGGTACTTCTCTGGGCCCCCCAGCTGCACACCAAAGCAGGGTCGGTAGTGAGTACAAATCTGAAACATCCATGTGTCCAACAAACTGCCATCTCAAGAAATCGTATCCAGGGAACATCAAGAAATGAACATTTTTCCAGTTTTCTTTATTAAGAACGGGAACAATTCTGCCAACAAAGTTCATGACAACAAGGTGCAGGCAAAGAGAAAATCAGCAAACATATTTGCCCTTTGAAATGAAAAATAAATTAGAATTGAAGCAGTGTATTGCCATAACTTACCTTGAAGGTAAGCAGGTTCTCCTATACTTATAGAACTTAGACTGGACACACAATACAAGTGCTTTTAAGGAGAACTTAGTTTTAAAAGTTGAGATAGCATAGGACAAGTCCTATAAAATTCATTTTTCCTTTCTCAAAACAATGGAAGATCCTTTTGAAACTTATTATCTTCAGTTATCAATATTACTGCATTACGGAGCCAGTGCAATCCTGCATAGCCTTGGTCAAAATGACAAGGCACAATAAAAAAATTAAAGTATTATATGAACAGTCTAATTTAAAGCTGAAGTATAAACCAAAAATTATCCACCAGGAGGTGTGGGGTGGGGGGGGTGGGGGGGGCAGTCTCCTCCTCAAGACTCCTCTCTGGCTGAGACGGCCACGGGAACTGAGGTTGCTGCGGGGCTGGGGCAACGGCAGCGAGTCCCTGAGTCCCTGTGGCGGCGCCTCTGCCTCCGCCTAACCACATCCCTCCTCCTGGTCCGCCCTGCTTCCTTCACTACTGCCCCTAAACTTCTTCCCTGGGATAAGCAAACCTGCCGCAGGGGAAGAGGGGGCTCCATAGCTCCAGCCCCCACGCAGCCCCGGCCCGGGGCCTGTCAGGGCTCCAGCTCCCGAGGAACCTGGACTTGAACTTTTATGTAATGCTGGAACTGTTGAGACTTCAGGGAGGACATTACTACACTTTTGGTTGTATACAGCATAGTTATATCATGTTAAGCAGAATTCTGACCTTGTTATTATCTTTATTTGGAAGTTAATTGTGGTTTAAGGAGATGTGATTAGGTGTCAGGTTAAAAAGAGGTAATCTTGTGGTTCATCTTGATTGTCAACTTGACTTGATCAAGAGATACCCAGAGAAATGATTGGATTGTGAGAGTGCTAACCTCATCAGTGGGTTAATACATTGATAAGTTCATGGCTGAATGGGCTATTTAGGATGTGGGGCCTTGTTGAAGGAAACAGGTCCCTATGGATGTAACTGGGAAGGATACAGTCTTTCTTGGGCTCTCGCACCCTCTCAGATTCCTGGCTGCTAAGAGGCAAGCAGCTTTCCTCTGCCATAATGTTTCTGCCTTGCCATAGGCCAAAGCAATGGAGCTGACCAGCCATTGTCTTAAACCAGAAGCCAAAATAGATCTTTCCTGCTTTAAATTGTTTATCACAGAGCCAGAAAACTGACTAATAAATAAGCTTTAAAATGTTATTTCTGTTGGAAGCAAAGAAATATGTTGTCTCAAAGAGAAAAACCATTTGTCTTATCTCATGCTAGTATGGGATGACCTGTGTTTTCGTGAAATTGAAGTATATTGATTTTATTCTTGGTAATATTTGAACAGTTCAATGGCCTTTGTAAAAGTACAATTTCTACCTGTACAATTCAGAGGTTAATTATTGATGCACAAGCAGAAAGAACAAAAGACGCACACAACAAAGTTAATAACAAATAGAGCCCTCATACCATATGATAACAACTATATTCCGTGCTTTACACACGTTAATTCTTTTGAGCCTCACAACCTCGTGAGAAGAGTGCCCTTCCTCCACCCCATTTGTACTTAAATGTGTTAGCTCTCTATTACTGTGAGGAAAGGTTTATTTTGGTTCACAGTTTCAGAAGATTTTAGTTCATGGTCACTTAGCCCTGTTGTTTTGGACCTGTGGCTACACAGTACATTATGGCTTCACCTCATGGCAGTGAATTGAGAGAAACAAGGAGTCCTGGTATCCTCTTCTAGGGCATTCCCCCTTCTTTCCACTATGCTCTACCTCCTATAGGTTCTACCAGCTCCCAGTAGCATTAAAGGCTAAAAACTTCCTTTAACACATAGGTCTTTCAGGCCGGGGATTTAGCTTAGTGGTTCCCCTTCCTGCCTTGCAAGTACAAGGTCCCAAGTTCAATTCCCGGTACCAAAAAAAAAGTTAAAAAATACACATAGGTCGTTAGAAGACATTACAGATCCAAATTATAGCAGTGTTTTACCATTTTAGCCATTTTTACATGTACAATTTGATGAGATTAAGTGTAGTGACACTATTACATAACCATCAACCACTTTTTTTTTCATCATCCTGAACAGAAATTCTGTCCGTATGAGCAGTAACTTTCTATTTCTCCTTCCCCAGCACCTGGTAACCTCTTTTCTACTGTCTCTGTATTTGGCCATTCTAGAAGTTTCATATAATTATAATTATATAACATTTGTCATTTGAGGTTTATTTTGCTTATGTTTTCTGGAGTCTTTGCCTGGCTTTAGTTATCTAGCTTCAGAATGATGTAGGACAT
The DNA here is from genome assembly GCF_053883595.1 of Heterocephalus glaber. NCBI lineage: Eukaryota > Metazoa > Chordata > Mammalia > Rodentia > Bathyergidae > Heterocephalus > Heterocephalus glaber. Next base: position 31,969,046 of record NW_028258142.1, read on the forward strand.
AGTCTCTCTTCTTCAATTTTTTTGGAAGAATTTGAGAAGAATTAGTGCTATTTTAAATGTTTAGGAGAATTCACCACTGAAGATATCTGATCTTATGTGCTTTTTTTATTGGGAGATAGTAAGTTACTAACTCAGTCTCATTACTTGTAGATCTATTCAGATTTCCTATTTCTTCGAGTCAGTTTCAACTGTTACTACAATTTTGTCCATTTCAGCCAGGTTATCTGGTTTGTCGGTGTAAAATTCTTAGCATTTTCATTCTTTTTAATTTCTGTAAAATTGATAGTGATGGCCTCACTTTCATTTCTAACTTATTAATTTAATTTCTGAATTTAGTCTTTTTTTATTTCCTTTCTGCTTGCTTGGGGTTTTGTTTGCCCTTCCTTTTTGGTTCCCTGAGGTATTCAGATAGACTTGACTTGAGATCATTTTTAATGCAGGCATACACAAGTTATAAATTTATCTCAGTGCTACTTTCATATCCCATGAGTTTGTACTTTCACTTTAACTTGTCTAACTTCTCCCTGTTCTAATTTTTTTGACCCATTAGCTATTTAAGAACATATTAATTTCAACATTAGTATGGATTTTCCAGTTTTCCTTTTCTAGTCTCATTTCATATCAACAAGAAAAGAATGCTTTGTAGGATCTCAAGTGTACTAAGGCTATGTATTTTGTGTAATCTATAGTCTATCCTGGAAAATGTTCCACGGACACTAAAAATGTGGATTCTAGCTCTCGAGTGGAGGGTTCTATGTGTGTTTATTAGGTCTGACTGATTTAAAGTGTTGTTCATGGCCTCTGTTTGTTTGATTCTTCGGTCTTGTTAATCTACCTGTTTAGTCACTTTTCTTGTTGCTGAGACAAAATACCTGACACCCAAAGTTAAAGGAGGAAAAGTTTATTTTGGCTTACAGTTTGTAGAGATTTCAGACCATAGTTAGCTGGCTCCAAGGCGGAGTTGCATGGCAGAGGGACACTGCAGAGGAGAAACAGTCCCTGGCATGATAGGGCCGGCAGAAGGCAACAAAGGAGCAAGCACTGAACACCAGGCAGCAGTATGCCTCTCTCTTTTATCCCTTCCAGGCTGTCTGTCCTTTGGATGGTACCACCCACATCCAGAGTGGGCCTTCCCACTATCCACATTCAAAACTATGCCAAATCAATCAGTGGGCTAATTTACTAATCACACGCCCTTAACCCCAGTATCACACAACCTAGATCTACCCATCTCTGAAAAGCCCTACCTATGACCACATGAGGCTTTGGGGAGACATCTAGACACAAGCCATAACACTACCCATTATTGAAAGTGGGGAATTGATGTGTCTAGCCATTATTGAAAAACTGTTTCTCCCTTCAGCTCTGTTGATTTTGCTTCATATATTTTGGAACTCTGTTGTTAGGTACATGTTTTAATTGTTCTTGATGGAGTGAACCTTTAATTAAAACATAATGTCCTTTGTCTCTAAGAAATTATTTAATTTTATCTTTTTTTTTTTTCTGTACTGGGGATCAAGCCCAGGGTCTTTACACTGAGCTACATTCCCAGGTCTGTTTGATTTTTTATTTTAAGACAAGTTCTAAGTCATTAAATTGCCTATGCCAGGCTCAAACTTGGAATTTTCCTGCCTTAGCCTCTCAGAGTGCTAGGATTTCAAGTGTACACCGTCCCCAGCTTCATTTTCATTCTTGAAACAGTTTTCACCAGATACACAATTCCCAGTTGAAAAAATTTTTCCTTTTAGGACTTTGTGCCATACCACTGCCTCCTAGCCTCCATGCTTCTAATGAACAATCAGCTGTTAATCTTATTGGAGAATCTCTTTTTTTTAATTTTATTTTATTTTATTGGTACATTTTAGGTATACAATATAATGACATTCATCATTGGAAATTTGCACCTTTACATAATCTCTCTTGGTCCTTATTTTTCCCCCTTCCCCTGCCCTCCTTTCACCCCCTCCATCCCTCCCTATTTACAGATCTTGTTTCCATTTTTTCATTTTCTCATATTAATTCCATTCCCTTCTTTCCTTTCCCCTGCCCCTCCCACTTCCCCTTCCCCTTTGCCCCTTTGGAGGATCTCTTGACAAGTCATTTCTTTCTTGTTGGTATCAAAATTCTTTGAAATAGGTTATTGATAGTTTGACTATAATGTGTCTTATTGTGAATTTCTTTGAATTCATCTTGCTTGAAATTAATTGAGCTTCTTGGATGTACAGAGATATGTATTTCATCATATTTGAGACATATTTAAGCATTATTTAAATCTCTCCCCCCCACCCCGTGATGTATATTAGTATATTGTTACTTGGTTCCTCAGACGTTGTTCACTTTTACTCTTCTGTTTCTTTCTTCCTCTCGTGCTGGATCACTTCAGTTGCCTTATCTTCAACTTCACTGATCTTTCTTCTGCCTATCTGATCCTTTCAGGTTTCCCAATGAACTCTTTTACTGAATGTTTTATTTCTGGTTATTGTATTTTCCTAAAATATCTGGCTTCAAATAGGGGGAAAGGGAGAGAGGATCTATCCTTAAATATTCCAGATGATGTTATTAGGAGTAGCCATTGTATCCTAGGACCTGTACTGGGACCCAGCAGATAAACCAAAATGCACAATCCCACATTTTTGGAAAACAGGGTCCTTACTGCCTGCCCTGGTACCAGCCAGCTGCTCCAGGAATTGGCCTTATAGCCTCATAGCTTCTCTGGGGCTGAAGAATGGTGGACAATGACAGTAGCTGGTTCACATGCAAGGCTTTCTCAGCAAATATTAACCTTTCCCTTCATCAAGTACTCTTCTGGTTGTAATTAGTGTCCAAGCAAGTTCCAAAGTTCTGAGATAAATTATAACAATAGTCTTTCCAACTCAATAGTCACTTCAGTGAAAGGACTGCCCCTAGAATTCCTACTCTGCCATTTATGTGATTTTAGTCTTTCCCACTCCATCCTACAGATGAAGAAATCAGGGCATAGAGAGATTCGGAAATTTGCTAGGTAAGGCCATGATGAGAGCTCAGGCTGTTTGCTTCCAGAACCTATGACCTTAACCACCTCACTGCTATGCCTCTCCACGTGGCCTACACTTGAGATCCATTTTTACATTCTCCTTTATATAGAACAAAATTTTAAATAATGTTTGAACTGGAAAGAATGCTTAATCATCTGATCTTTAACAACCCTAACCCAGGGTTTCTCACACCTCTAAATACCTCAGGGATAGGGAGTCCATATTTTCCTGGTCTTGAAGGTTCACCTTGATTATCTTAGAGGTCTTCTCATCCTGTGTGCCAACTCACTTGTGTGCACTAAGTATTTATGTGGTCTTATTCTTCCCTACAGGCTCAACTACAAGAGCGGAATGACCCTCAGCAACTGCTGTTAGACTTCAAACACATGTTTCCTGTTTTGTTTCCATTTAATCCATCTTCTCTGACCATGGACTCAATCCACATTCCAGCATGTCTCAACCTAGAGTTCCTTAATGAAGTCTGAAGACGTACCTTTCCAGCATCAGCTAAATTTCCAATGAGCACAACAAGGAAACATATGCAGTCGTGTGAATCTGAGGACCTGTTAAATCTGGTAAAAGTGGATCAAATCAGAGATGGAGAGAATGCTGAACTAGACAGAATGAAACACATCTATGTCATTAATTTTTGTATCTACTCTCAGAATAAAAACACTTGAAATATGGAATATTTTTTTAAGGTTTGCTTTCAGCCTAAACAAATACACATCATAGTCTATAGCCACCAAGCCAGTTCTACAAAATGGAAGCTTCCTAGTTTTGATATTTTCATATAACTGGAGAATGTTCAAATTAAGATAATATCAAAATATGTGATAGCAATTGCCCTTATAGGACTTTTAACAAATAATGGTACTAATAACCATGGTAATTGCTGATACTGACAGTTTACTCAGGTTGACAAAGGATAGGTATAGATGAGCTTCTGAAGATGTTTTAAGAACAAAATACAGGCCAGGGGCTTCCAAGAAGCTTCTCAGAAGTATATGTCAATGACTGGTGAATCAGATAATGGTGTAGTTGACCTCCAGACCAAACATTGTCAGTACTGATTTCTGAAGCAAAATTCAAAGACGAAGTCCATAATTGCTCAAGTTCTTTTGTGTAGCCTTAGATTTATGGAAGATTTATGCTAAAAATGCTTCTATTCCAGATGTAAGGAAGATGGGAAAATACTGTTTCAGGTGGTAGTACATTCACCTACCAAGTCCAGCAAAACTTTGCAAAAAAAAAAAAATGTATATATGCTAAATATGAAAAGAGAATAACTTATTTTATTTAAAGATGTAAAAACTAAACAAGTCAGAGTGAAAGCTGTTGATTTCTTAATGCTACTATAAAAGCATTATGTAATGTACTACTAATTCCAGACATCCAAGATACATGTTTTAGTTACTTTTCTGATTGCTGTGACAAAATACCTGGGAAGGGTTTATTTAGCTTACAGTTTGTAGAGGTTTCAGTCCATAATCTGCTGGCTCCAAGGCAGGGTGGCTTGGCAGAGGGGCATTGCAGAGAAGTTCATGGCAAGCAGAAGACAGCAAAAGTAACAAGGGGCCTCAATAGTGTCTTTCTGCCCCTTTTATCTTATCCAGACTACTTAAGGCAGGTAGCACTCACACCCTTAATCCTAGTGCCCTGGAACCTAGCATTGCACTGTGAATCAATTCCAGAGTCACACATTCTAGATCCAGCCACCTTTGAAAAAGCCCCACCTATGACTGCATGAAGCTTTGAGGGGACATCTAAGCACAAGCCATAATAATCCACAATGAGCTAAACGGAGTTTGCTTTGAGAATTTATTTGCTTAAAAAAGCCTTTAAAAAATAATCTGTGATCATTAATTTATCCAAAGATTTGTGGGTTTTGTTTTGTTGGGTTTTTTGTTTTTGTTTTGTTTGGGGCTTTTTATTTTTTGTTTTGAGAAGATAAAATGGCCTGGGCCAACTTCCCCTTTTCATATATCTCCACTGTAAAAGATTTTAAAAAGATGATTCAATAATAATAGGCTTAGATGTTTACTGGCTGCTCTTTTTGAAGGATTTTAAGACTGTTTAAAAGCAATCATGCAATAGAAAGTCCTACATACTTTCCCACCAATTTTTTACTATCTTTCCTATATTTAATAATAACATACTGCTCCTTTAATAGGAAAAGATGGTTTGCAAATCAGTCAAGAACACCCTCCATCTTTCATACATTGGAAGTAGAACAACTCTACCACCACTGCCACCTTCTTGTACTCAGCCACCCAACCTAGAAAACTACTGGGGCACAGGCCTGAAAAGTAATGTCTTGTACCTGTACAGATCAGTGTCCCCGGTCATTCTCCCACCTGCTGCAGCCAGAAGGAGGCCCAGCTCCTGCTGACAGTCATGTCCAAATAAGTTGTCATCAGCATCATCTCCCCTGTGTCCACATTAAATATCCTGGCTTCTCTTGGGCATCTAACAGAGCACCACCTTCCCTTCTGTCTCAGAGCTACACAGTCACTGACGTCCATGACACCTTTCAACTCACATGCTGACTTTGGAAAGCCAGTTGAAATCAACTGAGATTAGGCTACCTCTTCCTGTTAAAGTTGTTTATGAAATATAATTTGCTCTTTGATGCACTGTAGTTTGAAACTGAGTCTGTCATGCAAAGACTGACCTTAACCTTCAGGTTAACTAAAAATGCCTTGTTATTGGAGTGATAAGCAGTTTTGACAAACAGTGACTCCACAAATACAATGGCTTACTATCCTTTTATACTGTCATATCATTATTCCCTCCATCTCTTTGGGTTGCTACTCTGCTGTCATGGTTGTCACTAGATGCCAAAGGCAATTAGAGTAAATGGAGCAAGCGGGGGGGGGGGGGGGGCTAGTCTTCTACTTAGCCTAAGAAACGGCAGATTTAGATTTCTTCAAGGTATTTCACTGGAACTATTCTTAATTTATAGGTGAGTAAAGAAATACAGTAAAGCCAGGGATTTAGCTCAGCGGTTTCACCCCCTGCTGCACAAGCACAAGGACCCAAGTTTGATCCCCGGTACCCCCCCAAAAAAAGCGAAGCCATGAAATACAGTAATTGGTTACATATTGCTTAGATCTGCCCTATTTAACATGGAGGTTGAAAGAAACATCTTTAGGAAACTTTAATCTTTTGTTAGCATTTTTATTCTTTGTCATTTTAATGTCAGTTTAACTCAAACTTCCCAACTTTATGAAATCACTAGCAAGTTAATAACATAAAGGTTTAAACTCTGCACTAGATGTTAATATTTAAAAATTTAGTTCAACATGTCTCACTATGTGCCTTTAGCAGTTACTGAAATAACTGATTTATTGATCGTTTCTTTGAAATAAGTTGCTGTCAGAAGAATTTGAATGTTCAGTGTAATATGATGGACTTTTGATTTTAACAGAAGAATTTTAAAGATTACTTAAGAATCAAACATTTATAGATCAATTTAAGTATTATATACAACCTGTTTACCTATAGTCATGGGTGTATTTAAACATGAATTAGTTGTCGCTGAAGCTGACAAGCATATACCTGCATGGATTCTCCCTGTGTGAGGGGAGATGCAATTAGAATGGGTGGTACCTGTGGCATACCTGGGAAGCAGATAAAACTCAAAGGTAGATTCCCCCTCCCTGCCCCCTTTCCATGAGCATGTCAAGAGGAGTTGCTTTCCTTGATTTTTCTCAATATAAACTTTAAAGCTTTTGTAAAAGAACAAAACAAACTAGGAGCTTAAAAACTTTAGGGAAAAGTTCTACCATTGATCCATCAAATATTTACTTAGAGCCTTAATAAATTAAGATTATAGTACCAAATGAATTAGAGTCCATTTCCTTTGTATAAATTAAATTTTCAAGCACTTGACCTAATTCTAAGGCAGCAAGAACATCCTAAATTGAAGCACTTGTATAATCCCTACATGACTAAATAGTTACTAAAATGTGACAGCATGAGGCAGGACCCTTTCATTTCTCCTCACAGAATATTTGCGGTCAGTTTCTAAAATTAATTTGTTGCATGAGCCAAATTAACTTTTGTACACATTGGTGCCATAATTAGAATATTTAGGAAGCATAGCAAATTAGAGATTAATGCTAAGGATAGGGTTTTTCTTTTTAAAAATTCATTGGATACTAAAGATGGTTTTTCCTTAAAATTCTAGTTCTAATAAAGGGAATCAATCAGATGAAATTAAGTCACTTTCTAAAGTGACATAATAGAATAATCCAGATTTGTATATAATGTTTTGCCATCAACTGATGTTTAGATGAAGGACTGCCTCTCAAAGAAATTCACAACATATTCAGGGGTAAATCTACCATTACAGAATAAATAATGCTCATAAAAATATTTTTTCCATTTTGGACAAATCTGTAAACTACACACACCTTGTATATAGAAAAATGCTTGTACTAGTTACTATGATATTCAGTTGTGGATAAAAATTTGTGGAAATAAATACTTTTGAATAAATAAAGTGGTGTGCCAAATCTAAAAATTAAAACTTCAGCTACACATTGACTAAAGTGTATTTTTAATTTTTATTAATACATGTTTATAGTACAATAATGATTACATTCATCATGGAGATGCTTTGAGAGACTTCATTTTGGGGCCTATATTCAAACATGCATCATGATTGTTTAAACCATGACAGTGTTCAAGAGCTGGTCTGACACTGGAGCTAGGCCTTGGTGGTGGTAGAAACTGGCCTAATGCTCCCAGTGCACGATGGTATGAAAGTTGAGATTAGAGCAGAATTTTCCACATAAGATAACAAAAATTATTGAGCAATTACTCTGAAACTACAGAATTTAAGGTAGTTTAAGTATAGACTAGCAGATCAGTGACACAACACACAGCCCAGAAGCAGACCTAATCACATAATATAGCATATGGTAAAGATGGAATTAAAAAATCAATGGGGAAATGTTCACAAGAGCTGTGTGGAGGAACTTAGAAAAACTGAGAAACATTAACATAAATTGGAGAAATAAACCATGTACACAGATAGACTCTACACCTCCAATAGCATGTCAGTTGTCCCCTGTAGATTAAAATCAAGATCTCTTTGGCAGAGTGGGGCAGAGTGGGGCCTACCGGTTGCAGGCTGACTGGGACCTGCTTGCTCCGGCTTTCTCCACCAGCTTGCGACCAAGACAGGGTGAGGAGGAGCCCCCCCAGGCACACCCACCAGCTGCCACCTTGGCCGCATGGGTGCCTCCAACAACAGCCCCCGCCTCCCGCATCTGACCTTTTGTCTATGCAGGTACTTGGTTCCACACTGCAGAGGCACAGGGGGACATAAAAGCCATTGTCCTGAGCTGCAGAAGTGAACAACAGAGAGAGGGCCTCTCTCAGGCTCCCTGATGAAAACAAGCCCACTGGAAAAGTGAAGGGAATCTCTGCAATAAAGGCACACCAGACCACCATGCTTGGTAAGTTGAAGGGATCATCAGCTCCCATTGGAACCTGGACTTTCTTCAGGAGAAAGGCAGCTGAAACCTACATTAGAACCTTGCAGAGTGCAACCCTGCAGGAGGACAGGGAGCTCAACTTGGGACTTGCAGCCAGAAATCTGCCTGAATCTCATGGGTCTGGGACTAACTTACTGAGACTCATTGACTTATAACTACACACTGCGGCCCACATTGTCTATTATGACAGCAGAGACATACCCTGAAGGAGGCCCTTCATTTTTAAAGGTGATAGATTAATAACTACCACAAATTATCATTCTCTAAGATGTATTTGATGCTATGGTGTTGCTGATTGTATCACTTGGGCTAAGGTGTTGTGATTGATCTAATCAGTTGTGCTTCCTGATATAATGAAAATGAGATAGCCTCAGAGTCATTAGAGACTCAAAACCTAAAGACCAGCTATATCTGGAAGACACCTCTGAGAAGCAGTCATTCCATAAGGGTTCTAAATACATTAACAAAGATACTTACAATAAGCAACTTCAAAATATCAACCCAGAAACTAAACCAAGGACAGTACCAAAAACAAAAATGAGAAGACATTTAAGCAAGTCACAAACTCAGATTTCCACTCCACAAAAGGCAAGCTCTGGGAGAAATGAGGTGGAAAGTTCTGATAATCAACCACCTAGACACCCTGAACTGATAGCACAGGAAGTAACAAAACGGATGGATGAGGCTCCAGAAAAATTCAAAGCAGAAATAATCTCCCAGATAACTACAGAGATGGTGAGCAGAATGAAAGACATGATTAGAGGCTTTAGAACAGAAACTGATTAAAAACAAAAAAAAAAAAAATAGATGAGCTCAGAAGCATGCTGGAAGCCAGGAATGCCCAGCATAAGAAAGAAATGGAAACCATGATCGCCCAACATAAGAAAGAAATGGAATCCATGAAACAGATTCAAACAGATATTCAGGAAATTAAAAACTCCATTGAAAGCATGCACAGCAGATTAAGAGAATCTGAAGATAGAATATCAGATATAGAAGACAGGATTGGGATGAAGGACCATGAAAAGAGAGATTTCTTAAAAATAGGAACCATGAGAAATCAATCCTGCAGCTGCTAGATGATGCAAAAAAGAATAACATAAGACTGATAGAAGTCCACAAAAAAAGAGAAAGTACAACTGACATAAAAAAAAACTGTTCACAAAAGTAATAGTAGAAAACTTCCCAGACAGAGGTGGAGAATTGGACATACAGATAAGTGAGGCATATAGAACTCCACCTAGCCACAAAAAAAAAAAATCTACACCTAGACATATAATAGTCAAGATCCCAGAAACCCAACAGAACAAAATCCTACAGGCAGTTAGAGAAAAGAAACAAATCACCTATAAAGGAAAGCCCATCAGAATCACAGCAGACTTCTCAACACAAACCCTCAACTCAAGGAGAGCCTGGAGTGAAGTATTTCAACCCCTAAAAGAAACTAACTTCCAACCTAGACTGTTGTATCCTGCAAAATTATCTTTCAAAATCAATAGGGAAATTAGATACTTCCATGACAAAGAACACATGAGAAATTTCATGAACACCAAACCAGCACTCCAAACAATTCTAAGCAATATCCTAGAAAAAGGCAACAAAGGTCATAACTCCATGAGGCTCAACAGAGGGAAGCCACCAGGCAAGGTAAGAAACTAAAGGGAAAGGGGCGAAAAGAAAGAGCCAACAACAGTAAAACATCATGACAAGGATAAGTTAATATCTATCAATTATAACTATCAATGTTAATGGACTCAATTCACCAATCAAAAGAAGGAGATTGACAGGATTAAGAAGCAAAATCCAGCAATATGCTGTATACAAGAAACACACCTAACTCAAAAAGAAATTCATAGACTGAAAGTGAAAGGATGGAAAATGGCTCTCCATGTGACAGGAACCCAGAAAAAAGCAGGGGTAGCAATCTTATTTGCAGACAAAGTAGATTTCAAACCAAAACTAATTAAGAGAGACAAAGATGGTCACTACATCCTTGTGAAGGGAACAATCCAAGAAGAAGAGATGACAGTCCTAAATATATATGCACCAAATATGAATGCTCTCAACTATACAAAACAAATATTAACGGTCATGAAAAACCAAATAAGCACTAATACAATTGTAGTGGGGGACCTCAATACCCCATTATCACAAATGGACAGATCATCTAGACAAAAAATTAACAACGAAATTCAAGAACTGAACCAAGCTATTGAACAAATGGACTTAATAGATATTTACAGAGTGTTCCACCCCACAAAATCGGAATACACATTCTTTTCAGCTGCACACGGGTCATTCACCAAAATAGACCACATGCTAGCTCATAGAACATGTCTAAATCAATGTAAAAGAAGTGAAATTACCCCCTGAATATTATCAGACCATAGTGCAATAAAACTGGAGATCAATAACATAAGAAACTGCAAAACTCCCACACACATCTGGAAATTGAATAACACTCTCCTGAACAACCAATGGTCACAGAGGAAATTAAAAAAGAAATTAGACAGTTTCTACAAGTAAATGATAATGCCAGTACAACATACAGGAATCTATGGGACACAATGAAAGCAGTTCTACGCGGGACATTCATAGCAGTGAATGCCCATATTAGGAAAACAGAGAGAACTCAGATAAATAACCTAATGCAGAACCTCAAACTTCTAGAAAAAGAAGAGAATAACAAACCCAAAGCTCGAACAAGAGAAGAAATATAAAGATCAGAGCAATCGATAAACCTTTAGCCAACCTTATCAAAAAAAGGAAAGAAAAGGCTCAAATCCATGCAATTAAGAACGAAAAAGGGGAAGTCACAACAGACTCAGCAGAAATCCAGAGGATCATTAATACCTACTTCGAGAACCTGTACTCTAATAAAATGGAAAACACAGAAGAAATGAACAGATTCCTAGATACATACAAATTGCCAAAGTTAAATGAAGAAGATATAGAAATTCTAAAAACCCCAATTACAATGAGTGAAATTGAAAATGTAATAAAAAATTTACCAACAAAGAAAAGCCCTGGTCCTGATGGCTGCACTGCTGAATTCTACAAGACATTTAAAGAAGAACTATTGCCATTACTCTTTAAACTCATCAAGGAAATTGAAAGGGAAGCAACACTTCCAAATTCATTCCTGGAAGAAAGTGTTACTTTGATTCCAAAACCAGGGAAAGACCCAACCCAAAAAGAGAACTACAGGCCAATCTCCCTAATGAACATAGATTCAAAAATCCTCAACAAGATACTGGCAAACAGAATACAGAAGGTCATCAAGAAGATCATACACCCTGACCAAGTCAGATTTATCCCAGGGATGGGAGGATGATTCAATATTCATAAATCAATAAATGTAATACACTATATTAACAAAGTCAAGGACAAAAACCACATGATCATCTCAATAGATGCAGAAAAGGCATTTGACAAAATCCAACACCCATTCATGATAAAAACCCTACCGAATATTGGAATAGGAGGTCTTTATCTCAACCTGATTAAGGCTATCTATGAAAAACCAACAGCCAACGTCATAGTAAATGGTCAAAAACTGAAAACTTTCATGTTAAAATCAGGAACCAGACAAGGATGCCCACTATCACCACTGCTGTTCAATATAGTTCTGGAAACATTAGCCACAACAATTAGAAAAGAGAAATAAAAGCAATAAAGATAGGAAAGGAAGAAGTTAAACTGTCATTATTTGCTGATGATATGATACTTTACATAGAAGACCCAAAAAACTCTACCAAAAGACTTCTAGACTTAATTGACAGATTCAGTAGAGTAGTTGGATACAAGGTCAACACTCAAAAAACAATAACCTTCTTATACACAAGTAGCAGACTCACTGAGAGAGAAATTAGGGAAACAATTCCTTTTACAATAGCATCCAAAAACATGAAATATCTAGGAATCAATCTAACAAAGGAAGCAAAAGACCTCTACACTGAAAACTACAGCACCCTGAAAAAGGAGATCGAGGAGGATATAACAAAATGGAGGGCTGGGGATTTAGCTCGGTGGTTCCGCAGCCTGCCTTGCAAGCGCAAGGACCCGAGTTCGATCCCCAGTACCAAAAGAAACAAAAAAACAAAATGGAAAGACATCCCTTCTTCCTGGGTAGGAAGAACGAATATAGTGAAAATGGCCATACTTCCAAAACTACTATATAGATTTAATACAATGCCAATTGAAATTCCAACAATATACTTCACAGAACTAGAGAAAACTATTCAAAAATTCATTTGGAACCAGAAGAGACCTAGAATAGCAAAAGCAATTCTGGGCAACAGAGACATGGCTGGGGGTATCACAATACCCAACTTGAAGCTATACTATAAAGCTACTGTGATAAAAACAGCATGGTACTGGCAAAGAAACAGACCCGAGGATCAGTGGAATAGATTATAAGATGCAGAAACAACTCCAGACATACTCAGCCACCTCATCTTTGATAAAGGAGCCAATCACCCTCATTGGAGGAAAGATAGCCTATTTAATAAATGGTGTTGGAAAAACTGGATTTCAACCTGCCAGAGATTAAAACTAGACCCATATCTATCACCATGCACTAAACTAAGACTGAAGTAGATTAAAGATCTAAATATTAAGACAGAAACACTAAACTTGCTGGAAGATAAGTTAGGTAGAACTCTTGAAGATATTGGCATAGGAAAAGACTTTATGAACAAAACCTTAGCACGGGAAGTAACAGAAAGAATCAACAACTGGGATTTAATCTTATTAAAAAGCTGCACTGCAAGAGAAACCACCAACAGAGCTAAAAGACAACCTACAATGTGGGAAAAAATTTTTAGCAGCTGTAACTCATACAAAGGGCTACTATCTAGAATATACAAAGAACTGAAAAAAATCAGAGCCCCCCAAATTCAAAGACCCAATTCAAAAATGGGCATCTGAAATGAACAGACATTTCTCAGACAAAGAAGTAAAAGCAGCACATAAATATATGAAAAAATGTTCAACATCACTGGTCATTTGAGGGATGCAGATGAAAACAATACTGAGATTCCACCTCAGCCCAGAAAGAATGGTTGCTTTCATGAAATCAACCAATAACAAATGCTGGTGGGGCTGTAGGGAAAGAGGAACACTGCTCCACTGCTGGTGGGAGTGTTGAATGGTACAACTACCGTGGAAATCAGTATGGAGATCCCTCAAAGAACTAGGGCTGGAGGTTCCATTTGATCTAGCTATTCCCCTGCTGGGTTTTTCCCAAAAGAATTAAAAGAATCACACCACCGAGATATATGTGCACCCATGTTTATAGCGGCACAGTTTCTAATAGCTAAAGCTTGGAAACAGCCCAAGTGCCCACCAACTGGAAACTGAATAAAGAAGATGTGGGGTTTTTTTATAAAATGGAGTACTACTCAGCCATAAAGAAGGAGAAACTAGAGTCATTTATAGCTAAATGGATGCATATTGAGGCCATACTCTTAAGTGAAATAAATAGGACACGTGTAAATACTGAATAGTTTCTCTAGTGTGAGAAACTGAGAGTGTAAATAAGGATTAAAAGGATTAATAACTAATAATTGATACTTTGAAACAGGAAAAGGTCCAAAAGGGTAGGGGTGGTGGGAGGAGATGGGGAAAGGAAAGAAGGGAAAGGAAAAATTATGAGAAAAAAATAATGGAAACGAAGTCTATGTAAACAGGGAAGGGTGGAGGGGTGAAGGGTGCACAGGCAATGGGAAAAAAATAAGAACCAAGATACATCATGTACAGGTACAAGCACCCAATGATAAATGTAAACGTATTATATACCTAAAATGTACCAATAAAAGAATTTAAGCAAAAAAAAAAATCAAGATCTCAAGTCAGTTTTTGTGGAAAATGGCAAGCTCATTATCAAATGTATATGGAAAAAGCACACAGATGAGGAGGGCCCTCGTGGAGAAAATGGGAAGGTTTTCCGTAGCAGATATTGAGACATCATGAAACTCTAGTAACTACAAGCTATGATCAAAATACATAGTGAATGTTCAAAATTTTAAAATTATTATAGTAAAAGAGACATTGCCATTAGTCCCCCTCGCTTCAGTTACATCCATCATCCTTGCCACTTTCTGAAGCACTTCTGGAAGTCCTCTTTCATGTCTTTATGATGTGTGATCAAAAATACAGTGAGTGATCCGCCGCCAGCCTCGTAAGTGCAAGGCTTCTCAGTTTGATCCCCAATACCAAAAAGAAAAGAAAAAAAAAAATCAGTGAGTGCTGCTGCCAAGTGTCATCCAACAGAAAGGTAGCCTCACAAAAATATTAGTGTATCCTCATCCACCTTATTCACTATATGTGGTACTGTGTGACTTCTGGCTCTTACCCAAAGTGAAAACAACATGAAAAAACATTTTGAGTTGATTCAGGATGTGCAGGGCAGCTACAACATCACAACTAAAGCCAGAAGATTTCCAGAACTGGTTCAACAAGTGGCAAGAATGATAGGATCAGTGCAAAAGGAGTATTTTGTGGGAAATTAATGGCAATCTGCCATTTACTATAATACATTTTTAAAATTGTAAACATTCACCCTGTTTTTCAATCACGCCTTTGTAAGATGAGTGTGGCTGGCACAGAGAAAAATTGACCAATGGAGCCAAGGATTTAGCTCAGTGGTTTCCCCACCCGCTGCACAAGCACAAGGACCTGAGTTCAATCCCCAGTACAAAAAAATAATAATTAAAAAAAAATTGACCAATGGAAAGAGAGCCCAAAAACTGAACATCTGTATGGAACATGGGATACTGTTTCTTAACTAGAAACATACATTAGAATCACTTATAAAGGCCTGTAATCAGCCTCACCCAGATTTAACAACACATCTACAGGGATGGTCCTCTTAAACACTCTTCAGTAGGAACCACTACTGAAATACAGTGTTCACCATGGACTAGAGCGTAGCTTAGCAGTAGAGCATGTACTTAGTATGTGTGAGACACCAGCTTCCATCTCCTGCTCATACTCATATCTAGTCCTGTCTTTAACAGCTTATCAGGAAAACTATGGAGGAAGTACCAAATTTCAATCAAGATGGACTTACCTAGTAACAGCTGAGAAAGAAAAGCAGCCAAACATCCACTGGTCTGACACTGGAGGTAGTCCTAGAGGTATTAGAAGTAGGCCTGGTGTACCCTGCTAGGCCATGCTGTTCTTTTGCACATAAATAATCTTACAAGCACCAGCATCAGACAAGGTTGCTCTTTAACTGATGAAGTGAGGTGAAATGACCACTTTGTAATTTTGGCACAGATAAAAAGAAAATTGCTGTGTAAACCATGGATCGCTTAACAACCTCTCTCCCAACTACTAGGAGGGACTGGGACTTCATGACATGTGGCTTTACCCTGGCTCCAATCTGCCCCCTTTCTAGGTAAGTTTATAGTTTTCAGATGTCACATAATGATGTTCCCATCAGCAGACAGACTACACATACAATGGTCCTACAGGATTGTACTGCTGAGTGATGCTGTGACAACAGCGCAGATCCATTTCTCAGACCAATGACTGCACATAGAGATGTCTCATCAAAGACACCCCTACTTTGTGACAGCAAAGTGAGGGTGAACCTTTGGACCCTCTCCAAAGACCACATCTTAACACCCTTTTACCAAGATGCCCCAGTTCCATAAATTATGCCCTTGCTGTGCAGTTTCCCATGAAGAGTAGGACAACAAACAACCAAATTTGTTGCAAGGACGATGAGCATGGAGGACGATGAGCAACCCAATTTGTTCAACTATAGATATGTTTATGGAAGTGTTTGGCTGAAGATGATGCAATGTGGTCATCTTCCACCAACGTTAGTATTTTACAGAGTAAACTTAGACCCAAGGAGGTACGGGATTTAGCTTAAAATTATATGACTAAATGAAATTCTAACTAAGGCTTGTTAAGGGTATAGATGCTGCAAATAACTTCCAAACAAGTAGAGAAACAAATAGATTTCAGTTCAACTCAGTTCAATGTCTTAAGTCTACTGGAACTCACCAAGACTTACAATAAAACTTAAAATGAGGGAATTCAGCAAATGAGTATCTATATTATTTTCTGTCTACATTTTCTTTCTTTTACCTTGTTTGGCAACTTGAACTTTCTGAAGAGTAGGTATTTATTGCAAGGACAAACCACACTCAAGCTAATAATTGCTTTTCAATGAACAAAAATGAAATTCTCACCAAAACTGTTAGAGTAACAGTGAGCACATACATTACTGTTGTTACTCTTTCAGATTTATATGCTCATTTTTAAAAAATTGTCTTAGTCCCTACTGACTTCACTAGCTTTCCATATTTTCTCCTATTGAGACTTCTAAAGCCACTGTTGGGTAAGCTGCCATCAATTATGAGTGTTACAAAAAGGCAAGGAAAACTGTTTAACCATAAAAAAATTACCCAGAAAATGTGGGAGATAAGACTGAGTCCAGGTAGCACTGAAATTGATAAAATGTTAACACTAGGATTTATGTATTTGACAACAGATTTGCTAATTTCTAATCTTATGCTAACACCCCCCTCCCTCCAAAAAAAAGTACAGAAAGATAATACTGCATTTCTAAAAATAGTGAAAGTGGGCCAGGGATTTAGCTCAGTGGGTCCAACACCTGCTGTGCAAGCGCAAGGACCTGAGTTCAATACCTGGTACCAAATAAATAAATAAATAAAAATAGTGAAAGCTAAATGTCTTAGAACAATTAACTTTATATCTCATGAGAGTTTCCATGTCTAGGGTAAAAACTTGTAATTAATTTTGATAGACATACTGAGCATTGTACAATGTCACCTGCTTAGTTATGTAAACATGAAAATGACTAAATACTTTAGAGAATAATGTGTTTCAAATAAGTTTGTAGCTTTCTTAAAGGATTTTTCCTCCCAGTTTTTATTCTGAAGACGTTAAAATCTATAGACAAGCAGTAAAAATAAAACAATAGCCATATACTTTTCATTTAGATTCAATTGGTAATATTTCACATTAGCTTTTTCTTTCTCTGTCCATTAATTTTTCTGAGGCATTTGAGAGTTAGATGCAGACATCATAACTCTTCACCTCTAAGTATTTCAGTGTATATCTACTAAGAAAAAAGGACAGTCTCCTACATAACTACAGTATAATTATCATAATCAGGAAAATTAATGTCAGTATTACTATCCCATATACAAATTATGTTTAAGTCTTCCCAACTTTCCCAGTATTGTCCTTGAGGTTTTGCTGAATCCAGGTTTCAATTAATGATTCCACATTACATTTAATTGTTACATCTCTACTCTCCTTTAATCATACCATTCCCAGCTTTTTTGTTTTGCACATTATTTTTGAAGAGCTCACATCAGTTATTTTGCATAATGTCCCTCAATTTGAGTCTTATGATTAGATTCAGGTTAGACATTTTTGGGAGAAATACTACATCAGTGAGGTTGTCCTCGGTGTAGGGGCGCCCATGAGTTGGTCCTATTACTGGTGACCTTAAGCTTGATCGTTTACTTAATACAAGATTTCTCCATTGTAAGTTACTCTTCTAATACTGAGACTATGTAAATATTCTTACATGTATTTACATGTTTTAACATGTTAACTTTTCACTCAATGTGTTAGGACCCACACATTAGGGACATTTCTAACTAGAGAAAACAGTAATTTTTGAAAGTATGTGATGGTGATTTGTATAATGAATGGGAAATTGTGAGACCTTTTTTTTTTTTGGTACTAGGGATTGAACTCGGGATTTTGCGCTTGTGAGGCAGGCGGTGGCACCACTGAACTAAATCCCCAGCCCCCCTTTTCTTAAATATGCGGTGGACAAAGGAAAGTTGAATAGAAGTGTGTACAAGACTGTGTGTGTGTATATATAGTTTTACTTTTTCATACAATAATGTAAAAAGTTTTCTAAGTGTATTTGTGAAGTTCATCTAACTTAAGATTTGTATATAAGGCCACATAGAAATTTTGTCTTTAAAAGAACTGTAAATATTCAACTCTAATGTGAGCTGAAGTATTTGTGGGTTTAAGTAGAGTATCATCTTATTTTAAAAAATAAAGATGGCTAGCTTGAAGAACAGAGGGATTGATGTGAAACAGCAAATTCACGAGTGTTTACTGAACAAGCCCTTCTGCTCTCCTATACACTGTAGTTAAGTTTTCACCATAAGATTTTTTTTTTTAAACCAACATTACAACAGTGCCGCCAGAGTTTGAAAAGCAGGATTCCATGGCAAGCAGTGGCTGACAACTGAGAAAATATCACTGCCTCCCAGGACCCGTTCTCACGCAGTCAACCAAGCCCTGGGCAACCTGGCTGCCTCAAAGCCTTGGCTCTAAGGTGCTCTCCCCTCTCCTCTGCCCAGGCCGCTTCCAGCTTGCCTGGCCTCAGTCTGTTACAACACACTCCATCACCTGGTTCCCAGAACTCAGATTGCGCAGTGGTCTAGTCATCATTGGCCAGGACTCACCGTTACAGCGGCAGGGCCTTCCCTCAACCTCTTCTTAGCCTACCCTCACCTGCTTGTCCCTCACCCCTAATTCTCCCACACCAGGTCCCCTGGCCCCACTTCGCCTGACACGTTTCATAATCCTCTCAGGCTCCAGGCAAGCAACACCGCCCACAATGGCGCCTGATCATATAAGGAAAATACCGCGGGCTCACTGGGGGCTGCACTGGGGACACTGGAGAGCCCTGTCCCCTCCCTACCACACTCGTTCCTCCCCGTTTCCTAACGCCCAAGCCGCCCCAGTTACCCAGAAACCCGCCGGGTCCCCAGCTAAACTACTTCGACTTCCGCCCAACAGTTTGCGCAACCGCAGGATTGAGCAGCCAATCCCCCTCCCGCCCCACCCACTAGACTTCCGGTCCCGCCCCTAGCCCCGCAGCCGCCCGCCCCACCTCTCTGGAGCCCTTGAGGCATTGGGCGTCCAGACCACTAGTAGTTGTTTATGCTGTATCTAAGGGCCAAGGGCGAGGAGGGACGGGTTGGGGATTTTACAAAACGAGGTTAGCATGGAACGGGTGATGGCAAAGGAATTCTCTAGAAAGTCTGTAAAAAAAGAGCCTCTCCAAAGTCCGTAAAAACTATGATGCCTGTCTCCCCGAGCCTGCTGCCCAGAGATGGTGGCATCCTTGGTTCCCACGGAATGGCGAAAAGGGAGCCTGGCGCCCACAGCGGGCCCGGGGCGGGGCCGAGCAAGGAGCCTGCAGGAAGTGGGTGAAAGGGCAGGGGCGTGGCATCGCGGGGAGTGAAAGCTGCGGACTTTACGGCTCCAGGTCACCTCTGAACCTCTGGGCATTGCAAAAACAAGTGGTCTTCGTGCGGTCCAAGTTGCCACCATGGCCTTGCTCCGAGGTGAGCGCAACCCCTTCCTCGCCCTGCGGGTCTGATCCCACGCCGGGCCGGGCCTCCGCTTTCGGGCTCAGTGGACAGTCAGTGGTCTTGGGAGAAGTTTAGTCTCCTCGGCTGTGGGGCAGACTTGAGATCGTTTGGGTTAAGGGGCGTGCTTGTAAGATTCAGCGACAACGATTTCAGTGTAATTTTCAGCGGATTTATTAGAGACCAAGGTCAGTTTGTTCTGACCTTGGAGGTCGCTCCTTCGCGGTGTAGTGACCCATGGCTTCGAGCTCAACTTCGGGGGCGCCCCCCAAAGCTAGAGTAGCTTGGGCCAGAGTAGCTAGAGGAGCCGGACCATCTGGGGGTGGGGGGTGTTGGGGCGAATTGATGCTTCAAAAGGGTCCCCCCAGCCGGGGATTTAGCTCAGTGGTGCCGCCGCCTGATCCCCGGTACCAAAAAACAAACAAACAAAACAAAACAAAAACAAAGGTCCCCCAGAACTTCTGCCCGAAACGTCTGTCTCTTATTTTCGTTTGAGACTACTGGCAGTGCAGGCATTTCCAGAGTTACTGGCTTGTTTTAAAAAATTATATAAACTTCATTTTCATAACAAGTGATCAGAGTCAATGGAAGAATATTCAACGAGGACTTATCAAAGCACCGAGACAGGGGAAGGTTTCACAGGATCTAAGAACTGAACATTTTGGTGGTCTAAGGACCAGTGGGCTCTGTGAAAAAGGTGGGGTTTTATTGTAAATCCCGTGGAAGGCAATACAAGGATTTAAAGCGGGGAATGACAGCGTCTGGTTTCTACTGGGCCTAATTTCCTGCAGGCTCTGGGACAATAAAAAGACCGTTTAAGGATTGCGGAGGTCCAGGCAATAGCAAATTAAGGTGTTGACTGTGTGGGGTCAATGGAGTGGGCGAAAGGGGGTAAGGAAGGATGACCTGACACAGATTTGGAGGTGCATTTGGTAGAACAAAGTGATTTTGAGTGTGGTGAGTAAAAGAGAAGGAAACGTAATGAATGATTAAAGGTTCTGGCTTGAGGAACTAGTTTCTGATGTTACCTCTTACGGAGTGAGGAAAACGGGGAGGTAGAGTTGGAAAGGGAGGTTCAGAATTCAGTTTTAGGTGAAGTTTTTGATACCTGTGAAGCACCCAAGTAGAGGGTGTCAGGTAGGCATTGGTTTGGGGATTCGGAAGTCAGAAGAGCCAAAAATGGCATGTGAACAAATCAAATGCAAAGTAAATATTCTGCCACAAAATGCAGTGTGTCCAGTTTTCTACAATATAGATTTCACTTACCAGTGCACTTCCCAATTCGGAACTTAATTACATTTACTTAATAAAGGAGCATGTTGATATTTTTAAACCCAGTTCGTTTAGAAGCTGCCTTTGTAATGAGCTATTTTTAAAAAATAATATTCTTACTAATGTCTCGTTTTAATATTTTACCAGTAGCTGTTACCTTTTTCTAGTAATGCAGACAGACTTCATTGAAAATTTTGTGAAAACAATGAGCCAATAAAGGAAAAAAAATGTACACCAACACCTATATTAAATAGGAAGTTTATAAATTTGTGATACGGTTTACCAACAATGTTTACTAACAATGTTTGACATGGTAGTCATATTTTCTCCCTTTACTCTGCTTTTATAGTTAAGGACACTAAGGTCCAGAAAAGGTAAAGTGGATCATTTGTAATAACATAGGTAGGTATTGGGTATGACTAGAACTCAAGCCTTTGAGCTTCAAACAGTGATGGTTAGCCAGGGATTTAGCTCAGTGGTTTCGCCGCCTGCTGCGCAAGCGCAAGGACCCGAGTTCGATCCCCGGTACCAAAAAAAAAACAAAAAGAAAAAGTGATGGTTATAGACTAGTTAGAATACATTAAGGTTAAAGCAGGTTTCTCTCAAGTTACATATGAAGTGCTTACAGGACTGACTGGTAGTCAGAAAGCAGGGCACGGGACTGATTACTGTTAAGGAAAGACACATTTGAATGGGACCATATTTAACATTGGTAAAGGTTGTCATTAGCTGATCAGATTTCAGTCAAGAACCAATACCCCAGACTTTTCTTAGCACCCATCCTACTGCTTAATGGGAGATTTTCACCCAATATTTCACCAAATATTGTTTACTGCTCATTGGATTATTGGGAAGGTTCCTGTAACCCCTCAGAGCAAGCAGCCAAGGCTCCTGAAGCAGAAAAGGATGCCACAGCAGTTTTCCTTAATGTGTCCTGGTTGTTTTCTATAGTTGCTGGAGGAAAATGAGTGAATATTTAACCTGGCAATGCTGTTAGAAATGAGGGCAGAGTTCTTGTTTTTCTCCTACTGCTGTTTTCTCTTGCTGTCAGCACACCTTGCCAAGCCTGAGTTAATGTGTCTTCACCATTTTAAGTTTTTAAAAAATCTTTAGCAATTGAATTTTCTTTTCTTTTTTTTTGATACTGGGGATCTGTGCCTGCGATGCAGGTGGCAGAACTAAATCCTCGGCCCTGCACTCATCTTTTTATTGTCTCCATAACTTCTCCTTTTTCAGATATAAATAAAAGAATTATACAGCATATGGCTTTCCAGACTGACTTCCTTCATTTAGCAGTATGCATTTAAGATTCCTTTTTTATGGCTTTATAGCTCATTTCTTTTTATCATTGAATGGTATTCCATGGTATGCACCCCAATTTGTTTATCCATTCAGCTATCAACGAGTATCTTAGTTGCTTCAAATTTTGGCAATTAAGAGTAAGTTCTTTTATAGATTTTAGGTTATTTAGGTAAATACAAAGGAACACAATGTCTGACTCCTGGTTAGAGTTTGTTTAGTTTTGTAAGAAACTCCCTGTCCTCCAAAGTAGCTGTATTGTACTGCTTTGCCTCCCCACCAGCAAAGAATTAGTTCCTATTGCTCCACCTCCACACCAGCATTTGATGTTGTCAGTGTTTGAGATTTTAGTCATTGAAATAATTGTGTAATAGTATCTCATTGTTACAATTTGCAGTTCTCTAATACCATATCACATTGAGCATCTTTTCATATAGTTACTTGCTATCTCTATAACTTCTTTGATAAGGTATCTGTTCAGATCATTTGCTCATTTTTAAATTGATTTTGTTTTCTTCTTTGTTTTTCTTATTATTGAGCTTTAAGAGCTCTTTTTATGTTTTGGATACCAGTCTTTTGCCAGCTAAGTGTTTTGCAAATATTTCTTCCAGACGGGGCTTGTCTTTTCATACTCTTAACAATGTCTTTTGAAGAGCAGAAGTTCTTTATTTGAATGAAGTTCCACTTAACAAATTTTTCCTTTGTGGATTATACTTTTGGTGTTATATCTAAAAAAATTATCAAACACACAGATTGTTTTCTTCTATTATCTTCTATAAATTCTATTTTACATTTTATATTTTAAGTCTATAATTCATTTTTAATTTTTGTGAGAAGTACACAATCTGTGTCTAGATTGATATTTTTAAATGTAGCTGTCTAGTTTTTCCAGCACCATTTGTTAGACTCATTTCTTCAGTGAATTTTTTGCAAGCAGCAACTCTGGCTGAACTCATACTACAAACTGTGTCTTTCCCTATGGTAGGCAGCCCCTCAAATTCAAAGTCAGTGTTTTTAAACTTGGCTGAGATACTTGTGATCTGATCCACATTTGTGTGATTCAAGTGTCAGATGTTTGGGCAATTTTATGTAAAATCTATACTCTTCCTCTTTGGTGTTCCTCTTTTTCGGATTCTCATCACTTTTCAATGGCTGTAGTTGCCGTGAACTTTCTTCTCTGATTCTGCAGGCCATTATGACTAGATTTCAGAGTTCTATTCAATCCATGCAGCACGGAGTGCTAGCTTTCAATAAATAAATGGAAAAATATATATATATTAAATAAATAAATAAATAAATAAATAAATGGGGCATTCACTGTGTGCTGTTCCCTTCTTCAATTGTTTTTCATATCTGTCTACTTTTGTTCATTTCTAGGACCTTCACATAGTTTTTCTTTTATATTGTGGGGAGTTTTTCATTGTTATCTGTGGTCAGATCAGAACATATTCATCCATGACGAGAAGCAGAACTAATGAAATTGGAAGAATTACGTGGAAAGGGTAAAGATAAATGAAGCAAAAGCCACTGTTACAAAAATAGGCAGTGACTATTAACTGAAAATTGTACTTTACAGTAAAGTTTCACAGTAAGATTATTTAAAGCATGTTAAGAGATACCAACTGATCTGTGCTTGCTTATAAATCTCTTCTTGCATTAGGTGTGTTTGTTGTTGCTGCTAAGCGAACACCCTTTGGAGCTTACGGAGGTCTTCTGAAAGACTACAGTGCTATTGATTTGAATGAGTTTGCTGCCAGGGCTGCTCTGTCTGCTGGCAAAGTCCCACCTGAAACTGTTGACAGTGTCATTGTAGGCAATGTCATACAGGTTAGTAGGGCAGGGGGCATTGTTCACTTCTGTTACTTACCCTGATCATTTTCCAAAAATAATTCCTTTACTGTGCCACATGATGAATAAGTTAATAGTTATACATTCATGAAATTTGTAATTTGAGTAATTCTTTGGCTTCAGAAGTATTGAGTCAAAGCAACATATATTCTGGAAACTGTGTACATATGTTTGACTAGGGATGAATTTCATTGCTTCTTAAAAAGTGCTTCTTAAAATTGACTTCTTAGACTTAATGTGAAATTAATTGGTTTTCTCTGTGTGCCACCTAAGGAGATGTGTTACCCAGCTTTCCATCACTATGACAAAATACCTGAGCTAATCAACTTAAAAGGAGGAAAGGCTCATGGTTTCAGAGTTTTCAGTCCATTGGTCCCTTGGCCCTGTTGGCTTTGGACCTATGGCCATGCATACATCATGGCTGGAGTGTATGGTGGAAAAGGGCTGTTCACCTTATGGCAGCCAGAAGGGAAGAGATACAGGAAGGGAAATGCCTCCCTAACTTCCTCCCACTAGGCTCCCCTTTCTAAAGGTTTGACCATCTCCCAGCTTGGGCTGGACTCCAAGCCTTTAACACATGGGCCTGTGAGGGACACTCCAGATCCAAACTATAGCAGGAGAGCGGCAGACCCAGGCAGTAAAACACACCTCCCATAACTTCACGTTTTAGGGGCTTGATCAGTGTTTGTTGTAGGGAACAAGGAGCTCCCTTCCCCTCTTTTTTGCTGTGTGTGGTATACAAAATAGATTATCCACGCAGATAATTGAAGCTGTATATTCTTTCAAAGTGTACAAACATTGGGTCCCTAGTAGAGGCCATTTTAGGTGCTATGGGAAAAGATTTTTTAATGCCATACTTAAAAATGGTTAATGTTGTAAGGCTTATGTTATATTTATTTTACCACAAAAAAATGCAAAAAACACGATTGGCCAAATTATAGTCTCTCTTCAAATCATAGGCACGTATTATATAAAATATACTTATATGCATTGTGTCCTACTTTAAAGACTTATAGTTTATCATATGTGATAGATTACCAGCATTTCCATGTCTTTTGTGCTTGTTCTTAATGCCTGAATTCATAGAGGAAATTATTTTCATTGTCTCTCTCTCTGGTCCAGAGTTCTTCAGATGCCATATACGCAGCAAGGCATATTGGTTTACGCGTGGGAGTCCCAAAAGAAACCCCAGCTCTCATTGTTAATAGGCTCTGTGGCTCTGGTTTCCAGTCCATTGTGACTGGGTGTCAGGTATGGGCAACATTTTATGTAATTTTCTGAACATTATATTAAGAGTTACCAGAATGAATGCTCCATGTCAATAGACTATTTTAGCTTTTTTACTTTTTACAGTACCCATTAGATGAGATAAAATTTGACTTTTCTTGGAAAAATATTCAATGTGATTGAAGTAGAAGCTTCAAGTGGAAGGGCTTGTCACAAAAGGACAAATACTATAAGATTTCACTTACACAAGGTACTAGAGTAGTCAGATTCATGACAACAAAGTAGAATGCTAGTTTCCAGGAGCTGGGGAAGGAGACAAAGGGAGGCTCATGTTTAATAGGTATGAAATTTTAGTTTCGTGAGATGAAAACAGTTCTAGAGGTGAATGATAAGAAAAATTGCACTGCAATGTGAGTATATTCAGTGCTACTGAACTGAGCCCTTAAAAATGGTTAAAATGGTAAGTTTTGTTCAAACTTGGGAACTTGCGCTTGCAAGGCAGGCGACAGAACCACTGAGCTAAATCCCCGGCCCACCATAATATTTTTTAAAAAGCTAATCATGACTATCATTTTGTTTTGTTTTTTGGTACCGGGGATCGAACTCCGGTCCTTGCGCTTGCGCAGTAGGCGGCAAAACCACTGAGCTAAATCCCCAGCATGACTATCATTTTGTTTTGTGTGTTTGTGATTTGGGAATTGAATTCAAGACCTCTTCCACGCTGGGCAAGCACTCTACCCCTAAGCCACAGCCTCAGCCTGTAGCTGTCATTTTTACAGCGTCCTCTTACCAGGCACTGTGCTCAATTTACACTCACTATCTAGTTTAATCTTCATAACTATCTTGTGAAGCAAGAACATATTACTGTTCTCATTTTTATTGGGCCAGGAAATTGATTATTAAGGACATTAAGGTTACTAAATCATAGAGGCAGGATTTGAACCCAAGTCTAAGAATACTGAATAAAGACAGTAAGGCAAGGAGCAGAGTTGAAGAATTTAAGAATGTCCTTGAAAATATTTTTTGTTATAAAGGATCTGCATAATACTGTTGGTAGAAGTACAAACTAGTATGATCTCTTTAAATGACAGTAGAGTAAATATGTGTGTTCCTTTGAGCACAAGAGTATAGTAAAATCCAGTTTTATTTATAAAAGTCTTCTGGGCCAGAGATTTAGCTCAGTGGTTCTGCTGCCTACCTCGGAAGCGCAAGTTCTCGAGTTCAATCCCCGGTACCAAAAAAATTAAAAAAATACAAGTCTTCTCCTTTCCTTACGAAATAAACAAGAGTAATAAATAGATTATTTTCACATTAGTATTTATAACAATATATACATTTTCCTGGCATTAATTTTAAACATCAGAGGTTTTTTGGATTGCATCTTTTCTGAGAAATGCAAATAGTGGAAAGAGAAGATAAAATAGGTACTTTCTTCTAAATCCCTCAGATTGACATAGTTCATAGTGATCTCTGGGCTCCTTCAAGTGCATCTGTTAAGAGGATAAGTTTTTCTTATGCCTTTTAAATAGACTTGCCCTTTATTATCTATTGTACACTTATGCCAGATAAAAATCTCTGCAGATTTTAAGATTTATATTGAGTTATGAATTACTCTTCTTAAACTTAGAGCTGTGGTGCATGCCTCTAATTCCAGCTACTTGAGAAGCTGAGACAGATCATAAGTTCATGGCCAGCCTGGACAGTTTGGCAAGATTTTGTCATAAAATAAAAATGAAATAAGGGCTGAGGCTCAGTGGTAGAGTGCTAGCCTACCTGTATGTGAGACCCTGCGTTCAGTCTGCTCATCCCTCAGCGTCTCTCTCTCTCTCTCACACACACACCACACACACACACACACACACACACACACGAGTTACCTTTCTTAGTCCAAGTGTAGGCAGGGGTAGGTAGGGTGTACAAATGGTTTTGGTGGTTTTTTTCCCTTATATCTTGGGAATAGATACATTAACATTGGCTTTTCAAGTACTTTAAGGTATTTCCTTTGACACGCTAAGCTAGGATAAAACATTTATTAGAATTGCCATTAATTTATAAAATATTTGTACTTCTGAATATATACTCTGGGCCCAATAAATGAGCTTTTTGTTGTCGTCGTTTTTAAACAGGAAATTTGTGTTAAAGACGCTGAAGTAGTCTTGTGTGGAGGAACTGAAAGCATGAGCCAGGCTTCCTTCTGTGTCAGAAACATCCGTTTTGGAACCAGATTTGGGGCTGATCTCAAGGTTGGAACCATTGAAAATGTTTTGCATTATTTCATATGTTATTATATGAGTGACTTTAAAAACACGACTTTTTAAGGAAGAGAATACTTAATTTTGTAACCTATTTTGTTTATCAAATACTGGCAAGATGTGACAATTTGAAATTTGCAAATTATTTCAGAACTCTATTTTCATTGTTGACTTTGACATTTGAACCCCATGGAATTAGATTTAACTAGTAGATATAGGTGTAGGAGATGTAGAGAAAGAGAAGTGGTTTCAAAAGGCAAAGAGCACTGGGTGTGGTCGCGTACACCTATAATCCCAGCACTTGGGAGGCTGAGGCAGAAGGATCACTGAAGTTCAAGACCAGTTTGGGCTACATAGTGAGTTCAAGACCAAGCTGAGGTTGGGGATTTAGCTCAGTGGTTTTGCTGCCTGCTGTGCAACCACAAGTACCCGAGTTCGATCCCGGGTACCAAAAAAAAAAAAAGGAGTCTTGGGCCAGGTATTTAGCACAGTGGTTCTGGCACCTGCCGCACAAGCGCAAGGTCCTGAGTTCGATCCCGGTACCAAAAACAAAAACAAAAAACTCAAAAGACCAAGCTGAACTACACAGAGAGACCCTGTCTCAAAAACAAAAAATAGACAATCTGTAAGTTAATCTGTACTCAGTGGCTAGGATTCTGAGTAATTAAATCTCTACCGTGATTTACAGAAGCTGTATTTCTGGAGCAGTCTCCATTGAATGAGGTTTCTTCTTCATCACAGGAAATACTGTCCTTAGATCAGATTATATTGTCCTAAATCAATCAGACAGAAACTGATCCTTCCATCTTTGAGAGCTATGACCCTAGAATATTCATACTGATAAAGAACATAGTTCTTCCCATGATGACATGTTATGATTTATCATCTTCTTGTAATAATGGTTGACTTACACTGTTCACTCAGTTTCTCACCTGGCTCTTTTTGAACCTGGAAGGAATGAGACTTAGAAAGTAGGAGTATTTTAGCAGTATTTTAGATGCTAAATATATTTAAGAAATTCTTTGCAAGGACAAATCAGTGGCTCTGAAGGTGCTGAGGCAGCATATGGTACATACCCATTAGAAACTCTAACTACTTAGATAATAATTAACAATCTTTCTGCTGCACAGGGATCCGATCCCAGTTCTTTTCTGCCTGTTAGTAGCTGATAGGACCAGCTATACCTGTCACTGAAAGCCTTGGATGACCAAGGAGTACAGATCTCTTCTTTCCTAAAGCGCTCACAACTACTTTACAGAGATGGCTACAGGAAAACATTTCATAAGAACTCAGTGTCAGGTTTCTTATGAAATACAATCTTAAGAGTTTAATTTTTGATTGTGGGGTGACTTCCTGTATTCTTACCTCGCATGCTTAACTTTTGGCTCTCCTTAGCGTTCCATATTTAGAGACAGAATATGTATATTTTATTATGAGACATTTGGGGTTTTTAATTGATTTTTTTTTAAATCCAAGAACCAAATATGAATAATAATAGAAAATGTTATCAGAAAATCTCATTTTACTATGTTGGGATTGACTTGTTTAAAGAAATTATAACATTTTAGTTTAAAAATATAATGCTTTAACAAATCACCTTTATTAATGTCTTTTTAGCTGGAAGATTCT
Source organism: Heterocephalus glaber (assembly GCF_053883595.1). NCBI lineage: Eukaryota > Metazoa > Chordata > Mammalia > Rodentia > Bathyergidae > Heterocephalus > Heterocephalus glaber. The sequence continues at coordinate 31,998,484 of NW_028258142.1, forward strand.
TTGTGGGAAGGATTAACAGATCCACATGTTAAACTCGCCATGGCACTTACTGCAGAGAATCTTGCTGTACAACATAAAATAAGCAGAGAAGATTGTGACAAATATGCCCTGCAGTCACAGCAGAGATGGAAAGCTGGTTAGCAAAACTGCGTGATTATCAATATCTGCAGATAAAAATATAGGAAAGATTTTCACCCTCTAAAATTATAATGAAGTCGAGGCATGGTGCACACACCTATAATCCTCACTGTCTGGGGCCTATGGCAGAAGGATCACAAATTCAAGCCCAGCCTGGGCAACTTAGTGACTTCATAAGATTCTGTCTCCAAATAAAAAAGGGCTAGGAATGCAGTCCAGTGCAAATGCCCTAGGTTCAGTTCCCAGTAGCATATACAGACACACGCACACACATGGTTATAATGAACGTATAATAATAGTTTAAACTCATACCTTTGAAAAAAATCACATTTTTATATTATTTCTTTGTTTTTAAATGATTGGATATTCTAATATTGCAAAGTTAACTGGCAACTTCTCTTTTGAAAGAAGTTAATACTATTTAAAAAGTAGTATTGTTCCTTGGCCCTTTGAGGACACTTGGCTTTAGTCTTGCACTGGTTCATTTGTCAGTACAGCATGCTGAGGCACGCAACACACTCCATCAAAGGTGATTGCTTACTGTCACAACTGGCACAGAGGATGTCCTTTCCTAGGAGCCATCATGTGGTCACAAGGAAGACTGAGAGGTTTAGAAAAGACCCATGGGTGTCCTTTTATGCCTCCTCCCATTCCTGATTGAGAATCATTATACCTGACTCACACTTGACTGGTCCAAAACCTTGGCTGCAGTGCCCTTGAGCCAGGCCTAAATGAGCAACACAACGGTAGTTGACTCATCAGTACAATAAGATGAAGGAATTTATTATCTCCTGAAAAGGATTTTTAAAGTTATTATAAGCAAATGGAAACTGTTATCTGGGGTATTAAATACTTGAAGTAATGAAGTTGCAGCCCATCTTACATTTCAGAGGGAAAGTGAATTGGAGCTGATGCCATTCGGCTCATCTGTGTTCCAGTGGAACACTACTGATCTAGAGGTTGAGAGCTATCATTTATGTTTTTAGTTCTGCTAACTACAGGTTGTCTGACCTAGTCATTTGTTCACTGAATATCAATAAAGTAGAGATAACAATGTTTTCTTTGCCTATTTATCTAAAAAGGTGGTTCTAAAACCAAATAAAGGCATATAAGGGCAATATTTTGCCTAAAGTAGAATCAGATTAAGGTTGTATTATTTCTGACTTACTCTACTTTTGAAACTGTAGATTACTATAGTCCATTCTAATAGACATTCAAAGTAGATGCTTTTATGTGTGTATTTGTATTGGTGATAGCTCCTATAATTTTTCAAGTTGTGTATTACTGTTAAATTGCAATTATAGATTATTTGGTGGGATATGCAACTTGATAATTTTTTAATCTTCTTAGTCTACCTAAAGAAAGTTAAAATCTATTTAGTGCCACTTCATCTGTAACTAATAGACTGATATTCCTAACAGTCTAATGGTATCTTGCAAGAAAAAAAAATGTGTGAAAAACCCAAAAGAATAATTTTTCTAAAGGTACAAAATGTATCTGCATAGACGCATGACAGTGTGTTAAATCCTCCAGTAGGGAAGGCAAGTTTGTATAAGTAGTAAAGGCCCATGTGAGTGGAAAATAGACCAGAAATTAAATTGAAGCATATGTTTGATTTCTTTCTTATTTCTCTTTTTTTTTGGTTTTCATTCTTATGACAGACTTTCTTATATTTCAGCTAATGATGCTGGCTACTTTAATGATGAAATGGTGCCAATAGAAGTGAAGACAAGGAAAGGAAAACAAACAATGCAAGTAGATGAGCATGCTCGGCCCCAAACAAGCCTGGAGCAGTTACAGAAACTTCCTCCAGTGTTCAAGAAAGAAGGGACAGTCACTGCAGGGAATGCATCGGTTTGTGTCACCCCAGATCAGCTTGAACTCTTCCTGCTATGTTTCATGCAAAATGAACATGGGGTCTCTTTTAGATACTTTCATGCTAATCTTTAGGTATTTAGCTTAAACCAGAGTGTTCTTACTCTGTTAATTTGGGTTTAATAGTCCAACACAAAATATTTTAGCTAGGGGCCCTGATACTCTTTTAATTCTTAGTCTTTTCAAAATATTAGAAGGAAATCTTTCTGATTTCTTATTTTATTTTTCACTTTTTTTCATTCATGTGTATATAATATATCAAATTTCTTTTTATATCTATCCCCATCTACCTATAAGCTTTACTGTGACATCCTTTCCTGTTGTGCCTTAGTGAAGTTGTATTCTATGCCTAAAATAATCCCAATCTACCACAGTACTACAAGTTGTATCCAAAATTACGCCACCATTTCCTGTGTACCACCCTTTTCCTAATTCTACTCCATTAGAAACACTGTGACAGGCCAGGCACCAGGGTAGTGCCTGTAATCCCAGCTACTCAGGAGGCTGAAGCAGGAGAATTACAAGTATGAGCCCTGCCTGGGCACTTTAGCCATACCCTGTCTCAAAACAAAAAGGGCTGAGGATGTAGTTCAGTAGTAGAGCACTTTCCTAGGATGTGTGAGGCCCTAGGCTCAACCTCTAGAACTGCCAGAGAAAGAAAATACTGCATTCAAACTTTAACTGGATTCTTTTACCAGTTCATGTGTCTGCTGTTTTTGTTTTCAAGGGTATATCTGATGGTGCTGGGGCTGTTATCATAGCTAGTGAAGAAGCTGTTAAAAAACATAACTTCACCCCACTGGCAAGAATCGTGGGCTACTTTGTGTCTGGATGTGATCCATCTATTATGGGTATTGGTAAGTTTATAATGAAACGAACTGATTCTGTTCTATTTTTGGAGATAGGTCTTCTTTGGAATTCAGATTCCTGAAAAAGCCACATCAAGGTGACTTGTAGAGAAATGAAGATTTCAAGCAGTCATTTAAAAAAATCATCTTTTTGGGCTGGGGATTTAGCTCAGTGGTGCCACCTCCGGCCTCGCAACCACAAGGTCCTGAGTTTGATACTTGGTACCAAAAAAAAAAAAATCATTTTAGGAAAATCAAGACCATGTAAACTCCCTGTGGGTAGCAATCATGTCTTATTGTTGATTTGAGATATTTAAAAATTAACACAGAGAAAATAACAGAATTGCATGGTGCTGACAGGCAATCTTGGGGTGAGAGAGCGAAGGCTGACTGAAGATGGCACCACTGCTCCCTGGTGGCTGTACACATACTCACTAGTGAATCTCAGTCTTCCCAGCTCACTGCTACAGTGAGACTTTTTGGTAAATGAGGCAATTGAAGTGTAAGGAAGTTGCCTTGTAAAGTTTCAGACAAGTAAGTGATGGAGTCAGGATCTGAATCCAGGTCTCTGTAATTAAAGTATCCTTTTCACTGTGAGTTAAACATTCTCTCAGGAAGTCAGAGTAATTCTCCCATGGCTCAGCTGATAGGACTGATTATTAGCAAAATGAAGAATTATAAACAATTATCTAGGTTGATACAGGTGTACTAGTTGGAGAAAATTTGGAACTCCCTACAAATATATATAGTCTTGACTTGACAATAATGAATTAGAAATAAAAGGTGTTTTTTCTCCATAGCAGCTATCTGAAACCTCTAGTGACCACAAAGTTAGGGACCAGCAGCAGGGTTGAAGATAGCAAGTGGAACAATACAACCTCTCCTGCCCTACAAACTGGTAGGAGAGAGGAATTCAGACTGCAGACGTGGCTGCGACCAGTGGCAAGCAGCCTTGGGTAATGAAAACAAGGAGTGGGAAATTACCATTTCCCCGCCCTGCAACCAATAATGCAGGCATCCTTGGGCCGGGAAGTCAGCCCTCCCTCTGACTTGCAGACTTGCAACCAGCAGCACAAGCAGGCTTGGGCAGCGGAGACAAGTAGTGGGAAATTACTTCAGAACTGTGGATACCATAGGAATTTTATTGTTTTGGTTTGTTTTTTTCCTTTTTTCTTTGTTTGTTCATTTTGTTTTCCTTTTCTGTCTTTTTTTTCTTCATTATTTAGGTTTTTACTTTTATTGTGTGTTTTCTTTGTTCATCTTTTTTCTCTCAACTGTCTTAATTTTTTTTATATTTTTATGTGAATGAACATTGTTGCTAGTCTTTCTGGTTTGGTTTGGTATTCTTTTGCGTTCTCCTTCATTCCTTCAATCCTGTCCTCTTCTTCAGTTTCCCAAAGCTTCGGTGATCATCCACTGTCCTTTAGCCTTGCTTCTACTATATTTCTCTCCAGTTGTCACTTTGTTTTGTCTTCTATCCCTCTTAACACTGCCCCGCCTCCCCCGCCACAGAGTAAAATCACTTTACCAAAGGTAAACTCACTGCATACAAGTTCCTGGTTTATGTTCGATGTTGTTATATAGCTATAGATCTTGCTCTTATGCTTAAAGGTACCAAATTAGCAGTTACCACTGTTTATCAGTTTCTAGGCTGTGCTTGATAATATTGTTAATTGCACTACTTTAGCCAGGATGCCATACCTGTTGTAATCAGTTTTTTGCCGTTGTATGACAACACTGTGATTCTCTGAGGTTATAATTGTCACCATTGTCCAGTACCAAAGGACTGGAAGCTGAGCCAAATAGCAACTTCTCAGACCTAATAAATTGAGAAGATAGGATCTTGGGACAGACACAAAGACCAAGAGCCAGCTACACCTAGAAGACATCTCTCAGTAATAGACATTTCCTAGGGAAGCCTCAACACTAGTGATAAGCTACCTAACATAAGAAACTTAAAAGTATCAACACAGAAAACAAATTAAAATTTAAAAATAGAAAATGACAAGACACAGAAGCAAAATACAACCCCAGACCTCCAGCCCACCCAGAACAAATCCAGGGGTCAATGAGATAAAGGAAATCAGAAGCCACTTACTGGAATTTTCTGAAATGATAGCAGTAGAAGTAAATAAACAAATGAATGAGGCTATAGAGAAAATCAAAAAAGAAATAATCTCTCAGGTAAAAAAAGGGATGATGATCATAATGAAGGACATGCTCAGCAAATCTAGAGTAGACATAGATTTTTTTAAAAATAGAAGAGCTTAGAAAAATACTGGAAACTATGAATGCCCAACATAGGAAAGAAATGGGATACATGAAATAGATTCAAACATATCTAGAAAATTAAAAATTCCATTGAAAGTTTGCAAAGCTGAATGAAAGAAAGTGAAGACAGACTGTCAGACCTAGAAGATAGGATTGCAGTTAGTGATCATGAAAAGAAAGATCTCTTAAAGATAGCAAAGGACAGGGCCAGGGATTTACCTCAGTGCTTCCACCGCCTGCCTCGCAAGCGCAGGGACCTGAGTTTGATCCCCAGTACCAAAAAAAACCCAAAAAGATAGCAAAGGACATAAAAAAAACAATCCAACAGCTGCAAGATGATGCAAAAAAGAACACCATAAGATTGATGATAGTCAGTGAAAAAGCAAGAGTCAGTGAGAAGGACATAAAAAACCTGTTCACAGAAGTAATGGGAGAAAACTTCCCAACCATGGAGAAAGAATTGGACACACAGATAACAGGGCATATAGAACTTGAGTCAGCCATGACCAAAATAAATCTACCAAGACATGTAATAATCAAGATCCCAGATATTTAGCACAAGAACAGAATATTAAAACCTGTTAGAGAAAAGAAACAGTGTATAAAGGAAAGCATATTAGAATCACAGTAGACTTCTCAACACAAACCTTTAAGTCAAGCAGAGCTTGGAGGAAGTATTTCAAGATCTGAAACTTTGAGGCTACAAAATAGTATCATTCCCGTTTCTTGAACATAGCAGTCATGCTTCTACCACAGGGACTGTGTACTTACTTTCTTTTCTTTGCTAAGAACCCTTCTTTTGGATATCAGCTTTTGTTTGCTTGTAAGATCTTTTCTGACTATCCAGTATGCCCTATACCCTCCCTCTTCTGCTTCATTTTTAGCTGTAATACGTAGAGTTCCCTAATAGATAACCTTGTTCCTCCCCATCCTGCCACCAGTAAGCTCCATGAGGGCCAGAATCATCTTTTTGGTTCTTTGCTGCATCTCGGTTCATGAGAAAGTGTTGATACTTGTGCTCAAATGTTAAATAAATAAATGGATGAAATTCAAGATCTGAAAGAAAACAACCTCAAGCCCAGATTGATATACCCTGCAAAACTATTTTTCAGAATCAATGGAGAAATAAGATACTTCCATGACAAAGAACAGCTGAAGAAATTTATGACCACCACACCAGCTCTACAAAATGTTCTGAAAGATATTTTAGAAAGAGATAACAAAGACCACAATTCAAAGAACACTAATAAAAAGAAACCACCAGGAAAGGCAAGCAATTAAACACAGGAAAAAGATAGGGAACCAATAGCAGGAAAATAATATGGTAAAGATAAGCCAATACATAACCATCAATGTAAATAGTCTCAATTTACCAGTCAAAAAAAACAGACTAGCAGAATGGGTCAAGAAACAAGATCTAATAATTTGCTGCATACAGGAAATACATTGACTCAAAAATAAAGTCCTAGGCTGAAAATCAAAGGATGAAAAATAATACTTCAGGTGATAGGAACCTAGAAAAAAGCAGGGGTAGCTATTGTATTTGAAAACAAAGTGAGCTTCAAGCCAAGACTGATCAAAAGAGGCAAGGTCAGTATATACTTGTTAAGGGAAAACGCCAAGAAGAAGAGATAACAAATATATATGCACCAAATACCAGCACACTCAACTTTATAAGACAAATATTAACAGACATGAAAAATCATATAAGCACTAATACAGTTGTAATGGGGGACCTCAATACCCCACTGTCACAAATGGACAAATCAGCTAGATAAAAAAATGAACAAATATCAGAACTGAACCAAACTTGTGAACAAATGGACTTAGTTGTCTACAGGGTATTCCACCTCACATCAGAATACACATTCTTGTCAGCTGCACATGGAATGTTCTCCAAAATAGACCACATAGGGCTGGGGATTTAGCTCAGTGGTTTCTTCACCTGCTGTGCAAGCGCAAGGACCCAAGTTCGATCCCTGGTACCAAAAAAAAACCCAAAACAAAATAGACCACATACTAGCACATAGAACATGTTTAAGTAAATACAATGGAATTGAAATTATCCCATGCATATTATCAGACCATAGTGCAATGAAATTAGAAATCACTGGCAAAAGAAACCACAAAATTTTCATAAACACATGGAAATTAACACCCTCCTGAACAACCAATGGGTCACAGATAAAATTAAACAAGAAATCAGATAGTTTCAATAATTAAATGATAATGCCAATACAACATACTGGAACTTATAAAATGTAATGAAAGCAGCCCTACAAGGGAAATTTGTAGCAGTGAATGCTCACATCAGGAAAACAGCAAGTTCAAATAAAGAACCTAATGCTGAACCTCAAACTTCTAGAAAAAGAACAAGTCAAGGGCCAGGGATTTAGCTCAGTGGTTTCGCTGCCTGCTGCCCGATGCCTGCTGCTTAAGTGCAAGGATCTGAGTTCGATCTCTGGTACCAAAAAAAAAGAAAAAGATTGGGCCAGGGATTTAGCTCAGTGGTTTCACCACCTGCTGCACAAGCGCAAGGACCCGAGTTTGATCCCCGGTACCAAAAAAAAGAACAAGTCAAGCCCAAAGGTCATACAAGGGAGAAAACTATAAAGAGTAGAGCAGAAATTAATGCAGTTGAGACTAAGAAAAAAATTCAAAGAATCAATGAATCAAAGAGTTGGTTCTTTGAAAGATTAAATAAAATTAACAAACCCTTAGCCAACCTTATCAAAAGAAGACTCAAGTCCATGCAGTTAGGAATTAAAAAAGTGAAATCACAACAGATCCTGCAGAAATCCAGAAGATCATCAATACCTATTTCAAGAATCTTTATGCTAATAAGATGGAAAACACAGAAGAAATGGACAGATTCCTAGATACCTATGAATTACCAAAGCTGAATCAGTAAGATATAAAAATTCTAAATAACCCAATAACAGTCAGTGAAATTGAAGAGGTAAATAAAAACCTACCAACAAAGAAAAGCCCAGATGGATTCACTGCTGAATTCTATAAGAAATTTAGAGAGGATCTAATCACTACTCCTCAAACTCTAATGAAATTGAAAGAAAAGCAGTAATCCAAAATTCATTCCTGAAAGTATTACCCTGATACCAAAACTAGAAAGGGATCCAACCAAAAAAAGAAAACTACAGGCCAATCTCCCTAATGAACATAGATACAAAAATCCTCAATGAGATATGGCAAACAGAATGCAGCAAATCATCAAGAAGATTATAAACTGACCAAGTAGGACTCATCCCAGGGATGCAGGAGTGGTACAACACATGCAAATCAATAAATGTAATACACCATATTAACAGAGCCAAGTACAAAAATCACATGATAACCTCAATAGATGGAGAAAAAGCATTTGACAAAGTCCAACACCTATTCATGATAAAACCCTATAGAAAATTGGGATAGTCTTTATCTCAGCCTGATAAAAGCCATCTATAATAAACCAACAGCCAGCATCATTTGACTAAATGGTCAAAAACTGAAAGCTTTCACTCTAAAATCAGGAACAAGACAAGGATGTCCACTGTCACCACTCCTATTCAATGTAGTTCTGAAAATATTAGCCAAAGCAATTAGACAAGAGAAAGAAATAAAAGGAATAAAGATAGGAAAGGAAGAAGTTAAACTATCATTTGCAGATGACATGATACTCTACATAAAAGACCCTAAAAACTCCACCAAAAGACTACTAGATTTAGTAACTAAATTCAATCATGTAGCTGGATACAATCAACAATCAAAAATCAATAGCATTCCTGTACACAAAATCACAAACTTACTGAGAGAGAAATTAGGGAAACTATGCCTTTCATGATGGCTTTGAAAAAAAATTAAATACTTGGGAATCATCTTAAAAAAGAAGTAAAAGATCTTTACATTGAAAACTGCAGTACTCTGAAAAATGAGATTGAAGAGGATATCAGAAAATGGAAAGATATCCCCTGCTCATGGGTAGGAAGAACCAACATAGTAAAAATGACCTACTCCCAAAATTGTTACACAGATTTAATGCAATCTTAATCAAAATACCAATAGCATACTTGACAGAACTAGAGAAAACATTCCTAAAATTCATTTGGAACCAGAAGAGACCTAGAATAGAAAAAACAATTCTGGACAACAAAGGCAAGGCAGGGGGCATCACAGTCCTTGACCTGAAATTATGCTACAGAGCTATTGTGATAAAAACAGCATGGTACTGGCAAAAACAAAACAAAACAGACCCGAGGATCAATGGAACAGAATAGAAGATGCAGAAACAATTCTAAACACACTGAACTGTCTGTCTTTGACAAAGGGGCCAAAAACCTTCACTGGAAGAAAGACAACCTGTTTAATAAATGGTGCTGGAAAAACTAGCTCTCCACATGTCAAAGACTAAAACTAGACCCATGTCTCTCACCATGCACTAAAGTAAAATCAAAATGGATCAAAGATCTAAATGTTAAAACAAAAACACTAAATCTCCTGGAAGAGAGTATAGGTGAAACTCTTGAAGACATAGGTGTAGGCAAAGACTTTAAGAACAAAACCCTGATCACACAGGAAATATAAAGAATCAACAACTGAGATCTCATCCTATTAAAATGCTTTTGCACAGCAGAAAAAACCATGAACAGAGTAAAGAGACAACTGAGTGGGAAAAAATTTTTCCACCTGTCCTCATACAAAAGACTGGTATCTAGAATATATAAAGAACTGAGACGGCCAGGTATTTAGCCCAGTGGTTCCCGTGCCTGCCTTGAAAGCACAAGGTCCTGAGTTCAATCCCTGGTACCAAAATAAAACAACAACAACAACAACAAAAACGGAAAAATCAAACCCCCCAAATTTAAAGACCCAATCAAAAATGGGCATCTGAGATGAATGCATACTTCTCAGATGACGAAGTATAAAAGGCAAATAAATATATGAAAAAATGTTCAACATCACTGTTCATTCAAGAAATGGAAATTAAAACAATTCTGAGATTCCATCTCACTCCAGAAACAATGGCCATTATCAAGAAATTGACCAGTAACTAATGCTGGTGGGGCTGTGGGGAAAAAATATCCTCTGTTGTTGGTGGGAGTGTAGACTGGTGCAGCCACTGAGGAAATCAGTGTGGAGATTCCTCAAAAAACTAGGTCTAGAGGTTCCATTTGACCTAGCTATCCCCCTTTTAGGTATCTTCCCAAAAGAACTAAAAGCATCATATCACAGTGATATATACACAGCCATTTTCACAGCAGCACATTTTTTTTTTGGTACCAGGGATCAAACTTGGGTCCTTGCACTTACGCAGCAGGCAGCGAAACCACTGAGCTAAATCCCCAGCCCCACAGCAGCACAATTTATAATAACTAAATCTTAGAAACAGCCCAATTGCCCATCAGCTGAAAAATGAATAAAGAAGATGTTTTTAATACAGTAGAGTATTACTCAGCCATAAAGAATAAACTTGAGGCATTTATAGCTAAATGGAGCCTAAGAATTGGGTTTTCTTCAGAATACCTACATGCTTTGATGATCCATCACATTTATCTGATTTAGATAAGTAGTTACTTTATAGTCATCCAGTTTAACCTCACTTAATGGGTTCTGACGGGTTAGCATTAGCTGGTGAGCAAAGAAAATATGTTTTTCTTCCTTCTTTTCCTAGGCCTGGATATCTGCCCTAAAGTACAATGAACACCACTGTGGCAGGATTGGGTTTTTTCCTCAGGGTTTGAGCACAGCTATACCTGCTAAGTATGTCAATATCAGATGCCTTCTTTACCTCGAAGCTTGCCTATCACTTGTAGCATGGGATTAAGCAAGGTAACTAGAGAAGTGCCCCAGATAAACAAGCAGGGAGGATAGTGGGGACTCATTTGGAAATCCAGTTTGTAAGACCAGTGGTCCTTGGTTCTGCAGACACCTACCATGTAGCAGTCTGTGGCCCTGCAAAATAGCTGCAGATCCATGAATGAAGACTTGAAGAAACTTGAAGAGAACAGCAATAGCTCTGAGGAAGTGCACAGTTCCAGAAAGACCCTGCTGCCTGAAACACCTCAGGGATGGCAGTGGTGGAGGTGGGTGGGTGGAACTTTAAGCCGCTGAGCTTTAGCTGTTCTAGTGTTATCTTTTTAGGGGTTCATTCATAGAATTCTAGTACTTAAAAAGGCAAAGATTAACAGTCAATTTAAAGCATTTTTTAATTGAACTTTGAAACCCGAAGAAGTGCCCAAAGTTGTACCTGTTAATGGCAGGATCCAGGACTAGAAATGAGGTCTACTTTTAAGAATACTAAACCTTCCTTAGTCCCAGTAAGTAGAGTCACCTGAGAAGGATTATGACCCAGCATACTGTTATATTTGACTATAGTAACTATGAGTTAACATGAGCTGATTGATTCTGGTTTACTGATGTTTCTGAGGATAGAATCGTGGATACAGTGACTTAGAATTTTCAGCTTCTCTTTCTGTGTATCTTTTAACACTGAAGGATACATCATCCCTTTTCCTTTTATAAGTTAATGATCTCAGATATTTCATTATAGTGATGGAAAGCTGACAAACAATCCTCTGACCATGCTGGATATCTGGTACTTTACTTTTTACTATCAATCATGTTTTTATGTTTGGACACGTATGCAGAGAGAATCTGGAATTCAGTTCCATATAAATTAGTAGCCACATAGAACTGCTACTTTATTTTTTAATTTTATTTTTATTTTTTTGGTAGTGGGGATTGAACTCAGGACCTTGCGCTTGCAAGGCAGGCGCCAGAACCACTGAGTTAAATCCCCAGCCCAGAACTGCCACTTTAAATCAAAAGACATTAAATGGATGGTCCTACTCAATAAGCAGACGTGTCCAAAGAGCACTATAACTTAACATTTTATTTATATTGAATTGTATTTTTCTTATAAAGATTTATTTTACACCTTGCAACCGCAAGGTCCCGAGTTTGATCCCCAGTACCAAAAAAAACCAAACAAACAAAAAGATTTATTTTACATCTTACCTTAGGTATATTTGTAAAACTTGTTACATAAGTTTGACTACTTGTATTCAACAAAAGATACAGTTTTTCTTTGTAGACATGTACTGCAGTTTCATACTTCAAGAATGAACAGAAGAGATAATCTTCTCTAGTGAGACTTTTTACCTTTTGGAAAAAAACATTGATTTATTTAAAATTAGGAGCAATATTAAACTTTCAGTGGTAATCATCAGAAATATAAGAGTTAAAGTTTACATCAAAAGTCTTATTAGGTAGATTTGCATTTCTTGAGTCAAGGATCATGTTTTCTTTAAATCCTCTCCCTACCTTTGGAGTTAGGACTGTTTTCGTACTTTATTTAGGTAGTTTTCCCCGAAGTGGGAGCCCCTCTGTGCTGTGCTTCTGTGGAGATGCTGCTGCTATTTCTTGCCTTTTATCCAGATTCGTCTCCAAATTTTCTATCCCATGAACTTATGGAGAGCACTCATTGTGCCCGGCTGTTTGAGATCAAGTGTGATCTGTAACTGACTGTAAACCCCACCAGCGACTTCTTTGGACTTTTGAAATCCTAAAGCCATACATGGTAGATCTTTTCATAGAAGTCTCACACCTGCAGTTTAACTACAGAGTCAAACAGCCTTTCACCTTGGTCCTATTTTCTGTTTCTTCGTTGTCCCATCAGTTAACACGTGCTGACAGGGCAGCAAGATTTGTGGCTACTGCTAACTCTGTCACATTATTTCTTCCTTATTAAGTAAGGAAGAATTTTGACAGATAAATAAGATGACGATTTCTATAAGAGAATCTTATTCTTACATAGGTCCTGTTCCTGCCATCAGTGGGGCATTGAAAAAAACAGGACTGAGTCTCAAGGACATGGATTTGGTAGAGGTAAGTGTTCTGTTTTTACAACAGGAGTGAACCACCTACTTCTATAGCATCACTGGCTTTAGTTTAGGATTTTGTAACTCTTTGTGCAGGTACTATTCGCCTTTCCCAATGATGCATATCTACGTAAATATTATATGCCTTGTGCTAGTACTTTTCCATGCCTGATTAAAATGCTTATATTTGAATAACTTAAACAGCCTGATTGCTCCTACTTAACTATAAAGTCCTGGGAACTTCTTGGAACTTTGTACTACTCTGTTACATTTTAGACTGTTGATATGCCTATTGAACTGAGTATTACAGAAGGTAGGAGAGAAATAAGTAACCATAATCCCATTTTAAATGAAAAAAATATGGACAAAAGAATTGACCTAGTGCCAAATCAAGTTTCTTGCCCTTTCCCCCAAATTGAAGCCTCCTCAAACCTATCTTTGGCTTTTACACCATAGTTGTGGCTTGATAGAAGACACTGGAAATTTAAATTTACTAGTGGTGTGTGTGGTACTGAGGATAGACTTATGCACATACTCTACTGCTGAGCTACACTTCCTGCCACAAGAGTGATTATATAAAATATTAATATTAGAACAAAGATGTCTTAAGCATTTACCATAATTAAAAGAAGAGACAGAGTAGAAAATACACAGTGAATTATATACATTTCACTTTGGGGAAGTATCTGAAAATTTCAGGTAATTAAGCTATGCTGCTTGCCTCTGGGAAATAATTAATATGACAAAGGAATCTATTTAAATGATAAAGAAGGGGTAGGTATGTGTGTGGTTTCCTCTAGTAATCTCTCACCCAGGAAACCATGGTTTCAGGTGAATAATGGTTTATCTGTAAATCTTCATTCTTAGTAGTTCAGAAACTCAGGGGACTGCTTAATTATCATACTGTGCAGTGATGCCTCAGTTCACGAACTTAATTCTTTGCACAATTCTGGTCACAAACTGAATTGGATGAGAATCTAATCAAATTTCGCCATAAGGTCAACATTGAACCTAACCATTGAATTTTATTTGGATCTCATCCAATTCAGTTTGTGACCAGAATCGTGGAAAAACTTAAGTTCTTGAACTGAAGTACCACTGTATTTGTGACTGCAAGTAGGTAACGCTAAATTTCTGACATTAGACTTCATGCTTAAAACCATTAAAATACAGCAAGTCTGCAAAGCTGTTCATTATCATTTCTAGATATATAGATACTTAAGGACAGCCTGGTTCCCCTGGTTCAGAAGCTTACTCTTCGTAACATATTCTAGGTCTCTTAGTACACCATCTCCTTGAGTATGATGATATAAAACAAATGAATAATGTTGGATCTTAGGACAAATAATTTTAGGAAAAGTACCAAAATATAGTAGGAAAGAGAACAAGACTGAGTTTGGCCCAACTCTGCAAATGTTACCTTCCTCAGAATCAGTTTTTTTATAAAATTCCTGATGAAGGGCCAGGGATTTAGCTCAATGGTTCCTGCACCTGCCTTGCAAGCGCAAGGTCCTGACTTCGATCCCCGGTACCAAAAAAACAAAACAAAACAAAATTCCTGATAAAATTATAGTACTGCCAATGAAGCAAGACAATTCTCATAGACAGCCTTGGTAAGTATAAATATAACAATATGACACTTTTCCTTTCTGCCTCATTTGAACATAGTAACCATTCTCTCTGTGTCTCAAGCTCTGAAGGTTTATTCTTTGTTGACTGCCAGTTCCTTCTTGGAAGAGTGGCTCTTAGTACTGGGTAATAATAGCAGCCACTTGTCAAGTACTTGCAGTCTGACAGGTAATATGCTAGACAGTCCATGATTTTATTTAACTTTAACAATGACTTTCAGCATGATACTGCAGATGGATTTTGTAGTTGAGCAAATGTGAGTATAAAGAGTTTAAATAACATGTGGAGAATCACACACGAATAAATGATTCAGCCAAGATTTGAACCATCTATCTGTCTCCAAAACCTATGAGCTTTCTACATTATCTCCCTGCCTGTAGTGTCCATTTATAAGATTACTGATGTTTTCTTTAAGGAATGTATTTGATGCAAAATATCATTTATTAAATATACCTGCTTTTAAACATTATATCTTTTGTAAAGGAAGATACTTCTAGATAACCTTGAACATGATTATTTTGACTATTATTCTCTCTCTTTCTCTTGCTCTCTGGAAAAACCTGATATCTTTACACAATGATTAAAGATAAGTTCAAATAGCATCATGATGTAATTTCAATAGGAAGAAATAGCACAGTTCGCTTCTCAGTAGGACTGGACCACTTTGGTTAAAAGTTTGTGAATAAAGACTCTTACCACTGTTACCTTTTTTTTTCTAAGGTGAATGAAGCTTTTGCTCCCCAGTACTTGGCTGTTGAGAAGAGTTTGAATCTTGATCCAAGTAAAACCAATGTAAATGGAGGAGCCATTGCTTTGGGTCACCCATTGGGAGGATCTGGAACAAGAATTACCGCACACCTGGTTCATGAATTAAGGTAGTTCCATTTTGGATGTGCTTTTTTAATAGAAACACACGAATTTCAGTTTTCTCAGAACAGTCCAACCTTTTGCCCCTTTTCCCTCTGTCAACTCTGCAGTGCCTTGCAGATGAGTCAGTGGACTTGTTACTCACTCTCCACTGGGGGCCGAGCTCTGCTCTGTGAGGCTCGCCCACCTGGTGCTGATGACCAGCAGTGATCACAGGAGGAGGCCCTGGTTCACAGGGCACTTTGCATTTTAGTGCTTATTTAGGGAACCTAAGCAAACTGGCAGTTTGCGTCTAAGACTTCCCTTTGCCATGTCGGGGGGCCAGGGGTGGCGGGGGGAGCCCTCTGCATGTTTGATACTCTAGTTTAGATAGAAGAGCTCCTCCTTCTGGCCTTGTGTATTTTAGGTCATTTTCTCTATTAGCAGGAAAATTGCAAAGGAAACCAAATATGTGAGGCTGAAAAGTTCCACCAACTCCCTGTTAGACTAAAGAAAATGGGACTAGTTTCACTTACTGATCACTGGGTTGAAATGAGCGCTGGACATGTATGACAATAATTCCTAGATGATATTCTCAGTGTCACCATGTCAGGACTGAAGAATGGGAACAGACGTTTTTCTATGAGTCTAATTTTTATGAAATGGACATAAATGCTTTCTAAACTATCTGCTTTCCTTTTCTTTCTTTTTTGAGACAAGGTCTCTCTATATAGCTCAGCCTGGCTTTGAACTCATTATGTAGCCCAACCTGGTGTTCAACTCGCAGGACCCTCCTGCCTTAGCCTCCCAGGCACCACCACGACCAGCTGTTTGCTCTTTCATATGGACAAATTTGATTAATTACTTATATTCTGAAGTGCCATAAGAATCTAAAACCATGTAAATCAGAGAAGCTGAATGTCCCTTCCTCGTTTTTCGAATTCCCTTATTTATCTAAATTATCTCCTGTTTTCACTCTTTTTCCACAGCACACATAAGTTCGTGTATTTGTTTCAGTTCTTCTAGCCCTAAACCTACCCATCCTCTTCTTCGATTGCCTTCTTCTGTGTTACTTTTTTGGGTTTCTTTTTTTGAATAAAAATATTCAGCTCTTGTGCCTATAAACCAAAACTGAGTATTATGGGAAAGACTAAGAAGCCAAACTGAGTAAGAATGAATAATCCAAATCTGACTGCTATTAATTCACTTTAATTAATCTAACTATCAGAGTAGATTTCAGCCACTGCTTGCTTTCTTAGGCGTCGAGGTGGAAAATACGCTGTTGGTTCAGCTTGCATTGGAGGCGGCCAAGGCATCGCAGTCATCATTCAGAATGTGGCCTGAGAGAACCAGGAGCCACCATGCACACCTCTTACTTCACGTGGTAAAACAGGTGACCTTCAGGGAAGTTGCCACACTGCTCTTCATGCTGCTAAAACAGTGACTGAGTTTGAGCCAGGCTCAGTGAGGGAAAAATGCATTTATCAGAAGTAAAAGCCTGTGGGGCCGGAAGTTTAGCTCAGTGGTTCCGGCGCCTGCCTCACAAGCGCAAGGTCCTGAGTTTGATCCCCGGTACCAAAAAAAAAAGAAAGTAAAAGCCTGTGCCAGAGGAGTGCCTCACATTGACGCCAGTCTAACATGATACATTTCTGAATGAAAATCCAACCAATGAAAATACCAACCGGTATCCTGTCAAATAAGCACCACTTATGCCTTACATGATATGATTACAAGGAAAGTAAATAAAGATTGCCTTAATTTTGGGTATCCTTTCTTGTCATATTTTTTTTAATTTAATTGTAATAAAATACACATTACAAAATTAGTCATTTTAATCATTTTTAAGTGTGCAGTTCATTGGCATTAAGTACATTCACATTAGTCTTGATATTAATAAATGATGTCATATTAGATTGTTTTTCCTTGAATAAGGACACTGCTGATTATATATCTCAACTTTTTAAGTACATTTGAATGGGAACATAGGCTCTTACAGGAAGACCCATTTTCATTTTTTAACAGTGGAAAAGTTTCATGTTTATTAAAGGTAAAAAAAAAAAAAAAAACAAGCGTAAGGGAAAAATTAGCTCTGCAGAGTGAGTTTGGGCTGAGTAAAAAAGGAGGAAAGAAAATATACCCTACAGCCTAGGGTGGGCTATCATGAAGAGGAACAATAGCCTTATGTCCGTTTTAGAGGCCATATTTTTAAATAGAAAATTGGGGACTAATTGAAAGCTAGGAGTTCCTGGTCTCAAAAAGAATGTGACACCCCTTCTCTCCCACCACGAGTGCTTCTCAGTATCAGGCAGGAATGTTGCCATTAATATCTGGCACATGGTCAACTAATGGGAAATCTGAGGTGGTGGAGGTAGCCATGAGAGAGCACTGAGCCTACACTAAAATTTAGAGAAGCTTCATGGAGTGCCATGGGGGCCATAAACGGAGACTGCGGTTTTGCCTGGATTTCATCCTCTGTCACCTTCCCTGTCCATTCCAGTTACATCCTATCCCAACTCTATTCCTACGGCTCACCTCTACCCCAAGGGTTCTCATCAGGGGCAGTTTTATCCCCGGGGACATTTGGCAGTATCTGAAAAAAATATTTTAACATGACTGAGGCAGGGTTGCTGCTGGCGTGTAGTGAGTAGAGACCAGGGATGCTTCTGCGTATCCCACAATGCACAGGTCAGGCTCACACGGGAGAATCATCTGGCCCAAATGTCAAGGATGCTGCTGTTGAAAAACCCTCCTCCAGCTTCTCACATGTCACCTTCCCCCTTCTCTGTGTGTGGATAGCGCGCGTGTGCGTGTGTGTGTGTGTGTGTGTGGTACAGGGGGATGAACCCAGGGTGTGTGTGTGTGTGTGTGTGTGCGTGTGTGGTACAGGGGGATGAACCCAGGGCCTTCACACTGAGCTACATCCCTATCCCTTTTTATTCTTTACTTTGAGACTTTGAGATAGGGGCTCGTAAAGTTGCTCAGGCTGAGCTTAAACTTGCAACCCTCCAGCCTCAGCCTCGCAGAATGTTGAGATGACAAGTGTGTGCCACTATGTACAGCTACACTCATTTTTAATATAGAGTTTTTTGTTTGTTTTTGGTACCAGGGACTGAACTCAGGTCCTTGCACTTGCGAGGCAGGTGGCGGAACCACTGAGCTAAATCCCCGGCCCTCATTTTTAATATAAAAAGTCCAGATTTCTAAAGTCTCCTATGATGACTATAAACCAGTTTTAATCATCAGGGGAGAGTTGGGGAGGTAAGGTGAATGGGGACAAATAATGGAAATGTGGCTATTCTTAGTTCTTTGGAATATATAAGGTCCTTGCAAACACAGGAGAGCCCCCATGAAGTCTTTCTCCAAACCCTGGCCCTCCGTGTCCCAGGTCTGGAGGTGGCCATGGCCTTGCTGCCCAAGTGCTGCTGCAGAGTCGCTTTCCCCTTCCCTTTTAGGAACCTCGTGCTATTTCGATATGGATGCTAGTCAGTCATACCACCCTGCCACTAGCCTCATTTCCATCTCTGACCTCCTGCTCAGGTCTTTTCCTCCAGTGACTGTGTTATCACTACCTCTGTCACCTTTTTTATTTTAACCACTAGATCATATTTTAGTTCTGATAAAACCTGGTACTCAGTCAAGGAATTCTCAGTTCTGTGACCAAAACACTAGTCACTCTTTCTTTATTTCATAGCAGCTCACTTCTACGGTCACCTCTTCCACTTGGATGTCTCATGAAGACATCTAGCCACTGACCACAATGGCTTCTGCCCACAAACCATCCTTCCTTTTCTTTCCAGAATAGAGTCCATGTTTCATCCTTTATTTTTTTCCTTGAAAATACACTTCCATTGATTTATTCTTCTAAGACTGGATGTTTGGTAGGGCACTGACTATGGATTGTTCTAGTTAAGGTCACAAAAGATTCATTGGAAATTTTAATTGAGATTAAACTGAATTTACATGTTATGGATTTATTAGGGGAAACTTTTGTCTTTATAGTACTGAGTCTTTTATCACAAATCTATGTAACTGTGATATACTCAGATTCTTTTACCCCTTTATTTTAGGAATTTCTTGATAAAAGATCAGGGAGACTCCATTTTTTTCCATTTTTCCACAGTGACTGGGCTTCAGGCAGTCCCCTTTTCTCATTTTCAGTCCCTGTAGGGCTCCTTGGTACCTCATTGACCAAGTAGCTTCTAGCAGCAAAGAATCAGAAATACTGAGAGTTAGGTAGAGTGTTCCCTGAGGCCCTAGAGCATAGTGAGTGGCCCCTTGCAAGGGTCTGATCTGTGGCCTCAGTTCACCCATGAGGAATCCTACCTTCACCCACCTATAATTTACTGCCACCTCCAGGGAGGACTGTGGGCTTTGAGCTTTGTTTGAACTTTTATACCAAGGATCCTATTGCTGTAATAGCAACAAAGCCATTGCTTGAGCTGAGTTCTGGGCAGTGGGCTGCCCCTGACCTAAGGAACATTAGATCAACTGCAGTGCCTCGCACCTCAGATCCCCACAGGGCTGGCTGTTCTACAATAGGAAATGGCAGCCATTTTGCTTTTCTTTTGCATCTTAAGCTAAAGGCAGTCTCCTGTCCTATCTAGAATACAAGATTTTACTTAAGTTTTTGTGGAATTGTTTTGGTTTGACTAAATATTTTGTACAGTCTGAGTTAATAAATATTATTTTTATGTGAAAAAAAAAAAAAGTAATGGGCCACAGCTTTACCCTGCCCCAGGTACCAAGGATCAGTTTGGAGGCCCAATGGCCTTTATGCAAAGATTCTAACAATTCTGAGCACTCAGACAAGAACATTCTGGTTCACAGGGCCCTGAGGTGCCTTCAAATCCTTCTGCCTCTGCTCAGGATGGTCCTGGTAGCCAGATTCCATGGAAGGAGCTCTCCACCTCTCTCTTCTGTATGCCACTGGGCTACAGGAACACGAAGAGCTCCAAGGAGGAAGTGTGTGTGTGTGTTGGGGAGCCTATCTGGCTTGCGCTCCAGGGCAGCACAGATTACATGGACCAGAGCAGCTTGAGGCATGGTGAGGGCAGCTGGGACTTTGGGGTAAGCCCTGGCCTTGAGCTATTTCCTCTCTGTGCTGTTTTCCCACCATAGTGCACACAAATTGCTAGAGAGGCACCTTCCTCCCCCACCCCTAGAGACTGACTCCAATATCCCAGAGAGCCACCTGACAAGGAAGCAGTTATCCACACAACAGAAAAGAAAATAGGGATTAGCATAGAACTAATAGCTAATATTTATTGAAAATTTGATCTGGTAGGCTCTCTGCAAAGCTCTCTACAAACACATAAGGCAGGAACTATTACCATCCCCCTCTCATGCAAGGACCATGAGACAGAGATTGGAAGAGACTTGCCTGGCCTCACAGAGCTTGCTTGTCCATGGTGCAGGTGGGATTTGAACAGGCTGGCAGCCTGACTCAGAGCTTTCTCTGCCACCAGACCATACACTTTGCACAGGGATCCCACCTCACCCTTCAGCCTGCCTCCTTCCTGGTCCCTCTACTGCTCCCCCAAGAGATTTCCTGAGCCAGAGGCAGCCTGCACAGTTGATGTGTTCCTCCTCATTCCTAGCTGCATCTCTGGCCAGACTGTAGCTCATTCCCACTGGAGGCCATCATGTGCTCAATGATACTCAAGGCCATGATGTTCCAGCCCAAGGCTGAATTTAAACAAGCCAGGCTGTCTGACGTAGTCAAATCTTTGTGTGTGTGACCCACATTCCAGCTCTGCTCTCTATGACACTTCCTACTTCTTGTGGCAGCCCATATGCTAAAATGAGGGTTGGGGTTTCATGATGAAATAAATTCAAGAAATACCACATTAAAATTGTTCAAGTTTCTTAACTGTGGGTCTTCTCTGAGCTTTTAAAAACTTAAATACTCCCTCAGCATATCTAAGAGGTTGAGTCAATATACAAATGTGGCAGCTTCCCAAAGGAAGGTGACTTGGGAACAGACCCTGTATCATTAAATGTCTCAGGGGAACCCATTTAGAGAAACCCTGCCCAGGGCACTGTACCAACATAATTCCTTCTACCCAACACAGTGTCCATAAGTCATCATGCATGTATAGTACTGGGAGGAACCATTGCAAAGATGGCTACAGCCTTTCAAGTTCATAATATTACATTCTCAGGTTGAGGTTCATTCAACCCAATCCCCTACCATCTTCTCCCCAGAGTTCATCAATTTGAACTTGCTTACAACTTGTGAGCAATTTACATTCTAGAAAACCATCCCAGATCAGCCACCAGAGCAAAGAGGAAATGTCAGGTTTCTGCATGAACAAGAAGTCAAATCATCCCTTGGGAAATTCTGAGTTGATTTTTAATGGAACTAGGTGGGAGCTATGAAAGCATTGGCTTAATGCCACCTACACCTAAATAATGACATAATAGCATTCACTGTGCAATTTGCAGAATGCCTTCATATCCATTTCTTTATTTGACCCTCACAATAATGCTGTGCAGTGATTAAGACCAATATTGCTGCCCTCTGTGATTCTAGAAACTGAGGCCCAGGGTGAGTGATCTCTCCAAAGTCACACAACTATTATGGGTCCAGCTGAAAGTGTGAAGATTGAAAATATATGCCATTTATTGGGAAAAGTCTGTAATGGTAAACCTTCAGACACATTCTGGCTAAACCATTAAGCTCAGGAACAAAATATCCTTTTTTTCTGTTCAAAACCAAAAAAAGTACCTACAAGGAGAAAAATGAGGTAGGTTTTAGATGTCTTTCTGGGACCAGTCAGTGTGAGAACAAAAGAGAAATGTCTAGAAGGAAAAAGAATATGATCTGGAGGAAAAAAAGAATATGATCTAAGTGGACACTATTTATTACCAGGTTTTAGGGTGCTAGAGTCTCCTTCTAGGGGTGATTTCTAGATTCTTTCTGTCCTGAGCAAAGAATTGATCAAGACAGCGAAGTTTTATCAAAAGTTAGAAACAGATTCTGCAGAGAGAGTCTGGGCCAAGTAAAAGTAGGAATAAAAGTATACCCTACAGTGTGAGGGTGAGCCACATGCAAGAGTGAATACAGTAGCAAAAACTCAATGTGGACTGCTTTTTTGTATCATCCACTCCTCAGGCTGGCTTCAAGTCTAGGCTATCCTATTGAAAACCTGCTCAAGTTCTTGTAAGGAGTCCACATGTGGGCTTTTGAAATGGTTTTGTGAATGTATTCTGGGATCTTGTAATTAACAGGTCATACCTACTTCCCCAGCCAGTTTTGCTATGCCACAATATCCTGTCTCATATCCAGCCAAGATGAAGGGTAAGCAGAAAGCAAAAGCTCACATTTTCAGGGATGAGAGGACTCAGAAAACACATCTACTGCTATAGGGCATATGGTATAGGACCTCCAAATACTCCAAATAATGTAAGGGAATATTATAACTCCCAACCTGTTAAATATCCAAGATGCTGGTTCATGTTCTCTAAAACCAAAGACTTGTAATACCCGACCTGACTCCATCTTATGACTCATCACCATTCGCCCCATTTCATGTAAAGTCTAGTGATTCCAGGTGGTCACCTCCCTGTCCCTCCTTGAGAGTCTCCTTGGTTGATGCTGCCACATCCCATTTGGTAGAGCAACTGTATGTTATCTTTATGACCTTCCCATTTGGTAGAGCAGTCTGCAGCTATATGTTATCTTCATGACCTTGTGAACAGAATACTCCGCACCTCTGTGATATTTTCTTTAAACTCAACTGTGTGAAACTTTCCCTGACCCCCACTAACTTAGCAAAGTTCTGCTCATGTGAAATTCCGCTTGTGCTCCCCCTCTCTGAGCCCTCCCCAACTAGAAGAGCCACTTAAAAGAAACACACAAATTCCTCTACTGGGTATCTTCCCCAAAGAATTAAAAGAACCTATGTTTATAGCAGCACAATTTGTAATAGCTAAGGATTGGAAACAGCCCAAGTGCCCATCAACTGGAAACTGGATAAAGAAGATGTAGTTTTTTTTATAAAATGGAGTACTACTCAGCCACAAAGAATGAGAAACTAGAGACATTTATAGCTAAATGGATGCATATTGAGGCCATCCTCTTAAGAGAAATAAATAGGACACACACGTGTAAATACCAAATAGTACCTCTAGTGTGAGAAACTGAAAGTGTAAATAAGGATGAAAATGATTAAAATGAATAATTGATAATTTGAAAAAATAAAAGGTCCAAAGGTGGAGGGGTGGTAGGACAGGAAGGGGAAAGGGAAAAAAGGAAAGGAAAAATTATGAGAAGGAAAAAAAAAATGGAAACGAAATCTATGTAAATAGGGAAGGGTGGTGGGGGTGAAGGGTGCATAGGTAATGGGGAAAAAAAATAAGAACCAAGATACATCATGTGCAGGTACAAGCACCCAATGATAAATGTAAACGTATTGTATACCTAAAATGTACCAATTAATTTAAAAAAAAAAAAAGTAACCCACAAGCTGCTTTTCATTGTCAAGAATTTTCAAGTGTGAGCCGCTCTCAATCACTGGCAATAAAAGGACTCAAATCTGGCTCAGAGTCTGGCAATTTAGTATAACAGAATGAATTCTAGAAATAATAGAGGTTAAGAGTAGGAAGAATTTATTGAGGGAAAGACAGCTCCTGCCTGAGAAGGACAGGAGGGGACGCCTGGAAAGGGGACTGCCCACCCACCTTGCTTTTCAAAGGTGTTTTGAGCAAAGCCATGAGGTGTGTGGGTTCAAGGTGGGTCAAAACTATAGTCCAGTGGAAAATCACAAGGTGGGTATGAGGTGGGGCAAAACTATAATGAACCAATAAGATTACAAGTATGAAATGAATAAGAATTTTCTGGAAAAGAAATGGGCAAGGAAGGTTTTGGTTCCCACTTAAGGTGATGGATGTCTATTTAGAATATCAATCACTGCTATTCATCACTAGGGAAGTATGTGAGAGTAGTCATTCCTCAGTTTTTAAATGCTGACCTTCAGTCAATTGTCTTCTGTATTGACTCCCGCAAGGGCTCAGCCCTCTCTAACTGCCTTTAATATATCTAATTAACTTGTCTACAATACTATAAATTCTTTTCAAAAATCTGCTGGATAGTGAATGACCTTTTGTTAACTACAGGATGATTAAAATCAAATATCCCATTACTCTGACCCCATAGACATAGATAGATGTGATGGTGTAAAAAAATAGTTTATTTAGTTAGCTTATAGCTTGCTAGTGGAAGGGCCTGAGATAGACTTGGTTGATAAAAATTAAGAAAAGACAGTGATAGCCAATATTTGGCCCTAACCCTCCAAGGTCAATGAGGACCCAGGAGGTGAGGGAACCTTTTCTACAGGATCCTACAACTCTGGTGAGTCACTCAAACTCCTGAGCAGGGAGATTGCTGGATGCCAGAGGACAAAAATCAACAGGTATACAGTATCCCAAAGGAGGGTCACCAAGAGGGAAAATCTCCCACGCTTTCACAGAAACAAACATGGTGAAGCAAGGCCGTGACCCATCCTGATGGCTGACACTGACTGAACAGAGAGGGTGTATGCATGGTTCCAAAGTAATGCCTAAGGAGACTTAATGACCTTGATAGATAACAAGAGATTAATTTTAATTAATATAGGTCTCATTTTGACTTGGTCATAAACACCCAGCAGAAAAGTATAACCAAAAAAAAAAGTATAACCAAAAGATGCATAAAAATAATGCCATTGTAATAAAGCTAAAAGAGGCTCCAATTGCTGACCTCTTTGGGCAATTTCCAGCTATATTGGCAGCTGACCACTGTTACGGGTCCTTAGGAAAAACTATGGTAGATTCTACAAGAGCTCAACAAGAGTTTTTAAACGTCTTAGCTAAAATTGTCCTTCAAAGCCACTAAACTATCTTCTACTTAAGACAAAATATCAGACTTATAGATAACTTCTATCAGTAAAGGGGTCTAAAAGCCAGTAGATTATAATCACTATTTCAGTCCCTTATGAACAGTTTCTAAATATGGCTCTGTTGTGCCCAGATTGCGAAGTCCCAAAGACCACCAGGAGGCCATTTCCAATGTAAGCACACGAGGGTCATTTATTCAAGCTTAAGCAGGGACTCTCAATTGTCACCGACACAGCAGATCAAGATTGAGAGCCCCGAGTTCCAAATTAGTGGGGTTTTTATAGAGGTTACAGCAAGGTTTGGAGATTTTCCACTTAGCAATTACATGATTGGTTAACATTTAGCGAGCTTGGAGTGTACATTTTTGATTGGCTGAACTCATGGGGGCGGTGGGTAAGGGGTGATTTCATGTAGGTTTTACAAAAGAAAAGAAGGACAAAGGTTAGTGGGCGACTGTCACGTATTGATGGCCAGCAGACACGGTGACTAATGGTCACTACCACCCAGTACTGACAGCACATTGACAGATTGTTCTTACAGATAATGGGCCCAGGATATTCATTTCCTGGGTAAACAGATGGCTGAGTAATAAACTTAGGAATCTTGTGTTACAGATTGTGTCTTTTGTCCCAGATCGAGCATATTTAATCATTAATTTGAGAGAACAAAGGAGACTACTCCATTTTGGCAAAATGGAGTCATTCTGGTCTCACATTAGCAAAATGGAGTCACTTTGGTCTCACAGCTCTTTCCCCAATCTGCTTTTCTATTCTAGTATTTACGCTTTGATTATACATGCTCTAATTTCTTGAAAATTTTGTTTATTCTTGCCTAGAGGCTGCCAAACTCCAAGAGATCATACAGATGAAATCAACCAAAAATGTTCTATACTCTTTTTACGGGAATTACTAGATCAACCTTGTAAAAAGTTCGTAACTGCTAAACTACAATATGACTTCTGAGGCCCATTAGATTAGCTTTCTGGAGAGGGCCCCTGACTGTGGTCTTCTCTATATCAACCCTTCTCAGCTTGAAGCAGTTAGATGGAAACTACACCCCTTCTCCCCTAACCAAAGTTAGGGATACTTCTTCAGAGGGGGGGAAACATTGTAGACTGCTAAATTAATGAGATATAGGCAGTTAGACAGGGCTGAGCCCTGGAGGGAATCAATGCAGAAGACACGTTTACAGATGGTTGAGATTCAAAAAAGAGGAAGGACTACACCCACATACTTCCCCTAGGGATGAACAACAGTGATTAATATTCCAAATAGGCATTCAGGTTGAGTGTGGACCAAAACATCTTCAGTCCATTCCTTCCTGGAAATCCTTGTTTGTTCCATGTATGCTTGCTAATCCTTGTTTGTTCCATATATGCTTGCTAAGTGACTTGCTTCCCCATTTAATCAATATTGCCTAAGGGACTGTATTTGTTGTAATCTTATTGGTTGACCATAGTTTTGCCCCACCTCATGATTTCCCATTGATCAATATTACTTAAGCAGGGCTGGGGATTTAGCTCAGTGGTTTTGCTGCCTGCTGCGCAAGCGCAAGGACCCGAGTTTGATCCCCATACCAAAAAAAAAAAAATGTACTTAAGCAAC
Organism: Heterocephalus glaber; assembly: GCF_053883595.1. Lineage (NCBI taxonomy): Eukaryota > Metazoa > Chordata > Mammalia > Rodentia > Bathyergidae > Heterocephalus > Heterocephalus glaber. Next base: position 32,025,445 of record NW_028258142.1, read on the forward strand.
TATATTTGTAATCTTATTAATTATCTAATAGTAGTAGTTTTGTCCCACCTTGTACCCGCCTCACCTTGTGGCTTTGCTCAATAAAACATCTAGGTGGGCAGGCAGCCCACTCTCTGGTCTCCCTTCTCTCTCTCTTAGACAGAAGCTATCTTTCAATAAATTCTTCCTGCTCTTAAAAAAGAGAAAACAAAAACAGAATGGACAGCGAATTTGGACTTTGGACAAAGAATGAGGTTTGAGGAATTTGAATTGAACTTCCTCAGGCAGCAAGGAACACAGACAACTCTCTACTAAAAGGAGGTGCAGCCACTCCGTATTAAATTCCTGAATTTCAAGGAAATTATAATGCAAATGAGCCAGTTTTTTCCTAAGATCCCAGTTTCCCGTAAGCCTTGCCTGTTGAAGAGCTGGGTTAAGTCTGAGTTCCAATTGATCATTTTAGGTCCACAGAAATATCTGATAGGTGACCCCTAAACAATCTAGAAATTACTGCCTTCTGTATATCTATATTAACTCTGGATGGGGGCCAGGTAAGGCTACACCATTTAGGACTCCTCTTGGAAAACCAGGAGGTTTGTTTTGTTTTTGTTTTTGTTTTTTTTTAATTTCCAATAAACTCCCCCAACCTCCTCCTTTGATTCACGAGTTCAGTCTTCAGTGATTGCAGAACCATGAGCCCTGTACCAAGGGATCCATGGGAGCAGATACTCTGCTCAGGTATAAGAATGCTATCAAACACCCAAGATAGCTAAAGCTTCAGAATGCACATGGTGTAAGACTGCTGTCCTTACCAAATGCTCCAAGGAGCTGACTGCAGTGAAGAACACCCAGGAAGGAACACACCGGACAAGTTGGAAAGTGAAACAGACCTTAGTCTGGCCAGACGGCACTCCCAAAGCAGAGTAGTTTAGAGAGGCTTAGTCCAAAGTCCAAGACTCTTTTTATAGGGGCTTGCAGGGGAGTTAAGAGGCGAAATTTACAGAAGAGGGAACAAAGGTTAGTGGTCTTACATTTGCATGTTAATTAGTCTGACACATACTGATGGTCCGCAGATGTTTTGTAGATTGTTCTATAGATAGCGGTGTTCGAACATCAGGTTTTGAACAAAGAGTTGAATAATTATGGCTGATACAGATCTTATCTAGTGTCCCGGAACTAACAAGCATCTTTATCTATTTACTCACATTCAATCACGCTTGGGGCTAGGGGAGTTTTATGATTACAGAGTTATGCAGTCCCACATTGGAAATCTTGTAAACTCAGACAGTTAGAATATTATCAGCATTGCAGCTGAGAGGAAGAAGAGAGCAAGAAGGAGGATGTATCTGAATGCTTATCCTTTCTTTCCTATAATATAATCAGTCAATCCTGTCTATATGGAATAACATTTTGTAAAATCCTCAATGAATTCAACTTTTCAAGTTCCTTTAAATTTGGTGGCGTCTTCTAAAAATTTATTTTCCTTGTTGAGAGGTACAATGATCCGAAACACAGTTTGACCTAAGCTTTTGTTCCTGTTAAATTTATTTAAAATTAAATGTAGCACTAGTTTTAAAAATGTTTCATATAGTATGATACTATCTTTACATAATTTGTTTTTTGGGTTCTGTTTTTTTTTTTTTTGTACCAGGGATTAAACTCAGGACCTTGCGCTTGTAAGGCAGACACGGTGCCACTGAGCTAAATCCCCAGCCCTACATAATTTGCTTTTATCTGTTTCATTGTCTCTGTCTTTCTCTCTGCTTCTGTCTTCCTCTAAGATCTTGCTTTCTTTCTGGGCATAGAAAAATGTCCAGAATGAAACCAGTCCAGTGATATCTTTAGGTAGTAGAACTTTGGTGATTTAGTGCTTTCTTCTTCATATTTTCTGAATTACACAAACTTTTTATAATTAGCACGTGTAGTTTATATTAAAATAAGCAACATACTTAGAGAAAATAAAAGATTGACAAAGGAAAACCAAACAGATGTACTCCAAAGAGAAAGCAGGAATAGATAAACACCAGACAAAGTGAAATTTAAAGTCAAAGCATTAATCACAGTTGTAAGACCTATTAGAGTACAGTGTAATGTACACTGTGAAAAAATAAAACATCTATAAATTTTGATCTTCCAAATAACATATAGATGCATAAAACAAAAACTGAAAATATAAGGACTTAAACTGTGCACAACACATAATGTAGTGAAATACCTTAATATATTCTGAATTTGAAAGTTTTAGTAAAACAAAATAAATTACATGGCGCATGCGAAGATTATAATCTTCCAATTAACACATGCATAGAATCCAGTGCCTTACAAATGAAAATAAACATTATTTTTACTTTGGGCTTGGAATCTTTGCAAAAATTGATCTTACATTTGGCTTCAAAGAAAATATCAATAAGGGCCGGGGATTTAGCTCAGTGGTTTCGCCGCCTGCTGCGCAAGCACAAGGACCCGTGTTCAATTCCCAGTACCAAAAAAAAAGGAAAAGAAAATATCAATAAAATACAGAAGGTGGAAATGTTCAACCCAAATTTCCTGAGCATAAGCCAAGACAACTAAAACTACATCATAAAAGTATACCTCACAAAGTCTTAACTACTTAGCATTAAAAAATACTCTCTGTATAACTCCCCAAATTGCCTAGAAAATAACGAAGATGAGATAAATATGAATGCACAAGTAATTGAAAGAAAAAAGCAGGGTAGCAGGGGATTAACCTAACTACTTCTGGTTACTTGAAAGGGCCATCAGGTGCTGCTAGTTAATAAAATCACACCACCAGCTGAGCATAATGGCACACACCTGTAATCCCAGCACTCTGAGAAGCTGAGGCAGGACTATCACAAGTTCAAGCTGAACAGGGCAACATAGTGACCCTGTTTCAAAATAAAAAAGGACTGAGGATGTAGCTCAGTGCAAAGGCATTTGCTTCAATCCCTAGCACAATCAGGCACTCAGTCAGTCAGACCACATCATAATTAGCAGTTCTAGACATGGTCCAGGTTTTGGGCTCCTCTGGACAGGTCATTTCCTCCTCTGGGGCTTAGATGGTCATCTCCAAAATGAGACTCAATAAGATGATCTCCAAGGCTGCTCCTGCTCAAGTTCATTTCATTCATACATCGTTTAAATATTCCAATCAGTCACCCATGGGAGAATGATATGAAAACCCTTGTCTGCCTTCTTTTTGAAACCAGAAGATGAAGCAACCTGGGGTCTGCCTGGGCCAAGAAGTCCTTTTAGAAGGTCACCAGAGTCTTTGTCCACCAACGTCCCTCAGGTCCACCTGGACTGAGGGGTTTCTAGCCCCTGAGCAGAAGAAAGGGTCACCCTCTCCCACCTTCACTGAAAACTCAAGGTTCACTTTTTTTTTTCCTCTCAATCTTTTCTTCAGGGTGAATTTTGGGTCCAGAGAGAAGAAATTTTGAAACTGATTTTTAAAAGTAAATTCTCAGGCCAGGGATTTAGCTCAGTGGTTCCGGTGCCCGCCTCATAAGCACAAGGTCCTGAGTTCAATCCCTGGTACCAAAAAACAAAAACAAAAGTAAATTCTCATTTTTGTTCTTCATAACACTGTCCATCCAGACACATTTAAATAAGCTCAACTGTTTCCAAGAAAATGGAGTGAAAAGCCCAGAAAACCTCCCACTACTCGTCCCCATCCCAAGATGCTCACGTGTTTGTTATATACCTCAGCTACTTGCCCATTTGGATCATTGTATGTTGTAGGGTGGCTGGGGTGGGAGGACACCATCTGCTAGACCATTTACTGTGGCTTGGTTGGCTTGCTTCCTGTTGATAGGGAAAAGTTTTAGATAACTTAATAGATTGAATATTAAGGTAGTTGTAGAAGCAAAATAAGTAATGTGTTCTTTTAAAATTTGCTTTTCCCATAACTCTCCTTGTTTAAGGGGAAGGTAATCTAACTCTTTAACCAGTAACTTCATTAACCTAACAAAGTTGCAATGCCAGGGTGAATTTACAATGTATATGTGCCTATCTCGTGTTTGTGACTTATAAATAGGAACTGGAATTGTATTTACACATCAAGGACCACTAGGGATGAGATGCTAAAAAGGATGTAAAAAGGGAAACGCTGAACAAAGGGGTGCGCAAGGATACTAACCAGACCAGTTTCTGGCAGTCTCACCCTTCTGGCAGTCCCGCCCGCTCACGAGTAGAAATTTTATTATTTTACCTGAATTCTGTGTCTCTGTGTATTTCTTTCCAAGATTTCCGGAACACTGTAAACCTTTCATTCTCAAAAGAAAGAAAAAGATTCACACAATACAAAAGAGTAGAGGGTAGGGATAAACGCTCCAGAAAAGAAAAAAAAAGAGAAATTACACATGAGCAAGTTGGTTATTAGGGAAGCTCAGTCTAGGAAGCTTCTTCAGGCTCCTAAGGTGGTTGTTCTTTATTTTTAGCATTATCATTATTGTAGCAAATATAACTCACACTGTTGTAGCTATAGGTGGTATAACAGAGTCGGGCAGAGAAGAATCGAGCACACATCCTGGAAGTCAGGTTTACTTTGCTAGTGGACCGATGGGGGGACCTCTCCACAAAGCGATCAGCCTTGTCTGGGCAGTGAACAGGGTTTATGTAGATTTGGAAAGGGAGGTGGTGAGGATACAATGGCAAGAAACTTAGCATTAGTTCATTGGTTGAGGTAGATACATTCAGCTTATGCAATTGGATAGAAAGGTACACTAAGATTCACCTTATTTACATATGGCGAGAAGCAGGGGTCACAGAAACTCTACTGAGATCAAAAGACAGTGAAGAGGCCTGGGGATCTAGCTCAGTGGTTTCGCCGCCTGCTGTGCAAGTGCAAGGACCCGAGTTCAATCCCCTGCACACACACACACACAAAAGACAAGGAAATCATGGGGTCGCACTCATACTTGCCGGACGTGTTTTAGGTGTAGGAGGGGTCAGAGCCAGGAGGAGCCTTTCGTTTGCTACCCAGTTAGCTGCAGCACAGGTTTCTTCTGATCAGAAATCATTTCCCTGTTCAACATGAGTGACCTTTCTCAGTAGGTAAAATGTTCTTCACACTACATTTACTCTTCCCCACTGTGAATGTGCCCTAAAAATCCAGCTCAGCCCAAGGACTCCTCCATCCTAATTTCCAGAAGGGGAAGGAAGGGGCTGTAGGCTTCTGTCAAGTTGCTGTGTGAGGATGAAATAGGAACAGGCGGGTCTCTCAAACTTGGTAACAAGATACCTGTAAATCTCACCATCAGAGGAAACTGCTGTAACCAATTTCATAAACCCTTCCTCGTTTGTATGTTGTACAGATCTGATTATACACTGTAAGTGATCATAGATGAATGGAATCACACTGGTCCGGCTGTTTCTCCACTCAGCAATATGTGGTTGATGTGTCTCCACAGGAAGAAGCTGGGGTCTATAGAAATGGCGGTACTGAGCCCAGGCATAACACTAATCACTGGCTTCTTGATTAGGTCTTAGAGTCCTAAAAATCTGCTGTGACGGTGCCCATCTTTTCTAATCTTTGTGTACATTAGGTTTAACATTCCTTTTTATCTTTGCCAATTTAAAACTCTTGAAACAAAATTTTTTTTGAGGGAACAATTGAGCCCAGGAACTTTGCATTGAGCTACATACTCATGTTGAAATAAATTTTAAAATTTAAAGTTTTGTATTTCTCTGATTCATGTAAATTGGGATATTTTTATCTTTTCATAGTTACTGAAAAGGCCATGGTTAGTTGTATTTCTTCTTTCCTAACTTAACATTTCTGTCCTCAGCCAACTTTTCTAAAGGGGAACCCACTTAATTCTTAGTGAAAAGGAAAGTGCTCATTTTATAATGAGAATATTAACTTTGTCTTTTTCTTTTTGCAAAATTTATCTGTTTGTGGTTGGTATTTCCATTGGGCTTTTGGTGATGGTGTTTGTTTCCTTTAAAACAATTCTGCAATTCTAATTGCCATGTAGACAAATCTTCAGTCTGTCTCTTTATAAAAAGGAGGCCAAATGTGTGTTAGCAAATGGAGGAGAGCTGAGGAGGGCTGGGCAAGAGGCTTCATGACAGGAAGCTTGCAGGGAGGGAGCTCACCTGTGAATTCTGACAGGTCACCTGAGCTCCAGGTCAGTAACTATTGGTAGTGGGAAACAATGGCAGCCTCTGTGCTCGGTGGAATGCAGTTCTAGGAAGGGTCGATGAAAGTGGCAAATATGTACTTGCAAAACATGGGTTTGAGATCATTTCTTTCTTGAAGGTGACAGCTTCAGTGTTTGGAGCAAAAGATGAAATGTTAAAATCTTCGGGTCTGGGCACAGTGATGTAATCACTTGGAATCCCAGCTATCTGGGAGGTAGAGGCAGGAGGATTGTCAGTTCAAGGTGAGGCTGTTAGAGCTTGTGTTTAGAGTTACCCCCAAAACCCTGTGCTTTTCCAGAGCTGGCTGAATTTACAGTGTGTGACTGATTCATGGTGGGGGTAGGCCTGAGGGCACTGGGATTAAGGGCATGAGTGCTGCCCTAAGTACTCTAAGATAAAAGGGGCAGAAAGACTCTGTTAAGGTTCCTTATTGCTTTTGCTATACTGTTTAGGTGCCATGAACTATTTGTCCTCTGCAAGGCCCCTCTGCCATGTGCCACACTGCCTTGGAGCCAGGCGATTATGGACTGAAACCTCTATGAACTGTGAGCTATATAAACCCTTTCCCCTTTAACCCTGGGTGTTGGGTATTGTGTCTTAGCAATGAGAGAAAAGTAGCTAACACATCAGACTGAGCAATTTAGTGAGACTGCCTAAAAATGAAAAAAAAAATTTCTTTTTTGAGACTGGGTCTCACTATGTAGTTCAGGCCTTGAGAGCTCACTATGCAGCTCAGGCTGCCCTTGAACTCACAGCAATCTTTCTGCCTCAGCCTTCTGAGTGCTGGGATTAGAGGTGTGTGTCACCATGCCCGGTTTAAAAATGAAAATTTTTAAAGGGCTGAAGAATGGAGTTTAGTGGTAGAGTGCTTATCTCATATGCATGAGAACCTGGACCCAACCTCCAGTACTCCAAAGAAAAACCTTCAGGTAAACGAACTTTCTTTTTATTAAAAAGAAAAAAATTAGTTTGAGAGTGTACTTCGGCAAAAGGGCCTGACAAAACCTATTTGCTCACCTCACCTATTTATTCTTCTAGCAATTTCATAGGAACACATCTATTTTAAATATCAAATGAGAACAAGAAAGAATGATTAATGTGGGACCAAAATGACTCCATTTTGGAGCCGTCTCCTTTGTTCTCTCAAATTTGTGCTTAAACTAGGAATTCACCACTTAAAATTCCTGAGTTTATTACCCAACCACCTGTGTACCCGGGGAGAGAGCGTTCCAGGCACACTATCTGTAGGATAAGCAGTTAATGAGCTGACTGTCCACACAAGATAGATGCGGCCATTAGTGGGTCTGCTAACGATCAGTATGTAACAACCGGCCGTTAATCTTTGCCCCTTTTCTCCCTCACAAAAACCAATACGTAATCCCCTTCGACCCCCAAAGCCTAGCCAACCAAAACCCTACACTTCATATGTATTGAGTATTAACCAATCACCTGGCTACTAATAACCAAAGCTTGTTGTATTCTCAATAAAAACCCTGCTAGTTAGGGACTCAGGACTCTCAATCTCGATCCGCTGTGTCGGTGACAGTTGAGAGTCCCTGCTTAAGCTTGAATAAACGACCCTTGTGTGCTTACATCGGAAACGGCCTCCTGGTGGTCTCTGGGACTTCACAATCTGGGCACAACATTTGGGGGCTCGTCCGGGATCCCAAGACCTTCAGGACTCCCGTACCGGAGGGTCAACGCCGGCTGGTGAGTGTTTTTTGTGTTTGTAAAGTCTGGGCCTATTTTCTGGGAAGGTCGGCAGACGGTCTAGGCGGACGCGCTGCAAGGGCCGCCGACCCGGGATCCTGGAAGACGTTCCGGATTCCGCTGGTGGGGACGGAGTGCCCCAAGAGTACGAGTCAGTGAGACTCCTGGAGGGACGGTGCGGGTCGCTCCCGCGGCACGGCAGGAGGCCGTCGTCCCATTTGCATTGCCTCCGATCAGGCGGAGGACGATTTTGTCTCGCGTGTTTTTCTGTTGTGTTTGTCTGTGTGTTGTACTGACTTGGACTGAGACGATGGGACAGACTGTGACTACCCCCTTTCCCTCATGAAAGATCATTTCAAGGAAGTTAGGGAGAGCGCTCGTAACCTAAGTTTAAAAATTAAAAAGGCTAAGTTCATCACCCTCTGTAGCTCGGAGTGGCCCACCCTTGGGGTAGGATGGCCCCCCGAGGGAACTTTTGATTTGCAAATTATACGCGGAGTTCGTAAAGCCATCCTTCATCCCGACCAGGTACCCTACATTGCCATTTGGGAATTTCTGATCTTTAACCCACCCCCGTGGGTTAAGCCTTTTTTGCCTTCACAGCAACAGCAGCCAGAGTTAATCCTGACAGCCAGTAAGAAGACTCCTAGAGGGCGCGATGACGAGAAGCAGACCGAAACCAAGCCGACCGCGCCACTCTACCCTGTCCTCCAGGGAGGGACCGAAGAAGATCTTATTTTCCCTCCCCCTTACTCTCTCCCCTCTCTTCCGCAACAGCAGGCTGAAAGAAATGACCCAGTCCCAGCCGGGGCTAGGGAGGAAGAGCCCGCCCCGGGTGCTGGCAACCGTAATGGTCCCGCCCAAAATACTCGTCACCGGCGCGCCGCCTCGCCGGCAGGACCAGCAGACTCTACTGTTTGTCCGCTGCGAGCGATAGGGCCCCCTGATGAGCATGGGAACCAGCCTCACCATTACTGGCCCTTTGCTACAAGTGATCTTTATAATTGGCGCCAACAACATGCCAATTTCTCTGATAACCCTAGAGATTTGATTAACCTGTTAGAAACTGTTTTGTTTACCCATCAGCCCACTTGGGATGACTGTCAATAGCTTCTGCAGGTCCTGTTCACCACTGAGGAACGAGAGAGGATCCAGAATGAGGCCAGGAAATTGGTTCCTGGTGACAATGGTCAACCCACCACCGATGCTGACACTATCAACACTTCTTTTCCTCTGTCCCGACCCAACTGGGACTTCAACACGGCGGAAGGTAAGGAGAGGCTTCGGGTCTATCGCCAGGCTCTATTAAAAGGTCTGAAAGCAGCAGCGAGGAAGCCTACAAATTTGGCTAAGGTAGGGGATGTACAACAAAAGTTAGATGAAAGCCCTGCTGCTTTCCTAGAAAGAATTCAGGAAGCTTTTCGTAGGTACACTCCTATGGACCCAGAAGCAATTGAGACAAAGGCAGCTGTAATAATACATTTTGTCAACCAGGCGGCGCCAGACATTAAGAAAAAGTTACAGAAAGTAGATAGGTTAGGAGAAAAGAGTATTCAGGACTTAGTGGCAGTGGCAGAGAAAGTGTATAACAATAGAAAAACCGCAGAGGAGAAACGAGAAAAAGCTGATGACCGCCAGACCCGAAACTTAGCTCAGATCCTTCTGGCTGCCACTGTGGGAGAACAGAAGGAACGTGAACGTAGACTAAAAAAGATTGCGGTGGAAGGAGAAAACAAAGAGAGACGCAGAGAGCACCCCCAGTTGGGGAAAAATCAATGTGCTCATTGCAAAGAGTATGGACACTGGGCCAGAGACTGTCCCAAAAAGAAACAACAGGAAGGACGCCCCAAGGCCCCTATCCTGGCTATGGATGAATTAAATGATTAGGGGGGACGGGGTTCGGCACCCCTCCCCGAGCCCAGGGTAACCCTAAAAGTGGAGGGGAGACCTATCGAGTTCCTAGTGGATACAGGGGCTCAACATTCGGTCCTACTTAAACCATGTGGCCATGTTTCTGATAAGACCTCCTGGGTTCAAGGAGCTACAGGCATGAAAAAGTATTCATGGACAACCCAAAAAACAGTAGACTTGGGAGTGGGCCAAGTAACCCACTCATTTATGATTATACCAGACTGCCCCTACCCCTTATTGGGAAGAGACTTACTGACTAAATTAGGGGCTCAAATTCATTTCCAACCCGGGGGCACAAAAGTCCTTAATCAAGAGGGAAGGCCCATTCAGGTACTAACCATAAACCTAGAAGATAAATATCTGCTACATCAGAAGAGGGCCCCTCCTGATCCTGACATAGAACAATGGCTCATCATGTTCCCACAAGCATGGGCAGAGACTGGAGGCATGGGGTTAGCTGCACACAGAGCACCAGTGTTTGTAAAAATAAAACCTGGGGCAGATCCTGTACAAGTTCGCCAATATCCTATGGCCCTAGAGGCCCAGAAGGGAATAACTCCACACATCAGGAGGTTGCTTGCTCAGGGGATTCTTAGGCCTTGTCAATCAGCCTGGAACACCCCCTTGTTGCCAGTGCGAAAACCTCATTCTAATGACTATCGGCCAGTGCAGGATCTCCGGGAAGTGAACAAGAGGGTTATGGACATCCACCCCACAGTGCCTAATCCATACACCCTTTTGAGTTCACTTCCCCCGAGCCATCGATGGTACACAGTCTTGGATCTCAAAGATGCTTTTTTTAGCCTTCCGGTAGCACCCAAAAGCCAACACATCTTTACATTTAAATGGAGTGACCCAGAACAAGGCCTCAACGGACAGCTGACATGGACCCGATTACCCCAAGGATTCAAAAACTCTCCCACCATCTTCGACGAGGCCCTACATGAAGACCTGGGTGAGTTTCGCCTCCAGAACCCCCAACTAACTCTGTTACAATATGTAGATGACCTCCTCATAGCAGCTAAAACGCGGGAAGACTGCCTAAGTGAAACCAAGAGACTCTTGATAGTCATAGGAGAACTGGGGTACCGGGCGTCCGCCAAAAAGGCCCAGATCTGCAAACCCGAGGTAAGCTACTTGGGGTACATGCTTAGGGAAGGGCAGAGATGGCTGTCGGATGCTAGAAAAGAGACAGTTCTTAAGATACCCACACCAGATTCTCCTCGGAAAGTCAGAGAGTTCTTGGGATCGGCGGGCTTCTGCCGCCTATGGATACCGGGGTTCGCAGAGCTCGCAAGGCCCCTTTATGAGGCAACCAAAGACAATCAGGCTTTTCAATGGACAGAAAAGCTACAAAAATCTTTCGATCAAATTAAAACAGCCTTGCTGACGGCACCAGCCTTGGGCTTGCCCGATATTACTAAGCCATTCCACCTTTACATTGATAAAAACAAAGGAGTCGCTAAGGGCGTCCTGGTCCAGCATCTAGGGCCATGGCGCCGCCCAGTGGCGTACCTATCAAAAAGACTTGATCCAGTTGCATCAGGATGGCCCCCGTGTCTAAGAATGATTGCAGCAGTGGCTCTAATGGTCAAAGATGCTGACAAGTTGACATTAGGCCAAAAACTGTGCGTGACCACCCCTCACGCTATTGAGGGAGTCCTAAAACAGCCTCCGGATCGATGGCTCAGTAATGCTCGCCTGACCCACTACCAGAGCTTACTCCTAAATCCAACCCGAGTTGTCTTTCAGGCCCCAGCTGCTTTAAACCCAGCCACACTGTTGCCAGACCCAAACTTGGAGGCTCCACTTCACGACTGCACAGACATCCTAGCCCAGGTACATGAAATTCGAGCAGATCTGAGCGACCAACCATGGCCAGATGCAGATGATACCTGGTACACTGATGAGAACAGCTTTGTTCGTGATGGCCGCAGGTATGCAGGAACAGCAGTGGTGACAGAGACTGAGGTCATTTGGACAGAACCATTGCCCACCGGGACCTCAGCACAACGGGCGGAGCTCATAGCTCTGACCAAGACATTGACTCTAGGACGGGGCCAAAAGTTAAATATATACACAGATAGCCGGTATGCCTTTGCCACTACACACGTCCATGGGGCCATCTACAAAGAAAGGAGACTCCTGACAGCTGAAGAAAAGACTATTAAAAACAAAGAGGAGATCCTTGCCCTCTTAACAGCCCTCTGGCTACCTAAAAAATTAGCCATTATCCATTGCCCAGGACACCAAAAAGGCGACACTCCAATTGCCAGAGAAAATAATTTAGCTGACCAGACAGCCCGAAAAATAGCCTTAAAGATTAATCTGACACTGGCCACTCAGCTGCCCGATCCGGGAAGTGCAGCCCTACCAGAAAAACCCCAGTACACTGAAGAAGATTTAAATTGGATAAAACAATTACCTATGCCTCAGTGCCTCAACGGGTGGTGAAAATCTTCTGATTGTAAAGTCATCTTGCCTAAAGCGCTGGGAGAACAAGTTCTCTCCAAGATACACCGGACCACCCACATGGGCACTCGAAAAATGCAAGATCTCCTGAGACATGCTGAAATTAAGATCCGTGATGCTAATTCTAAAATTGAACATATTGTTGCTACCTGCAAAGCCTGTCAATTGACAAATGCCACCCACAATAGGGCCAACCCAGGAAATAGGCTGAGGGAAAGCCGACCTGGAGCCTATTGGGAATTGGACTTCACCAAGGTAAAACCTGGAAGGTATGGTTATAAATACTTGTTAGTTTTTGTAGACACTTTTTCAGGATAGACAGAAGCGTTTCCTACCAAACATGAAACAGCGTGAAGTGTGACTAAGAAACTGCTAGAAGACATCCTGCCAAGGTATGGTTTTCCAGTAATGCTAGGATCAGATAATGGACCCGCCTTTATTTCCAAGGTGAGTCAAACCCTAGCACAGATATTGGGGACGGATTGGAAATTACATTGTGCATACAGACCCCAAAGTTCAGGACAGGTAGAGAGGATGAATAGAACATTAAAAGAGACCTTAACTAAATTAACCTTAGAGACTGGCGGTGACTGGGTGACTCTCCTTCCCTTCGCCCTCTATAGGGTATGCAATTCACCCTATAAGATGGGATTAACTCCCTTTAAAATCATGTTTAAAATTCCCCCTCCCATTATTCCCAACCTTCAATCAAATGTGCTTGTTAAATTTGATGACCAAAAGTTGTTACTTTCTTTAAAAAGCCTCCAAAGTGTGCACGAGGATATCTGGCCTAAATTAAAAGCCTTATATCAAACTAGACCGCCTCCCGAGCCCCATCGCTATCGACCAGGAGACTGGGTCTTCGTCCAGAGACACCGACAAAGGGACCTTGAGCCCCGTTGAAAAGGACCCTACGTCACAGTCCTGACCACGCCCACCGCTCTCAAGGTCGAGATCCTCACGCTGTCCTAGAGGACTTCGTTCCATCATGGCAGGTGTCCAAAGACCAAGACAATCCCCTCAAACTCAAGCTGCGTCGTCAAAGGTCATGATTGTGGTAACTGTACTTTTGACACCGATTTTAGGAGGACAGAACCCACATGCTCCCCTAAATTTAACCTGGATGATCATCAGTACCGCCACAGGTGACATTATTAACAGCTCGTCCAAAGTGAGCCCACCATTAACCTGGTGGCCTGCTCTAGAGTTTGATCTCTGTCGGCTAGCCACTGACAGCTGGGATATCGGACACTGGAACCTAGAGTCACGGGGAAGGCCTGAATGTGGGGAAACAAAAAAGGGGTGTACCCTCCCCCCGGTCGATTCACGAACACCGGGCTGCAACCATGTAATTCGCAGGACAATATTACGAGACACCCCCTTCTACAGGGAGGACTCTGCGTTGCCTTAGGTAAAAAATGTTGCTTCTATGTAGATCATTCAGGAGTGGTCAAAGAGTCCATGGCTAAAGTTAGGGAGGACATCGCCAAACGTAAGCGAGAAAAAGAACTATCTCAAAACTGGTTCAAATCTTGGTTTAATTCTTCCCCTTGGCTAACTACCCTAATCTCTACCCTGCTAGGCCCCTTGCTTATTGTGTTACTACTGTTGACCTTTGGACCTTGTATGCTCAATAGACTAGTTTCGTTCATCAAAAAACGAATTAACGCTGTTCAGTTAATGGTGCTCAGGTCCCAATACCAGCCAATTCCTACCGACTTGATAAAATTAACCCCCAGAGGCCCATGATTGGCCCTCTATAGCATCATGAGAAGGGGGGAATGTGGGACCAAAATGACTCCATTTTGGAGCCGTCTCCTTTGTTCTCTCAAATTTGTGCTTAAACTAGGAATTCACCACTTGAAATTCCTGAGTTTATTACCCAACCACCTGTGTACCCGGGGAGAGAGCGTTCCAGGCACACTATCTGTAGGATAAGCAGTTAATGAGCTGACTGTCCACACAAGATAGATGCGGCCATTAGTGGGTCTGCTAACGATCAGTATGTAACAACCGGCCGTTAATCTTTGCCCCTTTTCTCCCTCACAAAAACCAATACGTAATCCCCTTCGACCCCCAAAGCCTAGCCAACCAAAACCCTACACTTCATATGTATTGAGTATTAACCAATCACCTGGCTACTAATAACCAAAGCTTGTTGTATTCTCAATAAAAACCCTGCTAGTTAGGGACTCAGGGCTCTCAATCTCGATCCGCTGTGTCGGTGACAGTTGAGAGTCCCTGCTTAAGCTTGAATAAACGACCCTTGTGTGCTTACATCGGAAATGGCCTCCTGGTGGTCTCTGGGACTTCACAATCTGGGCACAACAATTAATAAGCAAAACACCAGGAAGTAATAACCATGTCCCCGAAGGAAGACAGCCAAGTTCTGTCAGGATAGATGGTATATGTGCTGCTGAAGCGAGCACTCTCGGGGTAGATGGGACACTGAATGAACTCTCCTTAGGAGGCAGCTTGGTATTTCTGAAGACTCAGGCCACTGAGGACCAGGGACTCCTGGCAGAACAGCTTGTGTTTGAGCTGTTTCATTGGATTAGGGTGTTATATGTAAAAAGCCTTCGAGATAGGGCATCCTTGTTTGAGGAAAAGGTGCTGAAAGCCAGGGCCACTGAGAAAGCCTTAACTTCACCAGTCCAGACCCAGAATAACAGAGCCAACATGCAGGCTGGAACGCTGTACTGGGCTGGTGCTTTCCCAGATGTACTAGTTTTCTATTGCAGTGCACAATTTCCACTGAGTGTTTGAAACAACACCCACAAGTTCTGTGGATCAGAATTCTTGCTACAGCTTTTTTTTTTTTTTTTTTTAGGTACTGGAGATCGAACTCAGGTCCTTGCACTTGCGAAGCAGGCGTCAAACCCACTGAGCTAAATCCCTGGCCCGCTACAGCTAACTTTTAAACTCAGGGTCTCACGAGGCAGCAATGAAGTTTTCGGCAGGGTGTGCTGCAGGCTCATGGGAGGCTGGGGACCTCTTCTAAGCTCCTGTGGCTCTTGGCAGAATGCAGTCCCTATGGTTGTATGACTGAGGACTTTGGCTTCTAAGCCTGCAGCAGCTCCTTGCCCTGTGCCTGGCTCCATAGGCAGTTTAAAGCATGGCAGCTTACTGCTTCAGGGCCAGCAGGAGACTCTCAAGCACATGTAAGCAAGACACAGCTACATATATGTGCATACAATGCACCATTCATCTATCTATCAACCTAATCATGGCAGTGCATCCCATAATCTTTGCCATGTTCTGCAGGTTAGGAGCAACTGACAAGCTCTGCCCACACTCAAAGGGAAGAGGCTATTCAGAGCCCGTCCATCACACCAGATGTGATGCCTCCATCCAGAGTTTCTTGAGGGACATACCTGAAACACTAATCTCTCACACACACACAAATTTTTAATGTATCTTAATCATTGAAGCTTGAAATCGCTGAACATCCTGTCCTCCTAGAGATTCAAAATACCCCTTGGCATATTAAAGGTGCTGAGAAATCCTGGATATCACATATAATTCCATTGAGCTCCAAAGAGCAAAAGACTCAATTCTAGCACTTTCACCATTTGAGTATTTTAAAAACAGACAAGAAGCCAGAGGAGAGGACATTGCTGGCCTTGGTTCACGGAAGTAGTCATGCCAGGGCAGAGGTCACTGCCATTTTCTGAGCCTGCCTTCCTAATTACGTGATATCTAATGCAGTTCCAGCCATCATATTAGTATTTACAGCACAGGAGGAGGAAGGAAAAAGCCTGAGTAGGTTCTCTCGGTTTCATTTATCACGAAGCCATAATCTTCCTCAGAAACTCCCCCATTTCCTTCCTCATTAGGCTTCTGCTTCTCTATTATGGGTTAAAGGGGCATCATGTGGCCACACCTATCAGCAGAGAAGACTGTGGAAGTGATTCACAATTCCAGCATCCTTAACAAGCAATGGAGATGGGGAAGGAGGTTGGGAGAGCATTTGGGAGTCATCAATTCAGTGACAGGCTCACTGTAGCACTAAAGAAATGGGCTTTACTCTTCCACTGGAGGCACTAACAGAAAACCATGGAAACATGCCTTCAAGAACACTGCTTTAGCCAAAATCCCTTGGAGTAACAGACCCCAGAAAACTAAACTAACCTGTTGGCAAGGACTTGTGACACTAAAGGCTTCTCTGAGATCTCCCCACTCTTGAGAACACTTTGGTCTTAACCATGAGTGAAGAATATCCTCCTGGATGCTGATGCTTGCCCTATATAGGCTGCCCACTGCCATACTCTACAATCTGTCTGTCCAGAGCAGCTGTCTTTGGCTACCAGGTTGTCCACAAGGTCAAAGGGGATTAGGAGTGTACATCCTAGGAGAGGTACCCTTCTAACACTCTTGACCTTGAAGCACAAAGACCCAAGAATGACAAGCTCAGCATCCTCTCCTCTCGTGGCACAGCGAGAAAGGTCCCCACTACCCTGACAAAAGCACACTCAGTCACCAGGACTGACACACATCTATTGAACAGGAAACAGGCCCTGGAGTTCAACTGTCCAGTTTCTAATAATAACTTCTTTACAAGCCCCTTCTTTCATTTCCACTTCCCAATTCTCTCAATTCATCTTCTGACCCACCCACTCTCACTGGTCTCTTTTCTAGTTTTACATCTCCAACCAGATCACTTCCCTTTATACCCTCTAGTTACGTTGTTGAATTTTTTCTTTGCATTGTCTTTGCACCAGTTTTGGAGAAGTGACCTTGGCCTATATGAGGTATATGTGGTCCCCCAGGTATTGTCAATGTGGTGAGGTAATGTGGTCTTATATAGAGAGAACTGAATGGAATGTCTAGCTCTATCCTTTTTTTTTTTTAGTTAAGAATTACATATTTATTTTGATATTTTGAGAAAAACATATACAAAACCAGGCATATCAATATTTGCAACATGGTAGGTGACATGACACATAATACTGTATATGTATATACACACACTAATACATACAGGACATCACATCAGGAAAAAAAGCTGGGTGTGAACAGACTTATGATGAAATACAATTAAGGCCTTTGCTAAGGTCTACATAATGTTCAAGATATTACTACTGTCGGGGATTTAGCTCAATGGTTCTGGCGCCCACCTCACAAGCGTAAGGTTCTGATCTCGATCCCCGGTACCAAAAAAAAAAGAAAATGATATTACTACTGCTCTTCTAGATACCATTTGTAAAAGTTAGTGATATAGACTTCAAAACATAATTCTTTTTTTTTTTTTTTTGGTACCGGGTATCAAACTCAGGGCCCTGCGCCTGCGAGGCAGGCAGCAGAGCCAGTGAGCTAAATCTCTAGCCCAATTCTTGTTGTTTTAGCAGGGCATTTTTCTGGCAATAATCTTGCTTCCTTAAGAGTATCTATTTTACTCATCTATTATGTGAAGTCTTCTTGCTAAGGAGAGTGATGAACAAGGCTCAGTGGACCCCTGTGATGCAGCAAATGCAACAGTATAAAAACACCAATGTACACATTTTAAAGCAAAACAGAATCCTTGGTCTGAAAACAAAATAACCCAGAAGTGGTTAGAGCTGTGATACAAATCAATACATCTTTGTTAGTAGTACATGACCAGTATTCTATGAACTATCATATGAACAATAATTCAGGTGAAATGTCTGAGCATTTTACAGGATAAACAGTAAGAAATTTACTATAATGTGTTGTTCCTTTTCTTTGGTCTCCTTTTCCTCTTTGCCTGTTCCTAAGGCTGCCAGTGAACACCCTCAGAAATTGAACAGTGCATTAGGGAGTACAAGAACATGGCTTGCTATGAGGATTCACAGGCCTCAGCACATCACCATACTCATAACCATGGTCTATTATAGCACAGCCCACAACGCAAGGGCTGGGCTATAGCGCAGTGGTAAAGCAGGTGCTTCACATGCACACACACAAGGTCCTGAGTTTGATCTAGCGCCACGAACACAGGAACACACAAACACACACATGAATCAAAAGAGCAGAGAGAAAAGGTTCATGGGGCGAAGTCTGAGGAAAACCAGGCACAAGTCCTTTGCCAGTGGAATCACACAAGTTATGCCACACACCTCTAGCAACTGAACTGTGACCACATGCATGAAATGTTACCTACCAGGGAAAGTTGTTGGAGATACAGCCCCAGGGTTTTACTAGGGACTAGTCACAAAGGATCCTTTTAACTGGCATGTATCAAAATTCTCAACTCCCACAAGGAAAGCAAGTGTTCAGCATAAGCCACATTATACAAACAGCTGAGTCACACTGAGCCATTACTGTTAGTGAGAGTGGAGGGAACCCTCCTGACCTGAGCACCCAGAAGGGTCAGCCAAGGACCAGCCTTGTCAGTAGGCCTTCACAAGAACAGGCCTGCTATGTTATTCTTTCCTGAACACCATGACAATTCCATAGGAATAATTGCCACAGACATTTTCAGATTCAAGAAGACAATTTAGAAAGATGACTTTTAAAAAAAAAGGCATAATAAAATAAAGAATTTTCTACCTGAGGAATGGTTAACTCATTTATGATAATCAATTCAGCTATATTTTATTTGAATTAGCTTTCTGAAAAGTACATTAAGAATGTATAAAAATCAAAGGAAAAGTAAGTTTGGTCCTATTGAACCCTGAATCTTGGTACTCCAATAAAAACAGGGCTCTTTCAGTAAGGTAGCAGCAAAGCCTATATACCCAAGTGACAATCAACCAGAAACAGACTTCATAACTATGTCATATTTATGAGCATAATTTTCTTCATCTTAACATTTTGGGGATCTGAGAAGTAGCTTCCTTTTGTTGTTCTCGCCACTTGAGTATATTCTCTGCCAGTTCCTCTGTCTCATTTATGAAAATATTCACCTTGGCAAAAGCCTTGCTCATTTTCTTTATATTTTCATCTAAATGAGGGATATTTCTAATTGTTTCAAGATGGGCTTCCAATTTCTCAATAAAAGTCACAGCCAACTGTAGCAAGTGTACCATGTATCTGTGATATATCGCTTCCATAGGTAAGTTTTCCTGGCACATGGGCTTTAACAGCCTTTGCCTGAGGGACCTCTTCTTTTTTAGCACTGCTTCCAGATGACTGTTCATGCTTTGCAGGGTGTGACACTTCTCAGCCAAATAGGAAGGATGAACAATATCTGCTGTTTCTTTTTCTAGTTCCAGAAGTTCAATTTCCAGGCTTTTCTGGTAGATTTCAGCTTGAATATTTGTCGTCTGCTGTAGTCTGGAGAAGTTCACAAAGCAAGGAGCTGTTTTCTTTGATGGTTTAACATCTCCTGAGTGACCATGCCAGAGCCCACAAGGTGGCCCAGCAGTAGCCAGGCGTCACTGGGCTTGGACACCAGGTCCCAGTGGCTAGCAGCAGGCATCCTCCGGGAAGCCTCCCGGGAGTGTGCAAGGAGGGAGGGAGTGCCAGGTGCTGGCTGATGACCAGCCAGCCCTATTCTAATCATAGCAGGACCCTGGGAGGTCAACACAAAGAACCTTTGCATTAGAAAGGCCTTCAGGGCACTTGGTTCTCTAATTACTGCAAGATTCTGATAAGTCACCAAACTAAAAGTATTTCAAGAGGGAGCTGAAGTTACTTGGGGAAGCTTGCCATTGTTAGAAAGAGCAGACCTCTAGAATCAATATTAGAGCCTCACCTCAGGTGTCCACTGTCTTCCCTTTTCAGGGGAGAAAGGCAAGACTTCCAAAGGCCAGCTCATTTGCCCATAGCTGTACTGATTAGAGCCCAGATTTGTTTTGATCACCCCTTTTCGTCTGGGGGAAGGGCTCGTTCATTCACTCCTGCATTTACTCACTCCCTGATTCATTCCACCTATATTTTGGGTATGTCTGTGATAAGCTATAAACTAGATATTATGTGGGGCACTGAAGACAGAAAGATAAAAACATTCAGTCTCTTTCCCAAGAGGCTCACTGATAACAACACATCCGTTATGGCTTGTGTTTAGATGTTCCCCAAAGCCTCATGCATTTTCAGAGGTGGCTGAATCTAGAGTGTTATGCCTGGCCTAAACATATAGGACAAAGCAAACAGGCTGCTTTTAGTAAACATCAGCAACCTCTCAGTAGATAGGATGAATGGACACAAAATGAAGTATACCATCCCTCTGGCATGGAGAAGTCCAGTGATTGTCTACACACCTGAGCAGACCATCCTTGTGCATCCAAATCATAAACATTCCTTTTGTTTATAGCCCCTTCCTCAAAATCTATATAAGCATAGTTTTCTTTCCCTGCTAGCTACTAGAATTTCTCCCTGATTTTAATCTCTGTTGACTGGAATAAACTTTTCTTTTCCTCACAAAAAGGAGTTTAAGTGAGTGGATAAATGTGTACCATCTATAACATAGAATGTGATTGATTCACGATTGGGTGAGGCCGAAGGGCACAAGGATTAAGGGCATGAGTGCAACCTGCCTAAGTAGTCTGGATAAGATAAAAGGGACAAAAAGATGGTGTTAAGATCTCTTGTTGCTTTGCTATCTTTGGGCCACCATGAACTGTTGCCCTCTGCCACCTTGCCTTGGAGCCAGCTGATTATGGACTGAAACCTCTACAAACTATAAGCCAAATAAACCTTTTCCCCTCTAACTTTGGGTGATGAGTATTTTGTCTCAGCAATGAGAGAAAAGTAACTAACAGAACATTTAATAATGGTTATGATGTTGGGATGCCAGGAGGCTTATGAGTGGTGTGGTTAGTTGACAAGGGTTGTCCGTTTCGACTAGATCCTTCCAGAGGGGTCTTTATGGTATCTCAGGGCACAAATGATTTCATTCTGTATAGAACCCTAGTAGGTGAGCATTTAGAATTGACCACTGTTGACTGTTGACAGCAAAGGCCAGTTCTATCTGATTGAGAGACCCTGGGCTTGGCCCGTAACCTCCCCTTTCCTTCTTCCCCTAGAGTGTCCATGAAGGATTGTGGGACCATATAAAGGAATATATCAGTCTTGCAGGAAGGACCCTTAATGTGGACTTGCCAGGGCCCTTCCTGGAGACAAATGTATTCTTCTACGTTCCCACAACCCTTCATATACACTGGGTATCCAGAAGAGGACTGTGGATTCAGAAGTAGTGGCAGTCTAGGTGAGGTGTGAGGATGAGAAGCCACCAGGATGGTAATAAGGAAGAGGCAGTAGCATGGTGGAGACACAGAAGGTTGGGTACTGTCCTGAGAACAATGGTTCATTGGTGTCGGCATCAGGAGGGAAGACTGGGCAGCTTGGCCAGAGTCTTAAAAAGGCCTAATAAAATCCACCTGGATTTGATCCTGTCTCAGCTCTCTGAGACCTCACAAAAAAAGTAAAGCTTTCTGACTCTCCAGATAAGAATGCTCCAATATATGAACACAAAAGTCAAAGCCCCCAATACATGTTTTAAAATACCCCACTCAACCCTGCTCCACTGCTGGTGGGAGTGTAGACTGGTGCAACCACTGTGGAAATCAGTATGGAGATACCTCAAAGAACTAGGACTGGAAGTCCCATTTGACCCTGCTATTCCACTGTTGGGGATCTTCCCCAAAGAATTAAAAGAATCATATTACAGTGATATATGTGCACCCATGTTCATAGCAGCACAATTTGTAATAGCTAAAACTTAGAAACAGCCCAAATGCCCATCAACTGGAGAATGGATAAAGAAAATGTGGTTTTTTAATAAAATGGAATACTACTCAGCCATAAAAAATGAGAAATTAGAGACATTTATAGCTAAATGGATGCACATTGAGGTGATATTCTTAAGTGAAATAAATAGGACACAGGTGTAAATACCAAATAGTCTCTCTAGTGTGAGAAACTGAAAGTGTAAATAAGGACTAAAAGGTATAATAGATAATGTGAAATAGGAAGAAAAGGGGCAGGGGAAGTGGGAGGGGTAGGGGAAAAGAAAGAAGGGAATGGAATTAATAAAAGAAAATGAAAAAATGGAAACAAAGTCTCTATAAATAGGGAGGGATGGAGGGGTCGAAGGGAGGGCAGGGGAATGGGGAAAAAATAAGAACCAAGAGATTATGTAAAGGTGCAAATCTCCAATGATGAATGTAATTATATTGTATACCTAAAATGTACCAATAAAACAAAAATTAAAAAAAAGAAATATTCTCTTCTCAGGCTAGGAAGCTCAGCATTGCCCATTGGGCTAAATAGCCTTAGTTCAGCCCCAAAGAACTGATCCAAGCTTCTCTAGGGAGATATTATTTGTAGGAAAGGTCTAGTTCACAGAGGAGGAATCCAAAGAACCAATTCACCTAAAGCCAGGCCAGCGAAGGATGGAGGAAGATCTGTTGTCTCTCAAGAGTATATTTCTTCCAATCTCCCTCTCATTTTGTCACTTGGAATCCTGTTCTAGTATCATCTCCCCATGGTAGCTGGTCTCGCCTGCCCAGGCTAAATTCCTTCTTCCTAGACATGTTCCTGGCCTTGTGTAGACTTACATAATTGCACATACTACTGTGTGTTGCAGTTCACTTAATAGCAAAGTGTGAGTCTATAATTCCTTGAAAGCAGGAACTGTGTCCTAATAATCTCTGATTCTCTCCCACAGAATAACGCAGATCTTGGGATGTAGTAATATTCCTGTTTAACAAGCAAATGTTCTTTCAACTGAGCTGAACTCTGAGATTGTCAGAGGAAGGCATGATGATTAAAAAACCAAAGCCAAAGAATAATGGTAGAAAAGAACAGGGGGATGGCAGAATTGGTACCCCATTGTATGTTGCAAATGAGTGGAAATCTGATTCAAATTTGTTATATAAAAATGAGACATTTCAACTCTCTCATAACTAAAAAGTCCCAGAAGAACTTGCGGTGAAGCTGGATTTAGGAGCTCAAGCAGCATTACCAGGACTGAGTCTCCTTCTCTCCTCTCTCTCATCCCCCCACCGCCACCCTGCAACCTTTGTTCTCTGGGCTTTCCCATTCTCATTTCTATGTGAGGCAAGGGTTCTTTGGTGTTTCTAGGTCCAGACTACCCAGGTTTGTATATATCTAGGAAGAACACACACCCCACTCTCAGCAAGTCCAGCAAAATCAGTGTCTATTATCATCAGCTCCACTGAATACTTCTGACCCTGAACCAGTCTCTGAGACCAGGGGAACAAGATGTTTGGATTTCACAGCTGTAAGATAAAAATACATTACTGGTCAGTCTGCAGGTACCTCTATCATGGCAAATCATCTCAAGGATACTGTAAGATGAACCAGCCTGTGCATAACCAAGCATGGCACTGTGGTTGAAATGTAATGGACCAGGCACCAGCTCTGCCAGTGATTAGCATGGGAACTGGCAAAGTCACTGCACACAACATCCAGATTCCTTTTCTACACAATGAAGCTGAACCTGTGGATCCTAGTGGGCCCCTTCAGCTCCAACCCTCCCTCTCCGTAACTCCACCCCCACCGTGACAGCACCCTGGTGCCTGTCTGCCCTGGTCCCTGTGCTGGCACGGCCTTGGCATCTTCTCCAGTCGCTTTTGTCTGACCAAGGTCACAGAGAGCCTGAAACCTGGGATACTTGCCTTGAGTGTGGGTTTCTTCCCTCTGGCTCCCCAGGAGTCTGTCCCTAAAGCCCTAGACCTGAGGAGCAAACCTCATGCTGGAAAACTTCCCAACAGTGCAGGTAATGTCTGCACAGCACCTACATAAGCACTGAGAAAATACTGACAGCTGACTCAAGAGGAAGCTGAGACAGAGTGGTAAGTTTGAGAATTCCCGGGTTGATCAAGGAAGAGATGGGGTTACAGAAGTAATAACACAAGCAAGCTTTACTAGGGGGAACTTGGACAGTGTGGAATACAAGGGAGGCAAGAGACCTTCCAGAGACAGCAGGCAAGCCCACCCCAGGAAGGGAAGAGGGTACTGGAAATCCTGGGGCAGACGGGGAGGTCAGTAGGGGTTTGTGGTGAAGTGGCTCTGCAAGGTGGGGAGTCTCGGGATCAGAGAGCTCCAAAGTACAGCAGCGGTATGGGGTCCTCCTCAGCTACAGGGGTTGTCTCATCCTCATTGGGCAGATGCTGCACAGTTCTGTGGAGTATGCAAACCAGACAGGCTCTAAATGGCCAGAAATATGTTTATTTGAACTATACAGAGCACTTCAACTTACAGTGGAGTCAGTGTTCCCCAAAAAACCCATTGTAAGGTAAAAATATCTTAAATTGAAAATGCATTTAGTATACCTGACCTCCTGAACATCATAGCTCAGCCTAGCCTACCTTAAGTGTGTTCAGAACACTTACATTAGCCTACAGTGGGCAATCATCTAACACAAAACCCGTTTTATAATCAAGGGTTGAATACCCGAGGGAATTTATCAAATATGGCACACTGTAGGGTTTACCATTGGCTGTTGAGCATCATGGCTGTGTGGCTGACCCAGCGGTGCCTCACTGATGCTGCCCAGCAGCTCTGAAGAGCATTGTACTGCACATCACTGGCCAAGATGTCCAAATTCAAAATATGTTTTCTATTAGCATAGCAAAATACATCATTGTGAAGTCAAAACGTCAGTAAGTTGGAAAGTTGGGAACTACCTGTATAAAAGCAATTAAATATGTAAGAATCAGTGGCTCTGGGCCAGGGATTTAGCTCAGTGGTTCCGGCACCTGCCTCACAAGCACAAGGTCCCGAATTCAATCCCCAGTACCAAAAAAAAAAAAAAAAAAAAAAAAAGAATCAGTGGCTCTAGCAGCTTGGAGCTAATGGCCCTACCTGCTGTAAGTAAGCAACCCAGGGACATTTTAGGCCAATACAAAGAGGTTACATTTGACCCATTTATAAAACAGTGTGATCCTGCAGAACACATCTCTTAGACGAGGGTTCACCAGCTCACTAGGCCAGGTATAAAAGCTCCATGGATGGTGCTGAAATTATCCCCAGAAATCAGGACTATAGAGCCCCACTGTGATTTCCTTTCAAGAAATTAAGTAAGTAAGTATGCTTTAAGTATGAATGGAACTTTATCCTTTTTAAAGCCAGGCTTACAACACCTTCCATAAGAACAGGAGCAGGAAGGCACCTCCCATCCACACCAGCACTGAGGGGATGAGAAGGTGGCCTCATGAGTGTTGAAAGGATCCTGGGGCCCAGAGACAGTAACAGCCAGCAACCATGGCTAGGACTCCCAGCCTCCTGCACTCCTGTCCATTCTGTTTGGCCAAACTGCAAGGGGAGCTGGTGAAGCTGCGCTCATTGAGGATGACAGGCAGATCCAGATTGTCTTCTGCCTGGGGCTGCTCCTAACACAAAGACCTCATCCCAGTCAGGGATCACTTGCTCTTTTTTTTTTTTTTAACTGAAATGGGGCATTTCTTCTAGAGGTTGAAGTAGTACCAATGTCTTCTCTTTGTTTCTTTGTTTCACCCACTTCTCAGCTAGATCTGTTCCTAAGATTCAACTGAGCTATTTTTTTGGTTCCAGGGATCGAACTCATGACCTTGCACTTGCTAGGCAGGCTCGGTGCCACTGAGCTAAATCCCTGGCCCTCAACTGAGCATTTTACACCTCAGGGAACTGAGGCCCATCAGAGGAAGTCTGGCCCAAGCCCTCATAGCTCAGGGCCCTACAGTGCCTTTTCCATAATGGAACATGTTCCAGCCTTCAAGCCCTAGGGGGCACCAGCTAGTCGCACCTCTTTCAGAGCTGTGCTGAGAACAAAGCCTCAAAGGGGATTTTTACTTGCCAAGAGTCCAGTGGAGGCCCACCAGTCTCCCATTTTTCAAAATATTGCTCTCCCAGCTCTCTGTACTCCTTCCATCCTTTCCCCTCCTCCCCACCAGGACCCAGCCCTCTGAGGGCCTAATAAGCCCTGCCCATCCTGCCCAGGGGTTTAAGAATTGCATACTTTCTCCCAGAAATGTCTTCACTACACTTGAGGGATGGCTCTGGGCGCTGCCTCTGAGGATGCCCTAAAATCTCTTCTGGAAGTGATTCCTTGATCTTTGGAGGCCCAAGTTTAGCCCTGAACAGCCATGGGTGAACTGAGAAACTCTGCAGCTGATGCAATTTAGAGGGCCTTCTGTAGAAAAAATTACACAAAACTGCACATGGTAAATGTCCCCAAACTGCTAAAGGGGCCTTGCCAATGAGGAACCTGCACTTCTGCCCCAAGTCTCCTTGCAGCTGCCTGGCTCCAGGGGACACCCAGCAGAACAGAGGTGACTCAGGGCTTTAATGAAGGGCAAGGAATTAAAAAATTCCCCTAATAGTTGCTGCTGTCGGTTCATTGTTAAGTCCTCCTTTAATCGGGCAAGGTGAATTTTGCTTCACTTTTGGGCAGAGTGAGAGGAGCTCTGCCAAGCAGGCAGGGCAAATTCCCAGCCACTTTCACTTTTGGCGCCCTATGCATGCCAACAGGTCAGGGTCACCCCCCTTGCCAAATGCCCAAACTTCCCTAAGGATATTCACTGTGGCTCAGAATTGCAGCCATCTTGTGGGATCAACTAGTTCTAAAAACTATCCCAGTTTGAGGATTATAAGGTACAAGTCTCAGGAAACTCCTCCATCCTGAGCTCATGAAGACATTGATCAGTATACTGCCATCTTCTTCCTCACAGGAGAGTGGCTCTGGCCAAGACTCAGCAGTTCTCAAAGCTCAAGTTTGGATTTAGATTATTACTCCAAACTACGGACCTAGTAAGGGACTCCATCTGCCAATTAGTAAGAACCCCTAAGGGCCTTCCCTGTGTTCAGCTCTACCTTGCTCCGCTAAGGAAACGAGGCATACTTATTTTAGCAAACAAAGAGGAACTCCACAAGTGAAATAGGATGGTACCACTGCCAGAGTAAATAATAATAGCAGCCTTATTAAGTCCCTAAGAAAGGTCATGTTCTACTCTGGGAGCTTTGCATTGACAACTTCATTCACCCCTCACTACAAACCACAACGTAGATATTTCCCATGCCGATTTTAGACAGAGTCAGGGTGGTTCTGTGGTATTAATCAACTTGCTGAAGCCCATTCCATCAGCACAAGCTCTGTCAACCATATTACTCCCACCCTGGAGATGGGACATCTGGCTTCTTGTCCCCACCCTTCCACTGATTAATGCCACAACATTACCAAGTCCCTTAGAAACCCAGAGCCTCAGCCTCACTGAGTAATGAAAGCTCTAAGCAGAATGCTGTCTAAAGTGCCTCCAGGATGTAGCTTAGTGTGAGAACATGTGTTTTGGCTCACAGAGCTGAGTATGAATAATAACTTGGTCACTTACCACACACGTAACCATACGTTACTTAACCTGCCTTTACCTACAAAATGAGGATACAGGACTACCTCAGGTAGCCTGTAGTAAGGATTAAAGGGAATTAGGCCTGTTAGGTCAACACCAACTCGAGTGTATATTAAGACTTTTTCTTTTCAAAGGGAGTTATAATTGTTCCAGCTCTCACATTGTAAGACATTGTGTGGTCCCCAACCCCACACCTCCTTAGGACATTGCCATTGCTCGAGATGTTCTGCAGGCAGAGATATTAAAGATAACATCTGTACTCTGTTTTTTCTTTTGTGGAATTGGGGATTGGATTCAGTGCCTTTCCACTGAGCTGCATCTCCAACCCGTTTTTATTTTAAATTTGAGACAGAGTCTCACTAAGTTGCTAAGTTGCCTAGGCTGGGCTCAAACTTGTGACCTTCCTGCCTCAGTTTCACAGTGTGCTGGACTACAGACATGGGCCACTATGACCAGTTAATGCTGTACTCTTCTTTCCAAATCCGTTTCCAGAAAGATGACACAAATGTGTCCATAGTACACAGAGGGTGGTGGCCAGAAGAGATGGAGGGGAAGGAAAAGTTGCCTGAGGACTGGCTTGGAGGACAGGATCCTGTGCTACCATGGCCAAGCCCTTCTAGACAAGAAAGAAGAGTGGCCATAGGAAGAGTGGCGCACACTAGTTAGGGAAATGGGCCTGCAGTGTTCAGGCAGTACTCTGCGCTTCTTCAGGCCATTCTGGGAGCTACCTTCCAGGCCCACATCTTCAGATCTAAACCATGAGATTGAGCTGCTTATATGGAAAATGAGATTTTTTTTTTTTCCTGCAGGATTAAGAAGCTTTCACAGGTTTTCAATCACATCAGGACTGCCACCCCAGAACTGACCAGTTGGAAAATTAAAACCAGATGCAGCTCTCATCCTCTGTTCTTTATGGGACTGATGCTCACCCAGATTTTGTTGGCTGAGCCAGGGACTTTCTCATCTTTCTGAATGAGCTAGGACTCTCCTCCAAACTTAGCAGCTGGTTTTGGGAAGGCACACACACACCGCCAGGGCCAGGAGGAAGCTGGGAGGCAGTAATGGTAGCCAAGTGCTCCAGCATCACTGAGCCAAGCAGTGCTGTCGGCTCCTTGCCATGGAAGTGAGACCAGTTTTCCTCCCCAGGATCAGGAGACTCTCTCAGCCAATGCGAGGCCGAACCCAGGTGACTCATTCCACAGTGTGAGGTTTCTCAACAGATGTCCAGGAACCACATGAAAGCCTGATAGAGTATCGCTATCTGGTTTCATGTTTCTTTTTTGTTAAAATTCCGGCTATAAGGAAGTAGGGGCTGAAGGCTGAAGGCAGCATCATTTTACAGCCCAGTCTCTCTCCCTGGGAGCTCAGCTACAGCTGGCCCTCTGCGAGTGGCAGAAGACAGTGTGTTGCCTAGGAAGAAGAGAAGGGGCTACCCTCACCCCTTGTTTCTTCTCCCATTAGGAAAATTAATTTTACTGGAATCCACTTCACTGCATTGTTTGGGGTCAGAAGGTGGAGAGGAGGGGAATTATCCCAGGGTGACTTGTTTATGACCCTCCAGGGCCCTGGGAGGCCTTCTGTGTGCAGACAGGAACTTGAACAAATTTACAAATGTCCAACTCCCAGGAATGGAGAATGAGCCAAGGAAGGTGAGTTAAGTTAGAATGTAAATGAATCCTTTTTCCATTACTCCAAGATAGTCTTTTAATGTTTCTTCAGATGATTTTTATTTATTAAAATGTAAAGCTTATTAAAATAAGAGAGAATAACATATTACCCCTCCCCCAGCTTCAATAACTACCCAGGTTAAGGTGCACATTTAGCATTTCTGAATTTGGGCTGCAGCTCTTAGTCAAGGAGGTAGACTTAATGTCATGTTGCTCCCTCTCCCCTCTTTCCCAAAACGGTTATTAAGTCAATGAGCTGTCTGACAACTAGTCAGGGATGAACAGGTTGATGCAAATGAAAAAGGAAATCAACCAAGAAATTGTATCCTTCAGAAGAAGTTCCCTAAATTTTTACCACCTGCAAAATTTTCTGTTTTCTTCCTTTGGCTCTGTGTGCTTGAAGGTTTTTTATTTACCAAATTCTATTTACTTATGTTTCCCCAATTGGATGAATAGCAATTTGTATACCAGGGTTCATGGACACATTATATGCAATACCTAAAAGGCTGAAGCAACACAAATGTCTATGAAGGGATAAATGAATAGACTAACTGTAGTATATCCATGCAAAGTAATATGACTCAACCTTAAAAAGAAATAATAAACTCTGAGACATGCTATAATATGGTGAAATGTGAAGATCTTATGCTAAGTGAAATAAGCCAGACACAAAGGGACAAATCCTGCGTGATTTCATTTATATGAACAATCTAGAATAGGCAAATTCATAGACAGACAACAGAATAGATATGCTGGGAGTAAGGGAGAATTATTATTTAATGAGTACACATTTCTCTTTGGAGTGATGAGAAAGCTCCAGAGATGGGTAATAGTAATGGTTGTACAATGTTGTGAATGTGCTTCATGCTACTGAATGGTATATTTAAAAATGGTTTAAAATGAAAAATTTTTTGTTAGATATATTTTATAGTAGTCTCCCTTATTCATGATTTGACTTTCTGTGGTTTCAGTTACTTGTTTTCAACTGTGGTTCAAAAATATTAAGTGGAAAATTCTAGAAACAGACAATAAATTTTAAATAACTTTTATTATAGTACATTGTTATCATTCTATGTTATTGTTATTAATCTCTTTCTGTATCTAATTTATAAATTAAATTTTACCATAGGTATATACTTGTATACATAGGCACAAACAGTACATATAGTTCAGTATCAGGTCTTGGATAAGGGTGGACAATTGTACTACAACATAAATTTTTAAAAATCAAGATAAATAAATAAATAAAGATAAAGATAAAGTAATTCAGAGTTTTCAGATGGTAACAGCAGAGTATCAAACCAATCATGGACCTTTTCTGGTCATGGAGCCCTGTGTTACTGCACAGGTCACCTGCCCCTTGAGGCCACCCCAAATGTCCCTGGCACTGGAAACAGCAGCAAATCAGACACAGGCTCTGCTAGCAAAGAGTTGTGGAGAGTTCTCCTCAACATGTGCCACAGAGAGAAGAAGTCATGCCTAGGGTTTCCTGACTCAGGCCAGGCCTGGTTCTACCTCCTGTTCCCCCAGGCAGAGTCCTCACCTCTCACAGGTCTTCTCTTCCTCCTCTGTTAACAGGAATCCGCTGGAAAAATGAAAAGCCATGGTTCTTAGAAGGGTATCATGTGATGTCAATAGGAGACATTGGGATCAGGGTGCAAATGGTACAGAAAGGAGGCTCTTGTTTCCCGTGGCCCTTTAGAAAGTGCCAACTCTGGACTGAAGAGTGTTGCAGGCAGGTGAGTCAGAGGTGGAAACCACTGATAAGGAGCAACACTTACCATCAACTGATGCCTTTCTGCTGATAACACTGCATCTCTGGAGAGGGTCTAGAGTTTCTCTTTTGCAGATCACCGAAGGACAGAAAGCCAGAAATGCTAGCACTATCTGCTGTCACGGTGCCACCAGCCTGCCACTCTACCAGCTGCCCACAGCACCTCTGCTCCCTTGAGAGACCTAGCAAGAACCACAAAGCAGGACCAACTCAAGATTCTCTTAGCTATGGCTATGAGAAAGATGAGAGCCATATCTCAGTATATCTTTCCTCCTTTTGTCCTCCACAGACCTTATTTTTAACCTATGAAGACTTTCCTTCAATCCTTCAGGAAAATGGCAGTTTGTAAATGAAAAACAGAAAAAACAAAAACAAAGAGCAAGACATGGCTCTTTTTCTTTAACTAAATGCAGGAACACAAATTCCTTACAAAACAGCTACTAATTGTGTGTTAGAGTAAAATGACTGATCTGAAAGCTCCTTCAATTAAATTAATCAAATAGTGGCCTTTGAGCCCTAGTTTCTTCTTGTGTCATTTGGGAATAAAACTACCTTCCTAGAGGTGTTGTGGAGACCAAAGGAAATTTGCTTTAGAAAGTCCCAAGGTTCTTGCAGATGAATCACCTCCATCACAGCATAATGCTGGGTACAGACATCACCTGGTTACTGCTTATCCATGCTGAAGAACTAAAGGAAGCTTTTTAGCAAAGCTACATTCTACTCTAGAATATGTCTGTGCTTGTTTTCCTTCAAGATCTCCCAGCAAGGTAAGTTTATCCTGTGGTTTGGCATTCTTGGCCCCATGGTTTGAGAAGTGCTGTTTTAAAATGAGGGCAGGGATGAGCACCCCATTCCTATTGTCTGTCATGAAATGTAATTTAAAATACTTTTATATAAACAGTATGATGTATATGTGTAAAAACTTACATATTTGTTTTCTCAAAGTAGGTGATACATTCATGTGGTTAGGAAACCAAAATAATATAAAAGGTATTACCATTGAAAGTCTTGCTTCCATTTCCACCTGTTATGGTTCATATCAAGATATCTCCACCAAAGCTTCATACATTCATAGGTGAAGATTTGGGGAGGTGACTAGATCATGGATGTTCGAAAATGTATCAGTCCACTGATGAGTTTATAGCTGGGTGTGATGCTGGAAGATGAAGCCTGGTGGGAGGAGGTGGGTCCTACCTTCAACTCTTGCTTCTTCCTGTCTGCCACACCATGGATTATTTCTCCTCTACCATGCCCCTCTGCTGTGCCACCCTGCCTTGGAGCCAGCTGTCTATGGACTGAGACCTTACAAACTGTGAGTTAAAATAAAGTTTTTCCCCTTTAACTTGCGGATGTTTTATCCCACAACAAGAAAGTAACTAAGACACCATCCCTATTAGCCCTATTTTCAACCCCTTTCCCAGAAGTAACTTAGGCATTCTTTCATTTATTCTTCATGTGATCACAAGCAAATTCAAGTATAAACGCTTGTGCCTTCCACCTCCACATACACAAAATACACCAAATCATTCACTCACATGTCTATACCTTGCTGTTTCCATTGAAGCCTTGGGGGTCTTTCCACACCAGTTCCCAGGGAGCTTCCTTGTTTCTTTCAGAAGCACAGTCCTCCATTATAAGTCCTTCAGTTGTAAGGCTTTTTTTTTTTTCCCAGTACTGGAGATCAAACGCAGGACCTTGTGCTTTTGAGGCAGGTGCCACTGAGCTAAATCTCCAGCCCAGTTGTAAGGTTATTTTAATCTACATCCTAGGAGTGGTTAGTTAGCATCTGAAGCACTAACCATTTGATTTCAAAATCTAAATTAGTGTTCAATAATTAACATACAAGATGGTAGAAATAATTTTTAATTTTTTATTGATGGAATGAATGCCAACTAATGTAGTTTGCAAGAAAGAGCTAATAGTGTCCAACATCCCTGAAGACAAAGTCTACGAATCCAGCAGCCTGGCCTCTCTGGATTATAGTCTGGAGCCAGAGTTTGCTTTGTCTTTGAGTCTCCACCTCCTGGAGGGCTGTCACTGACTCAGTGTGTGTTGGCTGATCCTACCATTACAATATTAGCCCACCTCTCTGAGAGGTCATCTCATTGCAAGTGATTGATGCATGCCTGTAAGTGGGGACATGGACTTTTTCAAAGATAATACTTATTATTTTCATTTTCTCCTTTCATTCTGACTTTAGGACAAAATGTGACTGTTTCACTTCCCCTTGGTAGAAGCTACAAGACAAATGCTGAAAGATCAAAAATGCTGGCTTAGGTCATTCCCCAAAATCATACAGTCGCATCTTGTCCTGAAGTCAGAGTGAAAGTAGAAAATAAAACTAATAAAAGTTATCTTTGAAAAATTCCATTAAAATTCCAAAATGTACACTACACATGGTTTTGTATATATGCTCTTCATCACTTCCTGTTAACTGTCAGTTAAGATTTCCATATCTTTTTTTTTTTTGGTACCGAGGATCAAACTCGGGTCCTTGCGCTTTCAAGGCAGGCACCGGAACCGCTGAGCTAAATCCCAGGCCCTTCCATATCATTTTTAATTTAGTCTTTCACTTCTTCAAGGTATGTGGGACTTGTCTTTGGCAAGACCATCACCCACCAGCATGGCTGCTTAAGATGGGCCACACTTCATCTGCCATGGGTCAGAAACCATTTAAAGTGACCCACACATTCATTCACAGGTCTCACCACTCTGGTCCAGGCCTGCCTGTGTCCCTCACTGTCTGCCATATGGGATGCAAAAGGAGCAATGTCCACAGGCTAGATCTGAAGGGCCACACATTAAATGTGCTTAGGAAGAAATTTCTGTGCTTTCCTGTAGATTAGGGAGGAGCCCTGAAGAGGCCATCAGACTCTCCAGGGACCAAGATACCAAAATCCAGGAAACAGACAGCTAAATAGGAGATTCAGAGTTGAGCATGGGACAGAGCCAATACATTTTTTAAAGGAATAGTTCTGCTAAACGTAAAAGTTTAAATAAAGCATATAACAGACCATTTTTAAAGGATTTCCATCCTTTTATAGTCTACAGACACTGAAGTGATTTACAGAAACCACAGAGTTCCA
Source organism: Heterocephalus glaber (assembly GCF_053883595.1). Lineage (NCBI taxonomy): Eukaryota > Metazoa > Chordata > Mammalia > Rodentia > Bathyergidae > Heterocephalus > Heterocephalus glaber. Next base: position 32,059,439 of record NW_028258142.1, read on the forward strand.
AGGAAAATATATCTATGACACGAGGAGGGAAAACAAACAAAAACAAAAAATGGAACACACAGTATTTCACATTAGCTAGGATTTGGACTGAGTAGAGACACTAACATGGGACAGAACACACCTGATGGTTGTGTCACAATAATGCACTTATGAGCACATAGGTTTTTCTTTTCTGTTTTCCATCTTGCTGTGATATTGTTACACTACTTTTGATAATTTTTGAAAGGTATACAAAGATTTAAAGAATAAAATTGGTTAAAGCCACAACTAGGTTTTGATTAATCATTCATTGTTTGCTCCAAATGCAGGCAGGGAGCTAGGGAGGTGGGAGGGGGGAGAGACTTTAAAATAAATAAATGGCCATTCTTTCTGGAATGAAATGGAATCTCAGTGTTGTTTTAATTTGCATTTTTCCAATTACCAGTGACATTGAATGTTTTTTCGTATATTTATTTGCTGTTTCGACTTCTTCATCTCAGAAGTGCCTTTTCATTTCAGATGCCCACTGTTGGGTTGGGTCTTTGGATTTGGGGGGATCTGATTATTTTGAGTTCTTATACATTCTAGATATTAGTCCTTTATCTGAGGAGTGGCTGGTCAAAATTTTTTCCCATTCTGTGGGTTGTCTCTGCACTCTGTTGGTGGTAGTTTCTTTTGCTGTGCAAAAGCTTTTTTCAGCGTCACAAGTGCAAGGTCCCGAGTTCAATCCCAAGTACCAAAAAAAAAGCTTTTTTTATTTGATGTGATCCCTGCTGTTGATTCTTTGCAATATTTTCTGTGCGATTGGGGTTTTGTTCATAAAGTTTTTGCCTATACCTATGTCTTTAAGAGTTTTACCTATTCCATCTTCCATCTGATTAAATGTTTCTGTTTTAATATTTGTTTGTTTGTTTGTTTTTGTTTTTGGTACTGGGGATTGAACTTGGGACCTTGCGCTTTCGAGGCAGGTGGCAGAACCACTGAGCTAAATCCCCGGCCCTCTGTTTTAATATTTAGATCTTTGATCCATTTCGATTTTAGTTTAGTGCATGGTGAGAGATATGGGTCTAGGTTTAATCTTCAGTATGTGAAAATCCAATTTTCTCAGCACTATTTATTTATTTAAATTTATTTTGAGACAGGGTCTTACTATGTAGTTCAGGCTGTCCCTGATCTCACTATGTAATCCCACCTGGCTTCAAACTCACAGCATTCCTCCTGCCTCAGCCTCCCAAATGCTAGGATTACAGGCATGGACCACTACAAAAAAAGCTTTCTTCCAGTGAAGGTGTTTGGCCTCTTTGTCAAAGAAAAGGTAGCTGAGTGTGCTTGGGATTTTTCCTGCATCTTCTATTCTGTTCCATTGATCCTCGAGTCTGTTTTTCTGTTTTGTTATTTTTGCCAGTATCATACTTTTTGGGGGGGGGGTGGTACCAGGGATCAAACTCGGGTTCTTGAGCTTGAGCAGCAGGTGGTGAAACCACTGAGCTAAATCCCTGGCCCTGTTGTTGTTTTTTTTAATCACTGAAGATTTGTAATATAACTTCACTTATCCCTTCTTCATTGTTGGTACAACCACTGTGAAAATCAGTGTGGAATTCCTCAAAAAGCTAAAACTAGAGGCTCCATTTAACCTAGCTATTCCTCTTCTAGGTATCATCCCGAAAGAGTTAAAGCATCATACCACAGTGATATATGCATACCATGTTTATAGCAGTACAATTTATAATAGCTAAATCTAGGAAAGAGCCTATAGATATCCATCAATAGATGAATGGATAAAGAAAATGTGGTATTTATATACAGTGGAGTACTGTTCTGCATTAAAAAAGATAAACTTGAGACAATCTTAGGTAAATGGGTGCTCCTCAAGACCATAATTTTAAGTGAAATGAATCAGACACAAGTTTATCTATCTTATTGTTTTTCTTGTGTGAGAAACCCAAAGGGTAAGTAAGGAGCAAAATGGAGGATAGATATTGAGAAGTAGGAAGAATTTGTTCAAATGGGAAGGAAAACAAGGGAGGGGGGAAAGGAGGAAGGGGAAAGAGAAGAAAGGAAAACGGGATTTTAAAAAGAATGGAAGGGAAAAGTGGAAACAAAACTTTTGTAAACAGGGAGGGGAAAATGGTTTGAAGGGAGAGGAGGGAATGGGAAAAAAGAAGAATTAAGAAATATTATGTATAGGTACAAAGTCCCTACGATAAACTTGAATATTATGTATGGCAAACATGTACTGATAAAAGAAAATAAAAATTGAAAAAAAAATAAAAGGAAACAGAAAGGTGTCTCAGTTAGCTGACTCTTACGGGTCAACCCACACTCCAGGGCACCAAGGACAGGGTGCTGGCAGGCCCTCACAGGATTCTGTAAATGGTCTTCTTTATTTACCTTTCCCTACAACCTGCCCAGAGAAGGATGATGCACATCAGCTGCCCCCAGCCCCTTAGCAATTCCCTCCTCAGTCTTCTGGCATCTCTAGCTCTTTTCTGGATCTGGCTCCAGACAGTACATGTTTCCCCCAAGTCAGGAATCCCCCAGGAGATGCTGTGATTGGCTGTCATCAGAGGAGCTTGGCAGGATGCAGTACGGGAACAGGCTCAAGTTTCTGGGAAAGTGCCTAGAACTATAGGCCTATGGGGTTTCTCAGTAAAAACCCCGAACTTCCGCCTCCTGACTCTAGGAAGTAAAGAAGCACAGTGTAAAGTGGCATCCATAGAAATACCGGGAGTAGCATACCATGTGTTCCCTTAGTAGTGGTGCTGGTGTCCTCTTTCTAGTCTCTCATCCTCCTAAGACAACAAGGGTGAAACAAGTGGAGCCTGGCTCTGCCTCATAAGAAACCACAACATGAGAGAGAAGCATCACAAACAGATGACCGAAGCCTGCTTCTGTACTCGACATTGGGCAAGTGTCTGCACGGGACCCCTCTCGGATGTCCTAAGTGGGCTTGAGGTGCTGGGGACTCCAAGGAGGACAGTTTGAATTGATTAGGGGGTGAAGGAAGGCTTCAAAGAGGAGATGGAACCTCAACAGGGCCTGGCAGGGCACATAAACAATTTGTCAGAAAGAAGAAATGATGGTCCACACAAAAGGTATGGCAGAGCAAAGTCCCTTATCAGTGGGCTCTCAAAACTTCTTTCATAGGACTACAATTATACAGAGATTTTGAGCAAGTCACACTCTGAGGTCATGTTCCCCAGATGGAAATCTCCCAGTACAGTTACATGGTCCTTCTGGGAACTGAAGAGTTAGTTCATTTTTAAACTAATAAACACCATGCTATTCCAGGAGGTTGAATTCGGCTGTGAAAGCAGTAAGGCAGGAAAGGATGCAGGTGAGAGATCACCCACTCTATTTCTGATTTGAGCAAAATGTGTACAACTATCCAGATCGAGAGTAAGTCATATCACTAGAATGGCTTGAGCCTTTTAGCCTTAATGGTCTAAAGTTTCGGCCAAGAAGTCTCAATGTTCCCTTTGAGCTTTGCTTCGTCTTACTGATGTCTCCTCCCTGGATCAGAGTCCTAGTTACCAGATCTGACAGAGATGGGGACAGTTGGTAATGAAGGAAAACTGAGTTCAGTGTACAAATGCAAAGCTCCATAAAATGAAGATAGACTGTCCACAAGCCTTTAGAAAGTCTCTCAACTATGTAAGTTAATCAACAGCTCAAGGGGAGGGGGAAAGCATTTTTAGAAACTTCCCTTAGGTCAAGCAAATTCCAAACCCAGCCAGAACTGTGTTGTCACCACCATTTGGGAAACAGCAAATTCCCCAACTGTAAACTGCCTTTAACTGTGTAGGGGCTGCCTTCCCTCCGAGGCAGAAGAACTGCCCTGCTAGAGGTCACTTTCTCAGCCCATCTAGAAAGAAAACAGCAAGGGCCAGGGATGTAGCTCAGTGGCACTGCGGCTGCCTGGCAAGCGCAAGGTCCTGAGTTCGATCTCCGGTACCGAGAAAAGAAAAAAGAAAGAAAACAGCTGCAAATTCTCAGAAGCCTGTAACTTCTTTCTTTAATATATTAATTGGGTGAATTTTCTTCTTCCTCACCTCTTCTATACCTTTTTACATCCCTGACCCCTTCCTCCCATGTGGTCACCAACACAAAGAGATTCTGCAGTCCCAAAGATTCCCTGGAGGCCACTGCTTGCCTAGAAGGGTTACAGTTTCAGAGATAAGCCTGGCAGCTGTTGATGTCACCATTGAGAACCACTCCATATGGTGGAAGGAAAAACATCTGTTGAAAATTGGAAACATTTAATGAGATAAGATATATATGTGGAGGTTTTCCAGGCCTTTTACTGTATTTTTTCTATTTATTGCAAAACTTGTTTAATTATTTTTATTACTGAAAATTCACAGATCCACATGAAACATGTCCATCACCAATCACTAGGGAAATGCAAATCAAAGACATAAGACACCTGTTAGAATAGCTGTTTTAAAATAAAGCAACAACAACAAGTATAAACAAAATGTAATATATCCGTGCAAAGGAATATCATTCAGCCTTAAAAGAAAATATTGACATGCTGTAGCACATGCATGAACCTTGAAAACATTATGCTGAGTGAAATAAACCAGAGTCAAAAGGACAAATACTGTAGGATTCCACTTATATGTAGCACCTAAATTAGTCAAATTCCTAGATACAGAAAATAGCATGGTGACTGCCAGGGAGTGTGGGGCGGGGGAAATGAGAAGTCATTGTTCAGTGGGCACAGGGTTTCAGTTTAAAGATGAAAAAGTTCTAGAGCTGGATGGTGGTGACGATTGCACATCTATGAGAATGTACTTCATTGTCGAGAGCCATTCTATATAATTTTGGGGGAAAATCATTTCATAATTAAAAAATCATTTCATAATTAAATTATGATTAGGGCTGTCTAAGGCCCAATGTTTCCTTGCCTGCGAGCTGGCTATGGCATGTGGAAACATACCTCCGTTTTGCCTCTGGTCACAAGTTGTGGCCTCAATGGTCCCGTGACACTGTGACACTCAAGTGCAAGATTACATCAGCTGAAGACATCTTGGTTCTTTGAAAATCGAGTAGCAATAAAAAAAAACAAGAGAGAGAGAGAAAGGTTTCACCTAGGGGGAGGACTTATCAGCCTGCTATCTCATCCCACCTGCTATTGAAAGAATGGTTTGCTCATCTCACTGTCCTCAGCAACATAAGACCCTCATCAACATAAGATCTTCATAGACCTAAGGTCCTCATCAACATAAAATTACCACCACCTCTAAATCACCAGATACTCCTTCCCATTATTGTATGTACCCAATAAACAATGGCTAGCTTGGGAGTATTTTTGTCTTTGCCCACTCTGAGGCACTCATCTCTCAGCACCCCATGTATTATGAAATTATGTCTCTATTGTCTTTCTTTAGCCCTCGCCTGACTCCCTTTCTAAACAGATTGGAGGATTGATTGGCCTCCAATACTTCATGCCACTTTACACTTAAGAAAGGTTAAGATGGTAGCTTTTATGACATATATATTTCAGCACAATAATAAGTTATAAAATAAATAGTAAAGAGCATACAGGTCTCTCAGAAATACAGTTAATTATAGGATATTTAAACAATATGGAAAAGTGAAAATCCTTTCTTGATCACTTTGTAGCTCATCCTTCTTTACTGCAGAGTACTACTCCATTCTGTAAAAAAACTATAACTTTTTATCCATTCATCAGCTGATGGGCATTTGGGCTGTTTCCAAGATTTAGCTGTTACAAACTGTGCTGCTGTAAACATGGATGTACATATATTGCTGTGGTATGATGCTTTTAATTCTTTCAGAAAGATACCAAGAAGGGGAATAGCTGGTCAAATGGAACCTCTAGTTTTAGTGTTTTGAGAAATCTCCACACTGATTTCCACTGTGGTTGCACCAGTCTACACTCCCATCAACAGTGGAGAAGGGTTCCTTTTTCCACACAACCCCTCCAGCATTTGTTATTGGCTGATTTTTTTTCCTTAAATTCTTTTTTTTTTTTGGTACCGGGGATCAAACTCGGGTCCTTGAGCTTGCGCAGCAGGCGGCGAAACCACTGAGCTAAATCCCTGGCCCTCCTTAAATTCTTTTATTGGTACATATTAGGTATACAATACATTTACATTTATCATTGGGTGGTTGTACCTGTACATGATGTATCTTGGTTTTTATTTTTTTCCCCATTACCTGTGCACCCTTCACCCCCTCCACCTTTCCCTATTCACATAGACTTCGTTTCTATTTTTTTTTTCTTTTCTCATAATTTTTCCTTTCCCTTCTTTCCTTTTGCCTCCCCCTCCCATCACTCCTACCCCTTTGGACCTTTTCCTATTTCAAAATATCAATTATTCATTATTAATCCTTCTAATCCTTATTTACACTTTCAGTTTCTCACACTAGAGAAACTATTCGGTATTTACACGTGTGTCCTATTTATTTTCCTTAAGAGTACGGCCTCAATATGCAACCATTTAGCTATAAATGACTCTAGTTTCTCATTCTTTATGGCTGAATAGTACTCCATTTTATTAAAAAAAATGTTCTTTATTCAGTTTCCAGTTGATGGGCAATTGGGCTATTTCCAAGCTTTAGCTATTACAAACTGTACTACTGTAGACATGGGTGCACATATATCGCTGTGGTATGATTCTTTTATTTCTTTTGGGAAGATACCCAGCAGGGGAATAGCTGGGTCAAATAGGACCTTTAGCCCTAGTTCTTTGAGGTATCTCTGTACTGATTTCCATAGTGGTTGCACCAGTCTGCACTCCCACCAAAAATGGAGAAGGGTTCCTTTCTCCCCACACCCCCACCAGCAACTGTTATGGGTTGATTTCTTGATAGCAACCATTCTCTCTGGGCTGAAGTGGAATCTCAGTGTTGTTTTCATCTGCATCTCTTGAATGACCAGTGATGTTGAACATCTTTTCATATATTCATTTGCTGTTTCTAATTCTTCATCTCAGAATGTCTTTTCATTTCAGATGCCCATTTTTGGATTGGGTCTTTAAATTTGGGGAGTCTGAGGTTTTTGAGTTCTTTATATATTCTAGATATAGTCCTTTGTCTGATGAATAGCTGATAAAAATTTTTTCCCATGCTGTGGGTTCACTTCACTCTGTTGGTGGTTTTTCTTGTTGTGCAAAAGTTTTTTAATAAGATGAGGTCCCAGTTGTTGACTATTTGTAGTATTTCCCATGTTGTTCATGAAGTCTTTGCCTACTCCTATGTTTTCAAGCATTCTACCTGTTCTCTCTTCCAGCAGATTTAGTGTTTCCATTTTAATATTTAGATCTTTGATCCTTTTTTATTTTATGTTAGTACATGGTGAAAGATATGGATCTAGTTTCAAACTTTGGCATGTGGAAAGCCAATTTTTCCAGCACCATATGTTAAAGAGGCTATCTTTCTTCTAGTGAGGGTGTTTGGCTCCTTTATCAAAGATGAGGTGGCTGAATATGTCTGAAGTTGTTTGCCTTCTAATCTGTTCCATTGATCCTCAGGTCTGTTTCTTTGCCAGTACCATGCTGTTTTAAATCACAGTAATTTTTGTAGTATGGTTTCAAGTTATAGTATAGTTTCAAGTCTGGTTCCAAATGGACTTTTGAATTGTTTTCTCTAGTTCTGTGAAATATACTGATAGAATTTCAATTGGGATTGCATTGAATCTATATAGCAATTTTGGAAGTATGGCCATTTTCACTATATCGGTTCTTCCTACTTAAGAACGAGGGATTTCTTTTCACTTTCTGATATCCTTCTCTGATATGCCATTATTTTAATTGAGGATTTTTGCACCTGTGTTCATTAGGGAGATTGGCCTATAATTCTCCTTTTTGGTTGGATCTTTCTCTGCTTTCAGAATCAAGGTAATGCTTGCTTCCAGGAATGAATTTGGGAATATTGCTTCCCTTTCAATTTTTTTAAAGAGTTTGCAAAGTAATGGTATTAGCTCTTCCCAAAATTTATTATAGAATTCAGCAGTGAGTCCCTCAGGGCCAGGCTTTTCTTTGTTGGTAGGTTTTTAATTACATGTTCAATTTCATTGGCTAATATTGCTTTATTGAGAATTTCTATATCTTCTAGATTCAGTTTTGGTAATTCATATGTATCTAGGTATCTGTCCATTTCTTATGTATTTTCCATCTTATTAGAATACAGGTTCTTGAAGTAGGTATTGGTGATCTGGATTTCTGTGGGATCTGTTGTAATTTCACCCTTTTCATTTATAATTGCATGGATTTGAGTCTTTTCTTTCTTTTTTTGGATAAGGTTGGCTAAGGGTTTGTCAATTTTATTTAATCTTTCAAAGAACCAATTCTTTGATTCATTGGTTCATGTATTATTTTTTTAGTCTCAATTGCATTAATTTCTGCTCAGATTTATATAATTTCCTCCCTTGTATGAGCTTTGGGCTTGATTTTCTTTTCTTTTTCTAGAAGCTTGAGGTTCAACATTAGGTTGTTTATTTGAGCTCACTCTGTTTTCCCCATATGGGTATTCCCTCTTAGGACTGCTTTCATTGCATCCCATAAATTTCAGTATATTGTATTGTCATTATTGTTTAATTGTAGAAACTGTCTGATTTCTTCTTTAATTTCATCTGTGACCCATTGGTTATTCAGGAGGTATTATTTAATTTCCATGTGTTTATGAAGTTCTTGTGGTTTCTTCTGCCTTTGATTTCCAATTTCATTGCACTATAGTCTAATAATATGCATGGGGTAATTTCAATTCCTTTGCATGTACTTAAGCATGTTCTAAGTGCTAGTATGTGGTCTATTTTGGAGAACATCCCATGTGCAGCTGGGAAGAATGTGTATTCTGATGTGGAGTAGAACACTGTAGATATCTACTAAGTTCATTTGTTCAAAAGTTTGGTTCAGTTATATTTCATTGTTGATTTTTTGTCTAGTTGATCTATTTTTGACAGTGGGGTATTAAGGTCCCCCATTACAACCGCATTAATGCTCATGTGACTTTTGATATCTGTTAATATTTGTTTTATATAGTTGGGTGCACTGCTGTTTGGTGCATATATATTTATGATTGTCATCTCTTCCTCTTGGATTGTTCCCTTTACAAGGATGTAGTGATCTTCTCTGTCTCTCTTAATCAGTCTTGGCTTGAAATCCACTTTGTCTGCAAATAGAATAGCTACTCCTGCTTTTTTCTGAGTTCCTGTCACATGGAATATTGTTTTCCACTTTTGACTTTCAGTCCATGAATTTGTTTTTTAATTAAATGTGTTTCTTGTATGCAGCATATTGTTGGATCCTGCTTCTTGATCTGTTCTGCCAGTCTGTTTCTTTTGATTGGTGAATTAAGACCATTAACATTGATGGTTATAACTGATATATATTGTCTTATCTCTGTCATGTTATTTTCCTGTTGTTGGCTTCCTTCTTTCCTTTTCTGTTTAATTTCTTGCCTTGCCTGGTGGGTTCATTCTGTTGGGGGTCATGGAGTTGTAATCCTTGTTGTCTCTTTCTAGAATATCCTCAGAACACTTTGGAGTACTGATTTGGTGGTCATGAATTTCTTCAGATGTTCTTTGTCATGGAAGTCCATCAATTTTGAAAGGTAGTTTTGCAGGGCACATCAATCTGGGTTGGAGGTTGTTTTCCTTTGAGATTTGAAATACTTCATTCTAAGCTCTCCTTGACTTGAGCATTTTCACTGAGAAGTCTGCTTGATTCTGATGGGGTTTCCTTTATAGGTGATTTGTTTCTTTTCTCTAAAAGCTCTTAATATTCTGTCCTTGTGTTGAATTTTTAAAATCTTGACTATTATATGCCTTGTGAAAGTTTGTTTTTATCATGGCTAATTGGAGTCCTATATAACTCACTTATCTATATGTCAAATTCTTTTTCCTTGTTTGGGAAATTTTCTGCCATTACTTCTGAGAACAAGATTTTTATGTCATTTGTACTATCACCTGCTTTTTCATCAACTCTGATCAATCTTATGTTATTCTTCTTTGTATCATCTAGCAGCTGCTGTATTGATTTCTTTCCATGCTATTTTTAAGAAATTTCTCTTTTCATGATCCCTAACCACAATCCTGTCTTCTATATATGATATTCTGTCTTCACATTGGCTCATTCTGCTGTGTATACTTTCAATAGAGTTTTTTTGTTTTTTTTTTGTTTTTTTTTTTGGTACCAGGGATCGAACTCTGGTCCTTGTGCTTGCGCAGCAGGCGGCAAAACCACTGAGCTAAACCCCCGGCCCCTTCAATAGAGTTTTTAATCTCCTGCATATCTGTTTGAATCTGTTTCATGGATTCCATTTCTTTCCTATGCTGAGCATTCATGGTTTCCATCATGTTCCTGAGCTTCTCTATTTTTTTTTAAATCTGTATCTGCTCTAGAGTCACTAAGCCTGTCTTTCATTCTGGTCACCATCTCTGTAGTTATCTGGGAAATTATTTCTTTGATTTTTTCTAGAGCCTCATTCATCTTCTTTGTTACTTTTTCTGTTACCACTTCAGAGAGTCCAACTGGGTGGTTTTTGCAATCACTCTGTGATTTCAATATCACTAATGTTCTGATTCTGAGATATATCACTGAAGACAGTTTACATGAATATACCTCTGGAATCCATGTGTAATTTTTAATTCCAATTTTATGTAATTATTGTCATATTAAACATTGTGCCCAATCCAATTAAACTTCACTCTATGTCTCTTACTATTTCTTAGCTTCACCATTGGGCTTTCTTGTCACTTTTTCCTCTCCTTTATAGTTTCTTAGGACTTGCCTTAAACCCCATTTTGTCTTGCCTAATGATGCTGGACCCTCCTTTATTTCCTATCATTTTGGTAGCATATAGGAACTTAGTAAGTGTTTGGTGTGCCCTTCACCTCTCTGATGTGATGCTTGGTGCCCTGTCTTGTCTTTGACTGGATCATGGCCCCTCAGTCATGAGCTTCCTGCATAGTTCCCAGTACCTAGTCCACTATTGTACATATAACATGTACTGGGAAAGAATTTTTTAAAGGAAAACAATCAAGGGCCAGGGATTTAGCTCAGTGGTTTTGCTGTCTGCTGCACAAGCGCAAGGACCTGAGTTCGATCCCCAGTACCAAAAAAAGAAAAAAGAAAAGAAAACAATCAAACTACAAGAACTTATTGCTTGGTTAGTACTTTCTTGGTAAATCTCTGAGTGCCGCCAAATGTGGAGCAGCTCTTGGCAAGATAGAAGTCAGCAAACATCTGCTCCTCTCTTGATAGGTGTTACAACAAAGTTATTTGTTTTCAGGTCATTCAAATGTTTGGAAAATCTGTGAGCCAGCACTCCCACCCTATGTGCTGATCACCCTTAACCCCATGCCTAGAGAGTGGCTTCCACAGGATGGGTCCACAAGATGCTTGTCTTCAAGGAGCCTCTTACATAGGGGCCTCTTGAAGAAATTGATCTGATCATAAAACAAAAAGAAAACTTGGAGGTGGGGGAGATTAGGTTTTATTGAAAGGCTCATTCGTGGGAGCACAGTCAGCCCTCCCAGGATAGGATACAGCAAAAGCTAGACATTTAGACATTTACTTGGCAGCCACTAAAATATAGAAAACTGTGGGTTCTCACATTATTTGCCAATAAAAGGGGAAAGAGGCTTCCCATGCATCTTTCTAGAAACTTCTAGAATGTCTCACCAGCTGGGTCATTGAATACCAACAGGACAGGAACTGGACTCAACATTGGACTCTGGTCTCTGGAGAGAACAAGGTCACCGATCCAGCTTTGGTGAAAGTTTGCTAAGAATTTTCATGCTCTTAAAGTTAGTTCTCCAAGGTAAAATAGTCTGGTGGCCTTTTCTCCCTTTGCAACTTTATTCACATGTAATAACAAAATAAATAGCACACATTTAAAGCATACAATTTGGTATGTTTTGACATATGTATACAGCTATAAAATCAGCATCTTGGTGAAGATGTGACATTTTCCATCACTCCTAAAGTTTCCTAATACTCCTTGGTAATTCTTTCCTCCTGACCTCATCTCCAGGCAACCACTGGTTTGTTTATCACTATAGGTTTGTTTGTATTTTCTGGAATTTTACATAAATAGAATTATATGGTAAATAATAAAGTATAGCATATTAGCTTTCCCATCTATGGGACAAAATACCTGACACCACAATTTAAAGAAAGAGAAGTTTATTTTTGCTTAGGTTTCAGAGGTTTCTGTTCATGGTTTGCTGTCAGAAACATCATGGCAGAAGGCCATGGTGGAGCAAAGCTGCTCAAAGTTCATAGTAGCTGGGAAGCAAAACATAGGTGGAAAGTGCCAGTGAGAGATACACCCTTGACCCACCTCTTCCTACTGGACTCCACCTCCTAGCAGCACATTTAGCTATGAATATCAGTGGATTTATCCATTGATGAATGTGTCACCCTCATGATCTAATCATCTCTCCAGGAGTCTCAAGCTAGTCGAGTTGACAATTAAGATTAACTGCCACATATAGTATATTTTTTTATGGCCTGGCTTCTTTCACTTCAGCATCAAAATTTTGAGGTTCATCAGTGTTGCTCCATATGTCAATAGTTCATTCATTCCTTTCATTGTTGAGTAGAATTCCAGTATACAAATATACCACTTTCTTTTCCCATTCACCTATTGATGGACATTTGGTTGTTTCCAATTTGGAACTATTACCAAAAGGCTGCAATAAACACCTGCATGCAAGTGTTTGTGTGATCATATGTTTTTCATTTCTCTGGGGTAAATACATAGGAGTGGGATGACTGGGCCATATTTGTGGGCTTTTTTTTAACTTGACTCATAGAAGCCCTACAGTTTTTGCTTATACTGATGAAGGAATGTAGGCACCATGTTCTGATTCCTATTTTAAACACAGCAGCAGCTCCAAGAGTTTCCTCACATAGTTGTATCCTCTGTCAGCTTTTCCTTAAAAAAAATTTCCATGGTCAAGAAAAAAAAGTTTAAAAATCCAACTCTCCTTTTAACTCTCCCATAATTCCATCACTTTAGGGATAAAGAAAAGCAAGGTTGCCACAACCTCAAAGCAAGGTTAATTGGCTAGATCCTGAGTCTGTGTGCTTTTTTTTTTTGAGACTATGTAGTTCAGGCTGGCCTCGAACTCACGGTGATCCTCCTGCGTCAGCCTCCTAAGTGCTAGGATTACAGGCGTGTGCCACCATGCCTGGCCTAGTCTGTGATTTTTTAGGCTTGAATTCAAGACCAGTGACTATGGTCTCTTCAAGTTCACTTCCACATTTTGGGGAAGGTGGAAGCTTCAGGGGTAATCAGGCTGGCATCAGATACAATCATATCCCAAGTATGTGGACATTTCCTTTAGAAGCTTATGAAGTCAGATATAGCACACAATAAAAGATCAAAACATATAATAGATAATGTGAAATAGGGAAAAGAGGTCCAAAGGGGAAGGGGAAGGGGAAGTGAGAGGAGTTGGAGAAAGGAAAGAAAGGAAAGGAATAAATATGAGGAAAGGAAAAAAACAGAAACAAAGTCTTTGAAAATAGGAAGAGATGGAAGGGTTGAAGGGAGGGCAGGGGAATGGGGAAAAATAAGAACCAAGAGGGTATGTAAAGGTACACATTCCCAATGATGAATGTCATCATATTGTATGCCTAAAATGTACCAATAAACTTAATGAAAAAATAAAAGCCAAGGGGTCAGGAGAGCACTACTTAGGTGCTTTCCATAGATACACAGTAGTTCACTGTGGAGTCTCCATTTTGTCTTCTGAGAACCAGGTATTACATCTCCACTTGACAGACGTGGGAACTAAGACACAGAATGGAAAATGCTCAGACTCAGACAATGTGAGGAGGAGGTGGAGATGTGAGGGAATGTGCTCAGGTCCGTGGGTTGAAGAGAAGACTTTGGATGTGCTATTACCAGGAAAATGTGGCCTCTGGCTCTTCTGCCAAATCTTCTTTAGCTTCAAGGATTCCTCTTCCCACAAAGTAAAAAGCAATGTTGGGACTTTTCACTCGATTTCTTATGAGGCTCTCTGAGACAAAAGCTGGCAGAAACTTTTGTTGCTCTTCCAAGAACTGAAAGTAACCAGCAGCCAGTCCATTGCTGATGTAGAGAATTTGTTGGTTAGGAACCTCTTAAGATAGAGAAAATAATCTGAATTTTTTTCAAATAATTATAAGTAAAAAAATGTTCTTCCTAAATCACACTAAAAGAATATGGAATGATGACAGTAGAGAGTACCATAGCAACAGTTCATGCTGCTGGGGTAGTCCTTGAATTTGCCACACTCCAACACATCTGAATGGATTAAACTGCTACATTAGACTTTTCCTTTTGGCCAATAATACCACCCAAAAAGTGTGGCACTGGGGGTGGACCACCCCTTACACCCCACTTCCTCACCCAGCTATGCCACCAAAGGTAGAACATCAGGCCAGTTTGTGTGGAAGAGGAAATGAGACTGCTCTTGGCTTTGTAGAAACCAGTTTACTCAATGAGCATTTCATTCTGATATCGATTTATTGAGTACTCTGTGCCAGGCAAGTGCTAGAAATGTTAAAGAATAAAACATCACTAAGCCCTGGTCCCTGCTCTCAAGGGGTTTATAGTTGAGGCAAGAGGAAGAGGGCAGGGCATGCACAGCCTTGAAGGTTCAACTTGATCTTGAGAGTGATGAGAGGCTGTGGCTTGTGTGTGCATCACGCATGAGATGGTCTAGTCTTATTTTAACACAGTTGACCACAACCTGGGAGGCAGGGAGAATAGTCAAAATCCAGTTCTCAGAAGCAGCCTCTAGTGAAACAAGCCTGAAAGAAGTTAAGTGTAAAAGAGAGGCACAAGTAAAACAATGTGCGATCCATGAGGGTAGCATGTTTAATTTTAACTGGATGACTCAGATGAGGTTCTAGAAGGAGACAGGCCATGAAGTTACGTGATTTGGGTGGGCATGGAGGAGGAAAGGCGGCTTGGAGGCCTGGAAGTGGAAGGCCAGTTGTGCAAAAAAAGAGTCTGGCAGAGGCCCACAGTGGGCGGGGGAGAAGATCAGGGCAGGACTGCATGGCACAATACCTGGCATGTTGAGTAACCTGGCATGCTGAGACTCTGAAAGGAATGCTCGAAGATGAGCCTCCTTCATGGCCCCCCGCAGCAGGGATCTGGTGCCTGGCCAGGTTCCCCGGGAAACACCACTGCATTACCTACCTGTGGGGATTCTAGAAAACAGATCCTTACCCCTTCCCACACTCAGGCCCTTCCTCGGGTCAAGAGAGAGGAACAGAGCACTAAAGGCCACTAAGCTAATCCATTCCCATGTCCATCCTCTTTATTTTCAGAGACCAGACTATAGTGTTCAGGGATGGGCAATAGTGAATATTTTTTGAATGAACAAATGAATGCATGAGTGGGTAAAAATGTAATTGTAACCTTCAATAAGTCATCTGTGTGTGTGTGTGTGTGTGTGTGTGTGTGTGTGTGTGTGTGTAGAAGGAAGGAGGTGCAATTCCACCATTGGCCTGGAGTAGTGGGCCTGGGAGTGTCTCTGAGGAAGAGGGATGGTGAGCTCAGACTGAGCAGAAACTACAGTGTTACCAGCAGCTCCACTTCCATCATTGCTTTTCCCACATTCTCTGCCTCCAGTCCCCCCCACACACACACATACACAGAACCAAAGCCTGGACCTCCCAACATTAGGGAAAACTCCATGCCTGCCCTGGTACTGGGTCCACATTCCAAGGCTTTGAGGACTCTACCTCCCACACGTGGTCAGAAAAGGGCTTCATGGGAAGCTTTCTAGGTCTCTCCAGCTACTGGTTTTTTCCTAAAATCCAATTCTTCCCGAGTCTTGTGAAATCTGTCAGCTAAAATCTCAGCTTACTTGAGCCATGCCAGATTTTCCCCCTCTCCCTACACTCTTCAATCCTTCCTCAGCTCTGTCCTTAAATGCTTGCCCTCCTAAGTGCAGCCTAGGGAGAAGGAACAGCACCACTTCCTCCTGCAGCTTCCTCCTAATCTCATAGTCCCTCTTCATAACCCCAGGAGGCAGTGCATATGTTCTTGTGCAGGCTAGCATGATGTGAGGGAAGCCAGACTCCTTTCTCAACTCTCCAGAACTTCATCTGTAAATGGGACTAGGAATCACTTACCCCACAGGAAAAAACAAATGGAAATGTACTACAAGAGAAATGCTGAGCCAGGGATTTAGCTCAGTGGTTCCACTGCCTGCCTTACAAGCACAAGGTCCCAAGTTCAATCCCTGGTACCAAAAAAAAAAAAAAGTAGTTGTCAATTCTATTCACAGAGCAAGTGAAGAAAATCATCTGGCAGTTTCTCATTTTCTTTTCCTTTAAATTAACTCAACTCTGACTCCCAGTTTCTATTCTACATGCCCCAAACTGGAAAAAGTATTGCTCCCAATTTTACAAACAAAACAAAACACTACAAGTTTGCAACTTTTATGAAACCCACTAGAACAGAATAGAATTAACAAAACCACATTCACCACAGATGTTGGGACTACCTGACAGGGAATTTTAAACAATTGTGATTCCTATGTTAAAGGCTCTAATGCAAAATAGGGACAATGTGCGAGATCAGCAAAAATACAAAAACTATAGGAAAGAACCAAATGGAAATGCTAGCAATGAAAATATAGCAAAAAAATAAAGTATTTTAATGGGCTCATTAATATATTGACTTGATATAGCTGAAGAAATAATTGGTGAACTTAAAGATAGATCTATAAAAATTATCCAAACCTAAACATCCAAGATCTGTGAAACAATATCAAATGCTCTAACATCACATATTTAGAGTTCAAGAAATAAATGAAAAGGAGAATAGAAGAAATAGCAGCTGAGAGATTTCCAAAATTAATGACAGACACTGAACTACAGATCCAAGTATTTCAGCAAACACCATGATAAATACCAACACTGAAGAGGATACACTCTTAGGTATATCATATTAAAATTGTTGAAAACAAAGCAAAAGGAGAATCTTGAAAGCAATGTAAAGGGAAAAATATTTTATGTATAGAGAAACAAAAATAAGAATTATGAGCTGAGTATGGTCTGTAATCCCAGCATTCTGAAAAGTTGAGGCAAGAGGATTACAAGTTCCAGTCCAGCCTGGGCCACTCAGGGACTTTATGATACCCTGTCTCAAAATTTAAAAAAAAGTTAAGGGCTGGGGAGTAGTTCAAAGTGAAGGCCCTGTGAATCTTCAGTACTACCAAGAAAGAAAGAAAGAAAGAGGAAAGAAAGAAAGAAGAAAGAAAGAAAAGAAAGGAGGAGAAAGAAAGAAAAGAAAGGAGGAGAAAGAAAGAAAAAGAGAGAGCGAGAGAGAGAAAGAATTACAGCAGACATCTTACTAGAAGTCAGAAGATAATGGAAAAACAAACAAACAAATCCTATCATTCCGAAAACCTATATACAATTAAATTATTTTTCAAAAATGAGGGAGCAATAACTAGGCATGGTGGCACATGGCTACTATCCCAGCCTTTGAGAGGCTGAGGCAGAAGGATTGCAAGTTTGAGCCCAGTCTGGTATGGCAGCCTAGGCTACATAGTAAAACCCTGACTCCAAACAACAACAACAAAAAATAGAGAGAAAGAAATTCTTTCTTGGGTGAACAAAAAGTAAGAGAATTCATTGTCAATAGACTTATAGTACAAGAAATATTAAAAGAGGGCCGGGGATTTAGCTCAGTGGTTTCACCGCCTGCTGCACAAGCGCAAGGACCCAAGTTTGATCCCCAGTACCAAAAAAAAAAAAAAAAAAAAGAAATATTAAAAGAAGTTCTTTATACCAAAATGAAACTTTGATTTACATAAAGAAATGTAGAGTTATAGAAATAAAATTAATTGGGGCTGGGGATTTAGCTCAGTGGTTCTGCCACCTGCCTTGCAAGCGGAAG
This sequence comes from Heterocephalus glaber, assembly GCF_053883595.1. Classification (NCBI taxonomy): domain Eukaryota; kingdom Metazoa; phylum Chordata; class Mammalia; order Rodentia; family Bathyergidae; genus Heterocephalus; species Heterocephalus glaber. Next base: position 32,077,304 of record NW_028258142.1, read on the forward strand.
GATCCGAGTTCTATCTCCGGTACCAAAAAAAAAAAAAAAGAAATAAAATAAATGAAGGTAAAATAAAATTCTTGGGGCAGGGGATTTAGCTTAGTGGTTCCTCGGCCTGCCCCGCAAGCACAGGGACCTGAGTTCAATCCCCAGTACCAAAAAAAAAGTAAAATAAAATTCTTTTTAAAAACCACAAAAAATTAAAATATAAATGTCCAAAATGAAAATAGTGTTCATCTACTTGGTATATAGCAGAGGCTGGCATTCAGTCAGCTTCTATTGCTCCTACCAGGCCCAGCTGCTAGAGTCCAGCAACCTGAAGATGTGTACCACCCTGATTGTGAGTGGCACCATCCAAATGGGCTTGAAGCCTGCATAAATTGAAAGGAAAAGAAAGAGGAAGTGTGCTGTATTTTTGGGAGCTCCATTTTGTCTGGGAAAGTGCATTTTTGCTTCTGTTACCTGGGGAAGGAAAGATGTTTCAAGATCTAAGGGACTTAAACTGGATCAATAGTCCAATGAAACTCTGTGATGTACTCAATATCTCTGATCAGCTCATTTGGCACTATGCTTATACTCCTAAGCCAGTCATTGCCAGGGTGGGAGGGTGCGTAATTCTCCCTGACCTTGTCTGTATCATGGGTCAACCTGATTGCCAAGGGAAGAACCAGCCAAACACAGAACAGTATAGACACAGAAGAGGGGTGTTGTTACTAGAAGAAGATCCATCCTAAACTTTATGCATTGAACAATAGAGCTTCAAAATACATGATAGAGCTGATATAACTGAAGGACAAATAAACAAATCCATAATTAGTTGGAAATCTTACTACTTTGTTTTGTCTTTCTCTGCAGCCAGAATATAATTAATTTTCCCTTATCTCCTTGAAAAATTAGGAGACTAATAGTTCTTTGCCCTCAAGGAAGGGAAATTAGTTTTTCCATTGCTAATCATTCTGACTTAGAATTTAATGGGCCATGGAGGATGGTTGTTAAAGAAAAAGAGGAAGAGAGTGCCTTTGAGAATAAATAGAGGACAGAGAGGGATTGCACCCAGAATAAAAGAGGTCAAAGATGGAGTGGTCACAAGACATTGCTTTGTGACCAAGTCATCAGCAGCATCACATACCACTCAGTAGCAGAGCTCAGGGAGACAATGAGGAACACCTCATGGCAATGTGATACTCTAGGGAAGTGGATCTCCACACCTTGACGTCTCTTCGGCACCCCAAATGAGTGAGTGCTGCTAGACCAAAAGGGAATATGTGAACTATGGCAATTCATACACTTAATTACTATGGTGATAAAAACTACAAAGAAGTGTGGGTCCATGTGAGATCATGTAACAGGGCTCTCAGCTCTGGCCAGGGATATCTAAGCAAGAACATTGGCCCCTGTGCCTTTGCTATTGTGTCTCTGGCCTGGATGGCCTTCTGAGCTCCTCTCTGCACACTCTAAGCCTCATAAAGTCCCCAGCTTGGCCTTGGCAGCTCTTCTCCCTCTTTCAGCTTGTAGCAGAAACATTTGTTTGGATTTTAGAAACTGCAGGTACTTCCTGTCAAAATGGTGCCATGCATTCACTCTTTGATTACTGAATATAGACAGATAAAATATGTTACAAGATAATCAAAAATACTTACCCAAACAAACATGAAAAACAAAAATTAACATATTTATAAACATGAAGTAGGAGCACTGAGTGGAGAGTAGAGTGGAAGCTGCAGCCTGCTGGGCCCCAGGTCTGAAGACAGGCAGTGGATATGGAGGGAGGTGGCAAGGAGGATCAAGATAGCTCCAGCCAAGACAGCAGAAGGGACCAGAAAGAGGCCTCTGAAGGACCTAGTGTGGGCTCTCTTCTTCCCCATGATATTAGGTAACCAACCTCTACAGTCCAGGGCTCTGGATCTCCAAAGCTCTAGACTAAAGAGACAGAAAAACAAGACATTGCTTTGTGACCAAGAACTGAGTCTGATTGTCCTTTTTCTCTGCATCCAGATCTGCAGAATCCCCAAACACTTACGGGGCAAGACCTCTCTAGGGTCCGGTGGTCCAGTTCTGAATCAGGGACAACCACAAAGCTGCTTGATATGGAGGAGAGAGTTTGTGTGTGTGTGTGTGTGTGTGATAGAGAGAGAGAGAAAGAGTGAGGAAGAAGAAGAAGGGAGGGACCCCCAACTCCTTCTAACTCCCCATCCCAAAGGATAAAGTTGTTATATTGAAGAATTTATTCACTATAAACATATGTTGGGTTGGTCCTCGATTTTGATTTAATTCACACAGTTAAAGGTGATAGATTAATAACTACCACAAAATGTCATTTTATAAGATGTACTTGATGCTATGGTATTGCTGATTATATCACTTGGGCTAAGGTGTTGTTATTGATCTAGCCAGTGATCCTTCCTGGTATAATGAAAATGAGATAGGCTCAGAGTCATTAGAGACTCAAAACTTAAAGACCAGCTATATCTGGAAGACACCTCTGAGAAGCAATCATTCCATAAGGGTTCTAATTACAAGCAACAAAGATACTTACAATAAGCAATTTCGAAGTATCAACCCAGAAGTTAAACCAAGGACAGTACCAAAAACACAAATGAGAAGATATTTAAGCAAGGCACAAACTCGGACTTCCACCCCACCAAGGGTAAACCCCAGGGGAAATGAGGTGGAAAAGTCCGATAACCAACCACCTGGACTGCCTGAACTGATAGCACAGGAAGTAACAAAACAGATGAATGAGGTTCTAGAAAAATTCAAAGCAGAAATAATCTCCCAGATATCCACAGAGATGGTCAGCAGAGTGAAAGACATGATTAGAGGATCTAGAACAGAAACAGATAAAAAAAAAAGATAGATGAGCTCAGAAACATGCTGGAAGCCATGAATACCCAGCATAAGAAAGAAATGGAAACCATGATCACTCAACATAAGAAAGAAATGGAATCCATGAAACAGATTCAAACAGATATTCAGGAAATTAAAAACTCCATTGAAAGCATCCACAGCAGATTAAGAGAATCTGAAGATAGAATATCAGATATAGAAGACAGGATCGTGGTTAAAGACCATGAAAACAGAGATTTCTTAAAAATAGTAAGGGACCACAAGAAATCAATCCAGCAGCTGCTAGACGATGCAAAGAAGAATAACATAAGACTGATAGGAGTCCACGAAAAAACAGGACAAAGTATAACTGACATAAAAAAACTGTTCACAGAAGTAATAGTGGAAAACTTCCCAGACAGAGGTAGAGAATTGGACATACAGTGAGCCATATAGAACTCCAACTAGCCATGATCAAAAAAAATCTACATCTAGACATATAATAGTCAAGATCCCAGAAACCCAACAGAAGAACAAAATCCTACAAGCAGTTAGAGATAAGAAACAAACCACCTATAAAGGAAAGCCGATCAGAATCACAGCAGACTTCTCAACACAAACCCTCAAGTCAAAAAGAGCCTGGAGTGAAGTATTTCAAGCCCTAAAAGAAAATAACTTCCAACCTAGACTGTTGTGTCCTGCAAAATTATCTTTCAAAATCGATGGGGAAATTAGATACTTCCACAACAAAGAACACCTGAGAAATTTCATGAACACCAAATCAGCACTACAAGCAATCCTAAACAATATCCTAGAAAAAAGCAATGAAGGTCACAACTCCATGAGGCCCAACAGAGGGAAGCCACCAGGCAAGGTAAGACATTAAAGGGAAAGGGGGAAAAAATAAGAAATAAAAGAGCCAACAAAAGTAAAACATCATGACAAGGATGAATCAATATCTATCAATTATAACCATCAATGTTAATGGCCTCAATTCACCAATCAAAAGAAATAGGCTGGCAGAATGGATTAAGAAGCAAAATCCAACAATATGCTGTATACAAGAAACACACCTTATTCAAAAAGAAATTCATAAACTGAAAGTAAAAGGATGGAAAACAGTTCTCCATGCCACAGGAACCCGGAAAAAAGCAGGGGTAGCAATCTTATTTGCAGTCAAAGTAGATTTCAAACCAAAACTAATTAAGAGAGACAAAGATGGTCACTACATCCTTGTGAAGGAAACAATACAAGATGAAGAGATGACAATCCTAAATATTTATGCATCAAATACAAATGCCCCCAACTATACAAAACAAATATTAATGGACATGAAAACCCAAATAAGCACTAACACAACTGTAGTGGGGGACCTCAATACCCCACTATCACGAATAGACAGATCATCTAGACAAAAAGTTAACAATGAAATTCTAGAACTGAACCAAGATATTGAACAAATGGACTTAATAGATGTTTACAAAGTGTTCCACCCCACAAAATAGGAATACACATTCTTTTAGGCTGCACACAGGTCATCCTCCATAATAGACCACATACTAGCTCACAGGACATGTCTAAGTCAGTGTAAAAGAACTGAAGTTACCCCCTGTATATTATCAGACCATAGTGCAATAAAATTGGAGATCAAAAACATAAATCCCAAAACCCCCACAAACATATGGAAACTGAATAACACCCTCCTAAACAACCAATGGGTCACAGAAGAAATTAAACAGTTTCTACAAGTAAATGATAATGCCAGTACAACATACAGGAATCTATGGGACACAATGAAAGCAGTTCTACGCGGGACATTCATAGCAGTGAATGCCCATATTAGGAAAACAGAGAAAACTTGGACAAATAACCTAATGCAGGACCTCAAGCTGCTAGAAAAAGAAGAGCATAACAAATCTGAAGCTCATACAAGAGGAAATTATAAAGATCAGAATAGAAATCAATCCAATGGAGACAAAAAGAACAATACAAAAAAAATCAATGAATCAGAGTTGGTTTTTTGAAAGAATAAATAAAATTGATAAACTTTTAGCCAATCTTATCAAAAAAAGGAAAGAAAAGGTGCAAATACATGCAATTAAGAATGAAAAAGGTGAAGTCACAACAGATCTAACAGAAATCCAGAGGATCATCAATACCTACTTGGAGAACCTGTACTCTAATAAAATGGAAAACACAGAAGAAATGGACAGATTCCTAGATACATACGAATTGCCAAAGTTAAATGAAGAAGATTCAGAAATTCTAAACACCCCAATTATAATGAGTGAAATTGAAAATGTAATAAAATATTTGCCAACAAAGAAAAGCCCAGGTCATCATGGCTGCACTGCTGAATTCTACAAGACATTTAAAGAAGAACTATCACCATTACTCTTTAAACTCATCAATTTAATTGAAAGGGAAGCAATACTTCCAAATTCATTCCTGGAAGCAAGTGTTACTTTGATTCCAAAACCAGGGAAACACCCAACACAAAAAGAGAACTACAGGCCAATCTCCCTAATGAACATAGATGCAAAAATCCTCAACAAGATACTGGCAAACAGAATACAGAAGGTCATCAAGAAGATCATACACCCTGACCAAGTCGGATTTATCCCATGGATACAAAGATGATTCAACATTCATAAATCAATAAATATAATACACTATATTAACAGCGTCAAGGGCAAAAACCATATGATCATCTCAATAGATACAGAAAAGGCGCTTGACAAAATCCAACACCCATTCATGACAAAAATGCTACAGAAAATTGGAATAGAAGGTCTTTATCTCAACTTGATTAAGCCTATCTTTGAAAAACCAATAACCAACATCATACTAAATGGTCAAAAACTGAAAACTTTCATGCTAAAATCAGGAACCAGACAAGGATGCCCACTATCACCACTCCTATTCAATATAGTTCTGGAAACATTAGCCACAGCAATTAGGAAAGGGAAAAATAAAAAGAATAAAGATAGGAAAGGAAGAAGTTAAACTGTCCTTATTTGCTGACAATATGATACTTTATATAGAAGACCCAAAAAACTCCGCCAAAAGACTTCTAGACTTAATTGACAGATTCAGTAGAGTAGCTGGATACAAGGTCAACACAATAGCCTTCAACAAAACAATAGCCTTCTTGTACACAAATAACAGACTCACTGAGAGAGAAATTAGGGAAACAATTCCTTTTACAATAGCATCCAAAAACATGAAATATCTAGGAATCAATCTAACAAAGGAAGCACCTCTACATTGAAAACTACAGCACAATGAAAAAAAGAGATCAAAGAGGATACAAGAAAATGGAAAGACATCCCTTGCTCCTGGGTAGGAAGAATCAATATAGTGAAAATGGCCATACTTCTAAAACTACTATGTAGATTCAATGCAATGCCAATTGAAATTCCAACAATATACTTCACAGAACTAGAGAAAACAATCCAAAAATTCATTTGGAACCAGAAGAGACCTAGAATAGCAAAAGCAATTCTAGGCAACAGAGACATGGCTGGGGGTATCACAATCCCCAACTTGAAACTATAGTACAAAGTTACTGTCATAAAAACAGCATGGTACTGGCACAAAAACAGACCTGAGGATCAGTGGAATAGATTAGAAGATGCAGAAGCAACTCCAGACATACTCAGCCACCTCATCTTTGACAAAGGAGCCAACCATCCTCACTGGAGGAAAGATAGCCTATTTAATAAATGCTGCTGGAAAAACTGCATTTCAACCTGCCAAAGATTAAAATTAGACTCATACCTATCACTGTGCACTAAACTAAGATTGAAGTGGATTAAATATCTAAATATTAAAACAGAAACACTAAACTTGCTGGAAGATAAGTTAGACAGAACTCTTGAAGACATTGGCATAAGAAAAGACTTTATGAACAAAACCTCAGTAGCACAGGAACTAGCACAAAGAATCAACAACTGGGATCTCATCTTACTAAAAAGCTTCTGTACTGCAAAACAAACCACCAACAGAGCTAACAGACAACATACAATGTGGGAAAAAATCTTTAGCAGCTGTACCTCAGACAAAGGACTACTATCTAGAATATATAAAGAACTGAAAAAAATCAGACCCCCCAAATTCAAAGACCCAATTCAAAAATGGGCATCTGAAATGAACAGACATTTCTCAGACAAAGAAGTAAAAGCAGCAAATAAATATATGAAAGAATATTCAACATCACTCGTCATTCGAGAGATGCAGATGAAAACAACACTAAGATTCCACTTCACCCCAGAAAGAATGGCTGCTATCAAGAAATCAACCCATAACAAATGCTGGCAGGGGTGTGGGGAGAAAGGAACCCTTCTCCATTGCTGGTGGGAGTGCAGACTGGTGCAACCACTGTGGAAGTCTGTATGGAAATACCCCAAAGAACTAGGACTAGAGGTACCATTTGACATAGCTATTCCCCTGCTGGGTATCTTCCCAAAAGAATTAAAAGAATCATAACACAGCAATATATGTGCACCCATGTTTATAGCAGCATAGTTTGTAATAGCTAAAGCTTGGAAACAGCCCAAGTGCCCATCAACTGGAAACTGGATAAAGAAGATGTGGTTCTTTTATAAAATGGAGTACTACTCATCCATAAAGAATGAAAAACTAGAGTCATTCATAGATAGTTGGATGCATAATGAGGCCATGCTCTTAAGTGAAATAAATAAGGCACACGTGTAAATACTGAATAGTTTCTCTAGTGTGAGAAACTGATAGCGTAAATAAGGATTAAAATGATTAAAATGAATAACTGATAATTTGAAATAGGAAAAAAGGTCCAAAGATGAAGGGGTGAAGGGAGGGGAAGGGGAAAGGAAAGAAGGGAAAAGAAAAATTGTGAGAAAAGAAAAAAAAACGGAAATGATGTCTATGTAAATAGGGAAGGGAGCACAGGTAATGGGGAAAAATAAGAACCAAGATACATCATGTACAGGTACAAGCACCCAGTGATAAATGTAAATGAATTGTATACCTAAAATGTACCAATAAAAGAATTTAAGAAAAGAAAAAAGAAAGGAGGGAAAGGAGGGAGGAAAGGAAGAAAGCAAGGGATAGAAGAAAGAGAGGGAGGGAGGGGATAAATAAGCCTTCCTAAACTCAAATAAGACTGCAAATCAAAATCCCAAAACATATGCAGAAACCCAATCCTTATAAAGACAGTTTACAGAATTAACATTCAAAACATCAATTCATTCCAGATAAAATTAATCTTATAGAACTGTCTGACATAGACTTTAAAATGAGTACACTTAAGGTACTTAAATAAAGGCATAAATTGTATAATCTATATGTCCTATAAGCATAATGTGACATTAAATGAAACTTTTTTATGCCCATTATAAACTTTATTTGATGCTCAAATAAACTTTATTCAACAAGGAAAATATCCTCTTGCCCTTGGATGAAAATTCTAATAGCTCTGACATTTCTTTTTTTCTACTCATTCTTCATAGGAAGCCTTTGGTCACTAAAATTGCAAACACAATATTTCTGGAATTGATTTAGAGTTAAATCTTTGCTTTAGATAAGATGTTCTCCAGGCTGGAACCTTGCAACCAGGCCAAGGAAGCTGTGACTGCTGTCTTCTCTCCTTTCTTACAACTCCTTTCTCACATGACAACAGTGACTTTACCTGTGCTCAATGTTGGAGGTGGAAGTTGGAGAATGGAAGGAAAAGAAAAGGGACAGCACAGGGTTTTCTTCGCTGGATGGCTTAACAACTTCTGTGCCTGGCATGGATAGCCGTTTATAGCCCAATACAGTTGTTGTGCTTGCCTGGTATACAGCAGGCCCTGGGTTCAAACTCTAGTACTGCCAAAAAAAAAAAAAAAGGTGTCTCACATTTAATTGGAATCACAGTAAGTCCTATCAGTCCCTCAGTTGAAACTGAGAATAAGGGTCTCATTGTAACATCTGATTAAAACAGAAAATAGGAAATAAAAACTGCAAGCAATTTTAGATGATGGAAAATTCAAAAACATAATGTACGGTTTCCATGTAAACTTTACCTCTTTTTCCCTAATATTAACATTTTATATAGCACAAATACTTTTATTATCAAAAACAGAAAATTAATATTGATACAATACTTTATAGATTTATTTCCATTTCACTAATTTTCCAAATAATGTCTTTTTTCCCCATCCAAGATTTAATCTAGAATCCCACATTGTATTTATTTATCATGGCTTGTTAGGACGAATTTGTTTTTTTAAGAACTTGCCCACAGTTACATGATAGTGTCTTGGGATTTTCTTTTTTTTTTGGTACTGAGGATCGAACTTGGGTCCTTGCGCTTGCGCAGCAGGCGACAAAACCACTGAGTTAAATCCCTAGCCAGTTTTGTTTTTGTTTCTGGTTCCGGGTATTGAACTCGGGACCTTGTGCTTGCAAGGCAGGCAGCGGAACCATTCAGCTAAATCCTGGACCCAGGATAAATTTTTTTTTTTGCCATGATTTTTTTTAAGGTAATCAAGTTGATTAATCTTCTCTTTTGTTGTCTCTGGGTTTTGGGGACAGAGTGAACTGAATTAAACTCTAAACTGAGTTTGAAAGGAACTCATTCATGTTTTTCTCTAGCACTTTTACATTCTCATGTTTTATACTTAGATCTCAAATCCATTAGGAATTTATACTTGTGTATGGTGTATGTGTATCTAAGATTTTTATTTTCCAAATGGATACAGTTTTCCCAGCACCATTTTTTTTTTTTTTGGCGGTACCAGGAATCGAACTCAGGACTTTGTGCTTGCAAGGCAGGCAGTGGAACCACTGAGCTAAATCCCCGGCCCAACACCATTTATTTTTAAAAGTATCTTTGCTCCAGTAATTTGAGGTGTTATCTCTATCATACACCAAATCTCTCCATATGATCTTAAGTCTATTGATAAACTTTTTGTTCTTTTCTACTAACTGCTATTTGCATATACAAATATCATGCTTTTAAAATTAAAGATAATTTATGATATGTTTTAACATGGAATAGTGTCCCTCAGACTTTTTTTTTTAGTCTTTTCTGTCCACTCTTACATGCTTGTTTTTCCATATGAATTTTAGTATAAACTTGACTGACTCAAAGAAGAAGGAGGAGGTGGAGAATGAAGAAGTGGAGAAACAGAAAGGGAAGAGGAAAAGGAGGGGGAGAAAGAAGAGAAAAAGGAGAAAAGTTTGTTGGTATTTTTACTGGTACTACAGCAGATTTGACATTTAACCCAGGGAGAACTGCTATCTTTATAACAGTGAGTCATCTTAGCCAGCAATAGGCAATATCTTTCCCATTTATTTTTATTTATTTATTTATTTATTTTTGAGACAAGGTCTCACTATGTAGTTCAGACTGGCCTTGAATTTGTGGTCATCCTCCTGTCTCTACCTTCTGAGTGCTGGGATTACAGGTGTGATCTTTGTTTTTGTTTTTTTGCAGAACCAGGGATCGAACTCAGGATCTTGTGCTTGGCGCCACTGAGCTACATCCCCAGGCCGGCTCTCCCACTTCTTAAAGTCTACTTCTGGGTCTTTCAAGAATCTTTTTTACAATTTCTTTGTATAGATTTTGCATGTTTCTAACAAAAATAAACTTAACAAAGTTTTTACCAAAGTATTTAATCTTTTTATTGTTGTTGTAAGTAGTATTTTCTCTATTATGGTATCGTTTAACAGGTTATTATTATGTGTGTCATAGGTACTAGATTTTATATGTTAATTTTATATCCAACTATCTTTCCAAAATTTTTTGATTTAGCACCATCATTGATTTCTAAGGTTTTCCAAGTACATAAGCTTTCATCAATTGAATTGTGTCTCTGTCCCCTTACATTCATATGTTAAAGTCCTAAGTCCCAGAACCTCAGAATGTGACTATGTTTGGAGATAGGACCTGTAAAGAGGTGAATGAAGTAAAATGAGGCCATTGGGATAGGCATGATTGACTGATTGATTGATTGATTTGTACTGGAGATCAAACTCAGGTCCTTGTGCTTGCAAGGCAGGCGGTGGAACCACTGAGCTAAATCCCCAGCCCTGGATAGCACAATTTAATCTGGCTGGTGTCCTTCTCCCCTCCCAGTACTGGGGATTGAACTCAGGACCTTGCACTTGCAAGCCAGGTGTGGTGCCACTGAGCTAAACTCCCAGCCCTTGGTGTCCTTTTTAAGAAGAGAAAATTTGGACACAAAACACATCAAGAATTTGCCTACACATAGGAAAGACTATGTGAGCAAGAAGACAGCATCTGCAAGCCAAAACAAAGACCTTAGAAGAAACCAAGTCTGACAACACCATGACCTTGGACCTGTAGCCTACAAAATTATGAGAAAATCAATTCATGTGATTTAAGCCTCCCAGTATTCTGTTACGGCAGTGCTAGCAAACACAGTGGCATTTTATCTGCAAACAAGGATTTTTTTTTTTCTTCTTAAAGCCATTCTTATATATCAAATTGAATTCTCTCTTTTAATTGTATTGGGACACCAGTACAATGTCAATAGTAGTGGGAATAATTCCTTGGGTCTGATCCTAGAAGATATGGCTCTGGTGTTTGGCAGGTGCTATAATTATGTGACCCACAGCTGGAGGAATAAACACAACAAATGCTCACTGAGTATTTGTGATTTACCACTGTCTCTTCATAGGGAATCAGAGCAAAATTCCACTTCAGTTCATCTCAAATGAGGGAAAAGCAACTCTATGTCCGGGTTGAGTATTGGCTAATAATAATCCTAGCCATTTTTTATCAGTCCAGATTGTCTTTGTACCCTACCACCAAATTGTGCCTGAGTTTTTCTTCTTAGATGAATCTATAGGAGGAACCCTGCTAGGTAAAATCTCTGGGTGCTAGACCATCCACTCTGGGAAACTTTTATACCACCATGCAAGAAAAATACAATGTAAGCCACATGTATCATTTAAAATTTTAATTTTTTACTTTAAAAACATTTAAAGGAAACAGATTAAATTAATTGAACAATATATTTTGTGTAACTCAATGTCAGGGTTGACCTGAAATGGTTAATGAATCTGCTTTTTAATTCTAAGCTACAGTTTGACAAGACACAAAAAAACCACAACAAAACAGGCAGCCGATGCAGGTGCTGTCTCCACTTGACAAAAGCCAGTGCTGTCTCAGAGCAGATAGAACACAGCACACAGAATGTATTGTTCCCAACATAGAGGTAACAACTAGAAAGTACAACATCTTTTCAATGCCAACTTACCTGAAAATATCCATACATCTGCCTTGATCGCTGCATGGACCCCAACCACAAATATTTGCTCTGACCACTGTATGTGATAGACGTGCCAGACTTCTCTTTCCAGCGCCCTATAAAGCTTCCTGCCTTTTCTTCTTTCAGCGCTGGCGGCCTCTTGCTTGCCATGAGTCCACCTCTGCCCACGTGAATAAAGTCTGTACCTCTTTGTTTTCACTAGCCTGCTCAGGTGGTCTCATTCCTCTGCCATTTGTTACACTCAATATATTCAAAATATGATAATTTCAACATGTAATTAGTATTTTATATTCTTTTCTTCATATAAAATTTTTAAACTCTGTATTTTATACTTACCAGAGATCTCAATGTGTTCCAGCTTCATTTCAAGTGCTCAGTAGCCCCATGTGGTTGGTGGTTAGTTACTATATTGAATAATGAAGGTTTAAAGAATGGGTATTATTTCTCCATAGAAGAATGAAATACAAAGTCTGATCAAAAACTACAGGAGGAGGTTCCATTTGACTCAGCTGTTCCCCTTCTTGGTATCTTTCCAAAAGAATTAAAAGCCTCATACCACAATGATATATGCACACCCATGTTTATAATGGCACAGTTTGTAATAGCTAAATCTTGGAAACAGCCCAAATGCCTATCAATCAATGAATGGATAAAAAAGATGTGTTTTTTTATACAATGGAGTACTACTCTGCCATAAAGAAGGATTGAGACATTGAGACATTTCCAGCTAAATGGATGAACCTTGAGACCATGCTCTTAAGTGACATAAAAACATACATGTTTAAATACCACATTGTTTCTCTGATGTGAGAAACTGAAAGTGGAAATAAGGACTAAAATGTACAATAGACATTTGTAAATGGGAAGAAAATGTCCAAATGAGAAGGGGAACAAGGGAGGAGGATGGGGGCGGGAAGAGAAGGGATGAGAAAAAAGAGAGAAAATTGAAGGAAAAATGGAAACAAAGGCTTTTTACATAGGGGGAATGAGTGGGGGGGGGGAAGCAAGATATTGTTACAAAGAATCCACTTGTCAACAAAAACAGGTTCTTCGTTGTGAGAGAAAGAAAAGTTTATCCCAATTAACAAGGACTAGAAATCCGGAGATTTTAGCAGCTAGCTGGGAAAAGCAGAGTTTACCACATCCGTGTGTGGACAGGCTGACAATGGGAGAGAGACAATGGCAGCTAACTGTGAGAGATTTCAACTGTGGGTGGATGGGCTGACACCAGGAGAGAGAGATATTAGCAATTAACTGGGAAAGGAATTAGGCTTATATAGGTATTGAAGGGGCTAAGGAATCTGGGGTGACATATCTGTGACTTAGCTGCCCAAGGCCAGTCTGTTCAGGTATTTACACAATTACTGGACCTTAAGGGGTTGTAAACCATATTTTTTAGTCCATTTGCCTCACTGGGAAGCTGCTGGTATTTGTTTAAAGCAGGCTTTTTATTTTTCCTGTTGATTTAGGACAGGCCTAACAGATACACCATGTACTGGTACAGATTCCCTATGATGAATATTATCATTACATATATCTAAAATGTACCAACAAATGTTTTACTACAAAAAAAACCTGCAGTGAATGTTTAAAAATTTTTTCAATTTATTACAGAAAAAGATGCATTAATAAAAATACTTCCCCTTGCTTCAAACACACTAATTTGATAGTTTTTTGCTTTTTCTGAAGTAGTCCTGAAAGTCTTCTCTTAGGTCCTTACTTGTGCTATTGTCACTGCCTCAACGTCCTGAATCAGTTCAAAACATTTACCTTTCATGGTCATTTTGATTTTGAAGAGCCAGAAGTCACATGGTACCATGTGAATAAGTGAATAAGGTGGATGAGAACACACCATAATATTTTTACAAGCCTGCCTTTCCATTGGATAGCACTTGGCAGCAGCATTCACTGAATTTTTTATCACATTCATAAAGACACAAAAGAAGACTCCCAGAACTGCTTCAGAAAATGACAAGAAAGATGAAATAAGAATGTTAAAAGTTGAAAGTAGTATTTTTTGTTTATTTTTTTTTGGTACCTGGGATCAAATTCAGGACCTTGCCCTTGTGAGGCAGGTGCGGTGCCACTGAGCTAAATGCCTGGGCCTGAAAGTAGTATTTTGAGGGGGATAATGACAATATATTTTTAAAAATTTAAACACACAATTTTAAAAATCAGACCTTGTACTTATTTTGTCCCAAGACACTGTGGTCTCTTTAATAAACACTATTGTACTTAATCTGCATTATAATGCTACAAAGTTGGTATGGTTATCCACATTTACGCATGAGGAAGCTAAAGCTCAGAGATGAAAGAAAACAAGCCGAAACAGGAGCACTCGAGGAAGGGCTTTATTGGGGAAGGAGCTGCCAAGCTGCCTCGAACAATGGCAAGAGGGGACAAGACTAACTGGGGTGAGGTTTATAAAGGGCAGTGCAGTGGGGAGAGTATGATGAGAGCTGAGCAACAGGGACACCAGGTGACTGGAAGGTGAGGATCACATGGGTAGCAGGGTGGAGCAACAAGTTAGATTTTGCTTCTCCAGCGGGGGTAGGTTTCACTCCCCCCCCCCGCCCCCAAGTGGCTCAATTCCATAAGCGGGAACCATTTTAGGAATGGCAGCCATTTTAGAATGTAGGACCGTCGGGGCCATTTTGTCTGGTAGAGAACTCTATCAAGAGACATTAAGTACCTTTCCAGAGCAAAACTTTACTCTGAAACTGATGCTAGGAACTATTGAACCACATAAGAAAGACTAATTCAGCCCATAGGGAAACTGGAGAATACACTCAGAGATCCCTTCAGTACTGGATCTCTGACCAAAAATAGAAGAAATGAGAAAAATAACTGGCAGTATCCTCTACTCGGGAGAAGGTTTCCAAAGACTCTGTCCCTCCTCAACATATTACTGTAGATAGGTAAGTTAATTAGACATCTTGCAGTTAGATATGGCTGGCCTGCAAGGAACCAGCATGGAGGACAGTTGAGGACCCAATATGGAGGACAATCAAGACACATTCACTGAAGGCCAGCATTGTAAAAGAAGAGAAACTACCACACACACAGGAAGAATAGCAGTGATTGATATTCTAAATACATATCATTTACCTGGGTGGGGGACCAAGATCTTCCAAGAAAGATCCCTGACCCAACCCTTACCACTGAAAATCCTTGCTCATCCCTTATACACTTGCTATGTGACTTGTTTCCCCCTTGGATCCCCATTTAATCAATATTACCAAAGGGACTATACTTGTCATAATCTTACTGGTTTTTCATAGTTTTGTCCATCTTGTGATTCTCATTGGATCAAATTACCTAAGCGGCTGTACATATAATCTTACTAGTTGATTATAGTTTTATCCCACCTTGAGCCCGCCTCACCTCATGGCTTTGTCCCATAAAACACCTTTGAAAAGTTGAGTGAGCAGCCAACCCATTTTCTCTCAACCCTTTTGTCTCTCTTAGATAGAAGCTATCTTTCTCTCAATAAATTTTTCCTACTCTCAGCCTGTTGTTCCTAGAATTCATTGTTCAAATTTAGAGAACATAAACTCGTGTTTCAGATATCTAGCAGGTTGGAAGTTATAATATTTCCCTTGTTTGGATTATTTTTGCTTATTTGGATTACTTGCCCTATATCATTTTTTAATTACTTGCCCTATCCCTATATTACTACTTTAACTTTAAAGACTAGAAATGGTATCTTTAAGACTAGAAAGGGAATCAGAATATCTCTTCTTACCATGAATTAACATTATCCAAAGAACTACAGCCTATTCATTGAGAGGATTTTCTAGATCTTCTTGGGGGGGGAGGGGTACTGTAGGTAGGATAAAGGCCTCATTGAGCTTTATTAAAAATTAATAAGGCAGTTTTGACCTCTGCAGCCAGACTTCAGCAATTAGAACAGCAAAGGCAGCTAAACTCAAGCAATTAGGAAGACAAAGGCAAAGAACTGAGGACCAGGAAGTTCCTAGGTAGCACAATTAACATAAGAATCACAAACTTCTCCTTCACTTAATCCTTTAGCCTACCTGTCCATAAAGGCTCCCCATTTATAATCTTACCATGGGCTGGGGATTTAGCTCAGTGGTGCCACCACCTGCCTGGCAAGCTCAAGGTCCTGAGTTCGATCCCCAGTACAAAAAAAAAAAAAAAAAAAAGAATTATAATCCTACCCTCTACCAAAGGACCGGGACAAGTTGCATGGCCGGAAGAAATCCAAGGTTAGAATGGAAGATAAACCAGGGAGCCAATCATATACCAGGAGCCTGTGTAGGTCAAAGATCTCAATAAAAGGAGCTGCAGACAAGAAATCCATGAGTTACTTTCAAATTCTCCTTACTCATCCAAAGTAGCTGTCTGTCATCTCTCTTCCCCCTTCCCCATTTTCAAATAAATTGTCTGGTTTTTTTTGGTACCGGGGATCGAACTCAGGACCTTGCACTTTTGAGGCAGGCAGAACAACCACTGAGCTGATTCCCTGGCCCTAAATTGTCTTATTTTAAACTGCTGCTTTAGTTCTTTACCCACACTGGGTTTAGGATTGCCTCTGGGTTTAGGATTGCAAGGAGCTGCATGTTTCAGTAGAGCAGTGGCATGATGCAGCAGAGCAGTGATTTACTGTCCACCCCTGGACGTTACAGTGTAGTATAGCATTGCATGGTGTACAACCATTCCCAAACGTTACATTCCTATTTGGAGATGACAATCTGTTTGAGATTTGTTTGCCCTGTAACATTTTTTTTAAAAAATATTAACTAGTTATCACCACTTGAAAATGAAAATACAAATTTCTGAATTTTCTCGGGAGGAGAGTGTTCTGACAGAATTGGGTCCTTAGGCATTACCATCTGTACTCAGGAGCTCCCACGCTAGATAGGCACAGCCTCTCCAGTTCGCCACAGTCCCCATCAGTCCTGTTTCACCAATTCATTGGGCATCTTGACCCTCATAGGCATCTGCCTAAGGCTTTATGATCCACCCCCTCTTTGTATACATGCAGAAACCAAGACCCAAGAGGGGAAGCCATTTGACTGAAACCAGGCAGATAGCCAAAGATAAGAAATCCTGGTGCCAGTAATATGTAAGGAACTGGATTCTCATTTCTCTCCCTGCTGCATATTAACTGTAGAGCAGGTCAAGGAAACTGTGACCTCAGACTTGTTTAAGAAAAATTAAGAGATTGGCTAATTAAAACATTCTCATCATCATCATGATTATCATCTTAAGAAATCATAGTGCATGTGTTACTTATGAAACACCCTTCTAAGCAGCAAAACAAGAGAAACAATGCAAAGATCTGGCAAAGACAGCAAGCAGAGAAAGCATCTTGGAATGGGAATGTCTGATGACAGAAATTAATATGTTGTCAGACTTCCTAAAATAGGTACCACACATACACTAAATGAACAGATCATCTAATAGTACAAAATGAATTTGATGTTTTGTCAAAATGGGTAAGAACAAAAAGTCAATTAATTAAATCATCTCAAGACTGCTGGGTCCCAAGGAGGCAGGAGATTCTGCCATTTTCAAGTTATAAGTAATCGCCAAACTTTATTTTAGACCAGAAACTAACCTCTGATAACTGCACAGCACTATTCTTGGTCTGAATTGCATACCTCTCTTTCTCTCCTCTCTCTTTCATGTTCTTCCCTCCTCCCCTATCTCCAGCCTGAATCAAATTCTTGATCCACAAGGATCTGGCAAACTCACTAACACAGAAATGCATGTGTTTCTAACTCACACTAGGCTATCACTTCCAAGGGCATTTAAGTCTTAATGGGAATCAAGAACCGCATTTCTAACTGAGCACTTTCCAAGTATATCAAGGCACCCTGGAAACCCACATCAAGGGTGTATTTTTCCCTGTATCCGTGAAGTTGCTCCTGTTCAACCTCATTCTTCTATGTAAACTCCAGCCTCCCAGCAGGAACACTGCCAACCAGGTCCTGAATCAGGCCTGCTCCAGTATCCTGTCCTGGCAACCAAGGGGTCCAGGTCAGAATTTTCCCCCAGTGCCCAGGGATCCAGATTCCAGTGGGAGCATCCTTGCCCACTTTGCTAAATTTTGAAAATGACAACAAACCTTTGACTTGCAGAATATCTTTTGGCAGGAGATGACAGGTCATCTCTGCCCATAACCAGGTCATCTCATAGTAGGTAGAATAGTGAAATGAACAAGGGGCCACCAGGGTACCTAGCTTCCTAGCTCTTACTCATTTTTAAGCATTTCTCCATTGGTTCCTCACTTGGTCCTCTCAGTAGCCATATTTTTTTTTTTCAGTAGCCACATTTTTATAAGAATCATAAACCCTGATGTCCAGAGAAGGATACTATAGCCTACAGAGGTCATGTAACTAGACTTGACCACACCATCTGGCCACTGTGGACTCTGGCAGGGAGTTTGGGTCAGCCTCAGGCTATCTGCCTGGCAGCCTGTCCACTCTGCAGGATAATCCTGGATGAAAGGCACACACACACTTAGAAACTTCTGAGCAGGTTAGCAACCCAAGTATCTGCAAAACTGGTACATGAAGATTGCCCTAGCCTGGGATGTGGTGAGTAACCACATAAGCTTATGTGTCTCAGACAGAAGTAAATAGTTGACAAGACTAATCCAGGCACAGGCAGCACATGGCACTGCCTTGTACATGACTTGGAACTTTAAGTAGTCATATTTCTTTGGCTCCAGAAAAATCAACATAGACAGATGAAGTCTGAGGCCAACTGTAGCACAGTTGAACTAGAATTGCAGCCCTGGTTGCCTCCTCTCTCTGTTTCCATCCAGAGGCCCTGACGTCAGTGCTTTCACCACGACAAAGTTCCAGCAAAAAAGAAGGTATGGAAATGGTGGAAGCCAGTGTAGGCAAGTGGCCTGGGACCTGGCCTTGGAAGGATCTGAATTCTAGCCCTAGTGATCCCTAGAAACCACTAAAAATCCCTTGGGAAAGTCTTTCCTCCTTGGTCTACAGTTTCTCTGAAATGAAAATATAAACTGGAGTTGATAACACCTGAATTTTCTCTCAGCTTGGACATGTGGCTGCACTATAACTCAACACCCTCATCAAACATAATGACATGTCCTAGAGTGCAGGTGAGGAAAGCCATGAGTTCACCCACTGACTTGCTGTCACCTTAGGCATGTCCCTCCCTCCCTGGTATTATCCCCTAACTCAAGTACAAACACCATTATGGGAAATTCCATTCTAAAGACATGCTGGGATCCCCTAAGTGCTCTGAAAGGCCTCCCCCAGACTAAGCAAATTCTAGAGCTGAAGAAATTCCTGGTTTAATACTGTTTAAACAAATTCCCTCCATAGTCACAGGTGATGAGCTTCCCTGTGAAGAAGTCTTTAGAGGGCTGAGATTCCACAGGGCTGCTAGCTAGTCAGGGGCTATGTTTATGGCACAAAAGAATATACCAAGACTAGATGACCTGCTTCTATTCTCATAGAGCCTCTGCTTAATAGACAATGACTTGGCAGAGAAGCTCAGCCAGTCCCAGCACCCTGAAGGAAGCTCCCCGCCTCCATCCCAGGCTCCTAGGGCAGAGAAGCTGAGCCAGTCCCAGCACCAGAAAGGAAGCTCCCCCGATGCCATCCCAGGCTCCTAGGGCAGAGAAGCTGAGCCAGTCCCAGAACCCGGAAGGAAGCTCCCCCGCTGCCATCCCAAGCTCCTAGGGCAGAGAAGGTGAGCTGTGTGGGTGCCAGAAGCACACACCCCATCCCCACGTGGAAATGAGAAAACACATAAACAAGCCTCAAAAACAGAGTTCTAGATCACCTACAGCAACCCCAAAGGGAAACGAGATGCAACACTCTGATACTCAACCACCTGGACTCTCTGAACTGGTAACAAAAGAGGATCTGGGAAAAATGAAATCAGAAATAATTACTCAGATAACAGCAAAGATTTTGCTCATGGTGCAAGACATGATTAATAAATCTAGAGAGGACACAGATAAAAAAATAGAGGATCTGAGGAACATGATGGAATCCCAACATAGGAAAAAAATGGAATCCATAAAACAGATACAAACAGATTTCCAAGAGATTGAAAACTCCATCAAAAGTCTGTGCAGCAGAATGAACCAATGTGAGGATAGAATTTCAGATATAGAAGAAAAGATTGCAATTAGTGAGGAGGAAAAGAAAAATTGCTGTAAAATTGTAAGGGAACACAAGAAATCAATCCAGCAGCTGCTAGACAATGCAAAGAAGAATAACATAAGACTGATTGGAGTCAATGAAGAAAGAGGAGAGAGTGCAGATGACATAAAAAATCTGTTCACAGACGTGATGGGAGAAAACTTCCCAAGCAGGGGAAAAGAACTTGACATACAGATAAGTGAGGCATACAGGACTCCAGCTAGCCTTAATCAAAAAAAAAATCTACACATAGGCATATAATAGTGAGGATTCCAGAAATCCAACAGAAGAACAAAATTCTACAAGCAGTGAGAGAAAAGAAACAAATCACATAGAAAGGAAAGCCCATCAGAATCACAGCAGATTTCTCAATGCAAACCCTCAAGGCAAGAAGAACTTGGAGTGATGTATTTCAAGCCCTAAAGGAAAACAGCCTCCAACCCAGATTGATGTACCCTGCAAAACTCTCTTTCAAAATTGATGGAGAAATAAGATACTTTCATGACAAGGAGCACCTCAGGAACTTCATGAATACCAAACTGGCACTCCAAAAAATTTTAGACAATATCCTAGGAAAAGACAATGAGGATCACAACGCCAGGAAACCCAGCAGAATGAATCCATTGGGCATGACAAATTAAACCTAAAGGGGGAGAATCCAACAAAAAGAAAAAGTCATGACAAGGCTTTTAAAACTTTTAACTTCATCTCCCCAATGAATGTATAATTCAGTCTTATTATTGTACTGATTAGTATTTTTCTGATTCTAGAGTTGGACACCATTCCTTATGCTATACTGGCTATTTGTCATCTTCTTATGTCTACATTTTAATTGGGTTGTCTATTAATGAGCTCTAAGAATTCTTTATATATTCTGGTCATAGGTTATATGTATTGTAAATATGGTCTGTTTAAGGACTACTTTTCATTGTAATGATGTCATTTAAAGTTCTAAATTTTGATTGAATCTCATTTATCAATTTTTTTATTTTATACATCATGTTTTTTGTATCCTAGGTAGTTCTTGCCTACCCTGAATTCATAAATATTTTCCCTTATAATTTCTTCTTAAAGTTTTATACTTTTAGGCCTTCTTATTTAGGTTCATAGATCCCTTCAAGGTATTTTCATGTATGGAAAAAAAGGGTTGAGATTAATTTTTTATATATGGATACCAGGTGTTCTAGTGCCATTTGCTGAAAACACTATCTCTTCCTCAGCTCTTGAATTGAGTTTATATTCTATAAAATGCTAATGTTAAATAATCTTTCAAAACTCAGTGGACCATATATGTATGGTTCTATTTCTAGATTCTCTATTCTATTCCAATGATCTATATATCTTTCCTTACACCAACACTGCCTTGATTACTGTAGCTTTAGAAGAAGTCTTAAAATTGGGCACTAAACGTCTTCCAATACTGTTTTGTTTTTGTTTTTGTTTTTAACTTTTCTAGGTCCTTTGTACTCCTACATAACTTTTAAATTTCAATATCCAGTTCTTCATTTATAGCAAGTATACACAGACCTGAATTTTTATATATACCTTGTGTTTTCTAATCCTGCTAAATTCAAGTACAAGTTCTAGGGGATCCTAGAGATTTCTTAGTATTTTCTCTGTAGATGATCATTTCATCTACATATAAAGATTTTGCTTCTGCCCTGCCAATCCTATCCTAGTTGTATCATTTTATTGCCAGACTATTTTGGTGGGGACTAGGTTTCAAAGTTTAATGGACAAATAAAGAGTAAGCTTATCTGCCCCTGTTCCCCACCTTAAGGAGAAAGCATTGTATCTTCTCCATTTATATAAGGCATTCTCGCTGGAAGCATGGAGTACATGTCTTTAATCCCTTGAGAAGTTTCTGTTCTACTTCTAGTCTCCTGATAGCTTTTACCACGAACAGCTGTAGAATTTAGTCCAATACTTTTTCTCCAACTACTGACAGGATCATAGGGCTTTTTCCTCTCCTCTGTTAAAATGATGACTTTTGGGGGTGGACCTTCCAATGCTGAACCAACACTGCCATCCCTATAACAAAACCACTTTCTACATCCTGCCAGATCTGACCTCCAATAGTTTGTTTTGTTAAACAAATTTCTATCTTTGTTCATACTTTTTTCTTCTATTATCTTTATCCAGTTTTAGGATTAGCACAATGTTGAGTTCCTAAAATGAGGGGAGAAGTGTTCCTTCTTTTCTCTGCTTTAATTGTTTGATATAACTTATCAGTTAAAATGTTTATGAGCCTGCTGTTGTCATATAGGTAAGTTTTCAAGCTAGGAATATACTTTCTTTAATAGGTGCTATTCAAATTTTATATTTCCTCCAGAGTTAGTTTCATTAATTTGTCTTCCAAGGTGCTTCTTAGAAGTTGTCAAATTTATTTCAAAAAAGATTTTTTGTAATATGCTTTCTATATCCTTTTAAATTCTGTAAAATCTGTGGTAATGTCTCCTAGATCTTAATATTGTAATTTAAAAAATGTATAACTGATATTGTGTAACAGGAAGAAAAGGTCTAAAAGAGCAGGGGAATTGGGAGGGGTAGGGGAAGGGAAAAAAGGGAAAGGAAAAAATATGAGAAGAGGAAAAGAAATGGAAACAAGGTCTTTGCAAATAGGGAAGGATGGAGGGGGTGAAGGGAGGGTAAGGGAAGGGGAAAAAAATAAGAACCAAGATACTCATGTAATGGTACAAGATCCCAATGATGAATGTAACTGTATTTTATACTGAAAATGTACCAATAAACTTAATGGGGAAAAAAAAAAAAAGATTTTCACATAAAAGTACCCAAGGCTTTAAAAAAAAAAAAAAATAGACAATGACTTCCACCTTCTTTTTTTTTTTCCTTTTTTTTTTTTCCACCTGCTTCTAAGTGGGCACTTATTAATAAACAGGCAGCAGACACCATAGCTAAGTACAGTAAAGGAAATGGAATTCCAGATAATGAGTCCCCGCCACTGAAGAATCTGTTCCTTGTGACGCCCCTGGTGGTTCTGGTGTCTCATAGAGACTGTTGTATGCAGCAAACATTAGTTCTCTTTCCCCGGATGAGGGGTGGTGTGGGTAGCTGTGTGTTCCCCTTTCTCTGAATCTGTAGAACCTTGATATTTTTTCTCCCATTATCATTTATTGCACCTTGGGACTGTTTGCTGCTTGCCACTGAGCACCTAATCGCTGCTTCTGCAGATGACTTGCTCCTGTTCCCCGGTGTCCCCACCCTTGCCCCGCCTTCTTCTCTGAGTCTTGTGCCTTCTCCTTTGCTCCAGAGCTTTTATAAGAGTAGATTGGCCTTTGGTAGATCTTACCACCCTATCCCAAGGCCCCCTGCTTCTATCTACTGAGCAACTCATCTCAGTCTGAGTCAGTCTGGTTCAACAGCATCTCCTTCTAGTGCCTGGGGGGTTTTGGTCATTTGACTCATTGCTGTTTTAGAGGCTTTGACACAAACAATACACCTGACTGAAAGTCTGAGAGCTCCAGAGGAAAGAACTGATCAACACTTGCAGGTGTTCTTGGAGGGAGGGTCAGAGTGGGGTTTCCATAGACATCTCTAGACTGGTTGGCTAACAAATTTGGACCCCACTTCCTCTAGGAAAAACACAAAATGACCTGCAATTGATGTTGCCAACTCGTCACTAATTCATGATGCAAATATAAAAAGAGAACATTTGCAGACCCAAATTTTGTTTCTTTCATAATTTGGTCATTGTAGTTCTGAGTTTTTGCAGAATCATTAATTGCCTGAAGAGAATTACGGCCTTAAATTATGTTATTAAAGGCAGGATGGTCCCAGAGGCCAAAGGAGCAAAGGACTCTGACACAAGACAGCAGCCCTCTGGTCTGCTCCTTGTTTTTCTGCAGAGCCCTATGAAGGACCCAGCACTCTATCAACATTGCACCAAACTTGCTGGTGGCTTCACTGTGACTCCCTCATAGCAGGGTTGTCTCGGGACACTTTGCTTCTGTACACCAGGTCATTACTTGTTTATAGAACACATGGAGATGTAGTGGTTTTGTTTTTACATATATTAGTTTGCTAGACATGTTGTAATAAAGAACCACAAAGTAGGTGCCTTAAACAACAGAAATTTATTGTCTCACAGTCTGGAGGCTAAAAGTCCAAGATCAAAATGGCAGCAAGAGTGCTTCCTTCTAAGGCTAGGAGAGAATCTGTTCTACGTTCTCCCTTGGCATCTGGTGTTCGGCTGGCAATTTTTGGTGTCCCTTGGCTTTCTAGAAGCACCAGGCCCATCGCTGCCCTTATCTCTATGCCAGACTGGACATTATTCTGGGAGTGCCTGCGAGGGTGTTCTGGATGAGATTACATTTGGCGTGGTAACTGGCCTTCAGTACAGTGTATGGCCCCTCCCAGTGTGGGCAGGCATCATCCCATCCTTTGAGGGCCAGAACAGAACAAAAGCAAGCAAAAGAAGGAATTTTCCTCTTTTTGCTGCCTCGTTCCTTGACCTGGGCCATCTCCCTTCATCTCCTTACTGCTGAACTGAAAATTCATCATAACCCCACTGGCTGTCAGATCTTCAGAGTCAGACTGATACATCGATGGCTTACCTGGGTTTCCAGTTTACACATGGCAGATTGTAGGACTTCTCAGCATCCATAATCATGTAAGTTTCCCCCTGCCTCGTTCTTCTCTTAAAGTGACAAATGGCTTATGTTACCTTACAGATGCAGGAAAAGCTGAGTCTCCTGGCACAGTATCCTCTTTCCAAGGAGTGTCCTTCCTCTTCGCTGTCGGTTTCTACTGAGTTGGTTACTACTTGTTCAGCTGGCATTTAGAGATCAGGGCCCATGGCCTTCGTCTTCGGGATCCTGCTTTTTTTTTTTTTTTTTTGGTACTGGGGATCGAACTTGGGACCTTTCGCTTGCAAGGCAGGCGGGGGAACCACTGAGCTAAATCCCTGCCCATCTGGGATCCTGCTTCTTCACCGAGGCCTGTCTTCTCTGCTCTCTGTCCGTGCAGCTAAAGTGGCTCCTCATCCCAGGTGTTCCACCCCATTGCCCAAAGTGGTTGGACCATTTGCCCATGCCCTGCCCCAGCTGAACTTGTTTATAAAAAATCAGCTCTCTTATTTTTAAATAGTACTGAAAACTCTTGTGATCCTGTCTCCTCTCAACCACATTCAAGCAGGGGATTTATCAGTCCTAGGGGAAGGCAGCACTCCAGGGAAGATGAAGCACTTTCCCTGAAGCCTTGCAGGATTCTGAGGGAAAACTCACCAAGACCTAGAAATGGTCTGTGCTTTCCCAGCACAGAATGGACACAGCTTGGCCCCTCTCTTTCCCTTTCTCTTTCATTGGTAAAATGCCTTTGCTCTCTGACGCTTCCGCTGGCTCATTTTACCTTCCTGGACAGGCCCCAATTTCCAAAACAAAGCACTCAGAAAAAAGATCGACACCTTCCATATTATTTCTGTGCATATGCCAAGGACCCTGTTGATTGACCTGCGGACAGCCAGGGAGACAAGAAGAAAGGCCAGGTGAAGTTCTGGGCGTCAGGGTCCTCTGCCCCTGCTGGAGAATTAACAAAGGGCCTAACATTTGCTGCACCAAGCGTCTTAAATAATCAACAAGAAACCCAAAACTTCCTGTCTGCATGTGCCTGAGGCACTAATGTAGCAGTCAGTCAAACTTCAAAGGCAGATCGAGACATTCAAGAGTCAAACAATATGAATGAAAACACAGAAGCAGGAAGGAACCATGTATGTTTACTCCCATCTCTGTAATCTGGCTTTTAGCCCCTTCCAACTACCAGCCCCTACAACAGTTGCCTTGACTTGGCTCCTATAGGACAGTCCCGTGGCCCCATCCTGTTTGTTCTTCCTTTGCCTTGAATATTTTGCAACACTGAACACTCCTGATCACAACACTGAATGCTCTTGATCACAATAATACTAACATTTATGTTATGCTTAATATGCCAGGAAGTCTTCTATTATTTTTTTGTCTCAAATTATCATCAAAACAACCCTATGAAGAAGGCATTATTTATTAGCCATAATTTCGAGGGAGGAACTGGAGGCACAAAAAAAGGCAAAGTAACTTGCTCCAAAACACACAGGATATGGCAGGGCCAGGAATTGCTCTTGGATCTTTACCTCCAGAGCTCAGGTTCTCAGTTCTCCTCCATTAGGTCACACTTCTCAGAAAGACACACGGTGTTTTGGCCTTTGATGGAGACTTTAAAAAGGAAGTCAATGGAAGTAGGAAGCAAGGTGGCAGACTGTGCCTCCTTATGTGCCACACTGTCTTTTTTTTTTTTTAATGCTGAGTCTTTTTAAAAAGAGGTGCCTGGTGGCTCTTGGCTCACTTCATGGTTTGACTAAATTATATGATCACATGGCTATGCCCTCCTCTGTAGTAAAACACAAAGAAGAAAGGAAGGAAGGAAAGCAGGGAGGGATGAAGGGATGGAGGGAAAAGGAAGGAAGGAAAGAAGGAAGCAACAAAGGAAGGAAGGAAAGGACTTCATGTTGTAACCTGTAGCCCTGGTCATCCTCTCCCAGTCTGTATGATCCACGGAGATTCCCTGGGTTCCATTGATCTGGTATGCAGCCCATGCTTTGGAAGCCTCCATGGACAGTGTCACCCCTCTCCCCTGGGGTCTCTGCTCTTGGAAGTCCTAGCATAACTGACACCTAACCCAGGATGTCAGCCTTCCTGTGTCACCATGCCATTGTGGGTACATCCCCGCCCCTGTGGTAGGGAGTAAGGTAAGGCAAAGATTGATGCAAAGACATGAAAATCAGTAAGTAGAACTAGTTCTGCTCTTCAGGATATAAATCCCTGACTCATCCACATTGCTGCAGACTGAGGAAATAGTATGTGTCACACATGTATTTTATTTTTTAGTCTCTTTTTCTTTTTAATTGTGTAAAATACACATAACATAAAATTTGCCTTGTCTACATTTTTTAATTCGCAAGACAGAGGCATTAAGTACATTCACATTGTTGTGAAAGCATCACCAACATCCTTCTCCAGAAGTCTTCATCTTGCAAAATTGAAACTCTGGCCCCATTCAACACTTAAAGCCCATTCCTCTGTCCCCTTACCCTGGCAAACACCATTCTACTTTGTCTTTGTGGATCTGGCTATTCTAGGGACCTCACATAATTGGAATCGTAAGTATTTGTCTTTCTGTGACTAGCTTATTTCATTTAGTATCATGTACTCAAAATTTATCCATGTCATAGCATGATCTACATACATTGTAAATGTTTGCAGATATCATTGTGATCAAAGGACAATTTTATTTAAAAGCATTAGTGACTGTTTGTGATAAAAACTAATATTTAGATGGTATTTTCTCTTTGCCAGGCTCTATCCTAAGCAGTTTGCATACAGTAACTCATTTAATCCTTGCAATAAGGTAGAAGAAAAGTACAATTATTATCTCTGCTTTACTGATGAGGAATCTGAGACACAGAAAAAGTATGTAGTAACTTGCTCAAGGCCACAGAGCTAGTGGGTAGAAGGGACAGGCTTTCATCATAGTTCATGGGCTCTGAACCATTGTACCATAAAAGGGATTTCCACTGGTCTGCATTTGCTCAACCACTGGATACTACAAACAATGATGCCAGCATCACAGGGATGAAAAGGGCTTGCAAATCTAAAAATTTCCAAAACTTTAGCTGTAGGATAAATTTTTTTTCTCAGTAAACATTTTTTGGAATTATGTAAGATTTGCAGAAGAGTTGCAACACAGTAAGTTCCCACATACTCCTCAGCCAATGTTGCTTTTCCTAAGGTTATCATCCATGGATACATTTGTCAAGACAAGACAACAGCGGTTATCAGTCTCAGCTAGACTCTAGATTTTGTTTGGAGTTCACCAGTTTTCCCATTAGCACTTTTTAATTCTGTGCTCCAGGACGCAATCCAGGATTCCAAATTGCATTTAGTTGTCCCATGGTCTTGGTCTCCTCTGGTCTATGACAATTTCTCAGACTGCTTATTTTGTATGTCCTTGACGGTTTTAAGAAGTCCTAATCAGGTATTTTGTAGAATGTCCCCCAGTTTAGGATATTTTTTTTCACAATTCAATTGGGGCTATAAGTTGTTTTGAAAAGAATACCACAGAGGTAAAACAGCCTAATCAAATTTTATCATTATATCCACCAGTAACGTCAGCTTTGACTGTCTGGCTAAGGTGGTGTTTGACTGATTTCTCCACTGTGTGACGCTATTTGTCCCTTTCAATGCTCTGACCTTTGAAAGCAACTATGTCTTACCTACTCAGCCAGTTAAGGACTGAAGTAAATTAAGGCCTCTTTTCTTGGAGATGAGAATATTAACGTATGTTATTTGGAATTATTCTGCAAGGAAGACTTGTTTCTTCTCACATTTATTCATTTATTCCATCATTCATTTAGGATAGTCCCACTTATCTGTGGAAGATATGTTCCAAGACCTTCAGTGGATAACTTAAACCTCAAATAGCGCCACACCCTACACATACTATGTTTTTCCTATACATATATGTCTATGATAAGATTTAATTTATAGATTAGGCATCTTCAGAGATTAACAACAATAACTAAAAATAAAATTGAACAATGCGACAACAAACAACAATAAAATTGTCAGCATCACTACTTTTGCACTTTGGAGCAACTATTAGGTAAATAATTGTTACTTGAACACACACACACACTGTGATACCACAACAATCAATCTTATAACCGAGATGGCTAGTAAGTGACTAATGGACAGGTAGTATATACAATGTAGATACACTGGACAAAGGCATGATTCACATATCAGGCAGGAGGGGGTGGGACAGATTGGGGCTGCTCAAGATTTTGTTTTGTTATCCAAAACAGGGTGCCATTTAAAATTTGTGAGTTGCTTCTTTCTGGAAGTTTCCACTTAATATTTTTGGACTGCAGTTGACCTCAGTAATTGAAATACGGAAAGTGAAACAAAAGATAATCACTATGGATTCATATGTAAATATCACTTTAAACATTTGGCTTTGCTACCTCACCAGAAAGCCCGTGGTACAGCTCCTGCTACACAGGCCTGGGTCTGATTTTCTCCTCATTGTTGCCCAGCTGGGCTTGACTCATATATTCTCTCCACACTTGCACCATTTGTTGGGTCCAGAGCACCTTCTTCCATCTGAGTCTGAGTCTTGCCTCTTTTCACTGACCAGTTTAAGACTTGCCTCTTCAATGAAGCATTTTCTAGCTGCAAGCTTCTCTCTCTCAATCTCTCTTTCTTCTTCTTCTCCCTGCACCCTGTCTCTCCCTCTCTAAATTCAACCTGACACTTACATTGCTGTCAGATTTATTGTTTCACTTGGCACCTCTTATAATCTTATCAACTCCATGGGAAAAAGGAAACTATTCTCTTCTTTTTCTCTTTGTCCTGTACAAATAGCAGGTTTCCAACAATTCAACTCATGGACTTGAACAGAGTTGAGGGATCAAATTCACATAGAATAGAACAATCCAGATGGGCCTGGACAGATTCTCTGAGCCAAGCTATTTCCCAGGAAAAAAGAGACTATTTTATTTCATGGCCAATATATTTTTCCTGTAGTCAAGCACACCACCCTTAAAAACTGATTGAGTCTGTTTTTGTTTATGTACCGTTCATATCTAGCACTTTTTTTTTCTTTTACAGATTTCATTAGTCAATTTATCTGACCAACATATTCTTAATCAGAGAATAGTTGACTAATTGCAAATTGTGGTAATATTGAAAAGCACATCTGGGATCTTTGCCTTAGTAGGATGTGTAGGAAGCAGAATTGCTTCCCTGGTACTCTGTTTGCAAAACACCCTTCCAAGTGCAATGATGCAATATTGCAAATGCTGGTTTAAAGAGGGAAGCCATAGGAAGTGAGCAGAAGTGGCACACAGTTAACACACTCATCAAATACCAGGCCTATTAGCTGTGCTTTGAGGAAGGGGTTGGTGGGAAAGGGGATGTTTCTCCCACTGCCTGGCAAACCTCAGACTGAAAGACAGGGCTAAAAGCTGAGCCTCTGTATTTGCTAAAATAACTGGTAAAAACACCAGCTCGAATTTGTTCCCCCAACTATATGGCTCACTCTTGGCATGGTCAGATGCTCATTACTTCAGTGCCTCTCACAGGTAGCGTTTACTCTTCTCGGAGGACGTTTTTATTAACAAGGAAACTACCCACTATGAAATCTCCTGTCTCAACCTCCAAGGCTCACTGGGTGAACTAGGGTCATCCCAAGCCATTTTCAGGAGTTACAAGGTCATGAGAACCTTGTGAGGAGTCTCTATGGTGTTGCCATCTACTGACACTGTTTCTATCCTCAGCCCTGTGAGCAGAATTGCTAAGAATGTTGTGCTACGTCTGTCCCAGAGGAGGGCTCCTTTTCCCATGCTCAGGAGATGGGCAATGGGCAGTTATTGTGCCAGGGCTATTCATGAATTCATAACTCTGACCACGTTGTTCATGGCTGGGCTGAATATAAGCATACAATTTCTGTACGGTGACCAAGTGTTGCATCGTCAGAGAAAATCTGTTCCAGACAACTCGACGTCAAGTAGCCAGGTTACTTCATCAGGACTACCTCTAAACTCCAACTGCAGCTTCCTTGAGTCTCGAGGCTCCCTGCCTACCTTGTAGATTTTGGATTCACCAATCCAGTTCCACTACATAAGCCAATTCCTTAAAATAAATCTCAATCTCTCTTAAAACACAGACAGGCAGATAGAAAACAGACACAGAGATAGAATCCCAACAATACAGAGCTTACTCATATTTTCATTGAGGGCTTTCAGAGTTTTGTTGTGGTTTTCCTAAAATGTCAACTGAACTCATAAGCTCTCAAAGACTCGTGTTTTGTTAAGAGGCCTGTGAATCAAAACTTTGACCCTAAAGCCCTTCTCTTGTCCCATACAAAGTCTCACTCACCTCAGATCCTCTACTTTTCCTGGTAGTCTTCAGGGCTCCACTAGCTATAAAAAGTGAAATTTTCTTCAATCTTAAATCTCAAATCAAGTCTAGGCTCGTTGTGGATGAAGCAAGAGGGACCCGTAGTTCCCAAATCTCCCCTCAGCTCTTCAAGCCCTTGAGCTCCCAGCCCTCCATCCTCCCACCCCACCCACGGAGGTGGACGGATGATACTGTTTTGATTCCAGATTAGGAGGACCCAGCTGGTTCGTGCGATCATACAGCGTTAATCCCCACAGTAGTGCAGGATGAGAACATGCGGTTTGGTTTCTGTTCATGGCACCAAATAATGCCACCTGGCTGCTCTAAGCATCATCTTAGCATATATTCATCTTATCAGCACATTATCTCCTACCTATCCAATTTCTTTACCTCCGAAAGAGGCTCAATCCCATCAGCTAGGTCTACTCAGTGTAGTCTTGAATGTTATTAACTTTAGCTCCTATAGAAATAATCCAATTGATTTTATTGGGTTCTTATTTATGAGGTAGACACTATACTAAAACCTTTGCATATTGCATCTCATTTAGTCTTCACAAGGCTCCTATAAAGTGGACACCATTTTAGCCCATGAAGTCACTCCATTCAGAAATGGTAAAGCTGATATGGATCTGGGAACACTGTTGGACACAGAACTCACTTGGGCAATGCTATAGAAGGAAGAGTCAGTGCAATGAATTAAATGCTTGTCTCCCTTACCCCCCAATAATTCATACTGATAGCAAATTGGAATGCTAACCTCTAAAGACATGGTATTAGGTAAGAGGAGATTAGTTCATGAAAGTGGAGCTTTCATTGATATGATTAGTGCTTTTATGAAAGAGACCCCACAGAGACCTCTTGCCTCTTAGGGCCTGTAAGATTGCAGAGAAAAATTAACTGTCTATAGGTGGGGAATGCCCTAGGACCTCACCAGACACTGAATGGGCCAACCCCTAGACTTGGACTTGTGGCCTCCAGAACTGTGAGAAATAAACCTCTGCTGTTTATAAGCCACATAGTTTATGGCATTTTGCTATAGCAGCCTCAGCAGGAGACAGCAAAGAAGCACAATTTGGGGTGCCACATCTGAACCAAAAAAACCCCAAGTGTTGATTACAGAACTGCCCTTCCCCTGATGAAACCACGTGCAGGGTCTCACAGCTCACAGTGGGGCTTCTGGTGAGCTGCTATTGGGAAGGAGACCCTTGCATGACTGGAGAACTAAGCTGGGAAATGAGGAGGAAGGGAAGCAAAGGTGGAAGAGAAAAGGAGCAACAGCATCTCCAATCACCGGTTCCACCTGTGGATCCAACTGTGCCTGAAATGTGTTGTATCCCCAGGCTTCTCAGTTACATGAGCCAACAAGTTCACTTTTCAATGTAAACTAGTTTTGTTTTGTTTTTACTAAGAACCCAGGGCCTTCATACTGGCCCCAGCCCTTTTTATTTGAGAATGAGTCTCACTAAATTGTTTTGTTGCCCAGCTGGGCTCAAATTTGTGATTCTCCCACCTCAGACTCCTCTCAGAGAGCTAGGGTTAGAAATGTGTGTCACCATGCCCGGCTAATTTAAACTAGTTTGTTAGTCTTCTAATACTTGCAGCTGCAAGAGTCCTGACTGACTCAGCCATCTAGCATCAGTGGGGGCCTCCTCTTCCCTCCTACCATCCAGGTAGAAGCTTTACAACAGTGCTTTAATGGAAAATGTAGGGTACTGCATGGCCTACACCTTACAGGACAATCATTACTGAAAAGACAGTTTATTACTCTAGATCCCAAGAGGGGGACTAAGGTTTACCATAGGAAAAAAGTTCAAGGGACTGTGGAATGAGCCTTTATTGTGCTTTCCATTTGAAAGAAAGGGTTGAAGGAGGGTATGCTGGCTTGAGATTAGCTGATTTGAATAATTTTGGCAGGATCTATGGCATAGGGTCTGTCCTTAGTTGACTGGTACCTGACCCTGGCACAATTAGGGCACATGGACAGTGGCACAGAGTTGAGAGCCCAGTGAAGGAGGTGGTTGGGGGTGTGGGCTCTGGATTGGTCAATTTGTACTTGAAAATCATGCCTGTGGACAAGTTATTTACTCTCTGTGGAAAAAAGTCTTTCCAGAGTCAGCAAGTACCTGCTTTCAAAGCATCAGAAGTACAGAGGGGCATGTTAGCACACACCTGTAATCACAGCACTCTGGGAGGCTGAAGCAGAGGATCTCAAGTTCACAAGTTCAGGCCCTGCCTGGGATACTTAGCAACTTAGCAAGACCCTTCTCTAAATGAAAAATAAAATAGCATAAAAGATTGAGGTTGCAGCTGTGTGTAAAAGCTTTGGAGTCAATCCCCAGTACTTATAAAAGAAAAAGCAAAAGATATGGTTAATACTATAGGCCTCTACGACACCATCTCAGCAGAAACTCTTCCAGAGCTATATCGTGGGGTAGAATGTTCTAGAAATATCACTCTCCCTTTAAACACACACACACACACACACACACACATTTCCTCTGAAATGTCACTCTATTTTGACCTTTTGATAGTTGGATATCAGTCAATTAAATTATTTGCTTGACTCTACCTAGGTCTAAGAAAAAATAACTTTGGCTCAGAACTAATGTTTAGGGGCATGCTTAGGCAGAATGAGCTTAGCTCTAGGGTGGCATGGCAGAGGGGCAGCAGAGGAGAAACAGTCCATGGCATGGCAGAGCAGGCAGAAGGCAGCAAGCAATGGCAGTAGCAGAGGCAGCCTCATTCCCTCTCTCCCTTTATATTCCATCCAGCCTGTAATCCTGTTGATTGATGCCCCCCCCCAGGTGGGGCTTTCACTATCTAGCCCATTAATGCCAGGATCATCCCTTTAATCCACATTCACATATCCTAGTCCAGCCACCTTTGAAACTCCCCACCTATGTCTGCATGGGGCTTTGGGGGGACATCAAGATATAAACCATAACAGACACTAGTCTCATTCTTGAAGACTTTGCCATTCTTGACCTAACCACCTCCCAAAGACTTCATCTCTTAATGCTGTCACATCAGGGATTAAGTTTCAACACATGCATTTGGGGAACACAAACATTCAGTCTATAGCAAGTCTCTGTCTGGTTCTGTGACTGCTACTCTGTGAAATTATTATAAGCCAGTACACATGACTCTCCACTGAAGCTAGTCCATATTCCTGCTGACTTTAACATTCTTTTTAACTATTACATCTTCATAAAGCCACTTTGTAAGCCAAATTTTTCTAATTTTAATGAAATTCATAGGTTTAGTTAGACAAAACAGAAGTGTTAACATTTTCTAGAGTACTTCACTCTACTGTGCTGCAGTATTTTCTGGAATGCTATTGTTTTGGGTAGCCTACTTCTAAAAGTGACTTGTCGACTAAATGTTACCAGCTTCTGGGTTGTTCACCTCTCCCTTAGATTTCAGGCTCTTCTTGTCTCAAACAAAGAATTGAACAAAATGAGCAAAAAAGCAGTGCCCAAGTTTATTTGAGAAAGGAAAAGTGAAGAGTGAGGGAGAAATTGGCTCTGCAGAGTGAGCTTGGGCCAAGTAAAAGGAGAAAAAGCAATAAAAGGAGACCCTGGAGAAAGCAGGTTCTAGTCACGATAGCAAACTCTTTGTGTCTGTGTCCTTTATACTGTCCAAATTTCAAGGAAATCCTTGAGAACTTCTATTTTTTGGGTCCTGAGAGGCAATGCTGGGATCTCACACCTCAGGCTGACATCAGGTCTAGGCATCCTATTGAAATCTTACTTGAGTTCTTGTGAGAAGCCCACATGCAGGGCTTTGGGAATTGTTCTGTGGATGTGTTCTGGGATCTTTGTAACTAACAGGTCACACCTACTTCCCCAGCCAGCTTTGCCATGCTCACATCTCCTATCTCAGTATGTCTTAAAATTATGTTTGGATTTGGAATTCCCTATTTTAGGGAGACATTTGTTAATTCACTACTATTTACATTTAGCCTATAAGTACATGAATTTTTGAAGGCACACAAACTAGATAATGCTCAATCATTGATTGAGTAGTCTCTTGCTGAAGTGATGGCTTTCCACAGGACAAAGGCACCACATCTTAACATAAAGTAACATTTAATATCAGAAGACCTTATCATATACAAATATTATCCCTTACCTAAGTCATTTAATCATCAAAACGACACTTTGAAGGAGGCATTACCTCCAATTTACAAACAAGGAAACTGAGGCTCGTGAAATATAAATGTCTTCTTGTTATAGTTTAAATCTAGATGTCCTCCCAGAGCCTCATGTGATCATAGCTGGGCTTTTGGAAGGTGACTGAATCATGGAGGCATGATACTAATCAGTCAATGGATTGGTCCAATGGTAAGTATATATCTAAGTGTAAAGTTGGGAGGTGAAGCCTGGTGGAGGAGGTAGGTTGTGGCCTGAAGGGTATGTCTCTCTCCTTCCTCTCTTGATCTCTCTACTTCCCATTGCCATGCTATGAGCTCTTTCTCCTCTGGATTTCCCCTCTTGATGCCACCTTGCCTTGGAGCCAGCTGACTATGGACGAAAACCTCTACAAACTGTGAACTAAAATAATAAACAGCTCCTCCTTAGAATTTTGGGTGTAGGATATCATGTCTCAGCAATGAGAGAAATAACTAAGATATTTCCCATGGTTGCTTAAGAAGAGCTCTGGGTTTTCCAGAATACTGGGAGAAAAATCAAGATTCCAAGTGCCTTGGGAATTTGATAATTGTGCTGCTGACAGTGACAGTTTGGGGCCCTAAGATGCCTATCTGATTCTTCAAATGATGAAGAATGGAAAAAGTGGATGAAAATCAAATCATTTTAAACATTCACTTAGGAAAGTTGCCTGTGGAACCCTCTCAGTGGTTTATTCATGACTAGAAACGATTGAATTGTGAGAAATATAATCACTCCTTTTTTATCATTTGGCAAACCCAGATCATCCCATACCCCATACCCAAGCACATTAGCGTCCTGGAAAGAAAAACCCAACTGTTGGTGCAAAAGTGGCCCAGGGAGTCACAATGCCAGGTGACTTAGGCAAATACTCAAGCTGGTTTTCTAGTCTACACCTGTCATCATTCAGTCCTGACACTGAACACATAATTCCAGTTTAGGCTCACACTGGAGAGGGACCAGTCTTTCCAACCCATTCCATAAGGCAAATGTGGGAGGAAAGAGAGAAAGAAGAAGGATCTGATGACAGTCGGTGCTTTCCACCCACCCATGATCTTACTGTGGCAGCCAAGAACTGAGACATTCCACCAACAGCCTTGGGATTTCCAGCTCCTTAGAGGGCAACCTCCCCAGGCTGACAGTGTTTCAAAAAAGTTACTCTTCACGTCCTCTCCCATTATTTTATATAAACTATGACACAATCAGAAAATGCCTGAGTGCCTTGGCCTCCCTTCCTTTCTCCCCCTCCCATCAATTCAGTCTAAATGAAGATTCTGCTTCTATTTGAAAAGAGAACAGATTTCCTTGGTTCTGAGCAGAGTATTTAATGAGAGCCTCTGAGTATTCAACATGTTCACATTTTATGAAGAGATCCTGCGGTCAAGCACAGCTTGGGCTGCAGAAAATGATAGGTTCAACCCATACCCCAGCAGTGGCGTAAATATTAGCTCTGCAGCAGAGTGACCCTGGACAAGAAGCTGCTGGTTTCCCTGGCTCTACCCAAGATAAC
This sequence comes from Heterocephalus glaber, assembly GCF_053883595.1. Classification (NCBI taxonomy): domain Eukaryota; kingdom Metazoa; phylum Chordata; class Mammalia; order Rodentia; family Bathyergidae; genus Heterocephalus; species Heterocephalus glaber. The sequence goes on from NW_028258142.1 coordinate 32,114,162, forward strand.
ATGAACAAAGCCTGAACAGAACCAATGCTGCCCAGAAAGACCAGTCCGGAAATGCCCCTCGGCTTGTGTCTGTTTAACACCACTCCTCCTCCCTCCACCCACCCACTGCCACTGTTACACAGCACAGAGCCCCAGAGAGAGCTGGAGTGGAGCAGCTGGCTCTTGGAGGAGCACACTCAATCTTCCTAGGAAGTAAAGAAGTCCCTGAGTGACCAGCATGGGGGAGAAGGGATCTGTCTCTTGGAAGAGGCAGGGAGTCGGAGGACGAAGGTTCATCCGAAGTAGTCAGAGAAAGATCAGAGAGCAACGCAGGGTGGATAGGGGAACTCAGTACTCATCCAAAACTCCTTCCTGGCCAGCCATGGTAGCATGCACCTGTAATCCCAGCACTCTAGGAGGCTGAGGCAAGAGGGTCCTAGGTTTGAGCCCAGCTTGGGGAACCTAGAGATTTAGTGGGACCCTGACTCAAAGAATAAAAAAGGTCTGGGGAGGTATCTCAGTGTGAAAGTTCTGAATTCAAACTCTAGTATCACACAAGAGATAAACAAATAATAAAATCCTTTTCCTCTCAGAACACAGATGGCCTGTGTCAGACATGGGAGAGACTCAGGACCAGCGTTTTAGAATTCTTTTGTCACAGACAGCCTTAAGACTGATAAGAACAGGAAAGTTCACTCATGTGAACAACACATATGCAGCACATTGAGATAAAATCTCAGGGTCTGCAGACCTCAAAGCTCATCCTTGGGATCCTCAAATTCTACAGATCTCTGGCCAAGGAACTCTGCTTCCAGTCTAGTCGTTCCCAACCGAAAGGAGCTTCACCTCCTCCCACCTACCTAGCAAAGGGGGCATTTGGCAATGTTTGGAGACATTTTCAGCTCCTCCCATAGGGAAGGAAGGGTACCACAAGCATCTAGTAGGTAGAGGCCAAGGAGGCACTACATATCCCGTAATGCATTGGACAGAGCGCATAGCAAAGCATTACTGGTCTAAAATGTCAATAGCGCTTAAACTGAGAACACTGTGTCTAGTCCAACACATCACTTTACAATAGAAAGTTAAGTAATCTGCCTAAAATCACACATGTAGTTATTAGGAAGGCCAGGATTATTGCTCTGGATAATAAATGGTAGCTTATTGGTTGAGCACTTACTATGTCCCAGACACCATTCCAAGTATTTTACATATGTGGACTCAATTCTCACAACTCTTCTCTGAGATGAGTGTGTTATCCCCTATCTTATAGATAAGGGAATAGAGGAAAACAGAGGCTAAGTGTCCCACCCAGGCTCACCTGGCTGATCAGCAGTGAGGCTGGAATAACACCAGGTGTCATGCTCTAGTGTTTCCAAGCCATCACCACTTACAGTGCACTGCCAGGATCCCAGTAACAATCTGTATTCCAACAGGTCAGCACCTGATATTGCACCTGAATCTGCAGTATCAGTCCTCTGAAGTCCTTTAATCTCTTCCGTGTTCCATCTTTGGTTTCTTATTATTTTCGGCTTTGTGGTTTTCACTTTTCATTTGAGAATCTATTTCTTCCATTCCTCACTGGATCTTATATTCTTATAGGTACTTACAATGATCAAAATATATTGTCCTCCATTATTCTCTGATCTTTAAAACAACTCTATACAGACGACTGAGGGAGAACAAGATCACTAGGCAGGTAATTTTCTAGAGCCAGCACTGGCAGCCCTGGCATGGGGCATGTTCCAAAGCTTTGTCTCCTTCCTCAGGGCTGCCACCAGCTCCTTCCACTCTTGCTCAGATCTAGAGTGAGTGAGGTACCCAGATTCTCATCCTCAGGATAGTAGGGCCCTTTTGGCCTCTGCAGGACATAGGGATTCTTGCTCACATGCTGATTATGTCCGACATTTTATTGATCTTCAACAGAAGCATAAGATTGAGCATTATTTTAAGGGAAATTATTTATTTAATCTTTGACAGTCAGGTGAGACAATCTAAAATTCCCAAGCATTATCATCTTAGCTCCTGAATTGCTTAATCTGTCTCCCTTCCAGCTCCTTGCTCCACTTCCTTGGTGAAAATAATGTTATGTTGTTCATGGTGTTGGTGTTTTATTTTGATTGTTTAAAAAGTGAGATGGGCTGGGCTGCCTGCCAGCTAGTGCCCCTTCCCACTCAAAAACTATACATCTCTGCCTAGCTTTTGTGTATCCCCACATTCTATGCTGAACTGGCTCAATCTATGATTCCTGTCTTGTCTTGGTGGAGATCTTTCCTGCCAGAAATGGTTGCCAATATCTGGATAAGACCCAAGCACTTAAGCAACATTTAAAACAGGATCCCAGAACAGAAAAAGAAATTCCCGTTTCCCTTGTCTTTTCCTCAAACCATCACAGACATTGCCTCCTGGGTCTTTGTAGCAAACAAAATTGTCTCTAGCTGGAGATAAAAGTGAACTGACACTTGGTTTTCCTTTAATTTAATTATAAGAGTATGCACTGGCTCATCCGGAAATAATACCTATTGAGTATTAGTTTTTATATTTCAACATGTTCTAAAAAGGACTGAAGTCAGATGAAGGGGTTATTGCAAAGATCATTAAGTTCACTTTAATTCAGTAAGTACTCAATATGTATCCTGCAGATAGTCATTTTTCATTCTTTCACCTTTGATCTGGCAGAAGACCACTGGGATTCTTCCACTTCCAATCCTGTAAGCCGACTTGGTAAATCTTTTGTATAATCATACATATATTTTATATTAAATCTGTTCCTATAGTGAACCCTAATACACTTCACAACCTTCCACCAGGTGAAGACACACCTTTGAGCCAGAAGACAGGTCCTCAGCAGACTTCAGATCTACTGGCACTTTTATCTTGGACTTCCTACATTCCAGAAGTGTATGAAATAAACATCTCCAAGATATTTTGTTAAATAGTAGCCCAGACTAAATCAGCTCATGACATCCTTGCTCAGCATCCTCCAGAGGCAGGAAAAAGACTCAGTGTATGTCGAAATCTCGGGGTTTTGTCACTGACTAGATCTTGGTCATGGACCCCCACAGCCAATCGTTGTGTGGAGGGAGGTGGGATGAGGGATGGGTCTGCTGGGATTAACCAAATCTAGTTCCCATGTCCACCCTTGAGCTGGTAGTGAAATAATGGTATGGCAGCTCCATCAATGTAGCAATTTTGGATTTAAGGAGCTGCACGTCCCTGGAAGAAGGGCGTAGGAGGTATTGTTGCCAGAAGGAAAAGGATTTTTGAGTAGAACAAAACAACAGATGTCTACTATCATTATGTCTATGAATTCATTTGAAAGTAGTCATTTGGAACTCAGCTTATATTTCCTAGTAAAAACAATCACATAACAAACCTTTATATTTATGTGGTGTTCAATGAGGCAATTTCTTATCCTTTATATTGATTGACTCCTCCATCCAAATTAGGTACCTTGGAGGGGCCAGGACAAAGCCAGAGGAGGAGGAGGGGAAGCACAGGCCTGTCGGGAGCAGCCCATTTACCATGACACCCTATCCCCGCAATGGAAATTCTCCTGTCAACATGCTCCCCTTTCCAGAATCTAAAGGTTCCCGGGGGCTGGCACAGCCCTGACAAAGCATGTTCATGGACTGGTTGAGGCCAAGGGAGACATGACAGAGGGAGCTGCCCTCTGCCTGCTCAAACCTCAAAGTGTTACAGTGTCACCACTCAAAGTATACACCCTTCCCAGGCTTTCTATAGTCAAGGTGGATCAGAAATAAGCACCAGGAGGTTGACTGGTTGTATTGGAACTTCAAATTCAAAGAAAACCTTACTTTTCCAAGAATCCCTCCTTAGCACAAGTTTGAGGCAGGCTTCTCACACACCCTGCAAGCTCTTTTTCCTCCTCCCCACTAGGGTTTTGTGGGTGAAGGACAGTCAGTGCTTCCCAATGTACGAAGAACACCTTGTTCCCAGTAGACTAATGAGTAGTCAGTGTTCAAAATCCAGATTAGTCTAACTCAATGTTCAAAATTTTAACATTTGGAAACCACTTCTGACCTTGTGGGCAAATAACAAAGGAAGAATAATTCATCCATCTATTCATTTACCCAACCTTATCTTCAGTCCTTTCTGTTTAGTTCTTCATCCTGCTAAAAAAATATAAACAAATAGTTGAACATTTCAAGCACAGGCCCAAGTGCTGCCATCATAAGGGGGCACAAATGTCTGACCAAATGAGACATACAGTACCATGTACTGCAAGAGGCAGGTGAACACAACTGTGGGACCATAAAAGGCAAGACCAGCTTGGCACCATTCCCACCACACGTGTGCATGCACACATGCATAAACACATACACATACACATACACATTTCTGGAGCACAGTTTGTTCGGGTTTTTTTTTTTTTTCTGGTACCAGGGATCAAACTCAGGACCTTGCCCTTGTGAGGCAGGCGCTGGAACCACTGAGCTAAAACCCCAGCTGGAGTGAGATAAATTCACAGAAGTAGGTGAACACTTTGTTCTGCCAACACTTCTGATACCAAATGCATGAGAACTTTCTGCCACAACAGCCAATTCTCCAATTCTCTGGACACCAACTGGGTTTCCTACAATTCAGTTAAACTCCGATGCTAATTCCGAGTCAGCACAGACCTCACAGGTGCAGGGCTCAGTCCCACAAGAGCACTCACCCTTCCACCTGTGATTCTGATGAACTGGCTGCAAATCCGAGGTTCCCATGACCCCCTTCTTGGTTGGGGTAATTTGCTAGAATAGTCTTCAGGAATCAGGAAAATACTTTACTTACAGTTACCAGCTTGTTATAATGGATTCAACTCAGAAAACCACCATATGGACGAGAGGCAGAGGGCAAGGAATAGGGGAAGTACCCTCTTCAAGTTCACCACCCTCCCAGCACCTCGATTTGTTCACCCCCAGAAGCTCTCTGAGCCTGTGGTTTAGGGATTTTATAGACGTTTCACTCTAAATTTAAAATCACTTTAAAGTGAAATCACCAACCATTAGCAATTGTTAAATCCATCTCCAATCCTCTCTCCCCGCCCTGGAGGCTGGGGCTAGAACTTTCAGCTCCAACTCCCTCATTGTTTCTCTTTCTCTATAGACCAGCTCTCATCCTGACGCTATCTAGGGGTCCAATAAGAATTGGAACAAAAGACTTTCCTATAACACAGGAAATGCCAAGGGATTTTGGAGTTGTGTCCCAGGAACTGAGGGGGAGATTCCAAATATTTATTTTTTCATATCATAGGAGTTTTTTATAGGTTAGCTCAAAAGAGTGAAAGAAGAAAGAAACATTTTAACATAGTAACAGTCATTAGGCTAAGAGCTTGTCTCTCGGCAGTGTGAAGGCCTGCACGGACATATGTAAAGACACAAAAATAAAGGACAATAGCTCAGGGCAGCTAGAACATAGCCTTCAAGTTGGGAATAATGGAAAATATAAGGCTGGAGGGGTGGGAAGGGCCCAGTTTGGAAGAATGTTTTATCCTATGCAGAAGAGTTGAACTTTCTCCTGGAAACAATGGTGCCTGATTGGAGATTGACTTGATCAGATTTATGACTGGGCAGGGTACCTCTGCCTACAGTAGGAAGGAGTGTTGGGCAGGAGTGGAGGAAATGAAGAGGAAGAGTACACCATGGATGGCAGTCAATTCTCAGAGAAGGAAGTGGCAGTTTGGACTAGGGTAGTGTCTGAGGAAATGGTGACAAGTGGGAGAACCAGAAGTAGTGTGCAGACCTTGGTTCCTAATAGAATTCTCCAACAAAGAAACCAGGGCTCTTTAAGAGACATTTGAATCATAGCAGGATAAGCTTGGAGCATCTTGTAGTGCCAGGAAACAAGAAAGTGCTACACAAAGTCACACACACACACACACACACTCAATAAGGATACATCCAAGGGACACAGAACCAACTGAAGAGCTCTCATTGGCCAAGTGGGAGCTATAATAATTTGAATAACATAATAAACTAGGATTGAATTATAACCCAAACTATAAAATAAATATCCATGTGTCTCTGCTAATACAAATACATAGCTAAGTCAATAAATGAGGGAGAAGAGATAAATTTTCTTTTTCTTTTTCTTTTTTTTTTTTTGGTACTGGGGATTGAACTCGGGTCTTTGCACTTGTGTAGCAGGCAGTGAAACCACTGAGCTAAATCCCTGGCCCTAGGGAGATAAATTTTCTATACCAGAGAATTCCAAATAAGTCATAATAAGTAACTCAACCTCAAAGAGGTAGAATGCAACTACTTATTTCTTAAGTATGAGGTATGCAGAGTGACTTCTTTCCAATTAATACAGAATGGTAACAGCAAAAAAAAAATAATAACTTTGCAGTGGAGAAGCATGACAAACACTATCTAAATCTGGTGATCAAGGTCAACATCAACTGTGATAAGTCAGGTTAACAGAACGTGCCCCTGATGTGATAGGATGAAGTGTATTCAAAAAGGTAAAATGTAGGGCTGGGGATTTAGCTCAGTGGCACCATGCCTGCCTTGCAAGTACAAGGTCCTGGGTTCAATCCCCAGTACCAAAAAAAAGGTAAAATGTCTTTCATTCAATAAATCTTTAATGCCTATAAACTATACATTAATTTGAAAAATATTGAGAGCCTCCTATAGACCAGGTACAGGTCAAATGTTGGGGATGCTTTCTACTGGAGGGAGACAGACAAAAATAAACAAACATATATGCAACAGCTTAGATATGGTAAATGGTATGAAGAAAACTAAAGCAGGATAGGAATGCTATAAGGGAAGATTATTGCTTTACATGGGACATGTGTAAAAGCATCTCCAGTTAGGAACATCAGAGCAAGAATTCTAAGGAAATGTAAGTATCAGCCTTCCAGTCACTGGAGGAAGAGCATCCTGGGCAGAGACTGGTGTGATCACAGTCTCCCATGGGGCTCCCAGTGGTCACAGTCTCCTGGAGTTTTCACCATCCATGCTGAGTGAGGGCTTGCTCTGCATGAGTGATAGAGCACATCACAGGTGACAGGGTGTGACTTCTGAGAATGAATCATAATGGGCACTGCACCTTCCACCTGGTCGTCTTGGTTTTCTCAATCTAAGGAAATCCAACCTTCAACATACCCTACTGCAAACCCAAGGAGAGGTCCGCATGGCTAGGAACTGAAGCCCAGCCAACAGCCAGCACTAACTTACTAGCCATGTGAGTGAGCCCCCTGGGGAGGAGAATTCACATCCTAGTCAGGCTTCATATGATTTGGCCCCTGCCAACAGCCACCTGCAACCCGATGAAAGACACATGAGCCAGAACCATCTGCTAAGCTGTTCCTGGATCTTCATTCCTTAGGAGATCATACAGGACTATTATTAAGCAACTAAATTTTGATTTATCCATTACACAGACTTAATAACTGAAATCACCAGCAAGTACAATGACCCCCAGCAGTAAGACAATATTCAAAACAGTATTCAAAGATTCTAGGGATAGGGGTAGGTCCAACGTGGCTGGACAGAGTGAGAGTGGATCATCGGGGGCCACTCTAAGAACACTGGGCCAACTCTGAGAGATATGCAAGCTACAGAGGGCTTTGAGCAGAGGACTCAGGTTACACTGTGTATTATTTACCTTCTTGTCATTGAGAAACAATACCTGACACCCACAAATTAAAGAAGGAGAGGTTTATTTTGGCTCACAGTTTGTAGAAGTTTTGGCCCATACTCATCTGGCTCCAAGACAGGGTGGCATGGGAGAGGAGAAAGAGCTCATGACATGGCAGTGGGAACCAGAGAGAGATCAAGGGAGAAGGGAGGGAGATAGACCCTTTCAGGCAATGCCCCCAGTGACCCACCTCCTATGACCAGGCTTTACCTCCCAACATCACATTTAGCTACAAACTCATCAGTGGACTAATTCACTGATGAATATCATGCCCTCATGATCCAATCACCTCCTCAAAGTCCCACCTATGAGCACATGAGGCTTTTTTTACATCTAGATATAAACCACAACACACTGATATTTCATCAGGATCCCTCTATGGCATGGGGACTAGACAGCAGCAGGGCAGTGGTGGAAGCAGGGAGAAGAATCAGAACATGATCATTACATGACTTTGCCGTGGAAATATTTTCTTTACCATCTAGTTTCTTTGCTTTAATGCCCCAGGTAATAGGCCAGCAATGTCCTAGAAATGAGAAAGCCAGAAAGGCAGTGCCTCATCTCAAGTGATGACCATTCACGAGAGCCCAGAGTTGTCATGGCTTCTGCTTTTCCAAAAAGAACTAGCAATCCCGATGTTTATGCAAAACCTTCCAGTCTTTAAATATTGCAATTTAAAAAATAATTATATAAACCACAAAAACATGAGAGTGGCTTGTAGGGAATCTGAGGGCTCTGTTCTGCAATCATGGCTTTGGATCATGGCTTGCTGGTCCTTCGTGACTCTCCATCCTCACCTGTGCAATTAGGTCTGAGCATCTCTGTTTTCTATGCCTGCCAGAAGGCAGGTGAATGAGATCATGTGAGTGACAAGGTTTATAAACATCAAGACTCCCCCAAAGCACAGCAACGTCACTGCTGTGGGTGTCATTGATCTCGCTAGGCCACCAAGCTTGTGGCATAGCATCCCATCATTAACCCTGTTTGGCACCATCAATACTACAAGCTTCTACCCTGGAGTGTAATTCAAGTTATTCTCGCTACTCCTTTATTTATTTAGTTAAAACTCACTTGTTTATTTTCCACAGCACATAACCATGCTTGGCTCAAAATAAACAATCTAAAAGCATCCACTTTAGGTAATGTGAGTAATTCATTTGCTCATCAACTCCACCAGGATTCTTTCCCTTTGGTACCAGTTCTTTGCACAGTTGCCTGAGTCGCCATGGAAAATACCAGCTGCAGATGCAGCCAGACGAGTGCCTGTGTGAACATCCAGCCACCAAGTGCTCAGTGGGAAGGAAACTGTAGCTGCCAAAGGAGAAGAAGACATCGAGGAGGGCCCTCAGTGAAGAGGTAAGTCCCAGGTAGGACTCAGATTGAAGGAAGCAGAGAAAGGTAGCTGGGTGTGACTAGCCATCCAGTTTGCTTAGGAGTGAGGGACTTCTCAGGATGTGGGACTTTGCATGCTCAACCCAGGACAGACAAGACCAAACCAGGATTGTTGGTCATTCTAAGAAAGAATAACATAAAATGATTACACAGACAAACCAGACAACTTGGCTGTGTGACCTTAGGCAAGTTACTTAATCTGTCCAAGCCTTGGCTTTCTTAGTAATAAAATGATTACCCAGCCAGTTGCAGTGATGCACACCTGTAATCTCAACACTCTGGGAGGCTGAAGCAGGAGGATCACAAGTTCAAGTCCAGCCAGCCTGGACAATTTAACAACTTAATGAGAGCCTGTCTCAAAAATAAAAAGGGGGCAGGAGGCTGGGGATATAGATCGGTGTGAAGGCCCTGGATTTACTCTTCCGTATGGCAAAAAAGAAAAGATAAGGGGAGAGGAAAGAAAAGAAAAGCAAAGAGTACCTACCTGGTAAAGAAGATTTAAGGAGTAAATAAGAAAATACAGTAAACATTCAATAAGTAGTAACCATTAGCATCAGCATAATCCCTAGCAAAGGGGAAGAACTGCATTTCTCTGATGTTCCCTGTACACTGTGTTTGTCCTTCTATGGCCAGACTCCCAAGACCAAGCAGCTGCTCTGATGGAGATAACTCCATGGGCTGCTCCTCCTGGGGAGGATCACCCTGTTTTCTGAGGCTGCATACAATGCAAAGGTCTGGAAACACTGTTAGTTGCAGCCAATGAAATAGTCGCAATGAAGCCAGGCAGTGATATGGCTGTTAACAAAACCCAAGCACAGTCAGTATTTCCTTCAAGCAGGGCTGTCTGCATGGGCTGCAAAGTCCCACCTGCTGCCCTGTGTATTCAAGTAGGTTGCAGGAAGCCCCTTTGCAACACCAACCAGCCTCTCAACTCCTCCTAAATTAAAACCAAGGAAGTGACAACCCAGCAAAAACAGCCAGAATGCCCTGTGACTATTATCGCTTTCTCTTCATAAGCTGTCCTGTCTCCTACTGTTGAGACTTTGCTGTTCTCTGTTCCTGGCAGCTGCTCTGGCAGCACACCAGGTCTGGGTCCCACTGAGACAGAGGAGAGGCACCTGACTCATTTTTCCACTGCCGATAGGGCATGTGTGGCTTGGCCAGCAATTGCTGCCCATCCCCCTCACTTCCCTTTGCTCCCAGTGGATGCTTCAGTGTCCTTCCTCGTTATGTAGTGGTGTCCTCTCTGGCTATCAAACCACCATTCTCCACTCCAGCATGAGTGCAGGCAGACAGGCAGGAGGATCCCTTTTCCCCACTCCATGTCAGGCGATACTGTTGCCTTTTTGAAGAAGGAAGAAGGCACCCTGGAATGGCTGAGATCAGAAAGGGAGAAATCTGGGAACTTTATTTGTATACCCAATATTCACAGCAAGCTTTCAGCCCTACCCGTCACTGAAACAGGCATGCAACTGCTATATAAGCAAAGCAGCCTTCCTTGACCACTTCTTGGGTTTTAGTGTAGGAGAGTTCCCTCCTGTGTACTTACCTCCCTGTGCTGCACCACAAGCCCTGTTAAAATAAAGACTCACTTTGGTGTTCCTGTAAACCTGCTCCAAAAGTGGTATGACCAGTAGCAGAGACCAATACCCAGTAGAGCTGACGGATTGTGTCTGGCACAAGTCAGCATTAGATGATGACACCCGGCAACAGCAGTGACCAGCAGCTGGCCGTGTCAAGTGTTGGCATCTAGCATTACCTGTGTCATCTGATGACATCAGGACTACTAGCAGAGCTGCACTTTGCCAACTCATGATTTCCATCTGTATTGAGCAAAACAACCCTAGGTTTAATTGGCAACATCACTCTACCATGTCCCATCCCTTCCTCAACAACTGTAACCTTTTCTGTAATCTTTTTCTTCCTGTAAATATAATATACCTTTGCTGAAAATAAATTTAGAATGTCAAATGTGCAAAAATAAGAAAATAAAAATCACCATTACAGTTCTATCAACTAAGAATAACCACAGAAAGAGCTTGATGTCTGTTCTGAATGCAGATTAGATACACAGGGAAGGAGAGATCTATTCCTCCCTCTGTCTCACAAAACTGTAGTACTCTACCCAAGTGAAACTTCTAAATTTCCTTATAAGTAAGGATGACCAGAAAATGTGCTCTAACTCCAGAATCCTAAGCATTCATTTGTGGGAAATTTCTCAAAAAGTTATTCTTTCCTCATGTAAGTGCTTCCCCTTCCTCCTTGATTTTTCTTTCTTTCTTTTTTTTTTTTCCTTGCCTGGAACAATTTAAGCAGTGTGCAATTTTACAAATGTCATTCTATGCCAAACATCCTTGTAGCTGACACTTTGTACATCCATGGTAATTTCAACAGGATAAATTCCTTGAAATGAGAATTACTGAAACAAAAGACATGCAATGTTCACATTTTTGAGTGTCAGATTTCCTCAGGGACGAAAGTACCAATTTAGATTGCCATCAGTAACATATAAGTCCTCCTCCTACCCTCATACATGCCCTTGCTACATTTTCTGCCTATTTGGGTTTTTTTTCTCTCTTTCTTATTTTCCCCCATTAAGTTTATTGGTACATTTTCAGTATGCAATACAGTTATATTCATCATTAGGATCTTGTACCATTACATGAGTCTTTTGGTTCTTTTTTTTTTTTCCCCTTCCCTTGCCCTCCCTTCACCCTCTCCACCCTTCCCTATTTGCAAAGACCTTGCTTCCATTTCTTTTCCTCTTCTCATATTTTTTCCTTTCTCTTTTTTCCCTTCCCCTAACCCTCTCAATTCCCCTGCTCTTTTAGACCTTTTCTTTCTGTTACACAATATCTGTTATACATTTTTAAAATTACAATATCAAGATCTAGGAGACATTACCACAGATTTTACAGAATTTACAAGGATATAGAAAGCATATTACAAAAATCTCTTTTGAAATAAATTTGACAACTTCTAAGAAGCACCTTGGAAGACAAATTAATGAAACTAACTCTGGAGGAAATATAAAATTTGAATAGCACCTATTAAAGAAAGTATATTCCTAGCTTGAAAACTTACCTATGTGACAACATCAGGCTCATAAACATTTTAACTGATAAGTTATATCAAACAATTAAAGCAGAGAAAAGAAGGAACACTTCTCCCCTCATTTTAGGAACTCAACATTGTGCTAATCCTAAAACTGGATAAAGATAATAGAAGAAAAAAGTATAAACATAGATAGAAATGTGTTTAAAAAAGCAAACTATTGGAAGTCAGATCTGGCAGGATGTAGAAAGTGGTTTTGTTATAGGGATGGCAGTGTTGGTTCAGCATTGGAAGATCCACCCCCAAAAGTCATCATTTTAACAGAGGAAAGGAAAAAGCCATATGATCCTGTCAGTAGTTGGAGAAAAAGTATTGGACTAAATTCTACAGCTGTTCATGGTAAAAGCTATCAGGAGACTAGAAGTAGAACAGAAACTTCTCAAGGGATTAAAGACATGTACTCCATGCTTCCAGCGAGAATGCCTTATATAAATGGAGAAGATACAATGCTTTCTCCTTAAGGTGGGGAACAGGGGCAGATAAGCTTACTCTTTATTTGTCCATTAAACTTTGAAACCTAGTCCCCACCAAAATAGTCTGGCAATAAAATGATACAACTAGGATAGGATTGGCAGGGCAGAAGCAAAATCTTTATATGTAGATGAAATGATCATCTACAGAGAAAATACTAAGAAATCTCTAGGATCCCCTAGAACTTGTACTTGAATTTAGCAGGATTAGAAAACACAAGGTATATATAAAAATTCAGGTCTGTGTATACTTGCTATAAATGAAGAATTGGATTTTGAAATTTAAAAGTTATGTAGGAGTACAAAGGACTTAGAAAAGATTTTTTTTAAAAAAAAAACAGTATTGGAAGACTTTTAGTACCCAATTTTAAGACTTCTTCTAAAGCTACAGTAATCAAGGCAGTGTTGGTGTAAGGAAAGACATATAGATCATTGGAATAAAACAGAGAATCTAGAAATAGAACCACACATATATGGTCCACTGAGTTTTGAAAAATTATTTAACGTTAGCATTTCATAGAATATAAACTCGATTCAATAGCTAAGGAAGAGATAGTGTTTTCAGCAAACAACACTAGAACACTTGGTATCCGTATATAAAAAATTAACCTCAACCCTTTTTTTCCATACATGAAAATAACTTGAAGGGATCTATGAACCTAAATAAGAAGGCCTAAAAGTATAAAACTTTAAGAAGAAATTATAAGGGAAAATATTTATGAATTCAGGGTAAGCAAGAACTACCTAGGATACAAAAAACATGATGTATAAAAGAAAAAAAATGATAAATGGGATTCCATCAAAATGTAGAACTTTAAATGACATCATTACAATGAAAAGTAGTCCTTAAACAGACCATATTTACAATGCATATAACCTATGAGCAGAATATATAAAGAATTCTTAGAGCTCATTAATAGACAACCCAATTAAAACGTAGACATAAGAAGATGATAAATAGCCAGTATAGCACAAGGAATGGTGTGCAACTCTAGAATCAGAAAAATACTAATCAGTACAATAATAAGGTTGTATTATACACTCATTAGTGAGATGAAGTCAAAAGTTTTAAAAGCCTTGTCATGACTTTTTCTTTTTGTTGGATTCTCCCCCTTTAGGTTTAATTTGTCACGCCCAATGGATTCATTCTGCTGGGTTTCCTGGGGTTGTGATCCTCATTGTCTTTTCCTAGGATATTGTCTAAAATTTTTTGGAGTGCCGGTTTGGTATTCATGAAGTTCCTGAGGTGCTCCTTGTCATGAAAGTATCTTATTTCTCCATCAATTTTGAAAGATAGTTTTGCAGGGTACATCAGTCTGGGTTGGAGGCTATTTTCCTTTAGGGCTTGAAATACATCACTCCAAGTTCTTCTTGCCTTGAGGGTTTGCATTGAGAAGTCTGCTGTGATTCTGATGGGCTTTCCTTTGTATGTGATTTGTTTCTTTTCTCTCACTGCTTGTAGAATGTTGTTCTTCTGTTGGATTTCTGGAATCCTAACTATTATATGCCTATGTGTAGATTTTTTTTGATTAAGGCTAGCTGGAGTCCTATATGCCTCACTTATCTGTATGTCAAGTTCTTTTCCCCTCCTTGGGAAGTTTTCTCCCATCACTTCTGTGAACAGATTTTTTATGTCATCTGCACTCTCTCCTGTTTCTTTGTTGACTCCAGTCAGTCTTATGTTATTCTTCTTTGCATTGTCTAGCAGCTGCTGGATTGATTTCTTGTGTTCCCTTACAATTTTAAAGCAATTTTTCTTTTCCTCCTCACTAATTGCAATCTTTTCTTCTGTATGTGAAATTCTATCCTCACATTGGTTCATTCTGCTGCACAGACTTTCCATGGCGTTTTTAATCTCTTGGAAATCTGTTTGCATTTGTTTTATGGATTCCATTTGTTTCCTATGTTGGGATTCCATCATGTTCCTCAGATCTTCTTTTTTTTTTTATCTATGTCCTCTCTAGATTTATTAATCATGTCTTGCACCATGAGCAAAATCTTTGCTGTTATCTGAGTAATTATTTCTGATTTCATTTTTCCCAGATCCTCTTTTGTTGCCAGTTCAGAGAGTCCAGGTGGTTGAGTATCAGATTGTTCCATCTGGTTTCCCTTTGGGGTTGCTGCAGGTGATCTGGAGCTCTGTTTTTGAGGCTTGCTTATGTGTTTTCCCATTTCCATGGTGGGGGGGGGGGTTCTTCTGGCACCCACGCGGCTCACCTTCCCTAGGGAGCTTCCTTCCGGGTTCTGGGACTGGCTGAGCTTCTCTGCCCTAGGAGCCTGGGATGGAGGTGGGGAGCTTCCTTCCAGGTGCTTGGGTATTTGTTTTTTCTGGTACTGGGTATTGAACATAGGACCTTCACATTGAACTACAGCATCAGTCCTTTTTTATTATTTTATTTTGTGAAAGGGTCTTGTTAAGTTACCCAGGCTAGGCTTGAGCTAGTGATCCTCCTGCATCAGCCTCCAAAAGTGCTAGGATTACAGACTTGTACCACTATGTATGCCTGGTTCATTTTTGCCAATTTAAGAATTTGCATCATAGAGACTTACATTTCTGGTAGTGTGGCAGACCAGAAAACTTAGAAATCTTCTTGCTACAAAAATATCTATAAAGGGGGCCAGGGATTTAGCTCAGTAGTTCCACCACCTGCCTCGCAAGCGCAAGGTTCCAAGTTTGATCCCCGGTATCAAAAAAAAAAAAATCTATAAAGGCTAGGTAAAAGCAAATGAACATTTTAACAACTGTATTAACTTTTACAAAAGAAAAAAAAATCCTGTAGCCAAAAACTAATAGGAAAACAAAGAAGTAAGAGCTGATGCCATGGCTGCCCTGGGTAGTATGGAGGTAGGACGAGAGGGCTGCCAGTCTTGGTACTCCAAAGAGCTTTGGAAATAATGGCCATCAACAGGGACAAGAGCTGAGGTCTGGGCCTAGGGCTATCTTGCTTTGGCACTGTCATTATTGCACAGAGTCGAGACTTTCCAAGGCTTACAGTCTCAGTAAAAATGTGACATGGGGGGAAAAAAATCTCACTTCTAAAAAGAAGTAATTTCTCTAGCCTATCCAGAGCTCTGGATAGAAACTGTATCTTTCCTGATAATTTACAGTGAGGTCTATGCCTTTGTTTAGGCTTGATATCCCAATTTATAATAATGGGGGATGTTGGTAGCCCAGTGGAAGAACATGTATCTAGCACACATGATCCATTAAACTCCCACCTGATCCCAACATCCTAGACTGAAAGCACTATGAGATTCAAAAGCAATACTGTTTTCCAGAGACCACACTGCAGTCTCATGGATAAAATCCTTAGAAACTTGAATTCATAGTCTAAAATTCAAGGAAAAATTATAAAAACAAGAGAAGAAGCCAGTAACATAGCCTGAGACTCCCAATCACTTCAGATAATGGAATTGTCATGTGCCTACTCTTTTTTTTTTTTTTTTTTTTGGTGCTGGGGATCAAACTCAGGCAGGCAGCAAAACCACTGAGCTAAATCCCCGGCACCATGTACCTACTCTTTTCGGCCACCTAGGTCCATATACTCAGGTTTATTTACTCACCATTGACCAAGTCAAAGAAGGCCCTTTATTTAAGAGAAAAATAAAAAGCATTTATTCAAAAATAGCTCTGAGGAGATGGAAGGGAATCATTTGCCTTTAAATCATCATCTTTTGTGTCTAGATGTGCAAGGAACAGAGGGGAGAGGGAATTGTTTACAGGAAACAGTGATTCAGAGAAACAATACAGACTATATATCAATCAGACTATGTTTACTAGAGAAGCAGCTATAACACAAAATATACAAATATATAAGAATTTACAAGATTGGCTTACAATGGCCACCCATAGAGTCTGTCTGCATACTGGAGACTGAAGGATTCAGCCAAAGGTCTGGAACTCACTGCATGATCTATTAAACCCCTAGTTGATCCCAGGTAAGACATGAATTTATAGTCTAAAATTCAAGGAAATAACCCATTATAAAAATAATTAAAATACTAAGAAGGTCCATCTTTTCATCTTACAGCTGACCTTTCCCTGGAAGCAGCTGTTCCCCTCCCAGTGGAGCCAGAGGCTGTCAGCAGAGGCTGGGCCCTGTCACATTAGAGAGCACGTATGGAGGGAGAAGTGCCAACTTCTGCTGTTCAGAGACACCCCACTGACCACATGTAACTCTGGGTGCTGGATTTCCTTGGATGTTCCTGAGTCCTGAATCTTATTCTTTGTTGGAGTTATAAACTTACAAAGATCAAGTCTTCCTCGATTGCCTTAGGAAGCATTCATCATTTAGGCCTCCACATTTTCTTTGTAGCTTTTCTATGGTGTTAACCACACTGAATTGTAATAAGAGTAATAGCTAACAAACAGGTATTGAGAATTTATTGTGTTCCAGGCGCTGATGTAAGAATAGCACTCATGCTGTGATGAGGTATAGTGTTTAGGCCCGTTTTATGGATGAGCAAACACACTGTTTAGGTAACTTTAGAAAGATCACACTGCTCATAAGTGTTCAGACCCTGGGGTCCTGCTCCAAACTGTGAATGACTCACACACCCACATTGTGACCTTGTGGAGGACACCATTTGTGAGGACATTTGTATTGCTTTCTGAACGCTCACCATGGGTGTGTTGAAAGCTGTTCAGGAATCATGGGTGTTATCGGGAATTAGAGGGTGACAAACCTGGAAGCAGTCTTAGAAGGCCTCCAAACCAGCTCTGTAATGCTACACATAAGGAACACAAGACCCAGACATGGGAAGTAGAAAAGTTGAGACCAAAATCCTAAGCTCCCAACTCATAGTAACATACTTTTCCCCATTATTCATGGATCATTTATTGAAAAAATGTGCACATTATTAGGACTGTCTATGATGAGCAGGGCCCACTCTGCATCTTTAGAGGAATACAGGATGTGTCTCTCACTCATTTACCACCTACATGGTCCTTCTGCACAGGAGGCCAGAAGGCACTGCATTGTGCCCCATGCTTGCCTTGCCCCTGGAGGTGAGAGGCAGAATATTTGAAATCAGGGTCTCATGGAAATTTTGACTGTAAAGTGTCTATTGGGTGCTGTGCCAAAAGCTTGATTTAATGAAGCTTCCAGTAAAAGAATAGGAAACTGGTTTCACCACAATACACGTCCCCAAAGAACTCCCAGAATTGGCTGCCATTTTATTGCCCTTATCTTGAGTACACACCTGTAGTTAAGAGAAGCCTGTTACTTTGCTATGCTTTTGCTAAGCAAATATAAGTTTCAAGAAAGACATCTACCTGCCCAAGGCCATAGAATCAATTTACAGCAGAACTGATCTCAACATGTCACACAATACACACCATTTTTTAGATCTTGTTGCTATTTTCTCATTTCTAATTTGATCTTGAATCAGAATCAGGCCATTAGTTTGAAAGTATGATACATGGTTTTAAAGGCTTTGAGTTTCTACATATAGGTCAGTAGGACTCAAGTGGTGGCAATTTTAACCCTAAGGGGATATTTGACAATGATTACAGAGAGATCGGAGTGTTACAATTCCCATCATAAAGAATTATGCAACCCTAAATGTCATTCATGTAATGTCTCTAGATTCTAGAGTTTGAAGAGGGCAGGTAGGAGGGGATATGGAGAAAGTTATTCTAGATTAATCCAAGAAAAGACTAAGTTTGAACTGCTGCCTTGGGTTCAAGCCAGGGAGACAATTAGAAGCCCCAGCTTTGGATGGCTTGAGTGTTTGTGTAAAGAGGGATTGTTTACTTTATTAAAAACATCCTGTGTAATTGCCAATGTGCCTGTCTTCGCTGACAGCTGATGGCCCCCAAAAAAGCATTCTCCTTACTAAGGAAGCAAGCCTCACTGCTCCTCTTCCTCGGTGCCACATTGGCTAATAATTCCTCTAAATTGATGGTGTCATAGGACACACATGGAGAACACTCAAACCTTTGGGATCCTCCATCCCTCTTATTTAATGCAGCTCTCCCTGGGGACAAAGGAGTCATCTCTCCCACTACCCAAGAGCCTGGCTTGCCATCCGTCCTTATGTTCTCTCAGTGGTGGGGAAAGTGTGGCCTCATGCAGCAACTCCATCCACAAAGATTTCCTATGGAAAGTTGGCCCTTCTCTACCCTCCTCCTTCCCAGCCAACATCTCACATTATTTTTAAATTTTTTTTTATTTTACTAGTATATGTTTGCAGTTTATGCAGTTCACAATTATCTTGGGGAGTGGTTACATATACATACCACAGCTTGTTTCTTTTATTTTTTGAATTCCCTTCCCTTTCCCATTTTAAAAAATGATGTGTGTTTAAATTATTAAAATAAAAAACAAATTTTATTTTTTTTAAACACCACATTTTCTTTATCAGGTCTCCAGTTGATGAGCACTTGGGCTGTTTCCAAGTTTTAGCTATTACAAGCTGTGCTGCTATAAACATGGGTACACATATATCGCTGTAGTATGATTCTTTTAATTCTTTTGAGAAGATACCCAGTAAGGGATTAGCTGGGTCAAATGGGACCTCTAATCCTAGTTCTTTGAGGTATCTCCATACTGATTTCCACAGTGGTTGCACCAGTCTACACTCCCACCAACAGTGGAACAGTGTTTCTCTTTCCCCACAGCCCTGCCAGCATTTGTTATTGGTTGATTTCTTGATAGCCATTCTTTCTGGAGCAAGGTGGAATCTCAGCGCTGTTTTCATTTGCATCTCTCCAATGACCAGTGAAAACTCATTTTAAAACCCTGGCTTCTGGGGCCATCCCCAGTACCAAAAGAAAGAAAGAAAGAAAGAAAGAAAGAAAGAAAGAAAGAAAGAAAGAAAGAAAGAAAGAAAGAAAGAAAGAAAGAAAGAAAGAAAGAAAGAAAACAAACCCTGGCTTCACATGCCACAGTTATCAAAGCAGGAGCTGATTAGTTACGGAGATCTGGGCTAGTTCCCCAGTTGAGTGTGTAAGCAACTGCAAGCCTCCTACAAGCTGTCCCTGGCCTCAATAGGCTACCGCAGACCCAAGATGACCTAACAGAACAAAGGAAAAAGTGTTTTAGGAACTGAAAAGCATTCTGCAAATGGCTTGGAATATAGGCTCCAGGTAGAGATTTCTGCCCCTCTGTCTCCGTTAGGGTACACCAGGATCCTTCAGAAGAGTCTTCTTGTTGCCTTCCCAGTAAAACCAGCTGCTGACCTGGGCATCAGGAGGTGCCCTGTACTGCCACATTCCATAGGTTTGGGATTCCTGTTCCCACTTCCAACATCTTCATTGATACTTGTCCTCTCCATGACTCCAGGTGAGCCTGTGAAGGATAACCTCAAGACCTGCCCAAATACACACACTCCATTCTTCTTTCCAACCAAAAAACAAAACAGTAACAACACAAATAAAACCCCAACAAACAAACAAACATAAACCTCAATAGTGGATGTGGTAGCACCTGCCTGGAACACAGCTACTCACCTCAGAAGGCTGAGGCAGGATGATTGCAAGTTCAAGGCCAGTGAGACCCTGTCTTAAGAAAAAATTAAAACGGTAGGGGATGTAGCTCAGTAGTAAAGTGCCTCTGGGTTTGAGCCCCAGTACCAGAGAGAGAGAGAGAGAGAGAGAGAGAGAGAGAGAGAGAGCGCAAGGGAGAGATGGAGACAGAGACAGAGGCTCAACAAATTTTTTTTACTCCAACTAGTGTTAACTAGCTTTCCTTTCGCTTCTAACAGTAGTCACTGGTGTGAATAGCTGTGCCGTCACCTGCACTTGCATGTGGGGCTCTGCTGACCATTCTGAACACGTGCAGTGAGAGGTTGGAGGCTGGGTCTCATTTGGAGTGTATCTCTGTACAGCAGCTCCCAAGATACAAATTAAAGCATAAACCCAGCAGCCACCTGTGGAGCCCCAGAGGCACACCCTCCCCAGGATACCAGCCCTGCTGCCCAAGGAGAGGAGGAAGGAGGAAGAAAACGTGACATTGCTGGAGGAAGGGCGCACCAGCCTGGTGCTAGAGACCCCTGGAGATTTCTTGATCCTTCTCACCACTTGCAACTCCGTTCCCTCATCAGTTCTCTCTCAAGCCCAAGTGGGCTGCTTTCCTCCTGCTTTAGCTCCCACTCTTCACAGCTTCCAGCCAAGGTGTCTCCCCAAAGAGGGTTGATCCTGGGGCTACAGCCTCAGGCTGGTGACCTGCAAAGCAGTGTGGAGCACTCAGGAGCTTCTCTCCGCCTCCCGGGGCTGGGCCAGAGCTCTCTGCAAGCTCAGTTGTCAAGAGGCCCCCACCCAGGCTGGGGTGCCCCCTTTGCACCTGCCACCTCTGCCCTTTGTGACACAGCCAAGGCAGGGGGAGGCAAAGAGAGGTTGGCAATGGGGAGGCAGGGGGGTATTAAACCAAGCAGTCTCCATTCTGAATACAAATTGAAGAGGGAAAAGAAGAACTCTGTATGAGATCATTTCTGCAGCTATGACCAGAATCTAGGGAGCCAGTTTAGGAAACCTTGGAAAAGTGCCCCTAAATTCCAGAGCTCCCTGCCTTTGGCCCAGGAAGCCAGGTCTTAGCTGCACCCTGGAGTGTGCAGAGCACTCAGCACCAGGCCTTTCTCCCCTCAAGGGGCCCCACAGTGACCTTTCACACAGTGGGATCCTCCAGCGGCCTCTCATCAATATGGCCTGGGGTCAGCCTGAGCAGAAACACAGGAGTTTACTTTTGCTTTAGTTTCTTTCCAGAAAGCTCCAAGCACCATCATTTGTGCCTCCCACCTGCACCAGTCTGCCTCTCCTCATCTCCACCTTCACCCTTAAGAGATCAGCAGTTACAGAAAACATTATGTTCCAGGCCACACTGTGCTCTGGCGCTAGCATGGAGAGGACCAGCAGGAAAAGGCAGAGTTGCAGCCAAGAGTGGACATGTCCAGTAACACAGGGGAAAACATCAAAACATGATGCGGGCAGAACCTTTGCGAATGACCACAGCCTGCAGCTGAACCAGCAGGCCCATTCCCATCTGCCAGCAGCCACATATGCCACCAAGCAGCCCAAGGTTGAGGTCT
This sequence comes from Heterocephalus glaber, assembly GCF_053883595.1. Taxonomy (NCBI): domain Eukaryota; kingdom Metazoa; phylum Chordata; class Mammalia; order Rodentia; family Bathyergidae; genus Heterocephalus; species Heterocephalus glaber. The sequence goes on from NW_028258142.1 coordinate 32,135,791, forward strand.
GTCAGAGCAGAGTCCAATAGTACAGCTATCCCCAAGGCTCTCACATCTGCCCAAGAAGCCAAGAAGTAGAGAAAGCTGAGGAGTCCAGGGGAAGAGGTCTCTAGGCAGCCACTGGTTCAGGCTTGAGTAATCCATAATTTATCTGAACTTTGTTTGCATTCTGGAAAACGAGACTACTAAAAACTCATGGGTTTATTGTATTAAAAGAGGAAAAAGTGCTTCCTGATCATCTTATAATTATGGCAACGCTTATACAATTGCTTGGTTAATCAACATGGATTTATTGTATTAAAAGAGGAAAAAGTGCTTCCTGATCATCTTATAATTATGGCAACGCTTATACAATTGCTTGGTTAATCAACATGGATTTATTGATCACTACTGTGTGCCAAGAACATTAAACAGATTATTTCACTTTATCTCCACAGTAGCCCTTCAAGGAAGATATTATTGTTCCCATTTTATGGACGAGGAAGCTCTGGTTAGTCATTTGCTAGAAGTTCCGCTGATAATAAGTGACAATTTATATGCAGGTGTGGGAGCCTCAGAGCCCATGCTCTCTGTGCTATAGGACTCTGCCCTAGTGCTCCAGGCAGAAAATAACACAAGAGATAGATGCTTATGGAGGGAGCAATCAGAATCTGGCTGACAGTGGGGTAAGGTGTCACACTGAAAGGCACCTGCTCCTGCAGGGGAGTTCACCCTCCTTGGAGATCGACTGGGGCCACCTGCAGTTTGGATCAGGAGATAAGATTTGTCCAGGTCTCCCATGGTGGGAGGGAAAGACAGGCAAGCAGGAGACAGGAACCAAGGCACGGTGGCCAATGAGACCTGGAGCCTACTGAGGCTAGGTGAGGACAGGGTGCAGGTAGGGAGCAGGAAGAGGAAACTGGACTTGGACTGGGTGGTGGGTCCAAGGGGAATGTTCCTTCTTTCTAGAAACCTTGGCACCCTCATCCCCATCCCTGCCCAGGGAACACTTCCAACTGGGCCAAGTTGGCCCTGATCTGCTGCAGCCTTCCCCATCTTTACCCACCCACCCATATCTGCAGAGGCCCAGTTGCCAGTCTACTTTCTGCAATTATAGGTGGATGTGAATAGGGAACGGGCACAAGTCAGCCCACTACAGGGCAGGAGCAGAAGTAGACAGAGACGAGACTACAGAGTATCAGAGGACACACATGGACCCTGGACTTCATCCAGGGGCAGTTGTGAAAGGGGCACACGTTTAGGCCATAAAGCTACAGGATAGAATTTAAACTTTAGAAAGCTGTGCTGACTGCAAAATAGAGAACATATCAGGTGTGAGCAAAACTAGATTTGGGGGAAAGATGCAAGGTGCTGTCCTGGCAATTTAGGTGAGAACTGGTCATAGATATTTAGGAGATGGAATCGGCAAGGTTTGGTGATGATTTGGAAGTGAACATGAAGGAAAGGAGTCATACACGTGCCCAAGTTTCTGACCTGAGCAACCGAAAGAGGAGCACATAGGAGAGGGAGCAAGTGGGGGTAGGAAAGTGAGAGATTCAAGTGGAGATGTGAAGAAGACACTAGACTAGATTATGTTAGGCTTGACTTCAAGGAGCTCTCAGGGATAGGGTCTGAGCCTACAGAGGGTTCTGGACCCAGGAAAGGAGAGTAATGGCTCGGGGAAATTAAATGGCATGAAGAAGGCTCAGAGTAAACCCAGAGGAGCACCAACTTGTCAGGGTCAGGCAGATGCAGCTCCACCAGAAGACCAAGCGGGATGCCACGCATGGTGGCACACACCTATAATGCCAGCTACTATGGAGGCTGAGGCAGGAGGATTGTGGTTCAAAGCTAGTCTGGGAAATTTAGCAAAACCTTGTCTCAAAATAAAAATTGCTGGGGATGTAGCTAAGTGGTAGAGAGTCCTGAGTTTAATCTCCCAGTACAAAGAAAAAGGAGGAGGAGGGAAGAGAAAAAGAAGAGGAGGAAGGAAGAGAAGAAAAAGAGTAGGCAGGAGGGAAGGAAAGAGGACAGCAGAAGAGATACCTCAGGCCCTTCCCTGGGCCCTGCCCTGGCATCCCATGCAGATCCCTGCCCACTCCACAGCAGTGGGGCAGCACTTGACCTTCTTTGGGCAAGGGAAGGTGGGATAGACTCGTAGGGTGAGCAGCCCCTCTTATTTATTCAAGGATGTTCTGTGCTTGTGCAGCCCCCTGTTCATTTACTCAAGGATGTTCTGTTCTTATCTAGTCATAACCTGAACTATGCAAAACGAAGTCTTCAGCCCCTCCCTTCCTCTTTAGGTCTAGCACCAAGCCGCTGGGTTATCTGGGGCCTCCCGCTGTATCATCCCTGGCAGAGAGACTATGGCTTCCCCCAGTGCAGCAGCTTTAGCACCAGGGGCTGTTTATCACCAGAACCAGGGCTAATTTAAATTGAAAGTGCTATAAATATAAAATACCATATTTCAAAGACATATTATGAAAATAAATATATAATAACTCGGAATAATTTTATGTTGACTTCATAAGGTAATATTTTTATATGTTGGGTTAATTAAATACAGTATTAAAATTAATTTCACCTGTTCCTTTTTACTTTTTTCATGTGGCTGCTCGAAAACAGCTATGTCTGTGGCTCACATTATGTTTCTATGGAATAGTATTGTTCAGAGGTCTCCCTGAAACTCAGGAGTTCCCCTAGACACAAAATAATTTCACTTCCCCAGAGCCCTGTTAGCAATGGGCATGAGAAGGAAGAAGGACATAACATGCTTCATGCCTGGTGTTTCATGCATTTCTATTTTATCTCCTTTAACTCATAATAGCTGTTATCCCACACCACCACCAGCCAAGTTTTTAGATGAAAAAGTCTGAGGCCAAATTTTAACTCATGTGTATTCAGTTCCTGAGCCCATAATTTTCCCAACACATGATGTTATTACATCTAATGGTTTAGATAATGCTCTCCAAGATACCTCTCTCTGACAACAATCTCACATCATTTACATTGTATCACTTAAGACCACCAATACTCTCATAAGCTAGATTTTTATCTTTAAATTTTGTTTAAATTCATAAAATATAATGTAAATACATGGTATGAAATTAAAAGGAACAAAAGAATACTTAGAGAAGTCAATTGAACACCCCCACCTCCTACCCCACCCCTGCCAATATCCTGTGTATCCACCCAGTGATAGTGAAGGCACAAATACAATCCAGTATATGTGTCAACATATAGCCTTTAAAAAATTCAAACAGCAGCAGATTATGCCCATATTCCACATGTTGCTCTCTGTTCCTAACTTTTTATCTTGAGACCATTCCCTACCCATACATAAAGAGCTGCTTTTATTTGACATATGTCTTGTGTACATGAAAATAACTTTATAAATTGCAAAGTCATGTTCAAATCAGGAAATCAAGCTCAGAGAAGTCATGTTTGCTTCAACAGTGACAATGACAGAAAGAGGACAGCAGCCAGGCCACCTGACCCCCAGCCAGACCTTACTTCCTTCTGATGGCCCCATTTGTGAAATAGTGAAAATAATTCTACCACCTGGGAAACAGACACACAGATTAAAGAAGCTTAGGAAAGGTGGAAAGCACAATGAAAACAAGAAACATCAGAATTATTATTACTATTATTATTTTATCTGAGCCACACCTGGGTAGAATTTGGAGTAATGTGAAGGAAAGCAGATGTGTTTGGGTTTTTACTCCTCTCAAATCACACCATAAGGGAATCACCCACTGTGTGTATAGCACTGGCCCTTCCCTAGCACTGTTCGACCCCAGGAGACAGATTCTGGCTGCCTCTCTTGAAGAGCGTGATGTTAGAAAGAGTTCAGGTGGGGCTCCCCACTTCCTCTTCAGTCCCTCCTTTTGCAGGCAACAGTTAACCATAGCTCCAGAGCCCCCAAATTAAGCCTCCCCAGGCAGAGTACTCTGCTCACAGAGCCTGGACATAAATACAGACAGTAGCCCCAGAAACCTGGAGGGAGGTGAGTGGAAAACCTTCCTCAGTACAGGAAAAGCCAGTTGTTTACATGTGATCTGCTACAACCTGACATTTTCCAGGCCCTGGCTCAAGACAAATGCAGAGACCTGAGGGGCTCATGAAGACACTGCTCCAGCCCAGATGTGGAGAGCCCCTCGAATAACAGAAACCACAGCGTATGTAGGCTGGCCCAAGGTTCTGGCTTGTGCCATTCACATGAGCAGCCTACTGGCTAAAAGCTCTCTGACACTTGGTTTCCCTTTATGGTCATGTCTGTGTCCTTGGTGTCTGGAAATTGCTTCTCCTTGCTGCTCTTTTGAGGGATTTGGAGGAGAAAGAAACAAGAAAAACAAATCTCTAGGAAAGAAAAAGCAAATCCAGATTTACACAGCTGAATCCAGACCACTGGCCACCTCACCTAGACAAGCCCGAGGTGTCTTCACCCAGCTTCTCCAAGATGGCACTGTGCTCCTAGACAGAGAGGGAGGCTCTTGAGCTGTGTGCACACAAAGATCAAACATGCAGGGAGTTTTCTGGTGCTTGTCAAAGGGTCCATGAGGCCCAGAGCCTGCAGAAAGACTGCCTTTCTTTACCTTGGCTCTGCAGCTGGCCAGGCATCATGTTGCCTCCACCCAGGGAGATGGAAGATGGAGCCACCCATCCTGTTTATAGAAAAAGTGTGGGGAGAGTGAGGACATCCCCCCTAGCCTAGTTCTGAGCCTTTCTCCCAGCCAGTTGGAGTCTGAGCAGGTGTCAACCTAAAAGGCAAATTGAGGCACACAGAGAAGAAAAAGTGATTTTGAGCCAATATGGGGGGGCGGGTAAATGTGCTTTATAGTTTCCCAGAATAAGCAATCCAGAAATAGTATCCAAGAAGACTGGGTTCGTGTAGATTGAAGAAAAGAGAGAGAGAAAAAAAAGAACTAGGAGGAGGATACAGTAAACCAGTTATTACAATTGTATTGGTCAACAAAAATGGGACACAGCACTGATTGGTGGTCTCTTTAGTTATACATTACAGGTAAGAATTGTGATACACAGGAAGAGGCTCACACTGGGTTTATTTATTACCTTTATGGTGTCAAGGAGTCAGCATAAACATGCAGTGCTAGATCTGACTGACCTAGGTAGCTAGAGTCTCATATCTCTCCTCCCTGCTAAAGAATTTTGTGACATCTTAATTCCTTTCTCAGCAGTTTCTTAAAAAGTTAAATATATACTTCCCACACATCCAAGCAATTCTATTTCTAGAAATATAGTCAGAAGAAATAAAAATGTATGCCACATAAGTACTTTTACAGTTTATAGCAGCCTTGTTGATAATTGCCAAAAAAATAGACACAATTATTGAAATAGGAATGGACACACTATCATCAGCATAGTGAGATGCTACTCAGCAATAAGAAGGAGAAAGATTCTGATGTTTGCCATAAGGATAAATCTTCTGCTGAGTGAAAGAAGCCAAACTCGAAAGCCTAATGTCTGACAAAACTATAATATGAGTGGTTGCAAGGGTAGAAGCTGAGTCAAAGGAAACTATAAAAAGAGCACCAGGGAAATTTTGAGTTCATGAATCTGTCTGTATCTTGACTGTGGTCTGGCTTATACCACTGTATGCATTCTGTAAATCTGAAGAATGTCACTAAAGTAGGATAAATGCACTGTATCTAAATTGTACACTTTACACATCCACTTGGATCAGAAAAACCATATCTGGGAGTACATTCCATAGAATTCAAATGCACCAACACAGAGTATTATTTATATTGTGCCAAACATTGGCCTTATTAATGGGAACCCTCCAAATATATGATGGTACCGCATTGCCAAGTTAAGAAATAAGATTTATGGAGGCTGAGGCGAGCGGGAGGAGGTGGTGGCGGCAGCGGCGGCGGGAAGATGCTGCTCTTTGGTGTAAATTGCAATCTATTAGGGATCGTTTCTCAGACTCAAGTTAGAAGTGAGATTTCAGATACGTGAGGCCGCCATTGCTGCTTTGAACACCGCAGAAGGGGAGAATGGATTTATCAGGAGCGAAAAAGAAGCGCTTGCTAGGAGTCAAAGAAAATAATAAAAAGTCCAGCACTAGGGCTCCTTCTCCTACCAAACGCAAGGACCGCTCTGATGAGAAGTCTAAGGATCGCTCTAAAGACAAAGGGGCCACCAAGGAATCTAATGAGAAGGACCGCGGCAGGGATAAGACCCAGAAGAGGCGCAGTGCTTCCAGTGGAAGCAGCAGCACCAGGTCTCGGTCCAGCTCAACTTCCAGTTCAGGCTCTAGCACCAGCACAGGCTCAAGCAGTGGCTCCAGTTCCTCTTCATCATCCAGCCGTTCTGGAAGCTCCAGTACCTCCCGCAGCTCCAGTTCCAGCAGCTCCTCTGGCTCTCCGAGCCCTTCACGGCGCAGACACGACAACAGGAGGCGCTCCCGCTCCAAATCCAAACCACCTAAAAGAGATGAAAAGGAGAGGAAAAGGCGAAGCCCTTCCCCTAAACCCACCAAAGTGCACATCGGGCGGCTTACCAGGAATGTGACTAAGGATCACATCATGGAGATATTTTCCACCTCTGGGAAGATTAAAATGATTGACATGCCTGTAGAAAGGATGCATCCTCATCTATCCAAAGGCTATGCATATGTGGAGTTTGAGAATCCAGACGAAGCAGAGAAAGCGCTGAAGCACATGGATGGAGGACAAATCGATGGTCAGGAGATAACTGCTACTGCTGTGCTGGCCCTCGGCCTAGGCCCCACCCCGACGATTCAGCCCTCCCAGGAGAATGCTACCACCACCTCCCATGTGGCGCAGGTCACCCCCACGGATGAGGAGAAGGTCACGCTTCCAAGACGCAGCTCCCCTGTGCGCAGGCGATCCCCTTCTCCTGGCCGCCACCGCCATAGGAGCCGGTCTAGCTCCAATTCCTCCCGATAAGCAAGACTACCAAAGCTCACTCTTGTAACTTATGTCCCAATCAGCTCAGTTTTGTCACTTCTCTAGCATAATGAGCAGCAGAAGAGGATCCCTCACTCAGGCAGACTTCAAAGGCAGCAATGGAGACACGTTCTTCAGGCGGGTTCTGGCTACAGAAGTGCTCTTGTTTCAGGGCTGTGCCCATAAATGCACCCTGCAGTTTTCTGTCTAGGAAGCTCACCATTCACATCTCATGAGTCTGTTCAATGGCAGAGCCTGTAGGAACAAGCAAGCCTCCAGGTGGCAGATGCCCCGGCCTTTCCAGATGACTTGGGGGCAGTCTGGCGATCTGATCATACCTTGGGGACCAATTCACCATTCTCATTAGACCTGGCCCTTTGATCCCTGCTTCAGTCCTCTTCCAGCCTCTAGGATCAAACACCTAGAAAGACCCCCATGCCCTGTGTTAGTTGTCATAATGGTTCTGTCTTTCTATGTTCTCACCTATACATGCACCCCATTTGTCTTCTTGACTCAAATGTTGGTGAGCAATTTGAGAACCAGCTTTGCAGGTCACCATGGAGCCCCCCCATTTCCCCTGCCATTCATGGTGGTCTTGCAGGTTACTTTGGCAACATGTACATTGCTTTTTTGGCTTTTATTGTACAGTCAGTGCTATAAAATTTGAGTTTTGTAACTTTGTAGCATTTTAGATAAGGTTGTGCTTGTTCTTTGTTATGTAAAGGAATTGTATTGAATAAACCTAGGATTAGAATGCAAAAAAAAAAAAAGAAAGAAAGAAGATTTAACCATTTTTAAAATGTGTTATATTTACATCAGTTAACATGGTGATATTTTTCACATTTCATTAAGGATATCATGATGCTATTTAAAAAAAATAAACAACCACAAGTTTGCCAATAGATGATTCTTATGTTTGCATGTACACATGTTCATGCATCACTTAGAGATAGGGATGTATTCTGAGAACTGCACTCTTAGGTGATTTTGTCTGTTGTGCCAGTTTTATCCTCATTGCAGATTTTTTCTGGTAAGTGTTTTCCTCCAGAATAAGTTTATCTAGAGTTTCCAAAACTTTTCATCAGCACTCACAGACTCATTATTCACTTTCGTATGATGAATGATAATGATTCTTAAATCATTTAAACCAATGAAAACTAGAAGTACATAGAACATCTTAGTCGGGTGCAGCCTTTTCTTTCAACATCACATTTTGGTGTACACCTAAGGACCCAATTCTGATTGTCACAATGCAGAAAGGTATAAACTATGTCTGATTTTCACTCCAGGTTGTTAGAAGTTTCTCCACGTCTGGCTGGGTGTGGTGATGCACACCTGTAATCCCAGCACTCTGTGCATTGCAGGCATGGAGATTGCAAATTCAAGCCCAGCCTGAGCAGCTTAGTGAGACCCTGTCTCAAAATTTAAAAATGCAAAAAGCTTGAGGATGTAGCTCAGTGAGAAGGACCTGTATTCACTCCCCAGTACCACACACACACACACACACACACACACACACACACATACAAAGTTTCTCCATATCTGATACAGGATCTTCTCAAATTTTTGTTAGTCTCATTGCCTTTAGCGGAGCAGAACCTTCAATAGCTTCCATCACTTTGTTTTTGTTCTTCAAGATCGTAGCTATGATGGAATGAACATGACTGACTGGTGGGTAATAACCATCACTGATTTTCCATCTTCATAGTCCTTTATCACTTTTAATTTTGTTTCCAGGTCAGTCACTCAATGTGGCCTCTTATTGGCAATATTAGCAGTGGATTTTGCATAGTTAGTGGCCATGATGAGGAAAATAACATGAGATTAAGCACAGAGGGAAATGATTCAATCAAGAGACACAGTCAACATGCTGGTGTAATGCAGACAGTGTTCTACAGTGAACTTTTTTTTATAAGTAGAAGGAATACACACTAAAACAATAATAAAAAGTATAGTATAGTAAGCACAGAAACTGGTAACATAGTCATTTATTATCGTTATTAATTATTCCATATTGTGCGTAATTATATATTCTTTAATTTTATATGACTGGCAGTGCAGTGGGTTTGTTTATGCCAATATCACCAAAAAAACATGAATTAATGTGTTGCACTAAGATGTTATGATGGCTGTGACATTGGGAGAGGAACTTTTCAGCTCCAGTATAATCTTACGGACCACCATTGTATATGCGATGTGTTGTTGACAAGAACATTACCATGCAGCACATAGACTATACATAGAGAAAGCCATGGAAGGTGGCACTAGGCTGTTAGCATTGGTGACCCAAGTTGGATGCAGCAATGAGGCAAATCCAGGTGAATTAGAAAGGGCAGGGTGAAGGGAATAAAGGAGAAAAGAAAGGGGTTGGAGGGAGAAATTGCTGAAGAACCCAAAGGAAGGAAGGAAGAGTGCCTAGCACTAATGTAAGGCTGGCTGTCCCTTACAGACCTTTCCTTTGCTGAGTTGTCTCTCCTCCATGCAGCTGGGACTTCTCAGTATTTCAGTCCCACCAGGAGAGAAAGAGAAAGCTCTCTCCAAGAGACACATAGTATCCTTGCCACATATAGGGCTGGGTCCTCTATTGCTCTGTCCTACTCTGCCCATGCCCAGCCAGGACGGAAAAGGGGACTTGCCCCTTTGAAATGGGCTGCCTTTTCACCTCCAGGCCAAGGAGAGTATTGTGGGGGCTCTAGGAGAGGACCACATGGCAGGAGGGGCACAGGGAGAAGAAGCAAGCCTGAGTAGAGCTAATGTCTTCTCGGGAACAGAAAGGACCAAGGGTTCCAAGCCAAACAACCAGTTTCCCAAGAATCTGGAGCAGAGCCAAAGTCATTCTCTAATAAGCTAACTCTGGAAACCAAAGAATTAGTCAACAAGCCCAAAGGCTCACCTACTACATGCTTAGCTCTGCACAAGTTGTTAAGGAGAAAATATAAGGAAAAAATATACACCAGAAAATAGACCTCACAAGTTTATGATTTCATTAGGAAGACAAGAATATTCCATTTGAAAAGTAAAGAACAGTCAAAGAATGTTTACATACATAAGTAAAGCTCAGAAAAGAGGGATTGGTAAAGTAATTTGTGAAATAAAAGATCCTGGGCCCACTCTTTTTGTTGGCTGCCTTACCCAGCTCCCACTGGTGGGAGGTCCCCGAATCTATACAGCTTGTGACTAGCTCCCCAAAAGTGTCCCAAATTGAGGGGCCTTCAGAAGAAATAGTATATGGCACATAGGGAGACTGAACTTGGGACTCTGGTCTTTGGGCCCATGGCCCAAAGGTGACTGGCAAGATGCAAAGCAGTAGAGCTCTGGGGACCATACCTGCTAGGAAGGGGCCATCTCCGCTGTGCCCAACATGCAACAGTGGCATCTGGCAAAGGGGGCCTGGAGACTTTACCCAAACCAGTTCATGATTGGGGAATGACCAAAAAAAGCTCAATAGGATGGGGATAGGAAACCAACATTGAGTTGTTTTAGAGAAAATAAAGAACAGTATTTCTTGGGAGCCCAGGATGTTGAATTGAGAGGTGCCATATATTCCAGTTCTGAGAGGTCTAGAGATAGGTGTGATGGACAAGGTGGGATTCAGTCTGGCCTTGGGAACCATAGGTAGGGCTTAGGGGGGACAAAGGAGCAGAGTAGAACAGAATGAACAGAACACGACAGTCCAGGTGAGGAGCAGGTGGCAAGAACAGTGAAGAAATGGGCTCGGGTGAAGCATGTGTTCCAAAACAGAAAATAAATAAATTATACCACTGATAGTGTCTCTCTTCCTAAATATCAACAAGTTTCTATCACTAAACACCTATGTGTGCAAGGCACTGGGATAACTGTGACATGTAGAGATGTGAAGTGTGTGGGCTGGGCTTTCTGTGAGCTCAGAAGTTTCAGAGATAGTAGACGTCGATGAGAAAAGCCCCAAGGCAGAGTGCTATGTTCATGGCGAGGATTGTCAGTGTGTTTGTCTATTCGATCAGATCTTCCCGAGCTCCTTCTTCATACCATGCTAGCACTTGAGGCACAGAGGCAAATGATCTGTTTCTCAAGAGCCATCTTGGATAAATGCTGAGAAATCACTTCTAGTTGAGGAAGGTCTCCCGGAATTGAGCCCCAAAGGGCTGGCAGGATTCGGCCAGGGAGGAAGCAGGCATTTCCACACCTGTGGTAGGGATGGCACATAGGACTGATGGCTGTGAAACACCCCAGGAGTGAGGTAGGCCAAGTGTAGGGCAGTCTGAGAAGATCCAACTGACAGCAGAGGCTAGATAGGACATCTGGGAGCAGATGATAAAGTGTCCTGGGTGGCACCCAAAGGCTTTTGCACTTTAGGGAGTGGGCCCTGGGGCTACTTGGATTTCTGATTGGAAGTGGGTCTTTAAATGTGCCCAGAAACAATAGCTAATGTGAAATAGGAAGAAAAGGGGCAAAGGGGAGGGAGAAGTGGGAGGGGTAGGGGAAAGGAAAGAAGTGAATGGAATTAATATGAGAAAATGGAAAAATGGAAACAAAGTCTTTGTAAATAGGGAGGGAGGGAGGGGTTGAAGGGAGGGCAGGGGAATGGGGAAAAAATGAGAAACACGAGAGCATGTAAAGGTGCATATCTCCAATGATGAATGTCATTATATTCTACACCTAAAATGTACCAATGAAAGGATAAAAAAAAAAGTTAAAAAAAAAAATGTGCCCACGAAATCTCCTGGTACTTCCAAAGAGAATGGCAAATGGGGTGGGTGGGGCTGGGGTTTTCCATGTGGGCAAAGATAGTTTGCCACCCAGTTATCTAGTGGCTCCCTGAGCTCCTGCCAGTCAGAGATGGGCACTAAGGAGAGCCTAAGTGGGCCACTCAGCCCTCCCCAGCAGATGTTGAAGTCTGGAGAGACTTCACATTATCTTCAAATAGCTGATTTGGGGCATTTCTTGCTCTTTCCAATAAGATGCGAAGAGACTCAGAGGGCTCCCTGTCACAGAAACTTCTGTTCCTTGCTGCCACCCAGAAAGAGGAGAGTGATGAGCCCCTGAGCCCCATAGCACAATTCCAGTGAACTTGCTGAGTCCCAGCCGTGCTTAGAGGGATTCCAGGCCAGCCAGTTTTGGATGACTATCAATTTAGCTGCAGGATGTACAGAATGTATCTCCAGAAGCCTCCAGCAGGAGTGAGTGTGTGTGTGTGTGTGTGTGTGTGCGCGCGCGCGCGCGCCTTCAGGGCTCCTGGGCACAGGGTGTTGGGTTAACCTAGTCCTGTTGCTCCAGCCCATCAAGCAACCAGAGGATTGCAATAAGCCTTGCCTTTGAGGTGCCAGCAAGCAAATCTCCCTGTGAGAAGGTCATTATCCCCACAAACCCTGACATCATGGTCGTGAAAGAATTGTGCCACATGCTCCCTCTTCTCACAAAAGTCTTGCTGAAGTCAAAGCCCAAAATTAGTCTATCTACACTTTAAGCTGTGCTGCTATTTTTTTTTCACTGACACTTAAATCCCCAATGCATATGTATTGATTTAATGGTACAGGGATCACAAAAAGACCAATCTAAAAGGGTTGCCATATACTGAGGTGGGAATGAGCTTTTCCATCCATTTAGTGTGGGGTAGTGGTAATGGTGGCGAACGTGGTGATATCTATAGGAAGGGGTAGAAATAGATGTGTAAAATCAGAATTTCTGGGCCACTGGTAATCAGGCATGAAGAGAAGGCTGCTTTCAAACTGACTCACGTGCCTAGAATAAATCAGCCAAGCTTCTATAGAATCTACCCTCCAGACCCCAGCCTCTCCCAGATTCCTGCCTCCTTCTGTTGCTGCATTCCATGCCACCCTACCCCCAGATTTCTGCTCAGCCTCTGGAAGTCTCGTGCCCCTGTGGCTGTCCTTCCTTGGCACTTTCCCCCACCCATCTAAATTAGGAAAAGTATGCGATCGATCCCTTCTGAACTCTTCCATCTCCCACCTACCTGCCTCAGGATCCTCCCCCAGATTGAAAACAGCCAGAAAAGTTTTTGTTTGTGGGACTTTTCCTCCCAAGAAAACAGGCAGCCTGTTATAGGCAAAAGAGGAGCATCTTCAGCATACGACTGCCAGCCACAAAGGTGAACACAGGCTGCACAGTGGGCAGACTGCAGCCCAGCCAGAGGCTGCACAGCGCTTGCAGTTTTTAAATGCAAATTTCTCTGTGGCATTCCTGGTCTCTTTGCAGGGGTGGCAGCTACTCTGGGAGGAAAGATGAGATTTAAATTGGTAATAAAGCACTGTACCAAATTGGACTTTGACCTTGTTCAGAATTCCACTGGCCTGTGTTCCCTGACCTGTCACCCCTGCTTCCGCCCAATTGTTTCCTTGAGTAGCTGCCTGCTATCTGAGGAGGGCAGGCAGGCTGTCACCAGCTGCTGCCTCCCTGGCTACCTTCCACCTGGCTTGTTCAGAAAGCCTTGGGAATCAAACAGCTTTGCCTTTCCAGTTTCTATTGCTACCTCTGGGCCTGCAACAAGAACAAGAGTGGTTTGGATGAGGCCTCAGGCCCCAGCTGGGCCTACTTGTAGGGCATGGGAAGAGGTGAGGGCAGCCCCAGCATGCTACCCTTACTGCATTCTTGGTTACCAGAGCAATTCCCATATGAGGCCTGGAATGGCCAGTGTGGCCCACAGTCCTGCTGCGTCCTGGGCAGCAGCAAAGAGCCAACATTTATGTACTCCAGCTCCTTCCACTGCCCCAAGACACCCTCTGCACACTGCAAAACCCCATGATTTGCTCATTTCTTCAGTCTGGAAGGTCTTCCACATTCCCTTCCACATGTCTAAATTTTGTTGTTCTTTCCAGGGCTGGGAGACCATACTCTTCCCATAGACCACTGTTCTGTCCCAAAGCCCCACTGTCCCTCTCTTACCTCTTCAATTTACGGTTCAAATCAAGTGTATCAGTCAGTGCTCACTAGAGAAACAGACTTAATACAATACATATATATATATACATATATATATATACATATATATATGTGTATATATATACATATATATATGTGTGTATATATATATGTATATATATATATATATATATATATGTAAGGATTTACAAGGGAGGCTTACAATGGCTGCCTGCAGTCAGGTGTGGAAATGTATAAAAGGGCTATCTGTGAGCTGGAGATCAGAAGGCTCCAGTCAAAGGTTGAAGGACTAAAGCTCACTGTAGAGCCCCTCCATATCAAGAGGCCAAAGAGTCTGCAGGGGAAGACTGAAGGGTCTGCTCTGGAAGTCTGAAGAGTCTGCACTAGGAGCCAGGAGATGTCCAAAGGGAAGGCGAAAACAGGAGGTCCTCTGAAGAAACAGCAGTGAGACTTCCTTCTTCTGTCCCCTTTTATTCAAGTATCTGGAACATTTAATCACATCCTGATTAGTCTTTTCTCATTGCTTCAAGTCTCAGCTCCCTAAGATGGTAGGGCTCCATGGGCTATGTATTACCTAGATTGGCACTTCGTGGGCCTATGAGGAACAAATGAATAAAGAAATGGATTGCTTTGGTGATAGCAATGTCTTCTTTAGATGCCAAGGAATTCTTCTCACCCAGAGAAGTCTTCTCTGCACTGGGCTTTCATGGAAACCAAGTATCTGAAGGAAACTTTGCTTCCATAGTCTCCTACAATCACAGAGAAACCAAGAGATGTCCTACCAGGAGTAGCCAGTCAGCCGAGCAGCTGGACTGCCACCTGTGTGCAGGGCACTAGCGAGTGTCTTCTTTGACCTAGCTGGGATGATAGGATGTGACCATGTGAAACTTTGATTTCCTGTCAGTGTGCAAAGTCATAGCCATGATTTGTAACAGCTGAAGGCAACAGGGATAAGAGGGATCCAAGTCACGCTGTCTTAATTAGAGAGCACTTAAAGGACATAGAAAATAGAGCTAGAGAACAAAGACAGAGCTTGATTATCTAAGGAAGACAGAGAAGAGGGGCTCCCCTACTGTGTCCTCCCCAGCCATACCCCATCTCTCCAAGTCTGCTTTCCTCACCCAAGAAATGAGACAAAGGATGGGGCCAGGAAAGGAACTAGACTGAAGATGGGTGGTTAGTGCAGGGGCTTAGCTGAGAGACCACATCTTGGGGCTGGCCACATGAGAATGTAGGGTCCCCCACATCTGCACTATTGATCCCAATGTGGATCCTAATACAGTGAGGCTCAAAAAGCCAATAGAGGGCCGGGGATTTAGCTCAGCGGTTTCGCCGCCTGCTGCACAAGCGCAAGGACCCGAGTTCCATCCCCGGTACCAAAAAAAAAAAAAAAAAAAAGCCAATAGGATGGAAAACCCCAGGGAAAAAAGATTTGGAAAAATAAGTGACATATGAATTATATTCTTTTACGCCCGGGCTAGGGTAGGGACTTGATAATGATCTATCCACAGGAAGTCTGCACTCACTCTCTCAGATGGAAGTCAGGGGCCAGGGGCCAAGCAGGGAGTAGTCTATGTAATTCCAGTCCCTGTAAGCTGCAAAATGTTCCCTTTTCACCTCTGCCCTCCCTGTGGTGAGGGCAGTAAACCCTTCAGCAAGACCTATGCTTATCTTCTGGTGCAGTGGGGAGGGCTCGGAGAGGAGAAGCTAGGGGAAGAGGGTGTGGCCTCAGGTGAGCAGGCTGAATGGGGCAGGCAAGCCCGTGGGTCTCAGGAAGGAAAGTTGGAAGTCATCATTCAGGAGCTTGCCAGGTAGAAGAAAGGTCCAACCTGGTTTTCCAGCAGCAGCCCCTCCCTGGGACAACTCAGGCACTCTGCAGGCCTCTCTGCCTCTGACCCTTTGCCCACTTGTATAAGCATCACTCATGAGGCAGAGCCATTTGCCAATTCTGGTCCTTTTATTACTCATGCATTTCCCAGGGAGAGGCACAGAAAGCCTGAGAGGGCCCCACAGGCAGGCACACTTCCTCCTTCCGCTCCTGAATGTCCCCAGGGCTAAGGGAGGGCTTTCCTCAGACTGGGAGGGGAGGGGAGGCAGTAGAGGAACAGAGGGAGAATGCCTGGCTTGAACCTCTTCTGCACCAGCCTTGGACCCAAGAAGCATATGGCAGTGATTCTCAAAACTGGGCAGGGAGGGCCGTATGGGAATCTCATGTGTACGTAAATACACATACACACACACACACACACACACACACACGCACACACGCACGCATGCACACAGAGTGTAGTGCTGAGGCCCAGAAACAGTGACAAACTATAATCGAGGAGGAACAGAAAGAAGACCAATATGGAAGCTGATGTAATCATCTCGGTCCCACCATGTTGGGTTGGCACCGCCGTTCCAATACCTAACCATATGGCAAAATCATGCAGTGATCTCAGTGAACTAGGATGTTTAACATGTTTGCCCATCAACCTCGCCCGCCAGAGGTCATTTGGAAACCCATCACCCACTGGCTCATTCAAGACAAGCCTCGGGTCACTAAACTGTGACCTAATTTTCTTTGGGGTTTCTATTTGGTTTAATAATTCTACCTTCCGTTGCAAAGTGACTTGGAAATAAGGATTAGATCAGTAGTAGGCAGAATGGCTAGGCTAAATAAAACAATGCCTTTGTTTCTTTTGGCTTGTTTTTCTTCTTTAGGTAAGTATAGGGTCACAGAATAAAGAGAATTACATGTGGGTGGGCTTGTGTTAAACCCTTGCCATTTACCACTGTCTTACTCAGGCACTATTCTGGATCTAAGTAACGCAATGCAGGGCCTTTAAGAGGAGAAAAAGTAAGTTTTGAAATGAAGGAGTTTACATTCTGGCCAAGGAGGTAATACAGGGTGCATGCCTGTTCACCAACCACTGGGATTGAGAGCTGATAGAAATCAGTAGAAGAGGCTGTGAAACTGAAAAATATTGGAAACAAATTTTAGGGCCATTCTAAGGTAGGTAATCAGACAGACTTTGTACTGGATCCCAAAAGGCTATACCCAAGTAGAAAAGTGGAACATGAGAAATATCTACTCCACATAGCAAAGAAGATTCTTTGTTTCAATCTTGAACTTTTTTTTTTTTACTTAAATTTTTTTATTGGTACATTTTAGGTATACAATACGTTTACATTTATCATTGGGTGCTTGTACCTGTACATGATGTATCTTGGTTCTTATTTTATCCCCACTTCCTGCCCTCCCTTCCCCCCTCCACCTTTCCCTATTTACATAGACTTCGTTTCCATTATTTCCTTTTCTCATAGTTTTTCCATTCCCTTCTTTCCTTTCCCCTTCCCCTCCCACTTCCTCTCCCCTTTTGGACCTTTTCTTTCTATTTCAAATTATCAATTTTTTGTTTTAATCATTTTAATCCTTGTTTACACTTTCAGTTTCTCACGCCAGAGAAACTATTCAGTATTTACACGTGTGTCCTATTTATTTCACTTAAGAGTATGGCCTCAATATGCATCCATTTAGCTATAAATGACTCTAGTTTCTCCTTCTTTATGGTTGAGTAGTACTCCATTTTTTAAAAACCACATTTTCTTGATCCAGTCTCCAGATGATAGGCAATTAGGGTCCTTCCAAGTTTTAGCTATTACAAACTGTGCTGCTATGAACATGGGTGCACATATATCACTGTGGTATGATTCTTTTAATTCTTTGGGGAAGATCCCCAGCAGTGGAATAGTGGGGTCAAATGGGACTTCCAGTCCTAGTTCTTTGAGGTATCTCCATACTGATTTCCACAGTGGTTGCACCAGTCTATACTCCCACCAGCAGTGGAGCAGGGTTCCTCTTTCCCCACAGCCCCACCAGCATTTATTATTGGTTGATTTCATAATAGCAGCCATTCTTTCTGGTGTGAGGTGGAATCTCAGTGTTGTTTTCATTTGCATCTCTTGAATGACCAGTGATGTTGAACATTTTTTCATGTTTATTTGCTGCTTTTACTTCGTTGTGTGAGAAATGTCTGTTCATTTCAGATGCTCATTTTTGAATTGGGTCTTTAAATTTGGGGGGGTCTGATTCTTTTGAGTTCTTTATATATTCTAGATAGTAGTTCTTTGTTTGAGGTACAGCTGCTAAAATTTTTTTCCCATATTGTAGGTTGTCTCTTACCTCTGTTGGTGGTTTCTCTTGCAGTGCAGAAGCTTTTTAATAAGATGAAATCCCAGTTGTTGATTCTTTCTGCTCCTTCCCATGCTACTGAGGTTTTGTTCATAAAGTCTTTTCCTATGCCAATATCTTCAAGAGTTCTACCTATCTTCCAGCAAATTTAGTGTTCCCATTTTAATATTTAGATCTTTAATCCACTTCAATCTTAGTTTAGTGCATGGTGATAGATATGGGTCTAGTTTTAATCTTTGGCAGGTTGAAATCCAGTTTTTCCAACACCATTAATTAAAGAGGCTATCTTTCCTCCAATGAGGGTGGTTGGCTCCTTTGTCAAAAATGAGGTGGCTGAGTATGTCTGGAGGTGTTTCTGCATCTTCTAATCTATTTCACTGATCCTCAGGTCCATTTCTTTGCCAGTACCATGCTCTTTTTATCACAGTAGCTTTGTAGTATAGTTTCAAGTTGGGGATTGTGATATCCCCAGCCATGTCTCTGTTGCCTAAAATTACTTTTGCTATTTTGGGTCTCTTCTGGTTCCAAATGAATTTTTGGATTGTTTTCTCTAGTTCTGTGAAATATATTGTTGGAATTTCAATCGGCATTACATTAAATCTATATATCAGTTTTGGAAGTATGGACATTTTCACTATATTGGTTCTTCCTGCTCAGGAACAAGGGATATCTTTCCATTTTCTTATATCCTCCTCAATCTCCTTTTTCAGAGTGCTGTAGTTTTCAGTGTAGAGGTCTTTTGCTTCCTTTGTTAGATTGATTCCTAGATATTTCACTTTTTTGGATGCTATTGTAAAAGGAATTGTTTCCCTAATTTCTCTCTCAGTGAGTCTGCTATTTGAGTACAAGAAGGCTATTGTTTTTTGAGTGTTGACCATGTATTCAGCTACTCTATTGAACCTGTCAATTAAGTCTAGAAGTCTTTTGGCAGAGTTTTTTGGGTCTTCTATGTAAAGTATCATATCATCAGCAAATAATGACAGTTTACCTTCTTCCTTTCCTATCTTTATTCCTTTTATTTCTTTCTCTTTTCTAATTGCTGTGGCTAATGTTTCCATAACTATATTGAACAGGAGTGGTGATAGTGGGCATCCTTGTCCCTGACTTTAGTGTGAAGGATTTCAGTTTTTGACCATTTAGTATGATGTTGGCTGTTGATTTTTCATAGGTAGCCTTAATCAGGTTGAGATAAAGACCTTCTATTCCAATTTTCTGTAGCGTTTTTATCATGAATGGATGTTGGATTTTCTCAAATGCCTTTTCTGCATCTATTGAGATGATCATATGGTTTTTGTCATTGGCTCTGTTGATATAGTGTGTTACATTTATTGATTTACATATGTTGAACCATCCTTGCATCCCTGGGATAAATCTGACTTGGTCAGGGTGTATGATCTTCTTGATGACCCTCTGTATTCTGTTTGCCAATATATCTTGTTGAGGAATTTTGCATCTATGTTCATTAGGGAGATTGGCCTATAGTTCTCTTTTTGGGTTGGATCTTTCCCTGGTTTTGGAATCAAAGTAACACTTGCTTCCAGGAATGAATTTGGAAGTATTGCTTCCCTTTCAATTAAATTGATGAGTTTAAAGAGTAATGGTAATAGTTCTTCTTTAAATGTCTTGTAGAATTCAACAGTAAAGCCATCAGGACCTGGGCTTTTCTTTGTTGGTAAATTTTTTATTACATTTTCAATTTCACTCATTGTAATTGGGGTATTTAGAATTTCTATATCTTCTTCATTTAACTTTGGCATTTTGCATGTATCTAGGAACCTGTCCATTTCTTCTGTGTTTTCCATTTTATTAGAGTACAGGTTCTCGAAGTAGGTATTGATGATCCTCTGGATTTCTGCTGGATCTGTTGTGACTTCACTTTTTTTGTTCTTAATTGCATGGATTTGATCCTTTTCTTTCCTTTTTCTGATAAGGTTGGCTAAAGGTTTATTGATTTTATTTATTCTTTCAAAAAACCAACTCTTTGATTCATTGATTTTTTTGTATTGTTCTCTTAGTCTCCGCTGCATTGATTTCTATTCTGATCTTTATAATTTCCTCTCTTGTCAGAGCTTTGGGTTTGTTATGCTCTTCTTTTTCTAGGAGTTTGAGGTTCTGCATTAGGTTATTTATTTGAGTTCTCTCTGTTTTCCTAATATGGGCATTCACTGCTATGAATTTCCCACATAAAACTGCTTTCATTGTGTCCCATAGATTCCTGTATATTGCAAATGCATTATCATTTACTTGCAGAAACTGTCTAATTTCTTCTTTAATTTCCTCTGTGACCCATTGGTTGTTCAGGAGAATGTTATTCAATTTCCATGTGGTTGTGGGGTTTTTGCGGTTTCTTATGTTATTGATCTCCAATTTTATTGCACTATGGTCTAATAATATACAGGAGGTAACTTCAATTCTTTTATATTTACTTAAACATGTCCTATGAGCTAGCATGTGGTCTGTTTTGGAGAATAACCCATGTGCAGCCGAAAAGAAGGTATATTCCGATTTTGTGGGGTGGAACACTCTGTAAACATCTCTTTAGTCCATTTTTGAACTTTCTTTTTTTCTTTTTTTTTTTTTTTTTACCAGGGATAGAACTCAGGACCTTATGCTTGCAAGGCAGGCACAGAGCCACTGAGCTAAATCCCCGGCCCTCTTTGTCTCAATCTTGGCACTGAGACAAGGAGGAAATAATTTTTCCTAAGAGTGAGTAGGGAAGGAAGGAGGGAGAGAAAAAGGAAACCAGAACCCTGACCTCTGTTAACTGTCTTTTGTATGACATCTACTTTATGACAGGCGCTCACGCCATTATTGTATTTAATCCCACAAATATTCCCAGTTTTATAGAAGAGGAAACTAAGATAAAAGAACTGAGGTTTATGGCATGAGGTTGCAGATCCTGTGGTCATTGGTATAAATTATCTAAAGAGCTTTGTACCCACCCTGACGAGTCTTCCTGAACTATCCACACTCTCCTAGAATGATGCCTTCTTTCCATTCATTCAATGGGAGGATCTCTGTAGATCCACCTTCTCTGGGGTCAGGAGTAGACACTACCCAGACCATGGAGAATAACTTAATAGAGGACCAAGATAGCCAGTCTGTGACAGTTAATTTTGTTTACCAACTTGGCTAGACCACTGTACCCAGATATTTGATCAAACGTTCTTCTACATTATTCTATGAAGACATTTAAAAGTGGTTTTTTCCCAGTACCAGGGATCAAACTCAAAATCTTGTGCTTATCAGGCAGGTGTGGTGCCACTGAGCTAAATCCCCAGCCCTGAAGACATTTTTAAAATGAGATTAACATTTAAAGCAGAGAATGAGCATCATCCAATCAGATTGTCTTACTATATTTTCTGTTGCTATAACAAAATACCCAATACTAGTAATTTTTTTTTTTGAGACAAGGTTTTGCTATGTAGTTTAGGCTGGCCTTGAACTCACTATGTAGTCCAGGCTGGCCTTGAACTTGTGGTGATCCTCTTGCCTCAGCCTCCCAAATGCTGGGATTATAGCCAAGCAGCCCTATACCTGGGTGGTAAATTATAAAGAATAGAGGTTTATTTATCTTTCAGTTCTGGAGGGCAGAAAGTCCAAGAGCACGGTACCAGAATCTGGTAAATATCTTCTTGCTGCATCCTAACAGAACTGAGAATCAGGATGCACTAGCTCAAATCTGTAGTCTTCTTATAAAGCCACTAATGCCATCATGGTGACTTATCTAATTCTAATTACCTCCCAAAGGCTCTGCCTTCATTGCCATTAACATATGAATTTAAGCAGTGTTTCCAACACCTGAACTTTTGGGAGAGAGATACAAACCATAGCAAAGGCATTGGTAGAAAAAATATTGGGGGAGCCAGGGATTTAGCTCAGTGGTTCCTCCGCCTGCCCTACAAGCTCAAAGACTGGAGTTCAATACCGGTACAAAACAAAAAAAAGAAAAAGAAAAAATATTGGGGGGAAGAGGGACTGTCTTCTCAAATATCAGCTTCCTGGGTCTCCTGCCTGTTGGCTGACTCTGCAAACTTTGGACTTGCCAGTGTAAGACCGCTGTCCTTACCAAATGCTCCGAGGAGCTGACTATAGTGAAGCACACCCGGGGATCCCAGCGGTGCCTCCAGAATGTAAGGCCTTACCAAATGCTCCAAGGAGCTGGAGTGGAGCACACCCAGGGATCCCAGCGGTGCCTCCAGAATGTAAGACCAAGGGCCTTACCAAATGCTCCAAGGAGCTGAAGTGGAGCACACCCGGGGATCCCAGCAGTGCCTCCAGAATGTAAGACCAAGGGCCTTACCAAATGCTCCAAGGAGCTGAAGTGGAGCACACCCAGGGATCCCAGCGGTGCCCCCAGAATGTAAGACCAAGGGCCTTACCAAATGCTCCAAGGAGCTGACTGCAGCAAAGAACACCCGGGAAGGAACACACCAGACAAGTTGGAAAGTGAAACAGACCTTAGCCTGGCCAGAGGGCACTCCCAAAGCAGAGTAGCTGAGGGCACTCCCAAAGCAGAGTAGCTTAGAGAGGTGTAGTCCAAAGTCCGAGGCTCTTTTTATAGGGGCTTGCAGGGGAGTTAACAGGCGAAATTTACAAAGGTTTAGTGGTCTAACATTTGTATGTTAATTAGCCTGACATGTACTGATAGTCAGCAGATTCTTTGTAGATTGTTCTATAGATAGTGGTGTCCGGAACAAAGAGTTGGATAATTATGGCTGATACAGATCTTATCTAGTGTCCTGGAACTAAGAAGCATTTTATGTATTTACTCACATTTAATCACACTTGGGGCTAGGGGAGTTTTATGATTACAGAGTTATGCAGTCCTACACCAGCCCCTCATTGTGTAAGTCATTTCCTTAAAATACATTTCTACATATACACCCTATTTGTTCTGTTTTTTGAAGAACCCTGACAATACACAGCCCAGAAACAGGGATGACCACACACCCTGGACCCACATAAGCAGGGTGACTTTAACTTTCACCTAAATTTGATACTTCTTTTTTATTTGTTTTTTTGTTTTTTGTTTGTTTTGTTTTGATTTTGAGAAAAAGTATAGTGGCTAAGTAGAATGCACTTGTTTACATATGTACTTTATAGATAACTATTGCCTAGCTCCTAATCTTTAAAAACTGGACTGCAGTCCACATGCCTGGACTCCATATTATTTAAGCATATTTAACTATCATAACACAATTATGTAACAATCACATAAACTTGAAAAATGTCTATCAATGACTTTAATCTGAAGGTCATCAGAATGATGTTTTCCTAAGATAAACATCTTAGAAGGCCTATACACTTAGCAAACACAAGTGCATTTACTATACTGATAAAGGGCACCACATAATCCAAATAATGTAAGGGAAATATTATAACTCTCAACCTGCTAGATATCTGAAAAGCTGCATTCATGTTCTCTAAAATTGAAGAATGAATTCTAGGAACAACGGAAGTTAAGAGTAGGAAAATTTTATTGAGAGAAAGATAGCTTCTGCCTAAGACAGAAGGGGGACCAGAAAATGGGTTATGGGATAAAGCTACAAGGTGAGGTGGGTTCAAAATAGTAAGACTGCAAGTACAGTTGCTTAGGTAATACTGATCCAATGAGCAATCACAAGGTAGACAAAACTCTGAACAACCAATAAGATTATGATAAGTAAAGTCACTTAGGTAAGATTGATTAAATGGAGATCCAAGGGGGAAGCAAGTCACATAGCAAATGTATAAGGGATGAGCAAGGATTTTCAGTGGTAAGTGGTGGGTCAAGGATCTTTCTTGGAAGATCTTGGTCCCCCACAGAGGGTATTAATACCTATTTAGAATATCAATCACGACTATTCATGCTATGTAGGTGTGGTAGTTTATCTTCTTTTTTTTGGTACTGGGGATTGAACTCAGGACCTTGAGCTTGTGCTTTCAAGTCAGGAGCCAGAACCACTGAGCTAAATCCCCAGCCCAGTTTCTCTTCTTTTCAATGCTGGCTTTCAGTGAATGTGTCTCGATTGACCATGACTGTCCTCCATATTGGCTCCTTGAGGGCCAGCCCTGTCTAACTGCCTACAAGATATCTAATTAACTTACCTATCAACAATAATAGGAAAGGTCTCCACCCTAGGTTGCTGGAGGGAGCACAATCTGATGTAAAGGTTGAGACTGGCCCATTCAGAAAGGCAGGAGGTACTGGCCTCCTGGATTAGTTAGTGGGATGGGGTCCAGTGGACCATGATCTCAGCCCAGGTGTCATAGTTTGGGAATCTTTATGGCTGAGGGTTGGCTTTATTCCCAAGAAAGGATCATATCTGTCTATGGTGGTATCAGCCATATGAGGCTTTGCCTTTCCCAGAATCCAGGTGATCACAGGTTTAGATTAGTGGCTGGAGACTTCTGGGTGTATTTGAATGTCCCTATAAACCTCTTATCTTGGTGTCCTAAGTCTTGAGTAGGGATGAGGTTCTGTAAATTCCGGGCTGATCAACCCTACCTGGCCAACTCCTAGACAGACACTCCCCAGAATTATCAACATACTCTGATAAGAAGTGATTTGACCCAAGATTTATAGCAACAAAAGATACAAAATTAAGGTCAAGCTTTGTTCTGCTTTTAGTTACCAATATTGGGCATCTCTAGGCCCAAGTGAAGAGGCATGGTTCAGAGCAAAAATGGCTTTTATGTCCCTGACTACCCCTCTTACCTGAGTAGTAGGTAAGAGCCCAAGCTTTTGTCCGTTCATCTTCCCTATGGTGGTCCCTGACTACATTATGACTATCTCACCACCCGCTGCATTTCCATTTTGTTTCTGTTCCTTTCAGAAGTGGTCTCTGGCCTGGCCACCTCGGCCACCCATTGTCCCAGGAAAGCCCAAAACTCTTTCATGTGATTTTGTGTATACCTTTTCCTCCACCTGTAACAGCTAAGGGATAAACTCTACTCATCCTCAATACTGCTCAGACATTGCCTCCTCCAGTAAGCCTTTCCCAACTTCCCCCTACCTCCCCCTACTCCTTCCCAGCTGCATTTCTGTCCTTGCTCCCACCCCAGAGCATCCAATGCATTGCTGTATTCCTTGTATGCATGTGTTCTCTCAGCTATGTACCCTTACCCCTCACTAGGCTGCATGCAGCTCACTTCAGCTGGTACCTTATTAGTCCTTGCATCTCTGGGGCCTAGCAGAGTGCCTAGAGAATCATTTCTTTAATAAATATTGATTGATTGATTGAATATAAAATAATTTTCCTCCTAAAGGAACTGCAGTGCAAGTGGGAGGAAAACCAGTCATTGATGAGATGTTAGAAGATACTCAGTTCCAAAAGTAAATGTGTTGTCCTGACCACAAGGAGCTGTGGAAATCTGTAAGAGGAAGATCCTGGAGAGAGGTATCAGAGGGAATGTAAGTAATGTGAGTACTAGATTTCCTAGATGAGAAGGAAGGTACAGTAATCAATACACAAGCCTAGCCAGGGCTCAACCTACACCTGGTTTATTTTCTGGCAACAGCAACACTTGAGCAAGGAGCCAAGCCAATAGGCATCCAGGGTCCCATCCACATAATTAGCATGTCTTTGAGGGAGGCCAGAATCCCATAGTCTGGGATGAAGACAAAGAAGATCTGTTCCAGTTATGCTAATTGCTGCTATTCTCCCACAAAGGATGGGGCTGCGAAAGATTCCAGAAGGCAGCCAAGCGGATGGGGAATTCCTCAGCTTCCACCCACCCTGCTTTCTAGCCCGCCTTCAGGCAGGGAGGGGGCCACCAGCCATCACCCCGAAAAGCTGTAGGCAGAACCACATCATATGCCCCAGAGCCTCTCACTGAAGATGTGGGATTTGCAGATCAGGAAGCTTCCTACCCAGGAAACCCAAAGCTTAAACTTCTACTTTAGAAATAGTTCTTTCTCTAGAACGCTGCTTTTTTTTTTAATGCAAATGACCCTGAAAGAAGTACCACATTAAGCTGCTAGCACCTTAGTATCAATAGCTGTGTGTATAGCTTTCCCTAGGGACCTAGAGGCATCACGGGAATGCAGGAGCAGAGACCTGTGCAGGAAATGTTAACAGAACAGGAGGCTCTGCCACCATCCTGGGCTGAAGAGCTCCTCAGAATCCTCTATCTTCAAGGACTTCCCGCTCCCCCTCACCCAACTCCTGTGAGTTAGAAGGCCCTGCAGCTCTAGTGGAGTGCTGTCCCATGCTCGGAGGTATTTGGCCGGAGGAAGCTGTCCATGGTGGTTCTCAAACTCCAGCCTGGATCAAAATCAACCAGAGTGCTTGTTAAATCAGGCTACTGGGGAAATGGGGAAATGTTGATCAGAGGGTACAAAGTTTCACTTCGGAGGATTATGTTCTAGAGATCTATTGTACAGCCTGGTGACTATAGTAAATGTATTATATACTTGAAAACTACTAAGAGTGGATCTTAAGTATCTTCATCACATACCTGCACAGGAGTTAACTCTGTAAGGTGATGGTGTATTAAGGAGCTGGATTGTATTGTGTTAAACATTTTACAATGTGTATATATATACCAAACATCTCATTTTACACGTTATAATAATCCATTTTTAAAAAATCATTGGAGAACTACTCCCCTCTGGAGTCCCTTACCTTATTCAGTAAGTCTGAGATGGGGCCTGATACTTTGAATTCTAACAGGTTCCCAAGTAATCCTGATGCCTAAAGACCACACTCTGAGAACCACTGATGGCCTAGCTGTTCAAATTGTGCCCTGTGGATCGGTATCCCCAGTGTCATCTGAAAGCTGGTAGAAATGCAGCATAAGAAGCTGCACTTCAGCTAGGTGTGGGAGTCCATGCTTGGAGTCGCACTTAATCAAGAGGCTAAAGTGAGAAGATTGCTTGAGTTCCAGGCCAGCCTGGGGAACATAGCAAAGCTCCACCTGAAAAGCCAAACTAAAAAAAACCCACCTGCATTGTAGCAAGATCCCCAGTGACTCACAAGAACATTAAGTTTTGAGAAGCCTTCTCCAAAGAAGCATTTTTCAAAGTGCAGTACACTGCACCAGAATCATCAGACAACTTTTTTTTTTTTGGTACCGGGGATTGAACTCCAGACCTTGCACTTTCGAGGCAGGTGGCGGCACCACTGAGCCAAATCCCTGGCCCTAGACAGCTTGTTAATGATAAAAATTCCCAAGGCCCACCCCAGGCCTGCTACCTCAGACCCTCTGGGGTAGAGGTTGGATGATTCCCCCCCACCGGCCCCCCGTAACAGCATTGTCTCCACCCTGCTGCCCCTTAGAATCTCTTGGGAGCTTATCCAGGCTGCAGCCTACAATAATTAAATCAGACTCTTTTAGGGGGCACCTAGACACTGGCATTTTTTAAATTCCCACAGGTCATTCAAACATGCATTGGAAATTGATAACTTCAGGTTAAGAGCAGCATTTTCTAGACAGCAAATGTTTGAGCACATGCCCCCAGTAGTCTTACACTAGAGGTTCTCAAGCTCACGGACAAGTGAGATTCCCTTGGGGTGCATTTTGTTGTTTTTGAGATGAAATTCACATAGCAGGAATAGCATCATTTTAGCCATTTTAAACTGTACAGTTCACTGGTTTTTAATATAATCACAATGTTGTACAATTGTCATCATTGCCTAACATTTCATCACCCAAAAAGAAAGCCCATACCTCCCAAACTCTCTTTCCTTCATTCCTCCTGACAACTCTCTATTCTACTTTCTATCTTTATGGATTTTCCTAATCTGGACATTTCAGAGAAATTGAGTCATTCAGTATGTGACCGTTTGTTTCTTACTCTTAGCATAAAGTCTTTGAGGGCTTGACCATGCATGTATCAGTTCTTTATTCCTTTTTGAGGCTGAATAATACTCACACATGGATACAACACATTTTATTTATGCATTCCTCAGCTGATGAACATTTGGGTTGTTTCAACTGTTTTGATATTATAAATAATGCTACTGTGAACATTCAGGTGCAAATTTTTTGCAGGAGCATATGTTTTCAATTCTCTTGGGTATATCCTAAGAGTAGAATTGCTGGGACACATACACAGTAACTTTGTTTAACTTTTTGAGGAAACTACCAAACTGTAGAAGCAGTAAAGCAGCTGCATCATTTTATATTCCTACAAAAGTTTGTGAAGGTTCTGATTTCTCTACATCCTTACCATGACTTCTTTTTGTTCTTTCTTTTCTTTTCTTTCTCTTTGTTATAGCCATTCTATTAGGTATGCCATATGCTTTATGGTTTTGAGTTGCAATTTGCTAATGATGATAAAATATCTTGCACTGCATTTCTTGGCCATTTGTATAACTCCCTGGAAGAAATTCCTGTTCAAATTTTCTGTCTATTATTAACTTGGGCTGTTTCTTTTTTTGTTAAGTTGCATGCACCTGAAAGGCAATTAATATTGTACATAGTTGGGCCCCAAAATAGTTCAATTAAATCAGAACAGAATGGGCCTGGGCATTAACATTTTCAAAGTCCTCTAATCTGCAGAAAGGGTTGAAAAATCACTGGTTTATGCCAAGCAGGAAGAAAGATGCTATGGAAGAGCCCACAGGGTTTAGAATCTCATCTGATCCTTTTAACTGTGTCTGTTCATCAAATATTAAGCACCTTCTTCATGCCTATCACATAGCTAAAGTAAGGAGAAGTAGAAATTAAGAGGAGAATAGAGGAATAAGACACCACTCTGCTGCGTAAGAGCTCAGTCTGACCAAGAAGCCAGACCCTATATAAATCACTAGCACTTAATGTTTTAAGTGCTCTTAAGGAGGTATGCAAAGAGTGTCAAAGGGATCCCAAGGAAGACAATCAATTCCCTCCTTCCTGAAGGCAGCAGTGTTGCTGAAGGTGGACTGGTGAATTCACATGTACATTAATGTTTGAGGTACACTGATCTCAAATGATGTCAATTAAGAAGCATCTAGAAAATCTGCTAACTTAAAACAGAATAAGTGAACAAAAATTCTCGGGCTATGAGGTATGGGCTTATTAAATTATTCCTTAAGGTAAC
This sequence comes from Heterocephalus glaber, assembly GCF_053883595.1. Lineage (NCBI taxonomy): Eukaryota > Metazoa > Chordata > Mammalia > Rodentia > Bathyergidae > Heterocephalus > Heterocephalus glaber. Next base: position 32,164,760 of record NW_028258142.1, read on the forward strand.
TGGCCTCCTCTCTTAAAATGTTAACAGTTAGTAACTCTTAGTCACACATATCTTAGCATAAATTTGTTTTTCAGAATGTTTTAGTCTATATCATTCTCTCTCTGAAGCTTTCTCTGCCAACCCAACTAAGAAACATAGTCAAGACCAGATTACAGTGACATTAGCACTCAGTCCTTGAAACTGCAGTACAGAAGATGGTCTCACGTTTTCTTTCAAAGCCACCCTGCTCACAGTTTCAGAACAGATTTGTAGAGGCAGGTGGCTGGCCTTGGAATCCCACAACAAATTATCACCGCAGTAACTGGTTTAAAACTTGGGTGGAATGATCCATTTGGCCATGTTCAACCCTCCAGATCATATTTGAATTTGACGTTTCTACAACCCACATCGCACCCTCTCCTGACTGCAGTGCTTTCCAGAGGTGGGGTGATCCACACCCTGATCATATTGGCTTATATCTAATCCCCACATATTATTCTCCTATATAAAAGGACCCACATCTTCTAAGAAGTGATTCATTCCCATGTTTTGTGAACATGGCTATTGGAGAAACCTTCATGTTTAATGTCATACGTTATGATGGAAGATGACATTTCTTAGGAGCACCTGGTTTCCTTGTTCCAAGTTTTATCCATGTTGAGTATCAAGTGAGACCCTCCCACTCCCAAGCCCTCAGCCTCACAGCACTAAGATCTCAAACAAGACCACAGATGCAATGCTCCCTGATCAGTGGTGACATGTGCAGATTACAGCAGCTTCAATTCTGTTGAGGCGTTACTCCAAAGTCACTTTAGGCCAACATGAAAAGTCCTTCCCAGATCTAGGGTTGGAAGGAGAGGGGCTGAAGGGAAAAGGAACGGGTCAGGGAAGTAAAAGGATTAAGATGTGACATGTACATGTGCATGATGAATCTGTTAGCTATGTATCACAAATGTGTACTAATAAAAAATTAACTTTAAAAAGCCCTTCCCAGAAATGTTCAAATGAGAAAGGGAACAAGGAAGTGGGGAGGAAGGAGGAAAGAAAGGACAAGAAAAGAAAAAGAATAGAAGGGAAAAAATGGAAACAAAGCATTTGTAAATAGGGAGGGGAAGAGGGGTAGGAGAGAGGGGAAGGGAATGGGAAAAAAGAAAAACAAGATATATCATGTACTGGTACAAATTCCCAAGGATGAATGTTATCATTATGTATAGCTAACATGTACCAATAAAATTTTTTAAAAAAAATTTTTAAAGAGCTCTTCCCAGCTCCAAATTTTAAAACTCTTTTCTTCTCTTCTTCACTAACTTGGCATTAACAAAGAGTCAGGAATTTCCATGATTGCTCATTCAATTGGTTAGTTCTTCAGCCTTTAAGGGGTTCAGTCCAGTCTGCCTTTCCAACTCTGGCCCTGGACGTCAGTACTGGTCCCAGCAGAACTGCACGGGGAACAAATACATTGAGGCCTCCTACCTCCAACACCCCAAGTCTTGCTAGTACTCTCTCCATACTCATGCTTCATTGAAATATAATTAACATACCATAAAATTCACCCACATAAAGTATACAATTCAATGGTTTTATTTATTTATTTATGTATTTATTTATTTATTTATTTTGGTACCAGGGATGGAACTTACAACCTTGCACTTGTGAAGCTGGTGTGGTGCCACTGAGCTAAATCCTCCACCCTCAATGGTTTTTAGAATATTCACAGAATTATACAACTGTCACTGCAATCAATTTTAGAATTTATCATCACCACCCCACAAAGAAACTTTGCACCATTTAGCAGTCATTCCCCACGCCCTCCACTCCTCAGCTCAAGGCAACCACTAATCAACTTTCTGTCTCTACAGATTTGCCTGTTGCAGACATTTCTATAGACATGCTTTTCCATACTGATAGAATCATAAAAAATAGATGGTCTTTTTGTCTGGCTTTTGCCACTTAGCATATTTTAATCCATTTAAGTTGACATCACAATTAACTATTACACTTAGCATAATGTTTTCAAGATTCATTCACATTAAAGCATGTAGCAAAACTTAATTTTTCTTTTTTTCTTTCCTTCTTTCTTTTGACTGGATGTTATTCCACTGTATGACTAAACCACATTTTGCTTAACTATTATTAAGTTGTTGGACTTTTAGGTTATTTTCACTGTTGGCTTATTGTAAATAATATTATGAATAGTTGTGCACTGGTTGTGCATTGACATGTATTTTCTCTTGAGTATATACCTAGAAAGAGAGTTTGGGGATCACCATGGGTTTAAGTGTTATGTTTCTTTCTTTTTTGCAGTGCTATAATCAAACTCAGAGCTTTGTCACTACTACGTAAGCACTATAACCTGAGCTGAATCCCCAGCCCTATCTTTTTAAGGAACTGACAAAGTATTTTCCAAAATGGCTGCAATTGCATTCCCACCAGCAGTCCAACTTCTCATCCCTATCAGCCCTTGTTATTATCTGTGTATTCTATTATATCCATCTTAATAGGTATGAAGTAATATCTCGTTGTGGTTTTGGTTTGTGTGTATTTTTTTAATATCATTGTGGTTTTGATTTGCTTTATATGGGCTTATTGGTCATCTGTCATTTGTGTACCTTCTTTAAATAAATGTATATTTATATTTTTTACTTATTTTTAATTGGACTATTTATCTTTTCATTATTGAATTGTAAGGTAATTCACATAACATAAGATTAATCCTATAAAGTGTACAATTCAGTGGCATTTAGTACAATGACAATGTTGTGCAACAACACCTCCGTCTAGTTTCAAAATACTTCCATCATCTCAAAAACAAAGCAAACTATTAAACACTCATTACCAAGTCACTCCTTGTTGCCTAAGTCACTGAAAACCACCCATTTTCTGTCCCTATGAATTAATGTCTTTTGGATATTTTATAAAATGGAATCTGTGCAACATGTGGCATTTGTTTCAGATAGTTTTCAATTAGCATAGTATTTTCAAGAATCACCCATATCACATTATGTACCAGTGTTTCATTCCTTTCTATGGCTGAGTAGGTTCCATTACATGAATATACCATATTTTATTTATCCATTCATCCATTAGTGGGTACTTGGGTAGTTTCTACCTTTTGGCTAATAAAAAGATTGCTGCTATGATTATTAAAGTACAGGTATTTGAGAACTTGTTTTTTGTTTGGGTTTTTTTGTGTTGTATGTGGAGTTTTTTGTTTTTCAGTACTGAGGACTAAACCCAGGACCTTCCCACTAAGCTACAACCTTAGCCATTTTTTACTTGTTATTTTGAGACAAGACCTTGCAAAGTCATCAAGTTGCCTAGGCAGGGCTCATACTTGTGGTCCTCCTGCCTCAGCTCCTCAGAGTGCTAGAATTGCAGGCAAGTACTACAATGCCTACCTGAGAACCTGTTTTGAATTCATTAAGTCTATAGCTAAGGGTGGAATTTCTGGCTCATCTGGTAATTCCATTTTTAACTTTTTGAGGAATCATCAAACTGTTTTTCACAAGCCAGAGCCATCTCATATCCCTACAAGCAATGCACAAAGGCTGCAATTGCTCCATATCTTAATTCACATCAAATGTCATCAGCACTGTTTTCCCTTCTTGTGATTACTGCCATCCTAGTGAATGTACCATTGCATCTCATTGTGGGTTTGATTTGCACTGGCCTAATGACTAATGATGTTGAACATCTTCTTGTAGGCTTTTTTGGCCACTGACATATATTCTTTGTGGAAACTGTCTTGGTTCCCTTGAGCTGTTGGAGCACATTTAAGAAATTTGATTTACAGTCATCATCTAGTAAACCCAGTGTCTGTGCTCTCATAGGACAGTTGCTGTTAATTTCTTTTGCAAATGGGCCATTCTTTCTTGTTTTTTTGTATGCTTCACATTGGTTTGTTTAAAATTGGATATTTTACCATTATTATGTGGTAAATCTGAAAATCAGATTTCTTCCCCCTTCTCAGGATTTATTTTTGTTGCTTGCCATGAATTGTACCTGTTTTCTTAGTGATTTTGCTATACAATCTTTGTAAAGTCTATATTCTTTGTTGTGTGTGATCTCTGAGGTCTCTGCTCTTTTGGTTTATATTCAGCTGGTGCTTAAACAAAGATTCTCTTGAGCATCAGATGCAGAAGAAAGAAAAGAAAAAGACAGAGCGAGAGACAGAGAGGAGAAAAAGGAAAAAGAAAAAACCCTCTGCAAGTTTGCCAGTGGACGCCATGTTGGGGCCTTCCTCCAACATTTAGCTGGTCCTGCCTAAGCCTTCCCTTCCTGTTTGTGCTAAGCATTAAGATAAGCCAGAGCTGAAAGCATAAGCTCTTCTCAGCTCTTCTCTTTCTTTTTTTTGGGGGGGGGGGGTACCAGGGATCAAACTCGGGTCCTTGTGCTTTCGAGGCAGGCACTAGAACCACTGAACTAAATTCCCAGCATCAGATCTTTTCTAAGCACTTATCATGTCCCAGGCATGCAGATGGCTTTCTAAATTCCCCTGTGGACATTTGAATGCCTTCATTTCCCCCAAAAAACTCTCTCCCAACTATTTTTCCCCCTAGCTTTTGCGATCTATCATTTGCCTCACCCATAATGTTTTGACCCAAGCAACAGAGAGATCTTCATTTGCCCAACACTGTTTTCAAGAAATGCTCTCCATACAGATGCTTTCTCACCTGGGTAGGTTCTGAGTTGGGGCAACAAAAGCGAGAGACTTGTGTTATACTTTAGGCAACCACAGACAAATTCCAACAGATAAACACAGTCCTTTGAGAATAAGATCTGTTCTTCTTCCAGAAACAGGACCAGGACTCACCTGCAGAATGCAGGCCACCATCTCTTAAGACTAGCCAAGGAGGGAAGGTGAGCAAGAGCAAGCAAAAGTATGGCAAAGCTCTTCTACTATCTTTAAGTTGCCTTTTTCTTAATTCATTCTTTGTTTTGTTGCTGTAAACCAGTGACTATTTTTCAGAGTTCTGACAAAGTCTATTCTGACAGTTTTTGCTTGTTTTTTATTGTTGTTGTTGTTTTTCTGTTTCTGTGGAGGATAGGTCCTTGGAGATACTTAATTCTACAATTTTCCTTGCTGCCTTTGCCTAATGTTAACTTTAAAATACCCCCATCTTCCTCAATCCATACACTATGTTCTTTCCTCATGCTGTTGGTTGAAGTGACTTCTGTGGCTTTGTCTGTTACTAGAATCTGATCTGAACAATGCCTACCACATCACTTGAGCTATTTAAAAGCATCTTTTGCTTTCTGAGAGAAACAGGGAAAAAAACCCCACAAAAATAAAAACCCTGTTGATTACCCTAAGACTTAAGGTAGAAATAAATTGATATAAGGAGAGAAATCAGCGGACTCCATCCTCTCGGGCCATTTACTAGAGTCAGAAAATTCAGATTAGCATCATGGACATGTGAGACATTGGGTAAGTCACTTTTTTCTGAACTTCATTTTTGCCATTTTAATTAATTACTCCTTACCTTTTCTAAAGAATTGGGAGACCACTGATTACATCATTTATAGGACTTACCTATTAAGCATGAGAAGCTTTTCCAGACCAAAATAAGGGGAAATTGTCATCATTGTGGATAATGCAGTGTCATTCAGATATTATATACAAGCCAGATGTTCACAGTCTTCTTACCTCCCTGGAGCAGCAAGACCCATTACACTAACATCTCCCTCACACCTCTCAATAGTGTCAGCCAATTTTGTCTTCATAGAGTTTAAGCAGAGCCACTGGAAACTGCTGGCAAGTTATGAACACATCATCAGGCTAGGATGATCCAAGGCTTGGAACATTCTGAAGGAAATTCAAGCTCGTATTCTAAGCACCAGCTGGGCATTCTTCCAGAGTCTTTTATTCATGGAAAAATCTGCCCAGCTTCAGAGCTCAGGTAAATCTTGTGACTACTAAGAGGTAACTGTTTTCTGCTTTTGCACAAATTCAGGCAGGCTTCTCTGTCCCTTTAGGCTGGTGCAGTCTTAGCTCTGGGGATAGAGCATTTATCTTTCATCTTTCTTTTCTACTGATAGTACTCAAGATTCTGATGAGCACTTTCTAGGTAGCAACTTTTGCTGGACCATTCTTCATTGCAAGTTGCGTCTGGTCATCTTTGCCTGTTTCTGTTCCTTGCTCTATTCCCACACACCCATATTTATTTGTGCATAAGCTGTTAGCTTATCTTCTCCTAAATGTAAAATCTGGCTCAGTCACAGTAAAGATCTGTATCACACCATGAGCTGAAATTTTTTAGACTACCAACTCCTTGATGGGAAAGTATTTGCATTACTGTACAAAATAACAATTTTTAAAAAATATTCAGTAAGATTCATATTCAATCTAAATTCTGTGGACTTCAGCCTCATTGAAGAATTCCAATGATGACAGAATAAATAAAACGGAGAGGACAGACCACTGGTTATCACAATGAGCAAATCCTGGTGTCCACTTCCCTCCAATCTTCATATCGGCCAAACTTCCTTCGAATTACAGTGTATAGATATGGATGTTCTCTAATTTCCTGGGCTGTGGCATTCTTAGAGGAAACAGGGGGCTTAGACTTAGTCTGGGAGGAAGCCATGCACAATAGGTAGGAATTTACTTGGAGAGGAGGACACTTCAGGAACTCTCACCTCCTGGTGCTACCCAGCTGAAGGGAAGGTGCCAGCACTCAACTGAAGGATGGGGGGTGGGGAGAATAGTCAGATGGAGGAGGGGCAGGATGGAGCCTTTTGGCCAGAGATGCCAGCATTTCCAGCAGCCCTGAACAGAGCACATCAGAAGGCCATAACAAATGAGGCCAGGACACAAAATATGAGTCTCCGGAGGGTCTTCTAGCAATTGTTCATATCCATACATGCTGTTATTGATCTGACCATATGGGAAAGAGTGGCAGTGCCTGGGGAACCAGTGTTCAGCATTATAACTTCCTTGAAAGAGGTGTGTGAGGCCACCAAACCGCGTGTGTTTGTGAGAAACCCTGGAGGGCTGGTTGAGGGGGAAAGAAGGCATCTCCCAACAGTAAACTCAGGCAGTCACAGAGCATCTTTCTTCTGCCTTACAAGGAGGGAGGAGATGCCAATGATAGGATTTTGTTGGCTGAGTGAAGTATACAAGTAAGATCCTGCCCCCGGCCCCACATCCTACCATCAACTTTCCCCCCCTCAGCCTTCATCTTTCCACTACATGTCAAAGAAATATTTTAAATATGTGTGTGAAAGTATGCAATATAAGTCATTATTCTGCCTAGCTCTATATTCAATACAATGTAGTGATTAAAAACAAAAAAATCGCAGGTAGACAGAAACCTGGGCTCAAATCCTGACCACTGCTTAATAAGTGCTGACCTTTGGCAATCTAGCCTCTCCACACTTCAATCTCTACATTTGAAATAAAGGCAGCAAAACTTACAAAAGCACAGTGAGAACTAAATGTAATAAGTCTGGAAATGGGCCTCCATTACTTCCAGAACCTTCTGGGCCTGCCTCGGCAATGGCTGGAGTGTATCCAGGGTTCACCTCATTAAGTCCTGCTCACCACACCTCTCCTCAGGTATGCAGCCTCCCACTACAAGAGGTGGTTTTTCCAGTAAAACATTTCAAGGCATTCTTCAGGAATCCACGTAATTCTGGGCATCAGCCAGTTGGGCAAATCTGGAAATCTGAGTGACTGCCAGTTTCCCATTATGTGAAACAATGGAGAGGAGAAACTATTTCTGTATTGTCCATTTTCTTACTAGAAAGTCTTGAGATGGGCGTTCCTCTAGAGAAAGCAAGTGGCCCCCCTTAATAGATGAACCTACAGATTTATACAGATGAGAAACTAGCTCACTATGGTAGTTTTCTAAAAAGTAAACTCTTCCGGTGGTTTCAAGGAAAGAAACATCACAGGCTTTAGTATCTGTAAACCCAAGTTTAAATCTAACTTTATCCACTCACTAAGAGGCTTGTACAAGCCCCTTACATCTTTGAACATCAATTTTCTCTTCTGTCAAGAAAAAAACCTCTCTCACATAGATTATTACAGAGGTTAAATGAAAGAACATGGTTAAGAGGACTTTACAGTACAATTAATGTATTAATCACTATTTTATAATTAAATATATAACTTATGTAATTATGTCTTGTATAAAGTGAACTCCACTTATATGAGGCAGCCTGACTTTGTTTTTAAAGATGCTATTCTAACTTTTTAAAAAGATGTGAGGAGAATCTGAGGCACATATTTTTGAGGGGACAGGGTAGGACAGGATTTATGTCAAGGTGGAAGACTGAATGTTGGCTAATGTCTGTGATAACAAAGAACAATTAAGAAATTCATTCATCAAATCTCATGTGTCCACCTGTCCATTCTCATTACTCTGGGTTCCATCAGCATCAATAGGTGAATAAAAATGTTTGAGTATCACATTGTTTATTTGATAAGTTTGGTATTATTTCCTCCTACCTCCCAGCTCACACTCTTGCTCCACTGAACAGGAGTTAAGAAAAGATAGTCTTTTCTAGCTCTCTTAGCAGGGCTCACTCCCAGCCCTGGGACACCCTGTTCCTAGCTGGTGAGCCTCTCTGACCTTATTTGGATAGTCTACCCATTCCCTCTCTCCCCATTGTGTCATCTATGTTCCTGCCAGGTATTTCTTCCTCCTGGCAATATCAGGGTGTTTTCATGCTGTGACATGTGAAAGGGAAATACCTTCAAGTGAGGTGACTTTGACCATGAGCAAACAATGCTACCAGCCACTGATAAACTGGTTTTCTGTTTTCCCCAAATCCCATCCCTGAGCTTTGAGGGCTGTCCTCTGGGTCTCTAGTGACACATCTTTAAATTCTTGGATTGTTTGCAAAGTGATTGAGAAATAGCCATCTGTCTTAGGCTGGAATCCTGGGGAACACTCTGTTTGAGACACATGCAGCAAGTTTATAGGGGTGAGATCTCAGGACCAGTGTCTGGGAGATGTGACCTGAAAACAAGGGAAGAGATGAACTATGATCCAACGAAGGCCTCTGTTGATGCCACCAGGAGCTCTGCAGTTAGTCTGGCCTTGCAGAGCTGTCCCATCAGTGGAGGACAGAGGTCAGGCCTTATCAATCAGTCATTGGCGCTTTGCTCCTGGGAGGGACTGTGACCTTGTGCCTCTTGGTTGACTGAGGCCATTCCTGAAGACTCAACTGAGTGCCTTCCATTGCCTACACTGTGGGCCTCAGGCCCAAAGGGGCCATATGATGGCCCCCACCACACTCACACACCATGTGAAGTGTATCTTGACATTGCTGAATGTTCATGTTTTTAATTTTAAAAATTAAAATGACATTGTATATAAGTAATCGTGTATTTGCTTAAAACTGCTCTACCCAAAACACTTCCTGTATATAGACAATCCCCAACTTACGATAGTCCCACTTAGTGATTTTTTTGACTTTAGGATGGTGTGAAAGTGATAGTTCAGTAGAAACCATACCATGAAGAAAGATGTTTGTCTAATAAAGGACAAACAATAGGACTGACATCTCTGGCAGTAAAAAGAGTAAGTCGTTGAGGTCATAATGTAATACTCTCCCTCACGACAAAAAGTCAAAGATTTTAAGAACCAAGATCATCATGTAAAGGTACAAGATCCCAATGATGAATGTAACTGTAGTGTATACCTAAAATGGACCAATAAACTAAATGGAAAAAAAAAAAGTCAAGGATTTGATCACAGAACAATCCCATTGAAGTAGTGCTACGGAAATCTCGGAAAGAAATACACAGAGACACAGAATTCGGATAAAATAATATAATATCTTCTCGTGAGCAGATGGGAATGCCAGAAACCAGTCTGGTCAATATCCGCACCCCCTTTGTTCAGCATTTCCCTTTTTATATCCTTTTTAGCCATTATCTCATCCCTAGTGGTCTTTGATATGTAAATAGAATTCCAGTTCCTATTTACAAGTCACAGACACAAGATAGGCCATATACATTGTAAATTCACCCTGGCACGGTAACTTTGTTAGGTTAATGAAGTTACTGGTTAGAGTCAGATAATCCTCACCTTAAACAAGGAGTTACAAGAAAAGCAAATCTTAAAAGAACACATTACTTATTTTGCTTCTACAACTACCTTAATATTCAATCTATTAAGTTATCTAAAACTTTTCCGTATCAGTAGTCTCGGACTAATAACCAGAGCAGAAGCAATGACAGATTTACCTTTAAAATATAATCATAGCTTCTCCATTTCAGGGAGATAATCCCAGCCTCTTGTTTCAGGCCTCTACACTACCAAAATGCACATGTGGCATCTGTCCATTGCCTTCTGATCATGACCTGCATTGGGAGTCCAAGAACACTTGCCTTCAGAGAAAGCATTAAATGAGGTGGAGTGTGAATTTGTTTTGGCTGAGCTAATTAGCGCTGGCCCAATAATTCTGCTCCCAGTTCCCCCAGCTGGCCTTTGAAACTGAGCCCTTGCTCAGACCTGCTTTTTCCTCTAGACTCTTGCATCAGCCCTTTCTCACTGCAACATATATATGTCCAGGTGTGGTGTAAAGAAAGTCAAGGCTAAATGGTATTGATAACTATAGAGGTTTAGGAAAACAAGTAATTTGAATTCTGGTTTATATTTCTTTTACTATTCTTCTTTTTATTAACTTATTAATCTTTTTTGAGGCCATCTCCAGTTAATAGATAATCTATATTTATAAAACATGGCTGACACCTCTTTCCACCTTTCCATGGCAACTACTGCCATGGAAACCAAGGGGTAGAAAAGGGGAGACAAATAAATGCTGGTGGTTACCTAAAGAGTCTCTAAGTTCAGGAGTGAAGGAATGAAATCAACTGTGAAAGTCAGGGATAGCTTAAGGGACTTGATTAGAGGAAAGATTTCCAAGCTGAGCTAGCTCACATGTAAGGCAACTACCTTGCTCCAATATTTCCTACCTTTATTGGAAACATTCCTTTTGTTTTGCTCTGCAGTCTCAATGCAAATCAAAGGTTATTTTGTATTAACACACTTCTTCTCTAGACATTGAAAATAACTCTGAGCCACTTAAAAGTCTAAAGCCTTTGACACATGACTGAACATGACACATGAATGAACATGACACATGAATATGAGTTTAGTTCAAAGCTTCCAACAATTTTCTTGTGGAAATCAACCACAATGAATAAAAAAGAACTTGGGCTAAGGGGATAAGAAGACAAATTTTGAAAATGGAGCTCTTGAGGGGTATCGGGAAGGGAAATGCTTAGAGCAATAAGACTACATCAGGGGCCAGGGAAAAAGGCAACAGGGTAAAACAACCGAAAACAGAATGCAGTTGGCAGCAGAAAAACTGATGGTCAGCAACAGAGAAATAACTATCCAATCAATGACTGCTCACCCACTGTATGGAAATTCTGTGACCATTCAAAAAATGAGCATTATGCTCTATTAAAGAAAATACTTCTCATTTAATGTAGAAAGAATGGGCATGAGGCGTAAGACAGAAATGTCAAAGATTGACATACATAAACTTCATCCAGTAAATATTTTAACTAGAGTAGACCTTGAGAGCTTTCTTGTTTTCCTTCTCATCCTTCTTGAACCCTGATTCCCTCAAATTCAAAACTTAAGTGAGTTCTATTTCTACCCTATGTCAGCTATATGGTTGATTTCTGTAGTTTACCAGATTATTTTATTCATTTAAAAAAATTCTTTGCTCCCATACTCTGGGAGGCAGAGCAAGAGAATCATAAGTTCAAGTTCAGCCTTGGCAACTTAATGATTGTCTCAAAATAAAGTTTTGGGAAAGTAGCTCAATGTGAAGGCCCTGTGTTCAATCCCCAGTAGTGAAAAAAAATTGCCATTCTAAAGGTAGAAAGTATAATCTCACAATGATAATTTACATTTATTTGATTCCTATGAGTTGGAGTATTTCTCATACACATTAGCCATTTTTCCATATTATTACACCATTTTTCTATTGGAATCTTATTTCTTATTGACTTACATATACCAAATATTCATCTCTTATCAGTTTTATATGTCATAATTACCTTGACCAAGTCTGCCATCTTTCCACTGGGTCTGATTCATATAGCATAGAAGTAAGGACACAGAATTTAGGGCCAGGCATCTTGGTCAAATGCTGACTTTGGAACTTACTAGCTATGTGACCTTGGGCAAATGACTTAACCTCTCTGTGCCTCCATTTCCTCATTTGTAAAGGGAATTATAATAATATGTTAAAAATATACAGTGAATGTTTACATTTTTTAAAGTTATTACAGTAAAAAACACATTGCTATTAATCCTCCTCAAAATATCCTTCCTCACTTCAAACACACCCCTCCCATCATTCTTGGCACTTTCTGAAGCAGTTCCAGAAGTCCTTTTCCATGAGTGTCTTTACAAGATATGATAAAAAATACAATGAATACTGCTGTCAAGTGGCATCCAATGGAAAGCCAAGATTGTAAAAACATTCTGGTGTGTCCTCATCTACCTTGTTCACCAGATTTGGCACCATGTAACTTCTGGCTCTTTCACAAATTCAAAATGACCATGAAAGGTAAGTGTTTTGAATCAACTCGGGAAACTGAGGCAGCCACAACAGTGCAACTTAAAACACAAAAAACCACTTCCAGAAAGTCCTTTAGAAAGTGCCAAGAATAATAGGATAAATTAGAATAATGGGATAAAGCAAGGGGGAGGGGGATTAATGGCAATGCATTTTTTACTGTAGTAAATTTTAAAATTTAAAATTCACCCCATATTTTTCAATTATACTGTGTACTTGCTTTATATGGTTAGTTTTATATGTAAAAACTAAATGAATTAATATAATATTTTAATACTTAAAATAATACCTGATATATAACAAGTGTTCAATAAATACCAGTTGTTCTTTACTAATATAATTGCGGAATAAAAATCTTCAATATTAATGCAATCAAGTTCATCAGTTTTTAATTTTATGGTTAACATTTTAGGGGATCATATTTAACAAATCTTTCCTGTCCTAAGGTCTCAAAGATATTCTCCTCACATTGTATTCAATTATCTTTATAATTTTACCTGTTTCACTTCTGGGGGGTGGGTATTGGACATTGAAGCTAGAACCATCTCACTGAGCTACATTCCTACCGTTTTGTTTTTTTATTTTGAGACTGGGTCTCACTAAGTTGCCCAGGCTGGGTTCAGACTTGTAATTCTCCTGCCTCAACCTTTCAAGTAGTGGAATTACTGGTGTGTATCTCCAAGCCTAACCTTTACCTTATGCTTTTAAGTTTCTAATCCATCTACAGTCTGCCTTTTCTCTTTAACAGTACTGAGTCCAGCACTGCTTTTCTCTATATATCAAGCTGGCTTTCCTAACATCATCTATTTAAGAAGATTTTCCTTCCATGGCTTTGAGGTGCCACCTTTATCCCAAAGCAAGTTCCCAGCCTAGCATGGTGGCATATACCTCTAATCCCAGCACTCTGGAAACCTGAGACAGGAGGATCTCAAGTTCAAGCCCAGCTTGGGCAACTTATTGAGACCTTGTTTCAAAATTTTTTTAAAGAATTTAAAGGCTGGGAGTGTAGCTCAATGAGAAGATCCTGGGTTCAATCCCTAGTAAGAAGAAAAAAAAAAAGAAAGAAAAGAAAAGTCCAAAGAAAGTTCCCATACATACACACATACATAGGTTTGCAATAAATCTATTATATTTCATTAACCTAGCTAATTCACTAATGAATCAATAGCACACTATTTTTATTACCATGAATTTATGGCATATCTTTATATCTATTAGGAAAAAAATGTTTCTATTTTGCTTTTCTTTTTCAAAGTTAAATTCTATGTTTGTGGACTTTACTCTTCAGTGTATATTTTAGAACAAAATGTTCAGTTCATCAAAAAATACTGCTGAAATTTTGATTAAGATTGCATTGCATTTTGGAATAATTTGATATTTTTCCTATGTTAAGCCCATTAAAAGTTCATTTATTCATGTTTACTTATAAGGATAATTTCTAAAATTTCTCCATAGTAATTTTGCACAATATATGTTAGATTAATTTTGAAATTTCTTAGTTTGAAGTACAGTGTGAATGTTAATGTTTTCTTCTGAATTTTTAAATTAATAATAGCTGGTAAAGGTTACTTGATTTTTATTATCCAGTCTTTTATCCAGCAACACTATCAGATTCTCTCATTATTTCTAATCATTAGTCCATTTAATTTCTTAGGTTTATTTGTTTGTTTGTTTGTTTTGTGATTCTAGGGATTGAACCCAGGTGATTACACATTCTAAACAAGTGCTCTATCACTGAGCTACATTCCTAGCCCTTTTTTTACTTTGAAACAAGTTCTCATTCACTAAGTTGCTCAGGTTTGGGCTGGAACTTGCTATCCTCCTATCTCATTCCCTGGAATAGTTGGGATTGCAGCCATGTGCCACCATACTCAGCTAATTTCTTAGGTTTTCTATGCTGATGATTATATAATCTGTAAATGTAAGAGTTTTATTGTTTTCCTTTTTATCATAAACCATTTTCTTTTTCTGCTTTAATCGCATTGCCAAGTTGTACAGTACTATGTTAAATAGTAAGCATAATAGCAAGAATCCTGTATTCTTACTAAAGAAAATAAGCTCAAAAGTTCTTCATTAAGTACCATTTCCTGTAAATTTTTGGTAAAAAGGCTTTATCAAATTCCAGAAGTTCTAAAACTTTTTGTGAAATGTTTTTCCTACATCTGTTGAGATCATGGAGTGGTATTTCTCTTTCAGTAAATTAATTGGATGAATTACATTGGTCAGTTTTCCAACAAACCACTCTTGCATTTCTGGGCTAAGCCAGCGCCATGATTCATTCCGTTACTGTATTGGATTCAGTCATTATATTAATTTGCTGGGGCTGCCATTAAAAAAAAAATACCACAGACTGAGTGGCTTAAACAATAGAAATTAATCTCAGGGTTCTGGAAAGTAGAAGGTCAAGGTGTCAGGAATATTGGTTTGTTGTGAGGCCTTGCTCCTTGGCTTGCAAATGGCCTCCTTTGTGCTGTATCCTTGCCTGGTTTTTCCTGTGTGCATGCTCATTCCTGATGTCTCTTTTATGTTATCTAAATCTCCTCTTCTTTTAAGAATACCAGCCTGATAGAATTAAGACCCATCTATATGACCCCATTTAAGCTTAATTACCTCTCTTAAAAAAAATCATTATTTTTCAAATACAGTCACATTATGAATCACTGCTAGTTAGGACTTCAACATACAAGTTGGAGGAAGACACAATTCAGGCTGTTGGAGTATCTAATATTTTGAACCTTCATATTTATGTTCATAGGAAAATTTGGCCTATAATTTCATTTCATAAATGAGTGGAGAAGATTTGGAAAGATTTCTCTATTATCTGAAACTGCTTGTGTAAATTAGAGATTATATGCTCCTTGAAACACTGGTAGAATTTTCCAGTAACTCCTGTATGACAGAGTTTTTTGAATGTATGAGGTAGAGAATCTCTTATTAGCATTTTTGCTCCTTTAATATTTGTTGATCCACTCACATTTCCTATTTTTGGTGGGGGAAGGGTGGGTACCAGGGATCAAACTCGGGTCCTTGTGCTTGCGAGGCAGGCGGCAGAACCACTGAGCTAAATCCCTGGCTGATTTCCTATTTCTTATTGTCATAATTGTGACACTTTATATTTTTCAATTCTTATACAGGCATCAATTTATATTTCATAATGTTTATTAGTGTTATTACTTTCACATTTATATCTTTCATTCTGGTGGAATTTATCTTTAATTACCATGTATACAACAAGGATCTAATTTTGTTTTTTCTTATTTCACTAGGCTGCTTTCCTACCATCATCTAGGTAACCCTCCATTCTTTCCCAGTGATTAATAAACCCCGTTTATCATATATAAAATTTCTACATATACATGGAAGAGATTGTATTTTATCTTTATTTCACTGTCTTTTTTCCTGTAACGCTGGCAAAACTCTGATACCTTTTTTCTTACCATATACATTTCTTATTCACAACAGCCTTGCAGGGTGTTGTTTCTGTTTTTGTTGTTGTTGTTGTTGTTGGTTTTGGGGTTTTTTTGTGTGTGGTACCAGGTATGGAACTTAAGACCTTGTGCTTACAAGGCAAGCACAGCATCACTGAGCTAAATTCCACTAAGCTAAATCCCTGACCCCTTCTTTTTCTTAAATGAACAGCCTCAGAAAGATTATATTTAGACTAAAACTCACATAATGCTAACTGACATATCAGGACTTCTGACTCTAAATTAACTGCTCTTTTCCCAGTTAATTTCTTATACCTAAATTTACCTATTCATTTAAGTAGTTGTTGAACTCCTACTCTGTTCCAGGGCAATAGCAGAACAAGAGGCAGATTAAAATCCCTGTCCTCTTAGAGCTTCTGTTAAGGTTTGTATATAGATGTCCCCGCTCAGAGCCTCAGGCACCCAGAGGTGGGACTTTTGAAACGTGACTGAATTGAGGGGCAGTATAGCTGGCTTGAGGTTAGGAGACGGGTCTGGCAGGAGAGATACTTCGTTGGGACATGGCCTAGAAGAGTTTCTCTCCTTCTCCAGCTTCATTCTCTACTTCCCAGCTACCATAAAGTAAGCAACTTTTCTCTGCCATACCTTTCTGTCAACCCTCCCGGTCTTGGAGCTGGCCCCCTATGGACTAAAAACATAACTTTTTTTTTTTTTGGCGGTACCAGGGATTGAACCCAGGACCTCAGGACCTTGCACATGTGAAGCAGGCACAGCACAACTGAGCTAAATCCCTGGCCCTAAGTAACTTTTTAAAAATCAAACTCAGGGCTTTGGCAGCCATAATTCTTTCAAATTTAAGAAATGAGTTGCCAGATTATTAAGAATTTTATAGTTTTTTATTATTTTATTATTAACATTTTTAAATCTTGAAATTGGTTAATCTTAAAGTAAAAAGTAACCATATATTTGTTTCTATACATTATACACACTTGAGAAATAAATAGTGCTTTAAGTAGAATTTTAAAAAGGATCATATATACAAATAAGCTTCAAGTAAAAATGCATAAATACACAACCCACTGAAGATTCAGTTCCCAAAGTTTCCATTACTAAAAAAAACAGAAGTCATATGTACCAGGATGGATGGCCAGTAATACAAGTTTCACTTTGGCTGGAAAGCAATCACAGAAGCACACAAGCAGATTAAAAGCATACTTTGAATTAAGACTTGACTGGTTGTGTCTTTGGAAGTTTGGCATTAAATAGTGATATAACTTTGGCAAAATGTCTTTTAAAAACCTAAATACGATGTTTTTTAAAAACCTAATTACAAAATAATCACTCTCTCATCCCCACCTGATATCATGCCTCCTCCCAAATAAATCTCACCCAAAAGGAAACCCAACCCTTTGGTACAGGTTTTCTCCTGGTTGTATATTAATAAAAGAGTGTAGGATTTTATGGGTGGCTCTGGGAAAAAAATATTCCTTGTCACATCTGGGCATCCTGTCTTCATGAAGTTGAAAAGATGAATGTACCATGAACTTTGCCTCCAGGAAACCTAGGTCCTCAGCCTGGCTCCACCACCAATTTAGTATATAATTCCAGGCATGTGACTGAATCTCACTAAGCCTCAATTTTGTAAAATAAAGACAATGACAGTGGCCCTGATCACCTCATTCTACTTAGGTCACATACATGAAAAGTATAAAAAGGTGTCATAGGTATCATGTTTATTAATTCAAATCCAGGTCTAGAATCAGAGGCTTTTCTAAGAAGTCCAACACAAAAAAGGTACTGGTCTGAAAACAAGATATTTCAGGGAAGAATTGAGCACTGTATCAAATCTTAGAGTTAGCTGTTGACAAGTGCTGGCTTATGCATAAATAGGTTTGTAGAACACATGTAATATCTTCTAGCTCCTAAAACAGAGATTTTGATCCAAAGCAATCATATCTAATAAGCAGCTACCATTGTGCTCTCAGTGTATGACATTCTTCTTGATATTCTGCTGGGGATTAAACATGTCACTTTTGGAGGAAATGGCACATGATCATTAAGAATAAATAGGTAATAGCCACCTAAAGCCACAAGGTTCCCGACTCCTGTAGCCTGTAGTTCCCCACCCCCTATACACCTGTCTTTACACACACACACACACACACACACACACACACATTCATCTCACATACTGGACGGGATTCTAGGAACCCCAAACCCTATTCAGGTTTCAAATGGTGAGGTTGAGTACTGTGTCTACTGCCACATGCTAACTAATTTTAGTGCTCAATAAATACGTGTTCAATCAAAATATGAATAATGGAAAAAAGAGAAAGCCAATGATGTGTGCTTCAGAGGGTGAGCTGGGGAGTAGGATGGAATGTCTAAGAGATGTAACTAGTATGGATCAAACCAGCCCATGGAAACTCCCATTGCAGGGCCTTGCACCAGCCTGATCTAATGGCCCCTCTCTGGGCCAGTGAGGTAACAGGTCTGCCATTCTGATACAAGTCAGCTCCCGAGGGAAAGACCACTCACTGATGCTCAAGTCAGGAGAAGCGGCCTTCCACGCAAAGCTGCCTCAGAGCCAGCATTCCCTGTCAGGCAAAGCCTGGGCTCAACCAGCAACCAGGAGACACACCAATGTTCACGGGGGAACCCTGAACATTTGCTGCTGGCACACAAATCTAGACTGAACTCCAGAGGTGTCATCAGAGATAGTTCATCTAGAGTGCACAGTTGTCCTGTCCACAGAAAAGCTGCAATCATCAGGGGACAAAGGTAGGCCCGGCAAGCAAGCTCCCAGGGGCTCCAGGATCAAGCTAAGAGGAGTCCTTCTTCCGGTGAGTTCTCAGCAGTAACTTTCCTCCACGTGTAGACAGCAGGGTTGAGATACATGCTGGCCAGGCTTCCCAGCCCCTCAGGCAAGCTCCACAGTGGGACTGAAAGGCACCAAATAACAGTGTGGCATTGATTAGCACACTCACCAGCAAACAGGCATACCTGTCTCGAGGTGTTCCATCTCCCCAGCTTCCGACACACTATGGGACTATTTCACTCACTTTCCTTTCAGAAGAAATGGACAGGCTCATGAAAGCTTCTTTCTCCTCCCCACAGCTTCACTCCAAGAAATGCCCCCTAAGAGCCCTCTCTGGCTCCCAAGTTGCATTGATCACAGAATATGCATTCATGTGTTTAGTACAACATGCACACACATGAACAATGCACACATGCAAGCATGAGAGCTGTCAAGGTGTTCTCTTTGCTTGAATCTAGAAACACAAGAGAGATGGTAGTGTGGCAGGAAGGGGGCAAAGCTGAATCAAGAGACCTGAATTCCAGTGTTAGCTATAGGAAGGAGCCACTGAACCACTCTGAACCTCAGTCTCCTCATTTGTGAGCAGCAGAGCAGCATGAAGGGCCGAGGAAGAAGACTGAGGTTGCTGCACATGCCTGAGGATGCCTGAGGATGCACAGCTTCAAGAGTTCATTCACTACTCAGACTCCTATTGTTTACTGTTCCTTGGGGACAGAGGGAAAGGGCAACTTGTTTTCTAAAAGAAACAACGTGACACAAGTCATATAGTTTCTAACTATTAGGAAGTTCTGGACCAGAAAAGAAGAATAAAATATTTAATTCCTCATTCCTTCCTGGATGTATCCAATCTCTGGTCTGAGGATCAATGAGGTTAATATATGTGGAAGCACTGTAAAAGGCCTGTACTTGAATACACAGAGATTTAAAATTAGGATAGCAGAAAACCATGCGCCTACACTAGACTGAGATCCTAAATTAGACAGACTGTCTTCATCTCCCATAAGTCTGTGATCACTGAACTTGAGGTTGCATTGATACTCCTACTCAGGAGCAGCTGCACATGCAACCTAGCCTGAGGGCTGGCAGACAGTCATAGAGGACCCCCAGGCATGAGTGCAGCTTCTTGATAATTGGTATCCAGATAGAGGTGAGGCAATTCGTCTGAGAGGGTGGATCCTCTGCACTCAAGAACACAGGCTTTAGAGTAGAATGACCTGCTTCCAATCCTCACTGTGCCATCCCCAGCTGGGGGACCTCAGGAGAGTGACTTCATGTCCCTGAGTCTCAGCTTCCTCACCTCTCCACAGGGATAACAGCACTGCCTCCTAGGGTTGATGGTAAACTGAGATGACTATGTCAGTCACTGAGTGCAGGGTGGTCACACACTAAGTGCTCAGTATATGGCAGCAGGATTATTATGCAATACCCTGGTTAAGAGAAGAGGGAAGGGGCAGGGACAGGAATGGCTGGGAGATGGTCTCCCTGCTCCTCAACAGGTGTTTAGGCTCAGAGGGCATGTGGCTGGTTCCCCTGGAGGAGCCCATTGCCTCACATGGTGAGCTGGGCCTCTTTGATCTGAAATCAAGGGATTCCAGCACAGTGCAGTGGATACTGGAGCAAGAAAACCTGCCTGACTCAGCTGTACACACGAGTACTCCTACTTCTCAAAAAGGGAGAATTAGACCTACTAACATCCACTCATGCCAACAGGATTCCAGAAAACCAGAAGAAAGGGAATATACTTTGTGCTTCTCTTTCTCTTCCCACCCCATTCCTCTGGTGCCCAGAATGAAGTGACAAAGGCTGGACCTTTGCATAGTACTGGTCACTACAGAGGAGATATCATGGACACCAACCTCGGGGGATTTAGTGACCAAAAAGACTCTTCCATGAGCAATAAACACCTACAGGGTGAGGCACAATAAGAGCAGAGGTAACAGTCTCATTCTTCAATACATTATATTTTCACCCATTTATATGCCTAGATCCTTCCAGTAAAAGGGCAGCTTCACATAGGAAGCGATGTTTTTCTCTTTTGTTCATGGTGTGTCCCTACTGCCCTCGTCCATGCCCAGCACATGCTAGGTGATCAGTCAAGATGCGTGAGTGGAACACAGAGAAAGTTCAGGTTACCTGGTTTCACCTTTCACTCGCCAACCATCCCGACACTTGTAAAACCAGAGCTCTTGGCCAGGAGAAAAGCTGTTGTTCTCTGGATCTTCTGCACAGAAAGTTAATCTAAGAAGGAAAAGACACCACTGATGTAGATCGAACTCTAGGGAGATCCAGGCATGGCTGTCACTCCCAGCTCGAGTCTTCAGAACTGCCCATTACTACTACAAGACTCCAAAGTACATATTGTATTGAAGGCTTCCATGATTTGGCCTCATGCAGACTTAAATCACACCTCTCCCACCTTCTTCCTTCTGTCTACCCAAAGACCACCTGCCTCTCCAGGCCATTGCCTCTTGGAAGTCTCCTGGACTGGCCCAGCCCCCATGAACCAAACCCTCCCTGGACCTCAACTTAGTAAATAGGGAATCCTTATATAAATGTTGCTTCTTAAATTGTCATTACTTCACATAACATGAAAGCATTACTGTACAAACAATGGCTTTACTGTTGTTCTGCTTAATATTTAAGTTTTTGCTACTTTTTTGTAGCTACAAATGGTACCGTGGCATATATAATAAAAAGTGGAATTTCTGGGTTATGGTATATGTATTCTCTAATCTGAGCAGGTATTATTAAATCCTTCTTCAAAGTAGATGGACTAGTTTTTAATCTTGGTTGTAGAGTAATAGTTCCCTTCTCCCTCTCCACCTCCATTAGGTGGGACATTTTCGTCATTCCGTTAGGTGTGAGTGGGACCCCTACTGCTGTGATTTGTGTTCATTTGCATTTCTTAGTTATGAGTGAGGTGGGTCATCTTTTTTTTCTTTTGCTTAAATTCTTTTTTTTTTTTTGGTACCGGGGATCAAACTCGGGACCTTACGCTTGCAAGGCAGTGCTTAAATTCTTTTATTGGTACATTTTAGGTATACAATAAATTTGCATTTATCTTTGGGGGCTTGTATCTGTACATAATATATCTTGGTTCTTATTTTTTCCCCATTACCTGTGCACCCCTCCACCCTTGGTAGGTTATCTTTTTAAGCATATGGGTGCTAAGGTCATTAGGGCTTCCTGAGAAAGATTCTTACACTACTGTGAATGTGGCTTTTGTCCTGCCTCAGCATCAGGATCAAGCACTACACATTACTGCCTATACAGTCATGCTAATCATATACCACTGAGGCTGCACAGGGCAGTCACAGTGTTCATGAAATGGTGTTTAGGCCTCTGATTCTTTCTTGTGATCTTGCCTATCCATTTTCTGAGTCTTTGTAACTTGCAGTTGAATTCCACTTGTTCTTATCAACGAACATTTATGGAACACCATACGTGAGGAGCCTTAAATTCTTTTTTTTTTTTTTTTTTGGTACCGGGGATCGAACTTGGGTCCTTGTGCTTGCCAGGCAGGCGGCAGAACCACTGAGCTAAATCCCCAACCCAGAACCTTAAATTCTTTCAGTCAAGAGCTTAGTAAGCTGGGCATGGTGGTAAATGCCTATAATCCCACCAGTCTCGGAGGCTGAGCGAGGAGGATCACAAATTTATACTTAGCCTGGGCAACTTAGCAACTTAGTGAGACCCTATCTCAAAATTTTATAAAGGGGTGGAAATGTAGCTCAGTGTGAAGGCCCTGGGCTCAATCCCCCATATGAAAAGGAAAAAAAGGAGTTGACAGTCTAGTGGAGAAGTCAACCATACACTAGATCTACATGTGTTGAATAAATTTCAGATGTTTTAAATGAAAAAGAAGCACCTTGTAAACGAGTATGTCCAAACATGGAAAATTCAGAAGCATCTAAAGCAATTATACACATTGTTTATGGATACAAACCAAAGTACTAATGGCATATAAACATGAAAGAAGGAAATATAATATCATTGGTTAATGTTGAAATATTCATTATCTTTGGTTTGAAAGGAGGAGAATAAGGCAGGGGAAGAGCACAAAGGGGATTCAACTATATAATGTTTTGCTTTTAAATTTTAAATTTTAGATTTTAGATTTCATATCTGAAATCAATATAGAAAACTGTGTATATCTGTTGTCTCTACAGTGATTAAATAGGTGTTATTATACTATATTTGAAGTATGTTATTAAAATCATCTTTCTGTTACCACACCCACAGGCAAAAGCTGCAGTTAAAAAGATACACAAGTATGTAGATCATTGGCTTGGTACTAATAACTCCCCTCTGATATCCCCTAGTTCATAGGTTTCTAGGCTAGAACTGCTCAGAGGAGGAATCCAAGGCTCCATTCACTCCCTTTTGCTGCCAAGATGAGCCACAGATGATGGATGCAAACAAGACAAGTGAAGAATTGTAGTAGGAAAATGCCAGGAAAGAAACAAGGGGGCTGGGAGTTGCTTCCTCCCATGCCAAGGCTATCAGTGGCCACTCCAGAGGTCAGCGGAAGGACATGGTTAAGAAGACCCTTTTCGCTTCACAAAGGTCTCCAGGACTCTGCTGGCTTTGAGCCCATCCAGGCTTCAATTTAGACAGAAGCCTGCTCAGAGAGTCAGGGCACAGTATCAGGGGCTGAGACATACAGGTCTGGATCTTTCACACTGGACTTGGGGTTCAAAGAGATGGGGAAGCTGCCAGCTGGCATGCCACAGAGGACTCTCTGTTACTTGAAGGTAGAGCCCTGGCCCAAGATCCCTGATTCAGAGCCTCTGAAAGAGAGACACAATAATGCTCAGAAAATAAGGTGTCAGCATAAACCAGAGCCCCTCGAAGACCTCCTATGTGGGACAAGATCCCCCAGTTTGCCCCACAGTAAACAGATCAACAAAGGAACCCTCTTAGAGGCTTGTCCAGAAAACTCTGTTCCTTTAAGCCAAATGGGGCTTGGCAAACAGAACAGGGGCTGAATTCCAGCCCCCTCCCTTGCCCACCCTGCCAGCCAAGGGACTGCAATCAGGGTTAAGATGCAAAGCAGTTAACAGAAACTTGATCTGAGAGTCATGATTCACTCACAGATGTTTGAGGTTTTGCCTGCACACCATGGCTAGACACAGAAGAGTGAGGGTGCATGCGAAGGAAAAAAGGTGGCTGAGACATGGCCTTCTGCTCACTACTTACATGAGCAGGAGAAGGGACAGGAGTACTTACTTCTGCTGGGTCTCCCCAGACTTGACACGAATGCGCCGGATATGTAGTTCCCGAGCAGAGCTGCTGGGTTGAGACAGGTAGCTACGAAGCTCCTTCCACAGGTTGTACCAGGACGGTGATGTCTTCTCCCATGTGAGTTTGATCTTCAAGAGGTCACCCAAGTCTTCCTCAGTGTAGACCAAGAAGGTGTTGGTGGCATTCAGCCCAATCTGCTCCACTCTACAAGGTGAGAGACAAGCTCTTCTCACTTCCCTGCACCTGGGAAGCTGCTACACTGTTTTGGATGACAGAGTAGAAGCACCTTTCCCACAAGGACTGGACAGAAACAGATGGGAGGTTCTTCCCCGCTTTGTGCCCTGTGCCCCACCCACAGGACCAAGGCAGGAGCTCATTTGTGCTCCACACTAACAGAGATAATTTTGCCTGCAGCACCCGAACTTCTTATCAAACCTATTCCTGGGCACCTCTCCAATACTTCTACTTTCCTGGGAGACAGGACCAAGAACAAGTAAAAATGAGAAAACACAAAGAAGTCCCAGCCACACACAGCAATATGCTATTCCTCTCAGCCCACAGGTGTTGGTCTCCTCAAATCCCAGTCCCTTCCTGCCTGTCCCTCTCATCTGGCACCTGGTGTGGTCTACCTCACCCCAGTTGTGAGTAAATGCAAGTCTAGTCGTCCAACTAGAGCCTGAAGTGAGTTACTTTGCTGATGTTTCTTTGAAATCCTGACATTACTTGGCAACGCACTCTGTCCCTGGTGGGGTACCCAATAAGTACTGTACACAGAGACTCCCAGGTACTCCTCCCACAGCCGATCATTTCAGAAGATCCCGATTCCCTAAAGCCTCAGGTGTCAGGCGTTGGCTGAAATGAAAGAGCAGTTTCTGACCAGCTGATCAGCAGTTTCTCACAATGCTGATTCATCCTAGGAGTGTCCCAGAAACATACTTGGTGGAGTACGGGCTTGCTGGAGAGCATCCAGCAGGAGAGAGAACGGGAGGCCAGTAGGAACTACTCAGTCCTTCCCCTGGGCCTCCCAACTTCACTCTTCTGCACTTCTCCCAAACCTCCTTTGCCTTCTCTCATTCTCAGACCAACTTGTTCTCTGTCCTAAACCAAAGTCACAAAAGAAACTCAAGACTTACATTTCCAAAGGCAGAACTGGGGAGTCCGCATTAGTACCATACAGGGTGACATAAAAGGTTGGCTCGATTTTCCCTCTGTTCTTGTAACTGAAGACATGGATTTTCATCTGATAGTGATACACTAAACAGACAGCAGGACAAAGGTGTTTATGAGGCCTGCTTCTCATATCAGGGTACCCTGCCCACACCAAATCACCCCGCACATTGAATTTTGGGTCCAGCCTAGCCTCTAGTCTTTCTCTGGTCTTGTTTTGTCCAATGGCCTAAGAGGAAAACAAAATAAGAATAGTTCTGAACTTGAGAGTTAGGAGATGTCTTGGGGACTTGGGCCTACCTACTTTCTACTTGTGTGACCCTGGATTAAAGACCAAGGTATTAACCTCTTTGAGCCTCAATCTCCTCATATATAAAATAATATCCACGAAACATTATGATTTTATAACATGTTATAAAAATGTAAGCTATTGGGGCCGGGGATTGTGCCTTGCAAGCACAAGGACCCAAGTTCGATCCCCAGTACCAAAAAAAAAAAGAAATGTAACCTATTATTTTGGTCCTCTGTTCATCCTCCTTCAGATTTGTTGCAGCCAAATGAGAAAACAAGTAGGAAATATCCTTGCAAAAATACCAGAAAAATTTTAAGATATTGACATTGTGATCATGAGGACATCACAGGAGTCCTTGTGATTGATTGACTGATTGATTGATCGACTGATTTTTATGATACTGGGGGCTTAACCCAAAGCCTTCACAATGAACTACACCCCCAGATCTTTTTATTTGTTTTATTTTTAGAGAGGATCTCATTAAGTCACTAAGTTGCCCAGGCTGGGCTCAAACTTGGAATTCTTCTGCCATAGCCTCCCAGAGTACTGGAATTACAGGCATGCACCACCATGCCATTAATTTTTAAAGAATAACTTTCCTAGGGCATACACAATGTAATCTGATTCATAGTAATTTGACATAACTGTGCTAGCCAGAGCTTGTGGTCTGGGATATGCCCTGTTCTACAGTAACATATTAAGAAGGAGGAGAAAAACTAAGGGCCACTCTGTGGCCTAAAGGTTACCTTTGAAAGGCATGCCTGCTCGGGTTTTTAGGTACATTTTGATGTTCCTCTTGTTTCTCATTTTCTTAGTGTTGTAGCCAATGCTATTACAACGATTCTTCCTGCAGCTAAGACAGATCCCCTTTTTGAAGCGTGTGGAGTCTGTGCACTGAAAGGCAAAGCTTGGCTTGTCCTCATTCACCAGGGAATCAACAAAGAGGTCTATGGCTCGTTCATGCTCACATTTTAACACCTCTGTGAATGCTGGGGAAGGAGACAGATGTCCAGGATGAGCCACTTTTTGATGATTACACCATTCAATTAATAATTACTATACACCTCATCAGCAGTAGCTACGTTTATTAAGGCTATGTTTTGTTTGTGTAATTATTAGTAAATGCCCAATGATATATTAGAACCCTATGAAGATATAAAATTTCAGAACATCCCAGCTACCTAATTTCACTTTCTTGGTGAGAAAACAGCACTAATACACAGAAATAAAGTGCTATCAGATACTTCTTATAAAAGTACTAAATAGAGTGATACAGATCTTTTGTGCAGTAGGAATCACTAAGCCCTTTCAAAGAAGTATGGTTATAAAATGCAGGAAATGCATCAAATACTAAAAAACATCTAGTCCAAGGCCCAGTAAAATATGGCTGGTAGGTTGGCTACTTATTTTTGTAAATAAAGTTTTATTGGAACATAACGTTTATTGGTTTATGTATTCTCCATGGTTGCTTTCATGTTACCCCCAAAAGAGTAGAGTAGTTAAACAGCAACTATGTGGCCTACAAAGACTATAGTATTTATTAATTGACTCTTTAAGAAAACACCAATACCATTCTAGTCCAGTCCCTTCAATTATATATTATGACCCAAAGATCCATAGGGGTAAGATAATTTGTTCAGGGTCATACACACACCTGATTGCAAAGCACATAGTTTGGATTTTTCTGACCCATAGTACATTATTTTTTCTTGCAACCAGAGGCTTAAGCTAATAATTTAAGAAGATCCTGGAAAGCTCATGAAACATTTGTTAAAGCCACTTCTACCCCTTCCTCATGGATATCATCAGCCCTAAAAATGTCATCTCAAAAAAAAACCCATAAAAAAATAAAAATAAAATAAATTTTAAAAATAAGCTGGATATGGTGGTGCACACCTATAATTCCAGCACCTTGGAAGTTGAGTCAAGAGGATCACCAGTAGTTTAAAGCCAGTCTGGGCTGCACAGTGAGTTCAAGGCCAGTCTGAACTGCATAGTTCAGTTCAGTTTTACCCTGTCTCATAAAAATGAATAATAAATAAATAATAAATAAATAAATAAATAAATTAAATACCATCGTCCAATAGACTAGGGCAGAGGTAAACTGCCCTTGCATGGGCTTCCAAGCTCTACAAGACTACTTGTATTTGTTTTTGTTGAATTTTTATTTGATTTATGGAGACAGGGTCTCACTATGAGGTTGGCTACTTGTATGTTAATCACACTGGAAGAGGGGAACAATCCTAATACCAAATGGCAGAGTGGGATATCCGAAAAGACAGAGCATCAAGAAAGAGAGAGCTGGCTGGGGCCAAGACTTGGGAAATGCTACCTGCATCCAAAGCTATGAAAGAATGGGAAAACCACAAAGGGATCAGTCACTGGGCCACACAGCAGTTTCAAAAGCAAAGACTTCAGCCTAAGTCTAAGAATAAGCTCAGACATTCAGTAGATAAATTATAAGTAAATAGAAAAAGCATCTTGGTTTTATATCTTTAAAATATTATCAAAAATTAAAATACAGTGTTATATCCATACTACAGAATATTATACAGGCTATAAAAAGAATAAGGTTTAGTAAATCTACCTACTCTGATGATTAAGAATCTCCATAATATATTATGGCTAAGCAAAGAAAATTGCAGAACAATGTGGTTTGCAGAAAAATAATTACACACACATCAATTTGCAAAGAAAAAAACTAGAAAGATACATATAAAAATGTTCATATTGGCTGCCACTAAAGAGTAAAAGAAGGAGAGGGAGTGAAGGGAGATTTTTACTTTTTGCTTTATACAATTCTATATCACTTGATTGTTTTTTCAATAAATATGTATGTCATAAAAAGATATTAATCAATAACAACTATGACCTTGATGCATGAGAAAGGAGATGGGCAACTGTTAACAGGTGTGTGGGATGATGCAAAACATTACACACAATGTTGGGGCCACTGTGGCAGGAGGTGAGAATGACGAAATGAATTGTGTCGAGAGCACTAGCAGCTCTGGCTGACTTAGAAGGACATGAGATAACTGATTCCAACACAAAGCAGAAAATAAAGAACTCACTTCCATATGCAATCGATCCCAAGACATTATCGAATTCACAGCCTGGCTGGAAGTCACCACCATTGGGGTAGATGTCAATGTGGCCCACAGGCATCTTAATCCCAATACTCAAGCCAAAGGACCGTGTGTAGGTGTGCAGGACGTCCACAAAGTCTGCATCATCAGGAGACAGCCTCTTGTCGATGTCCACCCCTTCAAACATGGGCCCAGCAGGATCCAGACCTACAGCAGGAGGGACCAAGATAGACTATGTCAGGTGCACCAAGTTAGTGAGCCCTGAGTTACAGACAAACCCAAGCTTACAGGATAAAGATGCCCTCTGAGACCAGCACCATGAGTCTAGACACCAAAGGCACAGAAGAAAATAAGGAGCCTATTTCCAGATATGCTTGACCCAAGGCACAAACATGGAGATTAAATCCTACTGTTGCACAACTGTCACTTCCTTCAGAAGCCTCCATATATCCTGAAGCCTCAGCCAATCCAGTAAACTAGCCAGAAGTCCACATAGGCACCAGCTCTGAAGAGCCATAGGTGTCAAAACTGGAGCAGTTCTAGAAAGAACTTGATGTGCCTGAACCTAAGCCATTCATACTAGTGATCTGTACTGGGAGCCATCCATAGTTCTAACTTCAGCAGAATTTTCACAGAATAACTAAGCTGCCTACATCCTTCTGGAAGAACTCAATCTCCCCAAACTGGGCTATTTGTATTGGGACTTATTTTTCCCCCTTAGTTAGGAGCCAAGTTCAGGGATGGAAAGATGAATGGGTACTCCAGTACCCCCAGTACAGTGAGAATCCAAATACCATACCTCCAGAATCTTCTATTTTGTAGCCACAATTAGAAATATTTTGCCTCCAAAATTTTACAATAGAAGGCAAACAGCACTGGTTCTCATATTTGAAAACAGTACCTTAAAGATTGTTAAAAATTTGGATTCCACCATGTAGCTAAGGGAACTCTGACAGATAAATGGATGAAAAAAATGTGGCATATATGTATATATATATGAATATTACTCAGTCATAAAGAATGAAATCATGTCATTTGCAGGAAAATGGATGAAAAAAAAGAACCATAATATTAAGTGAAATAAGTCTGATGCAGAAAGTTAAACATCACATGATTTCTCTTATATGAAAAACCTAAAATACAAATAAAGAATAGGAAAAAGGAGAGATGGTAATAAACAAAAAGTCAGACATTTTGGAATGAGGAAGGGGAATAGGAGGAGGAGGAAGGGCTGGAGAGGGGGAAGGAATAAAAAATGATCAAGATATGTTATATACATGTACTAACTGCCCCAAACAAAGTAACTATTATGTATTGCAAACACACTGTAATAAAAAGTGTAAAAAGAAACTCTGGAAGGATATACAAACAAACAGTTATCCATGTGCAGATTCAGTGGGGAGCTGGTGGGGAAGGGAACTGGGCAGATAGCTACAACAGTAAGAGAGACTTTACCCCATCTTCTGATTCTGGACCACATGAATCCAGAACTGTTTTTTTTTTAACTGCAAAATGTCAAATGGAGACTTCCAACTCCCTGACCTCCTAGAGATTCCAATGGGTAGGTCTGTCATAAATTCAGAAATATACACTGATTCCTCAAGTGATCCTAAAAGTTGATGGTCTGTGGACCAGATACTGAAAACCTTCCCTGTGCCTAGTATCATCTATGAAATGGAACCTGAATGCCTTAATTCATACTGTCCATATGAGATATTAAGAGATTAAGTACTTGTTCATAGTACCTACTATTACCAAGCCCAGGTGATTATGAAAAATGCATTTGTTTCAACCAGAAAGGCTCTTTGCCAAACAGAGACACAGACAGGCCCTGGAGAAAGTTAAATGAGATGTGTGGCAGAGGAAAGGCACTCTGTTTAGTCTAGAATAGTGGTTTTCCCACTGGGGTGATTTTGTCCTTTTCTCCCAGGGGACATTTGGTGATGTCTGGAGACATTTTTGGTTATCACAATTGTAAGGAGGAGAGCTATTAGCTTCTTGTGGGAACAAGTCGGAGATACAGCGAAACTCCATTGCACAAGACAGTGCCACACACACAGGCATGCACAACAGAGCACTGCCTGGCTCCACATGTAGAAGTACCTTAGCTCGTCTAGAAGCACCAAGGCTGGAGGAGAGGCAACCAAGAACAAGTCCCCAAAAGAGGAGATGGGCAGCAGAGTCTGCTCATCAGACAGACCCAGCATAAAGAACCAGGGTGTACACAGTGAAGCTTGAGAGGGTAACCCTAGGATATTATAGTGAAAGGTGGAGCTACTCTCTCAAGCAAATAGTCAACTGTTTCACCATTACTCATGAGAACTGGTCAAGGTTGAAACTGGAGTTTCCCAAAGAGGTTTAGGTGATTTTATGTGTAAGTAAGGTAAAAAGAAGCCCAGACTACTGAGGGACTCATCCTTAGCCCAGAACCCAAAAGAATGATAGCACAAAAACAATAGCCTTCCAGAACAGCCCACAGTGACCCATTTTGTGGCTGGAAGGACCACAGTACTGACACAAGCAACCTCTCCCTGCCTCTTGCTACATGCACTGGATCACGGAATAAATAGAGGAACGTTCTGCTTTGCAACCAATACAAGAGAGAGGCTCTTTGGTCCCCACCAGACATCCAGTGCCATGGAAACCAAGCTGCACTGGTGGAATGCAGGCAGCTGATGTGGCCTCACAGGCCAACGGAGGGGCAGGCGGAGCCTTCACCTACCAGACTGAGCCAGCCTCCCAGCTCTGACTGTCCCTGACACATACTGTGGCCCACACCTCAGTGCAATACAGTTTACTTTTTAAACTAGGAATGGGAGGAACAACTCACATCCTCCAAAAAAGGAGAGGATAGAGAACCGCACTTTCTCCATTCAGTCACAGACTGCTCCGCAGGTGCTCTGAACAGCAGAGGTAACACACACACACACACACACACACACTCACACACACACACACACACACACACACAAGAACTCTCAGGGGGTCACCGCATCTTTACAGCTATATTACCTCTACCTCCACAGAGAGGCAGCATGGTTTACTGGTTGGGTGCCAACTCTGGAATCTCACAGCCTGGATTTGAATTCCAGATCTGCTACTAATAGGATGCAAGATATTGGGCCTGTTATTTAATTCCTGAGGCCTATTTTCCCCACCTGTAAAAGGTGCAGGTTTCCTATGCGGCTCAGGATAGCGCGCAGTACCTTGCCACTTACCTGTCAAATAAGTACACTGGAACTACTTGATGTAAGACAACAACTAGCCTAGAGCCTAGACAGAGCAGATGCTTAATTCATATTTCCTAAATAAATTAATTTGCTTGCTTATTTGTTTATAACTAGACACATGTTCAGTTAGAAATATAGGACACCTTCCTCAATATACCGGATAGAGAGAGGGTAAATATAAGGATACAGAGACGGTAAAACCCCAGCAAACCCCTGACCACACCCTCTGGCTCAAGCAAGATCGGGGTTCAGGTATGCCCTCGAAGGCCTGGAGTCTCTGCACAGTGGCATCACCAGCCTGAACATCCTATTTGAGCTGTAGTCTCTGACCTTTCACTAGTTGGAACCACTGGTTCACAAGCCCAAAATAAATCTACCACTGAGAGAAGAAGAGGAGAGACCACTTCCCATCAGACAGGCACAGCCACTTGGAACAGGTAAGCCAAACACCCTCTGAGGAGCTGCAGGCTAACTGGACAGAGGCACAGCCCCTGCTCACAGAGAGGCAGAGGGAATGGCTGTGTCTGGGACATGCAGGCCTGCTCCATGCAACACTGATTAGCATTCTGCCGGCTCCCTGGCCAGCCACAGACGAAAAGCCCTCATCTCAGCAGCTGCCACCTAAACAAGCAGGTAGAAGTGAACTCCTTCACCAGCCCTGGCTCATTTCCAGACTTAGAAAGAGAGAAAGGCAAGATCTGTAGTTTGTCCTTGTTGCCAAGGACACTCTGGGCCTTGACTCTGGTGGGGGCCTTGTGAATGCTGCAGTTTGAACCCATCTGGCTGGCTCTTTCAACGGCTGGGCAGAGGTGCTCACATGGTAGAACCCAGTGTGGTTTCAGGTAGAATTCCTCTGCCCCAGCAGTGGGTTAATGAGCAGTCAGGGGTGGCCACACAATTACAGCCCACTTTGGACAGCTCACAACCTACCATCTTGGAAATCACAAATTAAGCTCTCAGGCTCTGCAGAATGGAATCACTGGATCTAAAGAAACGTGTAAGCGTAAGTCTGTGTGTGATCACCTACATATTAGATTTAAGCCCAGAAATAGCAATGGAGGGAGGACAATACATCCTCAAAACTGTACTTTTTGAAAACCTACCCTACAATCTTGCTGCCAAAACCTGAAATTTTACCTTTACTAAATCATTCTTTATCTTAAGATTCCTTTCTACCTGAGTTCTGTTTGAAAAGACATTGACTGTATTAAATGACTGTAGGAAAAGACATTGATCAGCTCTTTCCTCCTTAGGTGATCATCTGCTATGGTTTGAATGTGTCTCCCAAAAGTCCATGTGTTGGAAACTTAATCCCCAAATTCATATGTTAACAGTATTTGGAGGTTGGGCCTCTGGGAAGCAATTAGGATAAGATAATGTCATCAATGTGAGAACCTCATGATGATACTATTGGCTTTATAAGCAAGTGACCACACTAGCACACTTGTTCTGTCTGGCCATGTTGAGAGACAAAACCACCCTCTGTATGGAATTGGGCAACTATGGATTAACTGTTATTAGGCAACTATGGGTTAACTAGGTGACTATGCTCTTTGTGGAATGTACCTGAGTAACCATCACAACTTCTGTAATCGATCGCCAAAGGAGCATAATGGACTCAGAAAGTCCTGCCAGAACTCTTTGCTCCCCCAACCCCACTGCTCTGCTTTGTATAAATCCTCCTTGTTATATTCACAGGGAAACTCCAAAGAAAATAAGCCTCGTGGATGTAAAAGGAAGTATATAAAGAACAAACTTCTTTTCAGGACTCTCGAGATTGACATGAGTCACTCCTTGAGCCGCCGGCATTATTAAAGCCATTTTTTGCTCCTAATTCCATGTTTCAGTTCTCTGTCCAGGATGCCGCTAAAGTTTCCTGCTGCAATGTGATGCCCTTCACCATGTTATTATGAAGCAAGAAGGCCCTCACCAGATGGCAGGAAGCTAAGTAAACCTCTGTTCTTTATAAATTACCCAGTCTGTGCAATTTAGTTATAGCAACGGAAAAGTCTAAGACATAATCCTTAGTATCTTGGAGGTGAGGGGGAAGTTGGAAAGGAATACATATAAAAGAATGCTGGAAGGAGAAAAAAGATCAGGGCAACAAATTTACCTTAATTTTCATGTAGAGGAAGCTCTGTGTATCTAATGGGGCACCAAAATGGAAAAGCAATGTTTTGTATTTTTCACAATTATTAAATGATTTAATCCAGAATCTAGAATCTCATATTAAAAGTTCACTGAGGAGGAAAGATAGCCTCTTTAATAAATGGTGCAGGAGAAACTGGGTTTCAACTTGCCAAAGATTAAAACTAGACCTATATCTCCCTCACCATGCACTAAACTAAAATCAAAATGGATTAAAGATCTAAATATTAAAACAGAAATGCTGAACCGGCTGGAACAGAGGTTAGGTAGAACTCTTGAAGACATTGGTGTAGGAAAAGATTTTATGAACAAAATCTCAGTTGCCCATGAACTAGCACAAACAATCAACAAGTGGGATCTCTTCTTATTAAAAAGCTTCTGCACAGCAAGAGAAACCACCAACAGTGTAAAGAGACAACCCACAATGTGGGAAAAAATTTTCACCTGCTGTTCCTCAGACAAAGGTCTACTATCTCAAATCTATCAAGAACTTTAAAAAATCAGACCTCCCAAATTTAAAGAACTAATTCAAAAATGGGGACCTGAAATAAACAGACATTTCTCAGACAAAGAAGTAGAAAGAGCAAATAAACATATGAAAAAATGTTCAACATCACTGGTCATTAGAGAGATGCAAATGAAAACAACACTGAGATTCCACCTCACCCCAGAAAGAATGGCTGCTTTCATGAAATCAACCAATAACAAATGCTGGTGGGGCTGTGGGGAAAGAGGAACACTGCTTCACTGCTGGTGGGAGTGTAGCCTGGTGCAACCACTGTGGAAATCAGTATGGAGATACCTCAAAGAACTAGGACTGGAAGTCCCATTTGACCCAGCTATTCCCCTGCTGGGTATCTTCCCCAAAGTATTAAAAGAATCATATCACAGTGATATATGTGCACCCATGTTCATAGTGGCACAATTTCTAATAGCTAAAACTTGGAAGCAGACCAACTGCCCATCAACTGGAGACTGGATAAAGAAAATGTGGGGTTTTTATAAAAAGGAGTACTACTCAGCCATAAAAAATGAGAAATTAGAGACATTTATAGCTAAATGGGTGCACATTGAGGCAATACTCTTAAGTGAAATAAATAGGACACACGTGGAAATATCAAATAGTTTCTCTAGTATGAGAAACTGAAAGTGTAAATAAGGACTAAAATAAAATAAGGGGCAAAGGGGAAGGGGAAGTGGGAGGGGTAGGGGAAAGGAAAGAAGGGAATGGAATTAATATGAGAAAATGAAAAAATGGAAATAAAATCTTTGTAAATAGGGAGGGATAGAGGGGTTAAAGGGAGAGCAGAGGAATGGGGGAAAAATAAGAACCAAGAGAGACTATGTAAAGGTGCAAATTTGCAATGATGAATGCCATTATATTGTATACCTAAAATGTACCAATAAAATTAATTTTAAAAAAAGTTCACTGAGATGCAGTTTTCTAGATGGAAAACTCAATTTTCTAATGACCATCTGAGTACTAATATCTGAAAAGTCTCTCTAATTACAAAGTTTAACCATTTATTCTAAATAGGTAGCTGTCATTAACAAATATGCTCATTTACATTAAAAAGAAGCTATTGCTGATTGAAATAGAAATCAGAGAGAGGCAGAATTCAAACTAGGATCTATCATTCATTCTTTTCCTTTAAATCACTGGAGTATCATAGGCAGAGATCTGAACACCCAGAAGCTTAGAGGCCTGGGCTGTGTCCTGGCTTCTGCATTTTTTTCTTTTTTTTTTTTGAGATAGCATCTAGTTCAGGCTTGCTTTGAGGTCATTATGTAGCCTAGGCTGACCTCGAACTGTGATCGTCCTGCCTCAGTCTCCCAGTGCTGGGATTATAGGGGTGTGCCACTATGCCTCGATAACTTCTGCCTTTTAGTTCTTAGCTTTTTTCACCTGGACAAGCTGCTTCACCTCTGACTGTTTTCTCACATGATGGACTAGACCAGTGGTTTGCAAACTGTGTTTCCTGCTGTTTCCTGAGACTCCTCTGAGGAATCCGAAGGCTTAAATGGAAAGGCTAAGACAACCTATATCTACCCACCCAGCTTCAATCAGAACAGCCCCACCTATCTAGCTCATATTTTGAGATCTCATACAAGTTCAATTCAAAAAGGGTTCTGTGACCAAAAAAGAATATTTGAAAAGCTCTGGATGTTCTCCAAGTTCCTTCCAAAGCTAGCCATCTATGACTCACTCAAGCTTCCTCATTTGGGAGCAGAACAACCAGACTGAAAAGAGGCAGGGAGTAAGGGTCACACCTGGTGGTGGTGAAAGCAGAGCTTACCTGTGATTCTGCCCACTGTTCCTTTCACAAAGTTGCCAGCATACCCAGCTACATGTGCTCCAAGGCTGTAGCCAATCAAGTGAACATTCTCTAGAGAAAAACCATCCTTTTCCTGTAGAAAGTTACCAAAGCATGTGAGGTGAAGAACATGGTCCTGAGTCCCCAAAGCCACCAATAGTTTAACAAATCCATCAAACTGAGGAGAAGCCACAGGCACAGAGATTCCCTCAGAGATTGCTGGTCACTCAAGATGCATGGCTTTCAGCCAGGGATGGAAGGTCAAAAGGACTTGTGACACTGCAAATTCCAAGAGGGCAGGAAGGAGGATGTGATTACAAGCTGCATGCCTGACCATTCCTCACATGTTTATCTACATGTTTTCCATTCTTTTGGGCAGCATCTAGGGGGCAAAGGGGCAGACGTCAAAGACATCCTACTCATTGGAGACCAAAGTGCTAGCCATAGCCTGCAACACCTCAATCCTTGCCTGCTCTCTTAGGCCTTGTGCTTCAACCTGGCCCCAGAAGCTGCTGACCTCCTTACCATAAGCCCATCTGGAAGCCCTGAGTTGCACGAAATCTCTTTCCAAAGAATTCAGCTTGTGGGAAGTAAAAAAGTGGGGCCTTGAACCCATGGCTCAAGAACCAAACTCTACAAAACAACAGGCAGAGCCTGGGATTTAGTTCAGTGGTTCCGCCACCTGCCCCGCTAGTGAAAGGTCCCGAGTTCGATCCCCAGTACAAAAACAAAAACAAAAACAGGCAAAGCAGAGAGGACCTGCTCAAGAACCCTGCCCAGAACTCATCATATTCCATGGGTAAAAGGAAGTCAGGCTAGAAGTGCCCAGATCCTAGAGGCATTATGCCAGTATATCTCTGCCTCTCTTCCCCCGGTGAAGTCCACTGGTCTCAGGCAAATTATTAACTTATAAAAAGTAAATACACAATCTTAAGACCTGTTTTGCACATTTAATATTTTAAAGAAGGTAACAGGC
This sequence comes from Heterocephalus glaber, assembly GCF_053883595.1. Classification (NCBI taxonomy): domain Eukaryota; kingdom Metazoa; phylum Chordata; class Mammalia; order Rodentia; family Bathyergidae; genus Heterocephalus; species Heterocephalus glaber. The sequence continues at coordinate 32,201,995 of NW_028258142.1, forward strand.
TTCCTGTGTTTGATCCAACCTCCTTCCCACCCTTAGTATGGTTCAGAAGCAAGAGCAAACTTCAAAAGATATTGAAGATTACAAGCCTGTCCTGGCTCCTGGCCACCCTGACCAACCTAAGGACATCAGCTTCTAAGATCAGCAAGTAACTAGCAATAAGGCAAATTTTCTTACAGCAAATAAAGTAAAAATTCAGAGATCTATTAATTACTAAAAGGTTCCCTAAAAGTCCCAGCTTTCAAGTATTTCAAGTAAGACTTAATTCAGAAAAAAATTTTAATTCTAAGGATTTTTGTCAAGAGTTTGGAAGTTCACAATAACACGTGTGGCCTATATTTCCCAAGGACATTGGAGTTTAAGATCCTGCTTCTGAGTGGAGATGACCCCCTTTCATTCCCAGTTACCTGCAGCCAGTCAAGCATCCTTGCCACACTGTGCCCCGCTACCCTAGAGTTATTGACGGCATCTCTGTACAGCTGTTGAGCCAGGGGTAGCCAGTCCACCACCACTACATTGGCATCTTTCTCTCTTGTCTGGAGGGCTGACACAAGTGTGTGTAGCCAGTTATGAACCATACCACCCATCTGCAAAGAAAACAGGAAACAAAAAAAAAATTCTTCTCTGAACTTTGAAATGCTAATGAATACAGTAAGTCCTCAATTTATGAACAAATTCCATGCCAGGAGAACATTCATAAGTCAGATACAAATAAGTCTTACACAGTACACCTGTGAAAGGTCACAACTCAAATATCCATAAGTCTGGGACTTAACGTATAAAATCTCATCCCATAACCCTCATCCCATCTGACTTTAAAATCTTCAGAGCACGTGATCAGGAAGCAAACATTTTCACATGAGCAGGGCCACTCAGAGACAGAATTGCTACATGAGCATTTTCTTCCATTGCTCTTCACACCTCCAGTTTTTGCCATCAAAATTTTCATAGCTGGTGACCTATGCTATTGCCCTGCTGTCTAGGAGATATGTGTTGGCAGTGATGCTGGCATGACGTTAGTTGAGTCCCTGCTACAATCAGGCAAGTGGCTTGGTTCATCCTTCAAAGGCAGCTGGGAAGGGTTGCCCTGGAGAATCAGCTCCTCCCTTAGAGATGCAGGGAGATGCTGTTTCCTAGGCAAATACACAGTTAACAAATGACCCCTTCCCACAGCCCATCTCTGCCAACCCTTTTGACCCTAGAGCTGGGAAAATCCATTCCTGGAATCCCAAATCAGAACTCAGGACACATTTTCCCACAGAAACAAAGTTATAAATGGTGACTAGGACCAGCTGTAAACCTATCTACAAGTACATTATCAAATAAATAGATTTTCTGTGCTTTGGCTGGGAACCCAAACACTATTTACAATCTTTCTTCTATGGGAAACTGCTGTTCCAAGTTCCAAACACATTACAAAGGAACTTTCTGGAATACAACCCATTGTAAGTTGCAGGCAGTTTGTATTTGCATTTTGACAGAGGGGCCTTAAAAAGATTCAAATGCATGATTCCAGTTGCAGGTTGTGGGATGAGGACCCAGGACAGGCCCTTAATCATTCCCTTCGTCACATTAAGTAGGTAAGCACCTCCCCTCCCCATACCACCCCCCAATCCCAAATGTTAGTGATAGACCTAAAGACCCAGAAAGAATGTAACAGATATGAATTTCTCATCATTAAGAGGAAGAATGTCCCCACTCAATTAGCCAGGGCAGAAACCTGCTCACTTAATAGGGCCATTTTCCTAGAGACTGTCATTATATGAATGAATAAATCCCTTGCTGGTCAAGAATTTCTGAAGCTGAGTGCTAAAGCCCTTTTTTGTTAAAGTTTGTCATGGGACTTTCAATGGGAATTGCTCAGCTAGGGCAAATAAAGAGCCCCAGTGCCTTTAAACGGGGCCATCTCTATGCAAACAGGAGGGCACCATGCCAACAGCAGACAGACACCAGGGCCAGCTGGTCCCTCACAGATTCTCAGAGCCAGTCAAGTTGCTTCAGTGCAGCTCAGCTCTTAAGGCAGGATGGCCCCCTCCAGGCACTGGCTGACCAATGTAATTAAGTATAATTAGAGAGCCCTTCAGAGCCAGTGGAGCTAGGCTGCTGCCCTCAGGAGAGCCACTTTCTGAAAGCCTGTTGTGTGCCAGCACTAAATACCACCCTGCTGGAGTCCAGATTGCCATCTCAGCGAAGCCCCCATTACATCCTTCACAGCTGTCTGAAATACAAGCAGCCCACAAGGAAAGGGGAGAAAGGCTTTGGAATCTGGGAGCACCAGTATTCTTTTTAATTGATCAAAATAAAGGGAACCAAATTTGTGTAAAGCCACAGAGCTCCCTCCCCGGGATTCACCGTCCATCCATGAATGATGAAAAAGGTTTTGGCTGTCATGTTGAAGCTACAGTCTTCTAATTGCTGGTTGTGGCCAACGGAGAGGTAGCATCCTTCATGCTCTGGGTCCTTAGAGGTCCGGAGGTTAAAATGCACAGAGGGTTTGGCTGCAGCCTTTACCTCCCTGGATTTGTGAAGCTCATCTGGAGAGAAAGAACAGAACGTGGATGCTAGGGCATGGATAGGGCAATGAGAGGTCTAGTTCTAGTCCAGTCTTGAGCAAATTACTTAACCATCTGAGTTCCAGTTTTTACACCTGCTGAATGTTCCCTCTTTACCCTCTGGGAAAATTGTGAAGATATTATAAAAGGGATATCACATGTATACTCAATAAATATTAATTAGTCACTTGTATTAATTACTATGACTCTGAAATAGGCACATCTGTTACTTTTCTCTATCCATCCTTACCAAAACAACTTCTTCTTTCCCTCAGGTTCCTACTTTTAGTGCATGGGTCTTCAATTCTTTTCTCAAAAAGCCTAGGACCAGCTGAGTCTCTTAAGTTTTCTTTTTTCTTTTTTTTTTTTTTTTTTTGGTACCGGGGATCGAACTCGGGTCCTTGTGCTTGCGCAGCAGGTGATGAAACCACTGAGCTAAATCCCCAGCTGGCTGAGTCTCTTAATTCAGAAACTGTCATATTTTAGAAAGGCATTACAAGAACATACACTGTATATTATATAACACTTCCCATGGGGCCTGGGGTATTCCCCACAAATCAAATACACTAATATTTCTGCAGAGAAATACAGGATTACTCACGCTCAAGGGCAAAAATGAAAAGATTAGGAATAGATTATTGCTACCTCAGGTCAGATTTTGCTCTCAAATGAGTTCAGATGAGGTAAGGCCAGGTCTTGCTGACAAACAAGTTCCCAACCAATTTTCCAATTTTGAGAGATTCTGGATTTTGCAACTTCAGATAAGAGGCTGTTGACCCATTCTTTATACAATGGGCATTCCCTGGTGTTTCCATCTTGCTTCTAGCGCTTTTTTCAAGAATCTCATGCATCCTCAGGGTCCTTTGCAATGCTGACAGGCACGAGGAATTCACCCAGTTTGTTGCATGAATGTTTGAAGTGTGATGAAACTCCTTAGAGAAGCAAAGCTGCCCCTTCCACTTCCGCTGCTCACACACAATGCTACCAAGGAGATGGCCTTGCTCCAAAAGCTCAGCCTATGTCAATGATGGTCCCTATGATTGTATGACACTAAGCAGGCACTGTCATTGCCACACTATTTCAGATAGTTACTAATGGACCCCTGCTAGCACTCTCTCAGCCATCCTGGTAAATATTACCAGATGACAGGCTAGCTAGAGAGAGCATCAAACTCTCTGGTCACCCAGCGGTCAGGGAGATACCAAGTGACCACAGCAAGAACTTAATTTACCCCAGAGTTGAGAAGCAAAAGGAATCATGGAAAGAGCAATCATAGTTGTGGAGAAGGTGGTGATAAATAGAGGTGGAAGGAACAAAGGGCAGGTAGGGAATGGACCGGATAGATGTAAGAAGGAGTAGGTTCCAGAAAATGCTGCTAAATATACATGAGCAGAACTCAGGTTAACTGTCATCAAAGTAATGTACAAAAGTCCCAATGGCAGAAATTTGAACCATGGCAATAAGTACTCCAACAGCTTCCGAATTTCCACCTGGGAGAAGAGAAGGAAGCCTAGGGCAAAAGAGGTCTGCTGGTCTCCCGAGACAGACATGTGAACAAAACCACACATGAACAAACAAATTCTAGCCTGGCTTCAGGCTTGTTCTGACCTCACAGTTCTCTACCTTCATTCCTGCTACTCTGGGACTGGGTCGCTTTACCTGAGGGCTTCCTAACTATTCTTCACCCAGATGTCCTTGAGGTTCCTCTTTCGTGTCCTTGTGCTCCATGTTCAAGGGACAAGTTCACAGGAAGACCTTCCTGACCACATAATAGGACCCCCACACCACTCCCCCAGGCACAGGACTGCACACTTTCCTCCTCTGCTTTTCCTCCATGAGCCTAAGCACCACTTTTGTATTTTCACTAATTCACTGTCATCGTTGTGCCATAAGGGCAGGGACTGTCATCCATTCTGACCCCTGCTGTCTCCTCCACTCCTGGAAGAGTGCCTGCCACGAGGGAGAAATGCAACGAATACTTTTTGAATGAATGACATGACCCACAAATGTGCAGAAGCATAGAACACAGAAGTTGGAAGGACCTTTAGCAGTTTTTCAGGGAAGAAACAAGAGATATGACACATTTTAGGTCATGCTTCTAGTCAGCACTAGAGTTGGAAACACATTTAGTAAAGTAAGGCTTTCTCATTCATTCAAATGATTTCTCCCACAAGGACTTACACTGACTTTTGCCTCAACATCTGCAAACAAGGCTTAAGGATTGGGACCGGTTTTAAGGGTTCCCCCACTCTCTACTGCTTAACCAGCTGGGTCTAGGTGATCCTGCCCTCACTCCACCAGGCAGGCAGCCTCTAGTGGGGAAAAAACGCTATCAGGAAGAAGGAGAAGAGGAAGGAAGGAAGGGTGCTGGAGGGAAAAGAGAGTGACAGTCTGGAGCAGGGCCCTCAATAGAAGTTTCTCTGCCCAAATTACTCACCAGACGGCCCCTGTAAGCACTAATCAAACCAGAGCCAGCTCTCCTGCTCCCCCTGAACTTTCAAAAACACCTACCCAAAGTTAAAAGGGGGAGTGCCAGAGAGAAGGCAGAGCTCTTTCTAACAAACTTCTTGCCCCTACCTTCCAAAAGAGCTGCTGACAGACAAGTCCGCTGGCTGGACAGCAACGAATAGAGGAGCCATAAATGGAACGCGAGAGGGAAAGAGGCAAGGCAGGAGGCAGCGCATCCTGCCCAGCTATCGCCTCCCCTCCCGGGTGACTCCTAGGGATGCCTTTATCGGAAGCGCTGAGGAACAAGGGGCCTCCGAGGCTGAGGCGGAGGAGAGAACAGACTGCGCAATGGGAAAGGAAGAGGATTTCGCAGGAACAGAGTCGGCAAGACAGAGGGGGCCTAGCACAGAAAAGTTGGGGTGGGTAAATAAAAATAAATGCACATTACCTTCCAGCTGTCCCTCGGGACCAAAGGGTGTGGAGTTTCCTGCCGCAAAGCAACAAAAGATGCTCCAGAAGAAGAGCAGAAGAACGGTGTTTCTCATCCTTCTCCCCTTCTCCGCCACGCCCCCTCCTCTGAATCAGGGATTTAAAAAAAAAGCCACTACCACTTTCCGAGCTGGTACACCTCAAAGGTGAGGAGCCTCACAGCCAGATGATGGACTGGACAGCTGGAGGAGAGGGTGGAAATTGCAACCCTGGCTGCTCTGACGGCGAGGCTGAGGGAAGGGCGGTTGTGGGAGGGCTTGCAGCAGAGCCAGACCCACCCCTCGCCCTGGGCCGCTGGGAACCCTGGGCTCCTCGCAGTCCCACAGCGATCTCCTGGCGAGGTAGTTTTTAAAGTATCAGAGTCATCTGACCCATCGCCAGATGGTTATTTGCATAATTTATTCCCGTTTCTGGACGCTGATTGGTCACACCTTCGCTGACGACGCAACTGAGTCTCCCCAAAGTTTGAATGAAAGCATCGCACACCCACCGCGTGGACGGGCTGCTCCTTCGCTGGCAGGTTTTGCAGGCTGCTGAGACTCGAGCTTCCCCAAGTCCCTCCAGAGTTCTCCCACAGGCTACAAAATCCTCCTCTCTTCCCTTCGCTCCAAGGGACACAGTTCCTGGAAACCATGCGCCCGCTGGGGACGCGATCCCTGGAGAAGGGAGTGCATCTTCTCCAAGGTGCAAAGCTATCCCCGCGCCGGAAATAGCCCCTCGGGGCCCCTGACCTAAGGTCCCGGTGGTGCGGAGCCACCTGCTTATCTTGATCCTTATCTTCTTCCACTCCCTCTCAGCGAGGGCCGCAACAGGTGCAAGCCATGTGACTGGACAATAGCCGGGCGGAGCTGAGGGCGCTTCGGGATCACAGAAACCTTGTTCGGAGACCTGGTTCCACCACTAGCTGCGAAACTGCAAGTTCTCCAAGGGCATTCCAGGGTCTGCGGCGCACGGATGATTACAGTTCCTGCCACTTAGGGATCTTGGGGAAAAAAGTAAGCCCTCACGTAGCTCAGTGTGGCGCCGGCGCTCCGGGGGCGATCCCTTGCCCCGGGTGGGGGACTGCAGGGCACAGAGGTTTGTGGTCGGGTCTCCACGCTCGCGCCGTGAGCCCCTGGCGAGTGGAATTTGGCACCTTCTTTTTCTCCCTTATGTCCCTGTTTCTTTCCCTTTCTCTTTTGATCCGAGTCCCGAAACTGAGCGACGAGCGCTGGAGACCGCGGCGCGGAGCCTGCGTCGGGCGCAGCAGGGTTAGGGCTGAGCCAGGGCCGCGGCGGAGCCCCTGCGCCCCTCCGGCCGCCGTGAGGATGCGGAGCGCGGGCGAGCTGGGACCCCCCAGCGCCGGGGCCGCTTTCTGCCAGCCGGGAGAGCGGGATCGGCGAGGCGGCGCCCTTGATCGGGAGTAACCCAGCGGTTGGCAGAAACCGGTCTGACCCCTGCCACAGGAGAAGAACCCACAGCAGCTCTGGGCCTCTTCCTCCCCAGTGTCCGCGCTGCAGCTTGAGAGACGAGTATGAGGAACCCGGCCCGGCCCGGGGCGAGCTGGTCTTGTTCTGACCTTCCCTGGTCATTTTGTTCCTCCAGCTGCCCTGCCCTATGCTTTGTCCCTCCAGTGGGCTATCATTCATTAACAGGAGGCAAGCTGGATTTAAAAAAAAAAAAAAAAAAAAACCTCAGTGTTTCGTATGGTATGGGTAATGTCAACGCAGTTACTTTACTCCCGTCACCCTCCCAGTGGCAAAGCGTACAGACGAGGCCAGGTGTTATCTTCATTTTGCAGATGGGAAAACAGTCGTGGGGACCGGATGTACGTTTGAAGGAAGTTTCACCACAACAGTCTTTCTCATCTGCTCTTGGCCAAGTGGTCTCTAAATATGAGCCCTTCGCAACTTTGTCTCCATGTCTCTAGAGGCTGAGGGGTTAACTTGTGATCAAAACCCCTCCTTCTTTACCCCTGGGCAGTGGAGGCCTGCTACACGGGAGGCTGAGGCAGAAAAATCATTTGAACCCACAAGCTCCAGGCAGCCTGAGCAATATAACAACCAATACACGAACTCAAAAACAAACAAACAAATAAACCAAGCACTCTTCTTGTTCTGATTTGTTCACAACTGTTGTTTTGAGAACATTAAGTAAACAATATGGAGGGTGTGTCTTGGATACCTTTGTCACAGGTGAGACACTTTGGGGTAGATATATATTCCTGCAAAGTTGATTGTCCTGCCTGGAACAAAACAAATAAACAAAAGGTTAAACGAAATCAACATCCATTTTTAACTACCAAGGCTATAAAGCCATACAAGTTTCATTGCTAGTTGGTTAGAGTGCCCTCCTGTGTCTCCATATTAAGATATCATATGAGAAATTTCAAAGGCCATAACACCAACCATTATTCTTCATACCTTCCAGAAGAACCACAAGGAAATTTGAGGAGTGTCCTGTGTGGAGCAATGTTCACCTGAGGAACCTGAGCGTGAAACTTCCTCTGTGTTGCAATCAAAATTGAAAGTCTCTCAGGCTACCTTGTTAAACATCTCTCGTCATGGTCTTTCATCAACCCAGCTTCTAAAGACCCTACCTATTTTACCAGAGTGAATTCCGCTATGGTAAGAGCCTACTTCCCACTGCAGAAGCTAAAAAGCAAACACTTGCCTTACCAGACTCCCTTGGAACTAGAGTTCTCAATTTAAACTCAGTCAACAGACTGAACTGGAACCTAGTGAGGCTCCCACTAGTGAATGCTCTGCCAGTGGTCAGCCAGCTCTGCTTCTCAGAGGCAGCAGTGGGCCGTCCACCAGACTATTCTGCAGAGAAATTTGGGGCATTGCTGTCTCCCTCAGTGTATCCTCCAGGCTTGATTCTTCTACCCTGCAGAGATTCCAGTCCTTACCCAATATCATCTTAATGAGTTCCTCTTTAGCATAAATCATCCAGACACTACTTGTATTACTTACAGCTAAGAAAATGACTTCCTTATCAGGTGTTTATGGAACAGCTACTAGGGAGAAACACTGGGCTGAATGTCTCGAGGAATACTCTGAAGGTCATCCTTGCTCTCCAGATACAATGTAAAAAGTTAAAAATGCCAAAAGGGTGGCATGTAAGAGTTCCCTGAGATGTAGACCAATGTTGTTCAATAGAAATAATACAAACCACGTCTTCGCCAGCTCACGCTGCCATGATAAACTACCATAGACGAGGTGCCTTAAACAACAAATTTATTTTCTCATAGTTTTGGAGGCTAGAAGTTCAACGTTAGGGTATGAGCATAGTTGGGTTCTGGTAAAGGGCCTCTTCCTGGCTTCTGTGTGGCTGACTTCTCACTGTATCCTTACATGGCAGGGAGAGAGAAAGTGCTGTTATCACTTCCGATAATGGCATTAATCCTATCATGGGCCCCACCCTCATGATCTCATCTAATCCTGACTACCTTCCAAAGGCCCCAGCTCTTAAAACCACAGTGAATCAAGGCTTCAACATATGAGTTTGGGGTGACACAGCTGAGTCCATAGGACCACATACATAATTTTAAGATTTCGAGACAGCAGCATTATAAGATTAAAAGAAACAAATGAAATTCTAATAATTCATTTAAGCCAATATATTCAAAATATTTCAATGTATTGCCATTATAAAATTTACTAATGAAATCCAGTATATATTTTATACTTGCAGCACATGTCAATCTGAATGCCACATTTCAAGTACTCAGAATCCCATGTACCTAATGGCCACCATTTTGGACAACATAGATCTAGCGTGTTAAAATTAAATCAAGTGCAAGGTATAGTGGCGGGCATCTGTAATCCCAGTACTTATGAAACTGAGGCAGAAGGATCACAAGTTCAAGGCCAGCCTGGGCTACATAGCAAGAAACTCAGGAAAAAAAAAATCAGTGTGAGAAATCATTTAGTAAACCATCTCAATTAACAGATAATGAAATGAAGACCCAGCCAGATGAACTGACTTGCCCAAGTTCACACAGTTGATGAAAAAGCAGAGATGGGACACAAATTCAGGTTTCTGATACCAAGATCAGGTCTTTTGCCATGGCCTCTCCCTGTTCAAAGACAGAAAGGATAATGGAGAGTTGGAAGGATCAGGATCATAGAAGACCTGGAATAAAGTTACATTGTTTTAATTACTTTCTCATTGCTGGGACAAAATACTTAACATCTACAAGTAAAAGAAGGAGAGATTTATTTTGGCTCATAGTTTGTAGAGGTTTCAGCCCATGTTCCAAGGCAGGTTGGTTCCAAGGCAAGGTGGCCTAGTAGAGGGGCATCACACAGGAGAAATAGCTCATAATGGCAGGCAGGAAGCAGAGAGAAATCGAAGGAGGCTGGAGGGAGACACACCTTTCCAGGCCACACCTCCAGGGACCTATCTCCTCTCACCAGGTATCACCTCCCAAATCACATTTAGCTATAAACTTATCGGTGGATTGATCCACTGACTAGTGTCATGTCCCCAAGATCCAATCAGCTGCCCAAACCCCTACCTATGAGCCCATGAGGCTTTGGGTGAAATCTAAATAAACCGTAAAACCATTCATTCAAAGAGAGAAAGAGAGAAGAAAAACTAGCACAAACATGACCCCATCAAATAGTAAACACTTGTCATATTCCCGACATTGTGCTAGATGCTATAAGAAAATAAGAAATTAAAACTATAACTGAATGCCCACCTTATTAAAAGTTCCAAGAAGAAAAAATGCATAAGAAAATTGCACTGATAGCAAACACTATTGAGTGAAGGTGAGGCTTGAGAAAACCTTAATGGATGAAAAGGCCATATTCACAACTCTTTCCTGACACAGGGATCTTCCCGGGTCATACACTGCCTGCAAACTTTGAGAAGGAACTGCAAAGCTCCATCAAGACAGCAGCATCTCTCTGCTAATTTGCCTCTTAGTTCTGAGTACCAAGTTGCCTGTCTCTCCCCTCCATAAATTAAAAGGCCAGAAGCTTCCAACTACTGACTGCTTCTAACAGCAGAAGTCTTGAAAACTATAGCAGCATTTCCCATTGTATGCCCTAGGATGTCAATAGATGTGATATGGAATAAAAGCAGGAATATCGAGTTAAACAAGCTCTTATGGTTCGGGTCTAGATGTTTCCTCCAAAGCCTCATGAGGTCCTAGGTGGGGCTTTCTTTCAGAGGTGGCTGGATGTAGAATGTGTGACACTGGAAGTGATTCATGGTGCACTGCTAGGTTCAAGGGCACTGGGACTAAAGGTGTGAGTGCTACCACCCTAAGTAGTTTGGATAAAATAAAAGGGGCAGAAAGAGGCTGTTTTTGTCCCCTGTTGCTTTTGCTACCTTGTGCATGCCGTGTTTTTTCTCCTCTGCAATGCCTGTCTGCTATCCACCCTGCCTTGGAGCCAGCTGATTATGAACTGAAACCCCTACCAAATGTAAGGAAAATAAACTTTTCCTCCTTTAACTTTGGATAGCTGGTATTTTGTCTCAGCTATGAGAAAAGTGTCTAAGACACAAGCTAAGACTAGCTTTTTCACTCCAGAACTTCTCTGGCCTTTAGCATGCTTTAACCTGTTTGTGGTTTCAGTTTCAAGATCAACAACATTGATACATTCCATAACCCCCTGCATGGATGGCCCAGAAGGGTGGCAGCTCCTCATCTTACACCACATCCCTTCTTTCTCTGCTTCCTGCCACACCAGCCTTGCCACAGCTTCTCCGAGTCTACCCAGATCTATGCCATCAGATGCAGCTGCCTCAAGCTGTCTTGGCTTTTGTGCACTGGACATGTGCTAGTCTAAATTGAAATGTTTTGTAAGTGTGAAAGACACACCTGATTTTGAAGACTTAGAACAAAGAAAATATGAAACATCACAAAATCTTTATATTGATTACATGTTGAAATTATGTCATGTATTTTGAATTAGGGAAATATATTATTAAAATTATTTTCACCTGTTTCTTTTTATCTCTTATAATGTGGTTACTGGAGAATTTATTATTATTTATGCAGGTCACACTGGGGCTTTTTCGTTTTTATTTACTTATTAGTACATATCTCTAATACATAATGCTTACATTCCTTGTGGGGAATTGGTACATGCATGTAACACATCTTAGCTCTTTTTTATTACTTTCCCCGTCCCTCCCTCCTCCACTCTCCATCTCTTGGTCCCCTTCCCTTTTTTTAAATACATATTTGCTGTACATAATTTTTATATTCCTCATGTGGAGTTGGTACACGTACATAATACATTGAACTCTTTTTTTCATATTCTTTCTCTCCCTTCCCTCCCCATTCCCTCCCTCTCGTGATCTCTTTCCCCTTTGAGAAAGAACTGTTTCCCTACTTCCTATTATCTATCTTTTATTTTTATGAGATACCCTATAATCCTAAGATTTATCTATTTCTTTGACCAAGTTAATACTAACTCTTGTCATGTTTCAGATATCTATTTCTGTCCTTTCTTTAGAAATTTTCCCAATTGTTGGCCTAGATTTCCGGTAAGAATGTTCCTTTCTTTTCCAGAATTTACACTGGTTTGTAATGATATGTTACTTATTTGGCTATTTGACTAATGTTCATCCCCTGGTTGGCATAAACACCATGAAAGCAACAGTAGGGTTTGTTTTAGTTTATCACTCTCCCAGAGCCAAGCACGAAGCCTGGCATATAGAAAGAATTTGCTCAATATTTTTTTAATATTTATTGGTAGAAATAGATCTTCAATGCATACTTTGTGTTTATATAAACTCTACACTCTCTTAAGTTTTTTATTTGGAGCTTGTTGGCCTCCAAGTGAATTTAACATATTATCTACACATTTGATTCTGTGTAGACCTCTTTTTTAGATTTTTTTTAAACTAAATTTCAGAACCCATGTATACTGTATACCTTATTTAATCCAAAGAATTGTTTCCACTTTCAAAAAAATCATAAAAAGGCTGAACTCAAGTTAAATAATCTGTATGTCCTAAATTTCTCTTATTTCATTTCTGAATAAAGAAATACTTGTATTACATATTGCTTGCTAATAAATCAGATTGCCCAGAGATGCTTCAGTAAATTATCTCTATTTTAAAATTATATCTTAATCTACTTTCAGAAATGATCTTGTCAATATTAAACATTGTGCCATATGCAGTATTAGCCCAAAAGCATAAATAAGGAAGTTAATTGACCCCAACTTAAAAATCTCCATTTGCAATATGACCTCAGCTGAAAGTAGTGGTAGGTAGTTTTGCTTTGGTTTTTTTCTATTCTGTGTTCCTCCTATTTTGCAGATCAAGAACTCCAACTCATTGAATTCCCCCATTCAGAAGATATGTAAAGGCAGCTGAGTAATTCTCCTTGGTAAAGACATTTTAATGCAACTGCATTCATGCAGTTTGTGCATGGGTGTATATTTTTCTTCTCCATGTATATAGTCAAGTGAAAAATTAGGTTTAATGAGGGCTTAGGGTAGTTTAAAGGGATTTTCTAGAAACTATCCAGGCCTGGAACATTTCTCAGGGGAAAGGCAGTGCATGGTTAGAGGTCATGTTATAGGTCCACCGAGAATATGAGACTTGGGAAATAGTTATCAAGTTTCACTCACATCTACCCTCTCACCCCAAAAACACAAAATCAAAGCAGTTCAGCTCAGAGTGTTATTTTAACTTTCTAGATTAATAATTTTCTCCAACTAGCCACACACAAAAGCTAAATGAACACTGCTGACATCAGCCAAGAACTTCAAGATCCTGCACAGGCCTAGCAATAGTCACCTCTCAAGGAGAGGACTGCAGCCAGGACTGTCCTGATGGAGCCCAGCTGAGCAGACCATAGCAGTCACCGAGCTGAGACTTCCCCCATCCCAGTACCCTCCCCGGGGAACAGGGGAAACCTGAGACTGACAAACAGGATGATGGCTAAATGACAGGCTGGACAACCAGATCACCAAAGCCCATTTTTAAGTGTTTTGGGAACCTTGAAAGCTCTGAGAAGAAAAATATTAAACTGGAAATACCCAAAATGCTCCATTTTCTAGTGAAATATATTACAAAGAATGGGACTCAGCAAATACAGAATATCTAAATAAGCAGATAACCACAAGAAAAGGTTTATAAAAGAATCACCTATATAGAAGGTACAGTATGGCAAAAGTGGCTGGAGAAGTGGGTGGGATCAATCAACTTCAAGATCCCAGGGCCAGGCCACATGATTCTCAGGACCCCAAATGAAGAACTTCTCGTAGGTTCCCACTATGTGGACTACATATAAGGATGCAGACTCCAGGAGAAGCCCAGGAGCCTGCTACTGTGACTCTTCATGGTAGCCCACCTGTGGCTCCTAGATGGAGGGTACACTTTTATTTTTGCTTTTACCCTTTCTTTTGTTCCTCCCTTACCCCTTCAACCACCACCACCTTTAAAATAAACTTTTGGCCCCATTTTTGGCTTGTCTCATCCAATTCTTTGTTAGAGACAAAAAGGTCCTGGAAGGGCCAGGGATTTAGCTCAGTGGTGCCGCTGCCTGCCTTGAAAGTGCAAGGTCCTGAGTTTGATCTCAGTACCAAAAAAAAAAGGATCTGGAATACTTTTGTTTGGTGAGCCATTTTTAAAGGAACTACTTGACAACACACCCACCCAGCTCAAAGTGCCTAGTATGTATGATTTCTCAGGTAAAGTTCTTTATACTATCAAACTCATGATTAAATCAAATTTCCCCCATTCTGTATCTATGCTGACATAGCAAAACATAGGCAGAAAAAAAAAATCAAACATGTGGGCCGGGGATTTAGCTCAGTGGTTTGGGAACCTGCCTCACAAGTGCAAGGCCCTGAGTTCGATCCCTGATACCAAAAAAAAAAAAGAAAAAGAATCAAACTTGTGGCTAAGTTACATGATGACCACTGACTTCAACTGGTATTTAATTTTGCCTAGCAACAAAACTATATTACCCTATACCATTTGTCCCTCTCCCCCTTCTTCTAGGAAACTCTCTTTCATCTTCTCCCCTCCCCTCAAATCTCCAAAGTCTCTCTGCTCCTCACTCTCAGCTAATGACTCAACTGTCCATTTACTAGGAAAATAAAAATAACCAAAAGAGAACATCCACAAGACCTCACCATTACATCCATTCACCTATCTCACCATTACATCCATTCACCTACTTGATCCTACCCACGTCCTCAGCCTCCCTGCCTGTTACCAATGAGGGACTGGCTATGATTTTATCTAACCTTACCCACCCCACTCCATCTCCTCTCACTTGCAAAAGGACATCTCTCCAACTATTTGACCCTCTCTACTGGATCATTTCCACAGCATATAAACAAGTTTTAATTTTTTCATTTAAAAATATCTTCCCACTTAAAACAGATGCAAATAGATTTCCAGGAGATGAAAAACTCCACTGAAAGTCTACACAGCAGAATGAGGCAATATGAGGACAGAATTTCAGATGTAGAAGATAAGATTGCAATTAATGACCAGGAAAAGAAAAATTGCTTCAAAATTATAAGGGAACATGAGAAATCAATCCAGCAGCAGCTAGATGATGCAAAGAAGAATAACATAAGACTGATTAGAGTCAAAGAAGAAACACAAGAGAGTGCAGATGACATAAAAAAACTCTTCACAGAAACAATGGCAGACAACTTCCCAAGCAGGGGAAAAGAACTTGACATATATATAAGTGAGGCATATAGGACTCCAAATAGCCTTGATCAAAAAAAATCTACACATAGGCATATAATTATTAAGATTCCATAATCTCAACAGAAGAACAAAGTTCTACAAGCAGTCAGAGAAAAGAAACAAATCACATACAAAGGAAGCCCATCAGAATCACAGCAGACTTCTCAACACAAACCATCAAGGTAAGAAGAGCTTGGAGTGATATATTCCAAGCCCTCAAAGAAAACAGCCTCCAACCCAGACTGACGTACCCTGCAAAACTATCTTTCAAAATTAATGGAGAAATACTTTCATGACAAAGAGCACCTTAGGAACTTCATGAATACTGGACCAGCACTCCAAAAAATTTTACACAATATCCTAGGAACAGACATTGAGGATCACAGCCCCAGGAAGCAAAGCAGAATGAACCCATCTGGTATGACATGAAATTAAATGTAAAGGGGGAGAACCCAACAAAAAGAAAAAGTCATGGCAATGATAAGTCAATACATTTCAGTTATAACCATCAATGTTAATGGTCTCAATTCACCAATCAAAAGAAATAGACTGGCAGAATGGGTCAAGAAGCAAAATCCAACAATATGCTGCATACAAGAAACACACTTAATTCAGAAAGAAACTCATAGACTGAAAGTTAAAGGGTGGAAAATAATACTCCATGCAATGGGAACCCGAAAAAAAGCAGGAGTAGCTATCCTTTGCAGATCAAGTAGATTTCAAACCAACACTGATTAAGAGAGACAAAGAAGGACACTACATCCTTGTAAAGAGAACAATCCAACAGGAAGAGACGACAATCATAAATATCTATGCACCAAACACAAGTGCACCCAACTATATAAAACAAATACTAACGGACATGAAAAGTCATATATGCACTAATACAATTGTAGTGGGGGATCTCAACACCCCACTGTCACAGATAGATCAACTAGACAAAAAATAAGTAATGAAATACTAGAACTCAATCGAACTCTTGAACAAATGAACCTAACAGATGTTTCCAGAATCTTCCACCCCACAAAATCAGAATACACATTCTTCTCAGCTGCACATGGGTCATTCTCCAAAATAGACCACATACTCACACATAGAACATGTTTAAGTGAGTGCAAAGGAATTGAAGTTATAGCCTGTATATTATCAGACCATAGTGCGATGAAATTGGAGATCCATAGCAAAAGAAACTGGAAAAATTTCATAAACACGTGGAAATTGAACAACACACTTCTGAATAACCAATGGGTCACAGAGGAAATTAAAGAAGAAATCAGACAATTCCTTCAATTAAATGACAATGACAATAGAACATATCGGAATCTATGAGACACAATGAAAGCAGTCTTATGAGGGAAATTCATAGCAGTGAATACGCATGTTAGGAAAACAGAACAAGCCCAATTAAACAACCTGATGCTGAACCTCAAGCTTCTAGAAAAAGAAGAGCAGGGCAAACCCAAAGCTCATACAAGGGAGGAAATTATAAAGATCGGAGGAGAAATCAATGCAATGGAGACTAAGAGAATGATACAAAAAAATCAATGAAGCCAAGAGTTGGTTCTTTGAAAGAATCAACAAAAGTGACAAACCCTTAGCCAACCTAATCAGAAAAAGGAAAGAAAAGGCCCAAATCCATGCAATTAGGAATGAAAAAGGTGGAATTACAAGAGACCCAGCAGAAATCCAGAGGATCATCAATACCTACTTCCAGAACCTATATGCCAATAAGATGGACAACACAGAAGAAATGGACAGATTCCTAGACACATATGAGTTACCTACATTGAATGAAGAAGACCTAAAAATTCTGAACAACCCAATATCAACCAATGAATTTGAAAAAGTAATTAAAAACTTATCAACTAAGAAAAGCCCAGGCCCTGATGGCTTCACTGCTGAATTCTACAAGACATTTAGAGAGGAACTGCTGCCACTACTGTTTAAACTCTTCAATGAAATTGAAAGGGAAGCAATACTCCCAAATTCATTCCTGGAAGCAAGCATCACCTTGATCCCCAAAGCAGAGAAAGACCCAACTGAAAAAGAGAACTATAGGCCAATCTCACTAATGAACATAGATGCAAAAATCCTTAATAAGATAATGGCAAACAGAATGCAGAAGATCATCAAGAAGATCATACACCCTGATCAAGTGGGATTCATCCCAGGGATGCAGGGATGGTTTAGTATATGAAAATCAATCAATGTAATACACTATATCAATAGAGCCAAGGACAAAAACCACATGATTATCTCCATAGACACAGAAAAAGCATTTGACAAAATCCAACATGCATTTATGATAAAAACCCTACAAAAAATTGGAATAGATGGTCTCTATCTCAAACTGATAAAAGCCATCTATGAAAAACCAACAGCCAGTATCATACTAAATGGTCAAAAACTGAAATCCTTCACACTAAAATCAGGAACAAGACAAGGATGTCCACTATCACCACTCCTGTTCAATATAGTTCTGGAAACATTAGCCACAGGAATTAGACAAGAGAAAGAAATAAAAGGAATAAAGATAGGAAAGGAAGAAATCAAATTGTCATTATTTGCAGATGACATGATACTCTATATAGAAGACCCCAAGAACTCCACCAAAAGTCTTCTAGACTTAATAACCAAATTCAGTCAAGTAGCTGGTTACAAGGTCAACACACAAAAATCAATAGCTTTCCTCTACACGAATGACAGACTCACTGAGAGAGAAATAGGGCAAACAATTCCTTTCACAATAGCATCCAAAAAACTGAAATACCTAGGAATCAACCTAACAAAAGAAATCAAAGACTTCTCTGAAAACTATAGCACTCTGAAAAGAGAGATTGAAGATGATATCAAAAATGGCAAGACAGCCCCTGCCCCTGGGTAGGAAGGATTAATATAGTGAAAAGGGCCATACTTCCAAAACTGCTATATAGATTCAATGCAATCCCAATTGAGATCCCAGCAGCATACTTCACAGACCTTGAGAAAACAATCCAAAAATTCATTTGGAAGAAGAAGAGACCCAGAATAGCAATAGCAAAAGCAATTCTAGCTAACAGAGACATGACAGGGGGTATCACAATCCCCAACTTGCAACTCTACTACAAAGCTACTGTGATAAAAACAGCATGGTACTGGCAAAGAAAGAGACCTGAGGACCAGTGGAACAGATTAGAAGATGCAGAAACAACGCCAGATACACTCAGCCGTCTCATCTTTGATAAAGGAGCCAAACACCCTCACTGGAGGAAAGATAGCCTCTTTAATAAATGGTGCTGGAAAAATTGGGTTTCAACTTGTCAAAGATTAAAACTAGACCTATATCTCTCACCATGCACTAAATTAAAATCAAAATGGATTAAAGATCTAAATATTAAAATAGAAACTCTGAATCAGTTGGAACAGAGGTTAGGTAGAAGTCTTGCAGACATTGGTGTAGGAAAAGATTTTATGAACAAAACCTCAGTTGCCCATGAACTACCACAAACAATCAACAAGTGGGATCTCTTCTTATTAAAAAGCTTCTGCACATCAAGAGAAACCACCAGCAGTGTGAAGAAACAACCCACAATGTGGGAAAAAATCTTCAACTGCTTTTCCTCAGACAAAGGTCTACTATCTCAAATCTATAAAGAACTTAAAAAGATCAGACCTCCCAAATTTAAAGACCCAATCGAAAAATGGGCATCTGAAATGAACATACATTTCTCAGACAAAGAAGTAGAAATAGCAAATAAATACATGAAAAAATGTTCAACATCACTGGCCATTTGAGAGATGCAAATGAAAACAACCCTGAGATTCCACCTCACTCCAGAGAGAATGGCTGCTATCATGAAATCAACCAATAACAAATGCTGGCAGGGCTGTGTGGAAAGAGGAACAACTGCTTCACTGCTGGTGGGAGTGTAGACTGGTGCAACCACTGTGGAAATCAGTATGGAGATACCTCAAAGAACTAGGACTGGAAGTCCCATGTGACTCAGCTATTCCCCTGCTGGGTATCTTCCCCAAAGAATTAAAAGAATCATACCACAGTGATATATGTGCACCCATGTTCAGAGCAGCACAGTTTGTGATAGCTAAAACGGAGACAGCCCAAATGCCCATCAACTGGAGACTGGATAAAGAAAATGTGGGGTTTTTATAAAAAGGAGTACTACTCAGCCATAAAAAATGAGAAATTAGAGACATTTATAGCTAAATGGATGCACATTGAGGTGATACTCTTAAGTGAAATAAATAGGACACACATGTATAAATACCGAATAGTTTCTCTGGTGTGAGAAACTGAAAGTGTAAATAAGGACTAAAATGTATAATAGGTAATGTGAAATAGGAAGAAAAGGGGCAAAGCAGAAGAAAGTGGGAGGGGTAGGGGAAAGGAAAGAAGGGAATGGAATTAATATGAGAAAATAGAGGGCCGGGGATTTAGCTCAGTGGTTTCGTCACCTGCTGCGCAAGCACAAGGGCCCAAGTTCAATCCCCAGTACCAAAAAAAGAAAGAAAAAAAAAAAATATGAGAAAATGGAAAAATAGGAATAAAATCTTTGTAAATAGGGAGGAATGGAGGTGTTGAAGGGAGGGCTGGGCAAGGGTTAAAAATAAGAACCAAGAGAGATTATGTAAAGGTGCAAATTTCCAACGATGAATGTCATTATATTGTATACCTAAAATGTACCAATGATTAGAATGAATAATCGATAATGTAAAATAGGAAGAAAAGGTCCAAAGAGGTAGGGGTTGTGGGAGGGGCAAGGGAAAGGAAAGAAGGGAAAGGAAAAATGATGAGAAATGGAAAAAACGGAAATAAAGTCTTTGTAAATAGGGAAGGGTGGAGGGGGTGAAGAGAGGGCTAGAAATGGGGAAAAAATAAGAACCAAGATGCATCATGTAAAGGTACAATTCCCAATGAGAAATGTAAATGTGTTGTATACCTAAAATGTACCAGTAAAAGAATTTAAGAAAAAAAAAACCTTCCCGCTGTAGACTCACTCTATTTCTCTGTTGCCCCTACAGAAAAATTCCTTTAAGAGTCACCTTTGCTTTCTGATTCCAAATCCTCTCCTCCTATCCCCTCCTGAGCTCCTACCAGATGTGGCCCCACCACCTCACCCCAGCCACTCAGATCTAGGTCACCAGTGGTCTCTTCCCAGCCAGCTCAAGTCTCACCCTTACCTCACCCCATCATGGACACCTCTTTTCCTCC
The DNA here is from genome assembly GCF_053883595.1 of Heterocephalus glaber. Taxonomy (NCBI): domain Eukaryota; kingdom Metazoa; phylum Chordata; class Mammalia; order Rodentia; family Bathyergidae; genus Heterocephalus; species Heterocephalus glaber. The sequence continues at coordinate 32,222,353 of NW_028258142.1, forward strand.
AACACTTCTGGTTTTCCTCCTTCTCAGGCTCTTCTGGATTAGTCTATGGACTTCTTTCTTGTTTATTCAAAAAATCACTCCTTTGAAAATCTAATCTCATGATGTTAAAGCTGTCTATATGTCCTTCTCCAATGCATATCTCCAGCCTGAACTTTTACCTGGACTTATGACTTGTTTATCACCTCAGTTACCTGAAAGGCATCTCAAACACACTATGTCTAAAACTGAATCCCCGATTGTCTCCCTACAACTACTCTTGGCTCAGTCTTCCCAATACAATCATTGACAATCTAATCCTTCCAGTCATTCTGTCCAACAGCTGGAGTCAGAGGTGATTTCTCCCATTTTTTGTTTTCCTAAATCCAATATTCACCAAATCCCAGTGACTCCACTTTCAAGATTCATCTCTTGTTCAGACCACCTCTGAACATCTCCATTGTTCCCATGCTGGCCCAACCACTAGCATATTTCACCTGAGATAAACCGCCTGACATGTCCTCCAATAACTGCTCAATTCCTTCATAGTGAAGATGAGTCCCTGACTCTGCAAGACTTCTCCTGGCCTCTCTAACATAAATTCACACCATCTTCTTCCTGGCTAGCCCCCTCCTCATTCTGACCTTCACCCATATAGGCTTACTTTCTCTCCACTGATCTTTCAGGCACTTACAGAGCTCGGTCCCTCACCCCTTCTGGTCGGTGCTCAAAGGTCACCTCTCCATGAGGCTTCCCTGGCCACCAGACTTGAAGTTGCAGCTTCTCTTGCAGCACCTCTAACCCTCCTTTGCTTTATCTTTCCCACACATACCATCATCTCACATATTCTTTGTCTTAACTATTTGTTTACAGTCTGCCTCCCCCACTAGGATGAAAGGAATTTTCACTTATTTTGATTTTTGCTATATTCCCAGTGCCAAGTCTTAATAAATATTTGTAGAATCAATGTATGATAAATTCTGAAACTATTTAAACTTTTTCACAGCCAAAGAATAAAAGCACCAAAATTCTTTTTACAAAGGCAGAATAACACTGATACAAAATCTTACAAAGATTGAAATGCAAAAAAATGGAAGAAAACTATAAATCAATCTCGTTTCAAGGATTTTACATGAAATATTAGCAATATAACCAGTAGGCCATGAAAGGAACAATATGTCATGACCAATTATGGTACATTCAATCCAGAAATGCAAGTGAGCAAGGCTTAATACAATGAAATCGATAAACATTTATTACATTTTATATATCAAAGGCAGACAAAAATTATTTTAATAGATATTTGAAAAGAATTAGAAATAAGAATTGGTAACATTTATACTAGTGGTTTGTTTATCTTAGTGTGTTGAAAAGAAAGATTTGTGTTATCATGTCTTTCTTTTTGGTAAGAATCTTTTCAGTTTATGTCTTGTACTCTGAGTAACTACTTTTAAGATAATGATACACAGTGCAATAACTATTATTATCTTACTTGATTATTATTATTATCTTACTTGATTATGAAATTCTTTTTTATTTCACAAAATAAAAAAGAATTTCATAATATGGAAGATTACATACTAATTTACAAAAGTCTCAACATCCTCAATATGGTAGGGAAGGGCTCTCTACACAGTATATAAGCAAGATTGCCAGGCATAGTGGCACACACCTGTAATCCTAGCACTTTGAGGGGCTGAGTCAGGAAGACTGCAAGTTTGAGCCCAGCCTGGGCAACTGAGTGACTTGGTGAGACCTGCCTCAAAATAAAAAAATTTGAGATGTAGCTAGTGTGAAGGCCATGGATTCAACGCCGCCCCCCCCCCAAAAAAAATGAAGATAAAAGAGAAATATAACTTGACTACACAAAACTTTTTAAAAGATTTCAAACAAAGTCAAAAGATAGTTTAAAACTAGGTTACAATATGTTAGCAACATATAAAAGCTCATTTTCTTCATTTTCAAAGAACTTTCACAATTTTTTTAAAAGACAAAAATCCAGTATGTCACCTTCATGCAAATTAGAAAATGGACTCCTTACTTATATTTTACCTTCACTTTTTGAAAAGATTATTATACTACACTAGTTAGAAAAAGACATTTTACTACCATCTGCCAAAGAAATAGCAAAATAAATATTGAAATCTATGATATCTGTGGTGTGAGTCACATCCCCTAGATTGGACAGTATATGACCTAAACAACATTAACAGTGTCTAGGACTGGGACATACCTCAGTGGTAAGGCACTTTTCCAGCATGCATGGGGCCTTAGCTTCAGTCCTTAGCCCCCTAAAAAACAAAAACAAAAACGATCTGGGTTTTTCACTTAAATGACATTCCTTAGGATTAAAACATTTTCCTGAGTGTGTGTAAATTTTTTAAAATTTATTTTATTTGAGATGGAGTCTTGCTATGTTGCTGGTTGGCTTCAAACTCCTAGGTTCAAGCAATCCTCGTGCCTCAGCCCCCTGAGTAGCTAGGACAGTAGATGTACATTACTATACCTGGCTTTGATGTTCCATATATTTGGCTTGGCTTGGCTTTGCTTAATTTTTTGCAGGTGATAAACATGCTTTCTTTGTGTTCCAGTTCCCGTAATACCCCCCTATAATCACTGGATAATCAAAAAATATACTCTCAGACTTCCTCAAAGCATTCCCAAGAATCTACACTCCCCTAGTGTAGTAGTCTAGAAGTTGGGTGAGTGTGGAAGAAGACTTCTAACTCATCGTTTCATGCTTTTCTATGCAGCTTGAATTTTTCACTATATCACAAAAATTAATAATTAAAATATTAAAACACGTATAAATTACATTAGTACTCTACAGAACATCTAAACATTACAGAGGGAGGGATGCTTCCAATAAAGACACATAATATGTATGCCAGTTCGTAATTGGCTTTGAGGTCTAGCACAGTCTCAGCAGTAACCACTTGGAAAAGCCTGACCCAGAAAGCCAACAGCTCATGGGATTCAACGTCTCTAAACAGACAGATGGCAATGGTGTTGAGATTCACTCAGAGCCCAGAGCTCTAGAAGGTCATGACAATTCCTGCTGAAGTGCACTCAATGTTAAAATGTTTCACTCTATCACATAAACTATGAGCTCACATAAAACCATTTACTGAGCTAGAGGGTGTTGCTTTAGAATGTCAGTTGAATTAAGTTTACACACCATAAAACATAATGTGAAAACATTATTATGAATACAAATGAAAAGCCAGCTGTCTAGGCATTACTGGCTAGTTTTGAGTTTTTCCATGACTGTTCACTTGTCACTTGTTTATGTGTTCTGTTGGCTTTGGAAAAGCATACAAATGATAGAAAATTCAGAATCTTTAAGAAAAATTGAAGCTTTTCTGTAAGCCTAAAGTAAGTTCAAATTAAGTTTTTTAAAACAGTAAAATTCAAGTACAGTCTGCATTTAATGGTATTACTCCAGTGTTGAAAATTTGAAATTGAGAATGTTACTTCCATTAATTTTTCTGCAAACTGGGAAGAAGCAGTAATTCTATTTTAGTTAAGAAATGTTTTATTCCTGCTCAAAGCCCACTAGAGGGAGAATAGTTTGGAAAACAGGGTGCAGAGGTGAGCAGAGACCTGAGATCCCAGCCAGGCTTTGCTACTAATTCAATCGCCCTAATTTCCTCATCTGCAAAATGAAGAGATAAGACCAAATGGGTCTTTTCCCCAGAAGCCTAGACATGTGTGTTGCAAGAGCTCCTCAAGTGATTTCAGTCCACCCCTTCGGTAAGAACCACTAGGGAAGATGCTCTCTAAAGTCTATTCCAACAACATTATCTTGGTCACTTAGAAAAATCCTTAAAAATCTAAGTCAGAAATCACCTCCTCCATGAAGCCCTCCCACCAGGAAGAGACTAACCAGAATTCTGGAGACACTGTTCCAGATGAGATGAGTTTGCATGATAGATCAACCACTAAGCTACATCCCCGGCCCCCTTGAGGGTTTTTTTTTTTCGTGTGAGTGTGGCTCCTGTTGATCTATCATGTAAACTCATCTCATCTGGAACAGTGGTCCAGAGTTCAATCCCCAGTACCAAAAAAAAAAAAAAAAAATCCTCAAGGGTGGGCTGTGGACAACATGGTACATGACCCAACCACCCCTTGCAGGTCCTCAACACTCAGTCTCCCACCTGACGGGTGTTGGCTACTGAGGATTTGTAGCTGAGTCTCTCCATGGGAATTACTCTTAGCTTATGGGAATAAACTATCTGCACACAACTCTCTGCTTCCAAGTCCATTTTCTGGGGAACCCCCCTTAAGACAATTACAATCAATACTTACAGTTAGTAAACCCATTTCAAGAAATTTATCCTTCATTTTTCTGGGTGCAGTTACAGATGTACAGGATCATATATTTGTATCATGTTCACAATAGCAAAACACTGTAAATACCTATAAGCAGGAAACTAAATCATAGCATACTAGACAGTGGAATAATAGGTAACTGTACAATGAATGAGGAAGTACCTTAAGTCCTGATATGACACAATCTTTAATATATAAATTTAAGTGAAAAAGAAAGGTATAGAGGAGTGTGTATAATATGCTACCATTTTGCTTAAGAAATGAGTATATCCATGTACATGTTTATATATTCATAAAATATTTTTGGACAGAGTTAGAAGAAACTAGAAACTTTGGTTGCCTCTCAGGAAGGCATTTGAGTGACTGGAAAAAGGTGTACAAAGAGATTTTTTTTAAATTTCATAGCTTTTTGGAAACTTTTGAATTGAACCACATCAGTACATTCTCCATTCAAAACTAAGTAGATGAGGGCCAGGGATTTAGCTCAGTGGTTCCACCACTTGCCTTGCAAGTGCTAGGTCCTGAGTTCGATCCCTGGTACAAAAAAAAAAACCCAAAACAAAAAACTAAGTACATGAAAGAAAAGCAAAATACATTGGACATGATGGTCATCTCCTGTAATAGTTACTGGGGGCACTGAGGCAGGAGGATCTCAAATTCAAGGCCAGGGTAGGCAACTTAGTGATATCCTGTCTCAAAAATACTTCTATGTGTGTGTGGTACTGAAGATTGGACCCAGGGCCTTCCCACAGAGCTACATCCCCAGCCCTTGTATGTATGTATGTACCTATGTATGTATGGATGGATGGATGGATTTAGAGACAGGGTCTCACTAAGTCACTATGTTGTTGAGGCTAAACTCAAACTTGCAATTTGTCAGCCTCAGCCTCCCAGAGTACTGGGATTACAGGCCTGAATCACCATACCCAGCTTCAAAATAAAATTTTTAAAAGGGCTGGGAATGTAGCTCAGTGATGAAGTACTTTGCTAGCATGTGTGAATCTCCAGGTTTGACCTCCACTACCACAAAAAGAAAATATATGTTGAAGACTGAAAAGAAACCTTTAGGCTTGATGAAAAGAGATCATGGATGATCCTCAGGAAAGCAGTTTGAAGAAAGATACAGAAGCAGAACCTTTCAGGGGGTCACAGTAAGTAGAAGACGGGAGGAAATGAAGTAAGCGTCAGTGTAAGCTACTCTTCCAAGATGTCTGGAAAGCAGGGGAGGCTTTCACTCTGCCTTCCTGACCTTCCTCCAGAGGTGAATGTCTGACCTAAACTCAGCTACTTCCTAAGCTGGCCAGAGCCTATGAGGTAGCCCAGTACTCAAACTCAGTCTTCACGAATAAACTTGGCCAATCAAATTCCTCTCTATTGAGCATTTGACCTGGGGAATATATAAAGGTGCTCATAAGAACCAAAGAGTGACATCAAAGAGACTTGTGACAGGGCAGGGGATTCAACTCAGTGGCACCATGCCCGCCTTGCAAATGCAAGGTCCTGAGTTTGATGCCCGGTACAGAGAGAGACAGAGAGACAGAGAGACTTGTGAGAGAGGGACTGTTCGGGCAGAGGGACAATGTCAGGTCATTAGTCCAAAGCTGCCAGGGAGCCAAAGTAAACTGAGAGGTAAAGAAAAGATACACAGAGTGGGAGGCAAGGAACAATCCAAGCCAGAGAAGGTAGTTGCCACAATAATGGCGATTACTCAAGGTGAAGCCTGAGGGCCAGTAATGTTAACTACCAGAGGAAAGGGACTTCTCTGCTGCTTCAGTTGCCAGATCTGCCTTAGATTAGAGGGTCTCCAAGTAAGGGGCTTGGCCCAGCAGTAGTGCTACCTGCAGGCTCTTAAGGAATGTCATTCTCACCAGGCATAGTGGCAATAAACAAAATTTTAAAAAGGGCTAGGGCCTGAAGGCCCTGAGTTCAACCCTTAGTACCATAAAAGAAAGAGGCAGGCACATTCTCTCCAGCTGCAATGGCAATAAATACATTTTTAAAAGGGGTTGGGAGTGTAGCTCAGTGTGAAGGTCCTAGATTCAACCCTGCAGAACTGAAGAAGAAGAAGAAAAAAAAGGAAAGATAGAAAGAAAAGGGGGGCCAGGAATCATGAATCCCTGAGTTCAATTCCCAGTAGAGAGAGAAAGGAAGAGAGAGAGAGAGAGAGAGAGAGAGAGAGAGGAGAAGAAGAAGAAGGAGGAGGAGGAGGAGGAGGAGGAGGAGGAGGAGGGAGGGAGGGAGAGAGAGAGAAGGAGAGAGGGAGAGGAGAAAGAAAGAGAGAAAAGCATGCAAGGAAGAAATATTCTCAGATCCCACCTAGCTGGATCCTCTGGAGTTTGGGCTTTCACAGCCTTCTAGCTGATTCTTGTGCCCTTGGGGGTGAGATCCAGTGCCATAGCCCCAGGTTCCCAAGGCCCAGATGCAGCAGAACCCCTACTTGTGGGCTCCTGGATGTGTCTCCCTAAAACAAATCACTGCAAAAGCTGCCCTAGGCTCTCTAGCATGAACCTGGTTTCCAGCAACAGAGGAGCCTAACAGCCTCACTCCACTGATCAAACCAACTCCCACTCTTCTTTCCCCCCTCGCCTCCAGGGCCACCTCCTCCAAGAACCCTTCCTTGTAGATCTCTCCCAATCTAAATTAGATTATTACTCTTCTGTGCTTCTGTAGCCAACTGCCCCCCACCCCACCTCTGGCATAATACTTATCACTTACCACTCTGCTCTGTGATCAGGGTTTATTCGTTCACATATCACTGGGGCAGGACTGTGTTTTCTTTATGTCTCCCACACTAGGCATTCAATATTAGCTATAAATAGCTGGAGAAAGCGGGGGGGGGGGGGAGATTGCTTGTTACTTCATGTGAATCTTAACAACTTGCTTAAACAATATCTTACTCCTCTCTTGTGAGATTCCCAGCAAGGTCAGTCTGTTGAGCCAAGTGATAATTGTAACTAATGAGAAGGGGCAGCTCCTGAGTGAATTAACCCTTTGTTTCTGTGCAGGGATTTCTGGGTCGTTAGCAGATGCTCATTGCCATAAGCAACAGAAAATGGCCAGGCTGGATGCCCAGCAGACAGGGCCTGTGTTTTCATGCATAGAAAAGGTTGCTTCTCTAGGCACTGCTTCCTAACAGAGAGGCAGACACACAACAGGTCACCATAACACAAATGAGACGCTCTAGGCTAGGGGTAGAACACTTGGCTCAGTGCTAGAACACTTGACCAGCACTTACAAGGCCCTAGGTTTAATCCCCAACATGATAGCAACTACAAAAAATTCTCCAGTATTTTCTAACAATGAAATAATACAGGGAGAAAAAGGGAGGAAATAAGAATATGCCTAACATACATGATAACATATATAAGTGAACCAAAACAATGAATGGATAAACAAGGAAAAACTCCCAGCTGCTATTGTCGGTCTTCTCTTAACTTCTCATTGACAGTTGACATGACTTTCTTCCACTTTCCGATGTTCCATTTCCTCAGCTGTTCTCTCAGCTAGTCAACTTCCTTAATTGGTGGGTGGCTCAAACCCGAATCCTGTGTGCTTGCCTTTTTTACTTGCTATATTTTTACATTTACTTCTGCTACTGGACATAGAAGTACCTCCCAGGAAAAAGAGGCAGGCAGCCCAAGAACACCCTGGCTTCCAGACATGGTCTTTTTTGTCCCCATTGTGTGCAGAAATTAAATTTCCCCTGATAATTAGGATCAATCAATCCAGCCACAGTTCATGGCCAAGGAGCACCCTCATCTCCCTATTCATGGAATCATTACAGGGTTTCCTAGTGCAAGAATTCTTCTCTGGACTAAGACCTCAAAGCACCAGATCCCAAAGTCACAGAAACCATAGGCAAAAATTCTATGACTGGGTTAAGAGCTTCTCCTTCATCTGCTCCTAGATTTTTAGACTAGTTTGTTCTGTCTGTGGGAAGAGCAGTGTCATATTTTGATCACTAAGTGGAAGCATACACTACATTTGATAAGCTGAAACCTCAGCCTTTCAGGTTGTTGGTTCCAACTGGTACTGTGTCCAAGTCTTTACTTCCACCACCCAGACAAAATGGGGAACATGCTACAAATGGTGAGTCCCATGGGTATGAGCCCATCATAACCTTTCCCCCCTGTGAAATGACTTTCCTGGTCAGAAGTACTGCTGTATAGGGTGCATTACAGAATCTAAATCATTCTCTAAGTCCACAGATGGAGTTGGTGTTGTGTGTCAAGCCTGGGGAAGGAACATCCATATTCAGAAGACTATGTACTCCAGGGGAATAAAATACTATCTTCTTCGTAATGAAGAGGTTCGATGTCATTGACCTGCCACCAGGTAGCTACTGATCTTCTCCTTCCCCTATATACCCCAAGAGATCTGCTGGATCCTGGGCTTTGCACTAGTCTCTACTGTTGGCAGGTGGACTCTCAGCAAGAGAGATCCCTATATAAATATTGGTAAGAGGACCTTCTAGACTTTCAGAAGTCTGCACACAAACTTCGCATGGCCTTACCTCCCATCCTGAGGTCCCAGAAGCAGATAGGAAGCCCCTCTTTCTGAGGAGTCTGAGACCAGCTCCAGCAACCCCTCCTCTGATACTCTCTTTGTCATGCCCTGACCTCTTACCCTTTCCCACAGCCCACCTTTAGGGTAATAGTTGCTTGCTATGGTTATTGTCTGTCTCTGGGTTGTTTCTATGCTCCAGCTTTGCTTTTTCAGCCAATGGGAAGTGAAGAATGACAGGAAGAAAGAGGGAAGGTATTCAAACCCTCTGAGCCCCGGGCAGCTTTTCCACAGGAGGCAATGGCTCCATCAAAACTCTTAACTGCTGTCACCTCTATCTTTTTACATCTGACCTTGGGAAGGTAGGGTCTTCTTTCAGTTGCTAGTCCCTGGATTGCTTCATTATCCCCTGCTGAGCTCCTCAGCTCCTCCATCACGTGGATAGTCCCCCCACTACCACCTCCCCACTCTTAAAGTGGTTAGCCCCTGACTGGTGCAAATATATTTATTGATTGGTTTAGTGTTTGAAGGCACTTGGGCAAATTTATATTCTGCCCCATTGTTGCCTGGAAAAAATCCTGTTTCAAACTTCAGCATTAGTTAAAAATTCTTTCCTTTCTGAGTTCAGTGGCATTGTGCAAAGCTCTCAATTCCACTCTCAGAACCACAAAAATAATTTTTTTTCTGAGAACTTTATCTCCCACTCCTACCTTATCTCCCCTGATTTCATTGCTCCCCCTCTAGTCTTTCCTAAAATGTAGATTCTACCACTTCCTCTACATAATGTAGATTCTACCACTTGCTCTACATAATTGTTTCTATATTTGTCTTTGGCTAGGATGAGAGTTTCTTGATAACAAGAACTAAATTTTATTCATACAATTTTCCATTTATATTTTCAATATATAACAAATACTCAATAAGTGTTTATAAAATGAACAGGGCAATGTCGACCTATTCTACTTTAAAACAATGGTTGGTAGGAGGGTTGAGTGGGCCCTTAACTCTTTAATGGACGGAGAGTTCCAGTTGGTGAAGATAAAAGAGTTCTGGACATGGATGGTGGTGATGATTGTACAATGATATGAATATACTCTATGCCACTGAACTACAGTACACACTTGAAAAGGATTGAAACAGTAAATACTGTGTTAATACTTTTAAAACATGACACTACACCAACAAGAACTAAGAATCCCTTTATCCTCAACTACGAAATGAAGTTCCATGCCCTACAAATCTTCAGTTCTGCTTTGAGATCCACACCTCAGGAATATTCTCACACATACAAGAAAGAAAGCAAATCAATAGATTTTCATTTCTGTCTTACTTTCACTAACAGCAACAGGGCTCAGTGAAGAAGAAGGATTAGCTAAATGTCCAGTTAGGAAAAGCTAGGTTGTACACTTCATATCATGAAAGAGTATATAACATTGAAAACGAATCAATGAGAGTAGCATGAATTAATACAGATAAATCTAAAAAACACAGTGTTACATGAAAAACAAAGGTTTCGCATTATATTTATAGTATGATACCATTAAGTAAATCTTTGAATTAATATAATTTTTTATGGCCACATTTATACATGTAGCAAAAGTATAAAAACATACAATTTCAGGTTAGTGGTTAACCTAAGGAGAGAACACTGAAAGGGATGTGTGTTACGCTTTATTCTTTATTCTCCTTTTTTATTCTTTATTCTTCTTTCTTCTTTATTCTCTTTTTATATCTTTATTCTTTCATCTCCTACAAAAATAGAGTTCCACAGTAAATACTGTTAAATATTACACCTTGCGCATCTCAAATGAATGAGATAAATGGGTTTAATTAGATTTTTCTGTAGTCTTGAATTATTTCATAACTTAAAAATCTAAAAATTAAATTAATAAAATGAAGGTCAAGTTCCTTTACAATACACATACTTTGACTGACCAAAGTCTGACTCACTATCTACAAGCCCAGGCACCTGTCCACTTACTGAGCACTAGTCAGTGTGAGAAGATTTGAATATGTGAAAATAACTGCAGGACTGGGACGTGGTAGAGTTACCTAGTGGTAGAGAGGTTGCCTAGTATGCACAAGACTCGGGGTCTGATGGGGGTGGGGTTTGCAACAAGATGATTCGGGCAACAGAAAAGCTCACAGAACACATACCTGTGGGCATACACATAACAATAACCAGCTGTAGAGTTAAATAAAAAATTCTGAGTGCCCACAGAAGGATGACAAAAGAATAGAAATACAATATTCTCTCTTTTAAGGGAAGAACCATTAGATCATGGCTTGGAAGTAAAAGTGGCAGTAATGACAGTCTTTGCGAGTAAGATGGCTGCCTCGGGGCTGGTAACAATAGGAGCAGAAGGACGAAGGAGACTGGTGGACCCCAGGAGGCCCTCCTAGGAGAGCACTGTGCAGCTGATGAAGGAGGGAGAAGGAAGTAGGGAAGGTGGGAGGGAGGGAGGGTGCCACCTGCTCAAGAGATCACTACAACGTAATGATTTAGCAAGACCCTGTTTCACAAATTCAAAATAAACCAGAGTGGTGACACACATCTGTAACTCTAGCAGTCTAGAAGGCTGGGACAGGAGGATTGTAAGTTTGAATCCAGCCTGGGCAACTTAACAAATTAAGGAGATCCTGTTTCAAAAAGTAAAACAGTGCTGGGGATATAGCTCAATATGAAAGCCCTTGATTCAATCCCCAGTACAGAAAATAAATAAATAAATAAATAATTGTGAAAGCCTCAGGTTCAATCATGGGTACTTTTAAAAATTAGTAGGAAGAGGGCCCGGGATTTAGCTCAGTGGTTCCGCCACCTGCCTTGCAAGCACAAGGTCCTGAGTTCGATCCTCAGTACCAAAAAAAACACAACAAAAATTAGTAGAAAGTGGCTGGGGATGTATTTCAGCAATGCAAGGACCTAGGTTCAATCCACAGCACACACACACACACACACACAAAGATTAGTGGGGACATAGATTCTTTTTCACAAAGGTTAAATAGGCCCTTTCATATTTTACACCCACTGGGCCCAGTTCTTTTGGGCCTACCCTGTGTGGGCAGTAGATCCAGGTGGACACAATGTTCAGTGTGGCTGGTTCAACCCAACCACATGCCACCCACCATGAGCAGAGGGATCTTCAGCAGCTCCTGTAAACTGAAGCATGTCCACAGCTTAGATCAGTGAGCTGGGAAAACCAGTTTCCTCTCATAAAAGGGGGCAGTGAACCATCACATTTAACCCACACGTTCCCAGTGTGTGATTTTAAAGCCAGTCCAGCCAAAGACAGGTTATTAGAGGAATGTTCGGAGCTGAGAAATGCAGGAGAAGAAAATAATCATAGGGACCAGATCCAGTAGTGCTCTGGTATGCTGAGTATCAAAGTAAAGATCATGCTGCCCTGGGATCCAGGTGGTAAGATTGGCCCTAAGAAGCCTCTGCCTGACCACGTGAGCATTGTGGAACCCAAAGACGAGATCCTGCCCACTCCTATCTCAGAACCGAAGGGTGGGAAGCAGAGCCACCTGCCATGCCCCAGCCAGTCCCTACAGCATAACAGGGCATCCTTGGCACCAGCATCTGAAAATGGAGGCTGCTGCATAAAGACATTTAATAAATCTTGCATAAAGACAAAAAAAAGAAAAGAAAGAAAAGAACCATAGTGCCTGGCATTTATGTGGCATTTTAAGAGAAAATTTTCCCAAGCACCATTTTATTTGACGGTTAACACAGAATGCCCTGCCCCACTCTGCCCAGTCAAAACACAGGCCATCCAAAACATGTGAGATTATGTGTGTTCATTTTGCTCCAAGTCCTCATCTGTTCAAAGCAAGGTTGGGCTGCATGATCTCTGTAACCCTTTCTAGCTCCTACCGCCCTGCCCTTCATCACACTGTCCAGGTACTGAGGCACCAGAATTTATTCTTCACAGTCTATTGCAGCCTCTCTGCCATGGAACAATAAGGATGTCTGCCTGCCTGAGGACAGGGTTTGCAACCAACAAAACCCTGCTCCAGGCAAGAGTATTGTGAGACATCTGGCTACAACGTATTCTTCTTGGTCACTTTGACTGGAGCCAATTGCCAGAAGAAATTTGAATCTGAATGCTGCTGCTCTGAAATAAGCTTAGAATCATATACAGGCTCTCTTCCACAAAGGATAAGTGCAGCTGGATTTCAAGAATCTTGTTTGGGGTGGAATAAAGATACACAGCAAACATTGTCCAATTCAGTCAAGCTTCAGGGAAACCAGAGGGAGATTTACTTCCTACTGAAGGAAGAAATTAAGCCTGCAAGAGAGGCAGTAGTTCAGCCCAGAAAGGTCAAGGGAGGCCAGGAGTGACCTGGAGAGATGGGAGTAAGTCGGAAAACATGATCAGGTTTATCTGAAGGACAGCAAAAGAAGAGCTGCTTTGATGACAAATATGTGAACACATTTGTTGGAATGTTTGCAGTATTATCAAATTCGAGATACCTACATGGACATCCCTGGGAGAATATTGAAATGCTCCTTGAAGTGTTACATGGTCATGACATAGAATCTGGTAAAAGCCAGGAACAGTGGAGCATGCTTGAAATCCCAGCCACACAGAAGGCTGAAGCAGGTGGATTGCAAGTCCAAGCCCAGCCTGGGCAACTTAGCAAGGCCTTGTCTCAAAATACAAAAAGGCTGGGGATATAGTTCAGTGTGTGGTTCTGAGTTCAATCCCAATTACAGAAAGAATGAGAGAGAGAGGGAGGGAGGGAAGGAGGGAAAGAGAAAAGAAAAGAAACTGGTAGGTCAATGTGGGCTAATAGAGAAAAAAAATCTAAATTTCATATGTGTATGTGTGTTTGGGTTTTTGTTGTTGTTTTTTTTTTTTGTACCTGAGATCGAACTCAGGACCTTGCACTTACGAGGTAGGCATGGTGCTACTGAGCTAAATCCCCGGCCCTCTCTGTACTTTTGAAGGAGAAAGCTTATAGAGTCATGTAATATCGTTAAATAATTCCCAACAAAGATTTGGAAGTGGAAGATTTTAATTCTGTTGGTGCTGTTTCTTTGGAGGACCCTGACCAACATAACACCAGGGCTCCAGGAAATCTCTGAGCCAAAGCTGGGTCAAAGAGAAAGGTAGGGGGCCCTTTGCTGCCTGCCAGGCAGTGGGCAGGGTCTGAGAGTCACCCCCAGGTGGAGTGGACACTGACTTTGCCCTAGGATAGAGCTGGGAGGGAGGCAGTGTGGCCAGTCCTCTCTCAGCCCCAGAGCAAGCCCACCCACTGCTTTCCCAGACACTTTCACTGCTCCCTGAACATCAACTAGTAGGTTTATTTACTTCCTCTTGGCCTTTTCTTACAATCTTTTTTCTTCTTCTCCTCCCACCCTTCAAGTTCTTTCTCTTCCCTGTCTTCTTCGTAAACAAAGTTGCACCAATGAGGCAAAAAATAAAGATGTTGCTATGTTGTTGTTTCCCGCTGCGTGTGATCCTATTTGCCTCAGTTCATGACTGTTGGCGGTGGCTTCCTAGGCCTGCAAATTCTGCTCAGCCAAAGAAACAGTCAGCCAATTATTTTGTCTCAAAGATCCAAACAATAAGTTTCACCACTTTTCCCAGTTGTCATTGTTCGACTGAATAAAAACCAAGTGGTTCAAGTCAAGATGATTGAAAATGACATGTATAGATAGCCTGTTTTTCTCTCCCTACCCAAGTCATGACGCACTGAATTATTCATTCTGGCTGTTATTCATTCTTCATTTCACTATGAAAGAGCATGAAATGATCTCAAACCTATGGTCCTTGCACTGGGTGGTCCCTTTAAATAAATGTCCTTCTATGTATACCAGGTTCCATTAAATAGTAAAACCACAAAGTCGTAGGAAACCCAGTCACCATTAAGGCATCACCCTAAGCACTGAAAGGATTCAAAAGAGCAGAGAAAGAGTTATACACAAGAAGAGTGGATAAAGCACAATACATAATAAGCAAAGCAGTAGAAGGCTAGAGAAGTGACGAATCAAAGGAAAGCTGTCACCGAGGGCTGGATTATCTCAGAAAGCTGTGGCATAGGCACCAATGAAGATAGGAGTCCAAAGGAATCCTACTTAAAATCCAGTTGTGTCATTTAATCTCTACAAGATGAGTGCTTCAGGCAAATCTTGCACTATATTCAGTTTGAGTCAACAAATATTTCCTGCCTCACACCAGGAAGGGCTATTCAAAGAGGCGTAGGCAGTGACCAGTGCCAACCCACATGTTGGTGCCAGGACCAGGTGCAGGTCTGGGTTTCCTGATCCTGTTCGTTATATGAGAGGCATGGACAAGGTTCTCCAGACAGGGAATCAATAAGCAGGAGAGGGACAAGGGAAAGGGTTACATGCCAGGCTGGTTGGTATAGTGGAAGAAAAGCCAAGAAAACGGGAGCCCGGTCCCAATCAATACCCATAGGACATATACGTACACATATGCACACGCACACACATGTACCCTTTCCATTTTCCTCAAAGTGTACGACTGCCTAGGGAAGTATTAACAAGCAAAGCATTAAGTATGTATCCTCTGAATCAGGATTTTTTTTTTTTTTTGGTACCTTGGATCGAACTTGGGACCTTGCACTTGCGAGGCAGGAAGCGGAGGCACTGAGCTAAATCCTGAGCCCCTGAATCAGGATTTTAAAGGTTAGTCCTGACTTATAGGCCCTAGCCCTCATTAGAATCTCACCCCAAACCATCCAGCAGGATGGAGATGACAGTATAAAAGCTTCTACTTGCATGTGTCTGGTTTTACATCAGAAACTCATAGAAGTAATAGCAATTGTATTCAGCAAGTAAATAGAGCTTTATTTCTAGGCAAGTTATGCATGTCACCCCAGAAGTGATAAAATTTGGTACAATTTCAGTGATGGACAAAAGAATTATCAGCAAACCAAGGAATTTATTTCAGGAGCAGTAAATAGTGGGGTGAGATGTTCACTCTGCTCATTGGTCTGGGCCTCCAAATGGACAAGACTCCACCACCAGGTGACCAGCTCTGATATACTTTGACTGGGAGCTGCTCCAGTCCAGCTGATCTGAGCAGAGAAAAGCTTGAGTGTGACCTGCCAAGTGATACTGCACAGTGACCTCCTCTCTCTCTCCCTAGGTTGGCCAGTCTCTTTATCTGCACAGACAGGATGATAAAACTCTACAAGAAGTTTCTTTGGAGTCTGCAGAGCGCACTTCCACATGGGAACAACTGCTGCTATCATCTTGACCTCTACTTAGTGTGGAAAGGGAGAGCTATCTGGGGTCCTCCTGGAGGGGCTTCAAACCTCAATAGCTTCCCACGAAGGATGAATTTCAACTGCCTTGTATTAGGGTTGTCAAGAGGAACAGATTCGATACAAAATATATGTGTCACTATACAAGGGATTTATGAGGTAGATGTATAGGATCAGAAGCAGAAGATTGGCTGTCTGCCAATCAGAGATGGAAGAATCCAAAATGGCCAACTGTACACTAGAGAGCCGGAGGATCCAGTAGCAGTCTAAGCTCAAAAGCCTGGAAGCTCACTGCACAGTCACTGGTGGGAGTATGTGTTGGAAGGCTGAAGAGTCTGCTGGAAGCCTGAAAGAACTGTGGACCAACATCAGAAAGTGATGGTGAAGACTGAACTCCTCCAAAGAAAAGGGAAGACTTCCTTCTTCTTTCCCTTTTTATTCCATCCAGGTTACAGGCCTCTGGTTGGTGCCACCCACATCTGGGCCTGGTGTTCCTTTCTCAGTTTGTAGCCTACTGTCAATCATCAAGAGACACACCCAGAGCTTTGCTAATCTTCTGGGTGGTTCTTACACAAGTCTGGTCAACACATCACAGTGAAGGATCACATGCCTGCAGGATATTTGCTCCACCTGGCTGCTTGTTCTGCAATGTCCACCCTGAATACCTCTAAGAAATACAAGTTCTTGGGGGAGGGGGAGATACAGGCTCTACTTCTGAGATCTTAAAGCCTACATAGTAGGTCCCCCAGCAAGAAGAAGAATCCCCTCCAGTGTCCTGCGCAGGCTTTGCCCTGCCATGGATGGTGGTTGAACTCATGGAATTAAGGAACTGACCACATTAGCAGAAAGCTCTCAGTCCATTCAGGTCACCGTGAAACCTAAGAATCCTTTATTTGAGGTGATATCTATTCCTGATCATTCCCACTTGTTGGGTTTAGCTCTGCACTCTTATCCATGTGGTGATCTAAACTCCAGAAGACAGCCAGTATGAATTCTATTGTCGGCCTTCTCTGCTGCAGACCAGACCTTCCTCCACCTTAATATAACAAGACAGAACTGCCAATCTGATGGGCCTTTTTGGCATCTTTTCTCTAGGACATTCTACCTATAAGCATTTTGGCATTGCTTAATCTTGCTAATCTTCCTTTTCCTCACCTGTACAATGAGACAAGCAATGCCCACTGCAGAGCTGCTATGGCAGACAGACTGAGTTGCCCTTCCAATACCCACCTACTGGGACTCATTCCCTTGTATTATCTCCTCCCACTGAGGACAGGAGTCTAAAGAAAAAACACCCTTTTCTCTGTATTCTCAAACACCACTCACTACTTACTTCTAATACCACATGGCTGAAGGGTTTTCCCCACACAATAAGCAGTTCTTCACCAGACACCAATTGGGAGTCCTAGACTTCAATTTAATGCTGATCCTATCTACTTGGAGTTAGGATCACACTCTGCAGATTAAGGGTTCAGTCTCACAAGATTGTCCACCTCCCTTCAGACACCAACCACAAGTAGTAGGTTGTCACCTATGCTTCTGACCCATTGGCTATAAATTGGGATCCCCATTATTTGCTAAGATAGCTCCCCAAACCAGGGAGACACTTTTCTTATGTTTATCCATTAATTATAAAGGTTGTTACAGAGGATACATATGAACAGTCAGATGAAAATATGCACAAGGCAAGGTATGTGGGAAGGAGCCTAGAGCTTTCCTGCCCTCTCTAGGACTATCCTCCAAAAGCCTCCACTTGTGCAACAGTCTGGAAGCTCTGAACCCTGCTCACGGAGGCCTGACTGGTTAAACCATTGGCCATTGGTGGTCAAATCAACGTTGACCCCCTGAGAGGTCGGAGGGTGGGGTTCAAAATTATAACCCTCCTATACCAATACATGGTTTGTACCCTGACAACCAATCCCCATCCCAAGGCTATCAGGAGACTCTAGCCATTGTTCATTTAATTATCACATAAACAGAAGACACCATGGCTCTAGTGTATATAAATATATATAGCATAATACTTATAATGAAATGTAGTATATATTAATATTAATATGTTTAATATATAATGTAGTTATGATTATAAATCATAATATCATAAGATAGAACCTGTGACTTGTTCAACCCAGTGTACATAGTGTACAAGATGATGCAATAGCTGACTTCCTTCCACAATTAAGTTATGTAAGATCCTTTTTCTTTTCTTTTCTTTTCTTTTTTATGGTATTGGTAATTGAACCCAGGGCCTTTGCACTTAGCGACTTCCCATCCCGCCCCCCCTTTTTTTTTGGTACCAGGGATCGAACTCTGGTCCTTGTGCTTGCAAGGCAGGCAGCGGAACCACTGAGCTAAATCCCTGGCCCCCCTTTTTAATTTTTTTAAGGCAGTGTCTTGCTAAGTTCTCCAGGCTGGGTTAGAACTTGTGATCCTCATGCCTCAGCCTCCCAGAGTGCTGGGATTACAGTTGTATACTACCATCCCCCGTGATAAATTTCTTTTATTAGGGCAACTGGGTAAGTTGGAGGGTCCCTTGCACAGAGACCAATAGAGGAATGCTCCTTCATCTGCACAGTAATATATTCCTCCAGCCCTGATGCTCTCAGGTTCTTTGAGGAATAGGAGGATGACTGCTGTGGTATGATAGGTACGGTGCTTTATCATCCCTTTATACTGCATGTTTCCACGTCTTTCCCAGACTCAACCTCCATTCACTATCTCACCATTGAAAAGCTTAAAAGTCAGCCCAGTTTTGAGGAAAATTATACTTTGTTAGATTGAAATCGTATGTACAGGTCAAAGTAAACTTACTGCATGCATCCTTTGCCCCCATAAATGAGGGAGAACACTTTCTCCGACGCTTAACTGGTGCCATCTAGTGGCTCTAGTGTCCCTCAGCCACCCGCAACAGGAAAATGTCTTATTGGTTTTTGTGCTTAGTACTAGGGTTTCTTTCTGGGCTATCCCTTGCCAAAATCCAGAGCAAAATTTCCCAGAATTCTAGTATCCTTTTCTGGAATTCTCCTGCATGAGACGCAGGTGCAATGAAAAGAGAGAAATGGAATCAGTCCCACATCTTTCTACCAGCCTATCCTCAACCAGCATCAGCCCATCTTCTGAGAGACAAGGGCAGTACAGCCTTCCTTACAAAAGTGTTGGGGAGAATGTGTGTGAAAAAACAACATAACACTTGCCATTCTAGAAGGTGCTCACTAAATATTACTTCCAGTCTCATTTTTTCCCTATTGTCACTGATCTGTCCTCTCTCTCTCTCTCTTTTTAAATTTTATGAACTTTATTAAACAATGTGTACTTAACAGAAAAAAATCAATAAAATAAAATATTAAATTTAAAATATATAGTATGTGTAGAATAAACATCAACACTTCTAACATGAACTATTTACCTGTTTACAAGCTCTAAAAAATAACAGCAGAAATAAATTCCTATGTGAACTATACAATTAAAATGCAAATAAAACTCTACCACAGAAATAAATCTTTACTCACAATTATCACACCTAAGGAAATTTTCATACATGACAACAGCATGTTCTATACACAAGTGCCACTTGCACTATAGAAATGTGAGTTTTGCTTTCCCTGTATTGTTTAATAGGACATACTTGACATCTTGCTGATCTCATTTTCTTAGGAGGTTCTTGTAATGTTTCACCGGTCTGTTCCAGAATTTTTTTGTGAAGTTCTTTAGACAGATACTTATTGTTCTTCCTCTGTTGTAATTGATCATTTATCAATTCCAGTCCCAATCCTCTAAGAAAATTTCTCTGTGATATTTTGTCCTTGTTATTTCCTTTGTAAACTATGAAACTATTTATGCCTGGCAGGTTTAGGATCCAGTAAAACACAACCATTGATCAACACTTTGTGTTTCAAGCAACATCATAGTTACTGCATAACTCATCAATAATATCTACTCCACCTTTCATTCTATTGTAAAATGTGACCATTTCCGCAGGCTCTTCCTGTGTAATCCAGGATAGCCTGGTACTCACTACTTAAGCACAAGCTGACCTTGAACTCACAAGATCCTCTTGCCTCAGCCTCCTGAGTGCTGGGATTACTGGCATGCACCACCACACCTCTGGCCTCACTATCAATCTTATTATGGTGTAATGTTGACAATATCAATACTACTTTGTTTTTCTTCACCACATAGGAGGCCAATGTTGTATCTTTCTGAAATCCAAAGATTGTATTATGCATTTCCCTATTGTGAACTTGCAACATGTTTTTAGGAATCTCAGCTTTGTTCTTGTGAACAGTTCCTGTGCTGGTCAACTGGTGTTCTTTTAGCAAATGTAACATCAATGGGCGACTTGTGAACCAATTATCAAATGTGACATTTGGGTTACTTTTTGAAATAGTGCAACAAGTCTGTTCACAGACTCATATGGTTTATTACTTCCATGAAGAAAGAGCTAGCTGATGGCTGAGTCCAGGATAAATTTCTAAATTCAAGGTGTAAAATGTCTTTGAATCTACCAGGGCATATATTTTTTACAATATTTGGAAGATTTACTTGTCATATATTGCCAAAAGCTTCAATCACAAAATGATGCAAGTTGTTCATCAATTGTCATGTATTCAGTGTATAAATTGCTTGACAATTTGAAACAAAGCTTTCAACAAATGAGCAAATAGTCAAATTGTTGGATTTTTTCCTTTCTCGGGGGTCTTTTTCTCATCACAACGTAGGTAATTCTAAAGGAAACCAAATTTCTTGAATGTCAATATTGTTCTAAAAATCTCAATGCCACATCTGTCACTTCTCCATAAATCATTTAGATTCTGATGGTTAGAATAATAAACTCCTGCTATGAAGGGTTTTAGTTCAGATAGTGAGGTATCATGATACATATATTTTTGAGCATTACTATTGATGCATATAGAATGCTTTCTTGTATTTCATTATTAGTATATTTGAAAACATCTTGTAGTATATCATCTGTCACAAACAATTTCCATCATTGAATCACAGTGTTGGCATTCTGTCCAATAGGTTTCACCCCAGGAAAGAACCTAATAACATTTTCTGACCTAATTCTAATGTTGGATCATTCAAGTATACATGACCATTTAGTAGCATTTTGAAGGTAGTTAAATATTTATTTACATTACTATTTTCTTCCTTATCTGAATCAAGGTCTTCATTCTGTACTTCTCTGTCATATCTCTATCTGTCATATCTGTCATATCTTGCTAACTTCTTTGGCTTACATGATACAAGTCATCATCGATAGCCAAGTCACCTGATGACTCACTTTCAACCTCCTCACAAAGTTGTAAAAGTGGATTTTCATGCGACATTGTACTAAATCGGGCTAATTCTGTAATCCTAACATTTTGAGGGGCTAAAACAGAAGGCTGGGAATGTAGCTCAGTTGGAAGGCCCTGGGTTCAATCCTGGGAAATGGGGGGAGAGGTTCCTGGTTCTTTAGAGAGGCTCAAAGAGAATTTTACCATCATATCGCTCAGCCTCTACCAGCTTCGCTTTGTAAACCAGATCCTCCCAGTCATCCATAGTGGCAGCAGCTCTAGCAAGGTCTGTGCAGTGGATATCTGTCCTGTCTTTTGTCTGGAATTACTCTCTAGGTACCCAAAATAACCACTGACACTCAGAAGTCAAGAGTTGAATGTACTCTTCTCCCCAATGAATATGTTTACACAGCCACAGTAATACCACATGGATTATTTCCTAGTCCAGGTATTGACAAACAACACCCACCAACCAAATTCGAACTACCAGTCATTTCAGTAAATAAAGTTTTATGGCAACACAGACATGTCCATTTGTTTATTGATTGTCTATGCCTGGTTTTACATGGCAGAGTTCATTAGTTACAATGATGACTATTTGTCCTACAAAGTCTAAAATGTTTGTAACAAAGCCAATCAAAAAAATATTTGCCACTGGGCATGGTGACACATGCCTATAATCAGAACACTTAGGGGGCTAAGGCAGGAGGATTATGAGTTCCAGGACAACCTAGACTACATAGTGAATTCAAGATCAGCCTGGACTACATAGGGAGAATCTGTATCAAAAAAAAAAAAAAAGTGGGGGGAGAAAAGAAGGAAGAAAAGATGCTATGTGCCTGCACTGACTAATCTTGACACATGTACTAACTCATTTCATCCTCTGAGAGCTGAGGCAAGAACTTGAGGTTCTATAAAGACTTGGCTTTGCATCCTGCTGCATTCAAAGATTCTCGTGTGCAGTGGTTAACTGAAACTTTTGGAAGTATTTTTCATATGTTCACTTTCTTTCTAGTGTGGCCAGATATAGAATAAAGCCATGAAAGCATAAATCAGCCTTGGCTGGGGTAATGATGCGGCATGAGACATTGCACACACAGAGAGCAGGTGGGTGCCTCTCCCGGTGTGCAGGCTTCGGCTTTGCAGGGCGACAGGGTGCTGGGTGTGCACCAGGCCCACCGCATGCCTTCCTTCTTTTGTTTGCCATGTGCTTTGCTCAAGTGGATTTTCCTGGAGCCACAATCAGCTTGTATTTCTGAGTCCAAGAAGACCAAGACCAAGGGTTACTCAGCATTTAGCATTTTTAAATTAAGGTACAGGTGGCAAGGAGCTATAGGAGGCAGCATCAGGTGGCACTTGGAGCAATTAAAACCAAAATCAGTGGTTATGTCTTATTTTAATATGATTACCTCATCAGAAGTGTTTTCAGAGATACTATTTAGGGTGATATGATCATTAAATAGCAAGCTTTAAAATGGATTGAGTTAAAATTATTTCACGATGCCAGGGATTTAGCTCAGTGGTTCCACTGCCTGCCTCACAAGTGCAAGGTCCCAAGTTCAATCCCCAATACAAAAAAAAGAGGAAGAAAGAAAATTTGGGCTCAGGACTTAGCTCAGTGGTTCTGCCCCCTGCCTCACAAGGGCAAGGTCCCAAATTCAATCCTGGTACCAAAAAAAAAAGTTATTTCATGGTATTTCTACAGGTAGTATTGATCAAATATGATCAAAGTGATCAAATATGATCAAAGTTGTGAGTGATTAAGATTTGGCAAACATTTGACTGACCTTTTCAGATATGCTGAGCCACATTTTTTTCCTGAAGACACAAACTGATAGACCAA
Organism: Heterocephalus glaber; assembly: GCF_053883595.1. NCBI lineage: Eukaryota > Metazoa > Chordata > Mammalia > Rodentia > Bathyergidae > Heterocephalus > Heterocephalus glaber. The sequence goes on from NW_028258142.1 coordinate 32,245,525, forward strand.
TATTCTCAAAACAAAAACCAACATTGAAATACAGTGGAGCCCTCTCCAAAGTCCATTGCTTTTCTCTTTATTTCCAAATTCTCGTGTGGTCCCTGTTCATACTTTTACCTGATTTTTTTTTTCTTTAAGGATGTTTTGGGAGACAGGGTTGAAGCACGAGCTTTCCCAAAGGAGCCACGCTCTGAGAAACCCAACTGTCCCCTCTCCAAAGCATCAGCCCTCCCTCCCTCCCTCTGTGCCTGCTTCTCCCCCAACATCTGTTCATCTTTTATCCTTTTATCTGTTTATCTTTTATGGTAGGTCCCTCTTTGGCAAACGGTACTTCTGGAGGAGGTTTTTCATCATCACAGACTGCTAGGTCAGGAAGCTTTAGAGAGATAAAAAAGTACTTAAAGCCATTCTTTTTAAAAAAAATTTTATTAGTACATATTGCAGTAAATGACATTTACACTCATCTTAGGAGGTACGTATATGTACTTAACATATCTTAATTCTTTTTATTGTCCTTCGTTCCCCTCCCTCTTTATTCCTTCCATCTCTGGATCCCTTTCCCAGTTGTAAAAGATCTATCTCCCTGTTTCCTATTGTCTATGTTTTATTTTGTTTTCTTAAAATTGTCTATACTTTGGGTTTCTTATATGAGAAGTTATACAATATTTAAACTTATATGTCTGACTTATTTCACGTAACATTATAGTTTCCACGTGCATCCATTTTCCTACAAATGACTCAAATGTATCCTTATGACACAGTAGTACTCCATTGTGTGTAAATGTCACATTTTTTTTGTCCATTCATCTATTGATAGATATGTAGGCTGCTCTCAACCTTTAGCTATTATGAGTTGATAGAAACAAAATTCTTGATGGTTAGCCTCAGGAGATGGTTTGTGTTTCTTCAGAGCCAGTCCCTATCAGCTCCCTGACAGGAGAGCACACAAGTGAGGAAACTGGATCCAGGAAAGGATCCTAGGAAAGATTCCTCTCCCCCACCTGCAGACCTCAAGCCACCATGTGCTTCTTCCACAGGAAGGTGCTTCAGCCTGGTGAGCTCCTGTGTCTCAAGCAGCTGCGGTTCCTGTGCGTTTCCTTCCTGGGACTTTCCCAGTGCAGTGACCTGCTCATCACATCCATCTTACTTGGTCTTTGGTTCTGTGAAGGCTGTTCCCATCTCCGCACCACTGAATCTCCAGCACCTGAACTGTGCTTACTACGTATTTGTTGAACAGCCACATCTAGTCCAAGTACCTTGCTGACACCTAAATCTCTTCAAATGCATCCCTATCAAGGGTCTATGGGGCCCTGTAAAGGGTCTTGTGGATACTGAGTGGCAAGTGTTTACTTCTGAAGAAGTCTCTTATACATCCAACAGCCCTGGACTGTCCACTTACAGAGCATGCCATTAGCGCAGATTGCATGCTGAGAGGCACAATAATACAAAGTCAAATGAAAGAAAATCACATTAAAGAAAGGTCATTCCCAATACTGAGGCACAAATCATTAGAACTACTTTCTTGCTAATCTCATCTCCACAAACACACACACACACACACACACACACACACACACACACCCCACAAAATAGATAATGGCTTGGAGTGATGGACAGAAAGAAGAAAGGATAGAAGGAAGGGAAGGAGGGAGGGAGGAAGAAAGAAAAAGAATTAAAAGGCTAATACATCATACATTATTTTGGGGCTCCTCTGACTTATTCCTGATATTGGACTAAATTCTGTCTTGAGCAGCTTCCACCAGTGCCCTGCATTCCAGCTCAGCCCTGAGTCACTTTGGCTGCTCCAAGGGTGGTGTCCCTGCTTAACACCATAATGTTACCTTCCTTTCTTGCAAATGTTTCCTGCACTTTCCCTGGAGCCCTTGGAACTTCCTCCACTTATAAACACTGAGGAGGCAACTGCCTCCCCTCATAAATGGCTGGAAAACCTCACTGTGCATTTTCCCCTCGACTCAGTTGTAATTTAACTATTTCCTTCTTTGAATTAGGTTGCCAAATTTAAAAAGCTGTCAGCAAAGTGGCACAGGATGGAGTTTGTGTGTAGAAATTCCCAGAGGTGTCTGGGACAGTCGCGGTGGGGCATGATCTAGCCTCTGTCTTACTCAGATGTCCTGGATCAGAAGAGTTTGGAGACCACAGTTGAGCAAGTGATAGGCTGACAAGTGATCATCCAGTGCACACATTTTATTTTATTTTATTTTTATTTTTATTTTTTGGCCTTTCTTAAAAGTTATTTCATGTATTAATAGATGGATGTTACCTACTGCTAGAATAAGACAAGACTTATCAACTCTATCTCCATTCTCAGTTTTTATAGACACAGTGTTAAAATCACCTACTTGGGGGCCGGAGATTTAGCTCAGTGGTTTCGCCGCCTGCCTCGCAAGTGCAAAGACCTAAGTTCGATCCCCCAGTACCAAAAAAAAAAAAAAAAAATCCCTTACTTAAAAACTACAAAGATTGAATGGAAAAAGATTTGTCACAGCAAATTCTTTTGATTCCTTTGGAATTATATGCCAAGAATTAAAGTAATCCCTTATCAAAAAATCTTTTTTTATTCTGTAGCGCTGGGGATCACCTAGGGCTTTATGCGTGCTAGGCAAGTGCTACACTACTGAGCTAAACTCCAGCCGTCAAAAATCATTTCTAACATGACATCAGTGGACAGCTTGATCAGGTTGTCTTTCAGTTGTGGTGCAAGCACAGAAGCAGAAATAGCTCCCTGGCTCAGGATTACGAGGACTGGCCACCTTCTCTAACACCTGGAGGGCCCAGTGCCCTGTGGTCCACACAGAGGTTCAGGTCTCCTGTGGACAGTGACAGGGTGTGGTTCTGCAGATCACCAGCCTCCATGTGCCATGCTTGGGCCAACTCCATTACCTGAATTAACTCAGTCTTCACAACAATCCTGGGGGAACAGCCACTACAACAGTGCCCATTTTACAGGTGGGCAGACTGACATGCAGAGTGCTTAGACACAGCTGGCACATCATCACACAGCCAGGGACCTGAACCCAGGTGGTCTTTCCCATCACTGTGCACACTGTCCATACAAAGGAACAACATGGAAGGGGCAGCTGGGGAGACAGGAAGGAGAGTGTACAGCTCCTTCCCCAGCATACCAGCTGTGGAGACAGACCAGCACACGAGGAAGCTGAGGACCTACAAATTTCACTTTCATATATATGCTCCCGCCTCCATCTGGAAAAGTTTACACACAAATGCTCCTCTACAGTAAATGGTGTCAATGTGTGGTACAGGTACATGGCAGACCCCATAAATGTTAAGACTGGTACTGCTGCTATTCCACAGCAGGAAGAAAAATGACTCCCGTGACCTGGACAAACACCACAGGATCAACCAGGCTTTCACAGTCTTGGGTCTTAAGCCCAGGCCACACCATCTGTTTAGTCAGTAGCAAAAGGCCAGTAATGCTAGGCAGGGAGGGCTGTAGCCAACAGCATGCCTACCCACACGGCAGCCCAACACTGCAAACCCACCCTCAACTCTCAACTCTCCCACTGACCAGCAGGCCTGCTCACATCATGCTAAGCCCATTTCCACATCTTCAGGCAAGATACACCTTCACCCACATCCCCGGGGGGCTGCACAGAATGGGACGGGGTATCTGACGGAGGGCTGGGGGTGGCTGTGCGTGGTCAGCTTGCCCTTACACTCACAAACGTCTGAACCCAGTGACTGGCAAAGCACCCAACTCCAGCTTCCAGGGGCCACAGCCTGGGATCTGGCACACAGAAGCCCAGATGATTTTTAAAAAGCAGCCAAGTGGTTTGGCTTCCGATTTTCACAAAGAGCCTTTCTCCATGTCTTAAAATGTAAAAGTTCTCCAAAGGATGAGGGATGCCAGGAGGAGGTGCATGAGGAGGCATCATGATGGGCTTTATTTTTAGATGCTGGGGTGGAAAGCATCCAGTTTGGCATCACTCCGGTCCCCAGACACTTCCGCCCCCCCAGCAATCATCAAAATGAACAGCAGAAACAGCTCAAAAGATTTTAGAGTTCTGCACGGCATGCTGTAAACAAGGGCTCCTGTCCCCAACTCCACCCTGACTGAACCAAGCTTTCAACCCCCTGGCTGCCCTCCTGTGTTCCAGTGTGGAATCGGTTTGAGGGAAGAGTGCCTCTTTCTCAGTCTTGCAGGGTGTCTGCTATGCACACAGGAACACACATCCTCAGAAACAGATCGCAGGAGCAGTTCCTGGGGACCCTCACCAGCGGCTGCAGCGGACTGCAAGGAAGCTGTGATTTCACACACACACAGTGAGCACCAACTCCCAGCCAAGGGCTTGCCAGCCAGTAACTGGCTTCTGCAAAGAATGAGGATTTCCAAGGCAACCACTGAAACCATTGCCCCAGCATCCTGCAGTGGAAGTGGCCTGAGAGATCACCAATCCTGCAGTGAACCTGCACTCCCTGGGCCCTTGGCAGCCCTGATTCTCATTCAATCACAGAATCCCCCAGATAGCCGCAACCAAACTACCTGGGAGTGCCCTGGAAGCACCCTTCTTAGCCATTCCTCAGGCCCAACTGTCCCCAGTGGATGGATGGAGAAATCAAGCTCCATAGAAAAGGTCAGTGCAGGTCATGGAACTCTGCAGAGCCAAGAAGAACCCCAAAAGAAACCTCAGCCCCTGGTGACAGGTTCAACCCTCAAACCACCAGCAGGAAGCCATAAGGAAGGATCCAGCAACGGCTCCCCAGAGATACCTCCCCACCCCACCACCACCCCACTCTGGTGCTCTGGTCCTGAGAGCACTGCAGCAGGCTTTCTGGAAACCACCTCAGATGCTTGTCAGAAGGCTCCTCGTCGGCCCTGATCTGGTCCCCAGCAGCTGCAGGCAGATGCACCCTGGACGACCTCTATGCCTCGTTTCCTGCACAGCTCGGCGAAGGCCTGGAAATTGAGCTTCTTGATTTTCTTCTCGCTCAGCCAGTAGCCGACTCTCTTCCCTTTCAAAAAGGTCTGCATCTTCCTCCTCGGGCGGGGAGCCCGGGTCCAGAGGAAATCGCCCACAGGCCGAGACGGGGTCCGTCGCGCGCCGCGAGCGGGTGGGTACCTCCTCCCGGCGGCGGGGCCGCGGAACGCGCTCTGGCGCGCAGTCCTGCAGGGCAGGGCGGGGCGGGGAGGGGAGGGGCGGGGAGGGGCGGGGCTGAGGGCGGCCCGCAGGGAGGTGTTCTGCGCGGCGCCCCATTGGCTGGGCGGCCCAAGGCACGGCTGCCCACAGCCCCGCCGCCCGCCCGCCTCTCCCGCCCGGCCCCCGGGGCTGCGCCGGGGTGAGGGGCCGGGCCTCCGCCGACACCGCCTCCACCCGGCTAGGCCCAGCGCACCTCCCTCCCGCCTCGCGGGGCCCAGCGTGCGCCCTCCCGTGGCGGCCGAGGCGGAGCCGACCGCGCACCGCCCCCAGCCCGAGTCCCCTCCTCCGAGCCCGCGCGCTGCGCTCGCCGTTCCGCGTCAGGCGCGTGACTTTCGGGGCGCGCCGGGTCCCCGCGCTGCCCCGGCCGCTGTTGGAGCTCTGGGGAGGCGGAGGAAGTGCCACGGTCGTCAGGGGGCAGCATGGTCGCCACCGCTTAAAGGCGCCGCGCCGGCCCTCGTAGGTGCTGGGGGCTTGTGTCGCGGTCGGAGGGCGCAGATATCCCGCCGAGTGGTTTGCCTCGCTGGAAAGGGCGAGAGGAGGGAGTCGTGGTGTGGACACTTTGTCGTGCGGAGGTAACCGACCCACCGAGCTTCGGTCCTCGAAACCATCTCCGTCCCCCTGCTGTATTCAGCCCCCGCCCAGGCAATTGGTTGCCCAGTGCACACATTTTATAGTGGGGAAACTGAGGGCCAGAGAGGCAGCAGGATCCTTCCTATGTGAGAGAAGAGCAGCCGCAGCGGAAGCAGCAGGAAGAGCCAGAAGCCCAAAACAGCACACTGGAGCCAGCCAACCAATACTTGCTAGATCCTGGGTACACATAGTACCCACACCTGTGACCTCTGCCCAGTGCTTGGAAGTTGGGGGCAGATGCTCTGGGGTGCAGAACTGCAGATCAGGCAAGTGCTCTCCCACAGTAGAGGGGGGTAGTGCCCAGCACCCCTTGCCTCTAACTGTGTTCCATGAATTTTCAGCCAGGAGCCTGGGCCTTTGGGGATTCATTTCCTTTCTCTCCCCCAGGTACCACCCCATCCTCACCACTACTGCACTCATAGTAACAATGACTCCCTTCTTGGTAGTGACCCCCAGTCCTGCCACATCCCCACCAGCCACCCCTAATGCCATCCACACCATCAGACACACCCATCCTCACCCCAGTGCCTCACTCTAGGAGTGACCCATTCTGCCCCCCTGTGGCAGCCTGCTTACCTGCACCCCCTCCAGCCTGTAGGCACACAGAGCACTCCTCCCCAAGAGACACAGCTCTCCGGTTGAGCACATCAGGTTGAGTGGCATGTCCGTGAGAGCGAAGAGGATGTATTATGTGGAGGCCCAGATTGCCATATGGTAGAGCAGAGACTGGGAGCTGCAGGATCCTAAGCAGCATGCAGAAGCTCCAGTCCATCCAGTGCAAAGTCTCATCCTTCTTGTCTTCATTTGCCTCCTCTTTGGAGGGCAGAGGATGGTGGAGGGGCACAGGGAAGGGGCACAGCCTCCAGCTGTGGTACCCCCAGGATCTACTGCACCTCTCAAGTCTAGTCCCTGCTGTCTCCAAGCTGCCTCCAGCCCCAGCTGGGCACAGTGGGACACCAAAGCCACGTCCCTGCAGCATTCCTCCTGCAGGCAGCCTTTGCTCCGGGCTTTCTGTCACCTGGCTGGGGTTTCTCTGAGCTCCAAAAGCCTGCATCACTGACCCCTGAACCCCTTCTTCTCCCTCTGTCCTCTCTTGGGTGTCAAACCTGCTGTCCGACACCATTACCAGTTGTCCTTGCTCCTCATCCCTGGGAACCCCATCCCTCATATCTACACAGCTAATGCTATCTTGGTGTCTGATCCAGGATGTATCCAAACTAACAAAACTAACACACCTGGGCTCCCTCCCATCGCTGTGGGATTGAGAGGTAAGTAGTGGACCATCAGCTGACTTCAAGGAGGTGGAAGTTGGGGTCTGTGGTGATTAAGGGAGAGAAGAAGTTGAAGGACAGTGGGATATTCACAGAAACACTGTAATCCTGCACATTCTTCTCTCCTGAACCTCAATCTCTATCCTTCTTTTAAATTTAAACTTTTAATTTTTAAAATGTTTGAAGAGATGGGTCCTGTTATGTTGCCCAGGTTGGCCTTTAACTACTGGGCTCAACTAATCTTCCTGCCTTTGCCTACTGAGTAGCTGAAATTATAGGTGCAAACCACTGTACCCAGGAGCCTCATCTGGTGCCCTACTTTCCCAGCTCTGCTCAGTCTCACTCCCTGGGACTATCCCTCCCTAGAATCTCGTGTTCCTCTGTGCCTTTGAACATGACATTCCCTCCACCAACATGCACAGCCCCTCCTTGTCCACCTGCAGGTGGCTCTTCCAGTCCCCACCCCCAGGCTTCCTTCTTTAGAACTCCCAGTATTCTGCCTAGATGTTGAGGACAGTCATGCTGTGTGCAAATGATTTGTTTCCATGTCTGCCTTCCCTGTGTCTCATGAGCCCTACAACAGCACAGACTGGATTTTAATCATCTTTATCCTTAGCAACTGTCCCAGGATGCTCAATGGATGCTGGAAAGTATGATAAATGGATACACAAATGTATGTTGAATGTATGAATGGAAATATACATAAATGAATGAATGAATGAGTATATTAAAGGGACAGATGCAGCCAATCCCACCCATACCATTGCCAACATTCTTGGTTCCCAGTTGGGGCCAGCACACCCACACATCCTGCACTCATGTCAACTGCATCAACACTGGTGGTTGATGCAACACTGGTGATCTCAGGACCCACTGAGGGGTCCTGAGAGAGGCCAGAGCACACTCAAGTCCAGAGCATGGGCTTCAAAAGGCCAAGGAACTTAGTAGGTTTGGATCCCTGCTCTGCCCCTTACAGGCTGTGAGATTTTGAGCAAGTGACTTGACCTTTCTCATCAAGTTTCCTCATCTGTAAAATGTGAATGAGGATGTTGATATCCACCTGAGTGGATGAAATAAGGCAATGGAGATGTGCTGAAGATGGGAATGTGAGCCCCAGTGGGCATCTAGTATAGACAAGGGCTAAACATTGGATGGATGAATGGAGGGATGGATAGATGGATGGATAATTGACTTTCACTGAACTGGCTTCCATTCAGAGGCCTTCTCTTGAGTGCCCACACTTCTCCTCTTCACCTTGTTCTAAAAGAGACTTCTTTTTTTCTGCTGGCATCCAGGGAGGGACAAGCCTCTCAGGGTCCATATGCCTCTGCCTGTCTCCTCATTGACCTCCCCTCTTCCCACTCTAGGTCCTCCCCAAATGGGAGTCCTCATCCTCTGTCCCTGGGTTTCTTTTAAGTCAGCTCTCACCAATTGGATAGTGGCATTCAGATTCCCTCTCTGGGAGGACCCCAAGAAGGCCTGCAGCACAAAGGCCTGGAATTTTCTCCTCTCCATTACTGGGTCATTCTTCAGGCCAGCACATGGACATCCATGAAGCCCTCACCTACCTATTGAATGCTGGATAGCCACAGCTATCCACACTGCCTCTCACTTTGACTCATCTTCCAGCTGTCACCTCTTTACCTTGGTAGGAGCCTGGGCACCCTGAAAGCCCTGCAAGAACCTCCAGGATTGGACTTTTCTGTGCTGTCTCTGAGCTCAGCCCTTGTTTCCAACCATCTCCAGCCACCTGGACCTCCTTACTGCTCCCCAAACACACTGGTCATTCTCCTGCCTCAGGTCCTCTGCACTTGATGGCAAAGGGCTTTTTTCCTCAGATATCTGCATAGCTTGCTCCTGCCTCTGCTTCAGTGTTACTGCCTCAGTGAGTCCTTCAAAGGTCACCAAGTCTGAGATAGTCCCTCTATCACTATGAGACCCCATAACTAACTTTCATGTTCTCTTATGTACTTCCCACAACCTGTTTATTTTTTGTGCATCTGTGTGTGTGTGTGTGTGTGTGTGTGTGTGAGAGAGAGAGAGAGAGAGAGAGAGAGAGAGAGAGAGAGAGAGAGAGAGAAACCATCCTCTCACACCAGAATAACAGCTCTGCAATAAAAGGAACTTGCTAGGCTTAGTTATTACTGTGTCCTCAACACTTGGAACAGTGTCTGTCCCACACTAGTTGCTCGAGGTATTTGCTGAACATGGGGGTGGACAAACAAGTGCGCTAGTGAGTAGCTGGGATAGTGCTGACTGAGGAGTGACTTCTGGGCACAGGCTTGTCCTGCTGCCCAGAAGGAGCCATGCACCTGTCAGACCCTTTTGCAATTTAGGGCTTGGAAAATGCAGCTCCTGCAGGATGTTGGTTCCATAGAGTGGCCAGAAGGCAGTTGCTGCTGTGCCTCTGAGTCTCCCTTTCTTCCCTTCCAGAGTGTCCCACTTCCTCTGTCTCCCAGGAGCCATGCTCCTTGGGGACTATGCTTCAAGGTCTCTTTCTGCTCTTGAACTTGATATGTGCTGGCTGAATGCATTTTTAATGGGCTTCCTTAATGGGGCAGCATTTGCTGAGTACTCACTATATACTGGGTTTGCACTAGACCCTGGGCATGTACAGATCTGTGAACTCCATCCCAGCCAATCTTTCCAGGGGCTTCAGGCCGTGGAGTCTGAGATTTTCCTGAGTATGCTCATCCGAAGGATGAGCAAGGCTCCCAAGTAGCCACTGAAGTCCACTTCTAGGAAATATTACCTGGTTAAAACTAGATGCAGAGTCCTCTGGGTGCTCTTGCCTTGCCTCTCCAGGGAAGACAAAGGCTGGGATGCTGGTCATGAGAGAGGGCCCTGGCCTAAGTCACCAGTGGTTTCAGCCTGCCAGGGGGTGGGGCTGGGCAGCCAGGGCAGAGGGCACTAGATGGCTGACTTGCACTGTTTACTGGGTTTTAGAGCTATAGGATCTAGTGCTTCTCCTCCTCACAGCAGCCCCCAGGTGCCCTCAGGGGGAAGTTCCCCTTCAGCTGCTCTGCAGGGCAGGGCTGGCCCAGGGAGAGAAAAGGGCCTGGGGAGGTTGGCAATGGTGGGGGTGGGTGAGGGGCATGCCAGTGAGATGGGGAGAGGTCTCGAGATGGAGGTAGGAGGATATGTGAGATGGCTCCTCCACCAGTGCTAAAAACAGGGTCTGGAACCTCTTTTTTGGATTTCTTCTTCTCGCTTCTTCTTCCCTGCCTTCCCTTGCCACCCACAGCCCTACCCCTGGGGCTCAGTGTTGTCAGGCTTAACCAGGAAGACTGTGACATGTGGCATGCCCAGAGGTGGCCCTCCTGTCCCATCAGTAGATCCTCTGCTTCCTGAAAGGCTACCTGGGCAAAAAGACCCTCTAGGGCTTGTGCAATGTACAGAATTCCTGAGGATCTGGGTGAAATCCACAAACTGAGTCAGTAGGTCAGTGGTGAGGCTCAGAATTCTGCTCACAGGTGGTGCCTGTGCTAGAAAACTGACTGTACACAGAGGTGAGAACCCTAAGGAGCCCTTCCAATAGGCAATCTGGCCCTCAGGGAGAGGCTATTCTCCCAACCCAGCCAGCCTGGCCCCCTGCTGCCCTTCCCAGTGGTAGTGATTGTGGACATGGAAAAGAAGGAGCCCACCATCTCCAAGTGCCCATGCTGATAGTGATCCCCAGGGAGTGGGACTCATCTCTGTGTGCTTGGATGATGTCCTAAGGGAAAGGCTGCAATGACCAGCAGGTTCTGTGGGTGCCTGGGCCCCTGCACCCTAACACACTCTTAACATACACACACACATGCACAGTCCTCATAAAAACTCTTTAATCCCAGCCTGGCCAGAGTCTTTACCCTCTTTATTAGTTAGGGTTTATCACAGGAACAGATTTAATATAAAATATTTAAATATATAATATATATATTACATTACATATTCATATACATAAAGGATTAACTAAGTAGGCTTACTACTAAGTAAGCTGTAGAATCAGCGGTGGAAGAATGCAAAATGGCTGTCTATGCACTGGAGAGCCAGAGGACCCAGCTGAAAGTTGAAGGCCTGGAGCTTGCTACTGTATCCTGTGTAAGTCCACATTGGAAAACCAAAGGAAGGGTCTGTGTAGGAAGGCTGAAGAGTCTGCGCTGGAAGCCTAAAGAACTGGAGATTTATGTCAAAAGGCAATGGTGAGGACTAGAGCTTCTCCAAAGAAACAAAAGGGCAGACTTACCTCTTTCCCTTTTCATTCAGTCCAGGCTATAAGCCTATTGGTTTGCCCCACCCACATCCTTGCTGGATCTTCCCTCCTTGGTTCTTGGTCTACGTGTAATCATCCATGACTCCCCCAGAACTGTGCTCCACTAATCTCCTAGGCATTTCTTAATCCATTCAAATTGATATCACAGCTAACTATCACACTCTAAGAGCTATCCAACCACCATGGACTCCCCAGAGGCAGGGGTAAACCCTCTTTCTCCTCTCTTTACCCCAGAGCCTAGCTCAAAATAGGGTCTATGATGTGTCCTAGACTGGTGGAAACATTCTCCATTTACTCCCCTGACCATTCTCATGCTCTCAGGAAGCACCAGGCAAGAATCCCACGTGGTCCTTTCAGGGGTCATGAAGATGAAGGAAACATCATCTCAGCCCTCAGTGGGATAGGTATGAACTTAACTCTGATATGGTGCAGTCAGTGCTGCTTTGGGCATTAGAAAGGCAGTGCACCTGCATGATCCTGGGCAAGTTAGTGAATTTCTCTACGTTTCAGTTTCCTGTTCTGTAAAAGGGAAATACTAATGATACCTCCTTCACTGAGTGTAGGGAACAGGGAAAGGGGACGTTACTAGAACCTCTGCAGTGAGTCCGAGTCTCCTGCGAGCCACGGCAGCACAAAGCGAATTAACTTATTATAGAGGAAAGGTAGAAAAATGAGACTTTGAGAAGCTGAGCTTTGGGTCTGATCAGTGCTGCTCTGTGCGGCAAAGATGAAAACCCCCAGCTTACTGCAACTTTTATTCAGTACATCGGGAGAAACATGTAACAAATGACTTGCAGAGAGTTCAGTACATCGGGATAAACAAAGTATAACGATCCAAGAACAAAGGGCTGGGGATTTAGCTCAGTGGTTCTGCTGCCTGCCTCGCAAGCACAAGGTCCCAAGTTTGATTCCCGGTACCAAAAAAAAAAAAAAAAGAAAGTATTTTCAGTCAGGCTGGGGATTTAGCTCAGTGGCACAATGCCTGCCTTGCAAGCGCAAGGTCCTGGGTTCGAACCCCAGTACAAAAACAAAAAACAAACAATCCAAGAACAATGAGGAACTGAGTAGGTGAAGATTTTGTTCCTCTCAGGATGTCTTCAGCTGGTGTAATCTTTTTTTTTCCCCATTGACTTTATTGGTACATTTTAGTTATACAATACAGTTACATTCATCATTGGGATCTTCTACCATTACATGAGTCTCTTGGTTCTTATTTTTTTCCCCTTCCCTTGCCCTCCCTTCACCCCCTCCACCCTTCCCTATTTGCAAAGACTTTGTTTCCATTTTTTCCCTCTTCTCATATCTTTTCCTTTCCCTTTTTTGCCTTCCCCTACCCCTCCCAATTACCCTGCTCTTTTAGACCCTTTCTTCCTGTTACACAATATCAGTTATACATTTTTTAAATTACAATATTAAGATCTAGGAGACATTCCCACAGATTTTACAGAATTTAAAAGGATATAGAAAGCATATTACAAAAATCTTTTTTGAAATAAATTTGACAACTTCTAAGAAGCACCTTGGAAGACAAATTAATGAAACTAACTCTGGAGGAAATATAAAATTTGAATAGCACCTATTAAAGAAAGTATATCCCTAGATTGAAAACCTACCTATATGACAACAGCAGGCTCATAAACATTTTAACTGATAAATTATATCAAACAGTTAAAGCAGAGAAAAGAAGGAACACTTCTCCCCTCATTTTAGGAACTCAACATTGTGCTAATCCTAAAACTGGATAAAGATAATAGAAGAAAAAAGTATGAACATAGATAGAAATTTGTTTAACAAAACAAACTATTAGAAGTCAGATTTGGCAGGATGTAGAAAGTGGTTTTGTTATAGGGATGGCAGTGTTGGTTCAGCATTGGAAGGTCCACCCCCAGAAGTCATCATTTTAACAGAGGAAAGGAAAAAGCCATATGATCCTGTCACTAGTTGGAGAAAAAGTATTGGACCAAATTCTACAGCTGTTCATGGTAAAAGCTATCAGGAGACTAGAAGCAGAACAGAAACTTCTCAACAAATTAAAGACATGTACTCCATACTTCCAGTGAGAATGCCTTGTATGAATGGAGAACATACAATGCTTTCTCCTTCAGGTGGGGAACAAGGGCAGATATGCTTACTCTTTATCTGTCCATTAAACTTTGAAACCTAGTCCCCACCAAAATAGTCTGGCAATAAAATGATACAACTAGGATAGGATTACCACGGCAGAAGCAAAATCTTTATATGTAGATGAAATGATCATCTACAGAGAAAATACTAAGAAATCTCTAGGATCCCCTAGAACTTGTACTTGAATTTAGCAGGATTAGAAAACACGAGGTATATATAAAAATTCAGGTCTGTGTATACTTGCTATAAATGAAGAACTGGATATTGAAATTTAAAAGTTATGTAGGAGTACAAAGGACCCAGAAAAGCCAAAAACAAAAACAAAAACAGTATTGGAAGACGTTTAGCACCCAATTTTAAGACTTCTTCTAAAGCTACAGTAATCAAGGCAGTGTTGGTGTAAGGAAAGACATATAGATCATTGGAATAAAACAGAGAATCTAGAAATAGAACCACACATATATGGTCCACTGAGTTTTGAAAGATTATTTAACATTAGCATTTTATAGAATATAAACTCAATTCAAGAGCCAAGGAAGAGATAGTGTTTTCAGCAAATGGCACTAGAACACCTGGTATCCGTATATAAAAAATTAACCTCAACCCTTTTTTCCATACATAAAAATAACTTGAAGGGATCTATGAACCTAAATAAGAAAGCCTAAAACTATAAAACTTTAAGAAGAAATTATAAGGGAAAATATGAATTCAGGGTAGGCAAGAACTACCTAAGATACAGAAAACATGATGTATAAAAGAAAAAAATTGATAAATGAGATTCCATCAAAATTTAGAACTTTAAATGACATCATTAAAATGAAAAGTAGTCCTTAAACAGACCATATTTACAATGCATATAACCTATGAGCAGAATATATAAAAAATTCTTAGAGCTCATTAATAGACAACCCAATTAAAATGTAGACATAAGAAGATGATAAATAGCCAGTATAGCACAAGGAATGGTGTGCAACTCTAGAATCAGAAAAATACTAATCAGTACAATAATAAGATTGAATTATACACTCATTAGTGAGATGAAGTCAAAAGTTTTAAAAGCCTTGTCATGACTTTTTCTTTTTGTTGGATTCTCCCCCTTTGTGTTTAATTTGTCATGCCCAATGGATTCATTCTGCTGGGTTTCCTGGGGTTGTGATCCTCATTGTCTTTTCCTAGGGTATTGTCTAAAATTTTTTGGAGTGCCAGTTTGGTATTCATGAAGTTCCTGAGGTGCTCTTTATCATGAAAGTATCTTATTTCTCCATCAATTTTGAAAGATAATTTTGTAGGGTACATCAATCTGGGTTGGAGGCTGTTTTCCTTTAGGGCTTGAAATACATCACTCCAAGCTCTTCTTGCTTTGAGGGTTTGCATTGAGAAATCTGCTGTGATTCTGATGGGCTTTCCTTTGTATGTGATTTGTTTCTTTTCTCTCACTGCTTGTAGAATGTTGTTCTTCTGTTGGATTTCTGGAATCCTAACTATTATATGCCTATGTGTAGATTTTTTTTTTGATTAAGGCTAGCTGGAGTCCTATATGCCTCACTTATCTGTATGTCAAGTTCTTTTCCCCTGCTTGAGAAGTTTTCTGCCATCACTTCTGTGAAGAGTTTTTTTATGTCATCTGCACTCTCTCCTCTTTCTTCATTGACTCCAATCAGTCTTATGTTATTCTTCTTTGCATTGTCTAGCAGCTGCTGGATTGATTTCTTGTGTTCCCTTACAATTTTACAGCAATTTTTCTTTTCCTCCTCACTAATTGCAATCTTTTCTTCTATATCTGAAATTCTATCCTCACATTGGTTCATTCTGCTGCACAGACTTTCAATGGAGTTTTTAATCTCTTGGAAATCTGTTTGTATCTGTTTTATGGATTCCATTTGTTTCCTGTGTTGGGATTCCATCATGTTCCTCAGATCCTCTATTTTTTTTCTGTGTCCTCTCTAGATTTATTAATCACGTCTTGCACCATGAGCAAAATCTTTGCTGTTATCTGAGTAATTATTTCTGATTTCATTTTTCCCAGATCCTCTTTTGTTGCCTGTTCAGAGTCCAGGTGGTTGAGTATCAGATTGTTCCATCTCGTTTCCCTTTGGGGTTGCTGTAGGTGATCCAGAAGTCTGTTTTTGAGGCTTGTTTATGTGTCTTCTCATTTCCACGGGGTGGGGGGTGCTTCTGGCACCCAGGTGGCTCACCTTTTCTGCCCTAGGAGCTTGAGATGGCAGTGGGGGAGCTCCCTTCCGGGTGCTGGGACCAGCTCAGCTTCTCTGCCCTAGGAGCCTGGGATGGAGGCGGGGTGCTTCCTTCTGTGTGCTGGGACCAGCTGAGCTTCACTGCCCTGGGAGCCTGGTATGGAGGCGGGGAGCTTCCTTCTATGTCAGCTGGTGTAATCTTGTCCTGGAGCATCACACCATCACCGGATCATTGAGGTCTCAGTTGTGACTGGGGGCCAAAATGGAATTATGTCTCAAAATGCCATAGCTGGTCTGTAGGCAGAAGAACTACACCTAATCAAATGGTTTTTCCTTAAAATTATGTAGTGTTGCTCCCAACAATGGAGTTGCTGAAAAGGTTAAATGAGGTATAATGTGTGAAGACTTAAAACAGTACCTACCATGAGGTCAATATTAGTGGTTGCTATCACCACATTATTAGGAATATTATGTTATAGGAATACAGAAAGGAAAGGTGTTCATCCTGATAGGGCCAGGGGCAGAAGACTTCATGTAAGAGGTGCTGTTTTCACTACAGTGTTCTTGGGGGTCAGATAGTATTGCTCCTGGTGGGATGGCATTAAGATAGATGGGACAGGAGAAGCACAGGCTGGGAGGTGAGACTGTGGCTGAGACTGAGTAAGAATAAGGAGATAGAGAGGAAGCTGGGTGCATTGCTCCACCATGCCAGGGATGGAGTGGCAGGCCTCACCCAAAGTCTCTGAGCCAAGGACAGGAAAGGTGAGATTGTACTTTCTGCAGCAGCTGGCAGTAGAGAAGGGGTGGACAGGGAGGGTCTCCTGCATGTGTACATGACAGAGAGGCCATGCCTGTATCCTGGCATGATGTGTCCCAGAAATGACAGAGAAGAGATATTCAGAAGTCCTGGTCCTTGACCCCTTTGTTGCAAGGAGGGAAGGAAGCATCCCAGAGGCTGTGTGGATATGAGGCCAGTGACAAAGATTTAGAGCAAGAGTAGAGAATGGCATGATGGAGGGGAGATTGCTCACTCTTGGCCTTAAAGAATTTGAAATGTTGCATGTATATGTCTGGTGCTCAGAGGGAGGGTCTGGACACCTCATTATTATTCCTGAGGATGACTGAAGCTGTAGAAGGGTTTAGGGAGTAAATTACAAGGTGGAACAGGAGAGTATTAGAGGGGAAGTTACAGAGATGAGAGCTAGGGTGGGAACTTTGGTAAACATTCACGAGTACCCACAATGGTTAGTGGCTCCAGCTCTTAGCTTTGTATCTTTGCATTAATATTTAACTTCCTTGCATTTGTATGCAACCTGAGCCTCAGTTTTTTCATCTCTAGGTTAGTACTAACAGTACTTATCCATGAGGGAGATGAGAATGACATAATGAGTTCCCCTATTAATATGAAGGGACTTCACAGGGCAAGTGCTGTGTAAAAGCATTTATGGTTACTATCATAGCCAACTCACCAGCTCAGGCAGCTTGTGGCTGAAGGTCACCATCTTTCAATGGAAATGTCAGAAAGACCCCAGAACAGCAACTAACAGTCACTACCTTTGCAAAGGGAGTGGCAAGCAGTTACATTTGCTGAGGTTTGCAGGTGGAAAGTGGTGGCACCCACTCTAATTTTAGTATATGTGCTGCTGAAGCGAGCACATGGCATCCACTCTAGATCCTGCTCAATTGGCCCCTGAAGTCCTCGCTCCAAATTTGCATATTTGACCAGGTTTTCTTTGGAAGAGGTTGGACATGCCTTTTCATCCTTTGCCCAGAGTCCAACTGAGACACAGCAGCGCACCCTTGTGCGATCTCTTTCCTACAATCAGGAACTCAAAAGTTTCTGGTCCTCATTCTGACCCTATCTGGAGGGTCCTCCTGGCTTGAGACCTAGAAAAGCCTGCCCTTTGTTGCCCTCATTTGCACATTTGGATTTTGAAGCCACTCATGCTCTCTGAACAGGGAAGGTCATGCCTTCTGGGTCCCAAAGGGGAGGATTCCGCACCCTGCTGTACAACCGTCTAGCTAAACCGGGATCCAGCCCAACTCTCTTGTCCCCTAAGCTAAACCAGGCATCCCTGTCATGCCCACATCTGTGCCCTCCACTTCTCTTTTGGATTATGGATAGTGGTGTTTCCCGACTGGTTTTCCAAGCTGACTTGGTGCATGCATCCCGGACTGCCCAGCCTCATACCGCCAAGCCCAAGACCTCCCCCACATCCCTAACCCTGATGGACAAGTCCAACTTAGGGCCATCCAGACACTTGAAGTTCTGCCACAGCTCCCACTCGTCACACTGGGAGCTGCGGCTGGAGTCCTACCTACCGAGCAAGAGAGGATAGGAGCCAGACTGGGAGACCCGGACAGGAAGTGAAGAGTGAGAGAAGGGCCAGGAGTCCTGCCGGCCCTGTCTCCAAGCGAAAGCCTGCCAGTTTCCCCGGATGAGAAGGAGTGCTGGAAAGTGGATCACCCTGCCCCACCAGCCAGAGATCCAATCACAGACAAAAAGAGGCTGTGAGCCACAGCCCCACAGGCATCTAGTCCTGTCTCAGAAGTTCATGGAATGCCCGCCCTCAGATCTAGAGCATCAAGGAGAAGAGTGCTGATGGGGGAATGCAGGTCCTGCAAGGAAGGACCCCAGAGCCAACCCACCCCCATCACTGCCTGTGGCAAATGGTGCAAGGGGCTCCTGGAAACAACAAGAAGAAAGAGAAAGTAGAGGCCAAGTCGATTGTCCCAGGGCTCCTTCTCAAGTCCTTGTTCCCTGTCAAGTTCTCCCCAAACACATCACTCCACTGTGTGCTTAGAGAAGAGGAACCCTGCAAGTCCCTTGTCTGTGAGCTTGGGAGACAAGAGGACCTTGATCAAACGACATGCCCGCCCTTCTCCCATCCCTCCACTGAGAGCATCCTTTGGGTTTAGCTATTGTAATCTTCAGGCATCCTCAGTTTCCCAAGCCTCTCTTGGATGTCAGCAGGTCCTGGAAATAAGCTGCTTCCCCCTGTAGTGTGGATTCTCTCCCTGGCCTTCCCACCCACACCCTGGCCTTAGTGCTGTCCAGAGGACCCTGCCACTGAAGGGACTGCTTTGTTGTTGGGTTGATAGGAGAGGTACGGCCTGAGTTTCTGGTCCATAAGGCGACTGAGCATGGGGACTGAGCATTTAGATTGGTTCAAATCTCTCCTCTCCTCCTGGCCCTAGACATTGCAATCCAGCAGGAGAAAGGCCAGGCCAGGAGAGCACATTCCTCCATGGAGATCATTTCCTGCATGGCTTCTGAGATCTGCTGGTCCTCTGGCACTCAGGGGGTGCTTGAAAGAATTTTTCAGAAGACAGTAAACCGGAGGAAGTGATGAGGTAAAAGGAGTGTGCTGGGGGTCAGGCAAGGTCGCATCCAGGAAAGTGGTAGAGACTCAAGAGATCCTAAGCCTTGTTCAGAAACAGCCCTAGGCCTCTGGGAAGAGGAGCTGGCAGGCTTTGAGAGGCAGCTTTCGTGGTCCACAGCTGAGAGATACCTGAGAGCCACTTCCTGTGTGTGCTAAAATTGTTCCTAAGTGTCTGCCGCCCACCTAGCTGTGCCCATTGACTCTCATCCTCTCCTGGGGCTGCTGTAATAGAGGCCTTTGGGGCACTATGTTGGAGCTGGCTCTCTACTCTAGTCCTACCAGACCAAAGGCTCAGCGAGTGCAGGAACATTCACTGTTGCATCTTCAGAGCCTGGTACAGTGCCTGGCACACAGAGAAAACTATGTTCCAGGACTCTAGGCAAGTGCACACTATGAACCTCTCCAATGAGGCCAAAAGACAGTCACCCTTTGTTTGCTGTCTTAAGTTGTCCTGTAGGGTATGTCAGGAGGGCAATGGAGATCTGACCATAGTCATCCACCTTGGTCACCTTTGAGGGCCAGGGGCTTTAGGACTAGGGTGCATGTCTCAATCGACACACATTTATTCCTCAAAGTCCCATGGAATTGATACCAGAGTGGAGGGCTGTTGTAAGGATTAAAGACAATGCAGGCAGATAGTCTGTAAGTGGACCCAGCACATAGTTGGCACCAAATCCAAAAGGTACCCTAGGGACATGAGTAGGACCATGACCTTGGGAGCTCCAGACCCAGGCCAGACTCCAGATCTGCCATTTGTAGGGTGACATCAGGCCTCAGTTTCCTCATTGTGAAATGACATACCCACATCACCTTCCAGGGGTGCTATGTGAGTCCATGAGCAACACATACATGATGCTCAGAAGGTGGACAGGCACGTGATGGGTAGGTAAGAGCTCTCAGACAGCCCTGTCCCCCACCCTTCACTCAGGCAGGGGTCCACTCACATGTCCCTTCTCGGAGGGGCTCACTGACCTTCCTGTCTAAAACAGGGCCGAAGCACACCATTACTGCCCTTCCACCCTGCTTGTCCTTTTCCTTAAGACCCATTAAGGACGGACTCTCCCCACTCTCTGGTGGGCCTGTTTACTGCCCATCTCTCCCATGAAGACCTCAAGCCCTAGGTACACCGTAGGTGCTTAATATATATTGGCAATTGCACTCATTATATTAATAACACCAACACCAGGAGCTAATGCTTATGGAGCACCAGGCCGGGCACTGTCCCGAGCTCTTTCATTCCTGAACACACTGATGTGTGTAAGGTTGGGGTGGGGAGAGTTTTTCTACAAAGGATCAGACAGCAAACCTTTCAGGATTTTGGTAGGACAGCGAGATACAATATAGGATGACCATAAATCTAAATCTCAAATAGATGAAGGCTCATTTTTAGTAAAAGTATGTCTCAAATACTTCATAGGGTATTACATGGGTTATTGGCTATTTAACTGAAATTCAAATTTAACTGGGCATTCTGATTTTTATTTGCTGAATCTGACAGATTATTTTTATTTCCTGAATCTGGAAAATCTACTTTCAGGCCACATATAGTCTAGGTCACATTGTCTCCTTTATGTTTACAACATTTTCAAAATGTAATTTTTAAAAAACTCAGTTTAAGAGTGGATGTGACAAGGTGGATTTGGCCATAGGGACCCCTGGTTGAGAGTCCCCAGTGCAGGACCTATGGCACCCAGGAAGTAGGCCTCAATTAAAGTCACCAGGGCTACCCTCTTCTTCTCCAAGACTGCTGCCTCCATTGGGCTCAACCCACCACCCCATGCCCCAGCTAGGTATCTGACATTTAACACCTGGCAGGAAACAGCAGACGACTGATGGGGTGGGATCAGTGCTGAGCCAGGGCCCTGTCTATGCAATACAGCTGCCAAGAAGCCTGACTCCTACCTCCATTAGAAACTCACAGAGAGCAGCATGGCTACATTAGGGTTCCCAAAGGGCTTTGTGGGGGTGACTTTACAAATAACAAGCATGTGGAGAAAGTGAAGGGAAAGAAAAAAGATAACTTGAGGATGCCTAGGCAACACTTGGTACAAGGGAGTGAGCAGAAGGCAGGCAGTGCCCACTCTGATTCACTCAGAGGCACCTCAGGCCCTCAGGACAGAGTACAAACCCCTTCCCAGGCTGCCATCTCCACTGACCCTTGGACCCTGACTCCCAAAGGTGGCACCACCTTAGGCTCACCTAGTGCCTTCTACCAAGTGCCCTTCCCTGGTGATCCAGCTGGCTAACTGTCACTCAGGCCTCAGGCCTCAGCCAAGACATCACTTCCTTTTGGAAGATCCCTGGATACTTTGTCCCCCAAGTGGGGACAATCTGCTGCCTCTTCTGTGTACCACTAACCCCTCCTTCCCAGCACTTGTCCTGGGAACCAAAACTGTCTTTCAATCACTCAGAATCACTCAAGAGTCTCCTGCACGTCCAGAGACAGAAAGACATAAGCTAAACCAAATGGGTAAATGATGACAATTTGAGACCAGTTCTCTGCAACAAAAGAACTTGGTTTTATGAGAACAAATAAGTTGACAGGGTCTAGGGGAGGTCAGGAGGGCTTCCTGGAGGTAGTGATAGACCAAGATCTGAAATTCAGGTAGACACTAATTTTCTGGGCTTCAGATTCTCCAACTTCGAAGTAGAGAGGAAACTCCACATACCCTGTCACTACCCTGCCCCTGTGACTCCACTACCACCCAGAGCCTCCTTGGAGCTCACACAAGGAACAGACATGAGGACAATGTGGCAGGGAAAAGCACTATGTAGAAACAGCTGGAAGTTTTTAATTCTTAATTTGTTACGGGCAAGGTAGGAGGTGAGAGTTGGAAGGGGCTGGAGGGAGTAGTAGTATACAGGAGTATTCCGGGAACCTCCAAGGCCCTGACACACAGGCCTGGAAAGTTTCATGGAGGGGCCTGGCAGGAACTGGGTTGCTCTCAAATTGGGCTTTCAGCACCATCTGCCTCCCCTTCCCCCAGGAGAGGAACAACATTGCTTAGGCACTGGGTCCCCAAGCTGATGCTCTGGGCCAGGTACCAAGGAGCCTTGACAGCCAACACCCTGAACTGAAGAGCTCTACTGGCTCAGGGCCCCAGCAGTCCCCATATAGTGGCCCATTTAGTGCCAAACACTTCTAAGGAACAGTGGAAGTCCCCAGAAGCTTTCAAAAGTGCAGCCAGGGGTCCACCAGCGTAGCCCTTTGCTCTTTAGGGACTTTCTTTCCTATCCTAGACTGTTCCTACACCCTCCCTTGTAGGGAACAGGGGAAGGGGGCGTTACCAGAACCTCTGCAGTTAGTCCTGGTCTCCTGCGAGCCACGGCAGCACACGGCGAATTACAGGAAAGGTAGAAAAATGAGACTGAGAAGAAGCTGAGCTTTGGGTCTGATCAGTGCTGCTCTGGGCAGCAAAGATGAAAGCCCCCACCTTACCGCACCTTTTATTCAGTACCTCGTAACAAATGACTTGCAGAGAATTCAGTAGTTCACATTGGGATAAACAAGGTGTAACAAAAAGCTTGCAGAGAGTTCAGTACATCTCGGGTAAACAAGATGTTAACAGTCCAAGAACAACAAGGAACTGAGCAGATGTTTGTTCTCCCAGGATGTTTCTTGTCCTGGAGAATCACAGCATCACTGGATCACTGAAGTCTCAGTTGTGACCGGAGGGCAAACTGGAGTTATTCTGTAGCTGGGCTGTAGGCAAGCGAACTAGGCTAACCAAATGATTTTTCCTTAGAATTATGTAGCATTGCTCCCAACACTCCCTGTGTGCCCTTTCTCTGTCATATGCTTCAGCAAGTTTTCATAAGGCCTTGCTAGACAGTTCATCCTTGGCCTCCAGTGGAGTTGGAAACAAAAGCGAGCTCTCAATATTTCTTCTCTTCTGATAAGATTCACATGGCCTGCTCTGAAAGGGCAATTCTCTTAACAATTATAGTCACCCCTCCATTCTCCTAGCCCATGATGCTCCTCAGTCTGGCCAGGATCACCCCATTACTCCTGTACCTATCCTCTGCCCTGTCTTCGAGATGTTCAACAAGGATCCCTGTCGTATGTCTTTGCTAACTGGTGTTTGCAGTGCCTTTCTCCAGCAGGATATAGACTTCCCTTTGGGGACTTTCCCCTTGGTGTCCAGGTAAAAAACCCGTACCATCAGCTCCCCACTCCCACATATGAGAACCCTCCACTGCCATAGGGAACTTTCCTCCCCAGTGCAGATCCCCTCTCCTGCCTGTATCACCTGAACAGATTGTCCAGGCCCCAGAGCCCCTGTCATTCAGTCACTTCCCCCTTCTTTGCCCAAAGGACATAGAGGTGGGGGCTTAAGACGAGCCTAAGGAAGGAATGATAAAGGAGGAGGGTTCACAAAGAGAAAGAAAGGCAGGGTGATGGGGAAAGGGGTCCCCCAGCAATGAGGAAGTAACAAGATCCAGACTCCTGGACACCAAGGGAGACCTAACCTCCATGGGGTACAGTGCTGGGCCTCAGGAGGAAAATCCACAGCAAGGTTTTAAAAAACACCTTGGTTAGGATTGACTGGGTGTCTGCCATGAGCTGCTCTGATAGCCATAATGTCTCCAGCTTGCACAGTCCTCCTGGAGGTGTCCCGGCCCTTAGGCAATGGCGTGCAATGAACTAGGGTTCCCTGACCCACCCCCAGGTTCTCTGTGCTGCCAGAGATGTCAGCCAAGGAACTGCTAGATGGAGACCATCTGCCCAGTCAGTGCTCTAGGTTCCCAGGGGTCAGGGAAGGAAGTCCAGGGAAAAAAGCCTTCAGTCACTCCACCAAGGAGCTGTCCTCTACCCACAGCCAAGGGTCACAGGCCCTGTAAAAGAAAAATGCCCCAAGCCCAGGATGCTAATGCTGTCAGTGCTACTGCCTCTATCACTACTCCAAGGTCAACATGAGCTGCCTCACCCCCACCTTTTAAGCTTCCTTGTATTGAGCATGACTTGGCCACCATGTAGAAGAACATTCAGAGTCACTAAAAAAAAGAACAAGATCTAGAGAGATAAAGTGGAAGCTTTGGAGTGTAGGCCATGACAGCCTACACTGCCCCTCAACCTGCCCCTTTTTTTTCCTCTATGTGCAGCACAGATTGCAGACTCAGTGACCCTGCTGCTGATACTTTGTAGATCCCAACCATTTCTACCACCACCATCTGGGCACACACCAGGTTTCTGGGCCCCCATCCCTGTTTGGCCCTCTGTCTTCCCCGCCTGTACCAAATAGTGACAAGAGTATAACACCCACAGTTCTTCATTTTTCTACTTTGCCACTTCCTCCCTTTAGGTCCAGTCCCAGTTTGGAGGTTCAACCTAATGAGAATGAAGACCCTACTTAGCAGTTCAGAGCTGCCATACCTCCCATTTCTCACCTCCCCACGTTTCCTCCTCCTGAACTTTTCAGCTTCAACCCTCCCTCCTGCAGAAGGGAAGGCCCAACATCCATGTGGATAGATTCCTCTAGGCTTCCAGCAGTTTCCAACCTGCAGCTTGTATTGTAATAAAAAAATCTAAAAATAATGAAAGAATTATTCCTCCTATCACATTACTTTCCACGGGATTCATTTATGCCACAGCACTTGATGCATCTGCACCTCAGACGTGGCGTCCACCATTAGAGCCCCAAGTCATTGACATAGACAGTGACTCCCTTCTAAGTTTGCTATGTTCAGGTCTCCCTTAGCCTCCAGTGTGAGCTCTTGCCCATTTCCCCAGGATCAGGCAGCAAGCATCACAGGCATCCAGCATAGGGGCCAGTTTCCACCAGCCCATCTACTCTTAGTGTTCCCTACCCTATCTCAATTTTTAACCATCCTTTTGGTTCAGAACTCACTCCTCAGTCCACATGGGAAACAATAGAAAGCCTCTGTCGCCAGTGCCCCTCTTCTTTTAGCCCTTCCTGACATGGATCATATATTCGGCTCATCCACTCGCCTCTGCCATGTCTCCATCTAAGTCTGCCATTGACACCGATACTATGGATACTTCCTCCTTCCAAGTCCATCATCTTCCAATATCCTTCTGACTCCAAGGACAATGACAGCCCATTTTACAGGGCTTCCTGGTTCTGGGAATGTATCACGAAGTGGCAGCATGGCTTTAGCTCAGGTCCCCACTGTTTTGTGTGCACAGTCAGTGCAGGGACTGCTACCTTCAAAGCTATACAGAAGCCACCCTCTTAGCCCATGTTTGGGGCACTAATGGGTAGCAACACGGCAGCTCTTTCTTTGAGAGGAAAGCAGCAACCTTAAAAATAGCTGTTGGCCTAAGTCGTCCTGCAACCAGGTCATCCAGTGGTAGCCCAGTGCAAACAGAACTTGCAGCCTGACATCACCCTGGTTCACATTGGGCATTCCAGTCACCAACTAACAACCAGCCTCTACTAAGAACCCAGGTGTTTCGTACACTGGCACAATCACAATATCTGGCTTTGGCTTTGCAGCTAAGATGACCAGCTTTGGGAACAGAATTTCTTTGCTTCTCTAGGCTATTCCTTGACTGCTGGTATTCACGGGACCTGCAACTTCCATAAGGACTAAGGATTTTGTATGTACAAGGGAATAGAAGGGCTGCACCATATTCTAGGGGTATATGCTTCATTTCTAAATAAACTCAGTTTTCTGAAGTGATTATACTACTAGCAATGCAAAAGAATTCTAGCTGTACAAGTGTTCATTAACATTTGGTTTGGTTGGGTGTGTGTGTGTGTGTGTGTGACTGGAGATTGAACCCAAGCCTTTATACTGAGCTGTATCTCCATCCCTTTTTTTTGGTACCAGGGATCAAACTCAGGACCTTTCACTTGCAAGGACCTTTCGCTCAGTGGCAGCACCACTGAGCTAAATCCCCGGCCCCACTCCATCCTTTTTTAAATTCTAAGACAAAGTCTTGCTAAGTTGAACAGGCTGGACTCAACCTTGTGATCATCCTGCCACAACCTTCCTGAGAGCTAAGATTAGAAGTATGTGCCAGCACACCCAACTTATTGTCAGACTTTTTAATTTTAGCTCTTCAACTAATATGCAGTAGAATCTCCTTTGGTTTTAATTCTCATTTAGCTGATAAGTGATCTTGTTCAGCAACTTTATGTGTGTTTTTTAGATATCCAGATATCTTCCTTGATGAAGTGCTTTTCCAATCACTTAGCCTGTGTTTTGATTTTTTTTGAATTTCTGATTATGGAGTTTTAAGAGTTCTTTATAGTTTGGAAGGAACTACTTTTGGATATATAATTTGCAAACATTTTATCCCAATCTGTGTCTTCTATTTTTGCCTTATAATAATGTCTTTCAAAAACAAAAGTTTTTAATTCTGATTAAAGTTGATTTATTATTTTTGTTCCTTTATCTTGCTTTTGATGTTTTCTGTAGGAAATATTTGGCTAACCCAGGGGCACAAAGATTTTGTTCCATAGAAATGTCATAGATTTATTTTTCACATTATTGGTCTTTTATCTATTTTGAGTTACTCTTTATATAGTAAGAGGTGTGAAGCAAAATTCATATTTTTTGGTACAGCTGGCAACCATTCCCATGCACTACATGTGTCCAGAACCATTTGTCAAAACGGTTCCTTCCTCTACCTTTCTTGAAGTCAGTTGTTACTAAATGTGTGGCTCTGTAGGAGCTCTATTCTGTTCCACTAACCTTTTATGTCTGACTCTTAATTGTGATGCATTCTTTCTCTGCCTTTCATTTACTTGTGTAAACTAACTCCCAGCATGATGACCTCACATATAGCTAGAATTATGTGAGAAGCATTTTATAAATCATCACAGCTTGGACTGAAACTATGATTACTTCAAAAAAGCAGTTTTAAAATTCTGAGAAATAAAAACTGTGTATTATGCAGCCAAAACCTCAACAAATTCCCAGGAATGTGTCCCAGAAAGCCTGTTGGCCTGGATGTAGGCATGTACAGTGTGGGGAGTACATTGGCTGGGCTAGAGGAAGAAATCCTACCACATGTATGGGAACATTCAAGGATGACATGATAAAATAATGTATTTCCACAAGTGTTTTAAAATTATTTTGTATCATGAGATAATTGAACACATCTTCATAAAACAGAATATAAAAAACACTATTCCAAAATGCTTTTGTTTGCCGAATGCACTGAGATGCTAGGTATAATATGAAATGGTTACCTAGAACCACTTTTATTTTTCATTGCTGTAGGGTGATTGCTGCATGTTATTCAATATCTTCTACATGTGGATGTGAATAACATGGAATTTCACTCCAAAAGAAAAACAAACAAAGAATATATGTTGTCAACTTGTCTAAAACATTTTTCATGTTCAGATTCATTTTTCTTTGTGTTGCTATTTAAGAGATTTTAAAAATTTGACTATTAAGTAAATAACCCTTGGTATTTGCATTGAAATCTCAGAATAACAATGTAACAACCGTTAACGGTGAAAAGGTGATAATGGCAATCAGCACTGGGATATTTCTTAGAAATATTCTTCATCACTTATTGTTATCAATCATGTGTCAGTTTGATGTTTTGACAGTTAGTAGTCTTTAATCTTTGCATTGGTGAAAGAAGTTCACATTGACAATCTCCAGCTGCAGGCTGAGCTAGGGTTCTGGTGACAGCTGGCCCTGATAGGGGTAGCAGGGAACTGTACGGATACAGACTGACCCTCATGCTCCATTCCTCTACATTTTGGTCACTGCTTTGCCACTGAGAGCCTAGGACCTGAATTTAGGGTGCCCAGGCCAACTCCTGAACTTTATTCAACTGTACTCTGCCATCCCAGGCAACTGCTTCGCTTGGCCTCAACATTATCTCCTATGAAATTGGGAGGCTTATATGAACCCTAAGAACTTCACTGTTCACAATGAAATGAGACAAACCCTTGAAAGGTTTTACTTGAATTGGTTTTAGGGGGTCAGTGACTGCCCAACTTATCATGGTGACAACTATGACCAACTGTGGGAGAAGCAGCTGCTCAGTTGACATCTCCCAGATTTTCAAGAAAATGGCAGCAAGAAACTGCTGTCCCTGTGAAGTCTCCAGAAGGGTTGGCTGTGTTGATCACGGCCCATTGGTGTGGCTTTCCGGGATATCAGCATGGGTCCCAGTCCCTCCCTATCTTTGTTTTGTCATGCGAGGTCCTCCTTCCCTTCTCAGAGAAGCACAGCAGTGCCTGGGCCATCCAAGGGAGCTCCCATCAGGGCTGAGGAGCAAGCGAGGATGGCCCTGAGACAGGACCTCCTGCTGTCAGAAAGGGAAAGTGTCAGCCTCAAGTTCACTTCTCTCAAAATGAGCATTAATGTTAATCTTCTGTCTCATGCCCATTGTGAGGATCCAGGAATCACGGAGAACAAGCAGACAAATAGCAAGACATTGGCAGCAAGACTTCGGTATCTTTTAAAATTAGCAACAAGTAGAAACCCTTGAAAGAAGTCAGAGAAGAAACCATCTTGGTAGTGAAATTGGTGTACGCAATACGTTGGACTCCCCTTCAGAAACCATCACTGCTGGCCCGAGCTGGGGCTGAGGCGGCCACCCCGCGCCGGAAGTTGCAGGCCGGCGGGAGCTCAGAGCTCCGCGTTCAGTCCCAGCTCCCGCCAGCGGCAAGGAGGACGTAGTCTACACCTGAGGCCAGGTGGGCGGCAGGACCTGGGGAGGTCGCAACGAGGACAGTCACTGCGGGTCGAAGTGGGGAGCGGCATGTAGTGCAAGGACCACCTGGCAGCCCGCTCCCGGGCCTCTGCCTCTACCTGCAGCAGCTGCGATCTGCACCTCGGGGCTCCCGGGAGGCAAGAGCTGGCTTCAGCGTGGGCAGCACGCGGCTGGGCAGAGGCTCAGGATGACAGCGGGCGACACCGGTGGCTTCTGGCGCATCCCGGGGCTGCGGGAGAAGCTGGCGCATTTCCATCTGAGCTGCAAGAGCGCCCTCCAGAGGGCAACCCCACTGATGCTGCCATCCCGTGGTGTCCTGCCATCCAGCGGTGTCCTTCGTGGTCTGGTGGCTCCCCTTTGCTCTGCGAAACGGAAGACCATCTCGCACTTGGTGGTGGGCTTGGAGAAGCATCCGTGCCTGCTGCAGATCCTTGACTTTTCCCTGCAGATCAACTCCGATGAGTCACACACCACACATTGCTCCTGCTGCTCAGCCCACTAGAGATCCTCAAACTCATGGGCATCCTGCTCTTCTCTGTATCCTCCTCAGGATCTTCATCAAGACTCACACTGAGCTCCCATGCAACGCATGGTTCTAAGATGGCACCTACTACCCACCCTCGAAAGAAGGAGCTGGCCCCCAGCTTAGAGCTGGTGCTGGAGTTCAGCAAACAGGCTGACCATGTTCATGACCAAGAGTCCTTCCTCAAGTGCAAGGAGCTGGGGGGCTGGAGCTCTGCAACAGCCCCCTGTACCATGGCACAAGTTGATGGTGCACTGCTCACTAACCTTGAGAGCCAGACTTGCCCCTGGGACTTCCATTTGGTTGACTGGTGGGCCTACATCCTGCTAATCGAGACTACCCGGGCAAGGAGGAGCAGACCTGCCTCCACTGCTGCCTGGACAACACAGAGAAGTTTGACTATGGCAACAAGTACAAGGAGTACCTTAGGTGAGTGTCCCCAAGCCTGGGACTAGGAGGCTGCCCAGAGGTGGGATGCCCTCTTGGGTGAGGGGCTCTGATCTCCAAAGAGAGCCAAAGCCTGTGCTTCTGCCTATTCCCACATCTCTTGGGTTTGTTTAAAGGAAATTCTGGCAGTGTCAGGATCCTAACTGTTAGTGTTCTTAGGCCTAGGAGGAAGGCCATCCTATCTGGCTCACCATCCCCAGGACATGCTTGAGTGGGAGGAAGGTATAGGCCTGGTGAGTGGAAAAGCCCTCCTGAGGCTCATAGACACTGCCCAGATAGGCCTAGCTTCCCCCAAGCTCCAGAGTGAGATTGGCTGGACCCAGGCTGTGAGCCTCAGGCCCAGGTCTCCCTAGGACCTCCAATGAGGCTTCCAGACCTAATTGGGGCAAAAGTCGCTACCCTCACCCTAAAAGTCTCCCAGACTTGCAAAGAGTGGCACTGCTCTTAATCTCTGGAAGATAGCCTGGTTTGGTTACCAAGCCTCACATGCTGCTATCTACTATGTCCCATGCAGTCTATTCTGTCCCTTCGTGTACATGTCCTCAGGCTCAAGGAAAGCTCACTGATGCCGTGTTAGAAAGCACCAGAGCAGGGAAGCCCCGAGCCCTGGCACAGGAAAGAGGCAAGGACCAGCTCCTTTCCTGTCTTTTTAGGGGTAGTTGGAAACTGCCCTGCCTTGTTCATGCCATCCTTGCTGTGATCTGATGGCCCATTTACTGAGTTAAAAGAAATCTTCCATGGATGAAAAGGTGCATAAGTGATTCAGGTTTCCAGACCTGAGCAGCTGCCCTACCCAAGCAGTAATGGCTTCCACCTGGGTTCCTGCATCTTATGCAGCTCCTGTGTGCTTTTCTGGTGAAGGACATGAGGGCCATCTGGCCTTTGTGGAGCACTCCCAGCCCGTGTGTCCTGCTCTGCCCTCACTCAGTGCCACTGCTCCCTTGGACCCTGCAGTTAGGGTTCTGGCTGTGCAGTCCGCTCTAAGTGCTACCAGACAGTCATATCCTCCTTTGTATGTACACCAGGGGTGCAAGGTAGAAATGAGGTGTCAGTCAGGTAGGTGTTAGCCTAGGTTACCCAGACCCCACTTATCCTAGGAGACCCTTGGAGGCCCTACTGCCACTGCTCTCTCCCACTTGCCTCTTGACAACTTGTTCACAGAGCAAGTTGGTTGCTGTTTTTTGTTTTTGTTTTTTTTAGTACTAGAAATTGAACCCAGGGCCTTTGCACTAAGCTATACCCCCAAACCCTTTAAAAAATGTTTTTATTTTGAGACACAGTCTCACTAAGTTGTCCAGGCTGGGCTCAAACTTGCCATCATCCTACATCACCCTCCCAGATTACAGGTGTGCACCACCAGGCATTTCTTTGGTTTTCCTACAGAATATTTTAATAGTTTTAACTTATACTGGAGAAGAAAAAGGAGAAAATACGAAGAATATACTAGAATTCTTTGCTGGGGACACTGCTCCCAGCAGGGCTTCAGGCTCTACAGAAAAGGGCATGAGCTAAAATGGGTGTCTGTGGAGGCACCAGATCACATGCCAGAGAGGGACAGCATCTGCGATTCTCTGCACTCTCTGTGGGAGAGACCATTGATTGTCTTGGGTCCCTAATGCCTTCCTTATCTTTACCAGTTCTGCTTCATGGTGGCCTGGCTAGGGTGTGGTGGTGGTTTGTTCCTGAGGGACTGAGGGCCTGGGCTTCTAGATGTGAACCTGAGAACTCTACATGTCAGCAGTGCTGTGACAATGTAAGGGGTGGTGGTCTTCTGTGATCCCCTCCCAATGCCATGGGGGCACCATGAAAATGTCCACTGCTAGGTAGTAGCTATTAGGCCCAGATTTCTGCTATTGTAGCTTGGAAGAACACAGAGGCTTCCTGGGTGCTCAGTGAGTCACACCTAGGAACTCCCATGACTATTGTCCCAGACAGGTATCCTGCAGCGAGGCAATCTGACTGTAGAAACTCATAGTGTTGGTCTCACTTTCCCACTCTGTCCCTCACTAGCTGTGTGACCTTGAGCATGTCATTTAACCTCTCTGTGCCTCACTTTCTTCATGTGTAAACTGGGACCTAGTGCTTTATTGATCACGGATGTTCTGTGTGGAGTGTCACAGGTGGGGTGTGGACAGGTCATTTTGTTGTTGGCAACATGTTGTAGACTGTGAGTTTCTCCATCATCTGTCTTCACCAGCCTGATTGGTTCTCTCCCTTCAGGCTGTCTGGGACTTCATGTGTTCACTCTTTTCTCACAATAGATTGCTATCTGTCCAAAAGGGAGATGGACAAGAGCAGAGTGAGCTACAATTTGGCACGCTGCCTGGGACACAGCTCCTGTGCCATAGGAGCTGATAACCAAGGGCTGTCCTCCCAGGCTGCCGACAAGGGGCTACAGTGCCTCCCCTGGGTGAGAGCAGGATCTGGCACTGTGTGTTCAAGAAACAGGTTTGGTGTCCCTGCTGCCTGTGAGTTTAACCCTTCTTATGACTGCAGAATTTGGGTTGACTTAGATTGTTGTAGTTCTGTCCTTCAGAGCCCAGGACCACAGAGGGATTGCTTATGTAGAATTTCCATTGTTCCTGAGGCTTGTTATTTAAGGGACCATGGGTTGATGGTCCCATGACATGGACTGTCTGAATTCCTCAAGTTGGAGCATATCTACCTGTGTCCCTTGAGCGAAACCTCCTACTGGGTTTTGTACTTTTGTAGAGTGTGAGGAATGAGCTGACTTGGAGAACAGAGAACATTTTCGCAGTGTGCTTATGGGCTCAGGTGGAAATTGTTAAAATGAGGTGACTTGTGCTTTCTTCATTTGAATCAACTGAGTCTTGAGGGAGACTTGCATACACACATGGCCTGGCAGTGGCCACAGCCTGAGCATGCTTGTGGGGTAGCATAATTCCCCACCCTCCCTTCTTCTGCTTTCCTCCACCCCAGTTTGGAACGGGGCAGGAGAATGGCTTCAGAGATGAAGCCATCGCTTGAGGCCAGTTTCTCAGCTAGCTGCATGGTGTCAGGGACTTCAGGGTGTCTGCCTCCAGCCTATTCCTGCATCTTCAACATCATTGTGATCTATGACTCCAATGTAGGCAAGATATGCCTGACCTGCTGCTTTTGTGCAGGCTGCTTCCCTGAGCACACTGAGGCCACCATCAGGGTAGATTGCTGAGAATGAGCTGTGGAGATTGATGGGGAGCACATCAAGATCCAGTTATGGGACACAGCAGGCAAGAGCAGTGCTGAAAGAGCATGGTGTAGCACTATACCAAGATGTGCACGCTATGGTCTTCCTGTATGATATGACCAACATGGCTGGTTTTCACAGCCTGCCATCTTGGACAGAGGAACGCAAACCACATTTACTAGCGAATGACATACCACAGATTCTCACTGGAAATAAATGTGACTTGAGAAGTGCCATTCAGGTGCCCACAGACTTGGCACAAAAATTTGCTGACACACACAGCATGCCTTTGTTTGAAACCTTTGCTAAAAACCCCAAGAATAATGACCATGTGGAGGCTACATTTATGACCTTGGTTCATGAGCTAAAGAGCCACAAACCGCTAATGCTCAGTCAAGCCTCTGATAAGGGAATTATGCTGAAACCTGAAGCAAAGCCTATGATGGTGCACTGGTGCTAAATGAATACTATCTAATTCTGACTGAAGGAAACTTATAAAGTATATTGTTGGTTGCTTGAGAACATGAGAGCTGTTGTATTGTTGGGGATTGAATCTAGGTCCCCAGACCTCTAGTCACACAGAGTAGCCACCTACTCATCAAAAAGTTCACTGAGAGGCAGCTGGTAGTGAAAAGATGGTAGGGGAAGATAGCTACAAAGTAGGGCTTCCTGTTGTCTCTTAGAGGAGAAGCTTTCTTTGGAGAAAAGATTCATGGTTTAGGTCAGGAACTAAACTCTACTGACTGTAGACTAGGGTATGACTTGGACCCTTCCACTGGCTCAGAAACACTCCAGGGCAATGGTCTTCCAAAGAAACCTTGGGGCAGGAGGATTTGGGATATAGAAAAGGGAAGGCTCTTGGACCAAAGTTCTTAGAGCATAATCTGGAAAACTCAGGTGTTCAGGGAGCTGTGTTCCCAAGGATCCAACTACATTCCTGTCCTAGATCCATCATCTATGTTGTGACTCTGG
Source organism: Heterocephalus glaber (assembly GCF_053883595.1). Lineage (NCBI taxonomy): Eukaryota > Metazoa > Chordata > Mammalia > Rodentia > Bathyergidae > Heterocephalus > Heterocephalus glaber. Next base: position 32,279,326 of record NW_028258142.1, read on the forward strand.
TAACAGCTTTTAAGTTCTCTAAATTTCAGTTCTTTTAATGTAAAATGTGATTTCCAGCCCCTGCTCTGCCTGAGGGCTAATGTGGGGTCACAGAATAACAAGTGTTCTCCATGAGCTGCAGAACATCACCCTTATGTAAAGGGTAAGGAGTAGACATCTCTTCCTCCATTGCACTGGCCCCATCTCTGTGTTCATCTACTAGCAAGTGTCTAGGTGATTTTCCCAGACATTTAATTATTGAACATTTTGGGCACTTATGAAGCACCAATCTTCTTAAGGCTTTACCTGTATTTAATTTTTTTAGTATTATTCTTGTAGTATAACATAGGCCAGATTAACATTTCCACATCTTTAGACAGACAACTGAGGCATACAAGGATCTATTTAACTTTCATGGGTGTGCATAGCTTCTAAGTAGAATATGAACCCATGCCATAAAGTCCCAGCCCTGTGCTCCCAGTCTGTGTTCTCTCTGCCTTTTGATATGTTCTCATCTTAGTACGAGCATTTGCTCACACCGTAGTCTATAGAGTTTTAAGAACACACCACAGTGCAAGATCTTCCTAAAGACAAACCTTCCCTCAGGTGGCTTTGCTGCCCAAATGGTGAGATGGAAGATCAAATGTTTGAACTGTGAAAACATTCAAAATTCTACCTTCTAGCTATGTCAAGACCTATATTCTATTATTATTAAATGTAGACACTGTGCAATAAGATACCAGAAGGTATCCCTACTGTCAAATTATAACATTGTCTCTCCCAGCTATAGTGACTATTGTTCCACAGTCAATTTCTGTGAGATCTACATTTTTTCTACCTTTGAGTGAGACTGTTCAGTAATAATCCTTCTGTTTGTCTTATTTCACTAAGAACCATGTCCTCTGGGCCCATCTACATTGTTCCACCTGATAAGATGTGTCTCTAAGACACATAAATGTTTAAGGTGTTGGATATGCTACATTCATTCCCCAGTTTATACAAGTATCAACACATCACATCATACCCCCAAAATATGTAAAATTATTATGAGTCAATTAAAAAAGCTTGAACTATAATTTTTCTTAATTAACCTATGATCTTCTGCTGCAAGATGTCAATAGCTGCTGCTCATAACACATTTCCCAAATCCTGCCGCCCAGACTCAGGAAGATCAGTTCTTGGGAGGTCAAGACAATCTACTGACGGCCACGAGCAACTCAAAAAAAGACTTCTGCTGCCTACCTAAAGGTATGCTCCCTGAAGAAGAGGATAGTGAAGGTCCTATGGAAATTCAGTTATTAAGTGCATTCTAGAATGACTCTGCTTTTTCAGTGTCCAATATTTAAGAGAAAACCTGAAATGTGCTATACTATGTTCTTCTGTTTGATGGGTACAGATATAATTAAATCAATCAGTAGCATTATAGCTACAGAAGTGAAGATCTATTTACAATTTAAATTTGTAAACATTTCATTCAAATGTTTACCTTTGACCTGAACATTACCCATTTACCTGAAATAGAAATCTTCCTGAAATTATGATGCCAGATTTGGAACAATTAGTACATAGGCTATAGAACAATTTCAGATGAACAAAAAAATTGAACATATGGTGCAGAGGGTTCCAGAATCTCTTCCCTCTCCCCACCCAGTTCCTCTCTAAATAACATCTTGTGTTGGTGGAATATATTTGCTACAATCATAGAACCAATAGCAATTGTTGTTATTTACTACTGTCTCGAATTTGATTTGAGGTTCATTCACTGTTGCAGTTCTATTGAGGTTTGACAAATGCCTAATGTCAATTATCACTACTACAAAACAATTTCTCTGCCCTAAAGATTCACTCTGCTTCATCTATTCATTCTTAGATCTAATGTGTGAGCTCCCATTCCCAAAGAAATGTCATAAGGGCCTTGTAGACCCTCACTCAAGGTTTCACCCCACTGAAGAGTGAAGTCCAGAAACCTTCCGTTCTGGGCCATTCCTCAGGCCCTCAAAAGAATGGAACAAGACAGGCTGCTAGTCTCCTTCCTGGGTCTCAAAGGTGTACAAAGACCCAGTGTACAAAGTAGCAGATGGAACAAGTAACTGGACAATAACACTGAGCATCTGTGCACTCACACCCAAGAGTCCTAGGTGCTGAGAAAGCAAGCTTCCTCTGTTGCCATGTAGTTGAGGGGACCTCTGATGTGGCCACTGTCTCTGGAACTGGATTTTTGTGTCACTGCACAAGATTGGGAAAAGGAAGTGGTTCTCCAGCACATTCACTGAGGCATGAGCCCCAGGCCCTCTGGTCTGCCATGCCAGGCAGCCTTCTGTTCTCTTTCCTGTCTGCCTCAGGGACTGCTTGCCCACTGCTGCCCCTGAAATGCCCAAGTAAATGCACAACAGAGAAGGTGCAGAAGGGAGCAGAACTCCCTGCGTCCAGAGGCTCTCCTAGAATCTGCTGGAATGGATGACTCTGTATATCTATTGTCTAGGTGAAAACGTGGCTCTCCTACCTCTCACTCTTCCAAAGAGCCCCCCTTCTAGCTTCTTCTTACACTCAATGGCATCAGCTTAAGCTCCTTGCTGACCCTTGCTCCCTCCCAGATCCTGGCAAGGATGGCATCAGCAGAGGAACTTCAGCCTTGCTGTTCCTTCAGCTGGGGCAGTACTTTCCTCTTTGTCTACAGTCCCACATAGGGTTCCCCTTTGAATGCAGAGGACCCATGCCCTTTGCATCCCCAGGACTTCAACCAGATTAGCAATAGCTGCCAGTTTTGCCTCTTTAGCTATCACCTCTAAGGCAGTCCTCTGCCCCTACCTTTGTAGGATCTAGGAAGGTATGAGGAAGGTAATGAGCAGGAAAATGAACACTCAAAGCAGATGCGGCTGCTGTCCTCAGCCTGGTGTTGCTCTAGGTTCTCAAGACAGTGGCTTAGATCTGTAGTCAGCAGACTTGGGGATATGCCTACTTCATCCACTGAATCACTGAAATACTAAGAGGTTGTCTTGCCCCAATTAATTGGCATGAATGGTCCATTCAAAGCTGGTCATTCGACTCTGCACTAATTTGTTATGGTGATACCACAAGAGTAGCTGACTCAGAAAGGTCTGCTTACTGAGGAACTAAGCAGAACACCAATACTTCAGGAGATCACCTGCCCTCCAGGAGGCTCACCCAAGGAAGCTGATGCATAGAAACACTGAGGGAAGAGGGGCTTCCTTTCATGAAAATGGTATAACCCTTGGTCAGGATTGAAATGAAGAGACAGGAGTCTAGTTAGCTCCCTGCCCTTCTCATGGCTCAGGAACCTCTTTAAGTTGTTATCTATACTCTTAACCCAAAGACAATGACATGAGAAAATTTCGGAATTGGACTGAGGGAACCCCTTGGCTCATATGTCTGGAAAATGATCTAGAGGACTCAAGTTCAAGGATCTCTATCCCCAGGGACCCAACTACATTCCTGTCTCGGGTCCATCACCACTCCATGTGTAACTCTAGACAAGTCACTTCACTGTGAACTATGAGTCAAAGACCTTCCTTCCTCTGCCCACATGACAGGACTACAGTGGGGATCATAGGAGTGAGAACAGACACTTCTCTTGAGCTACAAAGCATCACATGGGAAAGCTAGGAAGTAGCCTTTCCTCTCCATGACTGGAACCACCCAGTTTCCTCATTAGAGCCAACAGCCTACGTATATCTGGCTCATTCCTCCAGACATTTAAGATCTGAACATTTGCATGCCCTTATGAAGCACCAGTCAGTTTTCCCCGGGCCTTATCTGTCCTTTCTTATATTCACCTTTATAGCAAAGGACTGAGAAGTAAGCCCTATGTACATCTCCATACCACAAAGCAGGGAGCCTAGGACAGTGAGATGAAGTTCCCTTCCCCAGTTCATGTGGCTTCCAAGTGGGATCAAAGCCACAGCTGGGCTTTTGGGCACTCTACTGCCTCATCTCAACAGAGCTGTGACTCCACAGTCAGCTCATTGGCTATTTTAAATTTGCATCTGCTGCAAGATCCCTCTGCCTAAGTCTGACTTTGATTCAGCTGCTTCTGAGGCAGTTGGGGAACTAGAGAACAGAAGTGGGACTCAGGAAAAGATTATTGATACTTTCCTGTGGCCATCTGTCACCAATGTGTAAATAGTTGTTTCTGTCTTGAATGTATTTTCCAGGATCATGGCTCAAGGATACAAGAAGAATAGGCCATGAAACATTCAAATACAGAATATACTAGAAAACGGGTCTTTGGCCAAGGTAACCAACTGGCTGTGCCAGTAGAGGTTCTGCAGCCTGGGAATGGGCATCTGGCAAACACCAAGGGGGAGCCAGGGACCCCCTCCCTCTCAGGCCCTGCCCCAGGAAGTCACTCTGCAGGTGCCTGACCCTAACCTAAGAGGCCAGCAAAATCTCAGGGTTTAACAGGATATTTTCTCTGCCTAAGCAAAACAGAAACTTGAAATTAATGGAATTAATAGAAAAGAGGACGCATTTTTCTATACTGGGTTTGTGGCTCTGGCAGTGCACATCTAACGTAGGGACGACACTCGTTCCACCATGTGTCGCCCTATGGTCTGGCGGGGCCAAAGAGGCCTCAGGATAAGGGAAGGGGGTGTATGTTCCCTTTAAACAGTGATGTAATTAACTGTCTGTGTACAGTGTGGCAGGTCATCTCCTAAGAGACCAACTTTTAAAATTTAACAGATGAGTGAGCTTCACAGTATTTGTCTTTCTGAGCCTGGACAGACCTCTGGGTCTGTCCACATAGTGGCACATGATACAGTTGTTCTCACCACAAAGACACAAATATTTTAAGTTTGAATATGTTTTCATTCCACAAGTACTCATGTAACAAACATAACATCAAAGCCCAAAAATATGTAACTATAATTATGTGTCAATTTTAAAAGTTTGAACTTTGAGTCATTTCTCTTAGTTTAATGTATGGTCTTCTGCCACAAAATGCTAACAGCTGTCTCTGTTGTAGCATATTTCCTAGGACCTCGACTCTCAGGTCCTAGGAAACAGTTCATAGGAGGTCGAGACAAGGAGGGTCAAAAAGGGCAACCTGATCAAGAGGATGACAAAGAAGCCTCGTGACTTCAGTCATTATGCACCTTTCTAGCAAGCTCTAGGTGGCACCTGTACTCTCATCCCTAGTGACCGTCCCCTTCAGAGTTCCCAGGGTAGGGCCGGGGATTTAGCTCAGTGGTTCTGCCATCTGCCTCAAAAGCACAAGGTCCCAAGTTCAATCCCCAGTACCAAAAATAAATAAATAAACAAACAAATAGCACAGTTCTCAGGGTAAGTGCAGGAGGACACACAGGTGCTGATGCCACACTTGCCCCTACAGCAGGAGCAGCTCAGACAGGATCCAAGTTCCCCAGCAATTCCCCTCTGCTTCACAAGAACCCAGTCCTAAATTGTACCCCATAGATGTGAGTCAGAACCAAGGGAAAATGGACCCCTGCCTTGCTCCCTAGCTCATCTGCCTCCACAAGAAGGTTCAGGGTGCAGATCCATAGCCTTGTCACACCGCACTTCCTCCTTCCTCTCCGACCAGCCTCTTCTGCTCAATTGTACACACCATGCACTAGTGGCCCTTCCTCAGGATCATGTCCTAAGTCCTTGTTAACATGTTCTATGTGTGCCCACTCATTCTTTGCTCACGTGTGCCAAAGCTGTGTCCATTCCCTTAGAGTCCCCAGGTCAAGTAGAATGTTCAGAGATCACCTGAATTTCCAAGGATCCCACCTTCCCTAGCCACAGCTGTTGGCAGTTCCCTGGGCAAGCCTTTCCCCTCAGCCCTAAGGAATATCCATGCCAGAGCAGACCCCATTGGCAATGACTCTACCATTGAAACAAAGTATGCATTTTCATGTTATACCTTTTGTATACTATTTCCCCCTCATTAGGTGGCTCTTAACTGCACAACAAAAAGCTCTATTTCTCATTTCTTTCTCCCTCTATACTCCTTTGCCTTTTGCTCTTGTCCCCTGTCTACACAAAGTCATGCTCCCAATTAACATCATCAGTGTATTGACAGTGACTGTGTGTGCTCCTAGCTTCCTCTCCACACTCCCCTGAGGTCTTGGTGGACTGGTTTCTTCACAACAAAGCAAATGAGAATCACTGAATGCTCCGGGAAGGTCGCTTTTCTATGTCTGAAATAGGAGTGTTGCTTTTGTACTTTCTTTCTTTTTCACTTAGATTAAATTATGAAAATTTGAGCCATGTATGTTATAGATTATGTGAGAAATGTGGGAGTTTTTTTGGTCCCACCCAAATGCGCCACTTTGAGGTGTTTTGTTTTTTTCTTACATGATTCACACAAATTCTTTGGTGTGGTAATTTCAAGGCAGAGACTGTCACCAGCTGAGACCTGATTCAAGACAGCATTTAAAATGACAGCATCATTATAAACTCTATAGGAATGAGTTTTTGCTCAGCAGCATTTTTTCCTCATTGGAGAACAAAGCAAAACAGACTGGGGATCTACCATCCCAATGAAACGTTTGTGTCCTTTAACATGAATAGGTTTGTTCTGTTCTTGTCATTGAGCTTCCTGCCTTGAGCACTGTTTTAAAGAGCAAGGACCCGAGTTCGATCTCCAGTACCAAAAAAAAAAAAAAAGGAAATGAATAAATCTAGTTTTCTAATGTCACCAAGTGAACAAAAGACCTGCGTACACATGACACAGCGTGGTCTGATCCTCATAGACTATTCCTATACAAGTACAGGAGAAGTAAAGAAAAAATGAACGTGGTATATAATGTGGAATCACTCCCTTGATGATTGGCCAGGAGCAAGAAGTCACCCCTCCAGCACCCTGCAGCACCCAGATGTGCCCAAGATGACTGCACAGGAAAAGATTATGGTCAGAGCCAAGAAAAGAGTAGGAAAGGTATGGCTTGAGGGGGAGGAAGACCCCATAGTCATGGAGAAGCAGATCCATGAGAAGTCTGCATTCAGGACCCTGGTGGTCCATGGACATCTGTCTTCCTTCATGCCCAGACCTGAGGCTCTGCAGAGAAGCCTCCATGTCAAGAGCTCCAAAGCTGAAAATAAGAATTCCCAGACCTTCTTCTTGGTGGACACCAGGCCATAAGCAGTTTTCCTCCACCATGCCTTTTTCTACCATGCTGCTTCTGCCTGGATCTGGCTGTCAGTCAAGGGTTGAGACTGTTAAAACTGACCAGGTCCACTCCACAACTGGCTGCACCCATGCACTGCCAAGCCTGTCAACTCAGGCCACAAGATCTGCTCAGATCTGCTGTGCAGCTGGGAGAAGAGCTTCATGGAGGAGGATGCCAGTGACTTCATCAAGTACACTATATTTGCAGCAGAAGCATGAAGGAAAACAGGCTTTACAAGAGACTGAGCACGTTTATCCAAAAATTATTGAAACCCATGTAAAGAATTTGGCCAAGGTCTTCAAAAGTCAAGTCTTGACTCCAAGCATTCTCACAGTCTGTTCCCTGCCAACCTGTTCTCCAGGATCAGAGCTGGCACAGATCGGCAACCCATGGAATGTATTTCAAAAGATACATTCTAGAAAATAAGAAAATGTGCCATGGTTTCAAATAAGTTTGAGAATGTCAATATAGGATAATTGAGAACACAAACCCTGGAGCCAGAATGCTTGGTCCAAATCCCAATTCCAACACTTAACTAGGTAAGCACCAAGGAGAAAGACACTTAACCCCTATACTTTAGTTTCCTCCTCTGTAAAAGGGGCCAACAATAGTATCTTCTTCATAGTGTTGTTGTGAGGAATATAAGGAGAGTTACAGCACTCAGGTAAAACATAGCACATAGTAATAAAGGCGGTGTAGTGTTTGTTATTAGAGTGAATATTTTATTATGAAACCATTAAACAGGATTCTTTACTACAGAACTTTAGATATGCTTTCAATACGCTCATGTGCATTATCAGTCTGCAGACCATTCCCATGTACTGCATGTAACATATCCCAAACTAATCGTCTCCTGTTGAGATGTTCTTATCCCAATAGCTATTCCTTTGAGCTTTATCCAATAAACTCCAAAGGAATTCCTTTAAACTTAAGGGTAGGGGAAAGAATCCCAAAACAGATTTTCCACACATGTGGGATCTTTGTAAAGACCAGGGATCCATAACAGTAAGGGACAGATTAGTCAGATAAACAATTAACAAATGGAATAATGTATACCTATAGTCTCCGAAACTGGAGAAGAGTAGGAAAAGGATAAAAAGAGGAAAAAAGTGTTCTTTTATAATTCTTAGGGAACTGATAAGACCATGGCATTATGTCAGTAATAACAGTACTTTACATAAGTGACAGAGTCATTGATTGCTGCTTTTCTACTGAACAATGAGTAGCACACAATCCTCTGAATACCCACTCAATGTTCAGATTATAGCAGAATAACTGGCTTCCCCATCTATGTCTCTGAACTGATCTCCTCTTATCACATTGGAAAAACAGAGAGTGCTCATTAGCTGTGTTTGTCATTGTTCCCCATCCTGTCCTCAAGCCATCTGATGTACAGATATGTCCACATTGTCACAAACTACTTAAAGTCACAAAGAGGCAAAGAACACTGCCAAAAGCTTCTGGCCCCTTTCTATGCTTATTAAAATCAGGGAAACTTCCACTACTGTGATTTAAAATTCTAAAAACAAAGAATAAGATGAAGTGATTCTGGATGGGAAAAATAATTCTATTGGGGAGATGTATTAATATAAAGAACAGATTATATTGAATATGAAACTTAACCTTTTAATGAGACTGACAATTTTAGGTATTTTATTTGATTTATCAGATAATTTTAATCCTGTGTAACTTTTAGGTAAGTAGCAAGTTTGTTTAACTTACACTGTTAAAAGTCTTACATAAACAAATTTTATTAACACATTAAAAAAAGAAATAACTCCCAGGCTCTATGTGTGAGCTCCTGTGCCCAAAGAAATGCCATTAGGACCTCATAGAGCTCCAATTAAAGTTTCTTGCCAAGAGTCCAGAATCTCACATTCTGGGCTGGCCCTTAGGTACTCCAAACAACAAAATGAGACAGGCTCCTGGTCTCCTCCCTGGGGCTCAGACGTTGACCAGTATACAAAGTATTAGATGCAACAATGGCCAGACAATACCTTTGACGAACTGTGTATCTGACAGACAGTCCTAGCTGCTGAGAAAGCAAGCTTCTTCTGCTGCCATATAGGTGAGGGACCTCTGATGTGGCCACTGTCTGTGGAGCTGGATTTTTGTGTCACTGCACAAGTCAGAAAAGGAGATGATTCTTTGGTACATTCACCACACACTGAGGAGCGAGCCCCAGGCCTGGTCTGCAGTGCCAGGCAGCCTCCTACTGCCCCCCGGCCCTGCCTGCCTCAGGGGCTGCTTGCCCACTGCCGGCTCAAATGCAAAGCACAGAGGGAGGAGAACTCCTTGTCATGTGCCCAGAGGCTCTCCTGGAATCTGCTGCAATGCATGCCTCAGTGCAGCTTGTGTCTGCCCTTCTCTCCTCCTCAGAGTCCCTACCAGCCCCTCTTCACATTCCCTGGCCTCAGCCCATGCTCCTTGCTGACCCTTCTTCCCTCCCACCTCCAGGCAATGATGGTATCAGGAGAGGAAGTCCTGCCTTGCTTCTCCTTCAGCTGGGTGATCCTTTTGCCCTTTGTCTGCAAGCCCATGCAGGGGACCCAGGCCCTTTGCACCCCTGGGCCTCAGCCAGAATAGCAGCAGCTCCCAGTTTTGCATTCCCAACTACCACCAGCACCTCCAAAATGAACTTGACCATCCCAATATGTGGAGTTCCCTGTCATTTCTTCTCTGAGTGCACTTTCATCCTCCAATCCCAGTGCCTCCTTTCCCCTAATCTGATGATTATTGCCTCTACCATCAGAGCCAGTGCCTCAGTGAGCACATTGGCAAGCTAAGCTCCACAGTCAGTGTCTGAATTTAGGGTCACTCCCGTGGACACCACTAATCCCTTCCTCCCTCCAACCTGGGGCCTCCTGCTGGCTCTAGTGGGATCTGCTTGTTTGTGCCCAGGCCATTCCTAGTCTGCCCTCCCACAATACTGTCAGCAAAAGCCTTGGAGGCCTAGAGGTTCAGCCAGCCTCAAGGTTCTGCCATTCAACCCTAAACATCCCATTAGTCCCCATGTCACCATCTAGCCCTTATTTGAGGACCCTGGTTGGCAGCAGCACAGAGACCCCATGTCTAACAGTGCTCCCCAATTTGGAGACAGAGGCATCACTTCCTGCTCAGTGTTGGCATTGGAAGGCAGGGAAAGGATGATGGAGACCCAAGAGCCCCTCACTCATGGCAGATGTGAAGCAATGCCAGCCTTGAGAGGGCAGTGGAAAGATGAGGACATGTGTTGCACATTCCTGTACTGACACTGGTATGGAAAGCAATCACCTACTTGTCCTTTTCTTAGTGTAGCCTGCCTAATTCTGTCTTCAATTCAACTGCACCCAACGCAAATGGGGAACAAGGAAAGAGAAGTGAAATCTGAGGAAAAATTATCAATACCTTCCTGTGGCCATTTCCCACCAATATGTAAACAGTTGTCCCTGACTTGAATATATTTTCCAGATTATGGCTCCAGGGTATAAGTGGAACAGGTCATAAAACACTTAAATATAGAATACACCAGAAAAGTGATCTGTGGCCAAGAAAAATTTTTTGCCTGTACCAGTAGAGGTTCTGTAGCCTGGAAATGGGCATCTGGCAACACCAGGAGGAACCCCTCCCTCTAACCACTCCATTTCGAGCCCTGCATAGGAAGCCACTCCGTAGCTGTTACAGTCAGTAATAACTGCAGTTTGCACAACAGGGATGTAGTTTTGAGGAGGAAGGATGTGAGCAGGAAGGTGCCAGCTCAAAGAAGGTACAGCCACTTCCCGGTCTCAGTCAAATCTGCCCTGGGAGATGGCATGGCAAAGGCCAGTTGATGTAAGCTGTAAAGAAACGTGCCAAAGGGCTGGGGATTTAGCTCAGTGGTTCTGGCGCCTGCCTTGCAAGCACAAGGTCCCGAGTTCGATCCCCAGTACCAAAAAAAAAAAGAAATGTGCCAAGATCAGAATAAGAGAAGACAAGATTTTATTGAGGCCTGAGTACACTGACAAGGGAACAGCAGGTAGGTGGGCTTCCAAGAGAGGAATTGTAGTGTCAGGGTGAGAGGCTGGAGTTTTTATAGGGATTTGATGACATGCGAAGGGGTCTAGGCAGCAAATATAAATATCTCAGGAATGTTTCTTTCAGGTTGCCTTGTTCTTCTGATCATTCAGGAACACTCTCATTGTAGCTAAAGTTGTAAATTAAAGTTGCAAAATGACAAAACCTTTTACTCAGGCCTCCAAGAAGGCCCTTCAGATTTGGATAAGGATATCTGTATACTTTATCTTTTAGAGAATGTGGGTCATGGTTCACTGGGAGGAATGAGTACAAGATGAGATCAAAGAATATGGTGAACATTTAGTTGCACTGTAGTGGCTCTCTCAACATCCTGAACAGATTCAAAACATTTACTTTTGACTTTGATCATTTTGACTTTGGGAAAGAGCCAGAAGTCACACAGTGTCACATACAGGGAATAAGGTAAATGAGGACACACCACAATAGTCTTAGGAGCCTGCCTTTCCCTTGGATGGCACTCAGGAGCAGCATTCACAATATTTTTTTATCACATCTTGTAAAGACAATGATGAAGAGTTCCACAACGGCTTCAGAAAGTGACAAGAACACTGGTATGTTCAAAGCAAGAGGAAGTATTTTGAGAGAATCAATACCAATGTATCTTTTAGTGTAATAACTTTTTTATTTAAACAAACTGTATTTCTTAGCCCTTGTAGGTCTTCTATTTATTCTTCTCTTTTGCTATTTCTAGTCATCATCAGTGCAGTGCCTCATGACTACTCAGCAGTGCCTGGCAGGACTGTGTCAGCAGAGAAGTTCTGCTGCTGGGGGTTTTAACCCATTTGTCACCACAAGATCTGTAGCCTGTGAGACTCTGGGGGCTCACAGTCTTGCACTGGACTTTCCTAAGCACCAGCCCAGGAGCCCACTTTCTCAGTTCCCCAGGCTTAACGTCTCTGCTCATCTTCTAGGCTTAGTCAGGCTGGGAAAAGCTATTTATGCAACTGTCGGACAGGCAGTTGGTTTGAATGGGCAGTTGGTTTGGAATGTTCTGATTCTGAGGCAGTTGGGAGTTAAGCAGACCACTGGTCATTCAAGGCAGTCACCAAACCACAGCGGTTAGTGATGGGGGAAGAGGGAAATCTAGGCATTCTGGGCTTTCAGTGGGGCTTCATCTGGGGAACAGGCATTGCCCACAGGGTCAGAGATTGAAATGTAAAGTCATGGATCTGGGCCAGTCTCTGGGACAAGCCTTCCTCCAGCACATTAACTGTCTCCATCTAGCCACCCTGGAGCAGGAGGATTTGGGAAAAAGACTGAGACAGGTTCTAGGCTCTGTGTCCAGGGCATGAGCTTGTGGTCTCAGGGATTCAGGAATCTCTAAACCCCAGGGAATCAACTACATTACTTGCCTTAGATTCATTACTGTTCAGGGATGTGGCTCTGGGCAACTCACTTCACCTCTGTAAACTTTGGTGTCCTTATCTATAAAACAGAAGTCCCAGCCTCGTATTGTTTATATGAGCAGTAAAGCATCAGACTCATAGCAGTGTGGAACAGGGAGGCTTCACCTTCCCTTCCTGTCACTTTCCACATCCCTTTTGTAGGGCCCAGAGGACCACACATCATTCTTTCAGGCAGGTAATCACTGGACACTTGTGTAGGTGCCAATTGTGAAGCACCAGCCCCTTTTCTTCAGGTTCCCTATGTATTTAGTTATTTTAGCTTCATAATAAACATAATGACAGGTCCTATTAACATCACAGAACAGGGAACTGAGAAGCAGAAAGGCCAAGTAACACTCCCAGCTGCATAGGGCCTTGACTTCAGACCATCAGGGCCGGGGATTTAGCTCAGTGGTTCTGTCGCCTGCCTCGCAAGCACAAGGTCCAGAGTTCGATCCCCGGTACCAAAAAAACAAAGCTAAATAAATAAAAATAAATTCCCCTGACCCAAGAGAGCAGTTCAGAAACCACATCAGACCATCAGGTATCAGCACCCATGCTCTCAGCCATGTGTTCTGCTGGCTTTCTAAAAAATAAAATGCTGGAGATGCAGCTCAGTATGAAGGGTTCAGCCCTAGTATTGGGGGAAAGAAAGCAAGAGAGAGAGAGAGAGAGATTCCCATATTTTCTTCTATAAGTTTTCTGATTTAGCGATTACATTGAAGTCTTTAATCCTTCCTCAGTTAATTTTTTATATGGTGTGAGGTACAGGTTCAATTTAATTCTGTTACATGTGAATATCCAGTGGTCCTAACACCACTTGTTAGTAAGACTGTTCCTTCCCCAATGAATGGTCAGGGTGCCCTTTTCAAAAATAAATTGAAGAGCCAGGCATGGTGGTACACACCTGTAATCCTAGCACTTGGGAGGCTGAGGCAGGAGAATCCGTAAGTTCAAAGCCAGCCTGGGCTACATAGTGAGTTTCAAGGCCAGCCTGAACTGCATAACAAGACTCTGTATCAAAAAACAAGAGGGCTGGGGATTCAGCTCAGTGGTTCTGGCGCCTGCCTCGCAAGTGCGAGGTCCCGAGTTCGATCCTTGGTACCATAAAAAAAAACAACAAGAAATCAAACCACAGTGATATATGTGTACCCATGTTTATAGCAGCACAGTTTGTAATAGTGAAAGCTTTGAAACAGCCCAAGTGCCTGGAAACTAGATAAAGAATATGTGGTTTTTTAATAAAGTGGTGTACTACTCAGCCATAAAGAATGAGAAACTAGAGACATTTATAGCTAAATGGATGTAGATTGAGGCGATACTCTTAAGTGAAATAAATAGGACACACATATGTAAATACCAAATAGTTTCTCTGGTGTGAGAAACTTAAAGTGTTAATAATGATTAAAATGAATAATTGATAATGTGAAATAGGAAGAAAAAGTCCAAAGGGGTAGGGGAAGTGAGAGGAGTAGGAGAAAGGAAAGAAGGGAAGGGAAAAATTATGAGAAAAGGAAAACATGGAAACAAAGTCTTTGTAAATAGGGAAGGGTGGAAGGGGTAAAGGGAAGACAGGAAATAGGGAAAAAATAAGAACAAAGATACATCATGTAAAGTACCCAATGGTAATTGTAAATGTATTATATACCTAAAATGTACCAATAAAAGAATCTAAGGGAGAAAAAAAACCCCAATAAATAAATAAATAAATAAATAAATAATTTTTTTTAAAAATTGACTATAGATTAAAAAGAATCTATTGCTGCTGGACTTTCCATTTCCACTTGTTTGTATATCTATCCTTATGCAAGTACTACATTATTTTGATTATTGTAGCTTTGTTAACTATTGAAATTGGGAAGTGAGTCAGATTTTGGTTAGTCAGATTTCCGTTTCTGTAATAAAATACCTAATGATGAACTTAAAAAGAGAAGAGCTTTCTTTTGTCTCAGAGTTTTGGAGGTTTCCGTCCATGGCAAGCTGCCTTGTTGTTTTTGGGTCTGTGGTGAGATAACACCTCAGGTTTAAGAGTTTAGTGAACAGCTTCCCCCACTAAGCTATTAAACCTGAGGTGTTACCTGACCACAGACCCAAAAGGAAGCTGTTCACTTCATGGCTAGGTATTAAGAAAAGAAAGAAAGAAAGGAGAGAAAGGGAGAGGGGGAGAAAGAACAAAGAAAGAAAGAAAGAAAGAGAGAGAGAGAGAAAGAAAGAAAGAAAAGAAAGAGAGAGAAGGGAAGGGAAGGGAAAAGGGAAAAAAGAAGGGAAAAGGGGGAAAGGGGAAAGGGGGGGGAAAAAGGAAAAAGGAAAGGTGGGCCTGAGGTCCCACAGTCCCTTTTGAAGGCAGGCTCCCATGACCTAAGCCCTCCCACCAGGCTCCAACTCATAAATGTTTCCACCACCTTCCAGGAGCTGTATGTTGAGGATCAAGCCTCTAAAATGGGGGTGGGAGGTGTCCTGATCCAAACTAGATCACGCTCCCATTTATTCTTATTTTTCTAGATTGTTTTGACTATTTGGATTTGGGGGTTTTTCTATATGATTTTCAGGATTGATTTTTTTTATTGCAGAACACCCCTGGAGTGTTTTCCTGTTTTCTGTTGGGTATTTTTTGGGAGGGTGGCTTTTTTTGTTTTGAGTGTTAGAATTTCCTTCTTCATTAAGGGTGAAAAACATTCCACTGCATGTATATAACATATTTTTAAAAATTCTACTCATCAGTTTATGTACCTTTAGGCTGTTTCAAACTCAGGACCCCATGCACGCTAGGCACATATTCTACCAGTGCTCTATCCCAGTGTTGCAATTTTGATAGGAATTTTATTGAATCTGTAAATAATTTTGCAAAAGTTTCCACCCTATAAATATTCAGCATCTTTCCACTTATTTAGGTCTTCTTTAATGTCAGCAAAATTTGGTAGTCTACCATTTCTCAGACTGGCAACTCCTTAGTTAGATTCATTCTTGCAGACTTTTTTCTTTTGGGTGCTAGAATTGTTTTCTTAACTGTGTTTCTGGATTATCCATTACCAATAAGTAAAAATGTCCACATACAGTCACATATTGGTTAAGGATGGGGATTTGTTCACAGAAATGCATTGTTAAGCAGTTTCATCATATGGGAACATTATAGAGTATATTTACAACAAAGCTTTAAAAAGAATTAAGAGGTGTTATGGACATGCACCAACTTACCATTATGAATATAGTCATTATGTACTGCAGACATATACTAATAAAAATTAAAAATTGAAAACAAGATGGCTACAATGTCATTAGTGATATAATCTTATGGGACCACCATTTTATATGTAGTCTGTCAATGACCAAAATACTGTTATGTGGCACATGACTATATATATTGTTCTTATTTTCTAACTTTAAAAGAGCTTAGAAATAAATGTTGAGTCAGGTGAATGGTTTCTAGCACATATTAAGAAAAGCATTTGGTTTTCTTCATGGCTGATATTTTAGTGAAAAAAAAATTTATCTGGATGAGAGGTAGGGGTCACTTTGATTAGGAAAGCCTCATATCCGAGGACAGTCAGAGCTGTCTGCAAATGACCATCCTGAGGGTCCCAGACCCCCAGGTTCTGTAATTCAACATCATCCCAGTAGCTGTGCACAAACCAAATCCCTCTCCTCTGTACTCACCATTATCCTAGAGGGAGTCCCTCCTCCAAGCATCATTGTCTCTCTTTGCAGAGATGGCTAGGCTGAAAGCTTGCTGTTGATAATGGCTGAATATAAAAGACTTTATGTGTAAAAGTCTACAGATCCAAGAAAACCCCAAGACCTTTAGTGGCAGTGGCAGAAGCCTCCCTGTCATGGCATTGTCAGCAGGCAGCTGATCTGTGTCCACATGTAAGAACCATGGAGATAACATGGAGCTACTTCTCCTGGGCCCACTCCAGGGGCTCTGCTGTTGAACCTGCCCCTCCAAACCCTGAGGCAGATGATGTCAGTCAGAAGTGTTCTGGACCCTTCATCGCTCAGCCCCTCCAGGGAGGTGGGGAGAGCACAGGACAGGACTAGACTCAGACACCAGGAGGGAGGGAGCCAGGCCCAGGCAATCATAGAGCAATAAAAGGAGTCCATGGGCATATGAAAATTTCAGAGCAGTAATGAATCAATTTATCCAATACAAATATTTGGTTTCCTACCTGGCCTGACCCACCTTTGGGCTCCTCTCAGAACTGATTCTGTGGTGCCCCCTGGTGGCCTCAGGGCCACACCACCCAGGTTCTGTAATGCCTCAGAACTCTTGGAAGGGCCCTGTTTCTGCGGATCATTTTGCAGATAAAACCACCCATAGAGGAGTGGAGACCAATCTCTCTTATATGCTTTTGGAATGGGAATTTAATTCTCTCCAAGCTACTCTTGATTACATTACTTAACAGTCCTGTTAATGATGCATTTGAGTTCATCAATCTTGTATAAATTTTTTTTTTTTTTTTTTTTTTTTTTTTTTGGTACCGGGGATCAAACTTGGGTCCTTGCACTTGTGCAGCAGGCAGCAAAACCACTGAGCTAAATCCCCAGCCCACAAAAGAAAGAATTTTTTTTTTTTTTTGATACTGGGGATTGAACTCGGGACCTTGTGCTTGCAAGGCAGGCGGCAGCACCACTGAGCTAAATCTCCAGCCCCTTGTATAAATTCTTTAAACTTCATAAACCACTGGGTGTGGTGGCACATGCCTGTAATCCCAGCACTTGAGAGGCTGAGGTGAGTTCAAGGTCACCCTGGGCTACATAGTGAGTTCAAGGCCAGCATGAATTATATAGCAAGACTCTGTCTTAAAACAAAACTTCATAAAGCATAGAAGTCCACAGAATTATAAACAAAGCTATTCTGCATATTTCCTATTACACAGATATTTATTGTCCAATAATCAGGTCACTTACAAGTACCCTCTATAAATAGATTC
The DNA here is from genome assembly GCF_053883595.1 of Heterocephalus glaber. Taxonomy (NCBI): domain Eukaryota; kingdom Metazoa; phylum Chordata; class Mammalia; order Rodentia; family Bathyergidae; genus Heterocephalus; species Heterocephalus glaber. The sequence continues at coordinate 32,296,804 of NW_028258142.1, forward strand.
AAGGATGGGAACCTTCGGAGCACATATGGATAGGATGTGGAATGTGGGGAGAGAGGTAAGGGTGGGAAGGTGACCAGGTTCAGAACACTTTTCATATCCACCTGAGGACCTGCGTGTGATGAGAAGGGAAAAAAGGAACCAGTTAGGGCTTCGTGGGCCACAAAGACCATCCATGGCTGGTAGTGAGCAAGACCTGGTTTTCATAGAGGCTCCCTGTGATTGAAAATGATTCCTGTTATTTGAGGATGTGAAAATATGATAAGGCTTTCCATTGAGGCAGAGGAACTGTCACAGTATATATGACTGTCATATATACTGTCCTGAGTATATATGACATCAAAGCTGTCTTAATTACTTTTCTCATTGCTGAGATAAAATACCCAACATCCAAAGTTAAAGGGGGAAAGGTTTATTTTGGCTCACTGTTTATTGAGGTTTTAGTCCATAGTTGGCTGTTTCCAAAGCAAGGTAGCATGGCAGAGGAGCATTGCAGGGCAGAAACAGCTCATGGTGTGGGCAGGCAGAAGGCCTCAAGCAGCAAGCAGCCACCTAGCCTTTCCCTCTTATCCCATCCAGGGTGCCACCTTTTTGGGTGGTGCCCCCCAGAACTATGCTAATTTCAATCAGTGGACTAATTTAGTACCACACACTCTTAATCCTAGTATCACACGCCCTAGATCCAGCCAGGTCCAAAAAGCCTCACTTATGAGCACATGAGGCTTTGAGAGGACATCTAGATATAAGCCATAACATGGACCAGGGATGTGACTCAGTGGCACCTTGTCTGCCTAGCAAGTGCAAGGTCCTGAATTCGATTGCCGATACTGAAAAAAAAAGATATAAGCCATAACATACATGAATCAAAATATTGACTTGTACCTTACAAATATGTATAAATATTGTATGTCAGTCAAAAATTTGTAAAAAATATAAAATATGAATTGTCATATATTTATTAAAAGACTCAAATCTGGAATTAACATCCTCCCTCATAAAGGCCTACCTGGTTCTAAATTCTCCCCTCACCTTCCCTTTTCTCTCTCTTTGGATTTTGTTCCTCCTGTTTTTTTGTTTTTTGTTTTGCTTTGTTAGCCTTTTTGAGACAGGGTCTTGCTGTGTAGTCCAGGATGGCCTTGAACTCATGGCAATCCTCCTGCTTCAGCCTCCTGAGTGCTGGAATTACAGGCATGCACCACCATACCCAGCTAGTTTCTCCTGTTTCTTCCCCTCTCCCAAAGCACCTTTCCCCTCCCCCACTCCTTGTTGGCCCTGCCAAGAAAAGCAGGTTGTCAGGGCCCGACTGCAGTCCAGGGACCATGTGTGAGTCACTGATAGGTGATCCCATGCAGCTGGGCTCACAGAGGCTAGCATTTATTCAGGAGTTCACAGAAGCCACTGTTCTCTATTGAAGAACATGTCTAAAAGTCTCACACTAAAGAGACCCTGGAAGTAATGAAAAAAACCAGGAAAAAAGACAAATTGGTAGGCTGATTCATAAATCAAAACAAGATTATATCTAAGTAAATAAGACTCTACGTGAAGGAGAAATTAAGAAAGAGGGTGAAGACACCAGTTTGTATCAGGAGGTGTAGCAAGGGACATTCAATCATGGTCATGCCAGACTAATGTAAGTATAGTTCCAGGCTGAAGTTGATGTGAGCCTAACAGTGTGCAGGGAAGGGTCCTCCACCCCACCTGCTGATGAACCACTAGAAACTCAAGACAGCCAGGTGTGGTGGAACATGCCTTTAATCCTAGCACTTGGGAGGCTGAGGCAGGAGGATCACCACGAGTTCAAGGCCAGCCTAGGCTACATATTGAGTTTAAGGCCAGCCTGAACTACATAGTGAGATCCTGACTCAAAAAAAAAGAAACTCATATAGTTCAATTGTACCTCTGTCAAGGAAAAAGAAAAATCCACAAAGATGTCTCTGAAAAAGAAGACAAGGACAAAAGCAAAAGTTCCAAGGAAGATAATGTTCAGAGAATCAAGCCAAGACTATATAGACTATTGAATAGACTAGTGATGCCGAACATTTTAAAGCTTTCAATGATAACAAACACTTCTAAACATGAGACTTTTGAGGAACATTTTATCTCTAAACCATAACTTTATCATACCAGCTAGCTGCTTGTAAAGCATGTAAATGGGGAGAAGGATACTGAACTCCTATACAGATATATTCTCAAGGGAGTGATGCCAAGATGGACCAAGAATATAACCAAGGGGGCCAGAATGGATATCTAAACGACATCAGGGAAACCATAGGGGCTGAGCTGCACCTCAAGCAACCACCAGAGCAGAATTGGGAAAGCAAACTCAGATCCCTGGAGCTGTGGGCCTTTGAGCCACACCAATACTGATGTACCTGTCAATGTCACCAAAACCAGTTTCAGCAGAATCTTTATCCCCACCCAAAATGACAGTATTGGCAGTAGTAAAAGTGGCAATGCAGGAAGAATCTCCAGGCCAGAAATGGCGCTAGTAGCCCAAGAAGGTTGCAACCAGGACACCATCTCCCTGGCTGTCTGGGGCCTTATCCTTTTTATTACCCGCAATGACAGCAGCAGCAGCAGCAGCTTCCTGTTCTCCCACTCAGGCCTCAGCACAGGCAGGTGGCCTCAACAACCCCTGGATAAATGAGCCTCATCCTGAGCCATTATGGCTCATTTTATGAGCCATGAATGAGCCTCAGCAGCCAAGGTGCTGCTGAACCAGCTGATCCACCCTCTGTTCTGCTCCAATCCCCACTTATCCCTGGGGCAGCGCCTCCCCTCTTCCACCTCTTGCACCCCTAGCCATGTGCCGCACCTCCCCTTCAGCAAGTCCTGCCCCCTAGGCTCCAGTCCCTCAGCGGACTAAGGTGGACAGTATTAAATCACCAACCAGCAATGTCAATCTCTCTCACATCTGGGGGTTACTGCCTCCAACGCAGTCAAGAGCTACCTCAGCTGTCCCGGCAGCCTGCTTTACAGCTCGTGATGCCTGACCAGCAGGAGGCAGGTTACCAAGGCACAAACCAGGGCCTGTCCAGCGACCAGAGGAGCAGAATCAGGTGGAGCAGGTACAAGGGCTAGTGGCGCAGAGCCCTGCAGTGTCTTCTTCTCAGGTCCCAGGGGATAATGACTCACAAAACAGTGCCTGGCTGCCTCTCCAGCAGCCCGTGCGGGCCCCTGAGAGCCGAGCTGTACGAGGCACCCTCCAGGCAGGTGAATGGCAGCCCAGCAATGCCTGCATCCCACTCGGTCCCTCCTGTCCTTGCACAGTTCCCCTGGCCTGGAGGTACAGCACAAGGTGATGGATGACGGGTGCTACTCACCATGGGCCAGCTGACAGACTGTCCATCTGCCCGCCCATGCCCCATGGCCAGTGGTTATGTGGCACGACACATCAGTGACACAGTGGGTAGAAGCATGGGATCTGAGGCCAGAGACAAGCACCCAAATCTGCCTCCACTAACCTGGGATAGCAGATGTTGCCTTGAGGTGAGTGCTAAGGTGACAATGTCCCTAGGGGGCCCACTTTACAGAGGTGGGCAGACCCTTCATTCAGATAGCAATGTCTGGCACTAAATCCAGAGGCTTGAGTATGCTCAGGGCTGCCTGGTGGTTTGGGGGATGGTGGAGAACAGCTGCCACATAGTCTCCCTGCCTTGAACACCACTGTCACTATGTCCACCAGACCCCAGTTGCATAAGACACCTCCCTTCACCTCAACAACAACTCTGAGTCACTTTAAACTTCAGATGGTCAATAAGAAGTGTGACCTGAGGACCCTAGAGTGAGCTAGACCCCACCAAATGGAGTGGAGGAAGAGACTGTCCCCGCAGAGGAAGGGGCAGGGCAGAAGGGGCTGAGGGATCCTGACAGACCATGGACAGGATTCCTTCCCCAGTCCTCTGCATGGGTCCCTTCTTGTTCCCTGGCTGATGCCCTCTTGCTTCCCATTTTCTTCTATGCTTTATCTCTTTTCCTGCCATGAAATTAATTACTTTCCTATTTTTTGGAAATTCTCACTCATGGTACATTGCTTCCACAAGAGAACACTCATGGTAAATTGCTTCCACATTTCTTCCATAAGAGAAAACAATTCCTAAATCACTGCTCTGAATTTCTATATCATGTCTATAGATGTCCATCTCCATGTCATCCATATCCATAGGACTGATAATATACAACTAAATTCTGGGCTGTGGATTTAGCTCAGTGGTGCAGCCACCTGCCTCGCAAGTGCAAAGTCCTGAGTTCAATCCCCAGTATCAAAACCAAAATGAAATGAAATAAAACTAAGTTCTGTATTTTGTAGCTTATCAAAAAAAATTTTTGTGACAGTCTCTCTCGCTATGTAGTTCAAGCTGGCCTTGAAGTCACTGTACAGTCCAGACTGGCCTCAAACTCTCAGCAATCCTCCTGCCTCAGCCTCCCAAGTGCTGGGATTGCAGGTGTGCACCACCATGCCTTGCTGCTTATTGAATTTTGGGGTTTTTTGGTACCAGGATTGAACTCAGGACCTTGCACTTGTGAGGCAGGCAGCAGGACCACTGAGCTAAATCCCCAGCCCTCTGGTTATTGGATTTTAATATTACTTTGGTAACCCATCATTTGTCCAGGTTCTTAGAGGATAAGTGTGATGAGAGCAACTGGTCAGTTTGGTTCATGTTGCCCCCGTAAAGCAGTAAAATATTTTTTAAAATAGAAAATCTTGGGCCAGGGATTTAGCTCAGTGGTTCCACCCCCTGCTGCACAAGCACAAGGACCCGAGTTCAATCCCCGGTACCAAAAAAAAGAGTAGAAAATCTTCCCAGGCTACTACATAAACATTTTAATAAGCATATTCTATATGATTTGGTTTATAATAACTTCAAACTTTCAATATAAGTGGCTACTTTCATATTCATAATGAAAGGAGTTTTAAGGTCACCCTAAAATTAACCTTTATTTGATCACAGACATAAAAATTAGATTCAGAAACTTAACCACAAGACTAGTCATGGGCTGGGGATTTAGCTCAGTGGCACTGCTTCTGCCTCACAAGCACAAGGTCCTGAGTTCAATCCCTGGTACTGGGAAGAAAAAAAAAAAGATCAACCACAATTTCTAAATCTAAATGAAGAGTCCCTGGGCAAGACTTTTTCAACTGGCCAAATTAGTTGTCAAGAGCCAGAAAATGCTTTTAAGGTTATGTTTTTGGAATAAAGTGATTTTTCTGAAATAAACTGGGAAGGATATATATATATATATATATATATATATATATATATATATACAGATGCAAAAATAAAAGTGGCTCACTACTACCCGGTGGTTAACACCACATCAGTGACAGTTTCCCAGTGTAGATTGTGAAGTTCTTGACATTCAGAAAACCTGGTGCTTATTCATTTGCTACAATGAGACTCTGGCATAATTTTATACATATATTTGGCAAATTATATATATTTATATTATATAAAATATAATTTTGTGTGTGATACTGGGAATTGAACCGAAGGCCTTCATGCTAAGCTACATCCCAAGTCCTTTTTTATTCATTTATTTTTTATTTTGAGACAGGGTCTCACTAAATGGCTCAGTTGCCCAGGTTGGGCTTAAACTTGTAATCCTCCTGCCTCAGTCTCCCAAACTGCTGGTGCAGGTATACACCATCCTGCCTGGCTAAAAGTTTGGTGCTTAAAAAATTATGCTAAGTATCACTATGTTTATTCAGTCTTATCTCAGAAGCACTCATGGTATTAAAACATCATATACTTAGGACCTATTTAAAAGCCTATAGGTGGGCCAGGGATTCAGCTCAGTGGTTTTGCCGCCTGCTGCGCAAGCGCAAGCCCAAGCAAGGAAGTTCGATCCCCGGTACCAAAAAGAAAGCCTGTGGGCAGCAGCCTTCCTTTCACATGTGCCAGTTTATAGTCTTTGCTACATATTTCTGATTAAAGCAGGTAAATGAGGTATCTGTATCTACTTATAGTGCCCACAAGCTAGGAGAAGGGCCTTCCACACAACCTCAGGGTTACCCCTGTTATCCCTGAAGGGCAGCAGACCTCATAAAAAGAACCCAGGAAGCAGCTGGGAGGGATGCCTGGTCCTGAGATCTACAAAATGAGACAAAAAGAGGAACAAGAGCAAACCCTGAAGTCTATGTGCACGGCCACCTATGAATCTCTAAGGTTAACAAGCCTAGAAAAGAAACGGGAAAAGGAAAACCCATTGAGATTCCATGGGGAAAGCAATCTACTATCCCACGTGCATTCTATTTTGAATTCTGACTCAATGTGAAACATAGTTGTGTGCCACCACTCCTGGCTTGGATGCTTTTTCTTGTTTTATTTTGGGATCACATAAATGAATCACTAATATTTTTCATACATAAAAATCATACTTTAAAGAGGAAAACAAAAAAAAAAAACTAGCCAGGCTTGGAGACCCATGCTTGTAATCCCAGCTTACTCAGGAAGCTGAAGCAGGAATATCAGAAGTTTGAGCCTAGCCTAGGCAATTTAGGGACTTAGTGAAATGGCTCCAAAAATAAAATACAGCCAGGTGTGATGGCACATGCCTATAATCCCAGGACTTGGGGGGGCCGAAGCAGGAGAATCGTTGTGAGTTTGAGGCCAGCCTTGGCTACATAGTGAGTTCAAGGCCAGTCTGAACTATGTAGCGAAACCCTGTCTCAAAAAAAAAATAGAAAAAATAGAAAACAACTGGGGATGTAGCCCAAGGTGAAGGTCCTGGATTCAACCCCCAGTACTGAATAAAGAGGAGGAGGAGAAGAAGGAGAAGGAAGAGGAGGAGGAAGAAGAGGAGGAGGAGGAGGAGGAGGGGAGAAAAGAGGAGGAGAAGAAAGAGAAGCAGGAAGAAGGAAGAGGAGAAGAGGGAGGAGATTGAAGGAGGAGGAGGGAAGAAAGGGAAAAAAAGAGATGAGGGAAGCAAAGGAAGGGTCTGAAAAATTTTTCCTGAGAATTTCAGTTGGGCAAAGGAAAGAAATCCCCTTTGGAAACAAGAGGGAAGCAAAATTTTCCTCCTTCATCTCATTGCCCTTCCTCAGTGATTAGAGGAACCACAAGGCAAGACATGCTAGGCAAATATTTGTTATTAGGGCAACTGGATAAGTTGGAGGGTCCTTTACACAAGGACCAACAGAGAGATGCTTCTTCATCCACACAAGGAGAAAGTTGGGCCAAAAGACCTCCTCAGACTCCTCCTGAGATGCTCTCGGGTTTTTTGAATTATTGGGACACTTGGGGTGGTGTAATAGGTGGGGTGCTATATCATCCCTGTCATTCTCGGTCCCCATCCCTGTTCACTATCTTGTCATTGAAGAGCTTAGAAGTCATCCCAGTTTTGTCTTTGTTTTGGGGGGGTTGTTTTTTGGGGGGGGGTTGGTACCGGGGATCAAACTTAGGACTTTGTGCTTACAAGGCAAGTGCACCACTGCTGAGCTAAGCCCAGTTTTGAGGAAAAACACAGAGCTCATTAGATCAAAATTATATTTACACTATGATGAATGTTATCATTATAGGTATCTAAAATGTACCAATAAATGTTTTGCTTCAAAAAAATACTTACAGCGCAAGGTAGAACCTTTAAACGGGGTGGGGTGGGGTGCACCAGGCCTCTCTGGAGAGGCCCAGAGAGTTGAAGCAGGGCACTGTGTCTAGATGTCCCCCAAAGCCTCATGCAGTCATAGGTGGAGCTTTTCAGAGGTGGCTGGATCTAGGGTTTGTGCTTCTGGGATCAAGGACGTGATGCTGGGGTTGATTCAGGGTGTGATACTAGGATTAAGGGTAGCCTGGATAAGATATAAGGGACAGAAAGAGCTGCAGTCATGGTTTGCCACTTGTAGCTTGCTTGCTTGGTGCCTTCTGTTCTATTGAGAACATGATCAAGATTGGAGTGCGGGTGCTCAGAGATATGGGACACATTATTTCCTGGAAGAGAGAACATACATGCTTCTCTTGAAGGGGTGAAAATGACAGGAAAATGTGGCTCACCTCCTAGAAGGGCACTAGCCCATTTTGCAGGTATGGAGTTTTTCGTAATAAGTAATTTAAACATTCTTTGGATTCTCTTGGCCTACTCCTTTAACTTAGGATCAGTTTCCTGCTCTTTATTTTCTGAATTAAGCCAATTTATGGACTTTTAGTATTTCTGAAGAATTTTAGGTGTGATGGGTCTGGGAGGGAAGGAACCTAAATTTACACACACACACACACACACACACACACACACACACACACACACCCATGCTGATATGGAGCACCTTAAATAACCTCGGCTGGGACTTAGAAGTTGCAGTCTTCTTAAAAAATACAATTTTTAGTTATGATTTCCCTGTCTCCTTTTCACCTGTCTTTTATTTCTCCTATCCTACCTCACTTTTTAATCTTCTTCTGTTGCTGCCCAAAATACTTTCCAGCCACTGCATCAGGCACCCTACATGGGCTCTGGCTATTTTGCTTAGGCTGCAGGAGACCTTAGTCTTGGACCTACCCCAGATAACTGCTCTTCCACATTCTTTCTCACTTAAGTCTTCAAGGGTCCCCTCCCCATGACCAAAGTCTGACACTATGCATTACAAGCCCACCATATTGTTGCTGCACCAACAATCTCCCCATACCCTTAATGGATTCATTCCATGTGTTCCTCTTTATGCTGAAGCAGAATCGCCCTCTCCCCAAAAAACTCTTCTGGATGGTATATTTTTGCCTATTCATAATTTCTGTCTGCAGTAGAGCATGCTGAGCTGGTACACTATGAGCTGATAACACCAAGGATCACTGGCAGCTGAGACTAGTAACACCAAAGGCATCTAGCAGTCAAGAGAAGTACAGAGAACAACTAAGAATTGCTAGAGCTGCTGTCTGCAGTGACCAGGAGAGTTCTCAAGGCCTGCCAGTAGCCGCTGGCTCTGAATGGCAAGAAAGGCCACTGGTAGTGTGAGATATATGTATGCATATATATGTCTTGATCTCCAGGACACAAAACTCCTAAAGCCCCTGTAACTTCCTAAGTAATAAGAGTGCTAAAGGAGTGTCTTCTATTACTCATAACAAGTCCCTTTAGACCACACCTGAGCTTATGGTAACGAGATAAATTTTGGAAATGCCCTGGGGTGAGGCCTGGTTGCTAGAGGGATTCAGTTAGGAGGCTGGAACTGTCTGCCCCATCCCCTGGCCTCCCAAGATGGGAGACGGTCTGGACACTGAGTTCAATCACCAATGGCCAATGATTTAGCCAATTACACCTGTGTAAAGAAGCTTCCACTAAATTAAAACACACATGGGCCAGGGATTTAGCTCAGTGGTTCTAGTGCCTGCCTCAAAAGCGCAAGGTTCCGAGTTCCATCCCCGGTACCAAATAAATAAAACACACACACACACACACACACACACACACACACACAGCTTCTGGGTTGGTGGTGAACATTTGAGGTGCAGGGTTAGCTTAACATTTGAAAATCAATTACAGTATAGGCAGGTATGGTGACACATGCCTATAACCTCAGCTTCTTGGAGACTGAGGCAGAGGGCTGAAGCATGAGGATGGCAAGTTGGAGACCAGCCTAGGCAACTGAGTGAGACCCTGTCTCAAAATAAAATTTAAAAAGGGCTAAGGGGGCCGGGGATTTAGCTCAGTGGTTCCACAGCCTGCTTCGCAAATGCAAGCTCCCAGGTTCGCTCCCAGGTTCAATCCCCGGTACAAACAAACAAACAAAAAATCCTTTGGGGCCTGGGATTTAGCTCAATGGTTTCACCGTGCCTGCTGCGCAAGTGCAAGGACCGGAGTTCGATCCCCGGTACCAAAAAAAAAAAAGGGCTAAGGATGTGGCTCAGTGGTAGAGGGCTTGCCTAGCATGTGCTAGACCCTAGGTTCAATCTAGCACAGCAAAAAATAAGTAAATAATTTTTTAATTAAAAAATTTAAATAATAAAGTGTTTTGTTCATTGTGAACAATGTAATATGTGTAATATGTGACCTTGTCCTAGTATTACAACCTGTTCTTAACTGATAAAACCCATTTAAAAAAAAACCAACCTGTAACTATTTCTGGATATGAAAAAAGGGAAAATTTTGAGACCGTCCCTAAAGAGTAACTTAGTTTGTATATCGGTTTAAGGCGTATTCCACAGTCCCTTGATTCTGCCTTCCTCCCTTTCCTTAGATCTCGTTTGTTGGATTTGAAATCTCGCGAGAGATCAAGTTCTCATGAACTCTCCCAGGAGCCATTGCTCTTCCTCTTCCTGTAAGCGGCCAGAGGTGAGTGTTGCGTTCTTCTTTTGCTCTGTGTGTTTAATCCTCCGGTCATCCTTGCCATCCTGGCCATGTGGGCGGCGGGGTCAAGTCCGCCGAGAGGGGACCTCTTCAGGGTTCGATTCATCGGTTGAAGAGGTGTCCCTTTGTGCGGAGGGAGATGGCGGAGCACCCGGCTTATTGCGGAGAGGCCGGCCGGCTTTTGCGGCCTACAGAAGAACGTAATGAGCGGGAATAGGGAAGGCAGGGCTCATTCGCTGGTGTGGGCACTGGTACCCTGTGGTCTGACTTGCCTCTGACTGTGGAGGTCCAGTGTGTCGAGGTGAGTAGTGAACGGTTTGTGGTGCATTTGTGGCCTTAAAGCGCGAAAGTCCGGAGGAGATAAAGTTGAGTGGAGGCTTTACCTGTTTCGGCAGTGTGCTGCAATTAGATGACTCTTGGCATGGGTAATAGGCCAAAAGTCTGTGGAAAGCCTGCGTTACTATGAAGCTGCATGAGTGGAGGAGGCTTCTATACAGAGGGAGGGAAATTGGCCTTGGGGTTTGCCATGCACGCGCATCATATTACGCTTGGAAGAGCTAAGGTTGGACTGAAACAGTCTTGTGTTCCAGAGGGAAAGGAGAGGGCTGATAGGCTCATGTCACTGGTAATCAGTGCTGTAGTTACTGGTGTGAAGACGCTGAGGGGAAGAAAGGGCTGGCTAGAGAAGAGGATGGCTGTGATAGTGACATTTCTTGGGATACCTTTGGATTAAAAATGAAAACAACTACTCAGAGCATTCGTGGCATCCGTACTTAATTAAATTATACTAGTTACTGAAAGTATTACTGACTGAGAAGTGCTGTCTTGCAGGTGACCTGTGAAAATGGTTCGATACTCTCTTGACCCAGAAAACCCCACAAAATGTGAGTAGAACATAACTGTCTTAACTGTTTTGGGGTGAACGTAGTAATACACCCCAAATTAACAAAACCTTTTTATTTTCTAGCATGCAAATCAAGAGGCTCAAATCTTCGTGTTCACTTTAAGGTATGGGAATTATGACGAGGATCTAGTTTTACATTTCAAGCTCTTGCCTTAAAAAGGTAGCTGTGATGATGTCTTTCTTAGGACACCTTTGGATTTACCATGAAAATTAATAAATTCTGAGCGGCTGCCTTTTACTTAGAAATTATCAGGGCATAAGGAGACCTTTGATTTAGAATTTGAGGACGTAAAGCTATCAGAACTACTTGAAGGGAGTGTGCAGGTCAAGATGGGACACAAAAGTATGAATAAAATATATTGGAATTTAAACATTTTACTGTGAATAAATTTAGGGTTGGGTTTAATTTTCCTTAACTACAAAAACTTATTGACTCAATGTTGGCTGTAAAATAGTACTTTGATGTGGTTAACTGAAACTTTATTACTCATATTTAGAATACCCGTGAAACTGCCCAGGCCATCAAGGGTATGCATATCCGGAAGGCCACCAAGTATCTGAAGGATGTCACATTGAAGAAACAATGTGTGCCATTCAGGCGTTACAATGGTGGAGTTGGTAGGTGTGCCCAGGTGAGAATTGTTAGTTGATATTTGAAAGGAATGGAAAGGTGAATCGGTGGGACAATGGCTAAGATCTGGCTTTATCAGGTGCTTTCTGGTTGCTGTGATGACAATCTTAGGACACCTTTGGATTAGCCATGAAATAAAACATAGTCTGAGCAACCATGATGTTGGATAAAATAAGTTGATCTTGATTCTAATGTTGATTTAAACCAAGAAAAATATCTAATTGCTTCATTTTCTTTCAGGCCAAACAGTGGGGCTGGACACAGGGCCGGTGGCCCAAAAAGAGTGCTGAATTTTTGCTGCACATGCTTAAAAATGCAGAGAGTAATGCTGAGCTTAAGGTATCCAAGTCCTTAACATCCCTGTGTATTTGCAAATTAGATGATTGCTTCACCTTTATATCCTTGGTTGTCTTGGTTCACAGTAATTCTCATGCCAAAATTTTGTCAAAATCTTTCCATAAATAACCCTGATCTTTTATCCTTGATGTTTGTAAGACATTTTTTCTTGCTGGGAATGTGTAGCTAGTAGAGCATTTGGCCCACCAGCATTCAGGGACCAAAAACACATTTCTTTCACCAAATACCTGTAACCTTTCCTGTGGTGTGGACCTTTTTGGTAATGTGGTTGTCAAAGTGACTGCCTTATTAATGGTTAATGTGGTTTGATGCCCACATTTTTTTTTCTTGATACTAGGGATTGAACTCAGGACCTTGTCTTTTGCAAGGCAGGTACAGTTCCACTGAGCTAAATCCCCAGCCCTGATGCCTACATTTGTAAGAAAGAAAAATGTTAAATTTCAGATAAAAGTTAACAGTGATAGTTGACAAAACATGAGTTTCTCTGTTACCCTTTTGCATCTTGAGAGTCTAGCTCAGAGCTGGAATTACATTTATTATCAAGGCTTGGAAATTAGCTCTGCCTTATCCTACACTTCTCACCCTTCTTTGCTGACCTTTAGGATCATTCACTCGAAAACATAATAGCCCAGCATGGTGGTGCACAGCTGCAAACACTGAGGCAGGAGGATTGTGAATTCAAAGCCAGCTTGCAACATAGTGAGACCCTGTCCCAAAACAGATTGTTAAAAGCCTGGTGCGGTGGTACACACCTGTAATCTTCACTACTTGGGAGGCTGAACCAGGCAGATTGCAAATTTGAGGCCAACCTGGGTAATTAGGCAAGATCATCTCAAAATTAAAAGGTCTAGGGGCCGGGGATTTAGCTCAGTGGTTTTGCTGCCTGCTGCACAAGCACAAGGACCCGAGTGCATGCAGCTCAGTGCTAAAAGCAATTGCCAAGCTTGTGTAGGGTCCTGAATTCAATCCTCAGTACTCCAGCCAAAAAAAACACTTTTTTAGACAGGGTCTCAAACTATGTAATTCAGGCTATCCTGCCTGTCAACCTTCCAAGTGCTGGGATCACTCAGCTTTAAGGGGAAAAAAATTTAACGCATTGAATTCAGTGGTAATTCAGGTGCCAATTTTATTAAGACAGGGGCTTGGGCATGGTTGGGAGTCAGTATTTTCCAGTGGTACAGTTTGTGGTGTTAGAAGATACCTACCTGATTCTTGTCTTCTCTCTTCCCAGGGTTTAGATGTCGATTCTCTGGTCATTGAACATATCCAGGTGAACAAAGCACCCAAGATGCGCCGCCGTACTTACAGAGCTCATGGCCGGATTAACCCATACATGAGCTCCCCCTGCCATATTGAGATGATCCTTACTGAAAAAGAACAAATTGTTCCTAAACCAGAGGAGGAAGTTGCACAGAAGAAAAAGGTAATGAAAGACTTAGTACCTCAGTTTTGTTTATGTATAACACTAGAAAGATGTGTGGTTGCTGTGATGACTATCTTAGGACACCTTTGGAATCACCGTGAAAGGAAACTTGTTCTGAGCAACCCTTTTACCTACTTTTTTGACTTTTGTGACCCCTAATTTGTTTCTTGACTACAATATAATTATTGCCCAACCTAGATTGCCTTAGCTATGTCAAACACTGAGTGCTAATAAGGTTATTTTTAGTAAATGATCAAGTTCATTTCTTAAAGCCAAGAAAGAACCTGGGAATGATTCTGTAGTTTTCCCTTCACGATGAACTACTGATGTTATTGCCTAAATTTTATTCTCTCCTTGCCCTTCTTGTCCTTACTACTTGGGCCTTTACTCCTCAGCATAAGTTGAAGCCCTCTTGAGATCTATTGTGGTTTCTCCTAGAAACTTAATGGTCCTATTTTTTTTTTTTCTTTCTCTAGATATCCCAGAAGAAACTGAAGAAACAAAAACTCATGGCACGGGAATAAATTAGGCATAAAATAAATGGAAATAAAAGTAATGTTACTTGTCATTATTAGTAAACATTTTAGGTATCCTTACAAGATGGATCAACTGGGTTTAATTAATTTTGACTCAAACATCCTAGTTGTGGGTTTTTTGAGATAAAGCATATTGCCTAGCCAGTGATGGCAAACCTTTTAGAGGTTTCAATGATACCAGCGCACTGCAGCACACATGGCATAGGTTCACCACCAGTGGTAGGCTGGCTGAACTGGGCTAAAGCCAGTCTACTTCAGCCTCCCAGTCTGTTGATAACTTTTTGCATAAAATGTTATTAAAGCTTCTGGTTTAATGGCTTTACCAAATGCAGTGGGGGGCCAAGGGTTTAGCTCAGTGGTTCTGCTACCTGCCTTGCAAGCCCAAGGTCCCAAGTTTGATCCCCAGTACCAAAAAAAAAAAAAATGCGGTGGGACCAGGTGTGGCCACACAAGGCAGGAGGATCACTGTGAGTTAGAGGCCAGCCTGGACTACATAAAAAAAAAAAATGCAGAGGGTTTCATAGCTTAATAGAGTTGAGCATCCCACCACCACAATACGTTGTAAAATATTTTCCTTGTCCCATAAAGAAAGCTTGGAGTAGTCACCACCTGGCCCATACTGGGGAATGAATCTAGCGTCTTGGCACTGAGCTATGAGGTCTCACTAAATTGCCTAGACATTTGCATTCTTACTGAAGCCTTAGGGATTGCTGGAATTACAATGCTGTACACCCACCATCACTTGGCTTAATTTTTTGTAATCCACTGTGCCTTTGCCATGCTTGTGTTATTTATAGATGGTGCTGCTGTGAATCTGCTTACAGGTTTTTGTGTAAGCATATTTTCCAAAAATGGAATTGGCACCTGTAACCCCAGTGCTGTGGGAGACTGGAACAAGAGGCTAGACCCCATCTCAGGGCTGGGGATGTAACTGCAAAGGCCCTAGGTTCAATCCCCAGTATAGAGGGATGAGGACGGGCATTGCGGTTGATAGCGACATTTGAGATGTCTGACATTTTCAGAAAAGCTCTGTACAGTTGCAGTGTTTGAGGGCTACAAATAATATACTTGTGTGGTTGTCACATACTAATGTTTTTTTGGTTTTTGGTGTCGGTTGAACCCAAACCCTTCGCACGGAGCTGTATTCCCAGGCCTTTGAGCCTTGGTCTAGTATAAGTTCCCGGGGCTGGGCTCTTATTTGACAACCTCTGTTCTGGTGCTGGTGACAATCCCACAGGCTAAGGATGCGGTATACCACCAAAGTACATCCCAGCCTCTTAAACTCTCCTGTCCCTGACTTACTGTACTTAAACTGGCTTAGCAAATAGGCAAACCACAAGTGCATCTGAAGACAAAGTATACAAGCGAGCCACGGAACATTTCCTTTGGGTATTGAGCCACTGATAACGCGTTATTTTCCCAACAATTCCCTTTTTCTATATTCAGAGATAAGGTCTACCTCAGTTTTTCTCAGACTGGTACATCAGGGAAGCCCGGCTCTGCCAGCTGCCTCCACCAACCCCGCCTGGGTGCCAACGTTAGGATTTGTACGTCCTCGCGCTGACGTAGCGCGCCTTTGTCAGCCCTGCGAAGGTGCCCATTGGCTGAACAGCTGCTCGCCACGCCCACCGGAAGTGCGGAGTTTGTCTCCTGGCCTTCGGGGTCGCGGGGAAGCCGGGCTGCTGTCGGAAGGTTTGTGTGGGTTTGTCCGGGTTCGGCCGGGACGGTTTGTGGGGTTCGCCGCTCGCGCGGCGTTTCGGATTGGCTAGACAGGCTCCAGCGCGGCACCGGCACGCAGTCCCGGGCCGGTGCGCGACTCTCCTGGCCGCCTAGCCTTGCGGCGGCCTGCGTTCCAGTACACCGCTCCTGCCTCTGACGGTATACCTCGCTCCTACGCGTGCCCTGTCGCCTGCAGTTCTCCGCCCTACCACCCTTCGTGCCCTCCCCCCGCCCCGCGCCTCACCTTCGTGTTCGTTTAGTTCTCTGCCCTGGCCCGCTGTTGTCCTCCCTGTGCCCTCCTCTTTTTTCAGTCGACTTTTACTCATCCCGTGTCCATTGGGTTCCTTCGAAGTGGCTTTCTCTTAGTCTTGGACTAAGTCAAGTGAAAGATTCTTCTGCAGTGCTTTTAATCCATTTTGCTCACTTTGTTTGCTTGCAGAATAGTTAAAATGATGAATTTCTCTTCGCCACCTTCTAGGCTTTTCTAACCCGTTGTCCACGGCGTAAAATGAATGATTTATGAGGATTAGGAGATAAATACAAATAAATACCTTCTGAACAGACCTAAAAGGTTTTACGAAAGCCGTAATTGTGGCTTAAGTGATTAGTAGCATTTGTTTTTGAGCGTTTACATGTGTGCAAACTTATTTAAGACATCAACTACGAAGGTAAAAATAAATTTTTATAATGAACTGACAGTCATCAATTTAACTATGCTGGTAGAATTTCCATCTGTTTTGAAGGAGATAGTTTTTTTTAAGGTTTAGTAAAAAAAGAAAGAATTGGGCCAGGGATTAGCTCTGTGGCGCCACGCCTGCCTCGCAAGCGCAAGGTCCCGAGTTCAATCCCCGGTAGCAAAAAAAAAAAAAAAGAAAGAAAAGAAAAAAAGAATTATGATCGTTAAGATTTTTGAAGGCGGCGGCAAAAGTTTAGAGCCAGGAACCCAGAATTAGGAATTCTAGTCTTAGCCAACTCTGTTAACCTCTGTGAAAGTTGTGATCAACAATTTTTGGATCTTTTTATTTTTCTTTTTAAAATAACAGTATGTGAAGACACTGAGCTTTGTATCACATTATCCAACCCATACTGCATTCTTGAGATGGGAATATCTTGGTGTAACTCTTATGGGAAATAGGATGCAGTCTGATTAAATAATTTGCCCAGAAACACCGTGTAGAAAGTGGGTCTTAGGTTGAAGCAGGTCTCAAGTCCAAGCAGCTCCAGTGGAATCTGTTTACCTACTAAGCCATGGTACCTGTAAGAGGTTTGCACCAAAACCTTACTAGATCACCTCTGAAGTCTCTGTAGCTCAGATTCTAAGTATCTGTGGCCACAAATTAACCCTTAAAAAATGCTAAAAAATCACCTCTCATTTGGCTTATTTAACCCAGAGAATATGTTGTTTAAAACTTTAGAACAGATTGCTTTGGTAGGTTCTTAAAATTTTTTTTTTTTTTGGTACCGGAGATCGAACTCGGGTCCTTGCAGGGCAGGCAGCGGGCAGAACCACTGAGCTAAATCCCGGCCTTGAACCTTGTATTTTTAAAACTGGCCATCCTACTCCTGCCTTACTGTATATTGAAGCTAGGGCCTCACGCAAGATAGGCAAGTGCTTAAGCACTGAGCTGTATATCTCCAGCCCTTTTTATTTTGAGTCAGAGTCTTGCTAAATTGTCCAGGCTTGCCTCCACTTGAATTCTCCTATCTCATTTTCCCAGGGTGCTAGGATTTCAGGTGTGTCCACTACACGAAATTTTGAGTTAACTTTTGTATTAGCACACCTTAATTTATGTCCTTATAAAGAAAAGAGGGCTGAGGGTTGTAGCTGAGTGGAAGACCACTCAGCTTGCATATGCATGGCCCTAGTTCAAGCACCACCACAGGAAAAAAGGGAGGATGAAGAGAGAGAAAACAAAGTATATCAAAGGAGAGTTGTTGCTAGGTGTGGTGGTGCACACCTGTGATCCCAGTACTTGGGAGGCTGAGGCAGGAGGATCACCAGAAATTTGAGGCCAGCCTGAGCTACATAGTGAGACCCTGTCTCAAAAAACAAAACAAGGGCCAGGGATTTAGCTCACTGGTTCCGCCACTTGCATCGCAAGTGCAAAGTCCAGACTTCAATCCCCAGTACCAAAAAAAAAAAGAGTTGTTGCCTGGGAAAGGCCTGTTGATTTTTACCCTAGGAATCTTCCAAAGTCAGATGTTGGTAAGTTTCATATTACAGAATTTGCCTTTAGTGTTGTAAGATTTGGCTAATTGATATTGTCAGACCCTGAAGCTTAGAAATGGGGAGTTAATTCACCCTAAGTGTACTCTACATTTAAAGGGAATATAAGTCATAATGTGTTGTGCCTCCATATCTTTATCTGTCAATTACAGATAAAGAGCAAGGGTAATCTGCCTCCTTGTTTTGTTTTTTGTGGGTTAAATGAGTTGGTGTTTGTAAGCTGCCTGGCACCTACCAAGTGTCATTGTCTTCCATTTATTACCAAATTTATGGTTGGGAACAATGATTGGAAAGGTTTGGACACTGGCATCTCACCATTCATGTCTACCACCTGTTGTTCTTTTACCTTGCAGATAACAGCATTTTTTTGTTTTTGAAAATACCTTTATTTTTATTATTTATTTATTTTGGTTTTTTGAGACGGTCTTGCTATGTAGTTCAGGCTGGCCTTGTACTCACTATGTCCTTCAGGCTGGTCTCAAACTCATGGTGATGCTCCTGCCTTAGCCTCCCAAGTGCTGGGATTACAGGCATGCACCACCACACCTGGCGGCAGCATTTGTTTTTTTGGTACTGGGGATCAAACTCGGGTCCTTCTGCTTTCGGGGCAGGCAGCAGAACCACTGAGCTAAGTCTCTGGCCCTGGCAGCAGCATTTTTAATATACTCAACAAATAATGCTTTAAATTTTTTCTTTGTTGTAGATTTGACACCTTAGTCCTAGGTAAAGACCTTCCATCACTCATCTAAAGTGAACTAATTTTTCCTTCATATGTATCAGCAGCTTACAAGCTCAAGCCTGTGACAATGGTGTGCATTCCTTGCATAGTCATTCCGGTTCTGCTCTGGATCTACAAAAAATTCCTGGAGCCGTACATATACCCTCTGATTTCACCTTTTGTTAGTCGTATATGGCCTAGCAAAGCTATACAAGAATCCGGTGATAAAAATAAAAGCCAAGGAGACTATAAGGTAAGAATTTTCAGATGCCCTGACTAAGGTAAAGGGGTGGTTCTTGGGTAATACTTGGTTTTTACAAGGGCAAATTTTCTTTAAATTTAACTTTATTCCATTCTGCCCCTCCCCGCAAGCCCCCTCCCCTCCCTATGTACAAAAGCTTTGTTTCCATTTAGAAGGGCAAGTTTTTAAAACAAGAAGCTTAAATATTTTGTCTCAATTAAAGTCAGTAACATTTGGCTTAACCTAAGGTTTTAAATGAGGCCTCTGATGAATGCCTTTGTCCCTTGCCTTATGGCCAAAACAAATTGCAGGTTTTTTGAGATTGAATATTTAGACAATTCTATTGTCTTTGGCACTGGGTTCACCTTTGTGTTCCATTGTGCTAATGTAGTCAACCTATACATTTCTGGAAGCAAAATTGTTTGTCTGTTTTTAAAGAGTATGGCTCTTAGAATATCTTTTATCATATTCTAAAAAATTGTTTTTTCATTTTAGGGTGCAGACATAAGCGGATTAGCAACAAAAGGGCCAACAGAAATCTCTGATAAAAAGAAAGACTGATGCCGTTTTCCCAAAGGATTTCAATTGTTTTAAAAACGGACCTGACCATATAAAGCACCTTCTTTGTAATGATCTCTGACCTTTTTCTCTGAGACCAGAATTCAGGATAGACAGTTTAGATATTCACCTGATACTAATCAGGAAATACATAATATTTATATTTAAAATATATTTAGTTGTATTTAATGACCTCATTCCTAGTTCCTTGTTCATTAAAGTAGCTTTCATTTCTAATAATATGAACAAATTGAAGGCTTGTGCAGTAGACACTTTGTTACTAAATCAGTACTTAAAATCCTTGGGCCTCTAGCATTTGTTCACATGAATTTTACTGCTGTGTACTCTAATTTCTGTGGGTTTTTATAATTTGAGTGGAGTAAATTATACCATGGAACAGGTGATAATGATGTGAAACATAGAGGTATAATTACTGTCCAACATAGTGGAGCAGTTTATCCATAAGAAACTATTATTTATTGCTCTGAGAAAAATAGAAAAGTTGGAAATAGGAAACTTATTTGAAAAATGAAACATCTTTTACATAAATGTCCAGTATATAAATTCTAACTCTGTTGCATTCCTTCTATTCCTACAAATATATTAAAGATTCAGTTTATCTAGTGGCTCTTTCGTCTTTTAAAGTCTTTATTTGAAAGGACAGTTTTTCACCATGTCACAACACAGTTTTAATAATGTGATGGCATCTAGACAGTGGTAGGACAACAATTAGCTTTTGTTCCCTAACAGACCCTCCAAAATTGAATGGTTTCAGCAGTGATTTGACTGGTCTGGGTTCATGTATACAACTGGGGCTCTGGTCTTTCATCGTGGGCTTCTTCACTTTAGTGTAGGGATGTGTAAATACTCGGAGATGATGAGCTACATCTTTATGGCATGCATATTTTCTCTGAAGGAGGGAGAAATTAGAAGGGCCTGTGCTTGGGTCCCCAGTGAAGTCCATTGTTTGATTTAAGTCAGTAGGTCTCAATTTTTCTGCCCCAATCCACCTGAGGATAAAGTACATTAGCAGTCATATTGAGCTGATTAATTTTTTTGTGTGTGTGGTGGTGGTGGTACTGGGATTTGAATCTACGGCCTCTTGCACATTCAGCAAGTGTTAATACCACTGAACTACATCCCCAGCTTGAGTAGTTTGTTTTTATGGTATAAAAACTGTATTATAAAAATAGCAAACCTTTGTAGTAAAAAAGAGCATATTAAATGACAAGTTAATGTACTTTTATTGTCTTCTTCCCAAGCCACAATTTTAACTAGTTTTTTGTGTAGCCCTTTAGCAATTTATTTTAAAATGTTTTTATTGAGTACATACATAACTTGTTTAATATGTCCTTAGTCCCCAAATGCTTTATTCATTGAGATGTTGCTTTTGATATTATCTCCACATTTCTAGGCTATACAGTGTTGCCTCAGTTCATGAGCTTAATTTGTTCCACAGTTCTGGGGAAGATGGCTCCTTTTATGTTCATGTGGAGAAGATGGCTGTGGTCATGTTTGTCACCAGATGCAAAGTTCACGAACCGAAGCAGATTTTTGCCAAACACTCCTGTTTGTGAACTGAATTGTTCACAAACAAAAGCGCTCATGAACTGAGGTGTTACTGTATATATGTATGTGTATCCAATATATGTATATATTTTTTTGAACCAATCACTTCTCAGCCTTTTGGCTAAGATCAAGAGTAGTATATTTTTTTGAACTAGTCTCAGTGTAGCTCAGGTTGGTCTAAACTCATGATCCTCTTGCCTCAGCCTCCTGAGTGCAGATTACAGATATACCACCATGCCAGCTCTATTCTGCGGTTTGTTTTAATTTTTTTTTACTTCCATTAGTACATGTTTGCAGTACATAGTCATTACATTCATTGAGGGAAGTTGCCACATGTACATAACACATCTAAATTCTCCCCCACCCCCATATCAAGGATCAAACTCAAGGCCTTGTGCTTTTGAGGCAGGCACAGTGCCACTGAGCTAAATCCCCGGCCCACATCTAAATTCTTTTTACTTACCCTTACCCTTCTCTCCCTGCTCCCTTTTCTAGATCCTCTTCACATTTGCAAAGGATGTATTCACTATTTATACTGCTATTTTACAAGACTGGCTTGCTGTCATGGTTGAAATGCAGCTGCCTTATGCTCCCTCTGCTCCTATACATCCTTCCTGTATGCTTTTCTTTCTTGGATTGGAGTGGGAGATTCTGGGGATTGAACCCAGAGCCTTGTGCATGCTAAGCATATACTCTACCACTGAGCTATATACTCCCACTCCCTGTGCTTTTACCAATTTTCTGTAAGTCATTAATCAGCATTTATATTATGACTGCCAGATGCCTTTCATTTGTCCCTCTAAATCTCTGCTACCTATGTCCTGCTTTTCTGCCCAAGAAAGTTGCATGAGTTATGTCAACAGCCTTTCCGTTCTAGGTTCTGCTGGGTTTGGACAGTAGGGATGTCCAGCAAGAGATGCAGAAGCAAAAGAGAATACATGGTGCTTATTCCCTTGGCCCTCACTGCTAGATCTGTTCAGGCCATCTGTTCCTCAGCCAAGTCACTGGTATCTTCAGGAGGACAAAGGTGGCTGATTGCATGGGACTCTTCAGTTTTTCTAACCTCTCTTGCCATTTTGGGTCTAGAGGTGGTAGCATCTTTACTGGCTCTGGGTGCTATCTGCTTACAGGGACCCTGATAAAATGAGTATGTAATACTGCATGCTGCACAGGTAACAAAGCATGCTACAACTGAACTTCCCTTTACACACAAGTATTGTTTTTCCTAGAATTACTGATTACATCTGTCTTCCCATACTTCTCTTATCTAGTTGCCTAACTGGTACACAGTTCATGCTCAGGACTTGCCTTTAATTTTTTTCCGTAGGACACCAGTCTTCTAATTCAGTGCTCTTGGGTGGTTGAGGATAAAAAATTTTGAAGTATTTCCCAGATGATTCTGATTCACTGATAACCCCTTTCCTAAGGGGTTTTGCCAATACTATTTTTCTTATTTTTATGGCTGTTTGGGAAAAGCTATCAGCTGTCCTTGGACTGTGTTTTCTGGCTGTGGTTTTATACCATACAGGTGCTCTCTTGCTTCAAAATATCAGTCCTAATGTCTGCCATTCTATACATAAGAGCTGCCTTCCTGATGAGAACTATCATTCGTTAAGCACCTTATGCCTGGCGCTGTGCAGGGGTATTTCATACACATGAATGTATCTGATCTCCATAAAACTTTGAAACAGTCCAAAATACCAACTCATAGAACTTAAATATGTTGTGGCAGGTCTACTTCACACACATTTCAAGGTCACACTCATAACCTACACTAAGGAGCCATAAACAGTTTCTAATACTGTGATGGCAACACTTTACTGAGCAGAAATAGGATGACTTTCAACTAATCAGTATGTATTGGTGAAATTTTTTTAAAGTTCTAATTTTGTTCACCTTGCAGCATGACTTTTGAATTTACCTACTTTTCAGTAACTTATTTCAGGCTTAGTAATTTTAACTGCATTTGTAAGTCAGGCTCATTTGCTCAGGTAATTATTCAAGGCTCACCTGAAAGACTCTGGGGCTTTGTCACATTTTCTTTTTCATTACTGAGCTGCCTTCCTGGGAAACATGGGTGAATCATCACTTTCTCAAAATGACCATGTACCTGTATGCTGACCTGTTTGGCAGAGTGACTGGCCTGAGAACTTAACCTCTGCTCTGAGATCTCCAGAACCCATGGAGCTAAAGGTCCTGGGTTCACTCACAAAGAAGAAGGAGACTTCCTCATTGTTTCCTCCTCAGGAAATGACTGGCTTATTCTGTCTCAAACCTGTATTTATCATCATGGTAAAATTACCTTAAAGG
Source organism: Heterocephalus glaber (assembly GCF_053883595.1). NCBI lineage: Eukaryota > Metazoa > Chordata > Mammalia > Rodentia > Bathyergidae > Heterocephalus > Heterocephalus glaber. The sequence continues at coordinate 32,320,266 of NW_028258142.1, forward strand.
AGAAGACCACAGGCACTTTTATTGTTATGAAGGGACAGCATGGAATAAGGGGAAGAAATATTTGGTCAGGGGTGGGTGTAATGGTTCATGCCTGTAATCCCAGCACTTAAGAGGCTGAGGCAGGAGAATCCATGAGTTCTAGGCCAGCCAGAGGTACATGGTTCAAGGCCAGCCTGAACTATATACTGAGACCTTGTCTCAAAAAAAAAAAAATGGGGGCCCAGGGATTTAACTCAATGGCACCACACCTGCCTTGTGCAAGGTCCTGAGTTCAATCCCCGGTACCAAAAAAAAATTTTTGCAGAAGTTGGGTAAGAGTAAATTTAAATTAAAAGTATTGGGGGAAAAAAGCTGAGCTGGTCCCAGCACCCGGAAGGGAGCTCCCTTGCCGCCATCCCACGCTCCTAGGGTAGAGAAGGTGAGCCGCGTGGGTGCCAGAAGCACCCCCCCCCCGGGAAATGAGAAGACACATAAACAAGCCTCAAAAACAGACTTCCGGATCACCTACAGCAACCCCAAAGGGAAACGAGATGGAACAAACTGATACTCAACCTCCTAGACTCTGAACAGGCAACAAAAGAGGATCTGGGAAAAATGAAATCTCAAACAATTACTCAGATATCAGCAAAGATTGTGCTCATGGTGTAAGACATGATTAATAAATCTAGAGAGGACACAGAGAAAAAAATAGAGGATCTGAGGAACATGATGGAATCCCAACATAGGAAACAAATGAAATCTATAAAACAGATACAAACAGGGCCGGGGATTTAGCTCATTGGTTTCGCTGCCTGCTGTGCAAGCGCAAGGACCTGGGTTCAATCCCTGGTACCAAAAAAAAAAAACATACAGATTTCCAGGAGATTAAAAACTCCATTGAAAGTCTGCGCAGCAGGATGAACCAGTGTGAGGATAGAATTTCAGATATAGAAGATAAGATTGCAATTAGTGACCAGGAAAAGAAAAATTGCTTTAAAATTGTAAAGGAACACGAGAAATCAATCCAGCAGCTGCTAGACAATGGAAAGAAAAAAAACATAAGACTGATTGGAGTCAATGAGGAAAGAGAAGAGAGTGCAGATGACATGAAACAACTGTTCACAGAAGTGATGGCAGAAAACTTCCCAAGCAGGGGAAAAGAACTTGACATATTGATAAGTGAGGCATATAGGACTCCACATAGCCTTGATAAAAACAAAAATCTACACATAGGCATATAATAGGATTCCAGAAATCCAACAGAAGAACAACATTCTACAAGCAGTGAGAGAAAAGAAACAAATCACATACAAAGGAAAGCCCATCAGAATCACAGCAGACTTCTTAATGCAAACCCTCAAGGCAAGAAAAGCTTGGAGTGATGTATTTCAAGCCCTAAAGGAAAACAGCCTCCAACCCTGATTGATGTACCCTGCAAAATTATCTTTCAAAATTGATGGAGAAATAAGATACTTTCATGATAAAGAGCACCTCAGGAACTTCATGAATACCAAACTGGCACTCCAAAAAATTTTAGACAATATCCTAGGAAAAGACAATGAGGCTCACAACCCGGGGAAACCCAGCAGAATGAATCCATTGGGCGTGACAAATTAAACCTAAAGGGGGAGAATCCAACAAAAAGAAAAAGTCATGACAAGGCTTTTAAAACTTTTAACTTCATCTCCCTAATAAGGGTATAATTCAATCTTATTATTGTACTGATTAGTATTTTTCTGATTCTAGAGTTGCACACCATTCCTTGTGCTATACTGGCTATTTATCATCTTCTTATGTCTACTTTTTAATTGAGTTGTCTATTAATGAGCTGTAAGATTTCTTTATATATTCTGGTCATAGATTATATGCATTTTAAATATGGTCTGTTTAAAGACTACTTTTCATTTTAATGATGTCATTTAAAGTTCTAAATTTTGATGGAATCTCATTTATCAATTTTTTTCTTTTATACATCATGTTTTCTGTATCTTAGGTAGTTCTTGCCTACCCTGAATTCATATTTTCCCTTATAATTTCTTCTTAAAGTTTTATACTTTTAGGCTCTCATATTTAGGTTCATAGATCCCTTCAAGTTATTTTCATGTATCAAAATAAAGGGTTGATGTTAATTTTTTATATACGGATACCAGGTGTTCTAGTGCCATTTGCTGAAAACAGTATCTCTTCCTCGGCTCTTGAATTGAGTTTATATTCTATAAAATGCTAATGTTAAATAATCTTTCAAAACTCAGTGAACCATATATGTGTGGTTCTATTTCTAGATTCTCTGTTGTATTCAAATGATCTATATATCTTTCCTTACACCAATGCTGCCTTGATTACTGTAGCTCTAGAAGAAGTCTTAAAATTAGGTACTAAATGTCTTCCAGTGCTGTTTTTTGTCTTTTGTTTTTTAACTTTTCTAGGTCCTTTGTACTCCTACATAACTTTTAAATTTCAATATCCAATTCTTCATTTATAGCACATATACACAGACCTGAATTTTTATATATACCTTGTGTTTTCTAATCCTGCTAAATTGAAATACAACTTCTAGGGGCTCCTAGAGATTTCTTGGTATTTTCTCTGTAGATGATCATTTCATCTACATATAAAGATTTTACTTCTTCCTTGCCAATCCTATCTAATTTGTGTCATTTTATTGCCAGACTATTTTGTTTGGGCCTAGGTTTCAAAGTTTAATGGACAGATAAAGAGTAAGCATATCTGCCTTTGTTCCCCACCTTAAGGAGGAAGCATTGTATCTTCTCCATTCATATAAGATGTTCTCGCTGGAAGTATGGAGTACATGTCTTTAATCTGTTGAGAAGGTTCTGTTCTACTTCTAGTCTCCTGATAGCTTTTACCATGAACAGCTGTGGAATTTAGTCCAATACTTTTTCTCCAACTAGTGACAGGATCATGTGGCTTTTTCCTTTCCTCTGTTAAAATGATGACTTTTGGGGGTGGATCTTCCAGTGCTGAATCAACACTGCCATCCCTATAATAAAACCACTTTCCACATCCTGCCAAATCTGACTTATAATAGTTTGTTTTGTTAAACAAATTTCTATCTATGTTCATACTTTTTTCTTCTATTATCTTTATCCAGTTTTAGGATTAGCACAATGTTGAGTTCCTAAAATGAGGGGAGAAGTGTTCCTTCTTTTTTCTGCTTTAGTTGTTTGATATAATTTATCAGTTAAAATGTATATGAGCCTGCTGTTGTCATACAGGTAGGTTTTCCAGCTAGGAATATACTTTCTTTAATAGGTGCTATTCAAATTTTTTATTTCCTCCAGAGTTAGTTTCATTAATTTGTCTTCTAAGGTACTTCTTAGAAGTTGTCCAATTTATTTCCAAAAAATTTTTGTAATATGCTTTCTGTATCCTTCTAAATTCTGTAAAATCTGTGGTAATGTCTCCTAAATCTTAATATTGTAATTTTAAAAATGTATAATTGATATGGTGTAATAGGAAGAAAAGGTCTATAGGAGCAGGGGAAGTGGGAGGGGTAGGGGAAAGGAAAAAGGGAAAAGAAAAAATATGAGAAAAGGAAAAAAATGGAAACAAAGTCTTTGCTGCAAATAGGGAAGGGTGGAGGGGGTTAAGGGAGGGCAGGGGAAGGGGGAAAAAATAAGAACCAAGATACTCATGTAATGGTACAAGATCCCAATGATGTATGTAAATGTATTTTATACCTAAAATGTACCAATAAACTTAATGGAAAAACGTATTGGGGGGCCAGGGATTTAGCTCAGTGATTCTGGCGCCTGCCGCACAAGCGCAAAGTCCCGAGTTCGATCCCTGGTACCAAAAAAAGTGTTGGGGGGGAGTGTTAGAAATTTCCAATTTTTTCAAGTGAAGGAAAAGATTAAAACTGAAAAGACAAGCTATAGATGAATTATGAAGTACCAGTGTGTGGTAGAACATTGACAAGATATACTAAACATCCAAATGAACTGGTCAACCTTAGGGTACACCTGTCCCAGTCCTGTCATTTGCACTAAGAGCACAAAAGTTTAAAAGAGGGAATTCAAGCACTGGAACATAGCAAGAATGGAGTCTCCCACAGGGCTGCCAGGTACAGTTGTGCTATGTGTGCACTGCCTACTTTCAGAAGGCACCATTCACACTGTCAGCAATGGAAAGGATTCTCCTAGGCCTGGACATTGCAAGAAAAACCTTACATGGAGTACTGCTCCTGGCTCGGCAATTTAGCAGATGTAATTGATGAAATATGAGGTAATATATTGATATAATAGATTACACGTAATGTGATAATTGACTGATTATGTCACCTTGAATAAGAAATGCCCAACTAAATTGTATAGGCATAGTTCTGGGTGTGACCGAGAGGATTTATTGAAGACAGAAGACTCACCTTGTGTAGGAATAAAAGGGAAATGCTTCCATTTCTTGGGAGGAGTTCATCTTTGCCTTTGCCTTGAATATTGTCTCCTGGCTTCCAGCGCAGACCTTTTGGCCTGATATGCACTCACACGGGACACTACTGTGAGCTCCAAGCCTTCCACTGGATCCTTCGGTTTCCAGCACAGACAGCCCTTTGGCACTCTTCCCCACCTGACTGTGGGTGGCCATTGTAAGCCAATTTTGGAAATTCTTGTATATTTGTATATCTTGCGTTGTCTGTTTCTCTAGTAAGCACTGACATATATAATATGGTTTTCTATGACTACATAAGAAGTTACCACAAATTTAGGGGCTTAAAACAACATAAATTTATTATCTCACGGTTTTTGTGGGTTAGATGTCCTAATATGGTGTAGCTGGCTTAGAATTTCACTGCATAAAAGTCAGGATGTTGGCCAAGTCTGTGGTTTTCATCCGGCCTGGTGGCCTCTTCCACACTCAGTGGTATCAGCAGAATTCTTTTTTTTTTCTTTTTGGTACCAGGGATCAAACTCGGGATCTTGAACTTGCAAGGCAGGTACCACTGAGCTAAATCCCTGGCCGTCAGAATTCTTTTCCTTGTGTTTGTGCAACTGCGGCCCTTGATTTTCTGCAAGTCAGTTAGGGTCTCCCCAGCTCCCAGAGGCTGCTGCAGGTTCCTTGGTGTAGGTTTCCCCGTCTGTTCCCAATACTGATGTTCTCTTCCAGCCCAGCTGGTGCCCTTATCCCTGTCTTCTAATCTTCTGGGTCCAGCAAGAAAATCCTTTGCTTTTAAAGGGCTCACAGGACAGTATTTGCCTGGCAAGCACAAGGTCCTGAGTTGGATCCACAGTACCAAACAACAAACAATAAAGGGCTAACACGATTAAATCAGGTCTGCCTACATAGTCTCCTTACTTTAAGGTCCGCTAATTTAGGACCTTAATAAATCTTCAAAATTCCTTCAGAGCAGCACCTAGATTAGCATTTGGTTGGCATTTGGGAGATGATGCATGTATATCAAGGGCCAGGAATCTAGGGACCTTATCTTAGTTACTTTCCTTGTTGCTGGGACAAAATACCAGACACCCACCACTTAAAGGAGGAGAGGCTTATTTTGGCTCACATTTTAGAAGTTTCAGTCCATGCATGGTAGGCGGCGTGGTGGAAAGGCCTGGACTGAGGAAAACTGCTCAAGGGCCAGACAGAAAGCTGAGAAGGGAAGGTGGAGCCAAGAAGGGAGATAAACCCTTCAGGCCACGCCCCCAGAGACCTGCCTCTTCCCACCAGACCCCACCTCCTAATACAAGCCTGTTGTAGTCCCCGTAACCCAGTCACCTTCCAAAGCTCCTCCTTGGAGCAAATGAGGCATTGGGGGGACACCTAGATATAAATGTAGATGTTTCTTAGAAGTCTATTTACCATGTTTGGCCTCTTTTCTAAGGATTCTACTTCAATTACTTGATGTGTTGGAAAAAATAAACCCCATAATTAAATCTAGACTTTCTCCTAGTATAATAAAGTCACATCACTGTGACATGGGGTTTCCCCATACACACCAAACAAGCGGTTCTCCCAAAGCAGACAGCAGCTGGGAGTCCTCTACCTCAGTCTACCTGGAGAGGGTGTCAGAGCTCACAAGATAAGGGCTCAGTCCCTAAGATTTCTTCATTTTTAAATGCCAGTCATAGCTAATTGTGGTGTCCCATGCCTGTAATACCAGCCCTTGGGAGGCTGAAGCAGAAGATAGATTTGGGACTTCGAGGTCTGAGGTAGTCTGAGCTATGAAACAAGACCCTTTCAAAAAAAAAAAAGAAAAAAGCCAGTCTCAAGTCTCAGAGTCTTTCACCTTGCTTCTGATCAAATGACTATAAATTGGGTTCCCATAATCCCCTCTTCAGATTTGACTAATTTGATCGAGCAGCTCACAATTCAGAGGAACACATATATCAGTCCATTATAAAGAATATTACAAAGGATACTGATGAAGAGATGAATAGATTGAGGTATGAGAAAAGGAGTGGCGGCTTTGTGTCCTCTGGTCGCAAAACCCTCTACATGTTCAGAATCTCTCCAAAACCCAGCCTTTGGGGGCGCTTAAGACTCCATGGCATAGGCATGTTTGAAGCACGGATATCAGTGTCAAAATGTGGTGAGCAACAAAGATCTAAATCTTAAATACTAAATTTACCGGAATATAAATAAAACTCTTGAAGTCATAGGCATAGGCAAGGAGTTTCTGAACAGAACCTGGGCTGAAAAGGAAATAGTACCAAGAATCAACAAATAGAAGTTTTAAAAAAAAAAAAGAATCAACAAATGAAATCATGTCAAATTGAAAAGCTTCTACACAGCAAAAGAAACAACCAGCAAAGTGAAGAGACAACCTGTACAATGGGAAAAATTTTTTCCAGCTATTCCTTGACAGAACACTAATATCTTGAATATATGAAGAACTCACCCAGGTGTGTTTGCACACACCAGTCATCCCAGCACTTGGGAGGCTGAGTTAGGAGGATTGCTGAGAGCTTGAGGCCAGTCTGGGTTACATAGCACAAGGCCAGCCAGGACTATATAGCAAGACCCTGTCTCAAAACACCAAAAAAAAAAAAAAAATTAGACCCCCAAAATAAAAAATCTAATCAAAAAATGGCCATGGTGGTGCCTACCTGTAATCCCAGCACTCAGGGGGCTGAGGCAGGAGGATTGCTGTGAGTTTGAGGGCACCTTGGGCTACATAGTGAGTTCAAGGATAGCTTGAATTAATAGTGAGACCATGTCTCAAAACACTAAAAGAAAAACAGCCTGGGCTACGTAGTGAGGTGGTGAGATCAAGGCCAGCCTGAATTACATAGCAAGACCTTGTCTCAGAAAGAAAAGGGACAAACTATACCTTAAAATATTCATTAACTGTTTTTTGACAAACAATAAAAAGTCTTTTGTGAAATGTTAAAAAACAAAAGGACAAGTGAAATGAAGAAACACTTCTCAGAATAATAAATTCTGACAAGGGTGCAAGAAAAAAAGAACCCTTCTGCATTGCTCATGGTAATGTAAAACTAGTACAACAACTATGGAAATCAGTATGGAGATTTTGTAAAAAACTAAAACTTGAGAGCCAGGGATTTAGCTCAGTGGTGCTGTGCCTGCCTTATAAGCTCAAGGTCCTGAGTTCGATCCCCAGTACTGCAAAAAACCCACAAAAATCCCCCCAAAATAACTAAAACTTGAAATTACATTCAACCCAGCCATTCCCCTTCTAGGTGTCTTTCTAAGAGTTTAAAGTATTATATTACAGTGATATACACATACCCATGTTTACAGCAACCAACTTGTAATAGCTAAATCATGGAAGCAGCCTATATGTCCATCAACAAATGAATAGATAAAGAAAATGTGCTATTTACACACAAGGAAGTACTACTCTGCCATAAAGAAGGATAATTTATGTCATTTTTAGGAAAATGAATGGATGCATCTTGAGGACATCATGTTGAATGAAATAAATCATACACACAAGCTTAAAGGTAGCATGGTTTCTCTTATGTGAAAACCCCAAAATATAAATAAAGAGCAAAACAAAAAATAGATAACAGGAAGTAGGGGGATAGATCTTTCTCAAATGGGAAGGGGATCAAGAGAGGGAGGAAGAGGGGAGGGAGGAAGGAAATGAAAAAAAATTAAGATATATACATGTACCAGATTCAACAATGAATATAATTAAATATGTACTACAAACATGTACTAATAAAAAAATGTAATCGGACAAAGAGGTCTGACCTAATACTAATACACTTACGAAACATAGCAAGGATATTTGTTCATGGAGCTAGGTGTGGCACACACCTGTAATCCCAGCACTTGGGAGGCTGAGGCAGGAAGATTGCCGCAAGTTTGAGGCCAGCCTTGGCTACATAGTGAGTTCAAGGCCAGCTTGTAATACATAGCAAGACCCTGTCTCAAAAAGAAAAAAGAAAAAGAAGATGTTTTTTGTTCAGATTCTTTTTGGCCTCTATACAGCATTCCTCCCTCCTGGATATAAGACAGGAACCTTCTGGAATGAGGAGGATCTTATGACTTAATTGGTGACAAGCATAGGTCAGAGAATTTCTTTATGGCCAGCTGAAAGACAGAAAAGTGGGGGAAGTTTAGTTTCTATGATCTATCTTGGGGAAGAGAAATCTTGGTTTCTGTGGCCTGTCTAGTTATAAGCCAGGACCACAGACAAAACCTAAAAGCTGTGTAACATAATTTCACACTTGGGAACCCACTGTGGATCTGAATCCTATGGTCTCCATTCATCAGTCTCCTATGCTTCAGTGACTTTAAACCCTGTAGTTTATGGTCTTGAAATATAAAGAATCATTCAGCATAGTCTTTTCTGACTCCAAACTGGGTAAAAATTATTTCACAGAGGAGGGGAGAGGGAGATAGTTAAAGAAATAGTATATTTCACTGAAGAGGAAAGAAGCCAGGCCCATAAGTATAAAAACATGTGTTTCATCAGGAAAGTACAAATTAGAACCATAGTGAGAAACTACCAGAATGGTTAAAATTCAAAGTCATGAGGATGAAAAACAGAGGGAGTAAATTGTGTGTGTATGTGTGTGTGTGTGTCTTGTGTGTCTTAATAGGGTTTGAGCCCAGTGCTTTGTGTATTCTAGGCAAGTGCTCTACCAGTGAGCTATATCCCCAGTTCTTTTTATTTTTTTATTTTGACACAGAGTCTCACTAAGTTGTCCAAGTTGATCTTAAATTTGAGATCATTCTGCCTCAGCCTCCCTAGTAGCTAGGCTTATAGTCCTGCACTGTACCTGGCCAGAGGGGATTCTTTTTTTCCCCCCAGCACTGGGGACTGAACTCAAACCTTCACAGTGAGCTACATCCCCAGATATTTTTCATATTTTTAAATTTGAGGCAGGGTCTCCCTAAATTACTAAATTGCCCAGGTTGGGTTTGAGTTTGGGATCTGCCTGCCTCAGTGGCCCAGAATGTGGATTATAATCCTGTGCCAGCAGGCCATTTCTCATGGCCTTCACTGCCACCTGTAGGAGGCAGCCTAGCCAGTGATGAGATGGCCCATCTAAGTGCTCAACTGTGGGGAGCCTTTCCCTTCCTCCTCTGCAGTGCTCTGTAAGCTCCTCCCTGGCTGACCTTGTGCTGGCCACCAGCTGTTTGTCACAAGATTACCAAGGACTGCAGCTATCTTTGTCGCCATCTCCCACAGTGCCTGGAAGGGCACATTTGCTAAATGTTTTGGAACTGGCAGGAAAAAAATTCAATCCGTTTAGAAATTATCAAATGCTAAATCAACAGATGACTTGAGCCTCTTCCCCTGACGCTTTAGGGAAGGGCAGTTTCAGTGACCTTGTCAAACAGCTAAGTCACTTGGGGACTTAGGGAGAGCAGGGAAGTTGTGCTGCTGTGCTCTGTCCCCTAGATAGCTCCTCCCCTTATCTCCACAAAATGACAGGATAACCCAGACGAAGTCACTCATCCTATTGGCTTGTGCACTGGCTTCTGGGAGGTTCCCATTGCCTAACGAGAGCAGCAGTCTATACTTGTATAATTACCTACTTCCATAGGACATAATCTAATGTGAATGAAAATGATTTTCACCTACAAGAGCACCCATAAGTACAACTGATCACACACCTTTGGATGAGTTGTATTTCTTTGAATCTTCCCTAGATTATTTGTTTACACTCAGCATTATAGTTTGACTTAGGCCCCTTTGAAATTTATATGTTCAAGTTCTAATTCCCAGTACCTCAAAATGAGACCTTATTTGGAAATAGGGTCATTGAAGATGGAATGAGGCTTAAAAGCTCAATCTGGTGGGCCCCGGTCCAATATACTGCTGCCCTCAAAAATAGGGGAATGTGAACACAGACACACATCCATGTGAAGATGAGGCAGAGATGAGGGTGCTCCCTGTAATGAGCTGAGGGACGGCCAAAGTTCCCAGCAATCCACCAGGAGGTAGGGGAGAGGCACAGAGCAGATTCTTCCTCACAGCCCTCAGAGGGCACAAACCCTGCCAGTGCCTGGAGTTTGGACTTGTGGCCTCCAAAACTGTAAGATAATAAAAGCCCAAACAACCCCATTTCTGGTACTTTGGTGTGGCAGCCTAGCAAACCAATAAGCCCAGCTGTGATAGTCAGGCACCACAAGCCACTCAGGAAGTCAAGCTGCAGTCCTCACACACCGGCGTGTTGGCGGCACCACTGAACTAAATCCCTGGCTGTTGCAATTTTAGATATTTCATGAACATTTATTTGTGAGTCATCTAAAGTAAGTTTAGAGAGAAAGGTATAAACAAGCTAACAAGTGAATAAAGAACTGCTGCTCTTTCCTTTTACTACTTTGCATCTAAACGGACTTTCCCAGAATACAATGAACGCTTTCAGCTGCCTGCCCTACTTATTGGGTTCAGTCATCTAATACCTTCCAGGTTCTCCGCAACTTCAACCACACCCTTCCTTTACTTTCCTTTTGTTGTTGTTTTTGTTGTTGTTGTTGTTTTCAGTTTGTAGAATTAAACATTTTTAAATTGTATGTGTTTTTTATTTATATTTTGAGTAGGTGATATGTTCAGCAGGTGCAAAATTCTGTTGTTTTGTTTTGTTTGGTTTCTTGAAACAGGGTCTTGCCAGGTAGCCCAAACTGGCCTTGAACTCACAGCAATCCTCCTGCCTCAGCCTCTCAAGTGCTAGGATGTCAGGTTTGTGCCACCACACAATTTCAGCACAAGGGACAGTAGTATAAACAGACAGGAATCTCACCCGATTCCTAGGTCCCTTAAGTTCCCAGTTTCTTCTTTCTTTTCCAGAGATAGTTTCTGCAAGCATAAGCAAATATTTTCATTTTGCTTTCTCTTTTTTAAAAAAGACAAATAAAACACGTAATAGGCACTGTTTATTTTAAAAATTAAATTATATTTTTAAAAAGAAAATTAAACTGGACATGGATTGTGCACACCTGTAATCTTAGGGTTCTGGAAAGCTAAGAGGATCACAAGCTAGCACCCAGCCTGGATGACCTAATGACTTAGTAAGACCCTTTCTCAAAATAAAAAAGAAGGGGCTGGAGACATAGCCCAGTGCCACAAATTAAAAATGAAATCCAAGGCAAAACACATTTATCTTGAAAATCAGTGAATGTTACAAAAACGGTTGTAATCATACCTAATAGCAGACTATCAATACATGCAAAGCAAAAACTGGCAGATTTGAAAGAGATGTAAATATGTTAGGCCACAAAAAGTCTCAACATGTTTAAAAAATAGATATGGTGATGCATGCCTGTAATCCCAGCACTCAGGAGACTGAGGCAGGAGGGTTGCTGCAAGTTTGAGGCCAGACTGTGCTACATAGTGAGTTCAAGGCCACCCTAAACTATATAGCAAGACCTTGTCTCAAAAAATATATATATATATCTCAGATAATCAGATATTATACAAAGTAACTTCTGTGCCTGAAATGGCATAAAGTTAAAAATCCACAATGGAAGGAAAACTGGAAAATTCACAGAATCATAGTGTTATGGCTTGTGTCTAGATGCCTACCCCCAAACCTCATGCAGTTGTAGGTGGAGCTTTTTCAGAGGTGGCTGAATCTAGAGTGTGTGATTGATTCATGTGCAATTTAAGGGCACTAGGATTAAGGGTGTGAGTGCTACCTGTCCTAATTTGGGTAGTCTAGATAACAAAAGGGGCAGAAAGACACTGTTAAGGTTCCCTTGTTGCTTTGCTACCTTTGGTCCACCATGAACTATTGCCCCTCTGCCATGTGCCACCCTGCCTTCGAGCCAACTGATTATGGGCTGAAACCTCTACAAACTGTGAGCTAAATAAACCTTTCCCTTTTAACTTTGGGTGTCAGGTATTTTGTCTCAGCAACAAGAAAAGTAACTAAGAAACATGGTATGACAAACCATGATACAAACCAATCATGATATTGACCAAGTAAATCTAGTAAAAGTTCCATGAGTCCATAGACAAGGGCATTTGATTTTTTTTTTTTGTACTAGGGATCGGAACTTGGGACCTTGTGCTTGCCAGGCAGGCGACAGAACCACTGAGCTAAATCCCTGGCTTTTTTTTTGGTACTGGGGATCGAACTCAGGTCCTTGTGCTTGCGAGGCGGGCGACAGAACCACTGAGCTAAATCCCTGGCTTTTTATTTTTTATTTGTTTTGGTACCGGGGATTGAACTCGGGTGCTTGTGCTTGCGCAGCAGGTGGCGAAACCACTGAGCTAAATCCCTGGCCTCTGGCCTTTTTTTTTTTTGAGACAAGTTCTCATTGTGTATTTCAGGATGGGCTTGAACTCACTTTGTAGCCCAGGCTGGCCTTGAACTCATAGAGACCCTCCTGCCTCAGGCTCCCAAGTGCTCATTTGAGATATGAACTCTGTTGTGAAAAAGTTGGTGAAAATTCTTACCTGCTAGTCCCAGGTGGTAAATTTTCAGCATTTGTATTAGTTACTTTTCTCTCATTGATGAGACAAAACACCTGACACCCAAAATTAGAGGGGAAGGGGTTTATTTGACTCACAGTTTGTAGAGCTTTCAGTCCATAATTGGCTGGCTCCAAGGCAGGGTGGCAGAGGGGCAACAGTTCATGATGGAGAAAGGCAGCAAAAGCAACAAGAGAACTTAACAGCGTCTTTCTGCTCCTTTTATCTTATTCAGACTACCAGGATTAGGGCAGTGCCAAACCAATCACTCACATGTAGTGGTTTAGTAATCACACATCCTTGATAGTAGCCTCACACATCCTAGATTCACCCACGTATGATCGCATGAGGCTTTGGGGGGACATCTAGACCCAAACCATAATAGCATTTATTTCTCAAAAAGCCATCCATTTGGAGGTGAATACTAAGTCCTGCTGGCTGTTCTTTTCCATCATGGTCATTTATCACATTTTTAATGTGTGTAAAGCCTCTCTATTTCACTAGTCCGTAATCTTCAGGGTCAGGATTAGGTCTGAAACAAAGTGCTTAGAGAGTTGCTAAGTATTTGTTGTTTTGTGGTACTGGCGATTAAACCCAGGGCCTCACACTGAGTTGTATCCCCAGCCCTTTTTTATTTCCTATTTTGAGAAAGGGTCTTACTAAGGGCCCCAGACTGGACTTGAATTTGTAATCTTCCTGCCTCAGCCTCCTAAAGTGCTGGATTCACAATCCTCTTGGGGGGAGAATTATTCTGCCTACCACATGGAATAATTTTAGATTTACCGGAGAGGTGCATTGGATTGCTATATACAGTATCCTTTCTTTGATGTTAATATCTTACATGACAGAAGCATAATTATCAAAATGAGAAAACTGACATTGGTAAAATACCCTTAGCTAAACTCCAGACTTCATTTGGATTTCATCAGTCTTCCCACTATTGCTTTTTGGTGATTTCCATATCCATCCAGGATACCTCATTGCATATAGTAAAAGGGTTTCATGGCTTTCCTGTTGGTGTTTCTACACTAACTAAATACTGATACGGTCAAGTCAGGCAAAGGTATCATGGGACATTTTTTTTCTTGACACAGGGTCTCGCTGTGTAATTCTGTTACAGTTGAGTGGGCCAGAAATAGTCCAGGTTCTTGTGTTGGACAAGGAAAGAATTGCCAAGCACACACCTCACAGTATGTAGCAGGTTTATTGAAGAGCCCAAGACAGCAGCAAGAATAGGCAGAAGGGTGAAGGCAGGGGCAGGGGGAGGAAGGAAAAAGGGGCAAAGGGAGAAATGGCAAAGGGAAAAAAAGGGCCTCAATAATTCAGTATTCCTTGGGGCAGGGATTTAGCTCAGTGGTTCCGCCGCCTGCCTCACAAGTGCAAGGTCCCCGAGTTCGATCCCTGGTACCAAAAAAAAAAAATTTTAGGCTTTCAGTATTTATACTGATCAGACAGCACTGATCCAAGGTGCCTCTCTCTCTGGGTTAACAATCTGCTTGACCCTCTAAATTTAAGCTTGGATAATCATTAGGGTGATTCTAAATTTAAAACTGGGTAATCATTAGGGTGGTGTAGCATTTACAGTTGAACAAAGGGAGTGACTCAGCTCTTTTGTTTCTAACTGTATTAGTTCAGGCTTACCTTGAACTCTCTGGCCTTGAACTCACTATATAGCCCAGGCTGGCCTCAAATTCATGGTGGTCCTCCTGCCTCAGCCTCTCCAGTACTGAGATTACAGGCGTGCACCACCATGCCTGGTTTATCAAGATACTTCTGCAGGCAGCATTAAAAGTTGGTGACAAAACACCAAGTTATCCAAGCATTCCAACACAGTCTTCCTATATTGTTAAAACCATTCCTCATCTTACCCTCTGTTTTGTAACGTTTCTCTAACAATATTATGCGATTTGCCTAGGAATGATGGCAAGATCCTCTTAATTTCAAGTCATCTGTTGTGGTGTGGCTCTTAAGTGTCCCCCAAAGGCCTTATGTTAGAGGCATGGTCCCCAGCCTATGGTGCCATTGGGAGGTGGAGGAACCTTCTGGAGTTGGGCCTAGTAGAAGAAAGTGAGGTCATTGGGGGCATGTCTTCAAAGGGGATATTGGGGCTTACCCCCTTCCTCTTTCTCTTTGCTTCCTGTCTGCCATGAGGTGAACTCCCTCCTCTGCTGTGTGGTCCTTCATGTTACACTGTGGCATCACAGGCCCAAAACAATGGGGCCAGGTGACCATGGAGTGAAACCTCTGAAACCATGATAAAAAATAAGTCCTTTCTCCAAGTTCTTTATCTCAGGTATTTTGTACCAGCATAAGAAAGCTAACTAACTCACTGTGGTAAACTACAAAAGAAAGGGGATGTAAAACTTCACTAATAGGATCACTGTTGCTTCAGGACTATGCCAATTCTGAAGAAAGGCTCATAACTGTTGCTCTGGTAATTTGGGGGAAGTAGAGTGTGTGCCAGACAAAATTACAAAACACTTAAGATTCTGAATTTGATGCCTGTTTCTCTCTTTGCTATGACTTTAAAATAAAATTATACATGAAATTATTCATTGTAGAAAAGTTAGAAAACAGATAGGAACATTAATTTTAATCACACATGATCTCTTTACCTTAAATTGTATATTGTTAATATCCTTTTAATCTCTTTTCCCCCAGGCACACACACATAAGTATTATAAATATAGTTAATTTATAAAAATTAGATAATAGTTTTCATACTTTTTTGTTTTTGAGGGAGGATCTCACTATGTAGTTCAGTCTGGACTTGAACTCACTATGTAGCTGAGGCTGGCCTCGAACTCAGGTACTCTTCCTGCCTCAGCCTCCCAAGTGCTGAGATTACAGGTGTGTGCTAGCATGCCCAGCTATTTACACTCTTTCCATTTAATATATCATGGAACATTTTATTTATTTATTTTTATTAGTACATGTTTGCCATGCATAATGATCACATTATGGGGCATGGAGACATTTTTAAATAAATATGAATCCATGGCATTCCTTACAATGGCTGCATAGTAGTGCTTGCCTCTTTTTAGCTAGGGCCCCAGGTAACCTGTATTTTACAAGGGTTTCCTGCCCTAATTCTGCAATCTCAGTGAATATACTGGTGATTGATACTGGAAAAAATATTTAATATTTATATTGGACTTTTAGAGGACATCAACATGTATCGACTATATTATGGAAATAATTGTGATACTTTTTCACAGGTCTATTTGAAGACATAAAACAACAGTTCATAGCAAGTAGAAAATACCTCACAATGTGAATGATTATTACTGTAATATCAGCAATCATATCTCTATCTCTATCTCTATCTATCTCTATCTCTATCTATCTCTATCTCTATCTATCTATCTATCTTGCAAGCACAAGATCCTGAGTTCGATCCCCGGTACCAAAAAAAAAAACACCTCACAAAAACCCCATAAATTTCATATTGATTTTCTTTCCTGTGGGAACTGTCCTGACAATAACGCAGGCAGGTCTAGCCTTTCCAGCTGCCTCCATCAAAATTTATTGTCCTGCTAGGCATGGTGGCAACATACCTGTAAAGCCAGCCATCTGCGAGTCTGAGGCTAGAGGAGGGTAAATTGGAGCCCAGCTTGGGCAATTCAGCGACTTGGTGAAACCTTGTATCGAAATAAAAAATAAAAAAAGGTTCAGCATGAGGAAGCAGCAAAAAGAAAGAAAAAAGAAGTAAGTCAGGAAAGAAAGTGAGAAAAAGGGCAGGGGATATAGCTCAGTGCAAAGGCCCTAGGATTGAACCTAGGGTACTGCATTGATAAAAGAAAAGAAAAAAAAATCCACCTGGGCGTGGTGGTGAACACCCGCAATTCCAGCAATTCCAGCGCTCTGGGAGGCTGAGGCAGGAGGCAAATTCGAGGCCAGCCTAGGCAGTTTAGCAAGATCCTATTTTGGCGGTAGAAGGGATTGAACCCAGGGCCTTCGCACTGAACGACATTCTCAGCTCTTTATCGTCATCGTCGTCATTCTTTTTTTTTTTTTTTTTGGTACCGGGGATCAAACTCAGGTCCTTGTGCTTGTGAGGCAGGCGGCGGAACCACTGAGCTAAATCCCCAGCCGTCATCATTATTTTTAATTTCGAGTCCGTGCTAAATAGCCCAGGCTGGGGTTGCACTTGCGGTCCTCCTGCCTAAACCTCCCAGAATGCTAGGTTTACAGGCGGATTTATTTCTCATTTCTTCAGAGCCCCAGAAGGAATTGTTTGACAATGGGATGGGTTATTCATCTGGAATTAACAGGGACCTTAAATTATAGCACCAGTACAGGTGGTAAAGGTAAGCCGCCCTAGGAAGCACTGGGAGGTCAGAGATTTGAGGCTTCGGGATTTTGCCACTTGGCTCCGCGGTTGCTTGGGAGACGCTAGGTGGGTGGGGAAACCAGCAACGCCGTGAGGACTCCGTTTCCCAGAAGCCTGCGCGCCTCGAGCGCCCCGGGTCCGCCCGCTGGCGCGCGCCTGGCAGTTCAGTCCCTATCCGCGGTCTCTGCTGCTTCCTTCTTCTCTCCCCGCCTCTCGGCCTCCTCACCTACTCTGCCGGAGCTGGAGCGGAGCCGGAGCCGCAGAGACGTGGAAACATGGAGGCCTAGCCGGCTTGCGCCACCCCGGTCTGCGACGCGACCGCGCTCCCCTAACGCCCTCTGCCCGCCGCCCGCCTGCAGTGCGTGGGGCTGGACGCGGAGCCCCCGCAGGCTGAGACAGGTGGGCAGCTCCGTCTGCGCGGGGAGGAGACCCTTCTCCGGACGGGACTGGGCCAACCGTGGGGCTGCGCTGAGCCGCGGGAGCGGCCCCTGTGCCTCACCCGGGCGGGCCCTGGGTTGTGTTAAAACCCGAGCGTGAGGGGTAACTCGGGCCGGGTCCCGGCTGGGAGTTGGGGGACACCGACGGACACGTCGATGCTTCCGGAGATGGAGGATGTTGGTCTGACAAATGGGCGTGTGATGGGTAGAGTGAGCAATAGTGCGTGTGTTCGCATTTGTTTGACATACACATTTTTTAAATTGAGATATAATTCAGGTGCCATAAAACTCACCGTTTAAAAGTACAATTAAAGTACAATGTAGTTGCTTTTAGTGTATTCACATGGTCGCGCAGCCTTATCCCTGATTCCAGAACGTTTTTGTCACCCGCAAGTGGCCCGTACCCATTAGCAGTCATTCCTCATTCCCCCTCCCGCACACCCTGCGACTGTCAGGGTGCCTGAGCAGTTGGATTGAGCTAAAGGGTGGATATTTGTGAACTGGTGGCAGTAGTGGGGTGATAGAACCGATCAAGTACTGAGAAGGGTTAGAGAAGTGAGGGCATGGTTGTCATAAGGCCAGCAAAGGAGATGTCGGGGAAAGACTGTCGGTAAATGGAGTGGGCTCCTTGAAAGAGAAAGCGCAGCGTGGAAGAGGATCCTGTGGGTGGAAGGAGCTGGGCTGGAAGACAGGAAGGGTGGAGGTGGTGGAGAGGAGTGTAAACTGCCCAGAGGAACGCAGGTTCTTGGGCTGATGAGTTGAGGGCTCAACAGAGGCTTTGGAGGTGGAAGGGAAGAAAATCTGTAGAAATAGGAACTTCCATGTGCTAAGCAAGTACTCTACCATTGAGCTGCACTCCCAGACTCTGAAAGGCCTGCTTCTGTTGAGAAAGTCTTTCACCCTCAACTCCAGATGGCAGAGTTAAAGCCTCACAGGTTGGCAGAGATGATCCCATGGGTCTCCAGAATTTGTCGGAACAGCCGACCCACTGATCCTGTCAACCTCCACTCTGACAGTGAATCATTTATGCCTGAGAAGCCCTTGTCTTGACCTTATCATAAAATCAGTATGTCTCAATAATTTTGAATCATCTCAAGGGAATTATTAGCTTTTAAATAAAAAGTATATAAACAAGTGGTTAGGGAGCACATCAAAAGTATTTAAATAATAAGTCCTAGCCAAGAAGATATAATCTGGTACTGTCTTCCCTTGGGTCAAAGAGTATCTACTACCAGAACAAAGGGCTGGGTCCCAAAAGTGGATTAAAGTTTTTAATCTTCTACAGACTGAAAAAAAAAAAGAAAATAATTGATGAAATTATCAGTTCCAAGTGGATTAAGCCAGATAACTGAGGTAATGTAATGTTAATACAAAGGAAATTAGTTATTAAGTTTATGCTGTAATGACATGTATATTGTTATTGTAGGTCAAGTTATTTTAAAATTTTTGTGCCTTTTAAATATAGAAAAGTTCAAACAGGAACTGCGAATATAGCTAAATGATAAAATACCTGTCTAGCATGTCTGAGGCCCTGAGTTCAATCTCCAGCAGTTAAAAAAAAAAAAAAAGCCACAGTGAAATTATATAATGTACTCCCATGTACATATTACCCAGGTCCAACAATGATTAAGTCATGGGAGTTCAGTTTTATCTATATCCCTATCCATTCCTAAAACTACATTCTCCCTCCCCCTTTTTTCATACTGGGAATTGAACCCAGGGCTTTTACACTGAGCTACATCCCCTGCCTTTTTTTCATTTTTTATTTTTGAAGCAGGGTGTCTCTAAATTGAGTTTGTGCTCCTGCCTCAGCTTTTCATACTTCTGGGATTACAGCCATGTGTCACCATGCCTGACTCCCAGTTATTTTGAAGCAAATCATATGCATACTATTTTATCTGTAAATATTTTAGTATAAATTTGTAGGAGATTGATCACTCTCTTTTAATATGCCCATAATACCATTTTCACACCTATACAATTAAAAGTAGGATCTTAATATCAATATATAGAAGGATTTTTTTTTTGAGACAAGGTCTTGATATGTAGCTTAGGCTGGCCTTGAACTCACTGTGTAGCCCAGGCTGGCCTCAAACTTGTAGCAATCCTCCTGCCTCAGACTCCTGAGTGCTGGGACTGCAGGCATGTGCCACCACATCTGGCTAGGATTTATTTTTTAAATATGATACCCATTTGATACATGTTTAGCTTTGAAAAATATAATGTGTTTCTTCATTTTTTCAGTAGATCCTAATATCCTATTCATTTTTTGTATTAATATGCTACATTCCCTGAAGACAAATTTGAAACATTGTCAACATTAACTGGCTTTTTAATGAATGGAGTTTTGCAATGGAAGGAGAAAAATATACTGCAAAATGCACAAATAATTCTTATAGTGCTCTAAATATTTGGGCAATTGTATTGTGGTTTTCTCCTCTAGATAATTTCACATACTGTTAGAAGTCCTTTGTGTGTGTGTGTGTGTGTGTGTGTGTATACTAATTTTCCATGACTGTCATAACACATTAATACAGATTTAGTGGTTTAAAACAACACAGATTACTTTATACACCTGTGAAAGTCCAAAATGTTAAAATCAGTACATCAGCAAGGCTGTGTTCCTTTCTGAAGGATTCTTGGGGAGAATTAATTTCCTTGCTTCTTTCATTTTCTAGAGGCTGCCACTTTCCTTGGTTTATGGCCTCCTTTCCCCATCTTCAAAGCTACAGTGATCCTTGTCTCTGATTTTTCTTCTATTCTCACTTCTCTGACCACAGCTGGGGAAAGAGATCTGCTGTTAAGGACCTGTGAGATTGGATCAGACCTACTTGAATAATCCAGGATAATTTAATCACTCTCACAAAGTCGCTTTGCAAGTAACATGATCACAGGTTCCCAGGATTAAAGATGTGGACATCTTCGAAGCCATCATTCTGCCAACCCATTATGTTTTAGAATATTTTGCTGAGGCTTAAGAAAGCAGGTGATTCCTTTTTCTGCCATAAATACATTGAGAGTGCTTTTACTTGAGATTGGAGATAATGGTTAGAGAGGACTGTTACATTTTTCTTTTCAGTAACTGTGGGAAATAGCTGTGATACAGTGTCGGTTTTTGTAAAATGAGACCTTTTAAAGAGATTAAATATAAAAGTGATATAACACTTTGTAAAGTTTTTCTGTATTTCATTTTGGCCTCTTTTTTCATCTTCATGTTTTAAAAATGCTTTATACATATAATATGTATGTAATGCCAAACTGACACTCGGAGGCAATGACAGTTACAGTGTAGATGGGGAATGGATGGGGACTCTTTGCCCCATGAGGATATAAATAGAGGCATCCCTAATTCAGTAGGAAGAGTATATTCTTAGATTGAGAGAACATTTTTCAGGCAGAATAAACTGCTGTGAGATTTGGACTTGAAGAGCTTTCTCTATTCTTTTGTGACTCAGCTGGACATGGTTGAGTGCTATAGGCCTGACAAGCAGAGTGACAGGATGACCGCTGCTCCTCTCTCCTTCCTGAAACAGAAATTAGTCTTAGAGATGGAAGGGAGTCCCAGATGTCCTTTACTTTCCTGCTTCCTGGTGCAGTTCCACTTTCCTGCTTAGCTGTGGAACTCTTGACTGTCCCTGGTGTGAAGGGCATGGCTGTGTTGTGTTTAGTGCATCCCTTATCAGGAAGTGTGATGGGAATTACTGAATATCTGTTCTTGCCTTTAAACTTATTTTCCCTAGAAAAAGTTTTAGCAGATTGTGATGCTTTTTTTTTTTTTTGGTATTGGGGATCGAACTTGGAACCTTGCGCTTGCAAGGCAGGTGGCAGCACTGGGCAGTGAACTCAGTCCCTTCACACTGAGCTGTAGCTCTACTTTCCCAGGTCTTTTTTCTTCATTTTTTCAGATTTTTTTTTGGCACTGGGGATCGAACTCGGGTCATTGCGCTTTTGAGGCAGGCTGTGGAACCACTGAGCTAAATCCCCAGCCCCATTTTTTCAGTTTTGATACTGGGTCTTACTAAGTTGATAGGTTGCTCAGGCTGAGGTCAGACTTGTGACTTTCCTGCCTCAGTTTCCCAGAGTGCCAGGATTAGCTGAGTTTAATGCTTTCAATTTAATTCTTTGTTTGAAAGTAGTTTGTACATTGTCCTCACATTACTTATTTCTTTTTTTGAGGGGGGGAACAGTTTGAGACAGGGTGTCACTATGTAGCTCAGACTGGTCTTGAATTCACTATGTATGTAGTTCATGCTGGCCTTGAACTTACTATGTAGCCCAACCTGACCTAGAACCTTGAGGTGATCCTCCTGCCTTAGCCTCCTGAGTGCTGGGATTACAAGTATGTGCTACCATGCCCAGCTCTTGATGTCTAATTTTTGTCACATTCTTTAAAAATTGTGGACACCAGACGTGATTGTAACTCTTCAATAGGGACACTGAAGGAATTATCTTTTAAAATCTTTTCTATGTGTAATATGACTGTTCATATATTTCTTTTGGGGGTAAGTTTGTCATGAATTTTGATAATGCTTCCTTTAGAATATCTCATGCAGTCCTCTATCTTTTTCTTAGAATATGCTCAAAGCCTCCTTATCAGTTAGGATTAGTTCTGACTATAACAGAGACTTGAACAATAATAGCTTCAGCATGTTATATTAGGTTGTTACTCATGTGAAAGAAGCCCAGAAGCAGATAGTTGAAGGTTGATATGGTAGCTAGTCTTATGAGGGACTCAGCAGTTTCCTACTCTCTTATCCCTAGGTTATAAGCATTTCTTTCTTTCTTCTTCTTCTTTTTTTTTTTTTTTGTACAGGGGCTCGAACTCAGGCAGCACCACTGAGCTAAATCCCTGGCTAGGCATTTATTTCTGAATCTAGAATCCTTGTTAGAATTCTAGCTAAAATTCCCACATTCCAAGCAGCAGGAGGAGAAAGGAATAAAGAAGTAACCATCTATTTATAAGGAGTCTCAGATGTATCTTTTAGCTGGACAGGAATGTGTCTGGCCAGAAATCCAAGTGCTGTTACTGAACATGCTGAGTTTGAGGCACTGTTGGGACACTGGAGGGGAGGACTGGATATTGGGTTGGCAATTCATTTTTTCTGCCATACTTCATGATTAGTTTTTCTGTCTGTAGACTCCAGACTAACTATACTTCCTAAACTCTAGGTTCTAATCTCAGTTCTGTCATTCGTTTGCTTTGGCATGTTACTTAGCCATTTTGAACTTCAGTTTACTCATCTGTCAAAAGTGACTAATATTTACTTTATATGTTTGTTAGAAAATTAAATAAAAATACCTTTTATCTACCTAAAAATACACACATTATAAAGAGTATTTTGCTTCTTTTCCTTCAATTTTCTGGTCTTGAATATCTGAATGGATGGCATGACAGGAGGAGTTGGAAGTGGATGGGGAAGGATATATATATACATCCAGTTCATTGTTGGGCATGCTGAGTTTGAGGCACTGTTGGGACACTAGATGATGCAGTCAGATAATTGCATCAGCCCTCACAAGACAGTACTGGATTGGACAGTTATTTTGAGTTCATCATTAGGTGTGGATAGAGTCATGAAGTCTTAGGATGTATGTGATTGTATGGCTGCAATGTGCAGAGTAAGAAGACATGCTCTTAAGTCCTTATGTCCTTAACATCAGCTTATGTTCAGGCCTTTTAGGCCTCCACTTTTATTCGTTCCTGGCACCAGCCATACTGAACTTCCCTCTTATCCTTCAGGCCTTAACTTTTGTGGTATGAGCTTTTCCTGAGTCTTTGCTGTGGTTTGGATCTTAAATGTCCCCAAAGACCCTTGTGTTAAAGGTTTGGTCCCCTGGGTGGTGCTGTTGTGAGTGGTGGAATCTTGGAGAGGTGAGGCTTGTGGGAGATCCTTAGGTGACGGGGGCCTCCCCTGTAGGGCACGATAGGACCCTGACTCCTTCCTCTCTGCACTCCCTGGTGCTCGATGTGAGCAGTCTGCTCTTGCTACCATGTGCTGCCTCTCCAGAGGCTCAAAGCAACAGGACCAATTTGTCATGATTTGAAACCACTAAAAGTGTGAACCAAAATAAACTTCTTTTCTTTATAAGTTAATTATCTAAGATTTCATTATAGTGATGCAAAGCTGGTAAACAGTCTCAGATAGTTGTATTATTATTATTGTTCTTATTATTTTGGTTTTTTGAGACAGGGTCTCCCTGTACACTGTACTTTTTTAGTGCTAGCCACATATTGGGCACTGAGAAATATTTGTTGAATATTGACAGACTCCTTTGTGTTTACATAACTATAATGTGATAGTCTAGGTACTGCTTGTTTGGATTTTTAAACCTTTTAGTGTTTTGGTATTTGTACATTGAGTTGTTTATATGAATCAGTGATTGTGAAATATACAGCACATTCTCTCCAATTTATTTGAAAGTTTTTTTTTTTTTTACTTAAAGAAATTCTTAGGTACAGATAGTCTTTGTTTAATGACCTACCTGTTTAATGACTGGACTCAATGACCTGCTGCTTGGACTTATGATCTGTCTTTTTTTTTTGGTACAGTTCTGTACTTCTTGTTTATAGAGCCTCAGTTTCTTTTTTGGTACAATATACCTTGTTTATATAGTACTGTAATTTTTGCTGATTGTACTGTGGTTTTATGTTCTGTTATACAGTACTGTACTGCGTGTAAAAATTATGCAAATAAAAACGAAGTAATCAAGATAGAGTTTCCTTTGACTATTTCTTTGTTCTGAATATATATATATACATATATATGTATATATGTATATATATATATATATATTTTTAGACAGGGTCTTGCTCTGTAATTCAGGCTGGCCTTGAACTCACTATGTTGCCCAGGCTGGCCTTGAACTTGTGGCAATCCTCCTGTCTCAGCCTCCTGAGTGCTAGGATTATAGGTGTGTGCCACCATGCCCGGCTTGTTCTGAATATTGTAATGTACATATTATGTACAATTCTTCATTTAGCAATCAATATTCCTAATGACCTAATCTCAGGAATAAAACTTGGTTGTTAAACAAGGAGTGTATTAGAAAATAACATTAGATAAGAAGGTATAGTATATAAAAAAGTAATGAAGGGCCGGGGATTTAGCTCAGTGGTTCTGCCACCTGCTTCTCAAGTGCAAGGTTCGAGTTCAGTCCCCCCCACAGGTAATGGAAACCTTGCCCTCCCTATTCCTTACACTTTTTAACCTCGTTCCAAGGTAACTACTTAAAAAAAACTCTTTTAAGTTTTTTCTTTTGATTCTTACCTTTGTATTTGAATGTTATGTATGTCTGAATTACTATTTTGTGATTTTATCAATTTGAGATAACACTTTGACTCCTACATAGATGAGGTAGTCTTCCTCTTTTGCCTCTAGGTCTTTCAGTGCAATCCTTGGTTAATTTAGTGTTTAATATTTACATTATAATGACAACATAAATATTGCTCACTGCTAGTGAATAATTTACCATGTACCCACTCACATCCTCGAATTTGCATAGATTTTCCAATTTTTACCAAGTACTTTGAAAGACCTATGGGAATTGATGCCCAGGGAACTGATGCAAGATGTTGCTCTGGCTACTGCTGTTGCAGTTTCAGAGGACTCATGTCTTTGTGAGCTTTGCAAATAAAGTAAAAATTTTAGACCCTTCAAAGGCCTGACTTGACAATGTTGCATTCCTATTTTGCTTGTGCTTTCTTTTTGAAACTCCTATTATTAACATGTTAGGATCTTCTAAGTTTGTCTTTTATTTATTTTTTTGCCTTGTTTTCCATTTATGTCTTCTTGTTCTTTATTATGAGTTTCCTCGACTTATCTTTTCTCTTTTCTATTGAATTTTTATTGTATTTTTAACTTCAGATTTCTTTCTTATTCTTTCTTTTTTGATGACAACTTGTTCTTGGTTCATGAAGCGATTATGATATTGTAGTTACAAACAGCACAGTTTCTGCACCCAGCTTTCTTGGGTTTGAAACCTACTGTACCATTTTTCTAGCTCTGTAATTGTGGGCAAATTACTTAACCTTTCTTTCTTTCTTTTTTTTTGGTACTGGGGATTGAACTCAAGATCTTGCACTTGGGAGGCAGGGGAACCACTGAGCTAAATCCCTGGCAACTTAACCTTTCTTTACCTCAGTTTATTTATAAAGGCTAGGGATTGGCAGATATTTTGTATGAAGGAACAAATGATAAATATTTTAGGCTTTGTGGGCCAACAAGTAAAATGAAACATTTTTTTTCCTTTTCTTTTCTTAAAAATTAATACATGTTTATAGTATATAATGTTGGATTTTTTTTTTTTTTTGGTACTGAGAATCGAACTTGGGTCCTTCTGCTTGCAGGGCAGGTGGCAGAACCACTGAGCTAAATCCCTGGCCCTATAGTATATAATGTTTACATTCCTTGTGGGGAATCGGTACATGAACATAACGCATCTTAGTTTCCTTTTTTACCCCCTTTCCTTTTCTCTCCCCTCTCCCTCTATCTCTTGATCACCTTCCCCTTTGAGAAAGATCTATCCCCCTACTTCCTGTTACCTATCTTTTATTTTGCTGTTTACTTATACTTTGGATTTCTTAATTCTAGGAGTCTTCTGGTGGTGGAGTTTTGGGATCTTCTGTGTAGAGTATCGTGTCATCAGCAAATAATGATAATTTAATTTTCTTTCTTTCCTATCCATATTTCTTTTATTTATTTCTCTTGTCTAATTGCTCTAGCTAATGTTTTCAGAAGTGTTTTTAGGTGTGGTGATACTAGGGATCCTGGATTTCTCATTTAAGAGAAACCATGTGATATTTAAGTTTGTGTGTCTGGTTTATTTCACTTAATATTATGGTCTCTAGGTACATCCGTTTATCTACAAATGACTCAAATTTATCCTTTATGACAGAGTAGTACTCCATTGTGGGAAAATGCCACATTTTCTTTATCCATTCATCTGTTGATGGACATATATGTGTAGGTCGCTTCCAATATTTAGCTATTACAAATTGTGCTGCTATAAACATAGGTATACGTGTATCACTGTAATGTGATGTTTTAACTTTTTTGGGAGGATACTTAAAAGGAAAATAGCTAGGTCAGATGGAATTTCTAGTTTCAGTCTTTTGAGAAATCTCCATACTGATTTTCTTTCTTTCTTTCTTTTTTTTTTTGATACCGGGTATTAAACTTGGGTCCTTGTACTTTCAGGGCAGGCAGCGGAACCACTGAACTAAATCCCCAGCCCTGATTTTCAAAGTGGTTGTACTAGTTTACATTCCTACCAACGGTATAGAAGGGTTCCTTTTTCTTCATAGCCTGGCCAGCCTTTGTTATTATTTGATTTCTTGATGATGACTATTCTTTCTAGGTACAATGGAATCTTAGTGATGTTTTAATTTGCATTTCTCTAATGGTCAGCAATGTTGAACATTTCTTTGTGTATTTATTGGCTATTTGTGCTTCTTTTATGAAGTGTCTATTTATTTCACTTGCCCATTTTTTGACTGGGTCTTTTATTTGAGGGAGTTTAATTTTTTGTTCTTTACATGTTCTAGATATTAGTCCTCTGTCTGAGGTTTAGCTGGCAAATATTTTTTCCCATTCAGTAGGCTGTCTCTTCACTCTGTTGGTTGTTTCTTTTGCTGTGCAGAAGCAGCTTTTTAATTTGATACGATCCCATTTGTTGATTCTTGGGACTTTTTCCTATGCACCTGGGGTTCTTTTCAGAAACTCCTTGCCTATGCCAGTGACCTCAAGAGTTCTACTTAATTTTATCTTCCAGCAGATTGTTTCTGTTTTAACCTGTAATTCTTTGATCCATTTTGATTTTAGTTTAGTACATGGTGAGAAATAGGGGTCTAGATTCAGTCTTCTGCGTGTGGATAACCAGTTTTCCCAACACTATAAAGAAGCTGTCTTTCATCCAGTGTGTGTTTTTGGACCCTTTGTAAAAGATCAAATACAGTGGCTGAATGTGCTTGAGGTTGTTTCTGCATCCTCTATTCTGTTCCATTGATCTACATGTCTCTCTGTGTGCTAGCACCATGCTGTTTTTTTTTTATCACAGTAGCTTTATAATATAACTAAAATGAAGAATATTTCTTAGGTACTTTTATAACAAGATAAAAGAATTTTCTATAAGTTTATGAATTATGTTCAAAATGGAATACTCATAATGATTAAGAACTTTTTTGTGATGAAAGATTTGCTGATGGGAGGAATGAAATTATTTTTTGTTGTTGTTGCATTTTAGTATTTCTTGTTGTCAAAGTAGATTACAAATATCTGTTAATTCTGATTTTTAATGAGACTTTGTTTTTGGTACTGGAGGTCGAACTCAGTACGAGGCAGGCTGTGGTGCCACTGAGCTAAATCCCTGGCCCTCATATGGTTTTAATAGGGTATATTCATTGCTTGGAGGCGTTTATAGAATTGTTACTTTTTTACTTTTCTCTTTCTTTCTGATTGAATCCAGGGCCTTCCTTAGACTTCTGTGGGTTTTTAAAAATTATTTTTGAGACAGGATCTTCCTAAATCACTAAGTTGCTCAGACTGGGGTTGAGTTTGTGATCATCCTGCTTCAGGCTACCCAAGTGCTGGAATTACAGGCGTGCTCTGTCATGCCCAGCTTCTTTTCTTGATATTTACCTTTTAGGATATTACACCGCAGACACATCACTTCCACTTGGAGGTGAGGTGGAAGCTCCTCATTACATAGTTACATGTGGAAAGTTGTATTCAAATTGAGGTCTGAAAAATGGTGCTGGAACTTTAGTTTGATTTTAGAGGATGTATCTGGTCCATATTTGTGTGGGAATGGGGATCCCTTTTTTTTCTTGTTTTAATTTTTGACAGCATAGGAAGCATATAAAAGAGTTGATATTATTCATGATTCAAGGAGTTATCAGTTGTCCCTGAAATGGTTTTACCTCACAGTGTAGGTTTTGTGTATAAACACCGCAGGCCTTCTGATTTAAGATTGAATTAATGAAGAAATACCATCAAGTTTACAGGAAAAACTAACTTCCACAGACTTTAACACCTGCATTTCACAGTGTTTGTAAATTTGTTCACCTAAGCCTTTTTTTGCTCCACATGCATTTTCACCTCCGTCATTTATTATACATTATAGCAAATTTCAAATCAGGTTGTTGTATTTTCTTAACATTTTTGAAAATATTCATGCTGTAATGACATATGGACTGTTCTTTAACCATCTTCACTGAAAGATTGAGATATTAAAGGTGTTTGTGCTGAGTGGTGGCCCAAGCCTGTAATCCCAGCACTCAGGAGGCTGAGGCAGGAGGACTGCCATGATTTCAAGGCCAGCCTGGGCTACATAATGAGTTTAAGGCCAGCCTGAACTGCATAGTGAGACTCTATCTCAAACAAACAAATTAAAAAAGATGTTTGTTTTCTCTATAGTATGTTCCTTTGGCTGCTGTAACCCAGCAGTTTAACTCACCATTGATAAATGCTTTTCCTTACTTGGTCAACAAGTGAGAAATTTGGAAATTTTCTTTGGTTATAACCTCATTTTCATTTTCATTTTTTTTTTGGTACCAGGGATCAAACTCGGGTCCTGGCGCTTGCAAGACAGGTGGCAGAACCACTGAGCTAAATCCCTGGCCCCAATTTTCATTTTTTATTTTTTGGGAAAATAGTCTTTTGTGATGAGATGATTGTAAATTGTCTAATTTTCCTGATGAGTGTTCTCATAAGTTGAGAGTGAGGGCTGCCTGGCAGGTCAGGTCAGGATGTTGCAGTGAATACTAAATCTGGTGATGCTTCCAGAACACATGCTTAATGTGTTCTAGTGCTGTTATATAATAAACAAAATGCTTTAACATCTAATTATATTAAACATCTATATTGTAATTTAAAGTGTGACATAAAAGTCTACTTTTTTGTAGACTGGTAATAAAAAAAATTGTAGTCTGGCAATATGCAGGGCATTTGAAATGCTGTTGAGTTACAGCTGTGTCATGAAGATTTGTGGTGTGCTGAGTAGCAGTATGAAGGGATGAAGGCACCATGAATGAGCTCTGTAGCAGACCTTCAATTCTGCTGTTTTATCAGGAAAACAGCTCCAGATAATATGTAAACAGAGGAGCACAGCTGTGTCCTAATAAGTCTTTGTTTAAAGACACCAAAATACTAATTTCATGTAATTTCCATATGTTACAAAATATTCATTTCATTTTTTCCAGTCATTTAAAGTATAAAAATCATTTTTCTGGCATCAGGCTTTGTTTAGGCACTTGGGCCATAATTTGCCAACCCATGCATGATAGGCTATGAGAATAAGTACTGTGTCCTCTGTTGTGCTGAAGAGTAATTGAGTCAGTATAGTATGTGGAAAATGCTTAAAGCAGTGCCTGGGGCCACAGTAGGTATTATATGAATATTTCTTATTATTTCTGTTTTTGGTACCAGGGATTGAACTCAGGACCTTGCACTTGTGAGGCAGGTATGGTACCCCTGAGCTAAATCCCCAGCTATTATTTTTGTTTTTGTTACCTCTCTGAGGATATTGCCTCCTTTTTTGGTGGTAGTGGTACTGGGGATTGAACTCGGGACCTTTTCACTGAGCTACATCCCAGCATGTCTTTTCTCTCTCTCTCTCAATTTTTTTTTTTTTTTGGTACGGGGATCGAACTCAGGTCCTTGCGCTTGTGAGGCAGGCGCTGGAACCACTGAGCTAAACCCCCAGCCCATCTCTCTGTCAATTTTGAGATGAGGTCTTGGTAAGGTACCTAGGCTGGGCTGGAACTTGCAGTTCTGCCTCAGCCTCTGGAGTGCTGCCATACTGTCTTTAATTTTCTCTTAGGTATATCTATTGTCTATGATTTATTTTTTTTCGTTTTGATTTGCCTTCTGTGTTTCATGTTTGATGTTTTCAGCACAAATCTAATCATTTTGGCCATCCTTTCTAATTTAAGGTTGAGGGCCGGGGATTTAGCTCAGTGATTTCGCCACCTGCTGTGCAAGGGCAAGGACCCTTGTTCGAGCCCTGGTACCAAAAAAAAAAAACCAAAACAAAAACTAATTTAAGGTTGAGACCCCCAATCCATGATTGGAAACTCTTTGTGTAAGTGGATTTTGTTGAGTGGTGGGAATTTTTGTAAGGTGGCAAGCAGTTTTTAAAGTGTGGAGGGAAAAATCCTAAATGTTTCTGGGTTCCTATTCAGTTTCTCTTGAAAAGAACCTTCCACTCTCTTGCTTTGGAGGCTGGGAAACCCACCATGTAGCTGTGTAGAAAGTTGACTTTATCTTTGCCATCCAGGGTTTGATAGTTCCAGGTCTCTCCAGTGAGCTTTCTACAGGACATGTGCATGTGGGTCCTCCTGGTGAGGGAGACCCACAGACTTGGCTCTGCATCCTTGGCCATCTTTTTTTTTTTTTTTTATTGGTACCAGGGATCAAACTCAGGATCTTGTGCTTGCGAGGCAGGTGCAGTGCCGCTGAGCTAAATCCCTGGCCCTGGCTTGCCTTTTTGTCATTTTGTTTTGTTTTCTTTTTGGTGGTTGTGAGGATTGAACCTTGGGCCTCATACCACGATAGGCAAGTACTCCACTGCTGAGCTATATCCCAGTGAGCACAGGCTCACTTTTTGTTAGTGTCTCCTTTAGCTGGCACTTATGTTGGGGCTTCCTCAGATCTGCTGGTTTAGTTACACTCTTCCATCTTCCACAGTTCCCCTGATCTTATCTTTGTGGGCTTATGTATTTATTTTCATTAGTCTCATTTCACTGGAGTAGAATACTCAACTGTACTTAATATAGCACTTAGAACATGGTAGCCTTTCAGAGCATGTTCCATTACTTGATGGACTCATGGCACCTGTGGGATTTCACATGTCCTTTGGCTAGTGACCATTGCCCATTACTATTTCTCTGGTCTCCAATTTCAATTATGAGGTTTCTCCTTAAAGTCTCTTTGAGTACAAATGGAGAGCATATGTATAGTGTGTATGTGTGTATACATATACATATATTTGTATACTTTTTAGGAGGCAGGCACATTGTTTTACTTTTTTTTTGAGACAGGGTCTTGGTTTGTAGTTCAGGCTGGCCTTGAACTCACCATGTAGTCCAGACCATCTTCAACTCATGGCAATTTTCCTTCCTCAGCCTCCCAAGTGCTGGGATTACAGGGATGCAGCACAACGTCCAGCAAGGCAGGCATATATTTTGGAATATAGCTTAAGATTTATGTATTCTCAATCTGAGATGGGACAAAGTGCACCAGGGTGTCATTTATATATTTTGAATTTATTAGGACAGAATTTGGTTATCATAGATCAGATAGATCCACTAATGTTTGCTTTCCACTTAAAGCATATTGAGTTAGGAGATACTAGTAAATCAGCACACATAAAAAGGAGAGATTTAATTTTATGTTTATATTAAATATTTCACAAACAAAATTTTGAGCATATAATTTCTTGGTTCATAGTATTGTTTTTGTCCATGATGGTAAAATTGACTTGGAGAGGTAACTGACCTGAAAAGTTAGTAGGAGGTAGATAGTAAAATAAGGCATAGTAGGAAGGAAGCTAAATTCCAATGAATGGGGAAGGTGAGTGCTCCAGAAGTACAGAGGAAAAGAGATCACAGTATGAGGAAGTGAATAGAGTTTAAGTTTTGTGGGACAGATTGTGTATGTGTGTGTTTTGTTTGCTTTATTATTATTATTGTTTTTTGAGACAGTTTTTTAAAAAAATTTCTTCTTAAAGTTTTATTTAAAAAATTTTTTTTAAAAATTAATTCTTTTATTGGTACATTGTAGGTAATACAGCACAATTACATTTCTCATTGGGAATTGTACCTTTACATGATGCATCTTGGTTCTTAGTTTTTCCCCACTCCTAGCCGTCCCTTCACCCCCCCCACCTTCCCTATTTACAGACTTTATTTCCAGTTTTTCCATTTCTCATCATTTTTCCTTTCCCTTCTTTCCTTTCCCCTGCCCCTCCCACTACCCCTACCCCTTTGGACTTTTTCTTCCTATTTTGCATTATCGATTATTCATTCTAATCATTGGTACATTTTAGGTATACAATATAATGACATTCATCATTGGAAATTTACACCTTTACATAGTCTCTCTTGGTTCTTATTTTTCATCCTTGCCCAGCCCTCCCTTCAACCCCTCCATTCCTCCCTATTTACAAAGATTTTGTTCCTATTTTTCTGTTTTCTGATATTAATCCCATTGCCTTCTATTCTTTCCCCTAGCCCTCCCACTTCCTTCCCCTTTGCCCCTTTTCTTCCTATTTCACATTACCTATTATACATTTAGTCCTTATTTACACTTTCAGTTTCTCACACCAGAGAAACTACTTGGTATTTATTCATGTGTGTCCTATTTATTTCACTTAAGAGTATTGCCTCAGTGTGCATCCACTTAGCTATAAATGTCTCTAATTTCTCATTTTTGATGGCTGAGTAGTACTCCATTTTATAAAAAAAGCACATTTTCTTTATTCAGTCTCCAGTTGATGGGCATTTGGGCTGTTTCCAAGTTTTAGCTATCACAAACTGTGCTGCTATGAACATGGGCGGACATATATCACTGTGGTATGATTCTTTTAATTGTTTGGGGAAGATCCCCAGCAGTGGAATAGCAGGGTCAAATGGGACTTCCAGTCCTAGTTCTTTGAGGTATCTCCATACTGATTTCCACAGTGTTTGCACCAGTCTACACTCCCACCAGCAGTGGAGCAGGGTTCCTCTTTCCCCACAGCCCCGCCAGCATTTGTTATTGGTTGATTTCATGTTAGCAGCCATTCTTTCTGGAGTGAAGTGGAATCTCAGCGTTGCTTTCATTTGCATCTCTCGAATGACCAGTGATGTTGAACATTTTTTCATGTATTTATTTGCTATTTCTATTTCTTTGTCTGAGCAATGTCTGTTCATTTCAGCTGCCCATTTTTTGATTGGGTCTTTAAATTTGGGAGGTCTGATCTTTTTAAATTCTTTATAGATTTGAGATAGTAGACCTTTGTCTAAGGAATAGCAGGTGAAGATTTTTTCCCACATTGTGGGTTGTCTCTTCACACTGCTGGTGGTTTCTCTTGCTGTGTAGGAGCCTTTTAATAAGAAGAGATCCCACTTGTTGATTGTTTGTGGTAGTTCACGGACAACTGAGGTTTTGTTCATAAAATCTTTTCCTACACCAGTGTCTTCAAGAGTTCTACCTAACCTCTGTTCCAACTGGTTCAGAGTTTCTATTTTAATATTTAGATCCTTAATCCATTTTGATTTTAGTTTAGTGCATGGTGAGAGATACAGGTCTAGTTTTAATCTTTGGCAAGTTGAAGCCCAATTTTTCCAGCACCATTTATTAAAGAGGCTATCTTTCCTCCAGTGAGGGTGTTTGGCTCCTTTGTCAAAGATGAGATGGCTGAATGTGTTTGGAGTTGTTTCTGCATCTTCTAATCTACTCTACTGGTCCTCAGGTCTGTTTCTTTGCCAGTACCATGCTGTTTTTATCACAGTAGCTTTGTAGTAGAGTTGCAGGTTGGGGATTGTGATACCCCCTGCCATGTCTCTGTTACCTAGAATTGCTTTTGCTATTCTGGGTCTCTTCTTTTTCCAAATGAATTTTTGGATTGTTTTCTCAAGGTCTGTGAAGTATGCTGCTGGGATCTCAATTGGAATTACATTGAATCTATATAGCAGTTTTGGAAGTATGGCCATTTTCACTATATTAATCCTTCCTACCCAGGAGCAGGGGATGTCTTTCCATTTTCTGATATCATCTTCAATCTCTCTTTTCAGAGTGCCATAGTTTTCAGAGAAGAGGTCTTTGATTTCTTTCATTAGGATGATTCCTAGGTATTTCAGTTTTTTGGATGCTATTGTGAAAGGAATTGTTTGCCCTATTTCTCTCTCAGTGAGTCTGTCATTCATGTAGAGGAAAGCTCTTGATTTTTGTGTGTTGACCTTGTATCCAGCTACTCTACTGAATTTGGTTATTAAGTCTAGGAGACTTTTGGTGGAGTTCTTGGGGTCTTCTATATAGAGTATCATGTCATGTGCAAATAATGACAATTTGAGTTCTTCCTTTCCTATCTTTATTCCTTTTATTTCTTTCTCTTGTCCAATTGCCATGGCTAATGTTTCCAAAACTGTATTGAACAGGAGTGGTGATAGTGGACATCCTTGTCTTGTTCCTGATTTGAGTGTGAAGGATTTCAGTTTTTGACCATTTAGTATGATATTGGCTGTTGGTTTTGCATAGATGGCTTCTATCAGTTTGAGGTAGAGACCATCTATTCCAATTTTTTGTAGGGTTTTTATCATAAATGCATGTTGGATTTTGTCAGATGTTTTTTCTGCATCTGTGGAGATAATCGTATGGTTTTTGTCCTTGACTCTATTGATATAGTGTATTACATTGATTAATTTGCATATGTTGAATCATCCCTGCATCCCTGGGATGAATCCCACTTGATCAGGGTGTATGATCTTCTTGATGATCTTCTGCATTCTATTTGCCAGTATCTTATTAAGGATTTTTGCATCTATGTTCATTAGTGAGATTGGCCTATAGTTCTCTTTTTCGGTTGGGTCTTTCTCTGCTTTGGGGATCAAGGTGATGCTTGCTTCCAGGAATGAATTTGGGAGTATTGCTTCCCTTTCAATTTCACTGAAGAGTTTAAACAGTAGTGGCAGCAGTTCCTCTCTAAATGTCTTGTAGAATTCAACAGTGAAGCTGTCAGGGCCCGGGCTTTTCTTAGTTGTTAAGTTTTTAATTACTTTTTCAATTTCATTGGTTGATATTGGGTTGTTTAGAATTTTTAGGCCTTCATTCAGCATAGGTAATTCATATGTGTCTAGGAATCTGTCCATTTCTTCTGTGTTTTCCATCTTATTAGCGTATAGGTTCTGGAAGTAGCTATTGATTACCCTCTGGATTTCTGCTGAGTCTGTTGTAATTTCACCCTTTTCATTCCTAATTGCATGGATTTGGGCTTTTTCTTTCCTTTTTCTGATAAGGTTGGCTAAGGGTTTGTCAATTTTGTTGATTCTTTCGAAGAACCAACTCTTGGCTTCATTGATTTTTTTGTATCATTCTCTTAGTCTCCATTGCATTGATTTCTCCTCCGATCTTTATAATTTCCTCCCTTGTATGAGCCTTGGGTTTGTCCTGCTCTTCTTTTTCTAGAAGCTTGAGGTTCAGCATCAGGTTGTTTAATTGGGCTCGTTCTGTTTTCCTAATATGCGTATTCACTGCTATGAATTTCCCTCATAAGACTGCTTTCATTGTGTCCCATTGATTCCGATATGTTGTATTGTCATTGTCATTTAATTGAAGGAACTGTCTGATTTCTTTTTTAATTTCCTCTGTGACCCATTGGTTATTCAGAAGTGTGTTGTTCAATTTCCACGTGTTTATGAAGTTTTTGCAGTTTCTTTTGCTATCGATCTCCAATTTCATTGCACTATGGTCTGATAATATACAGGGGATAACTTCAGTTCCTTTGCACTTATTTAAACATGTTCTATTTGTGAGTAAGTGGTCTATTTTGGAGAATGACCTATGTGCAGCTGAGAAGAATGTGTATTCTGATTTTGTGGGGTGGAAGACTCTGTAAACATCTGTTAAGTTCATTTGTTCAGGAGTTGGATTGATTTCTAGTATTTCATTACTTATTTTTAGTCTAGTTGATCTATCTGTGACAGTGGGGTGTTGAGGTCCCCCACTACAATTGTATTAGTGCATATATGACTTTTCATGTCTGTTAGTATTTGTTGTATATAGTTGGGTGCACTAGTGTTTGGTGCCTAGATATTTATGATTGTCATCTCTTCCTCTTGGATTCTTCCCTTTACAAGGATGTAGTGTCCTTCATCTCTCTTAATCAGTGTTGGTTTGAAATCTACTTGATCTACAAAGAGGCTAGCTACTCCTGCTTTTTTTTTGGTTCCTGTCGCATGGAGTATTGTTTTTCACCCTTTAACTTTCAGTCTGTGAGTTTCCTTGCCGGAGTCCAGCTCCAGCGGGTTCAGGTCCTGAGAGGAGGTGTGGAGTCGGCGACAAGAGAATGAGACAGACACCGAGTGGAGGGTTGGCAGCTCAGCTTGCCTGTCTGAGTTATACCAAAATCACTTTACTTATATATGTTTTGATTACACAAGGCCTTGGTAAGTACATGGGTCCATACACAGTGTGTTTTCATACAGAGTTAAAGAAAAGCTGATATCATCTAAGAAACTATTTTAGACCACCCAGTTCTAAATACTCTTCCGGGTGCTACGTGAACTCTTGCTAATTTATCAGATTTGCATTTGAGGAACAGGAAGCATTTTAAAAAGGTCAGGCTACTTCATTAGGCCAAGTTTCGTGGGATCTCATTGTTGTGTGCCCTGTGGGTGTTG
The DNA here is from genome assembly GCF_053883595.1 of Heterocephalus glaber. Taxonomy (NCBI): domain Eukaryota; kingdom Metazoa; phylum Chordata; class Mammalia; order Rodentia; family Bathyergidae; genus Heterocephalus; species Heterocephalus glaber. Next base: position 32,357,243 of record NW_028258142.1, read on the forward strand.
GCCAAGGGTGACCAGGTGCCAGACAGTGGGGTGCCTGCGTCATGAATTTGTAGATGTCCCAATCTCCCTGTGTACAGTCAGGGCATATGGATGTCATGTCCCCACTACTCATGGAGGTATGAGTGAAGGGCTTTTCTGTAAATGGATTTACAATTTCTTCCTGTAATCCCGGCCTAGTAACCATTTCTGAAGTACTGACTTTTATCCTTTCAGTGATTTCCCGGGGAGTACAGCACTGAGGTAAGTGAAAGCAAAGGATGGAGTCGTGGTTTCAGCCATAGTCTCAGTTTCACCAGAACTGTATCAAGCAGCGAGATTGTGACCATGACCTGCGCCGTTTCCTTTTGAATTAAGTGTGTTTCTTGTATGCAGCATATTGTTGGATTTTGGTTCTTGACCCATTCTGCCAGTCTGTTTCTTTTGATTGGTGAATTGAGACCATTAACATTGATGGTTATAACTGAAACGTATTGACTTATCATTGCCATGACTTTTTCTTTTTGTTGGGTTCTCCCCCTTTACATTTAATTTCTTGTCATGCCAGATGGGTTCATTCTGCTTTGCTTCCTGGGGTTGTGATCCTCAATGTCTGTTTCTAGGATATTGTGTCAAATTTTTTGGAGTGCTGGTTTGGTATTCACAAAGTTCCTAAGGTGCTCTTTGTCATGAAAATATCTTATTTCTCCATCCATTTTGAAAGATAGTTTTGCAGGGTACGTCAATCTGGGTTGGAGGCTGTTTTCTTTTAGGGCTTGGAATATGTCGCTCCAAGCTCTTCTTGCCTTGATGGTTTGTGTTGAGAAGTCTGCTGTGATTCTGATGGGCTTTCCTTTGTATGTGATTTGTTTCTTTTCTCTAACTGCTTGTAGAACTTTATTCTTCTGTTGAGTTTCTGGAATCTTAACAATTATATGCCTATATGTAGATTTTTTTTTTGATCAAGGCTAGCTGGAGTCCTATATGCCTCACTTATCTGTATGTCAAGTTCTTTTCCCCTGCTTGGGAAGTTTTCTGCCATTACTTCTGTGAAGAGGTTTTTTATGTCATCTGCACTCTCTCCTGTTTCTTCATTGAGCCCAGTCAGTCTTATGTTATTCTTCTTTGCATCATCTAGATGCTGCTGGATTGATTTCTCATGTTCCCTTATAATTTTGAAGCAATTTTTCTTTTCCTGGTCACTGATTGCAATCTTATCTTCTATATCTGAAATTCTGTCCTCACATTGGCTCATTCTGCTGTGTAGACTTTCAATGGAGTTTTTCATGTCCTGGAAATCTATTTGCATCTGTTTTATGGATTCCATTTGTTTCTTATGTTGGGATTCCATCATGTTCCTGAGCTCCTGTCTAGATTTATTAATCATGTCTTGCACTAGGGGCACAATTTCTCCTGTTATCTGAGAAATTATTTCTGATTTCATTTTTTCCAGATCCCCTTTTGTTGCCAGTTCAGTGGGTCCAGGTGGTTGAGTATCAGAGTGTTCCATCTCATTTCCCTTTGGGGTTGCTGTAGGTGATCTGGAAGCCTGGTTTTGAGACTTATTTACGTGTTTTCTCATTTTGACTGGGGGGGCAGGGGGAGTTGTTGGCGTCCGCGCGGCTCACCTCCTCTGAGCTGGGAGAGGTGGGCCAGAGGCCAGGAGTGGCAGTAGGTATGGTGTCCCAAAAGCCCCTTCCTCTGGGCCAGGAGCAGCGGGACAGCAGCTCAGAAGTCCCTACCTCTGGGCAGGAATTCTTTAACTGCTGAGAACTTGATTAGCTCCAGTACAGTGTTCTGGTGGTCCAGTGTCCTCTGGGTCTTTGTAGTGTGGAACCAGGTGGCTGTACAGAGAAGAGGCCAAAGGAGCGGTGGGGGGTGTCCAGTGGATTGCTCCCGGAGGGGCGCGGGCTGGTTCGGTTTTTCCTGCATGACTGGCGACCTCGGGACCGCCTGCCTGTCTGCCGCGGCTGATTTGGCGTTTCTGAGCATGACTGGCGACCTCGGGGCATCTGCAGACCTGCCTGTCTGCTGTGGGCTGATTCGGCATTTTCCACGGGACTGATTTCCAAATTCTTAGTGTTTTCTCTTGTCTAATTATATTGGTTGGTACTTTAGCGAAATATGGTTCTCTGGAGAAATTTCACTAAATTTGGCAAGAAATTTCTCAGCAGCATTTCTCTTGGCTTGTTTTTTTGATGCCCCTTTCCAGTTTCCATAAATGACTCTAACCTGCAAATCGTAGTATATTCTCTCTTATGAGCAGGTCCTCCCTCCTGGGAAGGGATATATGCAGGAAGTCTCCAGCCATGATGGATAGCCAGTTCCTGTAATGAACCAGTAGGGTTAAGGTGATTCTTTGGTTGCTTGGAAGGGTCAGGCATTAAAGGGTCAGGAACTGCAAAGCAAATACTTGCATTGGCTTTCAAAATGTTTATGGCAGCCTCTGCAGCTCTGTGTTTCTCCAGCTTCTTACTTGTACCTTCACCTGTGCAGGTTATGTCACCAATGGTTACTCTGAAGGTAAAAGTGGGCTCTGCGTACTTGTCTCCCTGTGGCAGTGCTCAGGCAGGGGTGAGCATGATGACAGCTTTAGAGGGACCTCGAACATGGGATTCTCCAGGGAGCAGGGCGAGCAATAGCGCTGCAACCCTGGGCCCAGCCTAGGACCCTGTCCCAGTGGAGGAGCACCCATGTGCCCTCCTGTGCCCCATTCCATCCACATTTTTAATAATAATAATTTTGCTTTGTCTCTATTTCTTTTCTTTTCTTTTTTTTTTTTTTTGTACCAGGGATTGAACTCAGAACCTTGAGCTTGCAAGGCAGGTGGCAGTACCACTGAGCCTAAATCCCTGGCCCTGTTTCTTTTTTTTTTGAACTGTTTGGAAGTAAGCTGCAGATAGGATGACTGTTCGTCCCTAAATGCTTGAATGCAGATCTCCCAGAATCACATCATTTTCCTATGAATCACGATAGTACCATTATCCCTGTAAGTGCAAAGTATCTCCTGCTACTCAGTCCTTATGTTTCCTTAATGGTCTCAAGGTTGTTGTATATGGTTGTTTCCCCTTCCTCCTTTCTTTGTCCAAATCTAGGTTTAATTAAGTTTCAGATAGTGATGGTTGTTGTAGTCCTTTAGTCTCCTTTAATTAGAACAGCTCCCTTCTGCACATACATTTATTTTCCACGATACTGATTTTCTGAAGAGTCCACGATGGTCTTTACAATGCTTTATATTTTGCATTTGTCTGACTATGCTTATGGGGTCATGTAACTTGTTTCTCTGTTTTACTGATTTTGAGTACTCAAAGCACTTTATGACTTCTTTTAAATTTATTTAAAGTGTGTTTTATGTCCCAGAATGTCATTTATCTTTGTGAGTATTCTTTTTTTTTTTTTTTACCCCGAGACAGTGTCTCACTGTGCAGTTCAGGCTGGCCTTGAACTCACTGTGTAGCCCCAGGCTGGCCTTGAACTCACAGCAATTCTCCTGGCTCAGCCTTCCAAGTACTGGGATTACAGATGTGCACCACCATGTCTGGCCTTTGTGAACATTCTATGGAGCTTGAGAAGAATGTGTATTATGCTAGAGTTGAATGATAGATGTCAATTATGTACGTTTGATTGATGATGCTATAGATTTCTACTAATCTGATTGAGGATCTGACTATTTCTGATAAGGGGTTGTTGCAGTCTCCAGCTGTCATACTGGGTTCATTTATCTCTCCTTGCAGTTGCATCAGTTTTTGTCTCAAGTGTTTGGACACTGTTGTTAGGTGTGTACGCCTTAAAGATTGTTATGTCTTCTTGGAGAGTTGACCCTTTTATCATTATACAGAACTGTATTCCTTTTATTCTTGATAATATTCCTTGTTGTGAAGTCTGCTTTTTTTTTTTTTTTTTTTTGGCAGTGCTAGGGATTAAACCCAGGTCCTCACACATGCTCGGACAAGCTTTCTACCAGCTACATTCCCATCCCCTGCCTTCTATTGATTAGTGTTATTAGCATTGTTTTTGTTTCTTTATCGTTTTACCATTAATCTCTGTGTATCTTTATAGTTAAGGTAGATTTCTTGTAGTCAATGTGTAGTTGGAACTTGTTTTTTAATCCCCTCCAATAACCTCTTTTAATTTGTATTTTTAGACCATTGATGTTTAAAGTGATTATTGGTGCAGTTGGATTAATATTGTCATATTTGTTATTGTTTTTTACTCATAGCCCTTGGTGTTTGTTTTTAGTTTTTGCCTTGCATTCTTTTTCTGTCTTTTATGCTTTTGATTAAACATTTTATGATTCCTTTTTCTCTCTTTAGCATATCAATTATACCTTATCTTTTTTTTAATTGGTTGCCCTTGAGTTTGCAGTATATCTGTATTTGCAAATAATCCAAGTCTACTTTCAAGTAATACTATATTGCTTTACAGTAGGGTATGTACTTACTTTATAATGGAAAAATGTATTCCTAATTCCTTCTGTCTCTTATATCATCACTATCTTTCATTTCACTTATGCATAAGCCATGATCACTGAATTTGAGTTTTCAAGAAGGAAATTTTTTTTTTTTAAAGAAAAAGTGCTATGATAATGCCCTTGAGATCTGTCCAAGTTACTGAGCATCAGTAGTTCTTTCCTTTTATTCCATTGCGTGAATGACCAATTTGCTTATCCATTCATTTGTCAAAGGACATTTGGGTTGTTTTCAATTTGGCTATTACAGATAAAGCAGTTATGAACACTTTGGTATGTTTTTGTTTTGTTACTTTTTCATTTCTCTAGAATTATAGGCCAGGAGGGCAATTACTGAGGTGAATATTATAACTTTATGTTATAAAGTTAGTACTGTCTAACTTTATAAGAAACTGCTGAGCTATTTTCCATAATTGCTGTATCATTTTAAGTTCCCATCAGCAGTCTATGAGATCCAATTTCTTCACATCCTCTTGATATTTTTTAATTGTTCTAATAGATGTGTAATGATATGTTATTGTATTTTAAATTTTAGTTCCCTAATGTCTAATGATTTTAGAATATCTTTTCATGTACTTATTTTTTGTTTGCATATCTTTGGTACTTTGTTAAAATCATTTGTACATTTTCTAAATGGACTGTTTTCTTACTATTGAGCTGAGAGAGTTCTTGATATATTGTTATAATGGCTTAAGATATGTGATTTTCAAATATTTTTTAAATTTGTGGTTTGTCTTAACAAGGTCTTTCATAAAAAGTTTTTTTTTTTTTTTTTTTTTTCTGTGGTGCCAGGGATTGAACTCAGGACCTTGTGCTTGCAAGGGAGGCACTGTGCCACTGAGCTAAATCCCCGGCCCTTTTGTAAAAAGTTTTTAAGTTTTAATGAAACCCAATAACATACTAACTTTTTTCTTGTATAGATTATGCTTTTGTAAACTAAGACCTTTTCTAACCCTAGGCTCTAGAGACTTTTTCCTGGGTTCTCTTCTGAAAGCTTTAAAATTTTATGTTTTACATTTAGATCTGTGGTACATTTTGAGTTAAATTTTTATACAGTATAAGATATGAGGTTTAAGTCAATGTACTGTCCCCTTCATTGTTGACCACATATTCTAGCACTCTTTGTTTAAAACACTGTTATCGAATTGTGTTTGCCTCATTGACAAAGTTAGTTGGCTGTATTTCTATGTGTTTATTTCTGGATTTTTTGTTTTGTTTTTTTGGTACTGGGGATTGAACTCAGGACCTTGCACTTGCAAGGCAGGCATGGTACCGCTGAGCTAAATCCCCAGCCCAATTTCTGGATTTTTCTATTCGGTATGTCTGTCACTACTGAGGGCTTGGATTTAATTCCTCTTTTCTGACTAATCACTAAGTATGGCTTGTTTATAAACTCATACAGTGGTAGGAATTTTAAACTTGTTTTGGGAGATAGCAACTTTAAAGTGTATGTATGACATTAAACTGTATCAGACATAGATTTTCTTAAGCTTGCTAGTTATGTGTCTCAGTAAAGATTAATTCTCATTTTTGTTATTCCTTTCCTTACAGTGGTAATAGTCTATATTCCATGTATGTTAAAAAGTTAACTCAGAAGTAGGATGTTGGAGGAGGTTAAATGTTGTTTTGTTTTGAAACAGGGTCTTGCTATGTATTTCAGGCCGGCCTTGAACTTGCAGAAATCTTCCAGCTTTAGCCTCCTGAATGCTGGGATTACAGGTGTCCACCACCATGTGTGGCACACAGGCATAGTTTTTTAAAGAAATCAAATAATATACTGAGCTTAAAATTTTAAAAATTGCACTACCTCCCTTCCTCCTTCAGAGTCTATTTTCCCCGCAGAGAATCACTTTCAAATTTATTAGCTGTTATTCTCATTCACCTTCTTATTTATTAATAATACACAGGTTTTTTTTTAAGTTCAGTAATTTTAGATATTTTCTGTTGGCTCTCCACTTATTATGGAAGATGAAGACGTGGCACTCCTAGAGCAAGCACTCTTACTTCTTTTTCTATAATCTTCTCAATATAATTACCTCCCAATTTTTATTTAATATTTATGTGGTAGTGCTTGGATACATGTAAATATTAACTACTGTTGAATTGAGTCATTTGATTACATTACTTTCTTTGAGCAATTTTTGCTTTTCCTAAAGTACATAGTTTTTCTTTCTTTTTTTTTTTTTTTTTTTTTTTTTTGGTTAGTGTACTGGGGAATGAGCCCAGGTTCTTTGCCCTGAACTACATTCTCTACCCTTGTATTTTTTTAAGGCAAAATAAATACTTTGTTTTAATTTTAAAAGAAATCAGCCTTTAATGTGACATTTCAAACATTTATAAACCTTTGATATATTCTTTCAAAGAACAGTATTAACATCTCAACCACTTTATTTTTTTCATTTTGAGACGGTGTCTAAGTTGCTTAGTTGCCCAGGCTAGGCTAGAACTTCTTTCTCTTGCCTCAGCCTCTCATTGTGCAGGGACTGATTATAGGCCTGTACATGCCTAGGTAAAGTATATAAATCTTTAAAAAAAAAAAAATCAATTTCCTGTGTTTCCTATGTGACTGTTTTTTATCAATTCCAGATTTTCATACAGTATTATAATAGTCCACATAATAAAGTCAGACAATCAAGTGACCTGTCAATTCTGTTTTTTCTTCTGAAGATCCTGGAGCCATTTGACTGTTGTTCCAGCCTGCTACATAGTAGCTCTTGTCCTGTGGCTTTGCTTCATCACTGCCCTGTGTTGAATCCACTTTTCCTGAATTCTATATCTTCTTTTTTCTTGCCTTCTTATATGGAAGGAGTACAACTTCCAGTAGCTTCCTGAAAATGGGGTGCCTGGAAAGTGTTTCAAATCTTGGCGAGTCAGAAAATGCCTTCATTCTGCCCGCATACTTTAGTTGGTAGCTTGGCTAACTCTGGGTTTCTAGTTGTCATTTCCTCTTAATATTTTAATAGCATCACTTGCTTATCATCTGGCTTCCAGTGTTACTGCTAAAAGTTGAGAAAACAATGTTTTGTTTTTAAAAATTAACACATGAAACATTTGGAAACACGGTAATGTAACAAAAACCCATGTAAATACTGTCCATTTCAGCAAATATAAGTTCTGCTGATTGTACTTCATTTCTTTCCTTTTCCCTTTTTCTCTGTGTCTCTCTACAGTGCTGGAGATCAAACCCAGAGTTTTGCTCATGCTAGTCAAGCACTGTACCACTGGGCTATCTCCCCAGCACCCTTTTCCTTTCAGTATTTATTGATACTGGCCTTTCTGATATCATTAGAATTTTCTCTTTGTTTTCCTCATGTGTTTTACTACTCATGCTAGATATTAATAGATCCATAAAATTGTATGCATGTTTTAAAATGTTTTTCCCTTCCCTTCCCTTCCCTACCCCATCCCGCCCCTCCCTTCCCCTTATTGGGGTCCCTGTCCCCATGACTAGGGAGGGTGAAAGCAATGGGAGGCCTTGGGCAGGTAATGAGGAGCCAGAGCAGTGTTTCTCACTGATGTTCTTGAGACTCACTTGTGCATGTGCCCTCAGATGAGTAACTCAGTTTACTTCTGAAGAGAACATGGAAATTCTGACCTTAGCTTTAGTGCTTTCATGGAATGAGGAGTGACATAAGTAAAAGTCACTAATAAAATTTTTTGTCTGACCTAAGCTTTCTTTGGTCACTGAGCCCACATAGTTTCTTTCCTTATGAAAATAGTGTAATTATTATGCATCTTGCCACCATTTTATTGTTCAGTGCGACACTTATTCTGAGCAAATTGAGACACAACATGATCTAGAACTTTGGTAAGTGTGAATTGAGGAAGACAGTGATTCATATTTATAACAAAACCAAGTGGTAGGAAATAAATTTTCTTTTTCTCCTGTTGTACCACCTGCCTTCTCCAGAGGTGATGGCTGGTAGCAGTTTCTTTGGAATCCTTCAGACCTAGTACAAGATTATTTAAGCTGTACCCCATGTAGTCTTTCAAAATTAAATATGAATGGTAAGTAAAATGTGTCTTGTATATGTAAGCACATGTGCAGCTGCCTTATTCTCTTTAATGGGTGAAGTGTAACTATAGAATATATTTAATCAGTTTTCTAATGATGGACAATTTTTTCCTTAATGGCTAAAATCCCTCACTCATTTCTGCAACATACTGTTTAGGGGATGTTTGTTACATGCTAGTCTAGATATTGGTACTAGAACGATAAATTAAGATAGTCCCAGGGCCAGGAACTTAGCTCAATGGTACAGTGCCTGGCTGGCAAGCACGAGGTCTTGAGTTAGATCCCTGGTACCAAAAAAAAAGAAATCCTTGCCATGACAAAGGACAGTTTCACTGCCACGCAGCAGGGAGCAGAGACAGCAACTGCTGACAGGCTCGAAACTCATCTCAAAAAGAAGCTGCTGAATCTAACATCAGCTGTAAATGACTCACTTTTACATTTTTGTTTTGAATTTTTTCTGATATGATGACTGTCTTTCTTGACTAGAATTTTAAAAATAATGTTTTGTTCTCCATAATTCACAAAAACAACAACAGCAACAACAACAACAAAAAAGATAGTCCCTGTCATCAAAAATAAGATTCAAGGATTGGAAAAAACTCATGTCAATAAGTACTGTGGGTACACTACAACAGAATGAGAGCGACATTACATGTGAGTCCTTTGGAATTGACAGCCTTTTCACCAGAAGCATGTAGTTCGTTCAGGACAGTCCTCATCCCTCTTCCCCCAAGTGTACATAACTTAATGGCAATTTATGCACTTTCCCGTCCCATGCCTGTATTTCTCCAGCACCACCATCTCTGTTGTAAATGAGCCCCATTTTCAGACTCTTTGTGAATAAATTACCTTTATTAGGAATTTGGTTTGAGGTTTTCTTTGCTTTTTTTTGGTACCGGGGATTGAACTCAGGACCTTGCGCTTTCGAGGCAGGCAGTGGCACCAGTGAGCTAAATCCCTGGCCCTGCTTTGAGATTTTCTTGAGCAGAGATGTGCTCATCTAAGATCTGTGGTCCAAGTATAGATTTGGAGTTTTGTGTTTGTGTAGCTAAGATAAATCTTAGCTCCATTTTCCCTCTTGTAACTTTGTGTCTGATATCTAATATACTTATAAATAAGAAGAGATGTGATTTCTTTTATTAAATTTATAGTTTTTTAATATATAGGCCAAAAGTAGGAAAAGAGTGGTGACTATTTTGAATAAGTTTGAATTTTTTCCTTTTTCTTTTATAGGTTGCCCTGTGGGAATGCAGGTGTAAAGACAAGTTTCTACCACATTAGAAGATGGGGTCAAATAGCAGCAGGATCAGTGATCTTCCTAAAAATGAGTATTTAAAAAAGTTGTCAGGCACAGAATCTGTCTCTGAGAATGACCCATTCTGGAATCAGCTTCTGTCATTTTCTTTCCCTGCACCGACTAGCAGGTAAGAGATTGCCTAAAAATAAAGACAACATGGACTTATGTGATGTGTTGTTTTTTAAAACAAAGTTTTAGTAATAGTGATCTATTTGTATCTGTCATGCATCCAGTAGAAAATCCAAAAGGTGTGAAAGTGGAAAATAAGAGAACCACCTTGCTTCTCCAGGGGGAGGGATGGCTGGTAGCAGTTTCTTTAGAATCCTTCAGACATAGTACAAGGTTATTTAAGTTGTACCCCATGTAGTCAATTTAAATAATTTCATAATTATTTAAATATAAATGGTAAGTTAAATAAAATGTGTCTTGTATATCTCAGCACATGTGCAGCTGCCTTATTCTTTTTAATGGCTGAGGAGTAACTATAGAATATATTTAGTTTTCTATTTTTTGTTATTTTTTTTGTTTTTGTTTTTCAGTACCGGGGATCAAACTCAGGACCTTGTGCTTGCAAGGCATGTGTGGTGCCACTGAGCTAAATCCCTGGCCCTGCCTTTTTTTTTTTGAGACAGAATGTCTCTATACTGTGGTTGAGGCTGGCTTTGAACTCACTGTGTAGCCCATTAGCCTAGGCTGGCCTCGGACTCCTGGAAATCCTCCTGCCTCAGCCTCCCAAGTGCTGGAATTACAGGTGTGCGCCACAATGCTCAGCAACCATCGCCATTTTGATAGGTGGAAGACAATATGTCATTTTAACTCTTTATTATAAAAATTGACATATGGTAATGTAGAGTGACTAGAACATTGAATTTCCATATATTCAGTAACTAGATTTAAAACAAAATCTTTTTTAACAGATTTGTACACACACACACACACACACACACACACACAGCTTAACTAATGTTTAAGGAATAGAAGACTGCTATAAAAATCCCATTTCTTCCCATATTGACCTATAGATTGAAGGTAGTTCTAATTAAAAATCCTAATAGCTTTGTTTTGGGAGGTTGGGGGATGTTGATAGGCTGATTGTAAAATTTAAATGGAAACAAAACAAAACAAAACAAAACACCAGGCTTGGCGGCACATGCCTGTAATCCTAGCTCTCTGATAGGCTGAGGCAGGAGGATTGCAAGCTCAGCCCAGCTTGGGCAATTTGGTGACTTAGCAAGACCCTGTCTCAAAATAAAAAAAAAGAAAAGGCTGGGCATATGGTTCTCATGTGCAATTTAAAACTTATTGGATTGTTTATTTCTGGAATTTCCCACTTAATATTTTCAGACCATAACTGCTCATGGGTAACTAAAACTCTGGAAAGTGAAACTATGGAAAAGTGAAGACTACTGTACCAGATTTATGTAGAGTTGGCACTTAAAAGCAGTGGAGAAAATATTATTGTTATTATTTATTTTTTATTCTTTTGAGACAGGGTCTTGCTTTGTAGTTCAGGCTCACCCTAAACTCACTATGTAGCTCAGGCTGGCCTCAAACTTGAGGCAGTCCTCTTGCCTCAGCCTCAGCTTCCTGAATGCTGGGATTACAGGTGTGTGGCACCATGCCCGGCAAAAGTTGAACTTTTTAAGGCATAGCAATAGGAATTATTAATGTGCCATTTTTGTCTTTTTTAACCTCTAAGTTTGCCACACTGTGCCAGTGCTTTGCAGTTAAGTTATGGTTTTATAGTTTTTTTGTTAATTATTCCTTTTTCTCAAATATCTTTTGGTGTTCTAATGTGTTTATTCTTTTTGATGTCATTCCCTTTTAATTTACCTTAGTTTACAGAGAAAGGTATAAAGGAATCTTAGAAACTGTAAAATGCAATAAAATGAATATACTGCACATTGTAGGTATGTGGGGTGTCTTAGTTACTTTTCTCATTGCTAAGACAAAATATCTGACACCCAAAGTTAAAGGAGGAAAAGTTTATTTAGCTCACAGTTTGTAGAGGTTTCAGTCCATAATACGCTGGCTCCAAGGCAGGATGGCATGGCAGACAGGCATTGCAGAGGAGAAATGGTTCATGGTGGGCAGAAGGATCAAAGCAACAAGAGTCCACTGAAGCTCTTTCTATCCCTTATATCTTATCCAGGCTACTTAGGTGGGTAGCACCCACACCCTTAATCCTAGTGCCCTTGATCTTAGCCTTACACCATGAATCAATCCCAGTGTCACACACTTTAGATCCATCCACCTCTAAAAAAACCCCACCTGTGACTGCAAAAGGCTTTGGGGGGACATCTAGATACAAGCTATAACATGGGGTAATACTCTTAGTTAATTCATTTGTGGGTTGAATATACTTTTGGTGGCACATACTTTGTTCCTTCTGCTTGAGAAAGTGACACTCTTTATTAATGAGGAGCTCTGCTTTTTAGTGATGGTATTTGACAGTGATTTTGAGATTGAGTAGGCTTTGAGGTAGCGGGCACTCCCTTGTTAACAGACTCAGGAAATGGAATTGCCTTGTTTATAAATTATTCAGGGATAAGGTGAATCTCGGTAGGGAAGACTGAATTCAGATATTTGTGAGATTGTTCATTCCTGGAATTCCTTGGGTCCATAATGCTATCTTCAAATATAGCCTATTTTTGCAACTAAAAATTGATGTCTGCCAATTTTTAAAAACACTAATAAGGCCTTTAGGACCAAGCTAATCCTTCTAAACTATTAGCTATTTTTAGCATTAACATAATCAGATTTTGTTGAGTTTCCAGGCATGGTTGCAAAATCTTTCTTACATTCTTCAATAGTTTTAATATTTCACCCTATTAATATTAATTATGAAGCAGTGGTCTGAAATCAAATCAAGTATAATTCAAGAGTAAAGTTTAAGTAACATACCACTTATATTTTGTGATAAAATATTTTTTAACGTCACATAACTGATTTTATATATATATATATATATTTCTGAATTATATAATAGCAAAAATGCAAACCAATCTGTGCTTTGCTTACTATTTTTTTAGTTTGTCGATATCTGAATACCTCACATGAGGATAGGTGCATGTGAACATATTCATAAGTGTATGTCATGGTTATCATTAAGAACTGCAGGACCAGTTGAACTTTCACAATGTATGTATCTATTTACTCATTGGTTTTTCAGGCTGTACTGGTGAGGTAGATAGAGAGTCTAAGGATTTATAATCTTATTTGTAAGCCCACAGTTGACCTTGGTAATGTGTGATAAAGGCTGTTACGGAAGTGTACTGAGAAGCATGAACACACCAGGAGCATCTCACTGAAGTTAGAATGGAGCAGTTTAGGCTAGAAACTTATTGGAAAAAGTAGCATTCATTTATTTATTTCATTTATATTTTGAAAGGTAATTAATTCCTGTGGTTTGAATCTTGGAGCATACTAAAGTGCATTTGATGAAAGGTCTCCTTCCCGCCCCTATCCCCAGCCACCTCAGTATTCCTTTCTGGAGGCAGCCAAAGATGACCTTTGAACTGAGACCTGAGCCAGAGGAAAGGGGCTGGGAACAGGAGAAGACTGGTCCAGGTAGAAGGAAGGAAGTCTTGGTAGTGAGGAAGAATGTGCCAAGTGTTTGGAACTGAAGAGGATTGGTGGAGGGAGAAAGTTGGAAGATTTGAGAGTTCTTATAAAAATATTAAGAGTTTCAGCTTTGTTCTACTATTGGTGGAAATCACTGAAGGATTTTAATCAGAAAGGGCATGGTCAGGTTTTTATTTGATTTTCTTATTGCATCACCTTGTGATAATCATTCTGTCCTTCAGAAATTATTATTTCTTGACTACAAAGTTTTTGTCTTTCTTTTTTCTTTACATTTTAGTTTTTATTAGTACAGATATTCCTCATTTAATGACCTACTTGTTTAATGATCAGACTTGGACCGAGGTGTGCTGTTCAGACTTAAGACCTGCTGCTCTGACTTATGACCCGTCTTTTTTTTTGCACAGTTCTGTACATCTTGTTTATAGAGCCTCAATATCTTTTCTTAGTACAGTATACCTTGTTTATACAGTACCATAACTTTTGTTGATGGTACAGTACAGTACTGTAGTTTATGTTGTTATACATTAAAGAACTGCATGTAAAAGTTATGCAAATAAAAGCAAAGTTATCAAGTTTGAGTTTCCTTTGACCATTCCTTTGTTTTGAGTATTGTTGTGTACATACTATATACTGTTCTTCAATTAGTGACCAATTAATTCATTTAAAGACCTGGTCACAGGAATGCAACTCAGTTGTTAAATGAGGAACATCTGTACACATGTTTGTATTACATAATGTTTACATTCCTTGTGGGGAGTTGGTACATGTACATAACACAACTTAATTCTTTTTTCATCCCCTTCCCCGTCTCCTCCCCCTCTTTCTTGTTTGGTTTTGGGTTTTTTTTCATACCGAGGATCGAACTCAGGTCCTTGAGTTTGCAGGGCAGGCAGTGGAACCACTGAGCTAAATCCCCAGCCCTCCTCCCCCTCTTTCCATCTCATGATCTCTTCGCATTTGAGAAAATCCTATCTCCCTACTTCCTGTTATCTATCTTTTATTGTGGTCTTTATTTATTTTTTTGGTTTCTCACATAAGAGAAATTATGTGATATTTAAGGTTGTGTGTATGATTTATTTCACTTAACATATGGTCTTAAGGTGCATCCATTTTCCTACAAATAACTCACGTTTATCCTTCTTTTTGGCAAAGTGTATACCACCATCCATTCATCTGTTGATGGACCTATAGGCTGCTTCCAAGATTTAGCTATTATGAGCTGTGCTGCTATAAACATGGGTATACATGTATTACTATAAAATGGTGTCTTTTACCCTTTTGGGAAGATACTTAGAAGGGGAGTAGCTGGGTTAAATGGAATTTTTAATTTTAGTTTTTTGAGGACTCTTCATACTGATTTCCATAGTGGTTGTACTAGTTTACAGTCCCATCAGCAATGTAATGTTGTCTGTCTTTTTTGTTGTTGTTGTTGTCTGTCTTGAGAGTCTAAAATATTGGAGGAATGAACATAAATAGGAAAAATTTAACCAGTTTTCCGATGACCATTGTGTCTTGCTGATTGAAAAGTCATATGACTTTTGAATTAATTGTTTTGGTGTTTTAAAAATTAGAGACTGAATATAGGCACATTTGTCTTTTTACTTACACAACATACTTTTTGTGAGTGCTACTCTTCAGAAACCTTTAATGAATTTTGAAAGTCATGTTATGTGTACTGAACACTAGATGGTGCTAATATAAGGCAGAAAGGTAGTATTTGGCAGTCACTTAAAACTAATTTTTTCTAATGCCAAAGTCTATGTGTTGAATTTATTTATTTTTTTGGTACTGGGGATTGAACTTGGGACCTTGCGCTTGCAAAGCAGGCGGCAGAACCACTGAGTTAAATCCCCAGCCCTAATTTTTAATATTTAAAAATACAACACAGCACAAATAAGGCAAAAAAAGATAAAAATAACAATTGGGAATGGCAATTACTAACATTTTGGTTGTATGTCCTTTTAGTTTTCATTTAAAATGTTTTATCATAGTCTACAGTTTCTTTTACTCACATTTTCTTCATATTAGTGCTTTTCTACAACATAATTTTAGATGGTTGTGGATTAGTCTATCTTATGAATGTCCATAAGTTATTTAATTAATACTGACCATTTCAGTTCTTTCCTAATTTTCATGAGGAAAATACAATGAATTTCCTGATAACCAAGTCTGTATGTATATCCCCAATTATGTAAGTAGATAAGTTCTTTACAGTTGATTTACCAGTAAAATAATCTTTATTCTAACCATGTAAGTAATCTTTCATTGTAGAAAGTTAGCGAATACAAGAGCAAAAGGATAGTCATGTTTTCATACTTTAAAATATATGCATTTTCTGTATACAGATATGTATTTTTTTTTTACTGAATGGTATTATATTGTATTATTGCTGTGTACTTTTAAAATTAATATATTTGGTATATATATTCTATTTTCAACAAATATGAATAGTTTTGATTACATTACCTAAAGAAAATTGTTGAATGCCTCTAATTTGCCAGGCACTGTTTTTAAGGACTGAGAACATGAAGACAAGGTCCTTTGCCTTTGTGCAACTTATGTTAGTGGAGAAGATGTGCAATAAACAAGCAAATAAATACATAATGTCATTCTTGAAAGTGCCAGATATAATAAAGAAAAATAAAGCAGAGCAAGGTCTTGGAGAGTGACAGAATGGGAGCGGATACAAACAGGATGTTTTTCATCCTGGAGGGAGTTTCTGGGAAAGCAGCTTTTGAGCAGAGGCAGAAGTGAAGCCACGGAGTGAGCTGTGCATATTCTGGGGAAGAGTACAGTATTTCAGGTGGAGGGAAGAGCAAGAATCTGAAGCAGGAGTTATTCCTGCTTGTTAGAAGAATAGTGAAAAGGCCAGTGTGGTGGGAGAGTGAGCAGGAAGCAAATTACATACAGACTTTGGATCACATTAAAGATTTTTTATGTTTCATGTTATTCCAGAGATGAGCATGTTTTAATGGTAGTATTTGGGAATTGAATCTAGTCTCCTATAATTACTGTTTTCTATTACATAGGAAGATTTTACCGAATTTTTATTATAAAATATATAATATAAAAATCACCTTTTTGTGGGGAGGGTACCAGGGATGGAACTCAGGACCTTGTGCCTGCAAGGCAGGCACGGTGCCACTGAGCTAAATCCCTGGCCCTAAAAAAAAAAAAAATCACCTTTTTTTTGGTACTGGGGATCGAACTCAGGTCCTTGCGCTTGCACAGTAGGTGGCAAAACCACTGAGCTAAATCCCTGGACCCCAAAATCACCTTTTTAAAAGCCATTTTTAAATGTGCAATTCAGTGGTATTAGGTACATTAATAAAATGCTATCCTTACTCTTCAATTCTAAAACTTTTTCGTCATCTGAAACAGAAACTTGTATCTGAAACAGTACCAACTTCTCCCTCCTTTCTCTAGTCTCTGGAAACCTCCATTTTACTTTCTGTCTGTGAATTTGCCTAGTCTAGGTACTTTATGTTAGTGCAACCATAATATTAGCTCTTTTATGATAGACATTTTATTTAGTTTCACCTATATTGTAGTCTATATGAGAATTTCTTTCCTTTTTAAGACTGAATAATATCCATTGTATGTTATGTACCTCATCATATAATGTTTTTAAAATATTACTCTGTTGTACTAACACATTTTCTTAAGGGGCCTCCATTTCTCTTTAGCATTATTTGATTCCATTTACCACTTTGATTTTTATTTCAGGGATTTTTCTTATAGCATAAAAAGTGTACATTCTGCTAAGAGGGTTTGCCAACATAAACATCATTGTTAACTTGCTAGTTATTTATTGAGCATTTATTGTATGTTGGGAGTTGGGCTCATTATCTTCGATGATTTCTTGCCTCATTCTCATATCTATGTATTATTATTCCTGTACATGAGAAAACTGAGACCTAGGAAAGTTGTTCAAGGTTAAACTGGGTTTATGTAACTCCAGAGGTGAATTTCATTGACTGTTGTGGAACATGTCTCCTTTTGGAAGCATAGACTAATCACAGACCAAGCTTCACATGATGACTAAAAAGCTGCAGCATTAGATTATCTGGTAATCTGTAAGAATCACCAGATTATATATTCACATTTTCAAGTTCTTTTAAAGGTACAAGTGAAAATTAGAGGTACATTGTATTTAAATGCTGTTACTTACAATAGTGCAAACTGGTATGTGATCTCATACCATGTGTTCTCATATTTTTAGCTTGATTGAGCCAAGTGTGTCTTCTCCTAGGGGAGCTGCCTGAATGATCTTTTCTCAGAGTTGCTTAATTTGTTTCCTCAGTTGAGAAACAGGAAAAGATTTTTATTGAATTAGGTCACAAGTTTCTGACAGAAACAATTAAGTGACTGTAAAATTATTTTTTTCTTTGAATCTTTGCTTTTGTATTTTATTCTCTTTGGCACACTTTATGTACAATTTTATTAGAACTTTTCAAATTTGAAACAGTCTGCTTCGTCACAGAGGTGGGCCATGGGTAGTACTAAACTGTCTTCTGAATTCTCTACTAATTTTTTCATCGTAAGTTTGCTTGGACAATGACTAAAATAATATAAAAGGGCATTTTACTAATGGTAAAAGCAATTTGAGACTTTTCTTGGCATCTTATTTTCTCAAAATGAGAAAGTTTAGTTTTACATGCTTAGTCAAAATCTTTATTTCTTGCCCTGTGTTTTATAGCTTTAAAAGCTGTTTATTTAAAAGATGATTGGGTTTACCTAGGATTAATTACTCCCTTAAATTGAAAGTTTAAATGGGAGGGGTCTGTAAGTATCATTGTTTAAAGCATTAAAGTAAGGGACAAGTTTTACTCCTACTACACCGTTGATTGCTTTTCTCAGGGTGTTGGTTGGAGCCTGATTTTTTTTCAGTCATTTTTTTCTTTCTGTTTTTTCAGAAAATAAATACATCATCTAGCATGTAGTTGCTGAAAATTTGACAGTTTAATGGTTTTAGATCTTTGATTTTGGCATTTGAATGACAGTATGTAGAACAGTCTGAGAATCACATAAATATAAACCTTTTTGTTTCTGCTTGATGCATTAAAAATTGCTATAATAGGGCCGGGTATTTAACTCAGTGGTTCTGCTGCCTGCCTCACAAGTGCAAGGTCCCGAGTTCGATCCCCAGTACCCCCCCCAAAAATTGCTATAATAAGTTTATATGCAGTTTTTATTCTTTGACTTTTTACTATGAATAGGCCCTTTTAAAACATTAACCTTCCCACACTTTAACCCGAGGGGGCTGATTCTTGTTAGTTTTGTGAATGAATTCTGTAATTCTTTGTTTGCTAAGGTAAGGGGACAAGGCTTCAGAAATACTTCTGTGCTTTTCTAAATAGTTATTTGATTTAGGCCTTTTTTTTTTTTTTTGGTACTGGGGATTGAACTTGGGACTTTGCGCTTGCAAGGCAGGTGACAGAACCACTGAGCTAAATCACCAGCCCTTTTTTTTTTTTTTTTGAGACAGGTTCTCACTATGTAGTGCAGAGTGGCCTTGAACTCACTATGTAGTCCAGGCTGGCCTCAAACTCATGGCAATCCTCCTACCTCAGCCTTTCGAGTACTGGGTTACAGGTGTGCGTCACCATGCCCGGCATCAGGCCATGTTTTTTTTTTTTTAAACTTGGTTGCTTTATTTTGCACTTTCAAAATTCATAAAAAGCTGTACAATATCTGCTTCCCCAGTTGATCATCAAGGTTTTATGGAAAGACAATTTTATCACATCAAGTGGGTATATGCAAAAACAACAGATAATTTACAAACAAATCTCTTCAATCAAGAACATTTTGCAAAATACATACTCTGGTACACATCTGAATTTACCTGAAATCAGGCTTTAAAATACATTAAGAAAAAAAGATTTAACATTGACAAGCCTAGCAGAATAATGCTGAAGGCAAGCTATAAACAGCTTTACATGTTGAATGTAATTTGAGGAAATGGAAGAAATTACCAGTCGAACCTACATTTAAATTTATATTAGCAAAACTTTTTAATAAATTTTAACAAAGTGAGTAATTCTTTTTCCTCTGGTAATTTTTCAGATTTTATTTTTAAACTTGTGACATCTTTTTTTTTGGTACCGGGGATCGAACTCGGGTCCTTGTGCTTGCGCAGCAGGCGGCGAAACCACTGAAGTAAATCCCTGGCCCTAAACTTGTGACATCTTGACTAAAGGAATTGAATTCCAGGACTAGACTATTTATAGGGAAAAAGAACATATTGGGGATACCTTCTTAAGTTGTTCTAAAGACTGTTCCTACAATCTGCCTTCACAATAAGAAAGACTACAGAAATAATATATGGGATATCATTTGCCTTATGTTTTATAAAAGATAAGTACAATATCTCAATGGCAAAAGTAAAAATTCAAGATGGTCTCACTTAGGAAATTTTAAAAAATTAAATGTTGCCCTAGTTTCTAGATTTTCGAAATGGCATAATATGTATTTTGAGGCATAAGATCCATTAAAACTATACTGCTATTTCCACTTTTAATATAATCTTATTGTACTCTGGGGTAGCTCTTTAGAGAGTATCAAGAGGCTACTAAAAATAATGCCAAAAGAGTGGAAATGGAAAGACAAGAAGAAACTGGGTAGTAGTGACAAACTAATTTTTTTTAATGTTTCTTTGTTAACTAATGCCACAAAATTATATATTTTGGCTCAGTGCCACCAGGCTGCTGGAAGTGACTAGGAAATGAATGAACTATCCCAATGGTCCCAGTTAGATTCTTAACTAACCCATGATTTGATGGCTCACTCATGAAAGGACTGCTTACCCAGACTGCTCAGTAAGGGGTACTGTGTTGGGTTTACTGCCCCCCACACCTTTTTATTGTTTTTTTTGAGACAAGGTATTGCTATGTAGTTCAGACTGGCCTTGAACTCACTATGTAGCCGAGGCTTACCTTGAACTCACAGTAATCCTCTTGCCTCAGCTTCCTGAATGCTGGGATTATAGGCGTGCGCCACCACATTGGCCCTTACTGCCTATTTTGCTGTGTTTTTTCAAGAACATTAGGAAAGACTATGTACCTCTCAAAGTCAGGAGACAAAGAGCTCACAAGATCACAAAGTAACAACAAAAAAATCTGTAAATGATTTAATTCTAAGCATTGTATTAATCACTTTTGAGATAGAGTGTATGGGCTTGTAAAAATAAAACACCAATACTCTTATATATTTTAAATTTTTCCTCAATTGATCAAAAAGATTTTCAAACAATCTCAACTTTAAAATACTCCTCACCTTCCATCTCAAATTACCCCCTCTATTAGCCTTGAGCATGAAACTAAGATGTCAGAATAGTTAAGAGCTTTAGGAGTATTTTATAGAAATAAACTTTATTTTTAATTTTCAGAAGTATAAAAGTTGTAACACTTTGTATAAATTGTGAACAATTTAGTTGATACCTAGTTAATCTCACACAGCATTATTTTTTCCTTTTCTTGAAAACTTACACTTGCATCCTTTAAAAGACTGACTAACATATATTAGCATTTAGTAAATTATTTGAAGAGCAAAATTCTAGAATATTCACGTTTGTCATGGTACTTGAAATATGTTTAATATATTAATTTAAATAATGTATCTCAGAAGTAACAATTATAATCATTAGTTCTCTAACCTTTAGGTCTGAATAAAACCTATCACTTTTCACAATGAGACAGCAGAAAATAATATAATAATCAAATGGAGCTAACCTGAAATCATTTAATTCTCTTGGGCCTTTTTTTTTTTTTTTTTTTTCTCTTGGGCCTTTAAGAGACAGGGCCTGGTGGGATGTCATTATGGGACCCTTCCATTTTCTGGCTTCCTGTCTTGCCATGTGATCTTTCCCTCTCTTGTGCCCTCCCACCACTGTGATAACCATGCACCATGACGTGTAGCAGCAAGAGGAGGCCTCGCCAGAGCCAGTACTGTGCTCTCTAGGCATTCAGCCTCCAAAACCATGAGCTAAATAAACTTATTTTCTTTATGTTATCCAGCCTCTGGTATTTTGTTATAGTAATGAAAAACAGAATATGTCTTCTATTTTAGCAACTTAATATAAATGAAACACAGCTTTCATTTTTAAATAAAAATTACAGTACCATATTTCAAACTGCAAATGTGATTCACATTATGAGAGAGAATGAGTTAAACAGCAGATACTAGATAATTATTTTTCATGAGTAATGAGTGTGACTTAAAGTTCTCATATTATTTATTTTCAACTCAAGGACAGTTAGGCCACAGGAGTCATTTCCTCATCCGAGTCACTTGATTTGCCTTTTAGTTCCAGTTGCCTTAAATCTTTGTCTATAGTTAAATTCTGAGTTTTGTCCTTGTGCTTCTTAGCAACTGCATCATTCGCACAAAGTTTTCTCATTTTAATGTTTGGCAGTTTCTTCAGATCCAAATCCCATTCCCAAGACCATAGCCTTCATATTGCTGTCATTCACGCTCCATCATCTGCTTGATGACTGTCTCCCGGGCTTGGTGGCGCCTTCCCTGCCTGTCCTTGATGCTGTTGTGTAACTCAATCTGCTCCAACTCACTGCTGAATCTATTTAAATACCTTTCAATTAATTCACAAGCGTCTTTCTTTGAATATCTCATTTTTTGGGGATCCAGCTCATTTTGAAACCATTGCAGTTTTTCACCAACAAGGTTGAGACGTGAAGCCTTTTCATTCTTCAATTTTTCCTTCTTTTCTTGTTTGTGGGCCTCTCATAATTTGTGCAGCTTTTCTACTATATGGGTGGATGATATTTTTTTCTGTGCTTTTTCCCTTTGGTGCTTTAGGCATGGTAACGTCCTGGAGGTCACAGGGGACCTCCGCACTTTAGGAGTATTTTAATAGAAGGGACATACTGAGTTCATTTACAAGAAAAAAGATTTTATTCTGATGTCTTTCAGAGATTTTAAGTGTTCTGTTTTATCACTGAATGAGAACTACACTCAAAGCAAATATCCTCTAAGATACCAAAGCACTCACTTTATTACAATAGTATAGTTTAGCATATTAAAACTAATGAAGCCTAAGACAACCAAGCTAAGTTAATAAAAATCACAACTCAGAATTTCAATATTTCCACATGGTATCACTCACTATGAAATGTAAAAAGACTACTGATGTTTAAGTGGAATGATCTCTAACCTGTAAGTTACACTCATGTGACCAAACAAATCACAGGCTTGGGAGCTTATGGAACATGAGTAAGTATGGAAAACTGCTCTCCAGGACCGCTTCTTCAAAGCTTAAACAATTAACTGACCATCATTTGGGGGGTAGAAGATGAATATGCATTAGAAGGTCCTACTTGTAGAAAAAATTCTAATTAAAATATTTTAAACAGACTGTGTTAGATGTTTATGTGATACTGAAAACTCGAAGTATTTCTCTTCATCACAAAAATTCCATATATTAAGGATTCACACAATCCAGGAAAAAAAAATCTAGAAACATTTTTTTGCCTGAGCACTAAAAAGGCTCTCCGAACTCTTGAGTAGAAGTATCATACTCTGCAATGAAATGCTTGAGTTCTTCAGCACACCACTCGTCTATTTCATGTAAATTCTGCCTCAGTGCAAACTGTATAGACTTTTCTAGGGAAGGATCTTTTTCAGTCAGTATTTTCACCACCATCTCGAAAGTTTTGCAGTCTTGTCAGTAAACCTGTTCGATCTCTTTGGTTTTCGATGGTATTGTTTTGCTGCGACTGGTGAGCTGACTGTCTTCAAACAATTCTGTGCTGTCTGCTGCATTGGTCTCCGGCTCCTCTGGCTGGTCAGTGAATAACAGTGCTGTAGGTCCCGCCTGGAACTCAGAAATCCCAGGCAAGTTGCTATCATCTGACTTCTCCAGCTTTTCAGCAGCCCACTTGCTTGCAGCCTCAGCAAATTCCTTTTCAGTTAGCCTGCCAGGTTTATCTAACACCTTTGACAAAGGACCTGCTGAAGAACTTGAGGGTGAAGTGTCTCTTGATGTTTTCAAAGACTGGACTTGTCTCTCTTTACTTCTATGTTGAGACTGATGGGAAGAGTACATTTTGCTTTGGTCTGGAGAGTAGCTACTACTACTGACACTGGAGCCAGATCTGCTGTGAGGGGAATCCTTTCGGCCTACGGATGATTCTTGGAAAAAAGGAGGATCCCTTTTATGAGGAGACTGGTCTCTCATGTAATGGGAAGAGTAGAAACTTTTTCTTCTAAAGCCATCTCTCATGTCCCTGTAATCAGTCTGTCGACTTGCAGAATGATCATCTCTTGACCATCTATAACCAGATTCATCTCCTGTTTGAGGTGGACCACTTCTTCCATTGTGAGAAAAACTGTGGCCCTGGTCATATTCTTGGTAACCAACATAACTGTAATATCTGCTGTAGCCTCCTTCACCAGGTCTGTCTAGCAGTGGTGGTTTCTTTCCTAGCAGTGGAGGTTTCTTTTCTAGCAGTGGTGGTTTCTTTTCTAGCAGTGGTGGTTTCTTTGACACAGTATTAACTACCCTATGGTAGCCATCACTGGGGTCATTCTGAGGAGTCACTCATTCTCTTAGAAGCCTTTCATAGTTATATTGTCCCTCAGACCACATTGCATTTGTTCTGTCAGCCACTCTCTGGAAAGTACAAGGCCTCGCTGACCCCAGGAGGCTGGCCACCCCGCAAATGCAGCGCTCCACGGGACCTGCCGCCCCAGGCCATGTTTTAAACTGACAAACATTACATATTTATAAGAATAGGTATGTTGTGAGCTGAAAAATGACATTATTAATATAAAATGTCAATTTTGTAGTAATTTTATGACAATTCTCAGTGAAAAATATTTTCAATATTTATTTGATGGACCTCACAGTTTGATAGTTTAGCAAATCTTTACTCATAGTCTACTATAATTTTTACCCTTAACAGCTTTTTGCCTGTCAGTTTTTCTTTAAAAGATTTGAACAGGGTGTGGTGGTGCATGCCTGTAATCTTAGCACTTGGCAGGCTGAGGCAGGAATATTGTCATGACTTCGAGGTCAGCCTGAGCTACATAGTGAGTTTGAGGACAGCCTGGACTACACAGTGAGACCCTATCTCAAAAAAACAAAAATAAGGATTTGAATCATAAGTTTATCATCTTTCATTATTGAAATTTACATACTGAACTGATGTGCCTAGAAGTAAAACAAAACCAGTCTAAATTACTGAAAGCTGTGAGGTAGGAATACATAATTTAAAAATTTAAGTTCCTGAATAAACTTGCTTATGGTTTCATGGCAATTATAAAAGTCATCAATCCTGCCATGCCTTGGAGCCAGCTGACTATGGACTGAAACCTCTGCAAACTGAGTTGAAATAAACCTTCCCTCCTTTTACTTGCCAGTGTCAGGTATTTTGTCTCAGTATTTTTTCTCTGTTTCTGCTACTTATAAAATGAAAGCACTTCTATTTCTTTAGTCAACTTCTGAGGGTTTTTAAAGGAAATTAAATGAAATAGTCAAGATGAAAGAACTTGTGTGTGTGTGTGCGAGAGAGAGAGAGAGAGAGAGAGAGAGGGAGGGAGGGAGGGAGGGAGGAATATCGGCAAGTTTATTTACATGTGAAAAATTAATATGCTAATGTTTTAAACACATTTCTTTTGTAGAAGGTTAACTACTTTCCCCAGATCCTCCCCTCTTGTTGAAATACATTCTGTAAAATACAACACAAAGGATACTTTCAACTTATTTTTTTCTGTGTTATAAACAAATTTTTAAAAATTCAATTTTATGTGGTGCAATGGTCAAGATGTAGTTTGTCTTTTCAGGGTTCATATATTGGGTGTTTGGTTCCCAGTGTGGCTACATAAAGAGGTGGCGGGACCTTCTACTGGTGAGGCCTAATTTGGAGGTTGCTATTGGCCTTTCCCTTCACTCTGACTTCTTATCTTGGCCTGTGATTGCTCCCTCTCACATATGCTCCCACCATGATGTCATCTGCCCTGACCTAACCCATTGAATACAGTGTCTCAGTAAGTTGTCCATGTTGGGCTGGAACTTGTGATCTTCCTCCCCTAGCGTCCCAGAGTGCTGGGATTACAGGTGCTCACCACCACACCTGGCTTTCTTTTCTTTCTTCAATTCTTCAGGGCCCAACATAATATTCTGGCAGGATCCTCAATTTTTATCTCTTATGTTATTTTATCTAAAGTCTGGATAGGCAAAGAAGAACGAGATACATGGGTTGATAGAAAAGAAAAGAGTTGACAATGGAAAAAAGCATTGGATAATAGAAAACACTCAAAGGGCACAAATGATTTCTTCTGGTGCCCCATATTGGCCACACAATACAGGTCACAGATCATCAATCAAATTAATCTCCTTTAGTGTGCTGCTTCTTTTAACTCAAGTTGTATTTTACCTGCAGTTATAACCTGTCCGACCTGTTACACTAGTTGACTAAAATAGTATAAGTAATTTTTCTAATTTTTATATGTAACAGCAGGGATATTTAGTTTATTAGGTGACTCATGTTGTATATTCATTTTGGTTGTGAAAACTTGAATTCTTGAACTATAGGGATCATGTAATAGTAAGTTTTTTCTCTTCTACCAACAAATGTTCTTCCTTATTTGTTAGTTTTCGAAAACCACTTACCATTTATTAGTGGTATTTTATGGATTAATGAAGGAATACTGATTTAACACTGAACTCTGTTCTTTTTATTTATTCATTCTTAATCTACTAGTGGTTTCTCCCCCAAGGCTGTAGTAAATAGCAGATCTACACATGAGTGCTAGGGTTGTTCCTCTTCTATCTCCTGAGTTGTGGCCAATGCCATTTGGAGGCATTCTGCTTCAGTGGACAATATAGTTGATTATCTGTCTTTATAATAAAAAATATCCACAATGATTTATTTAATATTTGCAAAATTTTTACTTTTCTATCATAACTGAACATTTCTTTTTTTTGTTTGGTACCCAGGATTGAACTCAGGACCTTGCACTTGCAAGGCAGGTGTGGTGTTTCTGAGCTAAATCCCTGGCCCTCATAGCTAAACATTTCTGTATCCTGCTCATTAGATCATTCTTGAAGTTAAGGCCAGAGCTGTTTTGTCTTCCCAGAGGATTGTAACATGGAGTTTAAGTCTAGAGAGGTTATAGAGTATACTTTTGATGTGTCCTATCCTCCATGTTATTTAGTACAAAAATTGATCACTTGATATAGCTAAATAATTTAGGTGGTGTTGAATAGAGTTTGTTCTGACTTTACAGTGGCATAGTAATAATTTGCTAGTTAAAATCCTGTCTTTTATGAATTCTTCTCTGTAGGGCATTTTAGGGGGGAAATCTGTTTGTAATAAAGAGTCTTATGATTATATACAGTCATCATATACTCACCTTGAGTATAAAGGTCAAAGATTTGTGTCAAAAGCTCTGACTTTGGGGGCTGGGGATTTAGCTCAGTGGTTTTGCCGCCTGCTGCACAAGCACAAGGACCGAGTTCAATCCCTGGTACCAAAAAAAAAAAAAAAGGCTCTGACTTTGTAATTTTTCAAATTTAGCATTATATTGGGATTTAGCCACAGTTCTCCACTATTGGTGAGTAATTGGTTAAATCTTTCTGGCATGAACTTGGTGATATTCACCAAAACAAAATTGTTCATTGACCGGTAATGGCATATGTATAGTTTGTCTTAAGGAGACAGTTGAACAATTTCAGAAATACCTGTAGAAAGATATATGTAAATGAATTCATATGTTTATGATAGCAGAAAATTACTAACAACATAAATATCCACAAATAAGGAGATTGAATCATTCAGTCAGTCAATCAAAATGGTACATCTGCATATTGGAAGAACATATACTCCTTAAAAATGAGTTTATCTTTATAGAGATAGAAGGGATGTACAGCATATTAAATGGCTAAAGCCAGTTGTAAAACCATTTGCATAATAATCTTGGTAATGCAAATTGTGTTTGTGTATATTTAATTAACTTATATGAGTTTGAATAGTTTTTTATAGTTATGGTTTAGTTTTTCAAGTTTATTTTGAAATAATTTTGATTCATAGGAAGTTGCAAAAAATATAGTTGTCTCTAGCACCCTTCAGTGTCTCTTCACTGTAACACCTTGTATATTATAGTCTGATTTCAAAACTAGGAGAATGACATTAATACAATCCCCAGACACTATTGCGATTTCAGTGATTGGTTGGTGTGTGTATCATGTTATATATTATTTTATGCTGTGTGTAGATTTGATGTAAACACTACCACAGTTAGTATAGAACTGTTGAATTCCCTGACAGGCCTCTCTGTGCTTTGTCCTTTACGGTCCTACGCATACTTTTCTCCTCTTTATCCTCTTCCCCATCTTTATCCTCCAGCAGCCACTAATCACTTTTCTTTCTTCTTTTGGTACTGGGGATCAAACTCAGGACCTTGCACTTGTAAGGCAGGCACAGTGCCACTGAGCTAAATCCCAGGCCCAACTAATCACTTTTCTATCCACATAATTTTACTTCAAGAAATTTTATGTAAATGGAGTTATGCATAACATTTTGATATTAGCTGGTTTCACTCGGCAGAGTATCTTTTTTTTTCTCCCCCATTAAGTTTATTGGTACATTTTAGGTATAAAAAACATTTACATACATCATTGGGATCTTGTACCATTACATGAGTATCTTGGTTCTTATTTTTTTCCCCTTCCCCTGCCCTCCCTTCACCCCCTCTGCCCTTCCCTATTTGCAAAGATTTCATTTCCATTTTTTTCCTTTTCTCATATTTTTTCTTTTCCCTTCTTTCCTTTCTCCTCCCCCTCCCACTTCTCCTGCTCCTTTAGACCTTTACATCCTATTACACAGTATCAATTATACATTTCTAAAATTACAATATCAAGACCTAGGAGACATTACCACAGATTTTACAGAATTTAAAAGGATATAGAAAGCATATTTCAAAAATCTTTTCTGAAATAAATTTGACAACTTCTAAGAAGTACCTTGGAAGACAAATTAATGAAACTAACTCTGGAGGAAATATAAAATTTGAATAGCACCTATTAAAGTATATTCCTAGCTGGAAAACCTACCTATATGACAACAACAGGCTCGTATACATTTTAACTGATAAATTGTATCAAACATTTAAAGCAGAAAAAAAAGGAACACTTCTCCCCTCATTTTAGGAAATCAACATTGTGCTAATCCTAAAACTGGATAAAGATAATAGAAGAAAAAAGTATGAACATAGATAGAAATTTGTTTAACAAAACAAACTATTAGAAGTCAGATCTGGCAGTATGTAGAAAGTGGTTTTATTATAGGGATGGCAGTGTTGGTTCAGCATTGGAAGATCCACCCCCAAAAGTCATCATTTTAACAGAGGAAAGGAAAAAGCCATATGATCCTGTCACTAGTTGGAGAAAAAGTATCAGACTAAATTCCACAGCTGTTCATGGTAAAAGCTATCAGGAAACTAGAAGTAGAACAGAACCTTCTCAACAGATTAAAGACATGTACTCCATACTTCCAGCGAGAACATCTTATATGAATGGAGAAGATAGAATGCTTTCTCCTTAAGGTGAGGAACAAGGGCAGATATGCTTTCTCTTCATCTGTCCATTAAACTTTGAAACATAGGCCCAAACCAAAATAGTCTGGCAATAAAATGACACAATTAGGGTAGGATTCGCAAGGTAGAAGTAAAATCTTTATATGTAGATGAAATGATCGTCTACAGAGAAAATACTAAGAAATCTCTAGGAGCCCCGAGAACTTGTATTTGAATTTACCAGGATTAGAAAACACAGGGTATATATAAAAATTCAGGTCTGTGTATACTTGCTATAAATGAAGAATTGGATATTGAAATTTAAAAGTTATGTAGGAGTACAAAGGACCTAGAAAAGTAAAACAAAACCAAACAAACAAAAAACCAGTGTTGGAAGATGTTTAGTATCTAATTTTAAGACTTCCTCTGAAGCTACAGTAATCAAGGTAGTGTTGGTGTAAGGAAAGATATATAGATCATTTGAATAAAACAGAGAATCTAGAAATAGAACCACACATATATGGTCCACTGAGTTTTGAAAGATTATTTAACATTAACATTTTATAGAATATAAACTCAATTCAAGAGCCGAGGAAAAGACAGTCTTTTCAGCAAACAGCACTAGAACACCTGGTATCTGTATATAAAAAATTAACGTCAACCCTTTATTTCCATACATAAAAATAACTTGAAAGGATCTAGGAACCTAAATATGAGAGCCTAAAAGTATAAAACTTTAAGAAGAAATTATAAGGGAAAATGTTTATGAATTTAGGATAGGCAAGAACTTCATAGGGTACAAAAAACATGATGTATAAAAGAAAAAAATTGATAAATGAGATCCCATCAAAATTTAGAACTTTAAATGACATCATTAAAATGAAAAGTAGTCCTTAAACCGACCATATTTACAATGCATATAACCTATGACCAGAATATATGAAGAACTCTTACAGCTCATTAATAGACAACTCAATTAAAAAGTAGACACAAGAAGATGATAAATAACCAGTATAGCACAAGGAAAGGTGTGCAACACTAGAATCAGAAAAATACTAATCATGAACAATAACAAGATTGAATTATATACTGATTAGGAAGATGAAGTTAAAAGTTTTAAAAGCCTTGTCATGACTTTTTCTTTTTGTTTGATTCTCCCCCTTTGCGTTTAATATGTCATGCCCAATGGATTCATTCTGCTGGGCTTCCTGGGGTTGTGATCCTCATTGTCTTTTCCTAGGATATTGTCTAAAATTTTTTGGAGTGCTGGTTTGATATTCATGAAGTTCCTAAGGTGCTCTTTATCATGAAAGTATCTTATTTCTCCATCAACTTTGAAAGATAGTTTTGTAAGGTACATCAGTCTGGGTTGGAGGCTGTTTTCCTTTAGGGCTTGGAATACATCACTCCAAGCTCTTTTTGCCTTGAGGGTTTGCATTGAGAAGTGTGCTGCGATTCTGATGGGCTTTCCTTTGTATGTGATTTGTTTCTTATCTCTCACTGCTTGTAGAACTTTGTTCTTCTGTTGGGTTTCTGGAATCCTAACTATTATATGCCTATGTGTAGATTTTTTTTGATCAAGGCTAGTTGAAGTCCTATATGCCTCACTTATCTGTATGTCAAGTTCTTTTCCCCTGCTTGGGAAGTTTTCTGCGTTCACTTCTGTGAATGGCTTTTTAACGTCATCTGCACACTCTTTCTCCATTGACTCCAATCAGTCTTATTTTATTCTTCTTCACATCATCTAGCAGCTGCTGGATTGATTTCTTGTGGTCCCTTACAATTTTAAAGCAGTTTTTCTTTTCCTGGTTACTAATTGCAATCTTATCTTCTATATCTGAGATTCTGTCCTCACATTGGTTCATTCTGCTGTGTAGACTTTCAGTGGAGTTTTTAATCTCCTGGAAACCTGTTTGCATCTGTTTTATAGATTCCATTTGTTTCCTGTGTTGGGATTCCATCATGTTCCTCAGCTCCTCTATTTTTTTATCTGTGTCCTCTCTAGATTTATTAATCATGTCTTGCACTATGGGCACAATCTGTGCTGTTATCTGAGAAATTATTTCTGATTTCATTTTTCCCAGATCCTCTTTTGTTGCCAGTTCAGAGAGTCCAGGTGGTTGAGTATCAGATTGTTCCATCTCGTTTCCCTTTGGGGCTGCTATAGTTGATCTGGAAGTCTGTTTTTGAGGCTTGTTTACTTGTCGTCTCATTTCCACCGGGGGAGGGGGGAGCTGCTTCTGGCACCTGCGCGGCTCACCTTCTCTGTCCTAGGAGCATGGAATGGCACTGGCGCTGGGGGAGCCTCTTTCTGGGTGCTGGGATTGGTTCACCTTCTCTGCTCTAGGAGCGTGCAATGGCGGCAGGGCAGCCTCTTCCTGGGCGCTGGGATTGGCTCACCTTCTCTGCCCTAGGAGTGTGGAATCCACAGTATCTTTAAGATTTGTTGAAATTGTGTGTCTCAATAGTTTATTTCTTTTAAATTGTCTGTGTTGTGGATGTACCATAGTTGTTTTAAACAGTCACCAAGGGAGAAGCATTGGAGTTGTTTCCATCTTTTGGCTATGATGAATAAAGCTGCTATGAACATTCCCATATAAGTTTTTCTGTGAACATAAATTTTCATTTTTTTGAGATAAATGCCAAAAGAGCATAATTGCTGGATTGTTGTATGGTAAATGCATATTTACTTTTATACTTTTTGAATTTTATTTTATTGGTACATGATTGCAGTACATGCATTTTACAGTCATCTTGGGGAGTTGGTACATGTGCATAATATAGCTTGTTTCTTTTTAAAATCCCCTTCCTTTTCCTTTCCTCACACATTTATTTATTTATTTTTTCGTACCAGGGATCGAATTCAGGACTTTGTGCTTGGGAGATAGGCAGCGGAACCACAGAACTAAATCCCCGGCCCATGCATTTACTTTTATATGAAACTGCCAAATAGTTTTCCAGTGGCTGTATTATACATTCCTACCAGCAGTTTGTGAGAGGTCCAATTTCTGTGCATCCTTGCTGGGATTTGACATTATAGTTCTTTTTAATTTTAGTGGTGCTGATATGTAGTATTACTTCACTGAATTTAGTATTTTTTTTATACTCATAAGTCTTTTAAAAATTACTGAGATTTATGTCTTTGTTGTGCTGCTTAATATTTTATTTTCTTTTGTTTGGTACTGGGGAGTGAGAGTAGGGCCTTCCCATTGAACTACATTCCCAGCCCTTTAAAAAAAATTTTAAAATATTATTTTATTGGTATATTTTAGGTATACAGTATAATGACATTTATCATTGGAAATTTGCACCTTTACATAATCTCTCTAAGGTTCTTATTTTTCCCCCTTCCCCTGCCCTCTCTTCAACTCCTCCATCCCTCCCTATTTACAAAGACTTTGTTTCCATTTTTCCATTTTCTCATGTTAATTCCATTTCCCTTTCCTTTCCCCTACCCCTCCCACTTCCCCTTCCCCTTTGCCCCTTTTCTTCCTATTTCACATTATCTCATACCTTTTAGTCCTTATTTACACTTTCAGTTTCTCACAGTAGAGAAACTATTTGGTATTTACATGTGTGTCCTATTTGTTTCACTTAAGAGTATCACCTCAATGTACATCCATTTAGCTGTAAATGTCACTAGTTTCTCATTTTTTATGGTTGAGTAGTACTTCATTTTATAAAAAAATACACACTTTCCTCTATCCAGTCACCAGTTGATGGGCAGTTGGGCTGCTTCCAAGTTTTAGCTATCGCAAATTGTGCTGCTATGAAAATGAGTGCACATATATCACTGTGGTATGATTCTTTGAATTCTTTGGGGAAGATACCCAGCAGAGGAATAGCAGGGTCAAATGGGACTTCCAGTCCTAGTTCTTTGAGGTATCTCCATACTGATTTCCACAGTGGTTGCACCTGTCTACACTCCCACCAGCAATGGAGCAGGGTTCCTCTTTCCCCACAGCCCCACCAGCATTTGTTATTGGCTGATTTCATGTTAGCAGCCATTCTTTCTGGAGTGAGGTGGAATCTCAGCCTTGTTTTCATTTGCATTTCACGAATGACCAGTGATGTTGAACAATTTTTCATAATGTTTATTTGCTCTTTCTACTTCTTTGTCTGAAAAATGTCTGTTCATTTCAGATGCCCATTTTTGGATTAGGTCTTTAAATTTGGGAGGTCTGATTTTTAAAGTTCTTTATAGATTCTAGGTAGTAGACCTTTGTCTGAGGAAGAGCAAGTGAAGATTTTTTCCCACATTGTGGGTTGTCTCTTCATACTGCTGGTGGTTTCTCTTGCTGTGCAGAAGTTTTTTAGTAAGAAGAGATTCCACTTATTGATTGTTTGTGCTAGTTCACGGGCAACTGAGGTTTTGTTCATAAAATCTTTTCCTACACCAATGTCTTCAAGAGTTCTACCTAACCTCTGTTCCAACTGGTTCAGAGTTTCTATTTTAATATTTAGATCTTTAATCCATTTCAATTTTAGTTTAGTGCATGGTGAGAGATATAAGCCTAATTTTAATCTTTGGCAAGTTGAAACCCAACTTTTCCAGCACCATTTATTAAAGAGGCTATCTTTCCTCCAGTGATGGTGTTTGGCTCCTTTGTCAAAGATGAGGTGGCTGAGTGTGTCTGGAGTTGTTTCTCCATCTTCTAATCTATTCCACTCGTCCTCAGGTCTGTTTCTCTCTCAGTACAATGCTGTTTTTATCACAGTAGCTTTGTAGTATAGCTTTAAGTTGGGTATTGTGATACCCCCAGCCATATCTCTGTTGCCCAGAATTGCTTTTGCTATTCTGTGTCTCTTCTGGTTCCAAATGAATATTTGGATTGTTTTCTCAAGGTCCATGAAATATGCTGCTGGGATTTCAATTGGGATTCCATTGAATATATACAGCAGTTTTGGAAGTGTGGCCATTTTCTCTATGTTGATCCTTCCTACCCAGGAGCAGGGGATGTCTTTCCATTTTCTGATATCATCTTCAATCTCTCTTTTCAGAGTGCTATAGTTTTCAGAGAAGAGGTCTTTGATTTCTTTTGTTAGGTTGATTCCTAGGTATTTCAGCTTTTTGGATGCTATTGTGAAAGGAATTCTTTGCCCTATTTCTGTCTCAGTCAGTCTGTTGTTCGTGTAGAGAAAAGCTATTAATTTTTGTATGTTGCTCTTGTATCCAGCTACTCTACCGAATTTTATTATTAAGTCTAGAAGACTTTTGGTGGCATTCTTGGGGTCTTCTATATAGAGTATCACATCTTCTGCACATAATGACAATTTGACTTCTTCCTTTCTTATCTTTATTCCTTTTATTTCTTTCTCTTGTCTAATTGCCATGGCTAACGTTTCCAAAACTATATTGAACAGGAGTGGTGATAGTGGACATCCTTGTCTTGTTTCTGATTTTAGTGTGAATGATTTCAGTTTTTGATTGTTTGGTATGATATTGGCTGTTGGTTTTTCATAGATGGCTTTTATGACATTGAGGTAGAGATCGTCTATTCCAATATTTGGTAGGGGTTTTTTTTGTCATAAATGCATGTTGGATTTTGTCAAATGCTTTTTCTGCATCTATTGAGATGATCATATGGTTTTTGTCCTTGGCTCTATTGGTATAGTGTATTGCATTGATTGATTTACATATGTTGAACCATCCCTGCATCCCTGGGATGAATCCCACTTGATCAGGGTGTATGATCTTCTTGATGATCTTCTGCATTCTATTTGCCAGTATCTTATTAAGGATTTTTGCATCTATGTTCATTAGTGAGATTGGCCTATAGTTCTCTTTTTTGGTTGGGTCTTTCTCTGCTTTGGGGATCAAGGTGATGCTTGCTTCCAGGAATGAATTTGGGAGTATTGCTTCCCTTTCAATTTCATTGAAGAGTTTAAACAGTAGTGGCAGTAGTTCCTCTCTAAATGTCTTGTAGAATTCAGCAGTGAAGTCATCAGGACCTGGGCTTTTCTTAGTTGGTAAGTTTTTAATTGTGTTTTCAATTTCATCAGTTGATATTGGGTTGTTTAGAATTTTTAGGTCTTGTAATTCATATGTATCTAGGAATCTCCATTTCTTCTGTGCTTTCCATCTTATTGGCCTATAGGTTCTGGAAGTAGGTATTGACGATCCTCTGGATTTCTGCTGCATCCGTCGTAATTTCACCATTTCCATTCCTATTTGCATGGATTTGGGCCTTTTCTTTCCTTTTTCTGATAAGGTTGGCTAAGAGCTTGTCAATTTTGTTTATTCTTTTGAAGAACCAACTCTTGCCTTCATTGATTTTTTTGTATTGTTCTCTTAGTCTCCATTGCATTGATTTCTGCCCTGATCTTTACAATTTCCTCCTTTCTATGGGCTTTGGGTTTGTCCTGCTCTTCCCTTTCTTGAGGTTCAGCATCAGGTTGTTCAGTTGGGCTTGCTCTGTTTTCCTAATATGAGTATTCACTGCTATGAATTTCCCTCATAAGACTGCTTTCATTGTGTCCCTAGATTCCGATATGTTGTATTGTCATTGTCATTTAATTGAAGGAATTGTCTGACTTCCTCTTTAATTTCCTCTGTGACCCATTGGTTATTTAGAAGTGTGTTGTTCAGCTTCCATGTCTTTATGAAATTCTTGTGGTTTCTTTTGCTACTGATCTCCAATTTCATTCAGACTATGGTCTGATAAATATACAGGGGATAACTTCATTTCCTGTACCCTTGCTTAAACATGTTCTATGCACGAGTATGTGGTCTGTTTTGGAGAATGACCTGTGCACAGCTGAAAAGAATGTGTATTGTGATTTTGTGGGGTGGAACACTCTGTAAATATCTGTTAAGTTCATTTGTTCAAGAGTTTGATTGAGTTCTAGTATTTTGTTGCTTGTTTTTTGTCTAGTTGATCTATTTGTGACAGTGGGGTATTGAGGTCCCCCACTACTATTGTATTAGTGCTTATATGGTTTTTCATGTCCGTTAGTATTTGTTTTATATTGTTGGGTGCACTAGTGTTTGGTGCATAGATATTTATGATTGTCATCTCTTCCTCTTGAATTGTTCCTTTTACAAGGATGTAGTATCCTTTAATCAGTGTTGGTTTGAAATCCACTTTTTCTGTAAAGAGGATAGCTACTTCTAGTTTTTTTCAGGTTCCTGTCCCATGGAGTATTATTTTTCACCCTTTAACTTTCAGTCTGTGAGTTTCTTTTTGAATTAAGTATGTTTCTTGTATGCAGCATATTGTTGGATCTTGCTTCTTGACCCATTCTGTCAGTCTGTTTCTTTTGATTGGTGAGTTGAGACCATTAACATTGATGGTTATAACTGATACGTATTTACTTATCATTGTCATGACTTTTTCTTTTTGTTGGATTCTACCCATTTGCTTTTAGTTTCTTGTCATTCCCGGTAGTTTCATTTTACTGAGCTTCCTGGGGTTGTGATCCTCATTGGCTTTTCCTAGGATTTTGTCTAATACTTTTTGGAGTGCTGATTTGGTATTCATGAAGTTCCTACGATGCTCTTTGTCATGAAAGTAACTTACTTCACCATCAAGTTTGAAAGATAGTTCTGCAGGGTACATCAGTCTGGCTTGGAAGTTGTTTTCCTTTAGGGCTTGGAATACATCACTCCAAGCTCTTCTTGCCTTGAGGGTTTGCATTGAAAAGTCTGCTGTGATTCTGATGCACTTTCTTTTGTATGTGATTTGTTTCTTTTCTCTGATTGTAGAACTTTGTTCTTCTGTTGGGTTTCTTGAATGTTAACAATTATATCCCTGTGTATAGATTTTTTTTTTGATCAAGGCTAGCTGGAGTCCTATATGCCTCACTTATCTGTATGTCAAGTTTTCCCCTGCTTGGGAAGTTTTCTGCCATTACTTCTGTGGATAGTTTTTTTATGTCATCTGCACTCTGTCCTGCTTCTTTGTTGACTCCAATCAGTCTTATGTTATTCTTCTTTGCATCGTCCAGCAGCTGCTGGATTGATTTCTTGTGGTCCCTTACAATTTTGAAGCAATTTTTCTTTTCCTGGTCACTAATTGCAATCTTATCTTCTATATCTGAAATTCTGTCCTCACATTGGCTCATTCTGGTGTGTAGACTTTCAATGGCATTTTTAATCTCCTGGAAATTTGTTTGTATGTTTTATGGATTCCGTTTGTTTCGTATGTTGGGATTCCATCATGTTCCTCAGCTCCTCTCTAGATTTATTAATCATGTCTTGCACTGTGAGCACAATCTGTGCTGTTATCTGAGAAATTATTTCTGATTTAATTTTTTCCAGATCCTCTTTTGTTGCCAGTTCAGGGAGTCCAGGTGGTTGAGTATCGAGTCTTCCTTCTCATTTCCCTTTGGGGTTACTGTAGGTTATCCGGAAGTCTGGTTTTGAGACTTATTTATATGTCTTCTCATTTCAGGGTGGGGGGCAGGGTGGTGTGTGTTGTTGGTGCCCATGCAGCTCACCTCCTCTGCGCTGGGAGTGGTGTTACGGTGGCCTGGAAGCCTCTACCTCTGCGCTGGAAGGGGTGGTATGGTGGCCTGGAAGCCCCTTCCTCTGTGTTGGGATCAGTGGTATGGTGCTTCACATTTTAAGGTGATGTCTTGCTAACTAAGGCCAAGCTTGAACTTGTTGTCTTTCTATTGTCAGCCTTTTGGAGTGGTGGGAAATAGCCATGGGCCACCATGCCCAGCTAAGTATTTGCTTTTCATTAAGTATCACTTATTTGCAAGCTAGAAATACTATCTGGTGATTGTTTTTCACAAAATGCTTGGGCAGATCAAATGACATGCGTTTAGAATGATTTTGTAAACTATAAAACATCATACAAATATAATTAATAGTGAGAAGTTTTGCTAAGTAAATCAGGAATATTGATTTCTATTGTAATATACTGGGGTTATACTTCTGCTATAATGAAACATTAATCCAAATGAAAATCAAAGCGGATCATCCGTGGTTTTTTGATACACCTGCATTGATAATATTTCATAATGTTTACTTAAGAAGTAACAGTGATTTGTTTTTTGGGGGTTTTTTGGTGCTGGGGATTGAACTCAGTACTTTGTGCTTGCCAGGCAGACGCAGTGCTAGTGAGTTTCTTCCCCAGCCCCAGAATTAACAGTGTTTTATATGTTTCACTTATCCAATAGTGGAGGACAGCATAATGCTGGGAAATTACTTATAAGTATGTTAAGGAATAAATACAAGGATTGATTAAAAAATACTCTGCATTTAAATAAAATTTTTTTTATTTCATTAAAAGACAAACGTTACCATTAATTCTCTCTGTCTTTGACTCTTCGAGCACAATTATCCTGTCGTTTTTACCACTTTCTGAAGCAGTTCTAGAAGTCTTCTTTTCATGAGTGTCTTTACAAGGTGTGATTAGGTGTGGGGGATTTAGCTCAGTTGTGCTGCCACCTCCCTCACAAGTGCAAGGTCGTGAGTTTGATCCCCAGTACCAATACAAAACAAAACAAGGTTTGATTAAGAAATACTGCTGCTTCTGGATGCCATCCAATACAAAGGCAGGCTCATTAAAACATTACAATGGGTCCTCATCTACCTTATTCACTGGATTGATTTGTTTATTCATTTTTTTTTTGTTTATATTAATGATCTTGCACTATGTGACTTTTGGCTCTTGAAAGTCAAAATGATCATGAAAGGTAAATGATTTGAATTGATTTAGGACATTGAGACAGTCATGACAGCACAACTAAAGACACTCTTGAAAAAGAACTTTCAGAACTGCTTTGGAAAGTGGCAAGAATGGTGAGATAGGTGTGTTTGAAGAGGAGAGGAGTACTTTAGGGAGATTAATGAATGGCAGGGTGTTTTTTACTGTACTAGTTTTAAAAACTTAAACATTCCCCATATTTTTCAGTCACATACAGTATATGAACATGTGATAGTGTAATATTTTGTTATTTTGCTTTTTTCTTCTTGTAGTTGTTTGTGGGCTGGGGAACTCATATTTGAATTGTGTGCTGGGCACTTTACATACTGCCGTATGGTCCTCACAACTATCCCGTGAGATGTTGGCATCCTTCCTCCATTTAACAGAGGAGGTAATGGAGACTGTCAAACTAGTAATGTAGTTAGGTCATATCAGTAGGAAATGGGAGCTCTGGAACTTCAGTGTGCAATTTTGCATTTTGTACTTTTTCCATTATCTCAGGGCACACATCGTTTTCCCTAACTGGCCAGTGATTGGAAATCCACTTGAAGTGTGCTATTTAATGGTAGTAGTTAAATTGAGAGGTGGGCATGCTTTGAAAGTGACCAACTTGTGAACCTAGTGGCCTCCAGAGAAATTCTATATTCTTGCTGTTGGAATTCCTTCCTAGTATTTTAATGTGGTATATAATTTTAGTGGAATTAAACTAGAATTTTTGTTGTTGTTGTTGTTGTTAGTGATGACATCCATTTTATTCCTGTGTATAATCTGGGCTTCTGATTCTGTTAAAACTTAAATTTATTGTGTCAAAAGGCTGAAATCCAGGTTTAATTTCCTATTTATCTCAGTATTTTAACACTTTATATGAAAGACAACATTTGGAATCCAAAAGTAACTATCATCTCCAGGATAGAAAACATGAGTTATTTCTTTTTCTTATACATATACCCATATGCACGTGGCCGCAACCCACCTTTAAGTCTTGGTGTTATAGGTAGGCTCTTCCTCCAGCATTAAATCATGTTAAATATGTAAACTTCTGTTCACCAATAAGAGGAAGTGAACATTTTATCTTGAAGTTTTATTGTCAAGTTTATTAAGTTCAATGGTGAAAGTTATCAGAAGAATATTCTCCTGAGAGTTATTTTTTCTTAGAAAAAAAGAAAGGAAAATTAACAGCCTCTCAGCACAGCCACAGATGCTATGGAGCTCTCCAGAGATGGTGCATCAGTCCTCTGAGTCACTCCCTGGGCCAGCAGGGTTGTAGTCTGGGTCATCCTCAACATCCTCCAGCTCCAAGTTATCCAGTTCCTGGAACAAAGACTCATCTACTTCCACATTATTTCCAGCATCCTCCAAGAACTGGATATCAGATGTGTCAAGATTATGATCCGTTTCAAACAGCTGTTTGCCACTTAATTTATTTTTTCCTGCTTGCTCTTCTTCTTTTATCCGTTTCTTTTTATTTATTTATTTTTGGTACCAGGGATAGAACTCGGGTCCTTGCGCTTGTGCAGCAGGCGGTGAAACCACTGAGCTAAATCCCCGGCTATCCGTTTCTTTTTAATTTCCAAGAGTTCTGCCTCAAACTTGGCTTTCCAACATAAGAAATTCTCAGTTGTAACAGGGATGCTGTGGAATAACTGCTTCTCTGCTTCTTTTTCTTTTAGTTTCTTTTCTTCCTCTCTTCTCGTTTTTATCTGATCTACTATTTCATTTAATTTTTCTTGCACTGCTGTCACTAGAGTAAAGATCATGACCACACCAAGATTTTCCTCAGCCTGTAATGCTAATAATTTTAAAATGTCTATGATGTCATTATCTTCGAGGTTTTCCTGGGAAAATATTTCATAAAGAGGAGCTTCATCTGGGTATTTTTCACTGTATGTAAACTTGAGGGTAGTCTGGACAGTTTCATCATTTTCTCCAGCCTCAGACGTCACAGTGATGGTGAAGCTGGGTGGATTTTCTGATAATACTGTGAAGGAGTCGGGGTAGATGGACTCCAGAGCCTCTAGCTCATCTCGCTGCTCCTCACTGTAGTCTGTCATTGCGGCCCTGGCTGCTGCCCATGGAGCACGTCAACACTCAGGGAGCGCGCCACAGCATAGTCCCGAGGCCTCCATCCAGGCCCGGCCTGCTGAGCCACAGCCCTGCACTGCTCTCAGCCGATCACTCTAAACTAGAATTTTTAAAGATTATATGCTTCGCTCTGTTTTGATTTGCTAACAGTGGTTTATTCAGGTGTGCTGGCCTGACACTTGACAACACTGGTTAAATTTTCTAGTGATTGCTGTGAGCACGTGGCTAGGCCTTATCGTATGCACTAGTAAAGAAGTTATTTCTGTTGTTACTATTCTAATATCTTTCTTTTTCAGTACAAGTTTTGGGGTGGTTGTAATCAGGCTCAGATATTTAATCACTGCATACCTGGGGCATCTTGCTGCTGTTGCTATAAGGGTTTTGTTAGTGTGTGTTTTTATGTTTAATGACTCCCCATTACATTTAGGATAAAACCCCAATTCCTTAGTATTAAGATTCTCCACTCTTTTGCTATATTTTACCTAGCCGGTCTTCTCTACTGTGTGCACTCTCCAGTAACTTAACTTTGTCATGATATATGTTGGCAGACTCAGCAGAGGCAGCATAGATAAGTTGATTGTTTGAGACATAACTTAGAATTAATTTGTCTGTATTATTGGTATTCCTTGTTGAAATTCTGAAGTGGAAGCTCATATAGAAATATGTGGAGAGTGTGGCGTTGATGTTGATGACAGCTTTCTCCCTATAGGGAGATTCTCTTCGTGAAATCAAAGTTAGGAAGTGAATTGATTATAGCCCAGAAACGGTAGTGATAATGTTTAAGAACTTCTCTATGATTGTGAACATTTCAATAACCATTTCCTGAATTAATTATCTTCAGGGAAATCCAGTAAAGGTTCTTTAAACTATTTAACATTACCTAGGCCTGTTTCATGTTTTCTTCCGGCATGTGTATGTATGTATGTATGTATGTACGTACAAGATCCTTGGGCATAGCTGTCCAGTCCCTTTAGTTTCATTGTTCATTGGGATGTTACCAGCAAAACTGAGATCCTGTTGTGTGACTCCTTCTGTTTATAACACTTCCAGAATGATGGTGTTGCCAAAGGTCTGAGAAAAAGATGCCTAATATGCTGTCACATCATGAGGATTGCTTTAGTTACAGCCATAACTGGTCTTTGGATCAGTATGTTTCATTTTTCTAGAATTAAACTTGTTTAGCCAGTTTCACTAAGTGATTATTGTTTTTTTTTCCTTTTCTGTTTTGTCCAATTTGGAAAGAATTTAATTAACAAAACAAAGTAGAGGAAAATGGTCCAGATGGGGCTGCAGGGCAAGAGGACTCCTGCGCAAGGCCGATATGTGCCTGTACCCTGGAGAAACAGCAACCAAACCAGTATGCCATCGCTACGTATAGACATGAAGCCATAGGACCATGCTCCGCTGCGCAGGCGGCCAGCTTCTGGGCGCTGGCTTGGCACATCACACATGCAAAGCAAGGAGACTTCGGGTTTCACCAGTTAACTTTGGCAAAAAAAAAAAAGAGAAAACAAAGAGCTAAAATTCTTAAGCAGGATTAAAAGGTACTGCAGTGAAATGGTGCATCTTCTCAGAAGTATGGAGTTAGACTAGCACTATGGTTTTAAAAATCTCTGCCATCCTCTCCCCATTCCAGGTCAAAGTCCATAGCAGCAACACAGAGTCCCCTGCCAAGCCTGTCCTCTGCTAGTCTGTCCGCAGGATCATGGGAGTGTGCTTGCTGTCCTCGTCCAGGTGCAGGGTGCTGGCCTTGTCCTCCTGGCACATGCTGCCCATGGCATCCAGTTCATCGGTATAGGCTTCCAGGTTTGCGTCCTGCCCGTTACCAAGCCTCTTGGGGCAAGAGGGCGCATAAGCACCTTTTGCCACTCCGTAGGTCTGTGTTACTAAGGGGCAGTCGTGAGAAGCAGAATCCACGATTTCACTAGTTGTCTCCATACTGCCATCCAGCCTGTGCTGTCGCATCAGGGCACACTCTGGGGGTCCAGGTTCTACATGTACAAGTAGCCATCAGAAATGCCCACCAGTAACTCGGGGAGCTTCTGAATTGTGGCTAAGGAGCAGATGTTCTTGTGGCCACAGAAGGGCAGGTGGACGGTGGCGAAGGCTCTGCCCTGGTTGAACATCTCCATCACTTGTGAGGTCAGGTAGCTGGTGGACACCATGAGCACCTTCCCGAAGTAGCCAGTCCAGGTGGTGGGCTCCTTGGGGTTTCTCCTTCACAGTCTTGACCTTGAAGATGTGCAGGGTCTCGGTGTTACTGGACAAGGAGAGGAACATGCCATCCACGCTGAAGGCCAGCAAGCAGATGCTCATGTACCTCTTCACTCCTCTCTGGAACTCAAAGAGTTTTTGTCCCTCTGGAATGGAAAATACCCTAATCACAGTCCCCTTCTTGGAAGCAGTGGCAAGTTTGGTTCCACCTGCATCAAAAGCCAGAAAGGACTGTTGTGTGCTGCGATCATGTTTGCAGGTCTCAAGTTGGTGGTGTTGAAGACCTTACCTCTCCGATGGTGGCACTCTCTGGGTACGCCAAGTAGAAGTTGTTTATTGACAGTGCACATAAGCCTTCATATTCCAAAGGTGCATATGTATAGAGATTCTTCCAGGCACACAATGAGTCTCTGCCTGTTGAGCTTTACAGCCAGGACCATGTTGGAGTAGTTGTAGTTACAGATTATCGCTTCTCGGCCTTTTGGCTAAGATCAAGTGTAGTTGTAGTTACAGATCTCAGTGCCCTTCTTAAAGTGGCAAACCTTCAGCTTCCAGGGAGCTTTGAGGCTAACAGTGGCTAAGCTGCTGGAGAACAGTCTTCCTACAGTGCACACATCTTCAGTGTTGTTACACTTATAGATCTGTTCCAGCTTAACCACAGAAGAAAGGGAGAAAAACTTATACCCGGACTTACTACCAACAGCTAGGGACCAGGCCAAATGGCAGCATCTGTGACCAGCTGCTCTTGCTCTCTTTTTCACTGTTGTGTTATCCTGGTTGAAGTTGGTGAACAGTCAGTGATTACTAGTTTTAACGTTTATCCTTAACCCCCTATTGTTGACAGGTTTCTAATTGATCTGGAGAAGTGGAGTTTATATAGTAAGTTTGAAATAATCTAGTAGTAATGTATTTAATCTGAATTAGTATGAATATTTGCTGCTTTTTTGCATGTTTCCAGTGCTCCAAATCTGCCTTCAGAAATGGGATTCAGTTTCTAATTGTAATTGTCTTGGGAACATTGGCATATTTTTGCAGTACCATTTTACTTTTATTTACTGCAAATGACGATTTGTTAGTTGCCTGCTGCCAGCACCTCTGAGCTCATTTGTTTAGCTAAAACCTGTGCATAGATGCCTATAATGGGCAGTAACTGTTAACAACCACCCCAGTTGCTTACCACCTCATTATGGCTCTAAATCAAGCAAATGGGAAAGCAGATTATTCTTAAAATGTTCCAAGAAGTTTAGAAAACTGGAGAACGGTGGGATGAGAGGAAAGAAATTCTATTACAACAATCAATGTGTTGGTTTTGGCAGGGGTGTGCCTGGCTGATTTCCTTTGTAGAAATAAGTAACACTTCAGAGTGCAAAAATTGCAGGCATACTGCAACAAACAGAGCCCTGTGAATCCTTTATTGAATAGATAATTACCAAGTATTTTTCTTTTGACAGAGCCAGCCATGGTGCGGGATGCATGAGTGAACAAAGCACTTTCCCTGTTCCTGTAGAGTGTATAATTTGGGCACTGAAGATGCTTTTGCCAGGAAGTGGTGTTGACTAAGGAGGAGGGCAATGGTAGCTACCTATAGCCAGGTCTGGTGGGCTCATCACAGAATGGCAGGGGTGGGCCAACTCACCACAAGAGGGAGCTTTCCAAGTGAGGTGCAGAGAACTCAGACTGCTTCAGAATGATATAGTCTTACATTTGGAAACAAATAAATATCTTTAAAAACTAATCTTAATGAGATTTCAGCTGGGCAGGATGGTTCACACTTGTAATCCCAGCTATTAGGGAGGCTAAGGCAGGGGGATCACAAGTTCGGGGGAAGCCTGGAATTTAGTGAGACCTGTCTGGATCGATCGATAGATAGGCAGGCAAGCTGAGGGTGTAGCTCAGTGGTAGAGTGCCCCTGGGTTCAATCTCTAGTATGGGGGCTGGGTGGGTGGAGAATTAAACTTCTTGGCAAAACTTGCCCTGAGAGCTGGAGATTAGAAAGTGCTTCTTGAGCAAGGGGAGATAGTTTTGTCTTCTGGCAACAAAGTGTCTGACAGTGGCATTCATTCATTCAGTAAATTTTTATGAAGTGCCTGCTTTGTACTACTTTGAGAGTGCTGTGATGAACAAGGAGCCTATAGACAAGCAGTTGGGCAATCTTACTACCATGTGCTCATT
Organism: Heterocephalus glaber; assembly: GCF_053883595.1. Taxonomy (NCBI): domain Eukaryota; kingdom Metazoa; phylum Chordata; class Mammalia; order Rodentia; family Bathyergidae; genus Heterocephalus; species Heterocephalus glaber. The sequence goes on from NW_028258142.1 coordinate 32,402,239, forward strand.
TTTATGAGTGGGTGCTTTTCTCACCTGGTTTTATGCAATCAAAGGAGGTTTCCTGGAAGAACTGACATCCAAACCAACCTCACTAATATTTGTTGAAATTAAACACTCTTTAAGGCTAGTATTATATAAAAAATATATCAGGGGCCTGGGATTTAGCTCAGTGGTGCCACCGCCTGCCTCACAAGCACAAGGTCCTGAGTTTGATCCCCGGTACCAAAAAAAAACCCAACCAAACAAACAAAAAATATCAGAACCTTGTTTTGTTTCGGCTTTGAAAACACCCACCACCCTTCTGTTGAGAGAAAATTGAGAGCCTGGAACTCCATACTCTATCCATCAGGCCTACTTCTTCAGCTTTGTTGTTTGCCATTCCCCTATTGTTTGACCACCATGTTTCGGAACATGCCAAAGTCTCTGTGACTGCCATGCTTCGGTGTACATTATTCCCTTTTGTCTGGCTGCCTGACTTCTTTTGATCTTTCAGAACAGAACAGTAACTTCCTCCATGATGCCTTCCCTGATGCCACCTAGTGTAGGTTAGGTATATATCCTCTGAGCTTATGCACAGGGCTGATCATGATCTTTATACTTCCTGTGCACCCTACAGTCTGGCTTCTTCATTCTTCATGTGTCCTGGAGGCAGAGGTAGCATCTTTTCGCAGAGCCCTGCGTATTTTAGGGCCCCAGACACTGTTTGCTGAATGAACCAGATTTAGCAGCTTTTGAAGGTTATAGCCATGTGTATATAATCGAAGCTCATGGTCCTAGTTATAAAAGAGTGTCATTTAATGAAGAAGGTAGCAGCCCAGTGAACAGATTTTATGTGTGTGATCTAGTTATTAACCTCATAAAGCTCTTTACAGTCCTTTGCATTTTATACCTCTTTGCTTTTTGCCTGAGTAACTGAAAAACTAAGTTTTAATTAATGGTTCCTACTTCCTGCCAACTACTAATGTATGTTATTAAATCTGATCACAGTGTTAAAAAATTAATTAGAAGTCTTTGATTATTAACAAAAATCAATTTGACTTAGCCTATGCCAGAGAAAGGGGAATATATGATGAAGAATCAGGGGTGTCTTGCAGAATCCAACATTTTAGGAATTCAACTAGGCTTCAGGGAGAACTGGAACTGAGAATTGGAAGACCAGCAAGAATCCTGAGAGTCTTTTCTATTTGTCTGCTTATTTCTACAAAACTCTTTTTTCATCTTTCTCAGGAACTAGGTTTCTCTGCTTCACAGTTGGTAGAGGATGGCCTCCTATATTCCTCAGCTTTGCAGCCAAGTTCCAACCATATGGAAAGCCTGTCTTTCTGTCTCAATTCCAAATTCCCGAAGATGTTGGCTTGCCTTACGCTGTCTATCCTGATTCAGCTGTATGGCCACAGGTCATACTGAACAAATCTATCCGTTTCTGCTCATCTCTGAAGAGTATATGAGACAATAAAAAAAAGAGTGGGAGAGAGATAGCAAGGCAGACAGCAGAGAGATATCATGAGGCTGCGGATACTCTAAAAATATCGAATACCAGTGACAAATACTAGAGACCTATAAACTAGCCTGGAATCATTTCTAGTTTATCTTGTCCAAGAATATTCAATCTTTTTGAAAAGATTATATTTATCCTTTTAATATTAGTATAATTTGAGATTCTTAAGGTAATGACATTCACTTGTTAGTCTTGGTGTTGTGTGTGTGATAATATTTCTTAAATATGATACTATCTTCAATTGCTGGAAAGTTTCTCTGTTCAATAGATACATAATGTGAGTCACATGTAATTGAAAGTTTTCTAGAAATTATATTGAAAAAGTAAAAATCAAACAATTGAAATTAATTTTACTTAAAATGTTATATTCTAAATATTATTTCATGAATATAAAATTAAGAATGAAGTATTTCCATTGTTCTTGAATTTTTGAAATCTCATATATTTTATGTTCTAGCACATGTCAATTTGAAATAGTTACATTTGAAATTATCAGTAACTACTGGTAGTTTAGTGGTTACCATATTAGACAGTTTAAGGTCTGTTGAAAAGCAATCCGTTTTCTTCCTTAGTTTTTCTAAAATTTCCTTCTCAAAACCTTAATTAAGCTTATATATGGCTCTTTTTAAAAGTGCGCTTCATCAGAGGCTAGAGATTTTAAACCATCCATGGAAGAGTTGCTGGTTTGGAGGATTTTCAGTGTTATGTGGCAGAAAAAGACATGTAATTCTTAACTGAATGACCAGGCTTGAAGGCTGGTTCTTGTTTTTCTTAGACCTCTGATTTCTGGAATGTTACTTAAAACCTTGAGAGCTTCAGTTTGCTTATCTATAAAAATAAAGCTAATAATGGTCTTGCTCATTAGAAGAGATTTTTACAAGATTTAAATGCACTTATAAACTTGGAAGTGCTTTGAAAGAATATACAGGGTTCTACAAATATAAGGCATTGTTTTAATTTAACTGGGACCTCCCCCCACTACATTTTGGAATCAATAATTTGCTATCATTTGTTGAGAGTTTACTTTGTGCCAGGAAATGTTCTAAGTATATTATACTTTTTAGGTAATTTAACCATAACAACCAGCTTAAGAGGGTACTGTTATCTCTGTTTTATGTATGAGGAGCCTAAGACACCGGGATAGAAACTAGTCCAAGGTTACATATCTGGTGAGTATTTAAACTGAGAGAATGCAGTATCTTCTGCTTTGTACCAGTCTGAGAGTGCTGTAATGAGCACCTTAATTAGGGTGAAATACACATAATATAAACTTGATCATTTTTAACCACTTTTAAGTATTCAGTTCTGTGGCATTAAGTATATTCACAATGTTTTGTAACTTTCACCACCATCTGCCTCCAGAAAGTTTTCATGTTCTCTAGCTGAAACTCAGTACCTCCTAAATACTGATTGCCCATTCCCTCCTCCCAGGGCTCTTTACATTTGAAGACTTAGCCAGAGACTCATGTTGTGAGGGCCTGAGCCCAAATACAGCAATGTTCAGAGGTAGGGCCTAAAGAGGCGATTGGATAATGAGGCCACAGTGACATCGATGGATTAGGTCACTGATAAGTTCCTTAGCTGAATGGGTTGTCAGGGTCTAGTCAAGAGCCAAAAGCCATTTTACTTATTTTTCTATAAATTTGATCACTCTGAATACTACATATAAGAGGGTATGTGCAATATTTATCTTTTTGTGACTAACTTATTTCACTTAGCATACTGTCCTTAAGGTTCATCCATGGTATTGCACGTGGCAGAATTTCCTTCTTTTTAAAGGTCAATTAATATTTCCTTCTATGTATGTACCTCATTTGGTTTGTCCATCTCTTGGTGGAACTTGGATTGCTTCCACCTTTTGGCTGTTACGAATAATGCAGCTATGAAGATGAAGCTATGAAGAAGAAGATATGAAGATGGGTATACAGATATCTCTTCAGGATGCTGCTTTTACTTCTTTGGGGTATATACCCAGAAGCAGAATTTTTGGATCATGTGGAAATGTTTAGTTTTTTGAACCACGTATTATTTTCTACAGTGGTTGCATCATTTTACATTGCCTACTAGTGATGTGCAAAGGTTTCAGTTTCCTCACACACTTGACAACACTTGTTACTTTCTGTGGGTTTTTTCTTTTTTTGATAATAGCCATCTGTATTAGTCACCTCTCTTGTTGCTGGGACAAAATACCTGACATACACGTTTTTCAGTTGGTTCTGAGGCAGAAGCGACATAGTGGAGGAAAGCTGCTCACCTCATGGCAGCCAGGAAGCAAAGAGCAGGAAGAGAGCCTAAGAAGAGAATAAACCCTTCCAAAGGGACACCCCCAGTGACCCAATTCCTCTGGCTAGGCCCCAACAGCCCATTCAGCTAAGGAACTTATCAGTGACCTGATCTATCGATGTCATTGTGCCCTCATTATTCAGTCACTTCTGTTGGCCTCACCTCTGAACATTGCTGTATTTGGGCTCAGGCTCTTTGGCGAAGTCTTCATGTTTGAACCATAACACCATCCTAATGCATATGAAGAAAATAGACATCCAGTTGTGTCACTGGATTTGTTGAGCATCTTTCTATGTGCTTATTGGCCATTTGGACATCCATTTTGGAAAAAATGACCAAGTCCACTGCTCTGTTTGTTTGTTTGTTTTTTTGAGATAGAGTCTTGCTATGTTGCCCAAACTGATATCAAACTGGTGAGCTCAAGTGATCTTCCCACCTCAAGCCTCCTTGGATGGTATGCGCATGGCACCATGCCCAGCTTCCTTTTTTAATTGGGTGGTTGGTTTCTTTTGTTGTAGTTGAGTTGTAGGATTTTTTTTTTAATTCGTACTGGGGATTGAATTTGAGACCTTGCACTTTCGAGGCAGGTGCTATAACCACTGAGCTTAATCCCCGGCCAGAATTTTTTAAAAGTATATTCTGGATATCAACCCCTTAACATATAATATGATTTTGCAAACATTGTTATCTGTTGTTTGGGTTGGATTTTTACTCTTTTGTTGTTGTTGTTGTTTTGAGGCAGGGTCTTGCTGTATAGTTCAGGCTGGTCTTAACTTCACTATGTAGCCCAGGTGGGCCTCAAATTCACAGAAATCCTCCTGCTTCAGCCTCCCAAGTGCTGGAATTACAGGTGTGCACCACCACACCTGGCTTACTCTGATAAGTTGATTTGATGCACAGAAATTTTTAATTTTGATAAAGTCCAGTTTATCTATTTTCTCTTTTGATCACTGTACTTTTGGTATCATATCCAAGAAGTCATTGCCAAATTCAAATGTCATAAAGCTTTCCCTTTGGTTTTCTAAGAGTTTTGTCCATCTCTGTCATTGTCTCCTGTCTCAGTGTCATTTTATATCTGTCTCTGTCTGTGCATCTTTTTTTCCCCTTATATTTGTGGACCATTGAAATTCTCTTTTTGGGCCGGAGATTTACCTCAGTGGTTTCACCGCCTGCTGCACAAGCGCAAGGACCCAAGTTTGATCCCCGGTACCGAAAAAAAAAAGACATTCTCTTTTCTTGCCTTTTCTTCCTTTTCTTTTTGTTGAACTGTTTGGAAGTATTGCAGACATCATAATACTTTATTTCCTAAAAAATAATGACATTTTTATAAATAATTGTAATTTCATTATCAATACTCTTTTAGAATTGGGTATGTGGGGCCCCTGCTGTATGTTCTCTACTTTGGAGTGTCTTTCTCAAATTTGTCTTTCTCCTCCCATGCTAGTATCCGAAAGACAGGGCTCTTCTCTTTTAGCAATCTTATATTGAGAACTATAGTAAGTTTCCTTACTGCATTCATTGAAGATTGTAACTTTATTTTATATGCTGATTTTATTGTTTGCCTTGCATATCATTTTTTTCTTCTAATTTATTTTTCTCATATTAATATACAACTTTGACTGGTTAGTGTGTTCATATTGGTTAACATTATAAATTACTTTCTTCTTTTGTTTTTCCAGCACTGAGTTGAAACTCTTGGAAGAGGCAACCATTTCAGTCTGCAAGTCTTTAGGTAAGGGTACGATGGGGTAGGGGGAAGAATTCCCTGTTAAAATTTTTGATAGTATAATATGAATTGAATTAATAAAGTGATATATCCTTCTTGGTTATGATGATGATAGAAATAATTATTTCTATTCCTGGTGCTCATTGATGCTGTTAGAGGTTGAGTTACCATTTGGTCAACATACACTTGGCCATATTTGTAGAGCTGTAGGTATTATTTCAGCTTTTTTTTTTTTTTTTGTGATTGTGCAAATACTGAGAAAAATCACAATATTATGTTGTATAGTTGCATGTATAGTTCATATAGAATTTACCATTTGTCTTATGACTTGGCAACATATGGTGTTGTTGGCTGTGTTAACCAGAATAATTATTACTCATTAAAATATACTAGGAAGGTTCTCTGTTGCAAATTGATATTGTGGTAAAAAGCATGGGATCTGGAATAATTTTATGATCTTCATTTTATCTCTGCTACTTAAGTAGTAACTGAAACTTAATTTTCTCATCTAAATTGATGCTAAGAATAACTATTTTATAGGATTCTTAAAAGGAAAAAAATCATTCAACATGAAATGTCTAGAGTAACATAGCATTTAGTTATTACTCCCCATTTATATAAACAGATACTACCTTTTTTGACCTCATTTTTTGAATACTTTACTTTAAAGTTTGTAGCAGCCAGATATAGTGGCACACACCTGTAATTCAGTGTTTGGGAGGCTGAGAAAGGAGGATTGCCATGAGTTTGAAGCTAGCCTGGGCTACATAGTAAGTTCAAGACCAGCCTGAATTACATAATGAGACCCTGTCTCAAACAACAACAAAAACATTGGTACCAATTAGAAAGAAATGTGTGTGCTTTAAAAAATGCAGAGAATTAAAATTACATTGTATTGTTTTAAAAATTAGAAGCAGTGTATCCATAAATTACCTAATGTCCAGAGGTTTTAGTAGATGATAACAATATTCTGTTTTTAAATTAATCCATATGGATAAATCCACTTAAATTATATGGATAACTCTTCTACTTTGCCAAAAAGTCTTTTTCTTTTTGTTTTAATGGTGATTGAACTTAGGTCCCTCATGTATGTATGGTTGGAAAGGGCTATACCACTGAGCTGCATCCAGTCCTGCAAAGTAGTCTTTGATGAAATATATATATATATATTTTTTAAATTACATTGTTAATGTTAGAGTTGTTATTGCAGTATTTGCCTTCACATGTAGCCATAGACTAGAGAATTTTGTGGTAAACAGAATTGGCTCAAAAACCACATGGTAGTTTAGAGCTGAAAATTAGAGTTGAGGGTATTGTGATGATGGCTTTAAGGTGACCTTGGTTTTTTATAAAAATTACATTTTAAAAATTGGAAGTAACAGTTACTTATTAATTATGATGTGGGAAGCGTATATGTATGTGTATATTATCTCCACTATCTTTTCTCTTGACTTTTTATCAGAAATGTGTCATTAAAAATGCTTTTGGGAACAGCATAAAATGGTTCACATTTATTGTCAGCATTTCCGAAAATACAGTAGTACAGATGAACTAAAAATAATCACTGCCTAATTTTTGTACAATATTTTTTCAGAGTACTCTATGTATATTGATATATATGCACAGTTTTACATAATGGTATTATTTATGCTTGGGTTTGCACTTTGTGAGTCTTTAGTCCTGTCAGGCCTTTCTACATTCCTGTTGGGTATCCTGTCGTTGCTGTAGCTCCTGAAGCTCATTCAGCTTCAACAAAGCATTTTACTTTTACCACTTAACTTTGTTCCTACCATTGATCTGTTTTGGGACTTTTTCTTTTTAAATAAATTTTATTTTATCCTATTGCCTCCCTCAAGCCCCCTCCCCTCCCTGTGTTCAAAAGTTTGTTTGCTTTGGACTTTTGAGTTCAACATGGATATCATTGTTTTCTTTTTTTGGTACTGGGGATCAAACTCAGGACCTTGCAGTTGCAAAGCTGGTGGTGGAACCAGTTCTTTCCTTTTTTTTTTTTCTGGTATTGGGGGTTGAACTCAGGACCTTGTGCTTGACAGGCAGACATGGCACCACTAAGCTACATCCCCGGCCCTCTCATGGATATCATTTCAAAAAATTATTTAGCATGTTCAATTTCATAAATTTTTTGTTTTGGTCTCCATCTTGTCCAAAAGAGTGCTGTGGAAACTTTTTAACTCCCTTGGAATACAAGGTCCATTAAGACAGGGAGTTCTGTTGATAGATGTCTCCTTAGTGCCTGAAACAGAATGTGCACATGTGAATAGTTCAATACATGCATGATGAATGAATGAAAAAAGGTACATAAAGCTTTATATCAATGTAGTGTCTGGTTGCTCTTTCCACCAACACAGGGTTGTTTTGTTTTTTTCAGTAATAATGGGGCTGTTGAGTGAACAAAGATGATGAAGTTGTGATTCTGAAGGATAGTTGTAGTCATAGCAGCCTCAGCTTTGTATTTTTCAGTTTTATTTTGGTTTATAATAGATAATAACCATCTCAAATGTACATGTAAATATTAACTTAAAATTTTTTTTTCCTGAAATCTAAAGTTATTTTTTCATTAAACTAAACCCAAATCTTGAAAAATGAATAGGAATTTGTTTTCAAAGTGAAGCTCTAACAATATCTAATGACATATCTTTTAAAAATTAAAAAAAAAAAAAGACTGAAGCAGGTGGATTGCCGTGAGTTTGAGACCAGCCTGGGCTACACAGTGAGTTCAAGGCCAGGCTGAACTGCATAGAGAGACCTTGTCTCAAAAAAAAAACCCCAAAAAATTAAAAAAAAAAATTTTATCAGTACATGTTTGTAGTAGATAATGATTACATTTATCATGGGGAGTTGCTACATGAACATAATGCATCTTAATTCTTTTTACTTCCCCTTCCCTTCTTCTTCCTCCTCCTGCCTTCATCTCTTGGTCCCCTTCCCATTTGATTTATCTCCCTGTTTCCTATCACATATCTATTGTTTTGTTTTGTTTTGGTACCAGGGATCTAACTCAGGACCTTGAGCTTGTAAGGCAGGCAGCAGAGCCATTGAGCTAAATCCCTGGGCCTCACATATCTATTCTTGATTGTGAAAGCTGGACAAAAACCTCCCCTAATTTACAGTAGAGGTGGCACCTTCCTATTCTCCATGGCATTCTTCAGCCAGCAGCAGTGGGCATCACCTAGGAAACTGAGATGTGGAATTTCAGGTTGTACGTCACACATGTGGAATCAGGATTTACATTTTTTAAAAAGACACTGTGATTTTTTTTTTTTTCTCAGTACTGGAGATTGAGTCTAGGGCCATTGCACTGAGCTACATTCCCAGCACTTTCTTGCTTTTCTTTTATTTTGTTTTAAAATTTTGAGACAGTGAAGCAAGACTTGTAAAACAAGTTCTTCCCAGCCTTGAGCTGGTCCCCTCCCTGCCTCCCCCCCCCGCCCCTCCTCTGTCCCCTGTAGCTGTAACTCCTTGCTCTGATACAGATAAAATTGACAAGTATATCCTGTAAACGAAGGTTATGACACTCTGTTCTCATATAATTCATAAGACACTGTCTTCTTTCAAGGCAAAGCTAGAAAACTGTCTGCCCTTCTCCTGTTCTGGTAAACTCACTTGCTGTATCACTAGAATAACCACCTCCTTGGACAAAATGTATAAAAGCTGGAACTTTTCTTTGTTCAACACTTTTCCTTTAGACAAGATTCTGTTGAGCCGGTGTACACCTTAAACCTAAAATAAATCCTCCTGATTCCCATTAGTTTCTCCTGCCTCTTGAAATTCTGCTACGACCCCTGTTGCAACAAGCCCCTTAGTGACTCCTTAAGTCACTAAGTTGCCCAAGCTGGGCTAGAATTTGTAATCCTCCTACATCAGCCCCTACAGTGTTGTGATTACAGGAGTATGCTACCACACCCAACTAAAACAAATGCTCTGTGATTTAAATTAAATTTAGAGAAGCACTGTCATTTTGGTGGTTGTAAGATGGACCTGGGATTCTGAGCTTCCAACAGATGCCCACATGCTGCTGATGCTGTGCACATGCTCATGGGCTGCACATGGAATGGCAAGGTGCTGTGACAACTTATCAAGATGAGCTGTGATGAGGACACATCCAAAAGGTTAACTGAATTAACTGGCAGTTACTAAGGGCAAGGCAGGTGATTTATCTGCATGTACAGTCTTTAAAGTCTATGTGTGAGAACCTGGATTTAAAGAAATATGTATTTTGAACTCCTTCTACGCAAATCTTTGATGCATATGTTTGGTGAGCAAATACCTGCAAATAACAAAGGAGGAAAGTTCTTTTGGCTCACCTTCAGAGGTTCCAGTCCATGGTCAGCTGGCTTCATTGCTTATAGGCCGGTAGTTAGGCAGAACATCATGGGGCGGGGTGTGGCTGAAGAAAGCTGCTCACCCCGTGGGAGCAGGAAACAGTGAATGGAGAAGAGCCCAAGACAAGTTATACCCTTTAGAGATGTGCCCCAGTGACCTGCCACATCCAGTTAGGTCCCATCTGCTAATTAGCCTATTGAGCTATGAATTCATCAGTGAATTTAATTCACCTGATAAAGTTAGAGCCCTCCTGAATCATTCAGTTTCTCAGCTGCCAATCAAGCCTTCAGCACATGAAGCTATTGGGGGACATTTTGAATCCCAACCATAACAATACATTTCAAGAAGTTCAGATATGTGCATAATTCTGAGATCTGCATAAAAATGAATTCTCCTGGCAACACAGGCCACTCTGATGGAGGGTTTGCATTTTGGATTTTAAAAATAGTTAAAAATACACTTCATGTAATCCCAGCTACTCAGGAGGCTAAGGCAAGAGGATTGCAAGTTTGAGGCTATTCTGTACAACTTATTCTAAACTAAAAGGTCTGGGGGCATTGTAGTTCAATGGTAGAGCACCCCTGGGTTCCAGTACCATAAACACCCATAAATGAGAAACAAATAATCCAGAACTGTGTAATCTCACATTTTGAAGACCATTGATAAAGGAACATGATTGTGTACTTGTTACTAGTATATTGTTGACTTTGGGTCTAACACTGAATCTCTGAGCTTTTTTCTTCATTAGTAAAATTAAAAGTTATAACTGTTCTCTTCCTTTGATGATTTCTGAGCTTCTGTGACTTGCTGTGTAGCCTAGTAGAACTTTATAATTTTTTTTTTTATTCTTTTTTTTTTTTGGTACCGGGGATCGAACTCAGGTCCTTGTGCTTGTGCAGCAGGTGGCGAAACCACTGAGCTAAATCCCTGGACCCTTTTTTTATTCTTTTATTGGTACATTTTAGGTATACAATACATTTACATTTATCATTGGGTGCTTGTACCTGTACATGATGTATCTTGGTTCTTATTTTTTTCCGCATTACCTGTGCGCCCTTCACCCCCTTCACCCTTCCCTATTTACATAGATTTCATTCCCATTTTTTTTCTTTTCTCATAATTTTTTCTTTCCCTTCTTTCCTTTCCCCTTCTCCTCCCACCACTCCAGAACTTTATAATTTCATTAAGTCCAATTCTTTGGTAAAAGATTTGAGTCAGTAGGCAAGGATGTGTCCTTGAGAAAGTAACCAAATAAAAAAATGTAAAATGAAAATAATATTGGTGCTTATCCTGTAGAGTTGTGAGAATTAAGTGAAGTAATCCTTGGGAAACACTTGTATATATTTTTCAATACGTTAGGTATTGTTTCTCTTAGAGATGAGAAAACTGAAGCCGGAAGAGTAAAATGATTTGTCTGAGGCTTAATATCCAGTTACTTGGAACTAGAAACCAGATCTTTTGATTCCCAATTTTTCTCTCAACTCTTGCTGGGTTAGCTAAAATGCCTACCTTTTTAAACTTTAAATAAAGATGTTTAGATAAATTCTTTAAAGTTTTTTCAGATCAGGATAGCTCCCCTTCTAGACACATTGCTTTGTTTGTGTGAATTTTTTCCTCATTAAAATGGTTTGTGATGATCCAAACAGTTTTACTTCTGTAGTTCATTATATCCTATATATTCATAATATAAATGATACATTTTATAAATGTATGTGTATATATTGAATATATCTATTAACTTTTTATCTTTTCTTTATAATTTTGGATTCTGAGATAAGGTTGCTACTTTTTCTATTATTTTTATTATTTTCATTTTGCAAATCATTTTTTATGTTCAGAATGTAGACCAAGGACAGCAATTTCTCTTATTGCTTATTTCTCCAAATTAGATATGAAATTGGCATATGGTTGGTCAATGAGCACTTTCAGTTTGACATTTGATTTTATAAATGTTATGATATACTCCCTTTGATTTCATTCTTAATTTTAACTTTTAAAATTATTTTCTTCTCTTACAGTTGAAAACAATCCTCGAACAGGAAATCTTGCTGCACTAATTAAGGTCTTCCTTTCTAGAACCAAAGAACTCAAACTTTCAGCAGAATGTCAGAAGTAAGTTGGCTGATTAAATCATGTTTGCTTCATATCTAACAATATGAATATTTTTTATTTATTGGTGTAAATGGACTGGGATCTTTTGAAAAGCCCTGTGAAGGAATTATTGTTTTTATTTAGGAAAAAGTTAAAAAGTTTTAGTTAAGTTAGTGGGGTGAGATTATAAATTGTAGAATCTGTTTGGTTTCAGGATATTATACAATCATTAAGTAGACTCACTCACTATATAAGATACAAGTGAGGGCGGGGGATTTAGCCCAGTGGTTTCACTGCCTACTGCACAAGCACAAGGACCTGAGTTCGATCCCCGCTACCAAAAAAAAAAAAAAAAAAAAAAAAAAGATACAAGTGAAATAGGCAGTAAAATGCAATAGTATCACGGGTCCAGTATAGTCAATTTAAGAGATTAGACATTGTTTTTATATTACAAGTAGGGTGGCAAAATCATTGACAAATCATGCAGAAATCCTGGTCTAGAAAAAAACTGGTTATATTAATGATTAAATACTGATTCTTATATGATTTTGGTCCTTTCCCCTCTAGCCACATCTTCATTTGGCAGACACATAATGCTTTGTTTATTATTTGCTGTTTGCTGAAAATATTTATCTGTGAGATGTCAGAGGAGGAGTTACAACTTCATTTTACTTATGAAGAGAAATCTCCTGGCAGTTATAGTAAGTATTGCCTTTTGATGATGTTCTAAGTATAGCATGTGTAACTTATAAGACTCAAATTTGAGTAATAAAAATATGATTTTGAAAATTACAGTTTTCTTATAACTCATTTTTCTGTCTTAATAAGAAAGCTGGTAGAAGTGAGATTTCTATTTATTTGACTTACGTACATGTGGAAGGAAAAAGAAGTAAAATAAAAGTAAAACTTGTATTATTGCTTTCAAAAAATATATGTGTCACTTATAAATATAACTGACATGGGAGTACATTATTGAGAGAGACAGCCAATCAGAATTAATTTTATAAATGTTACTTTTCACAAGATGGAACTACAGTGTAAGTCTGAATGTGTAAGGGATTACTTCATCATTTCATGGTGCTGAAACATGTTTTCTTTTTCTGAAGATACAGAGGAAGGTTATCTTTAGCTCCTGATAGTGCTAAGGTCTCCCCTGCCCTAATCGTTAGGAGGGCCTGCAGTTTTTAAGATCAAATGAATGCTGATGTTTCAATTCTCAGTATTAAAACTTACAACCTAGAAAGTGAAAGAGCAGAATAGGATTATTAACAAATGAAATATTGTGAATGTAGTGTTTTGTATCTACCCTTGATGCTAAGCTGTCTGAGGGCAAAGAAAGTGTCATTCCTCATTTCATGATTTTATTTTCAACGTACATCTCTGCCCTCATCTGGCTGACAGAGATCACATGTGATGCAGAGTTGGATTTACCAGTATTGGATATTGGGAAAGCTTTGTAATGTTTACAGTTTTCACTAAGGCCTATATGCTTGTGAGTTCCATGTACACATTTAATCATACTTTCATATACTTAAGAGTGATCCTCTCTTTACTGTAGCTGCTCATATGCTCTTTTTTTGTAAATACCAACATTATGTTGGCATTTATTCATATTTTAGGCTTCTTATATAAGAGAAAACATGGCAATATTTAACTTCCTGAGTCTGGCTTATTTTCCTTAGCATGATTGTCTCAAGTACCATATTCCTGCAAATGACATGATTTCATCCTTCATGGCTGAATAATATTCTGTTGTGTATACATACACACCATATTTTATCCATTTGCCTGGGCGTCTAGGCTCTTTCCACAGCGTAGCTGCTGTAAACATGGGTATTTTTTTTATTGTTTTTGTTGTTGTTGTTGTTAAACCTGGGTACTTTTGTAGGTTTCATTATCTCAAATAACATTACCTCCATAGATATTCCTCAGATAACCATGCCAAATATATTCACTACAGAATGATGTCTTTAATTCTTTTGAGAATATACCCAGGAAAGATATAGCTGGGTCAAATGCAATTTCTTTTTTTTAATTATTAAGTTTATTGGTACATTTTAGGCATACAATACAGTTACATTCATCATTGGAATCTTGTACCTTTACATGATGTATTTGGTTCTTATTTTTTCCCCATTCCTCTGCCCTCCCTTCACCCCCTCCACTCTTCCCTATTTACAAAGACTTTGTTTCCATTTTTTTTCTTTTCTCATATTTTACTTCTTTTCACTTCTTTCCTTTCCCCTACCCCTCCTACTTCCCCTACTCCTTTAGACCGGTAGTACTCCATTTTATAAAAAAACCACATCTTCTTTATTCAGTCTCCAGTTGATGGGCAGTTGGGCTGTTTCCAAGTTTTTAGCTATTACAAACTGTGCTGCTATAAACATGGGTGCACATATATCGCTGTGGTATGATGCTTTTAATTCTTTTGGGAAGATACCCAGCAGAGGAATAGCTGGGTCAAATGGGACCTCTAATCTTAGTTTTTTGAGGTATCTCCATATTGATTTCCACAGTGGTTCCACCAGTCTGCACTTCCACGAACAATGGAGAGGGGTTCCTTTCTCCTGCCAGCATTTGTTGTTAGTTGATTTCTTGATAGCAGCCATTTTTTTCTAGGGTGAGGTGGAATCTCAGTGTTGTTTTCATCTGCATCTCTCGAATGACCAGTGATGTTGAACATTTTTTCATATGTTTATTAGCTGCTTTCACTTCTTTATCTGAGAAATGTCTGTTCATTTCAGATGCCCATTTTTGAACTGGGTCTTCATATTTGGGGGGGTCTGATTTTTTTGAGTTTTGTTTTTTTTTTAGTTTTTGGTTTTTGTGTGTGTTTTTTTTTTCTTCCGCTCGAACTTGGATCCTTGTGCTTGTGAGGCAGGTGGCAGAACCACTGAGCTAAATCCTCAGACCCTTGAGTTTTTTATATATTTTAAATAGTAGACCTTTGTCTGAGGAACAGCTGGTAAAAGCTTTTTCCCACATTGTAGCTCTGTTGGTAGTTTCTCTTGCAGTGCAGAAGCTTTTTAATAAGGTGAGATCCCAGTTGTTGATTCTTTGTGCTAGTTCCCGTGCTACTGAGGATTTGTTCATGAAGTCTTTTCCTATGTCAAAGTCATCAAGTGTTCTACCTAACTTATCTTCCAGCAAGTTTAGTGTTTCTGTTTTAATATTTAGATCTTTAATCCACTTTGATTTTAGTTTAGTGCATGGTGAAAGATAGGGGTCTAGTTTTAATCTTTTTCTAGTTGAAATCCAGTTTTTCCAACACCATTTATTAAAGAGGCTATCTTTCCTCCAGTGAGGATGGTTGGCTCCTTTGTTAAAGATGAGGTAGCTGAGTATGTCTGGAGTTGTTTCTGCATCTTCTAATCTATTCCACTGATCCTCGAGTCTGTTTCTTTGCCAGTACCATGCTGTTTTATCACAGCGGCTTTGTAGTATAATTTCAAGTTGGGGATTATGATACCTCCTGTCATGTCTCTGTTGCCTAGAATTGCTTTTGCTATTCTAGGTCTCTTCCAGTTCCAAATGAATTTTTGGATTGTTTTTTCCAGTTCTGTGAAATATACTGTTGGGATTTCAAATGGGATTGCATTGAATCTATATAGTAGTTTTGGAAGTATGGCCATTTTCACTGTATTGGTTCTTCCAGCAACCTTTCCATTTTCTTATATCTTCTTCAATGTCTTTTTTTAGAGTGCTGTAGTTTTCAATGTAAAGGTCTTTTGCTTCCTTCGTTAGATTGATTCCGAGATATTTCACTTTTTTGGATGCTATTGTAAAAGGAATTGTTTCCCTAATTTCTCTCTCAGTAAGTCTGTTTTTTCTGTACAAAAGGCTATTGATTTTTGAGTGTTGACCTTGTATCCAGCTACTCGACTGAATATGTCAATTAAATCTAGAAGTCTTTTGGCAGAGTTTTTTGGGTCTTCTATGTAGAGTGTCATATCATGAGCAAATAATGACAGTTTAACTTCTTCCTTTCCTATCTTTATTCCTTTTATTTCTCTTGTCTGATTGCTGTGGCTAATGTTTCCAGAACTATATTGAACAGGAGTGGTGATAGTGGACATCCTTGTCTTCTTCCTGATTTTAGCGTGAAGGTTTTCAGTTTTTGTATGATGTTGGCTGTTGAGATAAAGACCTTCTATTCCAGTTTTCTGTAGGGTTTTTATCATGAATGGGTGCTGGATTTTGTCTAATGCTATTTCTGCATCTATTGAGGTGATCGTATTTTTTTTGTCCTTGACTCTGTTAATATGGTGTATTACATTTATTAATTTACGAATTTTGAACCATTCTTGCATCCCTGGAATAAATACGACTTCATCAGGGTGTATGATCCTTTTGATGACCCTCTGTATTCTGTTTGCCAGTATCTTGTTGAGGATTTTTGCATGTATGTTCATTAGGGAGATTGGCCTGTAGTTCTTTTATGGTTGTGTCTTTCCCTGGTTTTGGAATCAAAGTAACACTTGCTTCCAGGAATTAATTTGGAAGTATTGCTGCTCTTACGATTTCATTGAAGTGTTTAAAGAGTAGTGGCAGTAGTTCTTCTCTAAATGTCTTGTAGAATTCAGCAGTGAAGCCATCATGACCTGGGCTTTTCTTTGTTTGTAACTTTTTAATTACGTTTTCATTTTCACTGATTGTAATTGGGATGTTTAGAATTTTTATATCTTCTTCGTTCAACTTTGGTAATTCACATGTATCTAGGAATCTGTCCATTTCTTCTGTGTTTTCCATTTTATTAGAGTACAGGTTCTTGAAGTAGGTACTGATGATCCTCTGGATTTCTGCTGGATCTGTTGTGACTTCACCTTTTTTGTTCCTAATTGCATAGATTTGAGCCTTTCCTTTTTTTCACAATGTTGGCTAAGGGTTTATCGATTTTATTTATTCTTTCAAAAAAACCAACTCTTTGATTCGTTGATTTTTTTGTATTGTTCTCTTAGTCTCTATTGCATTGATTTCTGCTCTGCTCCTTATAATTTCCTCCCTTGTATGAGCTTTGAGTTTGTCTTGCTCTTCTTTTTCTAGGAACTTGAGGTTCTGCATTAGGTTGTTTATTTGAGCTGGCTCTGTTTTCCTTCTAGGGGCATTACCACTATGAATTTCCCTGGTAGAACTGCTTTCATTGTATCTCTATATAGATTCCTGTATGTTGTATTTGGATTATCATTTAATTGTAGAAACTGTCTAATTTCTTCTTTAATTTCCTCTGTGACCCATTGGTTGTTTATGAGAGTGTTATTCAAGTGTTTTTGAAGTTCTTGCGGTTTCTTATGTTATTGCTCTCCAATTTTATTGCACTATGGTCTGATAATATACAGGGGATAACTTCAGTTGCTTTACATTTACTTAAACATGTTCTATGAGCTAGCATGTGGTCTATTTTGGAGAATGACCCATGTGTAGCTGAAAGAATGTATATTCTGATTTTATGGGTTGGAACATTCTGTAGATATGTATTAAGTCCATTTGTTCAAAAGCTTGGTTCAGTTCTAGTACATTGTTTTGATTTTTAGTCTAGATTATCTGTCTTTTTGTGACAGTGGGGTATTGAGGTCCCCCATTACAATTGTATTAGTGCTTATTTGGTTTTTCATGCCCATTAATATTTGTTTTGTATAGTTGGGGGCATTAGTATTTTTTGTATATACATTTATGATTGTCATCTCTTCCTCTTCGATTATTCCCTTCACAAGGATGTAGTGACGTCCTTTGTCTCTCTTAATTATTTTGGTTTGAAATCTATTTTGTCTGCGAATAAAATAGCTACTCCTGCTTTTCTTTGGGCTCCTGTCACATGGAGAACTGTTTTCCATCCTTTTACTTTCAGTCTATGAATTTCTGTTTGAACTAGATGTGTTTCTTGTATACAGCCAATTGTTGGATTTTGCTTCTCAATCCATTCTGCCAGTCTGTTTCTTTTGATTGGTGAATTGAGGCCATCAACATTGATGGTTATAACTGATATGTATTGACTTATCTTTGTCATGTTATTTTCCTGCTGTCGGCTCTTTAATTTTTTGTTTTTCCCCTTTCCCTTTAATTTCTTTCCTTGCCTGGTAGATTTGTTCTGTTGGGCCTCGTGGAGTTGTGACCTTCATTGTCTTTTTCTATGATATTGTTTAGAATTGTTTGGAGTGCTGGTTTGGTATTCATGAAGTTTCTCTGGTGTTCTTTGTCGTGGAATTATCTTATTTCCCCATCAATTTTGAAAGATAGTTTTGCAGGATACATCAGTCTAGGTTCAAGATTTTCTTTTAGGTTGTAAAATACCTCACTCTAGGCTCTCCTTGACTTCAGGGTTTGTGTTGAAAAGTCTGCTGTAATTCTGATGGGCTTTCCTTTGTATGTCATTTGTTTCTTTTCTCTAACTGCTTGTAGTATTTTTTTCTTCTGTTGGGTATCTGGGATTTTGATTATTATATATCTAGGTGTAGACTTTTTTTTAATCATGGCTAGTTGGAGTCCTATATGCCTCACTTATCTGTATGTCAGATTCTTTCACTCTGTTTGGGAAGTTTTCTGTCATTAATTCTGAGAATAATTTTTTTACTGTCATTTGTACTTTCTCCTGCTTTTTCGTGGATTCCTATCAGTCTTACATTATTATTCCTTGTGTCATCTAGGAGCTGCTGGATCGATTTTTCCTGATCCCTTATTATTTTTAAGAGATCTCCCTTTTCATGGTCACTGACTGCAATCCTGTCTTCTGTATCTGAAATTCTGTCTTCACATTGACTCATTCTGTTGTGAATGCTTTCAATAGTGTTTTTAATTTCCTGGATATCTGTTTGAATCTGTTTCATGGATTCCATTTCTTTCCTATGCTGGCCATTCATGGCTTCCATCATGGTCCTGAGCTCATCTACTTTTTTTTTTTTAATCTCGTGTTCTAAAGTCTCTAATCATGTCTTTCATTCTGCTCACTATCTCTAGTTATCTGGGAAATTATTTCTGTTTTGAATTTTTCTAGAGCCTCATTCATCTGTGTTGTTACTTTCTGTGCTATCAGTTCAGGGTGTCCAGGTGGATGATTATCAGATTTTTCCACCTTGTTTCCCCCAGAATTTGCCTTTGGTGAGCTGGAAGTCTGGGTTTGCGCCTTGCTTAGGTGTCTTCTCATTTCTGTTTTTGGTTTTGGTACTGTTTTTGGTTTAATTCCTGGATTGATACTTCAGTATTGCTTATTGTAAGTATCTTTGTTGCTTGCATTTAGAACCCTTATGAAATGATTGCTCCTGAGAGGTGTCTTCCAGATTACCTGGTCTTTAGGTTTTGATTCTCTAATGACTCTTAGGCAATCTTCTTTTCAGCATACCAGGAAGGACAACAACTGAGGTGGTCTGGTGTGCCTTTATTGCAGAGATTTTCTTTACTTTTCCAGTGAGCTTTAGTTTTCATCAAGGAGCCTGAGAGAGACCCTCTTTCTGTTGTTCACTTCTGCTCCATCTTCTGGAGCTCAGAGCAATGTCCTTTCTGACTCCCTGTGCCGCTGTGGTGTGGATCCAGGCACTGGCTCGGCACAGGTGTGGGAGGGTATAGGGGGTGCTGCTGGCACCAGTGTGGCTCACCTCCTTGGCACTGGGGGGGGGCTCTGCTCCTCAGCATTCAGAGGCAGTGCTATGGCATCCCAAGAGGCTCACCTCCTCAGCGCTGGGGGGGCTCTGCTCCTTGGCCTCAAATGCAATTTCTGTTTTTCTTTTTTTTCTTTTTTGGTATTTGGGATTGAACTCAGGACCTTACGCTTGCGGGGACTGAACTTGGGACCTTATGCTTGTCAGACAAGCGGCACCACCACTGAGCTAAATCTTCAGCCCTATTCTTAGTTTTTTGAGGAATCTCCACACTGATTTCCATAGTGGTTTTATTAGTTTATATTCCCACCAGCAATGTAGGATTGTTCCTTTTTCCCCCACAGCCTCACTAGCATTTGCTGTTTTTTGAGTCCTTGATATTAGCCATTCTTACTGAAATAAGGTGGAATCTCAGTGTTGTTTTGATTTGCATTTCCCTAATGGCTAATGTTGAGATTTTTTTTTTAATGTATTTATTGGCCATTTGTACTTATTATTTTGAGAAGTGTTTATTCAGTTCATTTACCCATTTTTTTGATGGAGTCATTTGTTTTTTGAGGTTTAATTATAAAGTTCTTTATGTATTCTAGATATTAGCCTTATAACAGAAGAGTAAGTAAAAATTTTCTCCTATTCTGTAGGTTGCCTTTTCACTCTGTTGATTGTTTCTTTTGCTGTGCAGAAGCTTTTTAGTGATATTATTTCCTGTGCTATTGAGTTTTATTTAGGTAGTCTTTGCCTAGTACTATGGCTTTAGGTATTTCCCCTGTTATCTTCCAGCAATTTCAAAAGGTTTTCTGTCTTTTTTTTTTGATACCAGGGATCAAACTCAGGACCTTGTGCTTGTGAGGCAGGCGGTGGTACCACTGAGCTAAATCCTCTGCCCGGTTTTCTGTTTTTATATCTAGGTCTTAGATCATTTTGATTTGATTTTAATACAAGGTGAGAGGGATCTAGTTTCAATGTTCTGCAAATAGATAACCAGTTTTCCTAGCACTATTTGTCAAAGAGGCTGTCTTTTCTTTAATGTATGTTTTTTGTCAAAAAATTAGATGGCTGTACATGGTTTCTCTGTCTTTTGTTCTATTCCATTGGTCTACATGTCTGTTCTTGAGCCAGTTGTTTTGTTGCTATAGCTTTGTATTATTAACTTGAAATCTGATATTGTGATGCCTCCACTTTGCTCTTGTTGCTCAGGATTGGTGTGGCTATTCTGAATCTTAAGTGACTCCATATGAATTTTAGTATTTTTTTTCTAGTGTGGTGAAGAATATTGTTGATATTTTAATAGTGATTGCATTAAATCTACAGATTGTTTTTGGTAACATGGGCATTTTAATAACATTAACTATATTATAATCTGCCAATTCATGAACAAGGGATGTCTTTCTATTTTGTAATGTCACTTTCTATTTCTTCAGAGTTCTATAATTTTTATTAGAGAAGTCTTTCATCTACTTGGTTAAGGTTGATTCCTAAATATTTAGCCTTTTTTTTTTTTAAGCTATTGTGAATGAAATTGTTTTTGATTTTTTTCTTGGTGGATTCATTATTGGCGAATATCATTTTAAAATTAAAAACTTGATGTTTCTGGCATATCTAATTATGTCTTAGTCTTACACGTTGCTTGAAAGTTCTACTTTTGATCACCAAGCCATTTTAAAATTCTCTACCAATTTCTTTTCACAGTTTGTATATCGGAGTACTATTAATTTTTGTTTGGGGATTTTATATCCAGATAATGAAGTATTGTGAGGAAATTAACTTATATATGAAAAATTATGTGGAATTTTGATTTCTTGAACCTTATGAACTTTGTGTGTTTTAAGAGGGGATGTTTATGAGAATTATGTAGAATTAATTCAGTGTCTTTCACAATTATGGTTTGCCATTCAGCATTGATTTTCAGAGCCTGTGTTTATGCTTTTGAGTTTGAGTTTTAAGAGATGAATCTGTTTAACTTACTATTGTGATTGTTAACTTTCTCTCTCTCTTTTTTTTTTTTTTTTTGTGGTACCGGAGATTGAACTCGGGACCTTACGCTTTCGAGGCAGGTGATGGAACCACTGAGCCAAATCCCCAGCCCCAATTATTACCTTTTTTTTTTTTTTTGGTACCGGGGATCGAACTCGGGTCTTTGCACTTGCGCAGCAGGCGGTGAAACCACTGAGCTAAATCCCCAACCTGATTGTTAACTTTCTATGTTTCTTAAATATATACTGATATTTAAACAGAGCTTTTAATCAGAATGTGTTATTTTTTTTAAATGCTAGCATGCATGTTTATAGTACAAATACCAAAAACATAGTCCTACTTGGTGAGTTGCAAGCCTTTCTGCGAAGTTTTCACAGCAAGAGTGGAGTGTATGTTTATCCCCATCCCACAAGGCCTACAAGCATACATAATCCAACCAACCTTGCAAACCCAGCACTTTGTTTTATATTCTGTCCTAAAAATTACAGATATTTTATACTCGGAACACATTGTCTTTTTTATTGTAAGATAAATTATTTTTTATTACTGCTGACTAAATTGATGCACTTGAGAGATATACTATATTTATTTTGAGGGCAAACATCCTCTGTGTATACTCTCTTTAGCTCTGTGTCACCCACTCTTGCTCAAACTTGAGAAGCATGGTTTTTTATCCTTGGTTACCAAAGGTAGGGATGGTATAAAAACATTTTTTCAATCATAGACCACCTTATCAAGATGATTGTCACACTGAAAGAACCATCTGTATGTTCTGATAATTGGTAGCTCTGTCCATGTGCTGGCTGAGTTGTCTCCTTTTTTATAGGGTTTTATACATGGTTTTTTTTTTTTTTGGTACTGAGGATTGAACTTGGGTCCTTGTGCTTGCGCAGCAGGCAGCGAAACCACTGAGCTAAATCCCCAGCCCTATACATGCTTTTTAATGATGTTCTTTTTATTTGTTGTTGAGTCTGCTGGTGGTCCACAAGCATGAGTCCAGTGAATATCTTTTTAAGGTTAAAGACTTGCTGTTTTTTTGTTGTATCTAATTATTTTTGTCTTAGTCTTACATGTTGTTAGTTTGACGATTCAATTTCTGATTGTGAAGCCCTTTTTAGATTCTCTACCAATTTGTTTTCATAATTTACAATAATGTAGTAATATTAAATATTTGTGAGTGAGAAAAAATAGAACTTCACAATGCAGTGTCTGAAAATATCCATTTGTTGGCTCATGTATAAATATCTAAGGTGTGTAGAACACTGCTTAGGATCGTGATACAGTACATAGTAGGGTAGGTTGTTTGAAGGCTGAATTTATGTAGAGAACCATCTGAAAACAATTGAGCAAAATCAACTGAGGCATCTTAGGTATATTCGCTTATTACAACCTACAGCATTTTTTATTCCAGTCCGTTGTAATACTGCTGAGATCATGTGGATGGATATTGCTGGCATTTCCAGCAAAGCAATCTGTATGAGAGTATTTTGACTGTCAGTAAGCTCTCAGGTTATAATCTAAATTTGTGGGATATTGTATTTGAACATTTTCCCAGGGGCCTTGTGTGATGTGGGAGCAGATTGTTAGAATTTATAACATTATACGGGGATAGCTCTTTTCACTATTCCATGCCTTTGAGAATTAGTCAAAGCAACAGAGCCAGCCCTAAGGCAAAACTATGAAGTACTACAAAATTGCTCCCATTTTCCTTTTGCCTTCAATATGAGTTTCTCTTCCTTTATTTTCTTTTTTCTTTTTCTTTTTGGTTTTATGCCCCATTTTTGTCAAGGTAGTACTGATGCTTATTTTACATTTTGTCTTGTATGTCCAGTGCTTTAAATCTCTAGGGGTCTAAATCTGTTGTCTGTGTTTACAAATACTTCTGATGGTTTGTTCCCTTATGTATTTATTTGATGATGTTTGTTGTATTTGTTTGATTTAAACAAATACAAAAGGCTCATACTGGGGAGGAATTTATATTTGCTTAAAGGGATTCAGGGGCTATGAACCTGGTACCATTTTAGCCTCCTTCAGTGGTTCAAGGCGTAACACAAGCTCTCAGGTCCAAGTTCTCTTCCTTGGCAATGCTGGAGGCTTAGTCTGCCCATATTACACTTCATCCATATTTGTCTTAACATCAAACTGTCTTAGAGTTTTCTTCTGTGTATCATTTTACTCTGGATTCAAGTGAGTTTATTTTCTTGTGGTTGTTTTTGGTAATGGTGTTGGGGTCCTTAGAGATCTCTACTTCCTGGAAGCCTGTCAGCACATGAAAAAGTGTTACATTATCAGCCGAGAACTAGTTCTTTTGTACAGGAGGGCTCATTGGAGTAACTACTCAACCATACTGCTGCTACTACAAAGCAGTAAGTTTCCCTCTTTGGTTTATCTTTAAATGAGTGAGGAAGCCTTTTCGAGATTGAAGGACTGAAGATAGAATCAACAAAGGGGGAAAACTGAAAGGATGATCCAGGGAAGTAGAAGGTACTGGGAAGAGGAACATGGAGAAGGAGTGTGAGGAAGAGGTGGATACTATGCTCAGAAATGGGGAGAGAGAGAGGGAGGGGGAACGGAACCAGTTAATGCAGTTCTGTGGAGAGTAGAGACTGGACTAGGCACCGGACTAATGCCTAGTAAAAGGCTTGCTTAACTGCATTTCTTTGACATGTAATAGTTCAACCTAAATTTATTTTCTAAAATTATTTATTTTGTAGGATTTGCTTTCAGGCCTAGTAGATTAAACATACATGTTTATTTTCGTTTTCTTCTGAAACTCCAGCAAGATACTAGTGAAGAGGCTTTTAAAAACTCATGAATTTGGCTGGGGATTTAGCTCAGTGGTTCCACCTCCTGCCTCGCAAGCACAAGGACCCAAGTTTGAGCCCCGGTACCAAAAAAAACAACAAAAAAACCCCCAACCAAACAAAAACCTCATGAATTTATTAGATTAAAGAAAAGAGGGTAACAGAATGCCAACATTTTGGAAGTTTGAGAATTGAATAATGAAGAGTTTAATTGGTGAAAGGTGAAAGCTAAATGCCTTCAGGATTGGAGAAATCCTGAGAAAAACGAATTTTTGCCCCACAGTTCTAGAAAGGCTTGAAAATTCTAAGTGCCAAGTGTCCCTGAAGGCAGGCAAGCACGTGAAAGAACAGTTAGAAGCTGAGATTCTTTCCGTGGCCCTGCAGTTATGAGACCACCCTTCCCCAGGTTCGTGTTGGAAGTGTGTTTAGGGTAACCCAGGTCCTCACGGGGTGAGCTCAGGCAGAGTGAGCCTGGTCTGCAGAGAGCAAGGTCAGGGAAAGGTTGGAGTGAAGGGTGAGGTGGCTTCACTTGGCTGCCAGAGTGCTGGCACAGGATTTTATCCTCACCAGATTAGTGGATACTCTTCTAGAGAAGATGAACCCAAACAAGGAAAAGACTTATATTCAGATGTCCTTGGAGGGCTTCACTGTGGCAGGTAAATGGAGAGCCAAGGCACAAAAACAATTGAGAAAGGGAGCTAACTTGTAAGGGATAAAACAATAAAGAAAAGGGATTTAGCTCAGTGGTTTTGCTGCCTGCTGCGCAAGCGCAAGGACCCAACTTTGATCCCCGGTACCAAAAAAAAAATTAAAAACAACAACAATGAAAAAAATCATGTAAGGAGAAATTTGTGGAAATAGATTTAAAAATCCCTAATTATACCTAACACAGCCAATTTCCTTTCCATTTTCTTCTGGCTTAAAACACTTTTGAAACTCTTTCTTTGGAATTAGGCTTAAAATCCATGTGATCTTTGTTTTGCTAAACTCAGTGGAGGTAAATCTCTCTCCTTTGAAATTTTGATCTTTTCCCCTTGCTGAGGTGCTTTTGCCGCCCTGGCAGCAAAGTGTCATTTTCTGCTTGTCTCTGCTTGAACTGGTCCCCCCAAACTGGGGCAGGCTGTAGCACAGGAGGAAGACTTGAAATTGCATAGTGAGCAGTTGAGTAGTTTCTTTAAAATTGAATATAGTTGACAAAATCATATATAATTTGATGTACAATGCCATGTTTTGAGATACATATACATTGTAAAATGATTACATTATAAAATGATCAAGATAATTAACACATTCATCCCTCACATACATAGCAATTATTAGCTTCCTTCATTTAGAAATATTTTAAAACAAGTCCAAAAAGCTTTTGTTTTATTTTTATTTTAGTATAAAATTTAATGATAAAATTTAATTTCATTAGTTATAGGTAATGCAAAAAATATACCAATGATGAAAAAATGTGTTTATTCCTTTAAAAATATTTAACATTTAAGACTTGTAATCTGTCTTTGTAGAAAAACAAAAGTGATTTTTAGGAGCTCCTGAGTTGTTCTTTGGTCTTTGAATAGGTGCTGCTGTTTGTAATATTTTTCTTCTCTTCTTTTCTTTGCTTTATGTTATCAGTGGAACGAAGTCACTGAAACTTTACTGATAAGCACACTTTATAATCAAACCTGGTAGACATTTTTAAAGTAATTAGAAACATTTCTTTTTGACCACAATAAAAGCAGTCAACCAGAATTATTCTTGATTTTATTGGAATATTATAGGGCAGAAGCTTATAAATATTGCAATATATGGAAATGTAGACCAGTTTTTAGGAAGTTCATTTACTTTTCCCTATTATGATTTTTTTTTTTTTTAAATATGGAATGCTTCACGAATTTGTGTGTCATCCTTGCACAGGGGCCATGCTAATCTTCTCTGTATTGTTCCAATTTTAGTATATGTGCTACCAAAGTGAGCACTTCCCTATTATGATTAATATAGAGGCATTTTTATTTTGTTGATTAGATGTTTAATATTTTAGAATAATTTTAGTATTAGCTTCATAATTATAGCTGGCAACACTATAGACTCCACTATGGTTTTTTGAAAATAAATTTATAATAAATATAATCTAGTTATGTGTCTTCCATTTTAAATAAATTAATTTTGTTTTGAACTTTTCAGTCTGTTTACTCTGCTTTCCAAGTATGTCTTGATCAAGTTTTTTGAGACAGGGTTTCACTGTGTAGTTCAGGATGTCCTTGAACTCACTCTGTAGTTCAGGCTGGCTGTGAAATGAACTTGTGGTGATCCTCCTGCCTCAGCCTCCTGAATGCTGGGATTACAGGGGTGCATCACCACTCCCGGCTTTGATCAAAATAATACTTATTTTAGGGACAGTTTCATTATGGGCAGCACTGAGAAACTGGCAGTTTAAGTTTGGGAATCCAAAGAGAGCAACTGGCTCTATGTCTTTTAATATTCCTTTTAATAACTATGTGCAACCTGATTTAAATGATCCTTGTTTCTTTTTTCTGATTGCTGCTTTGTTTTCTCCTACTCAATGAATGTGTTTTGTTTTGTTTTAGAGTCTTCCTCCTCCTACTGTGATGGAAGGTATTTGATTAAGATAGTATTTTACTATTGCTTCTTTCCCTAAGGAAAAAACAACAGGGATGTTGCTGAATGGAAGGAATGAACAGAGACTGCAGCTTAGTCTTACATATATAGATTAGGAGAGTTGGAAGGGACCTTAGAAAACATCTTGTCTGTCCTTGTTCTTTCGTCTGGTGAGGCTTATGAGAACTAACCTGAGAAGTGGGGCTAGGGCTTTAGAATGTGAGAAGCCCACTTGACAGGTCTGGGATTTTAGTGACTGTTTCTGTATAATATTGATAATAAGTAGTTTATATTTATTCATTATTTTAGATTATTTGTACATTGGCTATTTAAGAAACCAAAGACTTCTTGTACGTGTTGATGAATGTATAATATACCATCCTGATGTGTAAACTCCTATGTGGTCCTTCATATCTCTCTCCCCCAACCTGCCCCATGGTACTCACTTCTCAAGGATTTTTTATTTAGGGTCTTCAGTGAAACATGGATCAATTGATTTTTTTTTCCAGCTTTGCATAGAAGTGAGGCTTTAGGATGATTTGTAGGGATTTTCTTTTTCTTTTTTCCCCCCGAGATTCCTGGTTTAGGTTCAGATGTGGCCTTTGCCCTTTACTCTAAATAAAGTGATCTCTCTGAGTCTTGATTTTTTCATCTGTAAAATGATGATTGCAGTTGTCCCTACTGTGTAAGAGTTATTGTCAGGATAATTTGAGACAGAGTGAAGTGCTCAGCACAATGTCGCTCAAAGGGAGAACACTGAGTAAAGGTGAGCCATTAATATTATTTCATAGAGGCTAAGATTTACAATATTAAAACATTTGAGGCAATTTAAAACTCTGTGAGAAAACTCTCTAAAGAAACATTAAAAAAACTCTTTAAAGAAACATTTTCTCTCTTAAAGAGAAAAACTCTTAAGTTGTAGATCTTTATAATATAGTAAACAAATTGATTTTTGCAGTTTTTTTTGCTGACAGAGCCTCAGTTTACTTGGTCATTGACCTCTTAATTTCAAGGGCTTTGAAGAGTGTCTTTAAAAGATGGATGTGTTGGTGCACGTCTATAATCTCAGCACTCAGGAGTCTGAGGCAGGAGGATCAACATGAGTTTGAGGCCACCCTGGGCTGTGTAGTGAGTTCAAGGCCAGCCTGGATTACAAACTGAGACCCTGTCTCAAAACAAAACAAAAAAACCTACCAACAGAAAACAAAAACAACCACAACAAATAAAAAACAACAAAAAGGAGATTATTTTTATGGTGAGAAATGTGTGTGTTACTGTAATTTTTGGTAGATGAATTTATTTTTATTGGAACTAAGAAGAATCTGAACTTACATAGACTAAGGTGCTATAAATGCTGCTTGAGAAATAATGTAATATGAATAGCTTGCTTAATGGTAAGCAGGCAGATTTTTTTAAAAAAATCTATTTCTCCATCAATTGTACATCGAGTTGAGTCCATCTCTTTTGTTTTTTAACTTTTTTTTTATTAGTGCATATTTATCATGCACATTAATCACATTCATCATAGGAAATTTGTACCTGTATATCATATATCTTAATTCTTTTTTCCCATTCTCCTCTACTCCCTGAAGCAGCCAAATCTTGCCTCTGTTCACTTACTGTACAATTATATACTTCTAGATTAGCCTCCAAAACAATAAAAGGGATTCTGAGGAATTTTTTCCAATAAATGTTAAGTTTTCAAGGATTTCAATTGGAAATTGCTATTCTTGTCTTTTGTTAGAGCATTGGCTTTGAAATCTTACATTTTACTTGTGTGAAATTATTTATTATCTTCATTTATTGTATTAAACTGATAAAAAGGCTGTGAATGTATCTTAATTGACTTAGTTGTAAACTTGGCTGAGGTCATGATTTGGATGGCTCATGGAAGTGAATAATCACTGAATTGTCACTGATTTAATGTTTAAAAATTAGATGTGTTTACAGGCCTGGAAGAAAAAATCCAACCAGGCACCATCTGTGGGTCCTGATCATGTGTTCCCTCACCTTCTGTAATTAAAAAGAAACTCTGCTGGCTGCTTAGCTGCACAGGAATAGGTTATTAAATTGGCATGTGGTCTGAAATGTTCTTTAAGGAATCAATGAGCGATTTTAAATGTTCTCCTTTTTGTCTGGGTCACTGTACTCTGTAGAATGCGCTAAGGAGTGACAGTTCAGCAAACATACTGAGTATAACGTGCCAACAAATGAACTTGTTGGAACAGTTGTTAACTCATTTGGGTTAGGTTGGATAGGCTTGGTGATGAAACAGATTTTAGATTCACTCCTTATTGGACTGAAATTTAATGTGGTTGTTGAACTTGAGTCTTGATTGATATGTTCAATATGATTTAATATTCTCCTCACTATTTGTACTCTGTTAAAGGGTTACTTGCCAGTTCTATTTGTGACAAGGCAGAAAAGTGTTTCTCTGTAATTGCTGAATACCAGCTAATACGGTGACCTAGAAAAAAGTTGCTGAGCTGGTTTTGGGACTCAGAGTGTTCTGATGCTTTAGATACAACTGCTGGATCTTTACTAATATACCTAGGTTCTGTTCAGCAAACATATATTGTGTATATAATACAATTTTCTCCTTGGTATCTATTGGTTTTACAAGTCCATATAGAAACCAAAATTTACAGATGTTCAAGTCATTATATAAAATGAAAATGGCCTAGTATTTGGATATAGCATACATTTTTCCATATACTTTTTTTTTTTTTTTTTTTTGAGACAGGGTCTCGCTGTGCAGTTCAGGCTAGTCTTGAGCTCACTATGTAGTCCAGGCTATCCTCAAACTTGAAGTGATCTTCCTGCCCCAGCCTCCTGAGTGCTGGGATTATAGGCTTATGCCACTACACCCAGCTTCTCTCATATACTTTAAATCATCTCCGTAATACTTATATAAAGAGTACAATGAAAATGTTATGCAAATAGTTGTTATGCTATATTGTTTAGGGAATAATGAAAAGAAAAAAATGTATATGTTCAGGACAAGATGTTCAAATGGGAAGGGGAACAAGGGAGGAAGGAGGGAGAAAGGAAGAAAGGGACAAGAAAAAAAGTGAAAATAGAAGAAAAAAATGGAAACAAAGCTTTTATACATATGGAGTGGAGGGGTGTAAGGGGAGGGGGGAATGGGATAAAATAAAATTTATTAAAATAAAAAAAAATTTTCCTAAACATTTTCAGTCTATAGTTGGCTGAATCCATGGATGTGGAACCTATAGCTGTGGAGGGCTGAATGTTGTGCAGCCCTTTGTCAGTCATTGCCCTCAGGAAGTATAGAGTCCAGTAGGGGCCTGCCTGCATGTGGACAAATGATAATGTACACTGACATAATCCATGTATGCACAGATTATAGATGATTATTTTTATTCATGTTGAGGCAAGAGAGTTGAATTTTAAGAGGAGAAGGAGGTCAAGGATGGTTTAAATGGAGAAAGATGAGCTTTTTAAAATATCAAGTGTTCATTGTTGGAGGCTATTCCAGGAAGAGGGAATTTGTTGTTGTTGTTGTTGTTGTTTTCTGGTACTGGGGATCGAACTCGGACCTTTTGCTTGCGAGGCAGGCAGTGGAACCACTGAGCTAAATCCCCGGCCTGAGGGAGTGTTTTTGAGGAGGAATAACTTGGAATATCATTGTGAAGGGAGTAATGGAGGAAAACAGAGATACCAGCAGGTGCAAGGTGTTTGTAACTTGAAGGGTCTGGCATGCTGTACTTTGGAGTTTGGAATTGTCTTGATAGCCATTAGCTTAAAGTAATCAAAAAGATCTAAGCTAGGAGAATGAAAGTGTGGAGTTTACTTACCTCTCTCTGATAAAAATCTGGAGTTTGGATTGAAGAAGAGTGAAACTTGGAGGTACAAATACTACAAGTAGGAAAATTTCAAGATGTTCAGGAGTGAGTTGTAATGTAGTAAACTTGTTTAACTGAAGTGAGGTAATATAATGAAGGAAAGCATGACAGGGAGTAAAGAGGCAGTGTCAGAAGGGTGGACTGTAGTTGAGAGGACCCAGTGATGGGTTGACTATAGAAGGATGAGTTATGACAGAGTAGTTTGGCTTTTCACCTTGAATTACTGATGCAGTCACTGAAAAGGAGAATAAAGAAGAAACAAGTGGTTTTGAAGAGTTGGGAGAGGTGAATTCGGTTTTGAACATGTGGAGTTTGATGTACTAATGACGCTTCTGGGTGGAGATGATCAGTAGGCAATTGGATAGAGATCTATGGTTGTCAGTGGAGAGGTCCAGAGGAAAACTGTGACTAGGAATCACTAGCAGGTAAGTGGTGAGTGTTGAGAGCAAGCATGGTGAGTGAGAAGACAGCCAATGGAAGAACTCAGGGAGGGAAGATACTCTTAAGAAGCAGATGCTGGCAAGAAATGGAAAAGGAAGTTAATTAGACATAAGATGCTATAGGACTGTAAGACAGTAGTTTCTTTCCTCTTTCCTTCCTTTTTTTTTTTTTAGTAGTGCCAGAGATTGAACCCAGGACCTTCCCACTGAATTACATCCCTAGCTCTTTTTTATTTTTTATTTTGAGACAAGGTCTTGCTAAGTTGCCCAGGCTGGGTTTGAACTTGTGATATTTCTGCTTCAGCCTCCCATAGTGCTCAGATCACAGTTATGTGCTACCATGCAAATTACCATTTCAATGGGTGTGTTTTGTCCCAGGCTGTAGTTAAGTGACCTTCAAATTTCCAAAGCCAATCAGTATTTTCTGTGATTTCTGGTTTTGGACACTACTGTTACTCCTTCATTAAATTCTTTTAGTGAGATGTTATGTTAAAGTTAAATGTATAAAATGTATAAATATTAAGCTGTGCTAGCTGCTTTGTTTGAAGGAAGGGTAGAGGACCAGTACTCCTCCCCGCTGTTAATACTGGCCCTAACCTTGATTGTCTTGATGAGCCTTAAGGTACTTTTTCTGAACCTCTGGAAACCACAGTCACAGTGTGAATCCCACTAAGAAACAAACCAACTCTTTATAAATAATAAGCCCACGATAAAATGCCCTTCTCAAGTCACAGAAAAAATAAATGGCAATGGTAGGATACAAATTACTATTCTAATAGAAATATTTTTTGTCTAAGACTGCTAAATGACTTCTAGATTTTCAAAGCCAATCAATATCATGTGATTTTTATATTCTTTTTTTTTTTGGTACTGGGGATCAAACTCGGGACCTTACATTTGTGATCCAGGCGCCGGAATCACTGAGCTAAATCCCTGGCCCGATATCATGTGATTTTTGTTTTGAACACTACTGATTCCTACTGCTTCATGAGATTCTTTCCTCAGTTCCTAAAAGAATCCTATCTCAAAATACAAATTTAAAAAGGGCTGAGGATGTAGCTCAGTGTGAAGACCCTGAGTTCAATCTCCAGTATGGGAGGTTGTGAGGATGGGGAGAATTGGAAAATTACTGGCCTTGAAAGCTGTTATTAATAGCTGGTGTTCAAAACTTTTATACTAGGGCTGGGGATATGGTTCAGTGGGAGAGTGCATGCCTAGGATGCATAAAGCACTATATTGCAGTTCCCACTACTGCAAACAAACAAACAAAAACCAAACAACTCAAGCCAAAATTCCTATACTAGGTGAAGGTCTTAATGGATGCTAACTTGCTCATGATTTAGTTTTTATTCAGAAGTCAAAATCAGTGTTTGAATGTAATGTAATGATAATTTTCACTCTCATTACAAATGGAGACCTAACTTCTAAACAATTCCATTTTGTTTTATACCTTATTAAAAAGCTTTCTGTGTGTCTTATCAGGTTCAGATTCAGAAGATCTTTTGGAAGAACTGCTCTGCTGTTTAATGCAGTTAATCACTGATATTCCACTCTTGTAAGTTCTGGGTAAACTTGGATTTGTTTTATCTTCTGTGTATATTAAAGATGATAATTGATTGTGTTGAAGAGTTTGTGGGTGAGTGTACTACTTTTATACATGTTTTTTAAGGATTATGTATCTGAGGAATTCTTTTTTTTGGTTCTTTTATTGGTACATTTTAGGTATACAATACATTTACGTTTATCATTGGGTGCTTGTACCTGTACATGATGTATCTTGGTTCTTATTTTTTTCCCCATTACCTGTGCGCCCTTCAACCCCTCCACCCTTCCCTATTTACATAGATTTCATTTACATTTTTTATCTCATAATTTTTCCTTTCCTTTCTTTCCTTTCCACTTCCCCTCCCACTACCCCTACACCTTTGGACCTTTTCCTATTTCAAATTATCAATTATTCATTTTAAACATTTTAATCCTTATTTACACTTTCAGTTTCTCACACTAGAGAAACTATTTGGTATTTACACGTGTGTGGTATTTATTTCACTTAAGAAGATGGCCTCAATATGCATCTATTTAGCTATAAATGTCTCTAGTTTCTCATTCTTTATGGCTGAGTAGTACTCCATTTTATAAAAAAAACACATCTTCTTGATCCAGCCTCTAGTTGATGGGCACTTGGGCTGCTTCCAAGCTTTAGCTATTACAAACTGTGCTGCTATAAACATGGGTGCACATGTATCGCTGTGGTATGATTCTTTTAATTCTTTTGGGAAGATACCCAGCAGGGGAATAGCTGGATCAAATGGGACCTCTAGCCCTGCTTCTTTGAGGTATCTCCATACTGACTTCCACAGTGGTTGCACCAGTCTGCACTCGCACCAGCAATGGAGAAGGGTTCCTTTCTCCCCACAACCCCGCCAGCATTTGTTATTTGTTGATTTCATGATAGCAGCCATTCTTTCTGGGGTGAGGTGGAATCTCAGTGTTGTTTTCATTTGAATCTCTCGAATGACCAGTGATGTTGAACATTTTTTCATATATTTGTTTGCTGCTTTTACTTCTTTGTCTGAGAAATGTCTGTTCATTTCAGATGCCCATTTTTGAATTGGGTCTTTGAATTTGGGGGGTCTGATTTTTTCAATTCTTTATATATTCTAGATCGTAGTCCTTTGTCTGAGGTACAGCTGCTAAAATTTTTTTCCCACATTGTAGGTTGTCTGTTAGCTCTGTTGGTGGTTTCTTTTGCAGTGCAGAAGCTTTTTAATAAGATGAGATCCCAGTTGTTGATTCTTTCTGCTAGTTCCCGTGCTACTGAGGTTTTGTTCATAAAGTCTTTTCCTATGCCAATGTCTTCAAGAGTTCTACCTAACTTATCTTCCAGCAACTTAGTGTTTCTGTCTTAATATTTATATCTGTAATCCACTTCAATCTTAGTTTAGTGCATGGTGATAGGTATGGGTCTAGTTTTAATCTTTGGCAGGTTGAAATCCGGTTTTTCCAACACCATTTATTAAATAGGCTATCTTTCCTCCTATGATGGTGGTTGGCTCCTTTGTCAAAGATGAGGTGGCTGAGTATGTCTGGAGTTGCTTCTGCATCTTCTAATCTATTCCACTGATCCTCGGGTCTGTTCTTTTGCCAGTAGCATGGTGTTTTTTATCACAGTAGCTTTGTAGTATAGTTTCAAGTTGGGGATTGTGATACCCCCTGCCATGGCTCTGTTGCTTAGAATTGCTTTTGCTATTCTAGGTCTCTTCTGGTTCCAAATGAATTTTTGGATTGTTTTCTCTAGTTCTGTGAAGTATATTGTTGTGGAATTTCAGTGGGCATTGCATTGAATCTATATAGTAGTTTTGGAAGTATGGACATTTTCACTATATTGGTTCTTCCTACCCAGGAGCAAGGGATGTCTTTCCATTTTCTTGTATCCTCTTCGATCTCCCTTTTCAGAATGCTGTCGTTTTCAGTGTAGAGGTCTTTTGCTTCCTTTGTTTGATTGATTCCTAGATATTTCATGTTTTTGGATGCTATTGTAAAAGGAATTGTTTCCCTAATTTCTCTCTCAGTGAGTCTGTTATTTGTGTACAAGAAGGCTATTGTTTTGTTGAAGGCTATTGTGTTGACCTTGTATCCAGCTACTCTCCCGAATCTGTCAATTAAGTCTAGAAGTCTTTTGGTGGATTTTTTTGTGTCTTCTATGTAAAGTATCATATCGTCAGCAAATAATGACGATTTAACTTCTTCTTTTCCTATCTTTATTCCTTTTATTTCTTTCTCTTTTCTAATTGCTGTGGCTAATGTTTCCAGACCTGTATTGAACAGGAGTGGTGATAGTGGGCATCCTTGTCTTGTTCCTGATTTTAGCATGAAAGTTTTCAGTATTTGACCATTTAGTATGATGTTGGCTGTTGGTTTTTCATAGATAGCCTTAATCAGGTTAATATAAAGACCTTCTGTTCCAATTTTCTGTAGGGTTTTTATCATGAATGGGTGCTGGATTTTGTCAAATGCGTTTTCTGCATCTATTGAGATGATCATATGGTTTTTGTCCTTGACTCTGTTAATATGGTGTATTACATTTATTGATTTACAAATGTTGAACCATCCTTGCATCCCTGGGATAAATCCGACTTGGTCAGGGTGTATGATCTTGTTGATGACCCTCTGTATTATGTTTGCCAGTATCTTGTTGAGGATTTTTGCATGTATGTTCATTAGGGAGATTGGCCTGTAGTTCTCTTTTTGGGTTGGGTCTTTCCCTGGTTTCAAAGTAACACTTGCTTCCAGGAATGAATTTGGAAGTATTGCTTCCCTTTCAATTTCCTTGATGAGTTTAAAGGGTAATGGCTTTAGTTCTTTAAATGTCTTGTAAAATTCAGCAGTGAAGCCATCTGGACCTGGGGTTTTCTTTGTTGGTAAATATTTTATTACATTTTCAATTTCACTCATTGTAATTGGGGTGTTTAGAATTTCTATATCTTCTTCAATTACCTTTGGTAATTCGTATGTATCTAGGAATCTGCCTATTTCTTCTGTGTTTTCCATTTTATTGGAGTAGAGGTTCTTGAAGTAGGTATTGATGATCCTCTGGATTTCTGTTGGATCTGTTGTGACTTCACCTTTTTCATTCTTAATTACATGTATTTGTGCCTTTTCTTTCCTTTTGTTTATCAGGTTGGCTAAAGGTTTATCAATTTTATTTATTCTTTCAAAAAACCAACTCTTTGATTCATTGATTTTTTGTATTTTTCTCTTAGTCTCCATTGCATTGATTTCTGCCCTGATCTTTATAATTTCCTCTCTTGTATGAGCTTTGGATTCGTTATGCTCTTCTTTTTCTAGGAGCTTGAGGTTCTGCATTAGGTTATTTATCTGAGTTTTCTCTGTTTTCCTAATATGAGCATTCACTGCTATGAATTTCCCACGTAGAACTGCTTTCATTGTGTCCCATAGATTCCTGTATGTTGTACTGGCATTTTCATTTACTTGTATAAACTGTCTAATTTCTTCTTTAATTATTTCTGTGACCCATTGGTTGTTCAGAGATTCAGTTTCCATGTGTTTGTTGGGGTTTTGCAGTTTCTTAGTTATTGATCTCCAGTTTTATTGCACTATGGTCTGATAAT
The DNA here is from genome assembly GCF_053883595.1 of Heterocephalus glaber. Classification (NCBI taxonomy): domain Eukaryota; kingdom Metazoa; phylum Chordata; class Mammalia; order Rodentia; family Bathyergidae; genus Heterocephalus; species Heterocephalus glaber. The sequence continues at coordinate 32,438,581 of NW_028258142.1, forward strand.
ATACAGGGAGTAACTTCAGTTCTTTTACATTTACTTAGACATGTCCTATGAGCTAGCATGTGGTCTATTCTGGAGAATTACCCATGTGCAGCTGAAAAGAATGTGTATTCTGATTTTGTGGGGTGGAACACTCTGTAAACATCTATTAAGTCCATTTGTTCAATAGCTTGGTTCAGTTCTAGAATTTCCTTGTTAACTTTTTGTCTAGATGATCTGTCTATTTGTGATAGTGGGGTATTGAGGTCCCCCACTACAATTGTGTTAGTATTTATTTGGTTTTTCATGTCTATTAATATTTGTTTTGTATAATTGGGGGCATTCATACTTGGTGCATATACATTTAGGATTGTCATCTTTTCCTCTTGGATTGTTCCCTTCACAAGGATGTAGTGACCATCTTTATCTCTCTTAATTAGTTTTGGTTTGAAATCTACTTTGTCTGCAAATAAGATTGCTACCCCTGCTTTCTTCTGGGTTACTGTGTCATAGAGAACTGTTTTCCATCCTTTTACTTTCAGTCTATGAGTTTCTTTTTGAGTTATGTGTGTTTCTTTTCTTTCTTTGTTTTTTTTTTTTTTGGTACCGGTGGTCGAACTTGGGACCTTGTGCTTGCCAGGCAGGCGCCAGAACCACTGAGCTAAATCCCCGGCCCTAGGTGTGTTTCTTGTATACAGCATATTGTTGCATTTTCCTTTTTAATCCATTCTGCCAGTCTGTTTCTTTTGATTGGTGAGTTGAGGCCGTTAACATTGATGGTTATAATTGATAGATATTGATTTATCCTTGTCATGATGTTTTACTTTTGTTGGCGCTTTTATTTCTTATTTTTTCCCCCTTTCCCTTTAATGTTTTACCTTGCCTGGTGGCTTCCCTCTGTTGGGCCTCAAGGAGTTGTGGCCTTCATTGCTTTTTTCTAGAATATTGTTTAGAATTGCTGGTAGTCTTGTTTGGTGTTCATGAAATTTCTCAGGTGTTCTTTGTTGTGGAAGTATCTAATTTCCCCATCGATTTTGAAAGATAGTTTTGCAGGATACAACAGTCTAGGTTGGAAGTTATTTTCTTTTAGGGCTTGAAATACTTCACTCCAGGCTCTCCTTGATTTGAAGGTTTGTGTTGAGAAGTCTGCTGTGATTCTGATGGGCTTTCCTGTGTAGGTGATTTGTTTCTTTTCTCTAACTGCTTGTAGGATTTTGTTTTTCTGTTGGGCTTCTGGGATCTTGACTATTATATTTCTAGATGTAGATTTTTTTTGATCATGGCTAGTTGGAGTTCTATATGCCTCACTTATCTGTATGTCCAATTCTCTACCTCTGTCTGGGAAGTTTTCCACTGTTACTTCTGTGAACAGTTTTTTTATGTCAATAGTGCTTTCTCCTGTTTTTTCATGAACTCCTATCAGTCTTATGGTATTCTTCTTTGCATCGTCTAGCAGTTGGATTGATTTCTCGTGGTCCCTTACTATTTTTAAGAAATCTCTATTTTCATGGTCTCTAACCGCTATCCTGTCTTCTATATCTGATATTCTATCTTCAGATTCCCTTAATCTGCTGTGGATACTTTCAATGGAGTTTTTAATCTCCTGAATATCTGTTTGAATCTGCTTCATGGATTCCATTTCTTTCTTATGTTGGGCAATCATGGTTTCCATTTCTTTCTTATGCTGGGTATTCATGGCTTCCAACATGATTCTGAGCTCATCTATTTTTTTTATCTGTTTCTGTTCTAGAGCTTCTAATCATGTCTTCCACTCTGCTCACCATCTCTGCAGATATCTGGGAGATTATTTCTGCTTTGAATTTTTCTAGAGCCTCATTCATCTGTTTAGTTACTTCCTGTGCTATCAGTTCAGGGTATCCAGGTGATTGGTTATGGGACTTTTCCATCTCATTTCCCCCAGGATTTACCCTTGGTGGGGTGGAAGTCTGAGTTTGTGCCTTGCTTAAATGTCTTCTCATTTTTGTTTTTGGTACTGTCCTTGGTTTTATTCCTGGATTGATAGTTTGAAATTGCTTATTGTAAGTATCTTTGTTGCTTGTAATTAGAACCCTTATGGAATGATTGCTTCTCAGAGGTGTCTTCCAGATATAGCTGGTCTTTAAGTTTTGAGTCTCTAATGACTCTTAAGGCTATCTCATTTTCCTTATATTAGGAAGGTTCATTGACTAGATCAATAACAACACCTTAGCCCAAGTGATACAATCAGCATCACCATTCCATCAAGTACATCGTAGAAAATGACATTTTGTGGTAGTTATTAATCTATCACCTTTAGCTGTGTGAATTAAATCAAGATCGAGGACCAACCCAACATATAGTGAATAAAGTCTTCAGTATAAGAACTTTACCCTTTGGGAGGGGTTGTTAGAAGGTGTTGGGGAAGGAGGGACAGTTGGGAAGAAGGATAGGGGAAGGTTAGCAGTGAGGCCAGAGGACACAGGTGAGAAGGAAAAAGAGAATAATAGGAAAATAAAGAAGAACTCCGAATGAGGACCAAAACAGGGACACAAAGGAAGATGAACATTGTGAGAGAGCAAGAGAGTGAGTGTAAGAGAAAGAAAGGAAAGAGAAAAGAAAGAAGAAAAGAAAAGAAAAAAAGGAGAGAAAAACAAGTATTTGCTGCCAGTCAAAGCACCTGGAAGGAAGCTCTCCACTTCCATCCCAGGCTCCTAGGGCAGAGAAGCTCAGCGAGTCCCAGAACCTGGAAGGAAGCTTCCCACCTCCATCCCAGGCTCCTAGGGCAGAGAAGCTCAGCCGGTCCCAGAACCCGGAAGGAATCTCCCCCACCGCCATCCCAGGCTCCTAGGGCAGAGAAGGTGAGCCAGTCCCAGCACCCGGAAGGAAGCTCCCCGCCCCCAGCCAATCTCCTTGGGCAGAGAAGCTCAGGCGGTCCCAGCCTCCGGAAGGAAGCTCCCCCGCTGCCATCCCAGGCTCCTAGGGCAGAGAAGGTGAGCTGTGTGGGTACCAGAAGCACCCCCTCCCATGGAAATGAGAAGACACGTAAACAAGTCTCAAAAACAGACTTCTGGATCACCTACAGCAACCCCAAAGGGAAACGAGATGGAACAATCTGATACTCAACCACCTGGACTCTCTGAACTGGCAACAAAAGAGGATCTGGGAAAAATGAAATCAGAAATAATTACTCAAATAAAAGCAAAGATTTTGCTCATGGTGCAAGACATGATTAATAGATCTAGAGAGGACACAGATAAGAAAATAGAAGATCTGAGGAACGTGATGGAATCCCAATGTAGGAAACAAATGGAATCCATAAAACAGATACAAACAGATTTCCAAGAGATTAGAAACTCCATCGAAAGTCTGTGCAGCAGAATGAACCAATGTGAGGATAGAATTTCAGATATAGAAGATAAGATTGCAGTTAGTAACCAGGAAAAGAAAAATTGCTTTAAAATTGTAAGGGAACACAAGAAATCCATCCAGCAGCTGCTAGATGATGCAAAGAAGAATAACATAAGACTGACTGGAGTCAATGAAGAAAGAGGAGAGAGTGCAGATGACATGAAACAACTGTTCACAGAAGTGATGGCAGAAAACTTCCCAAGCAGGGGAAAAGAACTTGACATACAGATAAGTGAGGCATATAGGACTCCAGCTAGCCTTGATAAAAAAAAATCTACACATAGGCATATAATAGTTAGGATTCCAGAAATCCAACAGAAGAACAAAATTCTACAAGCAGTGAGAGAAGAGAAACAAATCACATAGAAAGGAAAGCCCATCAGAATCACAGCAGACTTCTCAATGCAACCCTCAAGGCAAGAAAAGCTTGGAGTGATGTATTTCAAGCCCTAAAGGAAAACAGTCTCCAACCCAGATTGATGTACCCTGCAAAACTATCTTTCAAAATTGTTGGAGAAATAAGATACTTTCATGATAAAGAGCACCTCAGGAACTTCATGAATACCAAACCGGCACTCCAAAAAATTTTAGACAATACCCTAGGAAAAGACAATGAGGATCACAACCCCAGGAAACCCAGCAGAATGAATCCATTGGGCATGACAAATTAAACACCAAGGGGGAGAATCCAACAAAAAGAAAAAGTCATGACAAGGCTTTTAAAACTTTGAACTTCATCTCCCTGATGAGTGTATAATTCAATCTTGTTATTGTACTGATTAGTATTTTTCTGATTCTAGAGTTGCACACCATTCCTTGTGCTATACTGGCTATTTGTCATCTTCTTATGTCTACATTTTAATTGGGTTGTCTATTAATGAGCTCTAAGAATTCTTTATATATTCTGCTCATAGGTTATATGCATTGTAAATATGGTCTGTTTAAAGACTCCTTTTCATTTTAATGATGTCATTTAAAGTTCTAAATTTTGATGGAATCTCATTTATCAATTTTTTTCTTTTATACATCATGTTTTCTGTATCCTAGATAGTTCTTGCCTACCCTGAATTCATAAATATTTTCCCTTATAATTTCTTCTTAAAGTTTTATACTTTTAGGCTTTCTTATTTAGGTTCGTAGATTCCTTCACGTTATTTTCATGTATGGAAAAAAAGGGTTGAGATTAATTTTTATATATGGATACCAGGTGTTCTAGTGCCATTTGCTGAAAACACTATCTCTTCCTTGGCTCTTGAATTGAGTTTATATTCTATAAAATGCTAATGTTAAACAATCTTTCAAAACTCAGTGGACCATATATGTGTGGTTCTATTTCTAGATTCTCTGTTTTATTCCAATGATCTATATGTCTTTCCTTACACCAACACTGCCTTGATTACTGTAGCTTTAGAAGAAGTCTTAAAATTAGGTACTAATCGTCTTCCAATGCTGTTTTTGTTTTTGTTTTTAACTTTTCTAGGTCCTTTGTACTCCTACATAACTTTTAAATTTCAATATCCAATTCTTCATTTATAGTAAGTATACACAGAACTGAATTGTTATATATACCTTGTGTTTTCTAATCCTGCTAAATTCAAGTACAAGTTCTAGGGGCTTCTAGAGATTTCTTACTGTTTTTCTCTGTAGATGATCATTTCATCTACATATAAAGATTTTGCCTCTGCCATGCCAATCCTATCCTAGTTGTGTCATTTTATTGCCAGACTATTTTGGTGGGGACTAGGTTTCAAAGTTTAATGGACAGATAAAGAGTAAGCATATCTGCCCTTGTTCCCCACCTTAAGGAGAAAGTATTGTATCGTCTTCATTCATAGAAGGAGTTTTTGTTGGAAGTATGGAGTACATGTCTTTAATCTGTTGAGAAGGTTCTGTTCTACTTCTAGTCTCCTAATAGCTTTTACCATGAACAGCTATAGAATTTAGTCCAATACTTTTTCTCCAACTAGTGACAGGATCATATGGCTTTCTCCTTTCCTCTGTTAAAATGATGACTTTTGGGGGTGGATCTTCCAATGCTGAACCAACACTACCATCCCTATAACAAAACCACTTTTTACATTCTGCCACATCTGACTTCCAGTAGTTTGTTTTGTTAAACAAATTTCTATCTATGTTCATACTTTTTTCTTGTATTATCTTTTTCCAGTTTTAGGATTAGCACAATGTTGATTTCCTCAAATGAGGGGAGAAGTGTTCCTTCTTTTTTCTGCTTTAATTGTTTGATATAATTTATCAGTTAAAATGTTTATGTGCCTCTGTTGTCATATAGGTAGGTTTTCCAGCTAGGAATATACTTTCTTTAATAGGTGCTATTCAAATTTTATATTTCCTCCAGAGTTAGTTTCATTAATTTGTCTTCCAAGGTACTTGTTAGAAGTTGTCAAATTTATTTCAAAACAGATTTTTGTAATACGCTTTCTATATCCTTGTAAATTCTGTAAAATCTGTGGTAATGTCTCCTAGATCTCAATATTGTAATTTAAAAAATGTATAACTGATATTGTGTAACAGGAAGAAAAGGTCTAAAAGAGCAGGGGAATTGGGAGGGGTAGGGGAAGCGAATAAAGGGAAAGGAAAAAAATATGAGAAGAGGAAAAAAATGGAAACAAGGTCTTTGCAAATAGGCAAGGGTGGAGGGGGTGAAGGGAGGGCAAGGGGAGGGGAAACAAAATAAGAACCAAGAGACTCATGTAATGGTACAAGACCCTAATGATGAACGTAACTGTGTTTTATACCGAAAATGTACCAATAAACTTAATGGGGGGGGGAGTATAAAAATGGGAAAAAAAAACAAAACACAAGTATTTGCAAAGAGTAGGAAAAAAAATTAAAGAGGATCAAAAGAAAAGAAAAGATAAAAACAGACTAATAATACTAATTTTGCGATTAAAAAATAACGAAGATGAAGGGCCTCTTTCAGGGTATGTCTTTGCTGTTACAATAGACAACGTGGGTAAGCAGTGTGCAGATATAAGTTAATGAGTCTCAGCAAGTTAGTCGCAGACTGTTGATGAGATTCAGGCAGATTTCTGGCTGAAAGTCCCATGTTGAGCTCCCTGTCCTCCTGTAGGGTTGAACTCTGCAGAACTGTATTGCAGGTTCCAGCTGCCGTTCCCCTGAAGATAGTTCCAGTCCTGATGGGAGGTGAAGATGACTCCAACTTACCCAGTACAGTGGTCTGGTGGTCCAGTGTCCTCTGCGTCTTTGTAGTGTGGAACCAGGTGGCTGTATAGAGAAGAGGCCAGAGGAGCGGGGGGCGGGGTGGGTGTCTAGTGGATTGCTCCCTGGACTCGTGACCTTGGTAGGGCATCTGCAGGCCTGCCTCTCTGCAGCGGGCTGATTCGGAGTGTTCCGCGCGACTCGTGCCCTTGATACAGCATCCGCAGACCTGCCTGTCTGTAGCGGGTTGATTCCCGGAGGAATTCTTTTATCTCTTGCCTAATATGTAGACCCAGTCATCCATCATCAAAACAATAATTTCATGTTAAGGAAGAAGAAACCATTTAGCAATATTAAGCATATGATAGGCACAGAAATAGGTTAATTTCCTAATAAGAGATCTTACAGGTCTCTAGAAACCAAGTTTAAGGGATAAACGATTTTAATGTAACCTGTGTGTGGTAGACACAGGTAGTTGACCACTCATTATTTGTTCTCCCTTCCTGTTTTTCATATTTTATTTCTGGCCTCTTTCACAAAGCATAGGTTTCTGTTTCCGGCCTTCTTTGAAGTTAGATGTGGACCTTGAGATATAGAGGCTCTCCAGTGAGATTTCTGGATAAAGCTGTCAATGAGAGCCATCTCTGTGTTGTATACAGCCTTTTTGAGGGCTGTCTGGAATGTGGACAAGGTCCCCCCCTCCCTCCCAGGATTGAACCCAGGGCCTTAGCACTGAGCTACATCCCATCCCCAGCCCTTTTTGTTTTTTATTTAGCTAAGTTGTTCAGGCTGGGCTTGAACTTGTGATCCTCCTGCCTCAGCCTCCCAAAGTGCTGGGATTATAGGTGTGGACCACCATGGCCTGCTGAAAATTCTGTTTTGATGTCACTGAGCTCCTAATTCAAAGTCAGCAGCTAACAGTCCCCCTCTTTTATCCTACCTAGACTTATGTAACAAAAATAGGGCCTTATTTGTTTATGCTGCTGTAACAGGGTTTATGTCCTTGCTGCTTAATGCATTTTCTATGTGATTCAAAATGTCTAATTTGTTACTTGTAAAGCAATGATTCTCAACCTTTAAAAAAATTGTTTTCCCTAAAAAGGCTTGTTTGACATTTCTTTGATCATTACCTTTCTCGATACTGAATTCTCATCTTGTTTGTGCCCTTTGGAGGACCACAAACCATTCTAGTATCTGGGACGTTTTTCATTCCCCAAAGAACCAATTTTCATCTCTATTGAGAATGCATATGTTAAAGAAATTATTTTTGAAACAACAAGATAGATTTTAAGGTTTATTACCATCCCCAAATAGAAGTTACTTGGGGGATGTGGTCAGAAATGTGCTATCTGCCTTTGGCCCAAAAAGGAGAGAGAAACATTTGTGAGGAGATGTGCTCTTGACCTCTGTTGTACATAACTGTAGCACCCAGAATTTTATTAGAGATTTAGAGGTGAGAAGCACAAAACCCTGTTGTTATTTGCTGTGGTGATGTGCAGCTTAGAAAGGGGAGCTGAGATAACTAGGAGTCATCTGTTAGATAAGGGTTTGGGGAACAACTTGCCACTGAAGTTGAACTGTTGTGAACAGACACATGTTTTTATGCCCAACATTCTTTCTTTCCTTCCTTTCTAGTGGAACTCTCATTTGCATGGGATGGCAGTGTGTGACCAACTTAGTTTTCAGACACCTTGGCAACTCCATATGGCCATGTCATATAGTTTGGGTCAGTGCAGTAAAGTGTGAGCAGAAGTCATAAATTTGCACACATGTCCCTTTCAGGCTTTGCTCCTTGCCCTCTCCCTCTCTCATCCTGAAATGTGGCAGTAGTGTTTGGGCCGTTTTGAAACTATGAATGTCAGTGTTACATGCAAAGATTAGTGTCCCAGGTACATGGGATTATTAATGATGTTTATGAAACTGTTATATTGTTCCTGGACCCCTTATCTTTGGATCCTTCTTAAATAAAAACAACAAACACCTACTTTGATTAAGCCACTGTGGTAGTTTCTGTTACATATGGTCCGATGAGAGGAGGGGAATTAACCTATATATTGTCTGTTTTCTTTGTCATAGAAAGTAGGATGCTTCCTTTGTTTTTTATTTAACTTAGAATATTGCACATCTAATAACATTTTTATTACCAATATCATTGATTTAATATATATCCTAAATGAGTGCATTCTTTTTTTTCTCCTTTTGCTTTACTGGTAAAATGTTTTGGTGAAGTTAAGGGGTCTGGAAATAGTAGGTGACTTTAGATAGTAAATAAGCTGTGAACACAATGAATGGAGTGGCTATTTAGACACTCTTGAAGAGTAAGTGGACAGTGTTGCAATATATCAAACATTACATGTTTTAGTGTGTTTATACTTTTTAAATGAACTGAAAATGGACAACCAGATGTCTTGTGTTATGTACACTCAGGTTTAACCAGCTGCCGAAACAATTTATGATTTAATGTTCTTGGAACTCCATCTTACAAGAAGATTTGTCTTGGTTATGGTTTCCATGTACAACCAAACTATTCTTTAAATTAAGTGTCGTCTACTATAACCATAATATAGTATTACAAATCAGCTTATAATTTAAGAGAAATATAAATATATGAAAATTAGGACTGGTTTCAAACCTGTACCTCATCAGTCTCACTATAAACTTTTCACATTTAACATTGGCATATTGTACCTGGGCTGAATTAGCAGGTGAATAGCAAAGAATGTAATTTTTGTAGCCATGGAGAGTAATTGAAAACTACCTTAAATATTTCTTATGAGATGTAATTAAATCATTCTATTTTTGAAAACAAAGAATTACCAGGGACAAACATACATGTATATGCATGTATATGTGTATGATATATGTTTAATGAGAAATCTACAAATTAAGTACTAATTGATACTTTATTATTAAGAGAGTAGTATCAGTATTATTAAGAGAGTAGTATAGTGGTTTAGATAAACTCCTAGAAGTTCATTACAGTGAGCTTTGTGGAGTTCATTTATGGTGAAGATTGACTTATAACTAGTTAGTGACTCCTGTTTTTCAGTCATTTTGATTTCTTGATATTGTTAGTTCTTTGAGGTATTAATCTTCAAAGTGAAATTAAAATTGCTCCTCTTAGGCCGGGGATTTAGCTCAGTGGTTCTGCTGCCTGCCTCGTAAGCGCAAGGACCCGAGTTCGATCCCCGGTACCAAAAACAAAAAATTGCTCTTCTTTCAGGAATCCTTCTGTTATTAACTCTGTACTGCTAAGAATTTATATATTTAAAATAAAAATTGTCATGCAAGGCTCATGCCTTGACATTTTTCAGTATATTTGGGTTGGTCCCACTCGAATTTAAACGAGTCTTCCAAAAGTCAAACTCTGCCTCTAGTTTTATACCTTCTCTGTGATCTCAAAGAAAAGAATATTAAAGGAGTAGAGTAAGATACTTTCCTCAAGAGACTAACATAGAACATAATGGAAAGAACAGAGTTAAGTAGACCAGAGTTGAAAACCCAGAACTTAGTGAATTTGTGAGACTGTTGGTTCTCACAGCATCACTGCAAAGATTGAAGTAGATCTCTTTGTCTTTTTACCTGTTTTTGTTGCTGTTGTTTGTGTTAAGCTGTTGTGTTAGCTGTACATGATGATGATGTTGTCAAGTACAAGTGCTATGCCTTTTCTCCAGTACTGCAGTGGCACCTCAGTTCACACACTTAGTTTTCTCCCCGATTCTAGTCAGAAATTGAACTGGATGAGAACCAAATCAAATTTCCCCATAGGGTCAACATTGAACCTAACCAGTGAATTTGATTTGGTTCTTGTCCAACTTGGTTTGCAACCAGAATTGTGGAAAGAATCAAGTATGTGAACCAAAACACCACTGTGTTCCCTATGAAGTATGCTTAGAAGATGCCTTTCAATTGGCCCCTGACATGCAGGCTCTCCCTCTGAGATCCATTTATGTGTTCTCCCTTATGAACTTGTGACCTTATAGAGGACTGGGGCTCAATCAGTTCTTTCCTGGCCTTTATAGGTTTTTCAATTATGATTTAATCTGAGAGAATCTTTTCTAGTTTCATAATTTAATAGTTGATAAAGACAAGATTTTTGTGATCAGTTGCTGTAACTTGTTTTCAAAGTGTGTGTGTATATTTGTGTAGTGTGACTATCTACTTGTTGAGTGCAGGGAGTGGCTGATATTTCCTGCTCACCTCCTGCATGTCACTCCATTGTGGTTCAGCCTGTACCCTTGATAGTGGGGCGTGTACCAGCTGTTGTGTGTCCAGGGACTTTGCCTTTCTTCTTGTGTTTTGAGTCTCTCTTCTTCAGATATTTGCATGGTTCATTTCCTGTCCTCTTATCCTCTTTCTTCTGTTCAGAAGCCTGCTTTTTAGAAAATAGGTTGCTCTGAGTACCTTAAAGTAAGTCCTCTCATTCTCTGTCCTTTTCATCCTTTGTCTAAACACTTAACCACTACTATTCATGTTATCTGTTATCTCTCGTGGTGTTGGTATTTCTCCAATAAAATTAGAATGAAAGTTTTATGGAAACTAGGACTCTTGTTAGGCCAGTATTTGTTTTATTTACTGCTGTATTTCTGGTACTCAGGTTAGCATGGCACATGGTAGAATCTAACAGATACTGTTGAATGAGTAAATTAGTAGGGGAGCAACTTAGTCATTGTGCTTGAACCATTTTGTGTTTTTCTTAGCTTCTAGTCTATACAGAAATATAGTATTGTGCTAAGGCATTTTCCATTGTAAGTGTCATGGCTGAAAACCCTTTGCAGTTGTTACATTTTCTTATAAATACGTTTCTCACATTTATAGTAGAAAGAAGCTACTAGAACTCAAAACATCTGACAGTGTTTAAAGAGATGATAGATTACTTGGTTATAAATGCTGGGTAGTTTAGGGTCATTTAGTTTAGATACTATTGATTTAATATTTAAGTTGCTCCCAGTATAATAATTTCTTTTTAATTCAATTAATCCTCAAGATATATATGGTGAATAGTCTATGTGTTTATACTGTACTAGGCCCTGGACATAGAAATGTGTGACTCTTGAAGAGCTTAGAAATGGATAGATGTATAGAAAGATAGTCCAGTAAGAGGAACAGTTGATGAATACCATGGTCATTTGGAGCCATAGTGATTAGCAGTGGCTAGGTCATTAAAGAATCAGAAACGACCTGAATAGGGACCTCTTGGGGGTGAATAATGTGTTTGAAGAATCACAAGTACAGTAATTTGAGTATAGCAGGATTGGGAAAGCTATGTTGTTCAATGGACCAGAGACTTGAATGTCAGAGGACCTAAAATAATGTATAGGGTCCTCTGTTTATTAAGATACAACAGAGTATTTTTTAGAGCTATTTTTCTAAAATCCATTTTGGGAATACTTGGAGAGGGATGAAACTGACTAAGAATCTTATTTCTAAAATTCAGTGTGTCCAAGGATTTTTGAAATGTAATAAAATTATATAAAATGGATGTTTATTCAACCCATAGTCTTTAGATACTACGTTGTGGAAAATTTGAATATTGAACACATTTCTTTTGGTGCTAACAGTGAGTAGGTGGTTGAAGAACTGGAGGAATCATAAACAGTTTCTTTATGAAGTCTCTATTTTGGATGAGAGTGAAGGTACTAAGAGGCCTGTGGTTGGCAGTGAAAGGCCTAACTATTGGGGAAAGGCCTTTCTGCAGCCCTGCACATTGATTCTCAAAACACTTCCTCAAAGCTAGCATTAGCAGAGGATGTGGAGTGACTACAGCAAGTCAGCGTTTATGTTTTAGGGGCTATATGGTAAACACCTAGCACACTTTTCTGGATGAAATAGATATTTGAGACATTATAAGCAAGAGATCCAATAAACATGAGATGTATGAGGCTGCTGCTTGCTGCTGGTCGCACAGCATGTTAAGTGCACTCGAAAATAACAAGAGTATAATGTAGTAAATTGACTAACCACTAACATAGTTGTTTATTATCAGTATCAGTTATTATGTACTATAAATAATTGTCTATTGTGTACACTTTTCTACAACTGGGAATGCAGGTTTGTTTCCATCAGTATTACCACAAACAGATGAACAGTGTGTTATACTTTGTCATGATTGCTACAGTCTCAGAAGGTGATAGGAATATATCAGCTCCACTATAAACTTACGGGACCACTATGTGTATGTGGTTCATCATGAACTGAGATGTCACTGTTTTACCACATGACTATTTAAAAGCCATTTCTAACTTTCAGTGAAGTTTTAGTGATGATTTTTAGTTCTCAGAAACTTGCTTTGACTTATTGTTCCTCATTTTATGAATGCAACATTTTGAGTTGGCATAATTTTGCCAACTTTGGGCACCCACATGCCCACCATAAATTCTGTAATTGCTATAATTATGATATATTTGCATTATTATCATCTTATTGAGCTGTCAGTGTACCTTAAATCTTGTTTTTTAAGGATATTTTTAGAAGCTCTTTTTTGTGTTGAATTTTATTTCAAGAAGATCTGTGGCATATTTTATTTAATTAATTTATTTTTTTTTGGTACTGGGGATTGAACTCAGGACCTTGTGCTTTCAAGGCAGGAAGCAGAACCACTGAGCTAAATCCCTGGGCCCTGTGGCTATATTTTAAATTGTTGATGCATTTTTACATATGAAGCCATGAAAACATGAAATATTTCTGTGACCCATCCATAGTTGTTTTTTTTTTTTTTTTTTTTTTTGGTACCAGGGATCAAACTCGGGTCCTTGCGCTTGCACAGCAGGTGGCGAAACAACTGAGCTAAATACCCAGCCCCATTCATAGTTTTTATGTGTTGACAGATAAGGTGATTGATAAAGGTAATAAGTAGAAGTTCTGAGACTAGGTCAAGGTTTCTTGACTCCTGATCTCCAGGCACTTTTTTTGTTGTTAAGATTTTTTTTATAGGGGATGGGGTTTAGGTAGGTGGTACTTAGCATGTATAGTCTTTGGGTTCAATCCCAGGAACTAGGGGAAAAAATGATTTACAAATGAGGAATATTGCCATGTCTTCTATTCATTAACCTTTAAAATTAGCCATCACTATTATTAACAATGTCTGTAACACTGATGCCACTTTTTAGTCTCTCCTTGTATTTGATTTTTAGAATCTCCATATTGGCATGGCATTGATGTTTCTAAATTTTATTCTTAATCCTTTGAACTTGTCAGTTGTTTTTATTAAACTTAGATTCCATTTACAGTGTCATCAGGTTTCTTATCCAATAGTAAGTCAAAGGAGCATGTTTTTTCCCTCTGTATTCATTGACTTTGCCCTTAGCCAACACTAACACCCATTTCATGAAGGCTTTTGTCTTTATCCAAGTGTTCCACTCTGCCCTAGCAAAGCAGTATAAGGTCAAGGTGCCTGTCTTTTCTTTCTTCACACAAAATTAATAACTTGCTCCAACAGTAGTTTGTTCCAGGACATTTCCAGACCAGATGGTGGAAAGTTCTTGGAATAACATGGTAGCCAAAGCAACATTTTGGCTTTCTAAAGTTGACTTTATTTTGGTGATTGTGTAATGAAAATCTTTTGAAGATTATACAAGGACATTAAAACAAGAAAGATCTGTTGGCTTAAAACATTTTTCATCTTTTAAAAATCACCAAACTCAGCATGGTAGAATTTTGGTTTCTTTCAGGTATTTGCCTCTCTGGCTCATATCCCTAATTATTAGGCATTTAAGACAGCCTAATTAATATTTTTAATTTTGTTTACACAGAACCTTGAATTCTTGTTTCTTGAGCATTGTAGAAACTTCCATCAAGAAATGACATTGGAGATCATCTTGCCCAATGTGCTTATTTACAAATAAGAAAACCAAGACCCAGAGAAATGGTTTTGTTGAAGTTAACAGAGTTAATGGAGAACTAAGAAATAGATCCTGGCTTTCCTAATTTTGAGTCAGTGACTCCTACAGCATACCATGTGATTTGAGTGACTTAGCTTGTCATTTGCTTTTATTTCAATATATCATCAGATTTTAAATGGTAAAAGTTTACTTTTTAATATTTGTAACAATGTTCTATTTTTAGTTGAGCAATTTAATTTTTATATTCAAACCCTATTATATAAAAGTACACTTGAATGATCTTCCTCTTCATCGTTTCTCATCTTCTCAGCCTTCCCCTGTGCCTCCATAATTAACTATGATTCTTAGCTTATGTATCTTTTGGAATCTTTAATGCACATATATGTGCAATTAAGAATATAGATTCTTATTTCATCCAGTTTTCATACACAGGTCGGAAATTCTACATATTCTAAAACAATCTACCCTGTCTTTATATGCCAGCATTTAGAGGGCCATTTGTTTTAAATAAGAGCTTTGTTGTGATATAATTAAAGTATTCAAAAATTAACCTTTTCAAAGTATACAACTAGTGGGTTTTTTAAAAATTTAATTTTATCCTATTCCCCCCTCAAGCTCCCTCCCCTCCCTATGTACAAAAAGCTTTGTTTCCATTTTTTTCTTTCTATTTTCACTTTTTTTTTTTTTTTTTTTTTTTTTGGTACCGGGGATCAAACTCAGGACCCTGAGCCTGCAAGGCAGGTGGCGGAACCACTGAGCCAAACCCCCGGGCCTATTTTCACTTGTTTTATCACTTCCTTCCTTTCTCCCTCCCTCCCTCTTCCCTTGTTCCCCTTCCCATTTGAGCACTTTCTTCCCATTCCTACCATTCATTGTACATCTCAGTTCTTATTTCCATGTTCAGTTTCTCACACCAGAGAAACAATGCTGTATTTAAACATGTGCGTTTGATTTATTTCACTTAAACAACTCAGTGGTTTTGAGTATATGTTCACAAAGTTGTGAAACTCTCAACACTAATTCCAGAACATTTTTATTTCTGCCAAGAGAAATCCATAACTATTATCAGTCACTCCTCAGTTGTCCCCATGGGAAATACCCCTTCTCCCCCAGCTAAGCTCCTGGCAACAGTCTGCTTTCTGTCCTCATGGATTTGCCTGTTCTGAACATTTTATAGAGATGGAATAAGGTCTTTTTGTGTCTGGCTTTTTTTGTTCTTACTTGTTAGAATGTATTCAAAGTACATCTTATGTTGTCTTATGTACCAAGACTTAATTACTATTTAGTACTGAAAGGTATTCCATAGTATATACCACATTTTGTTTATTCATTCATCAGTTGATAGACATTTGGTTTGGTTTTTTTTTTCTTTGTTTTGGTCTGATGAATGACGTTGCTGTAAGGTGTGATCAAAACTCACAGTGAATGTTTACATTAAAAATTTTTATTACAGTAAAAGACACGTTGCCATGAATCCCCTTCAACAGATCCCCTCCTCCCTTTGAATGTACTTATTCCATTGTTCTTGCCACTCTCTAAAGCAGTTCTGGAAGTCCTCTTTCATGAGTATCTGTAGTTGCACTGTTATAGCTACCTCAGTGTCCTGAATCGATTCAAAATGTTTACCTCTCATGGTGAAAGAACCAGAAGTTGCACAGTGCCAGATCGAGTAAATAATGCTTTAGAAACCTGCCTTTCTGTTGGATGGCACTCAGCAGCAAAGGCATGAAAGAGGACTCCAGAAATGCTCAAAAAGTGGCAAGAACAATGAGATAAGTGTGTTTAAAATGAGAGGGAGTATTTGTTTCTTCGTTTTTTGAGACAGGGTCTCGTTATATGGTCCAGGCTGGCCTTGAACTCACTGTGTAGTCCAGGTTGGCATTCAGCTTTCTAACTCTCAGAGATCCTCCTGCCTCAACCTCCCAAGTGCTAGGATTACAGATGTGCACTACCACACCTAGCCTTCTCTCTCTCTCTCTCTCTGTTATTGTTTCTCCCTCTCTCTCTCTCTTTCTCTCTCTCTGTTGTTGTTTTGTTTTTTGAGACAGGGCCTTGCTGTGTAGTTTAGGCTGGCCTTGAACTCACTGTGCAGCCCAGGCTGGCCTTGAACTCTGGGCAGTACTCATGCCTCAGTCTCCCCAGTGCTGGGATTACAGGCATGTGCCACCACACCTAGCAAGAGGGAGTATTTTGAGGGGGATTAATGGCAGTGTTTTTACTGTAATAAAATTTTTAAATTTAATCATTCACTATATATTTTGATCACACTGTATGGGAAAATTCATGTATAAAGCTTTATGTGGACATATGTTTTTAGTTCTTTTGGGGATGTATCTGGGAGAGTAATTGCTAAATCCTGTGTTACTTTGTATTTAACTTTTTGAGCAACTGCCAGACTTTTACTGTGGCTTTACCAGTTTACAGTCCCACCACCTCTATATGTGGGTTACAATTTCTCCACATCCTTTCTTATTCTTCTTTAAAAACTGCATAATATCCCATTGTAGGTCATGTCAGAATGTGTTTAATCATTCCCCTCTTGGTGGACATCAGGGTTAACTTTTTTTTTTTGCTCATTTTTGTACAGGAGCCCCTATAGTACCTTTTTCTAGGACCCTTTTTATATTAGCAAGATTAGCCCTTTGTGATATGAATTTAAAGTATATTTTTTCTCAGTTTGCCTTTGACCTTTTTTGCTTAGAGTATATTTTTATTTGTGCTATGATGAATTTTTTAACAATTTTAATTTATCGATCTTTTATAGCTTTTAAGGTCTTCAGGTCCTTTAAGCTCTTTGTTGCCTATTTGACCTTATCTCTTACTGTTCTCCTTCTTGAATGTTCTGTTCTAGCATTATTGACCTCTCTGCTGTTCCTTAAATAGTCTAGGCATGTTCTTACTCAGGGCCTTTGAATGAAAGACTCTAATCTTTCTCACTTACTGCTTTTAAGTCTTTGCAGGAATGTCAATTTTTTTGCCAAGGCCTTCCTACTTAAAATTGTAACAATCCTATAGTAGTGTCAGTCCCCTAAATTCATAATTTTTTTCTTTAATAATAAATAAATATGAATCTTATCTTTTTATTCATATGAAGTGGTAGTCGTCAGCTTATAGTTACAGTTATAGTTTATATACTTATAGTTACAGTTATAGTTTATTTATATTAAGTGGTAGTCATGAGCTTATAGTTACAGGCTATTCTACAGAAATAATCAAGAATAACGAATACTGTCTTGGGCAGTGTCACTAAGCTTTATATTGAGTAAAATTTTTTTTGTGAATTGTGTTCACTTTTTATAGTTATTATAAATTGGCTATTAAAGTTTAGTTGGGCAAGGGCCGGGGATTTTAGCTCAGTGGTCTCGTCGCCTGCTACGCAAGCACAAAGGCCCGAGTTCGATCCCCGGTACCAAAAAAAAAAAAAAAGTTTAGTTGGGCAATGACTGTCCAGGTAGAGATGGCATTTCCTAGGTTCCCTTGCAGCTAGATGTGGATGTACCAGAGGAAGTGGTATAAAATCAACATTTAAAAAAATCGCTGTACTGGGGATTGAACCCAGGCATTATGCTGAGCCACATTTCTAGCCCTTTAAAAAAATTTTTTTTTAAATAATTTTGAGACAGAGTCTCACTAAGTTGCTAAATTAATCAGGATGGGTTCAAACTTGGAGTTGTCCTGCCTCAGCTCTCTAGAGTGCTGGAATTAAATGGAACTTTCACATTGTTTCATAAAAGAAATGACTTGCCTTGGAGTGCATTTTTTTCTCTTCTCTGGTGGGACATGATTACTGCAGCAAACTTGGATGTACATGCCAAGGATAACAGAGCTTCTTTTCCAAGACAGGCCTCTGGGTGATCTTGTTAGATAGATCCTGCTTGATTGGATTGTTGAATGGCAGATAAATAA
This sequence comes from Heterocephalus glaber, assembly GCF_053883595.1. Lineage (NCBI taxonomy): Eukaryota > Metazoa > Chordata > Mammalia > Rodentia > Bathyergidae > Heterocephalus > Heterocephalus glaber. Next base: position 32,456,871 of record NW_028258142.1, read on the forward strand.
CTTTGATCTTCTTTAAAACACTCTAAGATTGGATCTCTTTGTCACAGCAACTTACCCTGTTACTTATCCCACCTTTGAACTCTTTGTCTGACATTCATGCCTTTTTTAATTTCATAGCACTTAACACCTTCTAATTTGCTATTTGGTGTATTTATTTGTTTTTCTTTCTAGAGTATAAACTTTGTCATGCTTGGCATAAAATAAATGCTGAATTAGAGTATGAAATGAATGGTTGTAAAATATAAGATAAGCTTATTATAAGAAATTTTTTCCATTTCCCTCCCCTAAAATGTTATGATGTTTCTTGTTTTTGATTTAAACATTAACTTTGATATATTTGGGATTTCTTTGAGGATAGGTCTGAGGTATAGAATCAAGGAAATTTTTCCCTCAGAAGGTTATATATAGAGTTGTCCTAACATCATGTAGCAATATCTTTTTTAGAATTGTAAAGAGGAAATCTTATTAAGTTGTATAGCAGTGATTAAATATAAGGAATGAAACAAAACAAAACACAAACTACCCCTTTCCTCAATAGATTTCTCAAAGGGAGAATTGTAGACTCTGTCATCATCATATCAAAAAGAAGATAGTATTCTGTTTAGGCATCCTTTTTGTTTATGTAAAGCTTACATTTTTATTCGTCTTAAGTGATAAGTTGACATGTATGATCTCCTAATCTTTGACTTGCAGTTACAGGCTATCTTGGAAATAATAAAAAATAGCAAATACTGCCTTGGGCAGTGTCATTAACTTATAAAGCCCAAGTAAAAATTTTTTGGTGTTGAAATGTGTGTTTACTTTTTATGATTATTACAAATTAAGTGTCTGTGGTAGAATTATGTCTTTTCTATGAATTTCTATATGTAAAATCTGTAAAATACGGTTTAAATGTCTGAATACTTTTAATGAGAATGAGTCTGTAACTCTGTGCTTCTCTAGCAGCAAAAAATTTAACTCACATCTTTGATTAGCATGTGTGGCTAGCTCACATTATTTTTCCTAGTTGCATATAGCTTTTACTTTGTTTAAGTGACAGGGGAATAAGTAAGAAAATTCATAGTTGAAATAAGATTAAATATAATCATCAGACCATTTCTTTTTTTTCTGGAAATTTCCCAATAAAGATAAGTGGCTTGAAAAAAATGTTTCTCCCTCATTTTCTTTGTACCTCTTTACCATTTAAAAAATTAAAAGTAAAAAAAAAAATTGTCACTTATAATTTGATATCCTAGGATTGCAGTTTTTATTTTTTGCATGCTATCATTTGCTTGTATGTGCATTCACAGGCACACTTGCTACCATAGGCAGTGCTCTCTTTGCTTGACACATCATGAAGAAAATGTTTCAGTAAAGTATGTTTCAAAAGCAAGAAGGATAACTTGTTTTATGTGGCCAGCATGACCTTGTATCAAAACCTAACAACACATTACATAAAAAAGAAAATTGTAGACTGATAAATCTCATGAACATAGAAACAGATATTTTTTTTAAAATCAGAAAATTACATCTAGCAGTATATGAAAAGACATCAGAAGCAAGTCAGGCTTATCTCAGAAATGCAAGACTGTTTAACACATGAAAAATCAATGAATATAATTTGATGTACTGATAAAACAAATCAGAAAATTATCTTAGTAAATGTTGAAAAGCATTTGGCCAAACTCACCATTCAATCATGAGAAAACCTCAGATTAGGAGTAGAAAGATAAAGGGAATCTACAAAAAACCTGCAGCTAACATTACATTTAATGATGGAAAAACTCAGTACTTGACTTCATCTATGATGAGGAACAAGTCAAAGATGTTTGCTCTTAGCATTACTATTCACTGTTGTATTGAAGCCATAGCCAGCACAATAAAGCAGAGAAAAAAAAAGATAAAAGCATAGAGATTGGAAAGAAAGAACTAAAATCATATGAATTTGTTGACTGCATGATTATTTATGTAGAAAATGCCAAGAAATACACTAGAACTTAAAAATCAATCTAGTAAAACTATAAAGTCTGTTGTGTAGTGAATGTTTATCCCCTTCTCTCAATTTATATGTCAAAACCACATGATAGTGTTAGGAAATGGAGCCTTTTATATAATTAAATCATGAGAGTAGAGCTCTCATGCATGGACTCACTGACATTTTCAGAAGACATAACAGAGTATGCTCTTATCTCTCTGCTCTCCACCATATGAGAACATACTGAGAAGGCTGCCAGCTGCAAGCCAGGAGGAAAGCCCTCACCTGGGAACCAAACTGGGTAATGCCCTGATCCTGGGCTTCCCAGCCTGCAGAATTCTGAGGATTGTTTGGTGTTTAAGCCACCTAGTTAGTCTATGATAATTTGTTAGAGTAGCCCACATTAAGATATTATACAAAAATCATATAATAGCAGCAGTAAATTGGAAAATAAAAACTTTAAAATTCCATTTAAAAATAAGAAACATGAAATTGAAGTAAATTTAACAAATACATCTGAAACTTGTATATTGATAACCAAAAACATTCTCAGTAAAGCCCAAGGACTTTAATGTAAACATATATTCATGAATTGGAGGACAAAATATACCATTATCACCAAAACAATCCATAGATTTAATTCAGCATATTTGTATTGGGATTTCTAAATGTAAAAATCATGCTAATTCTAAAATGTAAACAGGAAGGCAAAGAACCTAGAATATACAAAGCCATATTGAAAAAGGATAAAAGGAGTATTTATACTACTTCACTTTTCATGATGTATTGTAAAGCTGCAGTTTTCAAGACCTTGTGATATTGATATAAGTATAGAGAAATAAATCTGACTAGGGAGCCAAGATATGACCAATTGAATTTTTTTTCCTTAAATTCTTTTATTGGTACATTTTAGGTATACAATACATTTACGTTTATCATTGGGTGCTTGTACCTGTACATGATGTATCTTGGTTCTTATTTTTTTCCCCATTACCTGTGCGCCCTTCAACCCCTCCACCCTTCCCTATTTACATAGATTTCATTTACATTTTTTATCTCATAATTTTTCCTTTCCTTTCTTTCCTTTCCACTTCCCCTCCCACTACCCCTACACCTTTGGACCTTTTCCTATTTCAAATTATCAATTATTCATTTTAAACATTTTAATCCTTATTTACACTTTCAGTTTCTCACACTAGAGAAACTATTTGGTATTTACACGTGTGTGGTATTTATTTCACTTAAGAAGATGGCCTCAATATGCATCTATTTAGCTATAAATGTCTCTAGTTTCTCATTCTTTATGGCTGAGTAGTACTCCATTTTATAAAAAAAAACACATCTTCTTGATCCAGCCTCTAGTTGATGGGCACTTGGGCTGCTTCCAAGCTTTAGCTATTACAAACTGTGCTGCTATAAACATGGGTGCACATATATCGCTGTGGTATGATTCTTTTAATTCTTTTGGGAAGATACCCAGCAGGGGAATAGCTGGATCAAATGGGACCTCTAGCCCTGCTTCTTTGAGGTATCTCCATACTGATTTCCACAGTGGTTGCACCAGTCTGCACTCCCACCAGCAATGGAGAAGGGTTCCTTTCTCCCCACAACCCCGCCAGCATTTGTTATTTGTTGATTTCATGATAGCAGCCATTCTTTCTGGGGTGAGGTGGAATCTCAGTGTTGTTTTCATTTGAATCTCTCGAATGACCAGTGATGTTGAACATTTTTTCATATATTTGTTTGCTGCTTTTACTTCTTTGTCTGAGAAATGTCTGTTCATTTCAGATGCCCATTTTTGAATTGGGTCTTTGAATTTGGGGGGTCTGATTTTTTCAATTCTTTATATATTCTAGATCGTAGTCCTTTGTCTGAGGTACAGCTGCTAAAATTTTTTTCCCACATTGTAGGTTGTCTGTTAGCTCTGTTGGTGGTTTCTTTTGCAGTGCAGAAGCTTTTTAATAAGATGAGATCCCAGTTGTTGATTCTTTCTGCTAGTTCCCGTGCTAGTTCATAAAGTCTTTTCCTATGCCAATGTCTTCAAGAGTTCTACCTAACTTATCTTCCAGCAACTTAGTGTTTCTGTCTTAATATTTATATCTGTAATCCACTTCAATCTTAGTTTAGTGCATGGTGATAGGTATGGGTCTAGTTTTAATCTTTGGCAGGTTGAAATCCGGTTTTTCCAACACCATTTATTAAATAGGCTATCTTTCCTCCTATGATGGTGGTTGGCTCCTTTGTCAAAGATGAGGTGGCTGAGTATGTCTGGAGTTGCTTCTGCATCTTCTAATCTATTCCACTGATCCTCGGGTCTGTTCTTTTGCCAGTAGCATGGTGTTTTTTATCACAGTAGCTTTGTAGTATAGTTTCAAGTTGGGGATTGTGATACCCCCTGCCATGGCTCTGTTGCTTAGAATTGCTTTTGCTATTCTAGGTCTCTTCTGGTTCCAAATGAATTTTTGGATTGTTTTCTCTAGTTCTGTGAAGTATATTGTTGTGGAATTTCAGTGGGCATTGCATTGAATCTATATAGTAGTTTTGGAAGTATGGACATTTTCACTATATTGGTTCTTCCTACCCAGGAGCAAGGGATGTCTTTCCATTTTCTTGTATCCTCTTCGATCTCCCTTTTCAGAATGCTGTCGTTTTCAGTGTAGAGGTCTTTTGCTTCCTTTGTTTGATTGATTCCTAGATATTTCATGTTTTTGGATGCTATTGTAAAAGGAATTGTTTCCCTAATTTCTCTCTCAGTGAGTCTGTTATTTGTGTACAAGAAGGCTATTGTTTTGTTGAAGGCTATTGTGTTGACCTTGTATCCAGCTACTCTCCCGAATCTGTCAATTAAGTCTAGAAGTCTTTTGGTGGATTTTTTTGTGTCTTCTATGTAAAGTATCATATCGTCAGCAAATAATGACGATTTAACTTCTTCTTTTCCTATCTTTATTCCTTTTATTTCTTTCTCTTTTCTAATTGCTGTGGCTAATGTTTCCAGACCTGTATTGAACAGGAGTGGTGATAGTGGGCATCCTTGTCTTGTTCCTGATTTTAGCATGAAAGTTTTCAGTATTTGACCATTTAGTATGATGTTGGCTGTTGGTTTTTCATAGATAGCCTTAATCAGGTTAATATAAAGACCTTCTGTTCCAATTTTCTGTAGGGTTTTTATCATGAATGGGTGCTGGATTTTGTCAAATGCGTTTTCTGCATCTATTGAGATGATCATATGGTTTTTGTCCTTGACTCTGTTAATATGGTGTATTACATTTATTGATTTACAAATGTTGAACCATCCTTGCATCCCTGGGATAAATCCGACTTGGTCAGGGTGTATGATCTTGTTGATGACCCTCTGTATTATGTTTGCCAGTATCTTGTTGAGGATTTTTGCATGTATGTTCATTAGGGAGATTGGCCTGTAGTTCTCTTTTTGGGTTGGGTCTTTCTCTGGTTTTGGAATCAAAGTAACACTTGCTTCCAGGATTGAATTTGGGAGCCTTGCTTCCTTTTCAATTTCCTTGATGAGTTTAAAGAGTAATGGTGATATTTCTTCTTTAAATGTCTTGTGGAATTCAGCAGTGAAGCCATCAGGACCAGGGCTTTTCTTTGTTGGTAAATTTTTTATTACATTTTCAATTTCACTCATTGTAATTGAGGTGTTTAGAATTTCTGTATCTTCTTCATTTAACTTTGGCTTTTGTGTATATCTAGGAATCTGTCCATTTCTTCTGTGTTTTCCATTTTTTTAGAGTACAGCTTCTCGAAGTAGGTATTAATGATCCTCTGGATTTCTGTTGGATCTGTTGTGACTTCACTTTTTTCATTCTTAATTGCATGTATTTGCGCCTTTTCTTTTCTTTTTTTTATAAGGTTGGCTAAAGGTTTATCGATTTTATTTATTCATTCGAGAAGCCAACTCTTTGATTCATTGATTTTTTATATTCTCTTAGTCTCTATTGCATTGATTTCTGCTCTGATCTTTATAATTTCCTCTCTTGTACGAGCTTTGGATTTGTTATGCTCTTCTCTTTCTAGCAGTTTGAGGTTCTGCATTAGGTTATTTATCTGAGTTTTCTCTGTTTTCCTAATATGGGCATTCACTGCTATGAATTTCCCACGTAGAACTGCTTTCATTGTGTCCCACAGATTTCTGTATGTTGTACTGGCATTATCATTTGCTTGTAGAAACTGTTTAATTTCTTCTGTTACCCACTAGTTGTTTAGGAGGGTGTTATTCAGTTTCCATGTGTTCGTTGGGGTTTTGTGGTTTCTTATGTTATTGATCTCCAATTTTATTGTACTATGGCCTGATAAATATACAGGGAGTAACTTCAGTTCTTTTACATTTACTTAGACCTGTCCTATGAGCTAGCATGCGGTCTATTCTGGAGAATGACCCGTGTGCAGCCGAAAAGAATGTGTATTCTGATTTTGTGGGGTGGAACACTCTGTAAACATCTATTAAGTCCATTTGTTCAATAACTTGGTTCGGTTCTAGAATTTCCTTGTTATCTCCTTGGAATTAGCTCTGAATAAAGCCTTTTCCTTTTCACAATGCCTTTCCCACTTTGTGGGATCAGTGTTATGGACTGGGCAGCTGGTAATAGTTTCTAACAAAAATATATTTAATAAGATTGGAATAACCTGTTTACTGTTAATAACTTGGTGAATATGCAAAGTTGACTTCGAAAAAATACACACGAGAGACAAAGTATTGTGTGCGCACCATTATTCGGAGTAAAAGAGATGATCAACTTCAAAAGGGAATGTTTTCTGCCCTACACTGACTTCTTCAGTCTGTGTGGTTGTTCTGTACTAAACAGAGATGAACATAGAGGCCTAGAATGGATTTTCAAGGAAAAAACTACTGGTAACTGTTTCCATATATACTAATAAACATGTCCTTCAATAGAAGGCAGGAAAGGGGAAGTACGAAAATAATGGGATATTGGATTCAAATATAAGAGCCAATGACTGGCAAAAGATCTGATACTTATGTTTGGCATAATTCTTATATTAAACATAATAGTTTTTTAAATAATATGAAATTATTGATATGTAGATTTGAATTTTTATTACACAGTTTATTTAGAAAGGAGGAGTATCTTAAATCTTTTGAAGTGGTCTTTATTCTGTTTTCTCTCCATTTCTCCAGAGATATAACATATGAAATATCAGTGGAGGCTATATCAACAATGGTTGTTTTCCTTTCCTGCCAACTCTTCCACAAAGAAGTTTTGCGACAGAGCATCAGTCACAAGTATTTAATGCGAGGTCCATGGTATGTTTCTATTTTACATTTGTCAATGTTCAAATTTCTGTTCTTGTCACCTTACCTGAGTTTTGTCTCATATCTCCAACCAGGCACTTCCTCTGGTTGTTACTTCACACCCAGTACATAAGGGATCAACTTCTGTTTCCTGTCAAAACTATACATCCTCCTTATCCTTTTAGTCCCATGGTTCAGTTACTGTTGCTAGAGGCTGCTTTGTAGAATTGAAACTTTGAAATCATCTTTTTCTTCTTTCTCCTTCATACTTCAAGTAATAATCAGGTCATATTTGTATATTCAAATTGTTTTTGTATCTATCCCTTCTCAACAGTACCTTTGAAACTACAGTTGTTCTTTGTATCCACAGGGCATTGGTTTCAGGGCCCTGCAAAGATAACCAAATCTTCAGAGCTCAAGTCTTTAATAGAAAATATGTATAATCTGTGCACATCCTCTTTGATACATTAAATCATCTCCAGATTATATATAATAGCTAATACAATGTAAATGTTGTATAAATAACTGATAATACTACATTGTTTGGGAAATGACAGGAAAAGTCTGTACGTGTTCAGTACAGATGCAGGTTTTTTTCTTTTCCTGGATATTTTCGATTTGCAGTTGGTTGGGTTTGTGGATATGGTGCCTGAGGATGCTGGGCTCTGAGATATGAAGTCTGATTGTACCGTAATCCATGATTTGTGATCATGTGTTTGGATAATGCCAACTGACACTTCCTACTTTCATTGAACCAGCAAATATTTATTGTGTGCTGACACTGTACTGGTCATTTGTTAGGCTTGGGCTGTGCTCTTGAGCCAAGGCTTATAGTCTCTTAGAGGTGGAGATAAGAATAGATAAATATTAAATATGAGGTGTGATTGAAAAATACAGTGAATGTTTAAATTTTTAAAAATGTATTATAGTAAGAAGCACTTTGCCATCAATCCCCCTCAAAATATTGCCCCTCACTTCAAAACACTTATTATTCTTGGCACTTTCTGAAGCAGTAATGGAAGTCCTCTTATATGAATGTCCTTAGTTGTATTGTCATGGCTGTCTCAATGTCCTGAATTGATTAAAAATGTTTTTATTTTGACTTTGGGAAAGATCTAGCAGTCACATAGTACTAGATCCAGTGAATAAAGTGGACGAGGACACACTGTAATGCTTTTATAAGCCTGCCTTTCAATCGGATGGCATGCTACAGCAGCATTCACTGTATTCTTGATCATACCTCATAAAGACACTGACAAAAGAGGACTTCCAGAACTGTTCCAAAAAGTAGTACAAATGATGGAATAAGTGTGTTCAAAGTGAGGGGGAGTATTCTGAGGGAGGATTAATGGCAATATGTTTTAGTGCAATAAAATTTTTTAAAATTCACCATATATTTTGATCTATCTTATGTACACACATTACAAACTTCTATTGACATAAACGTCACAAAACTTTAAAATAGCATTGATTAAAGTTATCAGGTGGGAGAGGAGCTTTGTCTTCTTTGTGTTCTTCTTCCTACCTTGATTATACCTATTGCACATTCACAGCATCCCTTAGAGTTCTTTGGAACATGTCTAAGTGTTCTGTTGCTAATACCACAATAGCAGAGATGGAGTCAGTTATAAAGAAAACAGACATAATTTTGGCTTACGGTTCTGGAGGTCCAAGGTTGAGGGGCCACAACTGGTAATGGGTTTCTTGCTGGCAATCTTGAGACATCACAGGACATCGCATAGCAAGAGACAAAGAGCATGTGTGTGCCTCCTCTGGTTTTCTCTCTTTTCTTTTAAAGCCCCCAGGATTCCATCATGGGGACTCCACCCTGATATCCTTATCTAATCCCAGTCATTCCCTAAAGCCTCATCTCTAAATGCTAGAATCAGATTGTTTTCACCCTCTTAGTACCTCACAACGAGGATTAAACTCCACAAGTTGCAGAGGAGATGAGCCATGTTAAACCATTGTAGAACATATTTGAAAATTACTAAGAGGGAAAGAGCCTTGGCTTTGGAGATGGAAGATTTGCATCTAAACCTTTCTCAGTGGCACTCAGAATGACCCTGGTTTAAGGTAGTAGTTGGCATTTTAAGGCTTTTAAACACCTTTGTTAAAATAAGATTATGAACTTTGTTCCTTCTAGTGCCAGAAGTGTTGAAGTTGCTTTTTCAATAGACCTAAGAAAGGCTAGTGTTCTTATTTTCTAAGACATTAGGTTTTCACAGTATCACTATGGTGCCAAATACTTAGAATATAATATGTTCTTTTACTGATTTTTGTGCTTCATCTTAAAGCTATATTTTTAAAAGTTCAATAATATATTCAAGACTCTGTTTAAAATTTTACTTTAGATTGGAGGAATTGGTTTATCGTTAATTAAATAATTGAGTAAATTGAACAATTTCATATTAAAGTATACTCATTATTTTAAAATTCTTTTTTCTTTCTGATTCTACATTACTATCTTAAGGTGCCAGATACTGTATTATGCACTAAATTTAGTAGTATCTCACAATGTTATTTAAATTGCAAATAAGTTTACTGCTGGTCTAGACTTTTAAAGATTTGACCAGTGTGTTCTGCTGTGGTATGAGGCAAAGCCTCAAGTTGGACCTCAGTTCCCATGGTCTTGCCTGTTATGTGACACTATTAGATTTCTTTTAGTCAGTATTAATGGGAGAATTATTTCTGTATTATGCAGAATTAGGTGAATCCCATAAAATGGTTTGATTTTTTTTTCTTTTGTGTAGTCTTCCATACACCAGCAAACTTGTGAAAACCTTATTATATAACTTTATCAGACAAGAAAAGCCACCACCTCTAGGATCCCATGTTTTCCCTCAGCAGTCGGATGGAGGAGGACTGCTTTATGGACTGGCATCAGGAGTAGCAAGTAAGATCTGTCAGATTTTTTTCACTTCTTAGATGTACAAACATTTTGTCTAATTAGGCATAAGAAATTCTGTTCACTTGGCTGCTGTCTTTTAACATTTATATTGGGTCTGTGCAGCTGGCTAAATATGATATACTGAAAGTAATTAAAATATTAATCTTTCTTTTCTGTGCAGTGGTTGATGTTAAACATATGCAAATACTGAATAGGTTATTTATCTACAGAACAGCATTTTTGAAGGAGAATGTTTCATACATAAATGTGCATATTACATGCATTGTAGGTATGTAGTATACATAAAATTAAGCCTTTGGGAGTTTTTTGTTGCTTGTGTTACAAGAGGAAACCTTTCTATTTCAGAAGCTTTATTGGTTAGGATTTTATATGACTAATTAAGAGTACTTTTTCTATTATACTCAGTACTTCATTTGTTCAGTGACAAATTAGCACATTCGGAAGAGTTTTATCATGAACTTTGAAGTGGTGCAATCTTGAGTTTTGTCTGATTGGAAGCAAATGTGATAGCTGAGAAAGACCTTTCTTTCCTCCTTACAGTAAGCCCTCATTTCTGCTTCACGGGGTTCAGACCTGAAGACACCCAAGTACTGTGCAGAGTACTCCTCCCCTTTGTCAGCCTGGGAGGCCATGGTCATAGATGGTTATGTAAGCTGAACTTTCGCTTTATTCTGACAGAGAAATAAAAACTAGAGTAACATTTGGGCAGTCATCAGGTCTGCACAGGTGCTATACTCTTACTAAGCCAGCAGTATATTCTTTCCATACTCAATAGTTCAGGGTCCAGATGGAGCTGGTTTCCACAGTGGAATTAAGGCTTGGGCATGCTCCCCATGCTCACATAGCAGAGCATCAGTGTGATAGCAAAAAGCAGTATTATGTGGCAGTTTATTAGACGATGAGGCTTGATAACTTCTCCTTAAAAAATAGTGAGCTTGGCCGGGGATTTAGCTCAGTGGTTTCGCTGCCTGCTGCACAAGCACAAGGACCTGAGTTTGATCCCTGGTACCAAAAAAAAAAAAAAAAAAAAAAAAAAATGGTGGGCTTGTTTAGCTGATTTAAGGAACAGATTGATGATTTGCCTTTCTTTGACTTCTTTTAATATTATGAATTTAAATACATTGTAGTCACGTAAACCCTTGTCTGTGGTGGTGGCAGCTTGCTTAGATGCTGTACCTGCATTGGTTCTTCAAGTTACTCCTATGTAGTGCCTGCATTATCAGGTGGGCAAGTGTGTACAGTTCATCTGTGACCTCCAAAGACAGAACACAGGTGGCTTTTTGGGTCCCATGGAAGATTTAATTAATATTAGTGTTTCATTTTTACTTTTCTTTCTTTTTCTTGATCATTAATGTGGTATAAATACTTAAAAGCTGAACATTTTCTAATATTTTAATATAGGCAGAATTTTGAGGGGAAGTAAGTTCATTAATTGCTTTCTTCAAAACAATGGTAATACTTAGCAATTTTTTTTTAAGTAAAGAGATTTGTATGCAGTTATTTCCCCCCAGTTATGTATTGTATCAAAAAGTAACTCCAGTGTTGTGTGGTGTCATTTGTCTTCTTGGGTACCAGAAAACTTGAATTTTAAATTTCACAGCTGTTTATGAGTATGTACTTAGGAGCATATCATAAGGAGCTCTCTTAATTTTCCTCTCAGTTTCCTTGTTTATTAAGTGAGGTTGGGGTTGAGATGGATGATATAACTTTCATATTTTTTATGGTCTATTTTTTCACTAGTTTAACATTTAATATATTCATTTAAGGACATTAAAATAGATTTATGGTTTTTAGCATGCTTTAGTCCAGTGGTGGTGAACCTATGGCACATGTGCTGGAGCTGGCTGATTGTTAATCATTGAAAGCTCTGAAAGGTTTGCCATCACTGCTCTAGTCACAAAGACATTTTGCATAATTCTTTTCCTAAAGCTTTATTTATGTGAAAGCATAAATCAAGATGGAATGATTATGGATTCACTATTTAACAACATATGACTCAAAAGATTATAAAAACAACAAAAGGACATTGTAAAAAATGCAGCTATGTATGTGGGCAAAATAAAATGTAAAAAAGATCATAGCCATCTAATTAAGCAACATTCCATAAAGTCAGTCAAGTTAACAAAATTTGACTTAAGTTGTGTGATCACTTTTGATGATTTTTTTTTTTAGTTGGTAGTTAAAGAATTTTCTTACTTTAATTTTGGCTTTCAAAAATATGATTTGTAAGTTTCTCCTTGAATAAAATATATATTTTAAAGCCAAATATAAATTATAAGCTTTTGGATTATATTCATTTTTGCTGTGATGGGATTTTTCCTGGATATAGAAAGTGCTTCTTTTCATAGCAGAGTGTGTATTGTATGTTTTTACAAAATTATTTCCTTTGAAACTGGGTGCCTTATTTTAAAAATTCAGTCTTGCATAGTACAGCTTTGTTGACACCAATGGGGGGAGGAGAAGTTTTGCTCTAGAACAGGGGTCTGAATGCATAGTGAGGCATATACCTGGAGCCTCTTGAGTCAGTCAAGGCCTCTCCAGTTTCTTTTCACTTACTTTTACAGATGTATTTCTGGTTTTTCTACTGTTTCCCAGACTAGTGAAGAGTCTTATTACTTCGTGCTTCCTGACAGTTTCCCTTTTCATGCCTTTGCTTGAGTCTTAGTTTCGCTTCTTGATGACTCTGGATTTTCTACCCACCCATCCATTAAGGTTCATCTTGAGTACCACCTTCTCCACAAAGCCTTCCCTTGTTCTCCTAGCTAGATGTGATCTTTTACTGTGGCGCTTACCACTTGACTGTGTATTATTTACTTAAACACAAGCTTCATTCTTCCCACATTGGTATTACATAGGCTAAAATGAGAGCTAACATTTATGTAACATTTCCATGTTTACAAGGGTACTTTTTGAGTGTCTCACTTTATTCTCAGTGATCTCATCTATATAAAATAGATGTTTCTGCTTTTTAAATATGAAAGATAAATATTCCTGTTGTTTTATTATTTTAAAATCACAGAGAAAAGAGGTGATGCTTGTAGTTGAGGTTAGTTTCTTTGACTTCTAATCCTTTGCTGTTTTGCCTTTCATTATTTTGACCACCTGAGTTGTAAATGTGGCCTCTGCTTCTTGTGTGGATGTTCACTGTAGTGTCTGGTGGAGCACCTTACCTCTATCGACTGTCAGTAAATACTTGTATGTAATTAAATACTAAAAGCTAATACTTAATGTACACTCAAGATATATGAGTTCAATTGTAATAACCATGCCTGTCATTTATTGAATGCCTTCTGTTTTCCAGGTACTGTACTAGTTCTTTATATACATGTTTTTATCTAGTCAATTTTTTTTCATGTTTTAGTATGCAAAATTTTAAAGATATACAGAAGTAGAGAGTGGTAGAATGAACTATCTACCTTCACAATGTGTCTTCCAGAATGATCAACATTTTGCTATTTTTTAACCTTCCTTCTCCTACATTTTAAAACTTATTTGTAAATAGGTTTACACATGAAGACACATTCCAAAAACAGAATATTTAAAAAGCTATCTGTACCTCTATCAAGATTGGTTAACATTTTATTCCATTCATTTTGTCATTATCTCTGCCCATCCCTCTCTCTCTAGACACAGACACACAAACACATTTTTTTTAACCACTTGAGTGTAAGTTATCTGTATCTCCTTATCTTTTAAGTACTTAAATGTATATATTTCCTAAAAGGGATACTTGTCTATGCAATCATAAAACATTTAGTAACTTCAGTAACTTTACCTTTCAGCTATTCTTTTTTTTTTCTTTTGTGCTGGGGATCGAACTCGGGACCTTACGCTTGCGAGGCAGGTGCCAGAACCACTGAGCTAAATCCCCAGGCCCCTTTCAGCTATTCTTAAAAGCAAATGAGGCAGGGATTTCTGTTTACCTCAGTAAAATAAAGAAATGGAGATTGTCTTCTGTATTTTAAAATCTCCTTTGTTAAGTATAATATCATTTGTATTGCACTTAAGGTGAATTTTTATAGTTAGATTTATTTCTAATTGTTTTACTATCAGTTTGTCTGTCTCAGATTAAAACTCCATGATGCAGCACAAGCCTTTCTTCTGTTATCAGTGCTACAGTATGCAGTGAGTGCTGGAACAGTGTTCAGTCAGAAAGTGATGAACACTGGAGGAATTATTAGTATTTTAAAATAACACGTACAAGATTTTTGCTGTTATTGAGAGTAACAAAAATTAACTTACATAGATTTTTTTTTAAAGTTTTTTCAAATGTGTCAAAAGTGTGATTTCTTTCACTGAAACTGCTTCGGACGAACTATGCATTAGTATATTACTTTGTCTTGCAATATCTATAATACATGCAAATAGATTTGTATCCATAATTTTATAGGAGAGGAAAAATGATTTAATTCCTCTGTAGTTTTTTAGTTTAGATATGCCTCCAATATGCTGGCAAAATAGAAAAAAATTAACTGGTACCTTGCTTTGCTATTTAGGAAAGAGTGCTGCAGTTTTAATTAATGTGGTATGTTAGATGAGTTTTAATTGGGTTTTTAATGAATCATAAAGTTCCTGAACCACCTGGCATATTTTTAAGAAATACATGTGCATTGTAGTTAGACCTTGGAATTTCTAATACATTAGATAGGAGGTAGGGCCTATTAAGACACATTTTCAAGAAGTGTTCTGGATGATCCTGATATGATTTCAACACCACTAATGTAGTGTAACTACTCCATGGCTTGGATTTCTTCTTATAGGGCTATCAAGGCAGGTGGTTGAGCCAATACTGTTAATTACTGAGGAAATGTATTATTTTTGAAGCAGTATAATGGGTTTAACTGACCTCTTTCTGATATATTTTCTTTATTTCTGTTTTTATTGCTCTCTTGCTGAAGAAGTCCAGTTTAATCAGGATTAATCTTTAAGTCTGACAGTGAGTACAGTACTCCAGTATGGAATTAATAGGTTGAAACTCTAACCTTCCTAGTTCTAGGCACTTCATGTGTGTGGTGTGCATATGTGCATAAATGCATGTGTGTATGCAAATGACTGAGTATTTTAATTGGACTAAATTGCACATCAGTTCTTTTGGGTGCTAAGATGTAATTACTGATAAGTTTATTATAAATTTTAGAATCAGAATCTTTTCCCTATCTATAGCTTTTATGTCCTAACTTTCAAGTTTTACATATAAAGTACAGAACTTTCAGTGAGATTTTATTTTGTGGGTTATGGTGTGATCCATAAATTCATTTAACAATATTTAATATTTGCTGTTTTCAATTCTAGATCATTATTAAACAAATACTTTGGGACTTTGTACTTTATCCATGGCTGTATCTGTGGCATTGTACCAAGAAGAGTGACATACTCTAATTTCTACACAGGGAACAGAGTGTTCTGTAGATGTTAAATGCAAAATAGTAAAGTGAATATAGTTAGGGATTTTATGATTGTTTTACATAGAATATATTTCATTTCCTAGAAACCTGT